>NC_139397.1:101224596-102474596 GCF_054392235.1 Sus scrofa
CAATGCAATAATTTTTTAAAAGAATGTGTTTACTCACACAATCATGTTGTCAGCCTATTGAAAGTATCCATAGATTTAAGGATAAACATTAACTGATATAGTTGCAAAATATTATCTATAATCATTTTTTCCTAAGTAGTCATAAGTGCTGAAAATTTAGCTGAAATCTTCTTAGCTAAATAAACATAACTAAAATGTTACTTCATTTAGATTCAAACATAGAATCTGAAAACATACTTTAATTCTAGCTTTTTCCTAAAGGATATTTGGGATCAGGCACATTTCTTAAATTTAATTATCAGGAAGGATTTTTTACGTCTTATTATTTTTATTTGACCTATCTACAAACTATCTTTTGAGAAAGATCAGTTCTTAAAATTTGGTACTTCTGGCAGTTTCAGCAGTTATTCAAGGATTATGAATTAGTACATGAGATGTGTTATGAAAATGATCTGTGTGATAAAGAACAGTATGCATATTCGTAGCTGCTTCTTGTTATAATAATGTGGAAAACATTGCATTCACTTCATAACAACACAGTTAGAATTCAAACTGTGAATTTGAATGAAGTGAGAAAAAAAATAGCTTATCTCTACTTGGAGGAATTATTTTGACTACTTGTATCTGCAGATCCAAAAGATGGGGAGGGGAGAAAATCATCGCCCTGCAATGGAAATCAGGTTAAGAGGCAGACATGAACAAAAGAGCAATTGATATTGAAGAAAACCTCACAAAGGAGGAAGGGATTATGAGTTCAGAAGTCAGAGGCCTTCACTGAAGACAGGGGCTCTTTGCTTCCCAAGGCTGTACCACCTTGTGCTCCCCCACCAAAGGACTTCTCTTTGCCTGGATCACCACTCTTCTATGATCCTACATCCTTTTTCTGAAACTTAGACTGACCTCCCTTTCAGAAGGGAAAACACTTAGCCCCCTAGAATCTCTCTCAGCCCAGGTCTATAGGTTAGAATGGTCACTTTGCTGTACAGCAGAAATTGACAGAACATTGTAAATCAACTTATAATAGAAAAAATAAAAATCTAAAAAAAAGGAAAAAATATTTTGGGTGATAGAAATGTTCTAGATTTTGACTATGGTAGCAATTATATGAGTAAATAAATTTGTCAATATTCATTTAAAAAAAAAAAGAAATTCTCCAAGAAATTTCTTTTGACTTAGAGTCTGGAAAAACCCACTGTATTATGAGAGAATGATTTAAAGCCTGGAAGTTCATTGAAGAGTGACATTGTCAGATGCTCAGAGATAGGGCACCTAACTCCCTCCCCTTCCCAAACTCTTGTAATTAGTGAAAATTCAATGGAAACTGAAAAAATAGAGCTGGTATTCTGAATAATACTAACTCGGAGCCTCTCAGATATTGACTGAGCCAAAATGAAACTTTTTCTAATGAGGAAAGCCATATCCTTCAGGCAACAAAGGCTGTTTTCAAAAGTCAGAGGACCAGCACTATTTAACAGACCATCTAGGACAGCTGTACAAGTTCAACAGTGAAATAATTAGACATTCCATAGTGCTGTCATTTGATATGAGGTGCCCAGACAAGGTCTCTGAGGCAGTGAAACAAGGGTCGGTAACACAATAAGGGAAAAAAAAAAAAAAAGTGTGACTGGAATGAGTAATACTGAATGGAATTAAGATTCTGCACTTGCCTCACCAAAGATTTATACTCAAGAAAATCCCAAACCTAAATAAAGTAGGGCTTGGAATGTTGGAAAGCTTTCAGAGATGGGAACATGTGTGAAGCTGCCAAATGGGTCATTGTTTCTAAAAATGATGTGTCCCAAGATGACAGCAAACTTGTTTTTCAGACAACTGGCATTCATTTCTGTGACTGCTCCAGCACCTCCTTCTTTCTTGATTTGTCCGGAATATGTTCTGTTCTGACAGGGCTGGAGAGGAATCCACATGTGTTGCCAAATTGAAGTATATAACTGTTTGGAGGCTTTTGTATCTTATCAAATCATTTTCATTTGGTAAATGTTACTATAATATCATTTAGGAAAGGAAGAAGAAATAGGTCAGGTTGAGCATTTCATTCAGTCATCATTTCAGAAACCTCAAAACGCAGAGCCTGTAAATAGCTTCCTGTTAATGTGTTCTTTTTCTTTAAGTTCAAAGGACTAATTTATTACTTGTATATTTTATTTTTCACCCCAATTGTTCCAATCTTTCCAGTTGTGTTTGCCTTTTATAAGCATGTGTAAGATTTGGTTTTGCTCTCATTTGGTTTATTGGCTTTCTCAGTGATAGCTGGAAATGGTTTGGTGGAGGGCTCCTCATTATTTTCCAAAGACTGATCTCTGGAAAATTTAAATGTTGTCTTCCCCTTTGTCCTTGCAGTCCTCTCACTCCTACATCTGCCCCAGCCAGCTGTTTTCTGTGTCCCTGTTACCATTTACACAAAGCTGGGAGTCATCCTCTATCATATCTGTTTTCCCCCATATGCCAACAATCGCCCAGTCTGGACAGTTCTGTTGCAGAGAGGTCTTCAAAATGTGTTGCTGTCCTCCTTTCTCATTGTCTCTCTATGAGGCTCCTGAAATGACTTCCTATCATGATCCCACACTGCCTCTTCCCTTCCTCTCCCACACCCTCCCCCACTCTACTGGCATCACAGGCAATACCTACCTAGTTGTTTCTCTTGTCAGAGACTTCCTTGTGTCCCCAGTTGCCTGCAGAGTGAACTCTGCAGTCACTAGTAGGGCACTAAGGCTACTTCTTATCCTACCTTAGTTCAACTTTCTAGCCTCACCCCCTGCCATATCTTCCCCTGCCCTCTGCTTCTGGCCACTGACCATTTCACTCTTCTCTAAAATTCTATGCCTTTTACTATTCTGTGTCTCTACACAAAATAGAATAGACCTTGAGACTTGAATGCACAGAATAGACCTTGAGCCTTGAAAGGGTTTCCTTGTTCTCGCTGCCAGGCCCTTTTTTACTACAACCCTGCCCAAGTGTCTTGAGGTAGAGCATGCTGCTCCTTGAAGTCTCTTGAAACTTGTATTATAGCATGTGCCATGTTTTGTTGGAATCACCTTTTTCCGTGCAGCCTCTGAGTATTCTGAGAGCTCTACGATAGCAAAAACTGTTTTATTCATCTTCTGATCCTCAATTCCAAGCATAGGACCTGGCACAAAGCAGGAGCTTGGAAAGAGTTTGTTTACCAAATGATCCTGTAAGGCAGGCATTTCAGATTGCTGTAAGCTTTAAGAAGAGCAAATCATCTGTCAGCATTCTCTAAGAAAACCCTCCACACATGCAATGACTTTTAGCAGCAAGGATGTTCTGCATAAAATCAACAAATGGAGCTATAATAGTAAGGTCTTAAATGGGATCATACCCTTCTAACATTTGTTCATCCATCCACCCATCCATTCATTCAACAAATATTTTTGAGTATCCGCTCAGTACCAGGCACTATGCTAGATGCATCAGCTGTAACAGCTGTGGAGAAATACTAAGAAGCCTTTATAGGCATACCTGGAAACTCAGCTAATTCTCCCAGCAGTGTTCCCCAGGAAAATGGGCAATAGATTCTGTGTGTGTGTACATTACACATATATGTATATACAAAGTTATATTCAAAAATTTTTAACCACCAGCAGGGCACAGACGTTAACCAATCAGGTAGATACATTAGTTTTACACTAAAGCCCTTACCCACAGAAAAAATGTACTGGAATAGAGTGGGAAAAAGTAGAAAAAAGTGCAGTAAGAATGTCTACCAGCAAGTCTAGGACCCAAGGTGCAGCTTTGAAGAGGGATTTTAAGTCTTTCCATCTGCATTTCTTCCCAGCCCCACAGGGAGAAAAAGCAGTAATGAATTAGAGATTGAACCATCTTATTTTTCGCATAGGCACACATCACTGGTTTCTATCTTTTAAATATTGTCAATCTCTGTGCTGAGAAATATAGCATTACTTTTTTTTTAAAGAAGTGTTTTTTGCTTTTTGGTTTTTGTTTTTTTGTAGAAAGCAGGGCAGTGGTCAACTGAGAGAGCTGGTGAACCAGTCCTCACCGGCAGAGCTGATAATGATCAGTCAGTTGCATGCCATTTTGCAGCTGATACCTCTTTCAACAACAACAACAACAAAAAAAAAAAAAGGAAAAAATGATATTAATTGCAAAAGTTTCACAGATGTCTGCAGCAGTTGACCAGAGCTCCTGGGTTATTGCTTGTCAGACTATTAATGGGTTTGGCTAACCATGACAGTCATTACTTTTCCCCTCCTGTGAGCTACTTTCTGTGTAATTTATGCATAGGTTTTGCCAAGATTTGACAACTTTCAGGATATTAACATAAAATTAGACTGCAGCGCTAAACAATGGGTGGCTTTAAAATTAGCTGTGGTGAAAACCAATCAAACAGAATTGGCTTTTCCTTTGCATTGCTGCTAAGTTTATTATAGCTGTCTTTCTTTCTTCACATAGAGTTGGTATCAGTAATTCTGCACAGATTAGAGGAAAGAGGAAGGGCCGAGAGAGGCATGATACCCTATGATCTCAGAGAAAGAGTTCTTTGTAACCCAGGCAGGCTCCCGCCAAATAGAATGCCTGATAGGAGCTTAAATGAATTTGTACTGCAACCCTTCCTGAAATCACCAAAGCACACCCACATTTTGAATCTCATCCGAGAGGAGAACTTTCCCTTTGCCATCTCTCGGTTCCACACAGCTTGCTCCTTGAATGCCATTACAGAATGCGATGTGTGTGTTAATAAGCCAGGACATCTGGTAACCAGCTTTTTTCTGATTCATTAACTGATTCTGCTTCTGAGGCCAGGGGGGATGAGAGGAGAAACTGGAAGGTTTTGCTTTTAGCAAATGGGCACTTGATATACGCCTTGCTCACTTGGCCTTGCCTCAACTTAAACTTTACCCTAAGGTTAGCATTTAAATACAAGCAACCTTTGGTGAACAGTATCTTGTCCCATTAAAAAATAGATAGCATTTACTTTGGTCTATACAGTCTGAAAATGCAGGAAAGAGGAGAGGAATCTTAGGAATCTGATAGCCTAAATCCTATTTTAAAGCAGAAGATGAGGGAAGTGAGGAACTTGCTTAGGATTACACAGGTATAGTTGTGGCAAAGCAGGGGCCAGACTTCAGGTCTCCTGACCTTTAATCCAGTCTTTCTACCTCCACATATTGCTGTCACGGACTTTTGCTTTTTTTTTTTTTTTTTTTTTTTTTGGCCTTACTGTTATTTTTTAGGTCACCAGGAATTGCTTGATTTTTCTTTTTCGACCTCCCATGCATTTGCCTTTAGAACCGTTAAGCACACTACAGGTGCTGAAACCTCCTTCTGACTCTTCTAATAAGTGATTAGGGACCCATTCAAGCATTTATAAAAGGTGCTCAGGGATAGTCAATTTAAACTTTTGAAGAATGGGTAACTTCAATCCAGATTTTGAACAACTCTAGGGAATAGAATTAACTAATTAGAATACAATGGGAAAACTAATGGAAAATAGAACAAGGTTACGAAAACCTCGCAATGATCAAGGCATTTAAAAATTGTAACAAAAAAATATATATATACATATACTCTTATCCTATCAGAAAGTGATTTTTTTTAACCTTTTTATTGAAGTAAATCAGGTCCAAATGCTCAAGAGAGTGATAAAGGAAAGGAAGTCTGACTTGACGGTACATGTTGGGAGATGAAATGGACAATGAAGTTTCCATATGTTGTTTTTATGCAGTAATTAGAAACTGTCACACACCGTTTCATTTTTTCATTTCCTTGGGCTTATTTGCATGTTGGAACTTCCTTTGGAGCAGAATGGAGAGCATCAAACTGGCACCCAGTTGCAATGAGCAGTAGCTCGTGGGCGTCCTCTCCACCTCCAAGGCAGGAAGGAAGCCAGAGACAGGTAGTGTCAAGGTGCAGAGGACAGCTAAGCTTCGAGTAGTGCAGCTGCCCTGGACACCGTTCACATGGCACCTCATCCCTCCCACCTGGGTTGAAGTGCTGACCAAGCCCTCCAATTGGTCTTCATGGAGCACTTTGGCTCCTCTGAGCTTATATCCCTTTTAAAGCACTTTCATTTCATCCATATTATCTTTCCTTTTCTATTTGCCCGGGCAGACTTGAAGGCAGGTACCCTATCTTTCCTATTGCCAGGCACCATCTGGTTCCCATGGGTTCTTAGCAAATCTAAATAAATAATCTTTTCATGTCTGGATCCTTATATTTTCTATCTTCTTAGAAATCTTTAGCATTATATATAAAAAAAATACAAAACCAGAACAGACTAGGCAGTTTTCATTTAATGAGGACTGTGACTAGGAGATGTAAACTCCAGAATTCTTTTGAATGTCAATTGTGTTCTAAAAATCTGCTGCTTTCCACTACTAAGCTGCTACAAGTGAACTGAGAGATCCCAGGAAACTGGAGGAAAAAAGAAACTTCATTTGTCTATGATGAAATATCTTTCTGGACAGCTCTCCATCTGAATTCTTAAATGACCTGGAACCATAAGAAGAATTGAATTACTTATGATGCAGTAAAAGAATTTCCAAAATCACATTGTTGTAAGAAAGAAGTTCCTTGAGAAGTTTAAAGCTTAATTAAGTCCTTTAAATAAATCATTTTTAAAAAACTAAGGATAAGCATCAAAAAATTAGAAACTCTTATCGATCCCACCTCCAGGTGCAAGCATCATCACTATTTTGATATTTGTCCTGTGAGTTGGATATAGATAGGTTTTATATGAATTTTTCACCAAAAGATGACTAATAATGAAGCTAGTATTTTATAACACTTTTTTTTTGGCATAAAAGGCATCAAGTACTTTTTTCTAGAACAATTATTTCTACTACATCATTTTAATGCCTGTAAAGTGTTCTGGCATATAGGCATTCTGTATTTTATTTAGGCAATCTCCTTTGCTTTAGACATCTGGATTGTTTTACATTTTTTTCTTAGTATAGTCCATGGGATGATCATTGTTGAATATTCATCTTAATGTATATCTTTATTTCCTTGGGATATATTTTCAGAAATAGAAATGCTTAGCAAAAGGCTATGCCCATTTTTCAGGCCTTTGATGCATACTGCCATTTGCCTTCCAAAAAAGTTGTATGAATTTAGAATCCCACCAGCAGAGCGAGAGGCACTTGTTTCCTGCTCCTCTGCCAACATGAAACATCATGGTTCTTTTTAATCTTGGCAAATCTGAATAGTGAAAAATGGTGTCTCTTTGTTATTTTGATTAATTTACTCTTGAAACCAGTATTTCTGAAGATAGCACTTGCCCCTGTACATGATTAACTGTGTCAGTAGTTATACCCAGAATTCATTATTACTTGTATTTATAGGATTGTCATGGTTTTACAGCTGATAAAACTGATCTGTTTAGATCACAAGGCTGTTTGATCTCCTGGAAAATACAGACTTATGTAAATAAATCATGGGGACTATCTTCTTCCTTGTGTCTGGGAAAATACAAAAGACAATAAAATTTAAAAGCCATAGTTTGCTTGCTGCTAAGGGAGAAAGGAGTGAGATGGTTGGAAGGTGACAGTGCTATTGGTCAGTCCAGTGGATGGCATCCATTGGCTACAGTACAATTGCTAGAGGTGACTGTGTTGGTATCTGTAACATGTTGATGTGTGAAGTGAAAAAATGAATCCTATTCCTCAGGAGAGACCTGCATATGTCAAGTATATTGTCTCATTAAGCCAATCCATTTATCAACCCACTGAATGCCAATTAAATTGCACAGGATGGTGCAGGTATATGGTGGGCTGTTGGTGCCAAACTTTATTACAGCTGAGCTTTTCTGGCACAGTATGTTCCACCCAGCAAAATGGCAGGCATATCAAAGCCAAATTAAATGTTCTTGAAATAATGCCTTTAAAGAGGATGAAATGCTGCAACCTGGCAGAAGAGAATGTGAAATGTAATGTCAGTTCTTAGTGTACTTTTAGTTCCAATGAAGATGTCAAGGCTCAGATCCAGCCAGTGCCAAATGTCTTCACAGCGTGCAAATTAGATCAGTGTAATTTCATCAGGAGAATGATCAGGTTCTGCTGTAGTTATGGCTGAATTCACTGCTTCTGCTGAGGGCTGGACTGAGGACTGTGGGGCCCAGCTGAGCTCACACCACCATCCTGAGAAAGAGGGAGAACCTGATTTGTGCATTTTTCTCTTGATGCCACTGTTGAAAGTCAGTCTCACCTCTCAGGCACATTGCTAAATGAGCATCTAACAGAGAGTACAATGACTTCATTTGGGTTTTTTAAAAAAATCTGTTTAGTGAAAATTAAACCCCAAGTAAGTGAAATACTAAGCCAGCTGCTGGGAGGGCATTAGAAGCAGAAGAGCTTTATGTTTGTGGTTAAACATGAAATTTGTATGAAAACATATGGATGTTGGTATTAAATACTTAAAGTATTCAAATTTAAATGTGTTTGGATATATATATATATGTATATGATCTGATTCATTGATATAATGATAGATATTCTTAAGAGGTACTAGAGATAAGTAGCTAGTACAAAATAAAGACAACTGAAAATCTCTAATGAAAAAGCAGAAACCTAGTAAGAATACTCTGATTTTCAGTGTTAAGTATAGAAGAAATAGGTCTGGGTATATATGTTGGGAAGGAAACTATAAGTGATTTAACATTTGGAATAAATTGAAATAAACCAATTTTATCAGGGGGTCACTTATCACCAAAAAATTGTTTCCTATTTTAAAATTTTTTCTCAATGCAGCACTCTTAACTATACTCCTGGAATGGTATTTTAGTTTAAAAATCAATTTTTATTTTCCTTTTCACATGTAGCTTTGTACCAGAGCAATAGTATCAAGATTCCAGGAGTTCCCATTGTGGCACGGCAGTAATGAATCCAACTAGTATCCATGAGGATGTGGGCTGGATCCCTGGTCTCGTTCAGTGAGTTGGGGATCTGGCATTGCCATGAGCTGCAGTGTAGGTAGCAGACGTGGCTCGGATCTGGCGTTGCTGTGGCTGTGGTGCAGGCTGGCAGCTGTAGCTCAGATCTGACTCCTAGCCTGGGAACTTCCATATCCCGCAGGTGCAGCCCTAAAAAGCAAAATAAATAAATAAAAATAATAATAATAAATAGCTTCAAGATTCCTCTTTGAATTTATTGCCATGGCCCCAGTAAAGAAGCAGAAAGCCCCACAATTGGATGAAATTCCCAAGAGAAGCTAGAGAATTTGCAGTGCTTCCTGTTCAAAGAAAGTTTTATCTGTAGAGGATTTTTTGCTTGTTTTTGTTGTTTTGGGTTTTGTTTTTTTTTTTTAAGTACTATTTACTTATGCCTTTTAGCTTTTTCCTTTTGTTTTTTATTTTTATTTTTTGTTAGAGGATAGTTGATTTACATGGTTGTGTCAATTTCTGCTATGCAACATAGTGACCCCATCTTACATATATATTTATATACATTCTTTTTCTTATACTGTCTTCCATTACGTTCTACCCCAAAAGACTGGATATAGTTCCTGTGCTGTAGTAAGACCTCATTGCTTGTCCATTATAAATGTAATAGTTTGCATCTACTAACCCCATACTCCTCATACATTCTACTTTCTCCTCCTTCCCTCTAGCAAACACAAATCTGTTTTCCATGTCTGAGACTCTGTTTCTGTTTTGTAGACAGTATCATTTGTGCCCTATTTTGGATTCCACATATAAGTGATATCATATGGTATTTGTCTTTAAGTGATATCATATGGTATTTGTCTTTCTCTTTCTTACTTAGTGTGATATTCTCCTTTGCATCCATGTTGCTGCAAATGGTATTTTATTCTTTTTTATGGCTGAATAGTATTCCATTATATATATGGACCACATCATCTTAATCCATTCATCTGTCAATGGACATTTGGTTTGTTTCCATGTCTTGGCTATTGTAAATAGTGCTGCAATGAACGTAGGGGTACATGTATCTTTTTGAATGAAAGTTCTGTCTGGTTATATACCCAAGAGTGAGATTGTTGGATCATATGATAGTTCCATATTTAGTTTTCTGAGGAACCTCGCTATGTTTTCCATAATGGTTGTGGTCAATGTTCAGCCTTTTCAAACCGTGTGCATTGTGCTGGTATAATAATCACACACATTGTTTCAATTCATACTTACCTATTTTAAAGTGTTTATTATATGGTCTTTATAAATTATATTAACAATGCTAACTAATGAAGATGAAATTTTAAAATACCCACAATCCACCATTCAGATATAACAATGCTAATATTTTTATATATTTTTTCTACTCTTGAGTCATTTTACATCTGATTTTGTTTTTAAATTTTCACATTGGAGTTCTCTTTATATAATTTTGTCTCCTGCCTTTAATATATCATGAGCAGTACTCTATGTCAAACCGTCAAAAATGATTTTAATGCTGCATAATACTCTATGGTATGTCACATCCCCTTTGATTGCATATTTGTATCAGTATTTGGTTATTTATTTTCACAATAAACATCTTTACAAATAAATCTTTGTCCATATCTAATTAATTTATTTGGACAGATTTTTAAGAAGTAGAATTACTGAGTTAAAGACATGAATCTTCAAAGTTCTTGTTATTACCATGCTATTTCTCAGAATCTACCTATAAATCTAAAATTTGTAGCTCCAAGAACAATACCTTTACAGACTCAGATCTATAAAATAATTCATTTTTCCATTCTAAAAGGTATATTATGATTTCTAATGTCAAACCTTAAGTTTTGTAGAAATGGGATAAATAGTTCAACTATAACTACATGAAATCTGAGAGTAAGACTATGGCTGCCCTCCTTGTGTTGTTATTCATGTGAAAGGTGTCAGGCACTCTCAGTTACTGGAATATCATTTAATTGATTGGTACAGTCAACTTAGAACATGCCTAAAGTCAACGAAAAATGATTATTCCAAGCCCTGAAGCTATTGTGACATTTTCCCAGTATATTTAGTTAGTATATACACACCAAAAATTTACTAAAAGCTACTGTTACTTTGAATTACTTTTCATTCCTGTGTATCTCTTCAGAATCATTGACTCTGTACTGTGTAACTTTCTTTCATGTCCTATTTTAGCAATAGGCGTAAGACCCAAGGCTATTTCTGGGGCTTGCCAAGACCCAGATGCCAAGCCTTGGAATATTGTAGCAACATCTGGCCTTTTGGTGCGCTCCACAGGCAGTTGTGCATTGAGCTTGGAACTGCCTTTAGAGATGTTATATGGTCAAACAAAATCTAATGGTGTTTGGGCTGGGTGCTCTCTGAGGAATCATTTGCCTTTCCACTCACTTTGAATATGTAGCAGATATACTTAGAGCTATTAATCATGCAGAAAAATAATGTTTTCTACACAAAATAATTTCTTTTTAAAATCTTCTTTACTTGCTCATGTTGCATTCCAACCTAATTTCCAGCTATTTGTGAATTTTTTCAGGAGTTAAGAGAGACACTGCCTATTTCAGTTTTGGAAAAACCTTGAACAATTGCACCAAATTCATTAAGAATTTGCATTTAGGAGTGGCTTATATTATTTATGATAGTCAAAAAAATTATTAATACCCCCAAGACATTTTCTCAAAAATAACTTTCCTAGTTGATTGTGTTTATACTATTTTCTAAATGAATGCAATACTGTGACCCACCATAATTAGTTTCCTGTCATTAGATGAGTAAAGATCTGTTTTAACGTCTTTTTCAATAAAGGGATTAAAACCCATGTTTAAATAATACCAATGATTTATTTAAAGTTATTATCAATTTAGCATAAAGAGTAATCCCAATTGTTTCCCTTTTTGAGTATGCAAGATTAGTCAGAAATAAGAAAAAAATGTAATTAAATTAACATATTGCCTCCAACAATTTTTATTTTTCAAGTGAAAAAAAAATGCATTTATGAATATTTTGCCTCCTTTGTGGAAAATAAGGTCTAATACCACACCACAACACATGGACTTCTTCAGATAAACCTTTATCCTATTATTTTTAGAAACTGCTAGATTTTAGCTCCTTAATAAACAATCTGTCATGAGTTTATGAAAATGTATTTCATTTTCATTGATAATTAAGTTTTCAGATTTTTGCACTTTTCCATAAAAGTTTAATATCAGAAATTTGTTTCCATTTATCTTGCTGTTTAATATTTTTTAGTATTTTTTAAAGACAGCCTTATCTATATAATCTTTGAGTTAAAGCACTAAATGAGTGATTAGCATTTTCTTACCATAAATTCAAATTGTATACATATAAATGTCTGCAATGAAATAAGAGGAATTTCCTTTTAGATATTAATTGAATACTTCCCCACCTTTCAAAAGAAGTAGAAACAATCCCTGCCCCAAGGGATTTAAATGTAATCCCTTTACCAATTTAAATACGGTACGGTTTCCCTAATATCTAAATGATTAAAATTGAGGATCAATTTAATAGAATGTAGAAAGACCATTTCCAGGTAGGCCCAGCAGAATGAGAATTGTTGATTGGGTAGCAAAATTATAGCAAAGGGCCAGTTGAAGACATTTAGGTTTTGATATCTTTGCTTTACTATAAAGTGGATAATTTCTTTTTTCAATTAAGGACTTTGGAAACCTCCTAATTAGCCCAAATGGCATGGGTTAGTACATACTGTTTTGTAAAACTATCTACTTGAACAGTTTACTGTAACGAATTCCCATATGAATTAGACAACTAAAAGAGGTCTTTTGGTTTGCATCTGACACCAGGCTCAGATGTAAGAATGATATGGAAACTACCAAATCATTTTAATTTTGCTCCTTTTTCTTCAAATCTGTCTTTTCTTTCACTTCTTTAATATGCCCTTTCTCATTGGCTTCTTGTCCTATACACAGGATCTAAAATCTTTCAGCCCAGGTGCCTTCCCACTAGACCCAACACAGTTATGTCACTGGTCACAACTTTCTCTTGTCATTGCGTCCAGTGAGCAGTGTGGCATCAGGGCTGGATTAGCTTTGCTCTACTTGTTTTTTCTGACTTTGTTTCTAATGCTCACTCTTTCTCTATGTAGTCTGAACAAACTGGAGAAAACTGTTATTCTGTCCCTACAGAGGAAAAAAAATAATCTTTGGGCTGGAAATCAGCAACCCAAATGTGAGCAGAAAATAACTTGTCCCTGCTTTGGCCCTTTCGTGGGTAATCCCACAGGCCCATATGTTCCTCCTACTTGAGAACAGTGGTGGCACCAGAATGGTAGTACAACCTGAGCCTGGGACTGAAGCAATATGCTGCAGCATAGGCATAGGTAGGAGGTAGGATAAGGGACATAGAGACATGGGAAGGAGGCTTGCCTAAATAGAATGGTGGCCTCACTTTGAGAAACAGAGAACAGTAAGGCTGTAAGCTTAACATACAGCAAGATTGGTCAGGCCTTGAAATTCTGCTAGTAGGATTAAGAAGCACTTATAATTTATTTTGTGTGAGGAAGTGACATTCATGCAACTACAAGTGGCTTGGAAGTTTCCAGTTTAGCTTTCCATATATTTTTCTCTTCCTGTACCTTTCTTTATCTCTTACCTCTTCTTGCTCATCTCTTAACCCTCAAAAGTGACATCAGCAAGATTGACAGAGTAAGAACTTCTGAAAATTTTCTCCTTCATAAAAGCAAAGAGAAAATTGGCCAAATATATACATTAGAATCACATTTTTCAAAACTTTTTTTTTTTTTGCTTTTTAGGGCCTCACCCAGGCTAGGGGTCAAATCAGAGCTACAGCTGCCAGCCACAGCCACAGCAATTTGGGATCCAAGCTGCCTCTGTGACCTACACCACAGCTCATGGAAGCACTGAATCCCTGACCTGCTTAGCAAGGCCAGGGGTCAAACCTGTATCCTCATAGATACCTCATCAGGTTTTTTTCTACTGTCCCACAATGGGAACTCCAGTGTTTTTTAAGCTAAAGGATTCTTGGATATTAACTAAACGATTTCAGCAATTTAGGAAGTGTTTGTTCAAGAAAGATGGCTGAATCATTGTAAGAACAGTGAGTTTTGTGTCATTTTAACTTACCCTATTCTCATCCCCACTTCCCAGCTTAATGGTAGCCTTGAAATGTAATAGCCCATCATCATAGTGAAAATCAGGGGTCTGTAAGCCATTGGAAGCAGAAGAATGTAGAGCTCCTTCAAAATTCCGTTCCCAGAGAATTGGCATTATTTGACTTGTTTAGTGGTTCTCAAGAACACTTTTCATGAAAGGTTATATGTATTTGACCTTATTCAGAGATCCTCCAGTGTGAAATGTTTTTCTTCTGGGACTTTTGTAGAAACCAAGTATAGGAAATTGTTGACATTGTGGTTACCTGAATCATGGATAACAGCTGGAGCAAACAATAGGCTAATCAAAAAGCTTAAAAAAGGAAAATGAAATCTCCATAGGGACTTTGGTAGGCTGAAGGATATTCTTGGTATTCTAGAAAGCTGTGCACATGACCAGGGCCACATGTATTCTCAGGAAAGAGTCCAAAAGGCCCTAAGTTCTCACTCTTGGCTAACATTAAGGTTCTGCACAAGCTGGAAATGAAGGTTAGGGCAGAGTTCTCAACTGTCTGGTTCAGTGATAAAGGCATATCCCAACATGCATACAGAGCCCTTTGCCAAAAATCTCTTTCTAATTATTAACTGACAACTAACCTAACTGAGCAGAGATTTCCATGGCCAAAACTGACAAAGAATACAGACTTTATGGAATTCATCAGAAAAGTCACAAAACATCAACAGCAACAAACCTTGAGGAGGAGGAATTTCCGACTTTCCACATTATATTATTTGAAATGTCAAGCTTTGACCAAAAAGTTATGATACATACAAGGAAATAAGAAATTTGGTCTATAACGTGACAAAAAGAAGTCAACAGAAAATGTCCTTTAGGAAGCTCAGATATTGGACTGATTCAATAAAGATTTCTACTCAAATCATCTATTTAAAATATGTTCAAATAACAAAAAGAAACTCTGTGTAAAGAATAAAGGAAAAGTATGGGAGCGATGTCTTATTCTGAGAATCATTTTACTGGATATAGGATTCTCAGCTGGCATTTTTTTTCTTTCAACATTTTGAATATGTCATCCTTCAGTTTCTTGCTTTCATGGTTCCTGATAGAAATCAGCTGTTAATCATATTGAGGCTTCATTATCTGAGATGAATTGGATCTCCCTTGCTGCCTTAAAGAATCCCTATTTCTTTTTGTCTTTCAAAAAATATGATGTATTGAGATGTGGTTGTCCTTAATTTTATCCTGCTTGGAGTTTAAGCTCCTTGGATGTATAGATAGATTTTTTTCATTAGTTTTGTGTAGGTTTCAGTAATTTTTTTCTTCAAATATTTTTTCTTCCTTTTTTTTTCTCTTTTGCTTAGATTTACTTTAGGCGTTTATTAATATGCTTGATGATATTTTATAGGTCTCTGGGATTATGTTCCTTTTTTTTCCTCTATTCATCAGGTGGCATAATTTTAACTGACCTATCTTCAAGTTCACTTATTCTTCTGCCTTCTTAAATCTATTATTGAGCCCTTTTAGTGATTTTTTTCATTTTAGTTACTGTGCTTTTTTAAATAATTTTATCTCTATATTGGTATTCTCCAGTTGTAAAAAAGATGTAGGAAATGTGAATATAACTATAACATGTAAAGAAATGGAATTAGTAATCAAAAACATTTCACAAAGAAAAGCCTAAGGCCAGATTACTTCACCAATAAGAGCTACTAAACCATTAAAGAGGAATTAACACCAATATATTTCAAGTTCTTCCACAAAAATAAAGAGGAAGAAATACATCAAAACTCATTGTATGAACCAGTGTTGCCATGATATCAAAACTAGACAAAGATAACACACACAAAAAAACTACAAACCAATAGTCTTTCTATAGATGTCTTCAAAAATCATTAACAAAAATCATTTCAGTACCATCAAACTGAATCCACTAACACAAAGTAGTAAACACCATGTCAAAGTGGGATTTATCCCAGAATGTAAGGTTAGTTTAACACATGAAAATGAGTGTGATATGCCGTATTAATAGAATAAAAAGCAGAACCACATGATCATCTCAATAGACACAGAAAAAGCATTGACAAAACCCAGTATCCTTTTCTGATAAAAATACCCAAGAAACTAAATCTAGAATTTCTTCAACCTGATAAAGCACATACAGGTATTCCCCAATTTTCAAAAGTTTGCTTTACAACACTTTACCTTTACTAAAGACCTACATTAGTATCTGTTTTCACTAACTGAAAGAAATATGTAAGGATTTTTGCTTTTATGAAAAGAAGCAAAAAAGCCAAAAATACCATTTAGCATTTGTTTTGCAGCAAGCCATTAAAGAGGCAGCAGCTACCCAGAGCATGGAGAGTGGCCCTGCCGAGCTCCTTCTCCAGGAACTATACTCAGCATCTCAGCCTCAAGTCACCATGGTTTTGAATTGTGTCTGTGAGCATCTGTTCTTTATCTCTATTTATTTTGTGCATTGTTGGCAAGATGTGTTCATTTGAGCTTACAAAAGATTTCACAGGGATGCTCTACTTTTAGATACCAATAGAAGGTAAACCTGTGTACAAAAAGACAACCCCACAATTAACATCATACTTAATGGTGAAAGACTAAAAACTTTAATAAGATCAGAAACAAAATAAGGATGTTTGTTCTTATCACTTCTATTAAACATTGTATTAGAGGTTCTTTTCAGACAAGAATGAAAAGTAAAAAGCTTTCTTTATGCTAAATGAAATAAGTCAGACAGAATAAGACAAATACCATATGATTTCACTCTTTGTGGAATCTAAAAAACAAATAAAATGGAAACAAGTTCATAGACTCGTAGATAGGATACATAGAGAACAAACTGGTGGTCGTCAGAGGGGATAGGGGTATGTGGACAAACAAAATAGGTAATTAAAAGGTACAAACTTCCAGCTACAAAAATAAATAAGCCACGGGGGTATAATGTATATATAGGGAATAGGGTCAATAATATTGTAACAACTTTGGCAATGGATGGTAACTGGACTTACTGTGGCGATTATTTTACAATGTTTAAAAATATTGAATCATAGCTCCTGTTGTGGTTTAGCAGTTTAAGAACCTAACATTGTGTCCTTGAGAAGGGTTTGATATCTGTCCTCACTCAGTGTCTTAAAGATCTGGCATTCCCACAAGCTGTGGTATTGCACACCAGAGATGTGGATCAGATCACACAGCAACACTGGATATGCCAAAGGTATAGGCTTAAAAAGAAAATATATATATATTGAATCATTTTGTACACCTGAAACTAATGTAATATTTTATGTCAAGTATAACTTTAAAAAAAGAGAAGATATCAAATACTTTAAAAAAAAAAAGAAAAACCGTCCAGATTGGAAAGGAAAAAGCATATGAAATGATTTTGCATATATAAAACACTAAGTCCACTAAAAAAAAAATTAAAGTAAATAAACAAGTTCAGCAAGCTTATAGGATACATGATCAAGATATAAAAATCAATTATATGTTTATAAGGGTAAACAATCTGAAAAGGAAATTGAGGAAAAAATTCCCCTTAAAATAGCATCAAAAATATAATACTTAAAAATATATATATAATACTTAGAAAAATAACAAAAAGTACACAACTAACACTAAAAACTACAGAACATCATCAATAGAAATTAAAGAAGACTCAAAAAGGAAAGATTTCCCATGTTCATGGATTGGAAGACTCCCCAGATTGATCTATAGGTTTAATATAAACCCTGTCAAAATTTCAACTTTTTTGCAGAACTTGATGAGATAGTACTGAAATTCACATGAAAAGGCAAGAGATAGAGAATAGTTGAAACAGTCTTTAAAAAGAAGAACACAAGGGGAGACCTCACATGTCTCCATTGTAAAATTTATTATAAAATGAAATTAATCTAGACTGTGTAGGGCTGGAATAAGTATATACATATAGGTCAATGGAATAGAATTGAAAGTCTAGAGATAAGCCTTATATTTATGGTCAGTTTTTAACAAGAATACCATAACAATTCAATGAAGAAAGGATAGTCTTTTAACAAAGTGTGCTGGAACAAGTTGATATCCAGTAGGAAAAAAAAAAAGACATTGGATTCCTTCTTCAGATCATATATAAAAATTAACTCTAAATAAGTCATAAACATAAATATAAATGCTGAAAATATTGGCCTCTTAGAAGATAACATAGGTGTATTTCTTTATGACCTTGTATAAGCCAATATTTTCTTAGCTATGACCCCTAAACAGCAAGAAACCACAGAAAATATAGCTAAATTGAATTTTAATGTTGAAAGTGTTTCTGCTTCAAAGGACACTATCAAGAAATTGAAAAGAGGAGTTCCTGTCATGGCTCAGTGGAAACGAATCTGACTAGCATCCATGAGGACCCATGTTCGATCCCTGGCCTCACTCAGTGGGTTAAGGATCCGGTGTTTACCACGAGCTGTGGTGTAGGTGTAAGCGACTCAGATCTGGCACTGCTGTGGCTGTGGTGTAGGCCAGCTACAGCTCCGATTCAACCCCTAGCCTGGGCTGGGTATGGCCCTAAAAAGACCAAAAAAAAAAAAAAAAAAAAAAAAAAAAAAGAGAGAGAGAGAGAGAGAAAGAAATTGAAAAGATAATACAGGTAATGAGTATGGCAATGACTTTTTGGAAACAGCACCAAAGCACATACCATGAAAGAAATAATTGATAAGCTGAATCTCTTGAAAATTAAAAATTGCTGTTTTGTGAAAGACAACATTAAGAAAATAAGAAGACAAACCACAGGCTGGGAGATAATATTTGCAAAAGATGGAATATTTGAGGCAGTCTCCCTCCAACTTTGATTCACTGGCTGCCACTGGTGAGCCAGGGCCCTTGAGGCAGAGGAGCTGCCATGGCCAAGTACCTGGCCCAGATCACTGTGATGGGTACGTGGTTGGGCAGGGCCTTTGCTTGGGCCCTGTGGCATGAGTTTGCAGCGAGGCAGGCAGCAGGTGATGCCCAGGTACTCACTGGACACCTGTCTACACAAGCTTCCAACCTCTCTGGCCTCAGTATCCTAGAGTCACAATAGATTCTCAGTGTCTCCAAACTGAGCCCCAAGGAGACCCAGAAGAACTACAAACATCTATTTAAGGTAAACAGTAAATCTGTGGGTGGCTCCTTCTACCTGCAGTCAAAGGCAGTTAGAGCTAAGGAGCAAAGCACCTTGATGAAGAATTCAGAATCCTGGGCCAGAAGAACAGAGAAAAAGAGCAGATGCCCAAAACTTGACCACTTGGCTCCTCCCACCCCACCCACCACTTCAAAATAATTTTTTATTAAAGGACTATTATCCAAAATGCACAAGGAACTTTTATGACTCAATAATTACAAAAACAAGAAATCTAATTTAAAAGTGAGTCAAAGACTTTAACAGACACTTCACCAAGAAGATATACAGATAGCAAATAAGCATAATGAAAAGATGCTCCACATCTTATGTCTTCAGAAAAATGGAAATTTAAAACAATGGTAGGATACCATTACGCACCTATTAAAATGTCGAAAATCTGAAACACTGGCAGTATCAAATGTGGGTGAGGATTGGGATCAACCAGAATCCTTGTCCATTGCTGCTGAGAACGCAAACTATTAAAGCCACTTTGGAAAACAGTTTGGTGGTTTCTTATAAAACTTAACATACTCTTAAACAATCCAGCAATTATATTCCTTGGTATTTACCCAAAGGAGTTGAAAATTTATGTCAATACCAAAGCCTGGTTTCTGTTTCTATCAACTTTAAACTGTTTGTAAACATATGTTTATATCAGCTTTACCCATAATTGTAAATTTTAAACAACCAAGATGTCCTTTAGTAAGGGAATGGGTAAATAAATTGTGGGATTAGACAATGGAATATTATTCAACACTAAAGAAAATTGCACTATTAAGCCATGGAAAGACAGGGAGGAAGCTTAAGTGCATATTAGTAAGTGAAAGAAGTCAATTTGAAAGAAAGTTAATCGTATGTACTGTATGATTCATACGCATTGTATGATTCCAACTATATGACATTCTGAAAAAAGCAAAGAAAAAGATTAGTAGATGCCATGGATTGGGGAGAAGGAAAGGGATAAGTAGAGCACAGAAGATTCTTAGGACAGTGAAACATTTCTGCATATTACAATGATTGATAGATATCATTACATATTTGTCCAAACCCATGGAAGGTACAACCCCAAAACTGAATCATAATATGAACCATAGACTTTGGGTGATGATGATGTGGCAGTGTAGGTTCATCACTTATGACAAACGTACCACTCTGGCAGAGGATGTTAGTAGTAGTGGGGGAAGAGTGTACAGGTGTGGGAGCAGGGAGCAGATGAGAAAAACCTATGCCTTCCTCTCAATTTCACTATGAACTTAAAACTGCTCTTAAAAAACAGTCATACCCACACACGTTTTTAAAAAGACAATGCACAGAATGGGAGGAAAATATCTGCAAATAGTCTATCTGATAAGAGTCTAGTATTCAGAATATGAAGCTCTTCCTATGATAGTATTTTTTAACAACCACACAGTGAAGAAAGGGAAAAGGATTTTTATAGCCATTTCTCCAAAGAGATATACAAATGGCCAATAAGTACATGAAAAGATGTCCAACATCATTAGGCATCCGGCAACTACAAACAAAAACTAAAATAACACTTAACACCCACAAGCGTGGCAGCAATCAAAAAGTTGGCCAATAAATAGTGGTGGCAAGGATGTGGAGAAATGGGAACCTTCATATGGTGCTGGTAGGAATGTAAAATGATGCAGCCACTTTGGAAAACAGTTTGGCAGTTAAACATAAAGTTACAACTTGACCCAGCAATTTCATTCCTATGCTCAAGAAAATTGAAAATATATATCCACAGAAAAATTGTACACAAATGTTCATAGCAAATTTATTATAACAGCCAGATAGTAGGAACAACCCAAATGTTCATCACTGATGAGTTCATAAAGAAAATGTGATATAGCTACACCATGGAATATTCTTTAGCCACAAAAATGAATGATATCACTGACTCATGCCATGACAGGATGAACCTTGAAAACATCATGTTAAGCAAAGGAAACCAGACTTAAGAGGCCTCGTATTATATGAATTCATTTATATGAAATATTCAGAAGAGGCAAATCTACAGGTAGATAAAATTACTTAGCTGTTGCCATGGGCTAGAGGGGGAAAAGGGAAATGACTGCTGTTGGGTTTGGGACAGACGAAAATATTTTAGGATTAGGTAGTGGTGATGGGTACATAATCTTGTGAATATATGAAAAAATATTACTGAAAGTTACATTTTAAAATGGTAAATTCTATCGCATATGCGTTAGACAATAAAAATATATTCTCTCACCACCTACATCCACCTACCCCCCCTAATGATTATAGTCATAGTTAACGGTAAAGGAGGGTCAGATTCACAATGACAGGGAAGGAATATTTTTAATGTCCTCTTCACCCACATCAAGCCTCTAGTTAGCCCATGTGCAGTGATCCTATTGCATTCTCTCCCAGTCAGTCTTCTACACCTCCACATTCTGTACAACTCAGACCATGTTAGTAGCATTGCAGATCAGCTAGAAAGAGAACAAATTTTAAAAGGGCAATAAAGGAGTTCCCGTTGTGGCCCAGCAGTAATGAACCGGACTAGTATCCATTACGATGCAGGTTTGATCCCTGGCCTTGCTCAGTGGGTTAAGGATCTGGTGTTGCCGTGAACTGTGGTGTAGTTCACAGATGGGGCTCGGATCTGGCATTGCTGTGGCTGTGGCTGTGGCTGTGGCTGGCAGCTGTGCCTCTGATTCGACCCCTAGCCTGGGAACTTCCATATGCCCCAGGTGCAGCCCTAAAAAGAAAAAAAAAAAAAAAAAGGCAATAAAATATGTGTGTGGAAAGAACTTATCCGAATCTTCCCTAAAACTAGGCTGATGGTATCACTCCTGCTTTGCAAACCCTCATAGGCTGGCTCCCTGTTACATTCAGGAAAGAGTTCCCATTCCTTACTATGATCTGCAAGGCCTTTGCAGTTGTAGCCCGACTTCCTAGAAGCAGACAAGCACTTCTCTAAACTCTAGACATAGTCATTGAACGTCTCACTGTTTTCTGGACATAATAAGGGTTTTCTTGACTTAGACCCTTTGAACATACTTTAAAATTTTTTATTATAGTTGATTTACAATGTTCTGTCAATTTCTGCTGTACAGCAAAGTGACCCAGTCACACATTCATAGACATTTTTTTCTCATATTACCTTCTATCATGTTCTATCACAAGTGACTGGATATAGTTCCCTGTGCTATACGGCAGGACTTCATTGTATATCCATTCTAAATGTAATAGTTTGCATCTATTAACCCCAAACTCCCAGTCCATCCCAATCCTCTCCTCCCACCCACATTGGCAACAGTACATCTGTTCTCCGTGACCATGAGTCTGTTTCTGTTTTGTAGATAGGCTTATTCGTGCCATATTTTAGATTCCACATATAAGTGATAACATATGGAATGTGTCTCTTTCTCTTTCTGACTTACTTCACTTAGTATGAGACTCTCTAGTTGCATCCACATTGCTGCAATTATTTTGTTCTTTTTTATGGCTGAGTGGTATTCCATTGTATATATGTAACTCATCTTCTTAATCCATTCATTTGCCTATGGACATATGTTTTTTCCACATCTTGGCTATTGTGAATAGTGCTGCTATGAATATAAGGGTGCATGTATCTTTTTCAATGAAAAGTTTGTCTGGATGGATGTCCAGGAGTGGGATTGCCAGATCATACCGTGGCTCTATTTTTAGTTTTCTGAGGAAACTCCATACTGTCTTCCATAGTGATTGTACCAATTTACACTCCCACCAACAGCATAGGAGGGTTCCCTTTTCTCTATACCCTCTCCAGCATTTGTTATTTATTGATTTACTAATCATGGCCATTCTGACCAGTGTGAGATGGTAACTCAATGTAGTTTTGATTTGCATTTCCCTAATAACTAGTGATATTGAGCATTTTTTCATGTGCTTATTGGCCATACATATTTCTTCTTTGGAGAAATGTCTATTTAGGTCTTCTGCCCATTTTTTGATTGGGTTGTTTGTTTTTTTGTGCTGTTTAGTCTTATGAGTTGTTTGTATATTTGGGGGATTAAACCCTTGTCGGGTGCATCATTCGCAACTATTTTCTCCCATTCTATAGGTTTTCTTTTCATTTTTCTTTTTAATGGTTTCCTTTGCTGTGCAAAAGCTTGTAAGTTTGGTTAGGTTCCATTGGTTTATTTTTGGTTTTATTTCTACTGATTTGGAAGACTGACCAAGAAAACATTTGTACAGTTGATGTCAGAGGATGTTTTGCCTATGTTCTTTTCAAGGGTTTTATGGTGTCATATTTATGTCTTTAAGCCATTTTGAGTTTACTTCTATGTATGGTGTGAAGGTGTGTTCTAGGTTCATTGATTTACATGTAGCTGTCCAGTTTTCCCAGCACCGCTTGCTGAAGAGACTATCTTTTTCCCATTTTATATTCTTGCCTCCTTTGTCAAAGATTAATTGACCATAGGTTTATGGGTTTGTTTCTGGGTTTATTTCTGTGTTCTCTGTTTTGTTCCTTTGGTCTATATAGATGTTTTTTTTTAATCAATATCACACTGTCTTGATTACTGTAGCTTTGTGATATTGTCTGAAGTCTGGGAAGGTTATGCCTCCTGCTTGGTTTTTGTTCCTCAGGATTGCTTTGGCAACTCTGGGTCTTTCATTGTTCCATATAAATTTTTGGATCATTTGTTCTAGTTCTGTGAAAAAAATGTCATGGGCAATTTGATAGGAATTGCATTAAATCTTTAAATTATTTTGAGTAGTATGGCCATTTTAATGATATTAATTCTTCCAATCCAGGATCATGAGATATCTTTCCATTTTTTTGAATCTTCTTTGATTTCCTTTATTAGTGTTTAATGAAATATTATAAAAGGAATATAAAAAAACAATACCTTTTAAAATCACACCCCCCAAAATTAAATACCTAGAAATAAACCTGACCAAGGAGGTGAAAGACTTACCTGCTGAGAAATATAAACAAACTTTTACTTCACACTGGAAAGTAGAATGTCTTTGGTTGATTTGCCTTGGAATGGTTTCATTGGTTTCTTTTCTTAAAACAGATCAATGTTTCAGTGGTTATTACTATGTATAACTCAACCAAGTAGAATTGTAGGTCTACTTCCTTTGATAAACATGATCTGCCAGACACATAATACTATTATCCTAAATATTACTTCTGTTAAGAAGTATCAAAAATTTAGAAAAAGACAAAATGGAGCTCTGTTTATTTGACTATTAATCAATGATTAAGGCTCAGACTCTGTGTTTCACATTAATTTATAGATTTTTATTTGGAAGAGATACAAATGAATTCTTCCTGGCAGAAGAGTTAACCACAAATGTTATGGTTTTATTGACTGTATAATATTATGTTGTTTTGTGTCTAACCCAGCAATCTTATTTTGACTTACCTTCTTTCCTCTTTTGCTGTTAATACTCATGTCCTCAAATACTCTTTGAACCAGTGTTATTATCCTATGGGTTTCCTTATTAGTGAGTTCAGTAAAGATTAGACAAATACTTATTCCCTATTTGTAAAAGAGGTATATTTCACTTTACATTTATTTCACAGTTTTACATTAAGTACTAAACTAAGTCTCCTGTTTTCAGAAGTCTTTCCAAGACTTGTGTTGTAATTAGTTTTTTTAATTCCAAAAGACTTTTTAGAAAAAATCCATATTTTAAGGGAAAAAAATTGAGATTCGTGCATTTCAGAGCAAGCTATTTTCTCGTAGCCCAATGCATTAAGTATGGGAGATGAATAGTGAGCCTTGCAGGCATATGCCACTTTCTGCATCTGTTTCTTCAGAGTGATGTAAATTCTGTGTCGTCTTTTCACCCACAGCCAGGTCCTTGAAGAGGTATTATTTATAAAGTGGAGAAATAAAGGACTCCAATTCAAATGATGTAATAGCACATCTGATTAATGGAATCCACATGAAATTCTTGACATTCATTTGCCTAAAATGAATACCTATCATAATGTTAACTGTTAGACTTTTTAAAAAATTTGGGCCTGTAATATGTGAAAGTTTGCTCTTTTTTTCTTCTTATGGAAATTTACTTTATTATCCAGTTTGGGATTACCTTAAATTGTACTATATCCCCAAAGCATTTTTTACTCAACAAATGTTAACAGGGATACTTTTGAGTGAAATTTATTCACTAATATAGAAAAATGCTGAAATGATAGAATAGCAACAGCTTGAATTTGGTATGTCCATTTATAATTATTACCCATGAAAAAGTTTTAAGAAACAAATTAATATGTAGAGAAAAGGAAAAACATGCTTCAAAAATTGTGTACACAAACTGAAAGATGACAGACACAATGTATGTGGGTTTTAAGGAAAAGAAAGAAAAGGAGACTATCATCAATTTTATTAAAGCCATGAGGCTTGCAGGGTAACTATGGAGAGAATAGACAAATTCTGGATATTCTAGTCCTTGACCTATTACTTTTGGTGCAATAACTAGAGTACATTCCTGATACTATATTTACTTTTAAAAGTCTTCTGTTAATGAATTACCTGGATTTTCAATATTTTGTTTTATATCATAAAAGTCTTCCTTTGAGTTTCTTATGTTTGCTTTTTTTGTATTTTATTTAAGCATACAGATCTGAAATAAATATGCTTCAGATAGAAAATTAAAATACTTTGTGGAAAGTAATTCCTCTCCAAGTAAGAGCAGGACTGTATCCTGCCACAATATAAATAATAAGTCAAAGAACAATTCTACTTTAAGTGAAATTGCATGATTTTAGTAACTTGGGAAAATGGATCTTTGGTTTCTGCTTGAATTCAGACAAGATGCAAAGGATTTGATGTGTAAAAAAATTTTCAATATGATTTTTTTGCTTTTAATTTTTTAATTTAAAGTATCGTTGATTTATAGTCTCGTTCCCCAATATGCTTAACTGCTACAGTCAAGGCTTCTTTTATTTCCCTAATGAATTTCTTTCCTACTATGAAGAAATGACTCTCTAAAGGACAATCATTTATTACACCTGAGCCTTCCTGGTCCCATTTGTACCACATGCTGCTTAATAATTTGCAGTGATTTAGGAAGATTGCCATAAACACTCAATTAAACAATGGCTTTGGATGCAACCTATATAGTACACATTTAGAACTGCCGTGTTAATTAGACAGAATCTAGCAACCACTGTGTTCTGAGTATCCTGCAGACAGCAGACAACCTATCCTGGAGGACTAAAGGTAGTCATCCATTTTCTTTGGTTCAACTAGGTACATGTGGTGTTGCCACAGAGTAGAAATGGAGCCATGGAGGGAAAGAAGTAGACTAAGATATAGAAAACTGGATTTTTAACTCTGGCTCTAATATGCTTTCTTTAGTTTTTGCTCCTTGGGTAATATCCTGAGCTTCAGCTTCCTCCTCAACATAGAATGTGAGCTATAGCTGATAACTTTTTTGACATTTCCCTAATCAATGGCATACTTCTCTGTAAGTTATGTTAAAGGTAGAAAATGTTTTGCAAAATATTACCAGGATATACTATGAAAAATCTCAGTGGCTTATTTACATGCTGTATCCTGAAGCAACATGATAAAAATCAAACTGTATGAGACAGAGTAATTTAAAACTGTAATTGTCAAAAATTTTTATTACTTCTGGGCCAATGATATATAATTGCCAGACAGTGCACTTTAACTAACAGTAGTTTAATGACAGAATTTCCTGTGGGGAAGATAGACACATAGCCATATGTCTAGATAATGAAATCTGAAGGATAAAGGGAATATGAATGAGTGTGAAGACAAATTTTACTGAATTTATGATTATGCCTTGGACAAGTCCTATATTATTGTTTGAAATAAGCCCTATCTGGTAAATTTTTTAAACTGTGGAAGTTAGGTAGAATGTATTCAACAGTACAGATATAGTCCTATAAATAAATTAACTCTCTTGGTTCATAATTAAAAGATTTAAAATGAACAGTTTTAACTTTTAGCTTCATTTTTTTACTATATCATTTCAATCATAATCTATTTATGAAATTCAGTGTGTAATATATTTTTTTTCTTCATTTGTCTGTTTAAATAAAGTAGTGTTAATTTACATGGACTCTAATGTGTAGGGCAGTATGACCATATAGTTCTCTTTATATAATGCCTAATATAGTACAGTAGAAATTTGAAACATTTTGTAGTGATTCCTAGCATGGTGTGAAAATCTTAAATTTTGGAGTTGGCATATTTAATTTCTTTTCAAATAATGTCTGACTGATAAAGGACAAGCCAGTTAGAGTTGCTGAGACATTTTTCTCATTTATAAAAATATGCATAATGATATTATCCAGGGTCTTTTCACTGTGTAATAAAATAGTGACATTTATTTTCAGGGAAGTATTTGTGACATTCATTCAAGTAAATTACTTTCCCCATCTCTTTAGACATTAAGAGTGAGAAGAGTACTTGCCAGTTTGATCAGGAGTGGGAAAGGAGATGGAGGAGGAGTAGAAGGACAAGGGCAGCATTTTGCAATTTTTCGAAATATGTGTGCAGCTCATCTCTCTAGAAACAAAAGTACTAATAATGCCTATCTCAAGGCACCTATGAGCATTTATGGAGATAATGTCGTAAGTACTTTGAATTTTTTCTTTATAATTTCTAAAATAGAAATAGCTTGTTTTATTTGATGATAAAGAATACCTGCCATTATAATTTTGATGCATAATTTTCAACACTACTCATGCTTAAAGAGAAAAAATTACTAAAAGAATGGGATTCTAGGAGTTTCTGTCATGGCTCAGGGGTTAATGAACTCCACTAGTAACCATGAGGATACAGGTTCCATTCCTGTCCTCTCTCAGCAGGTTAAGGATCTGGCATTGCCGTAAGCTGTGGTGTAAGTAATAGATGCAGCTTGGATCTCTCGTGGCTGTGGCTGTGGTATAAACCAGCAACTACAACTCTGATTTGACCCCTAGCCTGGGAACCTCCATATGTCCTGGGTGCAGCCCTAAAAAGACAAAAGAGACAAAAAAAAAAAAAAGAGAGAGAATGGGATTCTATATGTAAAATATTTTGAAATCTGATTTTTTTACCTAATAACATCAATTGAACTCATATCAGATACAGATTTACTACATACTTTGAATGGTTGAATAGTATTCCATTATATGAATATATTATAATTTTTTAAACAATTCTGAATTTTTTGACATCTTGCTTCTAAGAGTGAAAAATTGGAAACTATAATCAATTTCCCAGTACATAAATACTTGTGCACTTGTCTGAGTACTTCCTTAAGATAAATTAGTCAGTAGATCAGTAGATATGCACTTGTCTGAGTACTTCCTTAAGATAAATTAGTCAGTAGATCAGTAGATATGCCCTGTATTCAAAGTTTGGACATATGATACTGAAAGCCAGTATATTAGTCACTGCATTTTAAAAATCACCCTGCATGCAACTTAGTGGCTTGAAAAACAATAGTCATTTATTATCTCCTATGGTTTCTGTTGGTAAGAAATTCAGACACACTAGGGATGGCTTGCCCATACTCTATAATATCTGGATCTCAGCTAGAAGATCAGAAGTCTAGGGGCTGCAGTCATACGAAGGTTTAGTTATTCACTCGTATTTCCAGTTGTCTGGTGGTTGATGCTAGGCACTGGCTAAGTGCCTTCCTTCTTCATGTGATGGTTGCTGGGTTTCAAGAGAAGGCATCTAGAGAAAAAGAAAGAGCTAGGTAAAACCATATTGCATTTTATGACCTAGACTTAGAAGTCATACAATATCACTGTTGCCACATTCTGTTAGTTGCAGCAGTTGCAAAAGTCACCCAGGTTCAAGAGGAGAGCACATAGACCCCATTGCTCAATGAAGGAATGTTGATGTTGCATTTGTAAGAAAAACGTGACATAGCTTATATATTGATACTGCTCTCTTTGGAAAACACTGTATGCCCCAGCCAGTATTAAGACTTCTGATAGATATTTTGAGTAATGTCTGTGCCTATCCATCATATGAAAAATAGCATTCTATCATTCTATCAAAATGTCAGCTTGTTTTTATGATTAAATATTCTAAATTTTGTTTGCAAGTTATTTACCATTTATATTTTTTGTGATTTTTTGCTGTTTGACATAATTATGTTTTTGTAGATGTACTCATTTGTTTAATAGTGATTTATAAAACATCTCCATATATTAAGAAAAGAACTCTTTGTCAGTTTTGTTGAAAATATTTTCCTAGTGTGCCCTTTACTGCTTTATTGCATTGTTAATAATTTATAATCTTTTAAATATACTTTCTATCTTATATGCCATACTTAAATATACCTTTCTTACCACAGAATTTAAAAATCACATTTTTACTTGTGTGCTAATATATTTGTTTGTAAGTTACTTCTAATTCCATATAGATTAAAGACAGAGGCTAACATTTTTCCAGATTTTTTAGCTATTTAGTTTTGTTTATTGAAGTAGTCAAAATACCAACCCATTTTTTTAAATGCTCATATCCAGAGAAGATGAAGAAGGAATTCTATGCTGATTTTGTTCTGCTGAATATAAGTCCATGCGTCTTCTACATATGGAAATGTTATATTTGTCGTGTATTAACTCCCACAGATACTTGAGTCTCTGGACTTTTTATCATTTATCTCTAGTGTAATTCAGTATCAAGATACTCTAATCATTACAGCTAACAAATACATTTTAATATCTGGAAACCTCCCTTTCTCTAATGTAACCCATGAAGAGCTGTTCAATACTCAGTCTCTAACTCTACTTCCTCCCTAGTGACCTTATCCAGGCTCATGGCAATAAGAACTTTCCATGATGACAACCCCCCTTTTCGTAGCTCCAGTCCAGACCTCTTCTTTGAACTCCTAACCTAGTTACTCCCTAGGAAGTTGAACAGGCCTCTTTGTTTCAACAGTTCAGAACTCAACCCTTGAATGTTTTTTTTTTTTTTTTCTCTTTAGATCTTCTCTTGCCCCATTCTTCTCCATCCCAGTAAATAACGTTATACCAGTTACTCGGGTAATATCATGAAAGGCAGATACAGCATGGTGGTAGCAAATTGTGAATCATTGTAATAGCCAGGGATTTCGAATTCTTCTAGCATAGCCATTAAAATAGGCAATGTGACTTTAGGGGGACAAGTTAAATCTACACTGAATCTAGAGTGTCAAAATTTGTGCCTGATTTAGTAGATGAACATGGGATGCGAAAAAGGAGAGTCAAGAACCCTTGGTCCTGCTGAGTATTTTGGGAGTTTATGTTTATAGATGGGGAGATGCTATCTTCAGACTTCTATCTCAAGGCTATTCCAGTTTCTTAAGTTTTCCCATAAGCAAGCAATGTGTAATTCCACTTCTGCATTTCTCATAAAGAGTATTTTTTTAAATATTTGTGTTTTCTCGTATGTTTTAAATAATTAAATATGTAGTTTGAAAAAGTGAAGGATAAAAATAGTCCTGAAGAACATACCAGGTGGAAAAGACTATAGACTTCAAAATGAAGTAAAGGTTTACATTAAAAATCATACATTAAAATAAGAATAAACTCCATTTTCACTATTGTTAGATGAACAGTTTAAAATACAATAACTCTTATAAATAGTACAAAATCAGTGGAACAACATAAGATGATTTTGAAGAAAAGTTAAAGAAACACCATACTTGACACAAATGATGTAATTTTATACATTATTATTTGGTGATAAAATTTTGCATCTGGTGACCAATCCTTTTTTACTTAGTAAAAAGAGAGTCACATACAAAAAGTTTTATAAGCAGTAATATCCAAAGAAAACAGGAGGAAGTCTTGTACTTTATTATCCTCCATTGGTCCTTCCAGATCCATTCTCTGCTCTTTTCCATGGTGATTGATGCTCCAGCAAGCTAACTACCATGGACTGCATCATCTTAAGTCCTTCACATCTTTACTTTCCCTTGGATTCATCCAGTGGGGGAGGGACCAGGTAGATATCAGAGAGGGGAGGAAAATGCATTGTCACCTGTATCAATTATTAAATCCCAATACGTATTTGGTTCCAGCTAGACTTCTTTAAGGAATGAGATTCTGAGTAGTTCCTGTTTTTCCTTTTTTTATGTTTTTTTTTATGGATGCACCTACAGCATATGGAAGGTCCCAGGCTAGGGGTCGAATTAGAACTGCAGCTGAGGCCTACACCACAGCCACAGCAACACAGGATCTGAGCCACATCTGCAACCTACTCCACAGCTTGTGGCAATGCCAGATGCTTAACCCACTGAGCAAGGCCAGGGATCAAACCCACATCCCCATGGAGAATATGTTGTGTCCTTAACCCACTGAGACACGGTGGTAACTCCCTCTTCTTTTTTCTTTTTTTTTTAATGTTTAAAATTTACTGCAACAAACATACACTTTTATAATTAGGAAACAACAAATTATAAGTTTTCTCCTCAAAGATAGTATATAAAATTATGTTCATTCAATAAGATCTTATTATGTTTTTAAAAATAAGGAAACAGCATGAGTAAAATATTAACAGTGATTCTGTTCATATAGTGTCACAATGGCTTACTTTTCCCTTTTATTTGTCCTGTTGCTTTTAAGTTCTTATGCACTGGAATATGGAAAAATCTCTAAAATTCAAAAATTGAGTTTTTGTGATAGAAGAAATATGTCTCCTGTCACACATAAACCTGAGGTTATCTTCTGTATTTAAACTATTATATGGAAATCAAATGCGCTACTTTCTGTCACTGGCTTTTTTTTTTTTTTTGTCTTTTTGCTATTTCTTGGGCCGCTCCCGCGCGGCATATGGAGATTCCCAGGCTAGGGGTAGAATCGGAGCTGCAGCCACCAGCCTACGCCAGAGCCACAGCAACGCTGTATCCAGCCGCGTCTGCAACCTACACCAGAGCTCATGGCAACGCGGGATTGTTAACCCACTGAGCAAGGGCAGGGACCAAACCCTCAACTTCATGGTTCCTAGTCGGATTCGTTAACCACTGCGCCACGACGGGAACTCCTGTCACTGGCATTTTAACTTAGATCTGAAAATTCCAAATTCCTTTCAACATTTATCAAAAAAGCATGTTCACAGCCAATTCCATTTAATTCAATATTTATTTAACTTTTTTAAAGTACTAGAAGAAACATTAAAATATATTCTTAGACTTCCATTTGTAATGATTTCCAAACTAAAATATTAGTTTTAGAAATAGAAACACTAATAGTGACACTGTACTGATAGCAATGTCATAATTTGTGACATATTTGCTTATCAGGAAATAGAAAGCCTCAAAACAATCTCACTTAATTTTACAAATTAAGCACTTCAGAACAAATCTTTTCCTTTTTATGGAAAAGCAAAATTCTTTGAATATAATTTTTCAGTGAGTCATATCATTAAATTTTAAGTTAATATAAAAGAAATACAAATAGTTGAGCTTTTATCAATCCTTTTAGTCTTTTACACTTGTATCTCCTTGTGTAATGGTCTCAAAGGACTTTTTAATTAATAAATAGCCAGTGCAGTTCCAAAATGGTAGTTAAATACACAGACATAATTTACTTACTAAAATTGAAGGTTCATTCTTTCTGTTAAACCAAATTACAAAGTAGAATAAATCCTTAAGTTATGAATTTTAATTTTTTAAAATTTCATTTATATTCTCCCCTTTCATTTAATATTTCTTGTCAGAAACGGTGCCTACTTAAAAAGCAAAGTCAGACTTAGATCCATAAATCCTATTTTATAGAATTCAAATCAATGAAGAATTTCCATAACTATGATGACACAGTCATTAGCAATAGCACCCCTTAGATGTCTACCTTGTGTCTGACCATAGAAAGAGATGTAAAGTGCAATTACAGCCAGGATCCTACAACCCAAACATGCTTGTTAGGTTTGTTTATCCAGTCAAACCACATGCCACACAGCTGTAAGCTATTTTGAGAAAGTTTACTGGACGCTCCTCTGTCCAGGAATCTTTTCTTTCTTTTCGATTTTCTGCTTCATATCACACTGTGGACTATGTAATATGACTACATTAAGTGTTTTCTGAACCGCTGCTATTTCTAAATAGTTCTGATGTCTTTAGGGGCATTCTTCCCTCAAAAGCCAGATTTCCTTGAAAGGGATTCTGGTTCAATTAATTAATTTAGCATCATGAGAATATAAGTTGATATAAACAACCGCAGTTATTGTTTTGTCTAACAATGGCCAAGGTGCGGGGTTGAAGCAGGGAATACAGCACACAGATTGCTGTTTTTAGGGAGAGTACATTCTGGTGGAGGAGACCAAAAGTCAATAAACAACCAAATAATTAAAAAGAGAACACTCAGAACCATATCTAGTCACTTGTGATGGAATATGATGGAGGATAATGTGTGAAAAATAATATATATATATTTAATTATCTGCACATTACTGGGTCATTTTGCTGTATGGTAGAAATTGACAAAATACTGTAAACCAACTATAATGGAAAAAATAAAAATCATAAAAACTAGATAACTAACAAGGATCTACTGTAAAGCATAGGGAACAATGTAATAACTTACATGGGGGAAAGATTATGAAAAAGAATGAATATAGGTATATGTATAACTGAATGACTTTGCTATACACCTGAAACTAATATAACACTGTAACATCACTATACTCCAATAGAATAATTAAATAAATATTTCTAATAAACATCAAAAATAAATAAATAAAAAGAGAATGCTCCCAAAAGGACCGATATGCACATAAATAACTGGGTGACGTTTCCTGGGAGGCCTCTTTCAGGCCTCTATTTCCTGAAGCGTCTTAAAGAGCGTAATTCATATCAAGTGACTGCAAATCTCTATTTTGCTCCCTTTCCTTTGCTGAGACATTAGAGGGAGAAATAAAGGGTGGGATCCAAAACAAAAAAGAACAAAAACCTGAGGACAGAGCGGAGAAAAGGAATAGGCATACCGAGGACTGTAAAACAGCCAGTGAGTGTGAACACCAAGACAAAGCAACTGGAAGAACTTGTGCCCACAGTAAGTGGGGCATCTTGAGCTACCATCACTATTACAGATGCTCTAGGCCTGTAGAGCTGGGAGTGATCTTTGCTCATGTAGTCCAACCCCCGCCCTGTCTTATAGACAGCATGACTGGCACCTGAAAGGATGAAACTCACACATGTCGTGGATAGAAATTTGGAACCAGAACTAGAAGTTAGATTTCCTGGTAAATTTAATTTACATCTCTAACAATATTTGCTCTCATCTGAGTTATGATGTGAGTACTAAAAAACATGATTCCTGAGCTAGAATTAGGAAGTGATAGTATAAGATTTAGATATTCATAAAATTAGGTATTCAGTGAATGTATTATGGTAATTAAAGTGCTGGGCATTGAACATCCTGTAAATTATTAGTAAGACTGGCTCATGGATCTTTTATTTTCCTTTTCTTTTGACTTGAAGTATAGTTAATTTATAATATTGTGTTAGTTTTAAGTATATATCAAATGATTCTGTTATATATATATATGTGTGTATGTACATATGTGTATGTTATAGGAATATAGGTTATTCCAAGATATTGAGTATAGTTCTCTGTTCTATACAGTAGGCCCTTGTTGTTTACCTGTTTTATTTATAGTAGTGTATGCATCCCAAACTCCCAATTTAATGGATCCTCTTCTGATAGTGTTATGGAGAAATATAAGCCCTATTCCTTTTCCCCAAAATCACAAACCAAAAGCAGCTTGAAAATGGAAAAAATAGAGCTTCTATTCTGTTGCAGAAGGGTGCTTGAAAAGTCCCAAACTGGAGACAAAAAAAAAAAAGAGAGAGAGAGAGGGAGAGCTAGGATGATTAGCTCTTTAGTTACTTGGAAGGAATTCTAGTGAAGATTAAAAACACTGTGGTCTGGTCTATAGTTAAATCCCATGACATATAATTTTAGCAATCATCTGGGAGACAACCAATGGTGGGGTGTAATTACAGAAATGCTGACATAGCAGAACACAGTGGAAACTAAATTAATTTTCAACATGCATATCCAAGACCTAATAAGAAACTTCATTCATGATGAGAAAATAATTGAGAAATAAAAAAGTGAGAATATGTGAGTAAATATGGGAAATAAACTGAATTCTCCTTCTCATCTCTCTGCTCCTTCCATTAGCTCTTTACTTCATAATTTGAGTAACAGCATCAAGGGATTCTTCCCAACAAGTCCTCTGAGTGAAGGCAAGAAGCTGGGTTAATATTTCAAGGAACTTTTTAAAGCAACCTGCTTCTGCTGACATAAGGAAAAAGCTAATTAACAAGAAAAATACCTAAATTGCATTTTTGAAATTGTTAGGGGAAAAGCATGAAATAACAACTGTAACAATAAATCTAAGTTTCTCATGGACCCAGTTAGGGGCCCAGGAAAACCAGAAAATAAAACTCCATGAAGGTAGAGCTGAGAGATGGCAGCTGCTTAGAGACACTTGTAGAAACAGAAGCAGGACAAGAGAAAGAGTAGGTCAGTTAACAGAGGGGATGTAGAACTTCAGACCACATCTTCTCAAATCAACCTGCTGTTGGAAGGAACTAAATTTCTCTTGGCTACAGAGGCTGCTTTTGTTAAAAGCCAATAACCCTCTCACGGTCAGGAGCGATGATAGTAAATGCTTGCTTTGACAAATAGGAGGTACCATATGCAGACTTAGCAAAAAGAGGAAGCAAGAGGTACACTTTTTGTTGGATCTCAGTTCAGCTCTATGTAACAGAAGCTTCTGACAAGAGGAGAGAAAATAAAACTCCATCTGAACAACAGTAAATGGGATTCCCTATCAGGGATGGCTTGGTATTATTTATCAATTATTAGTCATCGAATATTGCATAGCAAAGTGCCCCCAAATTTACCATCTTGGATCAACAATAAGCTTGTGTTATCTCACACAGTTTCTGTGGGTCAGCAATTCAGGAGTGGTTTAGATGAGGTGGTTCTAGCCCTGGATGCCTTATGAGGTGGAAGTCAAGATGTTAGCATTTTTACATGACTGTAGGCAAGGGGACTTGCTTCCTTACTGACTGTTAGCAGGAGGCCTCTTGGTTATTCAGCACAGGGAACCCTCCACAGGGCTGCTTTTCAGGGTGTGGCAACTGACTCCTCTCAGAATGAATAATCAAAGGTCAAAAAGTCAAGCCTTAATGATTTTCATGCTCGTCTTGGAAGTCACACTCCTTAGTTTCCACAATGGCCTGTTAGTTACATGAGCTTATTGGTTATATATCTTCCCTATAGTGTGTGTGTGTGTGTGTGTGTGTGTGTGTGTGTGTGTGTGTGTGTGTGTATATTATACAAGGGCACGAGGACCAGGAGTTGAGGCCCATGGAGCCATCTTGAAGACCACCTACCACAGTCATTTACATGTTGGACTTCCCAAGTGGCTCACAACATAGTCATTTACATGCCAACATCAAAAGTTTTTACCTTTTCCCCTACATACCGCTTATACTATTATCTATATATTTTTTTATTTGAACATTTTAAGCCCATCTTAAGCAACAGTATCCAGAAAATCATAGATTTGATGTGGTCTTTATAATTTTAATGTACTAAATCTCCAAAGAAAAATATAATTTTTCTTATATCTCCTAATAGTAACTCAGGCATCACCAGTGTTACACACACTGCCCTTTGGAAAACGCCACTAGCCACACTCTTGAGCTGGTCTTGCTTGAAGGAGGGTCTCATAAGTCTGGTGTAAGTCAAGAGGCATTTGTTTCATGTGACATCTTCACTTACACTAAATTCCCTAGAAGTCTAAGATAATAGTGCTCTTGGGTAGAGCACAACACTACAGCATAGTCCATTTGCTACAGTGGTTATAACTGTCACTTGCCTGCTATCTTTTGTAATTACTTAAAATAGAAACAGTTTAAAGAATTGAACCGTGAGGGTAAAGCAGATTGTTCTCAGGACATAAAACTAAACTCACCTTATTATGTATTGTTACACTGCTGTCCACTCTCATTACCAAAGGCCATAAAGCAATTGTAACTGTTCCCTGGAATGTCACCAGCAATAAGTGTTTTTGCTTTACTGTTCTGTTCAGCTGAGTGTAATAGTTATATTTTTGAACTCTTACAGCTGGGAAATCTAGAAATGTATTCTGATCTTTATGAATTGATCAAAATACTTGGTTTGGGTAACCTTAGTATTACCTTAAGTATCATTGGGGAAATCATGTCATAATCACTGAATTTTATTAGCTACCAGCCCTTTTTTTTTTTTTTTAAATCATAAAACTCAATGTTCTGAAACCTAGAAGCTATTCTGTCCCATGCTGGTGACTTTATCTCTTCTTTTGATGGTACGTCCATGAACCCTGATTATGCTTTCCTGAGGGTGTTGTATTTATTGGCGTCCTTCATGACCAAAGGTGATAGTACAGATGATGGTACAGTGTGGCTGATAGTGAGAATCTCTACATGAGTAACAGAGCATGTCCCATATTTCAGCCCAAAAAGCCTGTGATCATTCGCAGGGTCAGGATTCTGTGATTTTATCATATACTTGTCATGTTTACATTTTTACTTCATTTAAGAAGAAAATAATGACTTTTACTTTAATTCTAAATTTGTATCCAAATTACTACAACTATTACACTTTAAATTAGATTTTCCTCACCATTGTGTTTCATAAGATGGAGGAATTACGGGGAGTTGCAAAGCAATACATACATCCACCATGCCTATGCCATTATTTCCTCTTCTTTCATCAGTTTCCTTATATGAGGAAGTACAACTTCCAAAATTTGCAGCTTTAAACTGTATATGCCCAGCCTCTGCTTCATCAAGACAAAGGAGAGTAGGCTCACCCTAGGTTGTTCTAGAGACATTTAATACCTGGTCTCTGTTATAGTACGTGTGACTTGGGCATTTTTTTAAGGTGATTGATGCAATTATTTTTCTCTTCCCTTACCCAGATAGGAAGTGTGCTGCATCTTCATAATCAAAAACTCATCAAGCTAAATTTAAAAAAAGGAGATGTATTGTAAAGCTATAAAGGACCATTGTGCATGTGCCTAAGAAAGAATCCAAGTAGATATGGAGCTAAAAGTGGATCTCAAGGTCATGCTCAGGGGTTATTCTTTCTCTCTCTCTCTCTCTCTCAAGCATCTTGTCTTCTCTGTCATCCTTGGTTCTCTCTTTGTTTCTTCACTCTCAAGCAGCTTCCTCTGCTTGCAACTGGTCCCCATCCCTCACACCACACAACTATTTCAGTGCCAACCATCACCTCATAAGTATCTGTGTCTCCATTCAAATTAGAGAAAAATAAAGAGATCTGTATGTAATTTATACTTTTCTTCTATAGATTTAAGAGAGGTGATATTAATGAGAGTCCTTCATTTACTGAATGGAATGAGGAATATGAAAATATAAGATTACATAAAAAGATTTCTAATTGGTCTAAAAGAGAGAAGGGGAAGTTAAGAGAGAGATAAGTTGTCTTGGTAGTCAGTAAGAAATTTGGTGAGTCATTGAGAAGAACATAAATGTTTAATCGGGATTTTTGTCAAGTTTTATTGGGTATTGTGTGATGTTATTCTCTTTTTTTTGTTTCCTTATCATATCTTCTGCAATATCTATCTTTTGCTAGCCTTTGTATGGTCACAATTGCCTTGGGGGACTGTTATTAAGTCTTAAGTCAAGGTGAGTAGGGCCAGCCGAGAGCGGAAGCTCCACTGAGCAATACTCTCCTATCTGTGGGAAGGGAAAAAAACCTAGATTCCTCAATTTCCTGGCTCACTTTTCCACCATTTAGCACTCATCTTCTTCCCTAGCTTTATTCCCCAGAAGTCATCCTCACATACCCAAAGTCTGAGCTTGAATGAACATGTTTCTAGATTCTCCTTGTTTTCTCATACTTCTGTGACTTTGCTCATGTAATACTACGTCCTCATCAAGAATCCATTTCAGCGATTCCAACAACTACTCTACATCAAGAGCAAACCCAGGGCTACTCTCTCCAGTCAAAACTAACTCTCCTACCTCTCAACTCTTATAGCACTTGGTTTATACTCATATAATACTTCTGTCCCAGTATGCCTTGCCCCAAACTTACTGATTGCCTGTTTCTTTTGGAATGTAAGAAACATCTTTTTCACATCTCAGGTTACTCACCTATGAGGCCAAGCATGGTGCATGGCACACACACATGAGCACTCAGTAAATGTTTCCTGAATTGAATGAAAAGGTAAGTGACTCAGTTCACTGTATGATTTGCATAGGGTGTGTTCCATCCAGACTCTTACACTGTAGCACTAGAAAATAATAGGCTAAAACATGTACACTTAAATAAATGCTTTTCCACGATGAAGATATTTTGGCCTCTCCCTAATAAAATAATGAACTTTCATCTACTTGCCTCATAATCAAGTCTAAAGATAAATGAGAGTGTGAGCATGCAAACACTTTGGGAAGTAAAAGCATGCTGTATAAATAAAAGCGATTGTTTATTTCTATAACTGCTACATAGAGTAGGATTCCTGTAACTCAGTATTTCTCCATACTTTGGGGTGAATGTGATAGTTTCGGTTAATCTGAACCCTCTAAATTAGTGCTATTGAAATGGTGAGCCATGGACCAGTCCCAATCTGAGAATATTAGTCTATAATGTGATAAATGGAAACATTTACAGTCAACATTTAAAAACATTTATAGAAACTTGACAGAACAATGTAACGATTGAATTTAATAATAAAAATGTGACTTATGTCTGTACACTTTTGTTAGTTAATTTCATTTTTCTAGCAATTCATTTCTGTTGTTATGTGGTAGAATAGATTGAGAACAAAAACAAGACATCAAAAAAGCTGGTCCTTCAATGGACCAAAGTGAAGAATTTGAGAAACACATCTCCAGAATGGAAGAGAACACCCACATTGTATACATGGGAGTGTTGGGGAAAAAAGATAAAAAATACACTGGTAGATATTATAAAATGCTAGCATCAATAAAACATTAGCAAAAGTTGGTATAAAAGAGTAGTATAGTGAATAATAGTAAGAAAAAATATCTGAACTGTGACAGTTCTGATTTATAGTATTTGTTTTGATCAAAGCCTTGCTAAAATATTTTGTGCATCTTTAACAATCCTCTCTGCAGTCTCCTCTCTCTAGTAACTAAACTTACATTCTGGAACTTTTTGAGAAAATAACATTCTCTCCCATTGTTTAATGAATTTAGATGTTGTGCTTGCTGAAAGAAAACATCTATGCACTCATTTAATTAAAATGAACAGTAATTCTCCAGTTATCTGTAAGTCTTCTTATGAAAAATTCCTATAGGAGGTCAGTAAGTCGATGTCTTTGAAATACAACTGAGTTTTGTAATCTTTTGCTATTTTTGGTAATATTTTTGGTAATGACACTGACTTTTTGTGGAAAGTCATCTTTTTTTATATAATGATTTTAATTTTTTTCCATTGTCACTGATTTACAGTGTTCTGTCTTCTTAACCTGGGTCAGGATATTTTAAGTAAAATTCCGGAAAAAAATTCTGTAGCTCTATACAGTGACAATGTTAACTAGACTTAGTGCATCATATACAAATATTGAATCATTACATTATGTACCCAAAGCTAATATATGTTGATTATGTATCAATTAAAAAATAAGTTAGAAATATATCAGTTCAGAAACCTGAAATACCATTTCACACTGTGCTTACCATGATCTGCCTCCTGAGTCTAACATGTGTGCCCTGCCCTGAATTACTCTCTGTCTGTTGGCATCCCATGTGAGTATTTCACTTGGCACCAGCAGCAGCTGCTCCCCATGGCAAAGCAGCTGTGAAAATTGATCAGCCAGGATTTTTCACTTGAATCAGTTTATACTGACTACACAAAGATGTGGCAGACAAAACTTTGCCATTTCTTTCAAATTTACCATCTCAACCTTATGCTTGGAGCAGCATGTTTGGTCTGTGCCTTAGGTCTTAAGAAGAATACCAAAGCCTCCTGTCACTAATAACACCCTTTTCCACATTAACCCTTCAGATCTCAATCAGTTTTTTGAGAACAGATAGAACTGACTTCCCCAGGGTTTGGCTTCTGTCTCAGTGGGTGACACTAACACATTTCATCTTTTTGAAGTGAAGCAATCTGTCAGTTTCAAAATAGCATTTCTCTTTTCCTCCCATATTTACATCTGTAACCAAAACTGATCCATTTCACTTACCAGTAGCTCTCAAAAGAATTAGATCTTTTATCTAGCTATCTACCTACTTATCTATTTAACATAGTTACTGCCTTATCATCTGGATTTTGAATAATTTCGCTTTTTAGGGCTGCACATGTGGCATATGGAGGTTCCCAGGCTAGGGGTGCAATCAGAGCTACAGCTGCTGGGCTACGCCAGAGCCATAGCAACTTGGAATTCGAGCAGCTTTTGCAACCTACACCACAGCTCACAGCAACACTGGATCCTTAACACACTGAGCAAGACCAGAGATCGAACCTGAAACCTCATGGTTCCTAGTCAGATTTGTTTTCGCTGCGCCATGACGGGAACTCCTGGGTTTTGAATGATTTCATACTTTTTGTCTTATACTCATGCTGAACCTGTCCGTTTGACTCTTATTTCTTTCAGCCTTGTGGCTGCTCTCCTGACTGATTTCACCTATCTATCCAAGACCGTCTTGTCTTACAAGTCCCTCTCTTTTCCACCTATCCCTGTCTTCCTAGGTTAACATAATCCTGTATGAGCCTTTCATTTTATCATCCACTACCACATGTGAGCCTTGTCTCTGATTGAATTCCATCTCAGAAATGCTAGTTCTAAATAGATCACTTATACAGACCACTTGTATAGATCACCTGTACAGATAACTGTCAAAGAAAACAGAACTGGATCCTGTCCACCAGTCTCATTTTTGCAAGCGTCCTTGGGAAGCCACTTCGTGTGTTCTCAAGGGTCCCTGATAAATGTGTTTAATCTTGCTTATTCAGTGCAGACAATTTGCTAAATGCTCCATATATGCACTCATTGAATGCTTATAATACTAGAAAATTTGGAGCATTATTCTTCCCATTCACAGGGTAAGACATTGAGGTACACAGGGATAAATGATTTGTTGTTTGCACAACTTTTCAGAGAGAAACCAGGCTTAACCCAGGCAGTTTAGCTCTAGAGCCCATGCTCTTAACCACCATGCCCCAAAAGAGTGTTTCAGCATCTAATATTTCTGCTTTCCATCTCTTCTCTAGGTCCCATGAACTACCCAGGTTCCCCATTTGGTCACATTCTGACAAACTAGAGGAAAATAAAGATTCTCTCTTGAACTCATGAAATCTTATGACTTCCTCTTTACTCATCATGTTTTCATTTCTTTGTGCAAATGGAGTTCAATTCCTTTTTTTTTTTTTTTTTTTTTTTTTTTTTCTCTTTAAGCCTGCACCTGCAGCATATAGAAGTTACCAGGCCAGGGGTCAAATTGGAGCTGCAGCTGCCAGCCTACACCACAGCCATAGCAACACTAGGTCCGAGCCACATCTGTGACCTACATTACTGCTCATCGTAGTGCCAGAATCTTAACACACTCAGCAAGGCCAGGAATCGAAGCCATGTCTTCATGGATACTAGTCGGGTTCATTACTGCTGAGCCACAGTGGGAACTCTTGAATTCAGTTCCCTTATCTCCATGGCTTTCCTCCATAACCTTGCCTCCAGCTGACTTTACTGAATAGAGATAGACATTTGTAATTCTCTTCCTGTCATGAGGTGCAGATTTGGAGAGAGCCAGGCTCCTCCAGAAATGCTCACAGCCCTTATCTGACCTCCCAACTCTTAAGAGTCTAGAAAGAAAATTTTTATTTTCCCCTTTGAGTTTTTTTTGCTTGACTATTACACAATTTTAGGTCGTTTTAATGCACAGAGGACTCTGTGGAATTCCTTACCGTCCCCATCAAGGCTGAAATTCAAGCACATAATAAGTCAGACTCTTAACCAGAACAGCTGTTATGGTGGCAAAGGAAGGAGCCCAGGAAGTGACATAAATTTAAACACTTTAAGTGACTGAATAAAATTTTAATTTTCAGAAAGGGAACATTTGAACCTGATAATCCAGTAGCCATATGTTATGCAAAAGTTTACTGGCAAGAACTGAAGTCTTCTACCTCATGTCAAGCTATATGACTTCTTCTCATAAAAGGGCAGGACCCTGCTTTTCTACTTTTCTTTTGTTTTAATAATAATGAGCCTGAACTTGGTGATATTGAGGAGTTAGCTTTGATTCTCTTTTTCTTTCTCCTCCAAGCTATCAACTAAAAAAAAAACTTCCTCCTCTGGTTTACAAAGAGCAAATATCATGCCCCCCACCCCCTTTTCTGACTTCATCTCTCTCCCTCATTCACAAACTTCACCCATACAGGCCTGCTTTCTGCTCTGTGGCCCTTCACAAGTCACTTTTTCATGTCTTCAGACTCTCCTCACTAGCTCTTTTCTCTGTTCACAATGCTATCTCTTCCCTGATCTTTTCATAGCTTATGCTTTTCTGTCCATAGCAGCCTTCTTGAACCATCCTCTCTGAAGTCCACTGATTCTATCACATCACTTTAATTTTCTGCAGTGCACTAATTAGAGTTATAAGACCTTAAACTGGGAATTTTTACCTAAGTTTTAGCTGAGTTCAAAAACAAGAGGTAAAAAATACTCCGACATTTTAAAGTGAAGTGCTAGGTTATCTACACAGGACTCTTCAGAGAAGTGGACAACTTGGTTTTGTAATTCTTGTTTAACCCCTAACCTATAGTCAGGGTTACCCCTATCGTCAGACAATTATGGGAAGCATTTGATTGAGAATCCCAGAGTAAGAGTGGACTAGAAAAGCCAACAAGGAGGTAGTGTTTGCGTCAAGGCCTGGATTTTGAGAAAATGTGGAGGAAGTAGTAGATGCCAAGCAGAAGGAAGAGCGAGGGCAAAGGCCCTGAGCACAGTAGGAGGTTGCTGGTTTTCAGGAGCAGAGCAAACCAGTAACATCACAGCTTCACCAATTAAGAACATCGTGTCTGAAGGAGGTTAAAAAGGAAGCAATGAGCTATGCTAAGGAGTTGGAAGTTTTTAAACAGGACAGGCAGATTTTAGATGGCTTTAAGTAGAAGAGTGATGATGTGATAAACATTTCAAAACATCTATCCAAAAAGACTAGTCACCAAAATGAGATTTGAGAATGTGCTTCAAAATCCCCTGGGATGATTTCTTTAAAATGTAGTTTCCTAGTTCCTAAACTAGGGCCCAGACTTCTGTACTTCTAACAAGCATCCAGGGTTGAGTAATACAGCTTCAGAGTAGAAGCTGCATGAGCCTCTGGACTCTATTTTATTTACCACTGTATACCCAGTGGTAGCACTGAAGTAGTAGGGATATTACCTAATTTCTGAGGATCTCGTAAAATGTTTGAAATGAATGTATAAATAAATAACCAAATCTTCGGTGTTTAGAATCAATGTGATCCGCTTTAAAAAATCAGATATTTAAGGGGTTCCCCTTGTGGTTTAGTGGGGTTAAGAACCCAGCTAAGTGTCCGTGAGGATGTGGGTTTGATCCCTGGCCTTGCTCAGTGGCTTAAGGGTCCAGTGTTGCTGCAAGTTACAGCATAGGTTACAGATGTGGCTTGGATCCAGTTTTGCCATGGCTGTGGCATAGGCCTACAGCTGCAGCTCCAATTTGACCTGTAGGCCAGGAACTTCCATATGGCACAGTGGCTATAACAAGAAAAAAAATCAGATATTTAACTAATCAGCAAAATAAATAAGATTATTGGCAGTCCTTACCTATCTCAAATATTCCCTGAACAAATAAACTATAATTTATGCCAGTGCTTTAATCATTTTCATTAATGTATGAATCATATTCTGGCTTCTCTAATTTACTTAGATCTGGTCAGATAATCTGTCGTTACAGGAGGCTGTTGATGAGTAGATGATTGTTACAGGTTATAAAATGTAACAAAGCAATAATTATTCTTGAATATAGTTTCAGTTGCTTAACACTCAGTGTTGTGTAACATCTTTAGCATCTGTGATCTGTAATGTTTGAGAAGGAAAAAAAATAAGAATCAAGGCAAAACCCTATAGTTAGAATATCAGCATTTTTCTTCTAAAATTCAGCTAATATACATAGACATGGAGAACTTTTACATTTTTGTTTTAGTATTTATGGTAATTGCAAATATTCTTTTTTTCTGAGGATCAAAAGAAATGCTATGAAGTTCAATAAATAATCTGTAAAACTTTGAGGATAATACAAATAATCATAATAGGAGTTTCCCAGTGGCTCAACAGGTTAAGAATCTGGCACTGTCACTGCTGTGGCTTGGGTTGCTGCTGTGGAGCGGGTTCAATTTCCGGCCTGGGAACTTCCATATGCCATGAGCACAGCCAAAAATCATCTTAATAATCATAATAATATGTGCTATGAGTCATATAAAGGACAACATAGAAAGACATACTTTTCATAAAGTAAATAGGAGTGAAGTATGAGAAACTGTGTAATCTATAACTAAAAACTACTAAAACTTTAAAGAATTTCTGGGATGAATTTATATCATTTCTGTAGATAATATACAAAATATTAAATGTAACTAGATCACTTACAAACCCAATCCATATTGGGTAAATCCCATATCTTACTCACTTTATCTTCAGGGATTAATAAAGTACGGACCTTCAATAAATGTTTCATGAAAGACCGAATGGTTATCACATTTGATTTATATCTTGAAATTGATGAGACCAAATTCATGTTCATTCGGTTGAACATATCTCTTTCCTTGTCATCAAGATACATTGTATCTTTATTTCCAGGCAGAAATCCCAATGTATCTTTATTTTATCACACAAGTTACCTTTTGGTCTCAGAAGAAACTGGGTAAGAGGATGCTTCCAGTTTAAAATGATCCACCACAACTTTTTGACGAATGTGGTAGTGTCACCTTCTTATACCAAGATCAGGAAAGTGTGTGTGTGTGTGTGTGTTTGTATATAAAATCTAGAGCTAGAGCTAAATTGAAACATAAATACCCACAAATACAAATACACAGTGCCATATATATATGAATTGTTCATATTTCTGTAAATTAAAAGATGTGAATCTGTATTACCATTATTATGTAATAAGCTGTTATGATTTCAAAGGGAAAAATGTTAAGGCCCATTGTCATAGGCCTGATACACGTTATTGGCTTTTGAGTGTGTGTTCCAGAGAGATCCTACTAAGGAGCTAAATATACTTAAAGCTAATAAAAAGAAAAGATTTTTTGAAAAAAAATTATATTGAAGCTCTTTATACAACCACTTTATTCCACTTTCTGTCAGAGCTTATGTGCTTCCAAGGAAGTACAGTAATTTGTGCATTTTCTATTTTTAAATCATTCATTGTTCTAGTTAAATATTATGAGTGTATGCCAATTCCTAAAAGAGTTGTGCAGAGATAGTAGGTGCAATTGTGTTGTACTCAAAATAAATTCATGGTTAAAGCAAATATTTAACAACTGTCAAATACTGGATTGCATGTAGAAAAACTAATCCTGTATAGCTCTGGTAAATTAAAACTTCAAACCAAACCTTCCTTCTGTGCTTTATAATTAGAAAACCAAATGAGGAACTTTTCTGGGCAGCCTGGTTTAAAAAACCCACCTGTTTTCTCTTTTTTAAAAGATATTTTTGAAGTTAATATATTTAAGTAAAGGATTTAAATGATTCAGAAAACTGGAATCAAATCATAAAGAATAACCCTCTTACATTTAATTATTATGTATAATTGTGATATACAGCAATTTGATAAGTGGTATAGAAGGCATTTATTATAAATAATAAGCACTAAAAAAGAATCAAACTCAGGTTATGCAAAGAAGACATCACCTGAGAAACAGCAACCATCCATCCCATGAATCAGTATTCAGAAGAGCTGTATTGAAACATTAAGTTCAAGCATTCAGCTTTCTGATCATCCAATCACCAGTGTCATTCTATTGGCCCCACCATATCTGTCTTCAATCTTTCAGGGACACTTAGTCTCTTGACTCCTTTTTTTTTTATTATTGCTTTTTATGGCTGCACCCATGGCATATGGCAGCTCCCAGGCTAGGAGTCGAATCAGAGCTGCAACTGCCAGCCTACACCACAGCCATAGCAACATGAGATCCAAGCCACATCTGTGACCTATACTACAGCTCACGGCAATGCCAGATCCTTAACTCACTGAGCAAGGCCAGGGATCAAACCCTCATCCTCATGGATTCTAGTCAGGTTCCTTACCACTGAGCCAGAACAGAACGCTTAGTCTCTTGACTCTGGATTTAAAGGATTATCTCTTTCATTACTTTCTCCAAATTAAATTCTATGCTCCATTGTTTCAAATACTCGATTCCTAATTCCTCAGCCCTCTTCTATTGTCCTTTAGTCTGAGTGCACAGAAAAAAACATCTTTGGCTCAGTCTAATTCTTCACTTTCTAAGAGCATACTCACATTGCTCAGTGCCTCTGGAGAAATTTTAAACAAACTTCAAATTGGTGTGAGCCTAAATGCATGATTTTTCGGACTCAACTATGTTCTCAAAGAGTTCTGACAATCCTATTTTTTCAAAATATTTAGAACTCCTCTTTTCTTTCTCTTTTGATTTTTTCTTTTTATGACCACACCTGCAGTATATGGAAGTTCCCAGGCCAGGAGTTGAATCCGAGCTGCAACTGCAGCCTGCACCATAGCCACAGCCACACTGGATCTGAGCCAATCTGCAACCTACACCATATCACAGCAACACAGGATCCATAACCCACTGGGCAAGGCCAGGGACCAAACCACATTCTCACTGAGGTAACATTGGGTCCTTAACCCACTGAGCCACAACGAGAACTCCATAACATCTCTTTTCTTTTTGAATCTTCAAGTCCATCACTCACTTAGGTACCTTGCTTTTAGTTTCCCAAGGAAAAGAGAGGCCATCAAAATAGACTGGCCTCAATCTCCTATTCAGATTCCAAGCTTTCCTGCATTCCAGCCATATCTTCCTCCCTCCCTTGTACTCGTATGACTATAGGACAGGGTTCCTTCTAATGGGTTCCTTCTAACTCTTCTAATGGGGGGGGGGGTGTCCTATTTCTTCCCACCTTCTTAGGGGACCATGTTCTAGTTGCTAGCTTCTTTTGTCACTGTAGTCCCAAAATCTCTTCGTATACTGATTTAAACTCACAAATAATGAAATGATCAAGTCAGGAAAAAAATACATAAAACCTCTCTGGATGTTTCTCTGTGGCCCCTATCCTTTCTCTCTTCATGCTTTATTTGCTATCCTTCTTGAAAGAATACTCTCCTTGCCATTTCCTTTTCCTCAGCTCCCCTGTATTCTTTGACCCATCCGTAATCTGGTTTATGCCTCCAGCACACCACTGAAAGAACTCTTACCAAATTCTCAAGTGACCACTGTGTTGATTAAGATTACAGCAGAAAAGAGATAGAACTTTCAAGTTGCAATAATTTGAAGAGAATGTAATGAAAAGACTATTAAGAACCATTGGTGGAGCCCCATGAACTCTTAAGGGATGGTATAGTACTCCAGGGCGAATAAATGCAGGAATGCACGAGGGGTGCACAGGGAGAAATGCCTGGCAGAAGCTATGACCTTAGGTCAGGGAAGCAAATCTACAGAGAAGAAGCTTCAGGGGAAACATCCTCTCCTCTCTTCTTACCCCCTTATCTTCTGCCAGTGCACACCATTTGTCTAACTGAAACAGAAGATAGGTTGCAATAGAGTTCAGTGAGGCCACCCACACTGGTCAAACTCCTGGGCATGGAGGAAAGTGAAGGATGGGGACAAACAGAAGATAAACCGGCACAACCTTAGTGCCAAATATATTGTGTAGCTTGCATCTTTATCTTACTAGACTCTTAGTAGCACTGAACAATGTTGGCCTCTTCTGGAAACTCTCTTTTGTGAGCCTTCCATGCCACTGCTATCTGTCTTATTCACCTTCTTTGGCAGTGTCTCTATCCTATGCCTTTCTTTTTTTATTGTTAAGTTTTTTTTATTTTTTTAAATTTTTCTTATAGTTGATTTACAATGTTCTGTCAATTTCTGCTATACAGCAGTGACCCAGTTATCCATATATAAATGTATATATATACATATATATACATTCTTTCCCTCACATTATCCTCCATCATGTTCCATTATAAGTAGATATAGTACTCTATGCTATACAACAGGATCTCATTGTTTATCCATTCCAAATGCAATAGTGTGTGTTAGCTTAAAAAGATGCACAACCCGAAAATTGAGAGTTAAGTTTTATTTGAGGCAAAATTAGGACTTAAGCCTATTTGATATGTTTATATCAAACATATCATATGATATGTTTATATCAAATAGCCCTGAAAAACCACTCCCAGGAGACAAAGGGAGAAGCTAGGATATTTGAGTTTTTGCAACAAAGGGGAGTAGTAGGAACAAAATATTTACAGATAACCAGATTTACAGAAAACCAGTTTCTATGGGAAGCTGTAAAGGTCTGGGTTTACTGGAATCACTTCTTTACTATGCACCTCAGCTGAGGGCCAGTCTTCTTTGTTTTTTTCCTGAGTTCCCTCAGGGCTCACTGGCCCACCCTTGGGAGTGGCTGTTCTCCGAGATGACTGTGACATCTTTTGTTTTGGTCATTTAACTACAGCCCAGGAAGCGGTATTTCATATGGCTCTGAAATACTTCCCCAAAGAGGCAAGGGGTAATATCAAGATATAAGTCATAAAGGTGAAGGGGGAGGTGCATACTGCCATGCATACATTTTACAGAAGTTTGCTGCTGGTCTCGTAAAGGTTACTACTAGCCACAAACGTCAGTCATCATTGAAGGATTTTAGTCTTTTTCTAGATATGAGGAGATGCAAGAATTGGGCTCATAAAATCTTCTCCTAAAAATATCTAACTATCTGAAAACTTGTTCTTTCAGTTTTCCTAGAGCACAGAGTGCCTCACTTCTGGTCTCCACCCTGAGTTCCGCTAAGGGGTTGCTGTGGGTTAGCAGCTACAGTGGCTCATGTTTTACTCCATGTAGAAGCTGATGGAGAAGCATGTAGAAGTGCTAAAATTCAGTTCACATTTGTGTCTACTAATGCCAAACTCCCAGTCCATTCCACTCCCTCCCCCTACCCCTTGGCAACCCACAAGTCTGTTCTCCATGTCCATGAGTTTGTTTCTCTTCTGTAGATAGGTTAATTTGTGTCTTTCTTAAATGACAGTGTTCTTTAAAGCTTACTTTTCCTCTCATTGCCCCTCAGTGGCCTCATCTGTTCCAGTTGCTTCAGTCACGATCTTCATGATTCCCAAGAGTACTTTTTTGGACCCAGATCTTTCTCCCGAGCTTCAGGCCCATTTACCCATCTGTCTATAAGGCTGCTTCACTTAGAAGTCTTGTAGATACCTCCAGATCAACATGTCAAAATTAAAGCAACATTCTAACCTCAAATCCATTCTGTTTATGCTTCCTATTTTCGTAAAGAGACCATCATTCTTGCAATTTCCCCAAAAAAAAGAAACTTGGGATTCGAGTTAACCTACCACTTTTACAACTAATTAGCATCTCTATCATTTTTATCTCAAGCACTTCCCAGTGTCACTGATTTATATTCATCCTCACTGCCCCTGCTTAAGTCTAGGCCACCATAAACTCACATCTGGGTTCTAGAAGCAGCCCCTTCCCTTGGTCCTCTTCATCTCTTCTTGATCAATTCCATACTTTCAGCCTGAGTGTAATTTCTATGACACCTTCTCATTATATTTTCCTTCTTTAAAAACTTCCAGTTGTTCCATGTTTATCTTAGAATAAAGTCGCAATTTCTTACCTCAGTTTTCAGAATTTATCTTCTCCTTTCTTAGGCATCACTCTACTAAATTCCAACAGAGCAAAATCTCAGTTACTTAAACAGACCACAATCAATCTCACCTCTGGACCTTCACACATTCTTTGCCTTCTTGGTGCACCATTTAACCACTCCTTACCTGGGTAATCCCTGCTTTGCTTTTAGGCCATATGTAAATGTCACTTTCTTTAAGAAGTCTTCTCTGATAATCCAAGCCTAGATATTATGCATCTATCCTATAGTACATTATATGTCCCAACATGAAACTTGTTTTACTTGTGTGCATGTCCCTCTAGACTCCAAGAAATGTGTGCTCCAAGACTGGGTCTTTCATTTTCTTTGGTGCATCCCCAGCACCTAGCAGAATTGCAAATATTTTTTAATGAATGAGTGAAATTGCCTTTGAGGTCATGAAGGCATTTAGAAAGTGGAAGTATATAATTGATGAGATGAGGAGAGGCAGCATTGCAGATGGTGTTCTAGTTCTGCCCCCAATATTGTATTTATTCCAAGGGCAGTGGTAAGCCACAGAATGTTCTTAAATGACAAAACAATAGGCAGAATTTGTGTTTTAAAGCGAGTAATTTTCCTGCTGAGGGTAGAGTAAACCAAAGGAGAGGAGAACCTGGATGTTGGACAAACAATTTTGAAGACTAAACAAATTCAAGCAACAAGTGACACTTTATAAGACTACAAAGAAAAGTATAGCTGTGGGAGCTGTTTGGAAAATATAAAGAGCAATACTTGGACATGAAGGGCAAAGTAGAAGAAGAAGTAAAACATTACTATAAGTTACATCCTGGGAACCAAAAAAAAATATTTCTGTCATTTATCAGAATGGGGAAGTCAGAAAGGAGAATTTGTTTGGGGGAGAAATACAGAAAAAATTAGACATTACAGTGAGGCCATAACATCTAAGTAGAAATGTTCTAAGAAACATGTTTGTAGGATGGGACTGAAATATCTCTGTGGTTTCTCAAGGAAGAACACCTTTTCCTGATCTTAAAGAATATATTCTGCCACCAAGAGAAGCATTCTAGGGCCTGAGGTGAGCTGTTGTCTAAATTCTGAGTCCTGGCAAATTCTTTTTGGTGAGCTGTTGTCTAAATTCTGAGTCCTGGCAAAGACTATTAATGATGGTGGACAGAGAACACAGAGGTAGAAACTGCATTATGTATGTGTGTCCCCTCTCTGATCAAAGGCATAGTTTTGAAGAGCAGTCAAGACAATTCCAAGTCCTTGCTTTTTCTGTTATAAATCCCCACCTAGCTGAAACACACATTGCCAGTTATTGCATTAGCTTTCTGCACACTGCCTTTAATAGAAGCTTGTTAATTAATAGAAAGAGGGTTTAAATGCACAGGGAAGTGTTCTCTAGTGTTCAGATGTTGGGAGTCTGTGTAGACATGTGTGAGACACATGACACAGCATTTTGTAAATGACCTCCATAGGTTGTCTCCACCTGACAAAAGTATGCCCACTACTTGTAACGATATTTGAGGGTTTTTTTGGTTTTTATTGTTTGTTTGTTTTGTTTTTGTCTTGCTTTTTAGAGCCACACCTGTGACATTTGGAGGTTCCCAGGCTAGGGGTCAAATCGGACCTACAGCTGCTGGCCTACACCACAGCCACAGCAACTCAAGATCCAAGCTGCATCTGCAACCTACACCACAGCTCATGACAACACCGGATCCTTAAGCCACTGAGAGAGGCCAGGGATCGAACCTGCATCCTCATGGTTCCTAGTCGGATTCATTTCTGCTGTGCTATGACGGGAACTCCTGAGTCATTTTTTAAAACAAAGTAAAACTTATATTTACAAATCATAGAACAGTTTTCTTTTTTCTCTCAGCCATTCAAAGCTGTTTTGTGGGTCTCTTTCCCTCTTCCTGAAATGTCTAGGACTTTCCAATTCTCTACATTTGGCAGGTGTTTAAAGTGACTCTTCCCTCTTACAGGTATTTTCTTGGGCTCTCCTGAGACTCCTCGTCACTGGAGATGTCTCATTTACATTCCTCAACTTCTCCAGCTGGTCATCTGACATTTCTCCTTTAGTCCCTGGTTATCTAGGAGGTCACATCCAGGCTCTTTCTAATAAGGCCTCCTTGACCTTCCTTCCAACAGCCTTGCTGGGAAGAACCAAAAAAAACCAAAACCCAACAAGTTTCCTATGAGGCCCCATCTGGGCCTCTGTCTGTGGGCCATGAAGTTTCTTTTAAGAGCATCACCCTCCTCCATCGCCATGGGTTACTTCAACTAGACACATGTCCTCATGGGGCTTTCAGGCATGACTCCAGTCTACCCTATTCCCAGAGTTCCAGGAGGTATGCGAAAGTCCCTGTGTGGCCTTTTTGAAGCCCCTCTCACTTGACTTGAAGAAACAAAGAAAAACCTCTCAACCTTCTCTCACCCAAAAGAACCATAAGGATCCTGACACCTCTCTATCTGAAGAATCCTTCCAGAAACCCCTTCTCTATTGAGCTTTCCAAACTTCTTTATAAGCTGGAATCAGGTAGTTAGCTAATGGGATCAAGAACCTCCTCCTATATGAGTCCTCAAGTCATTAGCACCTCAGCTGAGAGCTGGCAGCACACTTGTCACCTCTATTTTGGGCCTTAGCTAAAACCCAAACAGGAAAAGACCTACTTAACATCCTGTTACCACTGAGATGTAGCTATGTATTAAACACTTATCAAGATCATAAAATTAATATTTGACTGTGAGACCAATCTGGGTAAATGAAGCCTAGAGAAGACAAATGAGAGAAACTATGACACGTGGAATAACAAACAGCTCAAGAACGTGGGCATGTACAACTCGTCTAATCCCTTGAACAAATGCTTGTTTCCAGAGAAAATGACACTCACACCAGTGTCACACTTTAAAGGGGAAAGTAAACTGTTCTATACATCTATGGAGCATAATGGCAACATACATGAGAAAGAAATGAGCCATATGATTTCATTTTCAAATATTTGCATATGTGTTTTGTGTGAAGAACAACCAGAGAACAAATGAAGGATGTTTATTCCAGTAAACATGAAGTATGTTCCACAAAATTATTCAGATATTTAAAGAACAGAGAAAGACTACAAATTTTTCTTGCAGGTTTTTAGTTTTTTAGTTTCTTTTTTCTCAGAAGGACCGACTTGATATGAGAAGAGACCTCATCTCTAAAAACCACACTTCAGCCTCGACATATGACTTCAGAGGGACTTGTTTGCCCTTTGGAAAGTTTTTAAGCTTTATAACAGAGAAATAGGCATGGAGTAGATTGGAGAGCTGGGAGGGGTGGGGGAATTAGCTGGGGATTTTCATCCAGAGAAGACACAACAGGAAAGCCCTCCAGTGGTCCAGATCTCCATCAGCTCTATCTCCCCCTCTCTCAGTAACTTTCTTCTTCACCTTGGTCTTGAGGTCTAGTGACAATATTGACAATCACCTCATACCCCTGAACTCACACTGTTAAGTAGTTCCTTGGTTAAATACTCTTCATTTACCCTTATTTGAGTGTGCCATCCCTTTTCCAGATGCACTGAGAACAGTCTTTCTGTAGAAAATTTGTGTTTGCCAAATTCCCCTTGGGTTGGTCATTGGAATTTCTCAAGAAATACTTGGGATTCAATCCAGTGTCAAAATGGTAAAGATAGCATTTTCTAGGGGGTAAATTGACTTTATATGTACCTATTCAGGAGGCCACAAAATATTTTCCACAAAATTATTTTGTAAAACTAAGCTTACAGCTCATGGATATAGCATTGCCACTGTTCACGTCATACAAATAACAAGAAAATGCTAATCCAAAAATTACCTTTCGAAGTTTAAAGGCAGCTTAAAGGATTTTTTTTTTAAGGGACAGAAAATAAAAATCTATAATTTTAGAAATCCTTCCATGTACCCAGCCATCCAACCACCACATATTTTAATGATTCACTAGGTTGGAAGCCAGTCTCCTCCTTGGTGCATTCATTGCAAAGGAAGCACAAGGCAAAATGCTAAAACAACCTGTTCAAAATTTATTAGGTGGAAAACATCCTCTAAAAAAGTACAAGTGCATTAACTCCATAAACCAGCAGGACCCAAGAGTTGCTGTTCAGAGATGCAGCTTGAGTAAAAGAAGAAGTGATTTGTAGTTTCCATATCAAAGGTCAAGCTGAGCTGAGCAGGGTGGCCTTTTTGTGGCAATTAGTGTTTGCACATTTCTCAAATTCTTCATTCTGATCCAATCTGGCACTCTTTGTTAAATAAGCCACTCCCCTTCCTCCCTAATTTCTCCCTTCTCAAAGGATCCGGAAAAAAGACAAACTGTACCCTAGGTCAAAGCTGAATAATCACGTACTTTATATTAGAGAAGTTTGAAAAATACTTTTTATTTTCTTTACCCTTGGTATTTTTTGCATATTTTCAGATATTTCTCTGCTCATAGAAACTGTGTGTCTAAATCCAAAATGGTTTATTTTATGGTGAAGTGTTCAAAAGTATTATACAGGAAAAGGTTAAAGCTATTTCATAAAGCTGTCGAATAGACAACAATGAGCTCTTGATTGAAGTATTAAAAGCGTCATCTGAAGTTCCCGTCATGGCGCAGTGGTTAACGAATCCGACTAGGAACCATGAGGTTGCGGGTTCGGTCCCTCCCCTTGCTCAGCGGGTTAACGATCCGGCGTTGCCATGAGCTGTGGTGTAGGTTGCAGACGTGGCTCGGATCCAGCGTTGCTGTGGCTCTGACCTAGGCCGGTGGCTACAGCTCCGATTCAACCCCTAGCTTGGGAACCTCCATATGCCGTGGGAGCGGTCGAAGAAATAGCAAAAAAAAAGAAAAAAAAAAAAAAAAGAGCGTGTTCTTAGAATAAAATTGTTATAACCTATTCTTAAGACCTGAGTTTTGATATTTTCTCTCTTTTTCATTTTTAAAGTTGCTACCTATGAGCAAATTGATGAGTTTATAGATTATTCTTAGAAGACTGGTTTCCGAAAAGTAGAATAATTTAGAGTTAAAAAATTAATTTTTTTTTTTAGAACAAGTAAGCATTTTCATCTGCTCATTGTTCAGTCAAGTCTGTGCTTAAATTTTCTTTTCACTGTAGAATAGATAATGGTGTAGGTTATTAGTTAAGCTACTGGATATGATCATTCATAAGATAAACTAGTGTGTCAGTATTTCTAACTAAGGCAATCAGTCAGGAATTTCTCCCTTCCCTTGATTTATGTTTTTTGAGTGTGTTGGAAAATATTTTGTACTTTAAGATGTACAATAATTAAACAAATATATTTAGCTATCAGCAGTTTCATGTGGTATGTAAACAATTCTATATGTAAAAATCTAAAATCTAAATGTAGTACACAATTTATACTAAGAAATTTTGTGTTTTACAAAGTAATAAGTATTTTTTTCCAGTTAGAATAAAAGTGTTTCCCTAATATTATTTCCTCAAAAGATAATCTTTAGCAGATTCTACACATGTATTTGAGCATAAAGCTGGCCACATTCCTTTTATTGCAGTAAATAATCCATCACCTACATTGTTCAATTGTACATTGGTGCTTTCTTGGTAAGAAACTGTTTGCTACTTTGAGAAAGTACATCATGAAATTGTCCACAATTAAGGAAATTTAAAATCAGAGGCCATATGTTTATTCTATATGTTTAATTCAGTTAGTAACCATAGATAAACAGATACTGTGAAGTCATTTTTTTTCCTTTTTCTGGTATTATTCTTAGCTGGAGCATTGTTGGGAATGGGGATTGATTTTTACAGAATCAGACAGAATTAAATAATTTTGGAAGAGGACAGCCCTGGAGCTGACTCTCTGGTACATAAATATGTAGCTTACAATTCCAGGGCACTAAAACTTTTTTGCAAGATCTCAAGTTCAAGTCAAGAGACTCCATTCACTGATGCTAAGGCAGTAGGAAGGCACACATAGAGAGCTGCTATCCCATTTCTAAAATGAGCTGATGGGCTGAATAAGTCTTTTCAAAATTTTGTTTTTAAGCATAAGAAATACAGTTTCATATCACAACACAGTAGCTACTAATACACAAACACGCCCTCACATTTATATACAATTGACACTAAATTTCACAAAACAGTAATTACTGAAATTATAGCCAAAGCACTGTTTTACTATTCTATTCCATTCATCCTATTATTTTTGTAAGCTGACCATCCATGACCCAGTATGTTATGTCATGTCCCACTGAAGTGTAGCATCCAGCTTTTGAAAAGCACTGTATCGTGTGTTATAAAGACTGACAATGAGAGCCTATTATTCTCCAGTTTCCAGATAAAGGTGCCCAAGAGAACATAAACTTTTTCCTTTTCTTTTCTTTTTTTTTTTCTTTTCTTCTCTCTCTCTTTCTTTCTTTCTTTCTTTTTTTCCTTTTTCTTTAATATATGGCCACACCAGCAGCATATGTAAGTTCCCAGGCTAGGGGTCAAATGGGAGCTGCAGCTGCCAGCCTACGCCACAGCCATAGCAATACAGAATCCAAACCACATCTGCAACCTACACCGAAAGTTGAAGCAATGCCCAATCCTTAACTCACTGAGCAGGGCCAGGAACCCAATTCATATCTTCATGGATACTAGTCGGGTTCTTAACCTTCTGAGCCACAGTGGGAACTCCAACATGAACTTCTTTTGATCAGTGCTATCTATAAATTCTTTTAGCTTCACAAAAACTGATTAAATTGGAAAATCTAAGGCACTACTCAGACACTTTGAATGTCTAATTCCCTGAGATGAGTAAACAGAATCTTCTAAAACCTAAGTTGAGTCACACACTCTCATTAGTTGAATCACTTCCAGATAGCAGGTAGTAATTGATGTTTATGCAGTTCATGACCATTTGATATTATTAATTAATGTATTTCTCAGATTGAAAACTGGGATCACCTCTTACTTCTAATCACCTAGGGAAATAGTGGCAAGGAGGTTAGATGAAGAGCCTCGCCTCCTGCTTGGCTCTTTCTGTCCTGAGAGGGGAGGCTGAGCCCAGCTCTAGTCTGAGAATCTTGGAGGCAAAGATTCTTTGCTTTTTGTGCACAAGGAGAAGTCTAGCATTACAGAATTTAACTGGACAGACCCCAGAATGGTCTGTGGGCTTCTTGAACTTCTGCCAAGAAAAAACCCATTGATTTGGATTAAGTCACAACTCTCAGGAAGAATAAGTACCTTTCAAATAACAGCCTACAAGCTTCTAAAAATTGACTGAGTTCACTGGAGTTCTTTGAAAGTGTCAGGTGGCTAAAAATAAATGCAAAAGGACTCAGGTCTTAGATGCCAACCAAACCTAGAGCATGAAGGAAAAAGCCTAGAACAGAGCACACACAGGGAGCTCCTGAGAAGCTTGATGAGTGACAATGGTCTAAGACAGAGCAGAGCCCGAAAAGGAAGTGGGCACCAGAGAGGGCTTTAACCCCTGTATTATGTAGCATTAAAGACTAAGCTTCTCTTAATACCTGTAAGTCTGAACCATAGAGAAGCTTCAAAAATGACTCTTATTTCTTCCTCACATATCAATCCGGGGAAAGTAGGCAGCCTGCTATACTCCACACAGTCGGGCATCCAGGCTTCTTCTGTCTCATTTCTCCATTATCATTTGGGGTGTTCCCCTGCCCCATAAGGTATGTTTTCTAAGGAAGTTTCCTTTAAATAGAATTTGCTACAGCTTTTGGGGGGAGAAAATGCCTGAAGGATCATATGCACAATGTTTTAGACTTAAAATATTGTGCACACCGTACTCGCATTGACTTGCCTCTGGTGAGAATGAAGTCACAGAGCTGCAAGGATTGGGGGGGGTTGGGGGGATGGTGATGCTAGAAAAGATAGTCCCTGGCTCCATCGTCAGATTCCTAGCTTAACTGTGTTACTTAAGGGGAGAGGGCGCTTTGATGAACAGCCAGCAGTCTCTGTCACAACTCCCTCTTAGTCATCCCCGGCTTATGGTACATTTCTGTATCTACTGTCCAAAAGTAGCCTGCGGTGTGTCCAGGATGCTGTGACTATGTATAAAGCATTCTTAATGGTGCAAATTTTACTTGTGCATTTATCATCAGCTCCCTGACATAACTACAAAGCCTTTTGAAAAATAACCTGATATTAATTTTAATCCAGTTTTTCTATTAGCTTGGAATGCTTTACATTGCTAATATAAAATTTCTGGGACTAAGGCCATAAGTTAAAAGTGAACGTCTTTAATCAGTTCCAGACTTCCAATCTTACTTCTAGATATAAATCTTACTCCTTGAATTTAATATATACTGTAGGAAACAAGGCATGTTTGACAAGACATAAGCTTTAAAAATATTGGTTTGAACAGAAATCAGGCTAAGTGTTAAGGTCTTACAATATCATCTATCTATACTCAAAATTTGGGTTCTTTATATATGAAACAATGCATAGCCCAGATAAAAACTGTTAAATGTATGAATAATCTAGACTTGAATTTTAATGACTTATTAGCTGTTTTTAAAGGAAAGTTCTTTCAAATAGAATTTGAATGAGAGTTCCCATTGTGGCACAATGGAAACAAATCCAACTGGTATCCATGAGAATGCAGCTTCCATCCCTAGCCTGGTTCAGTGGGTCAGGGATCCAGTGTTGCCCCAATGGCTGTGGTGTAGGCCATCAGCTGTTGCTCCAATTTGACTCCTAGCCTGGGAATAGCCATATGCTTCAGGAGTGGTCCTAAAAAGCAAAACAAACAAACAAATAAACAAACAAAAACAAATTAAAAAAAGAGAGAGAGAGAAAATTTGAGTGTAAGGAAAGGATCAGTTTTGTCTAAATGGAAAACTGGAATTTCTGTAAATCACTGAGCACCTGCTTCTTAAAATAAAAGTGAAAAAGTAACTTCTGTGTTAAAAAAAAAAATACGTATGTAGAAGACAACTCAGATTCTGTCTAATTCAGAAGTTGGTTTTTTTGTCCATTCAATCCATGATATTCTCTAAGAATCAGTGCCCTGATCCTATATCTTTATAGGCAGTCCTCCCTTATACTGATAAGAGGTCTCTGGTTCCTCTATCAACATCATAGCCTTGCTAACACCTAATGAATTTAGCCTCATCCCTGGGTTTAAAGAAATCAAAGATTTCAACAAGGACTTCAATATTCAGAGTTCTCATTTTGAAAGGCTCCAAATGATTTCTATTACTCTGCCAAGTTCTTTACAAACAACACATCACATTTTCTTTTAACAGGCCATAATGGTTTTCTCTTTTATTTATTTATTTATTTATTTTTTGCTTTTTAGGGCTGCACTCATGGCATATGGAGGTTCCCAGGCTAGGGGTCGAATCTGAGCTGTAGCTGCCGACCTTTGCCACAGCCATAGCAATGCGGGATCCAAGCCATATCTGTGAGCTTCACCACATCTCGCGGCAACATTAGATCCTTAACCCACTGAGCAAGGCCAGGGGTCAAACCCGAATCCTCGTGGATCCCAGTCGGGTTTGTTAGCCGCTGAGCCACAAAGGGAACTTGGTTTTTCTTTTAACTTTACAGATTTCATTCATACATTCCACAAATATTTTCAAGCCGCTATATGATACACCATTCTAAGTGCTGTGCATGCAGAGATAGACAAGAGCAGTGTGTGTTTTCGTAGACAAATGTAATAGTATATGACAAAAAATACAAATCAGAAAAATAAAGCAGGTATCCTAGCTTGATCAAGGAGGTGCTCCCTGTGGCAGTGACATATGTACAGGGAATAAGGGAGCAAGTCATGTGAAAATATGAAGAAAGAAGTGTATGAGCAGAAGGTAGAAAGTACCAAGGGCCAAAGATTTTTAAAAATAGTCTAGTATTTTGGTGCAACAGCAAAAAGACCTAGGACTAGAATGAACTGAACAAAGCATGGGGTGAGGTTGCAGAAATTCACCAGGCCTGTTAGCTATGACCAAGGGACCATATGTCATCGGGCTAAATGAAATGGAAACTCATTGGAAGGGCTTGAGCAGGGAAGTAACATGACTTGATTTATGTGTTTAAATGATCACTCCGGCAGCTGTGTGGAGAATTGATGGAAAGGGGATAAGAATGGAAGCACCAGTAAAAAGGCTTTTAAAGAAATGAGAAGAGATAGTGACTTGAACCAGCATGAAAAGGGTGGAGGTGGCAAACATATTTTTGTGAGACTCCCTTTTAAGCTTCGTTAGTTGCCTTCCCAGAAGCCATCCTCACTTTGATTCCTTGCTGACAGAGCTCTGACGTTAATCTGGTGTGCCAGCCAGGCGATAAATCATGACTGGTCTCATTGTGTCCCCAACCACTCCATCCCCGATTGTTAAGCATTCTTTTGCCCAACACAGTTCAGAATGCCTGGTTTTCCAAAAAGACTTCAGAGAAATACATCTGACTTTCCATGATGGCTTTCTTTTTATTGATGAGTGAAGGAAAGGCATTCTGTCCAGCTCTCTCTCAAACCAAAAATTTCATCAGTATGGAAAAAGACTGAAAATGGAAAGGGGAACGTTTCCCAAAGTGTACTCTATGGACAAATAAATTTGAGAAACACCATGCTAGAGTACAATACAGTCTTATTTTCAGAATTTTTCAAATATTTATATGCTTTGTGGATATCTAAGAGCGAGCTAAAGAAATCAGATTTTGCCTAACTTAGGTAACCAGAGAATTCCCCTTTGGGGAAATAATCTGGTTCCCAGAACTAGTCTTGTCCAGAATAGCGTAATGGTCATATTGGACAAAGAAATGAATCTTTAGAATCAAATATTCTTCAAAATCTTGGTACATCATTGATGAGCTCAGAGACCCCACAGCGGGCTGCAAATATCTAAAGACTTAAAAGTCTTTTGAAATAAAAGTAGATCAACTAGGAGTTCCCTGGTGGCTCAGCAGTTAAGGATCTGCCATTGTCACTACTGTGGCACGGGTTCAATCCCTAGCCCCAGAAACTTCTGCATGCCATACATGTGGCCAAAAAGAAAAAAAAAAAAAATGGATAAATTATGTGGGAGAATCTATCAAAGTAGATGTTTGATGTTAAGATTTGAATTCTCAGAAATTTTATTCTGCAAGAATTAGAAGACTCATTCAAAACAAAATTTCAGTAAAGACAGTTAGAAAATTGCTTCCTGGATTTTTCCTCCTTATTAAATAGACTCATTATGAATTTCAGTTATTATGGAAGCTGCTACTCTCCTTTGAGGGAGGGGGGGGGAAGGAAGAAGGAATCAGCTAACAGTCTTCTTTATTAATCATTCATTCTGTTAATATAAAAAAATATTTAATTTAAATAAGGAATCTGACCTATACTAGAAATTTTACCTTAACAATTACAGACAGTTATAGAAAGAGATGGGATTTCTAACTATAAGTCATTGAATCTGTTTGCAAAGATAGCAGGCTTCAAAATTTTATCTCATCATAAAAAAGGATTAATATGGCTTATAACTAAATGTCAAAATGGATTTTCATTACATAGTCTAATTTTTCAACCACAAGATGTTGACAGAAAAGAGCGATTTACACTTAGCTGCTCAGCTCAAATTTTCCTTGCTGGGTTTACTAACACTAGACTTTATACTCTAACTGGTCTAACTATGTAATGAAACTCAACCAAAAATATGCTCTTAAAACCTTACTAAAGTGTGATCCATAGCCTCGCACCTTCGGCCTCACCTGGGAACTTGTTAGAAATGCAGAATCTTAGGCCCCACCCCGACCTACTAAATCAGAACTTGCATTTTAACAAGATTTCCAAGTGCTTCATGGGCACAATAACATTTGAGAAGCTCTTACTTAAGAAGTCATTCTCCAGGTGTTTCACTCTCATTGAGGATCGTTCTGCTACCACCAGGGGTGGTCAGCAGGTTTTTCTAAGAACTTGACACTGGGATTATAGCTCAGCCTCTTCCCTGTGCAACAACTTAAAATGTGTGAGCGACAGGTAATGTTTAGAGTGCAAAAGATTTGCCACATCTTATTAAATAATTCACATTTTATCTATCTAGTCTTACTTGAGTAGGGCACAAGACTACAAAACTGTGTGTGTGAGAGACAGACAGACACACAGTGTGTGTGTGTTTTTGTGGGTGTTGGGGGTGGGGGTGCCTGGCTCCAAGTTCATACATTTAGCAAAAATGCAAACAGCCATGTCCTTAGACACTGAGTTCCTCAGAACAAAACCCCACTTTATTGGAAGTATATGGACTCATCGAAATCCTTTCACCCTAGATTCTTAACCAAATTTCTGAACCATGTTTCTCTAAAATCCACAAGTTTATTCAAAACTTAGCCCACTCTAACACTTCACCAAACTAACTGGGTGGCGTGAGCTCTCAAGAACCACTGATGTTCTCAAAGCCTGACCACCATAACCCAATGTGCAACTCCCTGCCAATCATTCACCCCAGCCCCATAGCACAGGGGCAGTGCTACTGGGAAAATTCACCATCTGTGTTATGGGGAAGCATAACCATACCCTTAGCTGCCTTCATTCTTCCTCTGCTGAGCCCAAGACTTGGCCTTTCTGTGTAGACCCTCTTGCTTCCTGCCCTGTTCCAGTACTCCGTGTTACAGCTACATTCTCTATGTGAGGTTTGCAAGCACCAAATTTATATGCCCATAATCTCTTTCAAAAAACCAACTTCTAAATTTGAAGAGACCAAGGCAGCTGGAATGGGGGACATCAAAGTTGTTCCGCAGGCTATGGTCATCTTTAGTTATCATCCTTAGAGGAGGAGAGAGGGAACTAAAAGTTAGGACCCAGGCTGATAGAGTTGAGACCCGAGAGAGGGCTTGCTATCTGGTAATAGCAAGGATAAAGAAGATGAGGCCTATGCTGGCAGAGAAAGTGAGAAAGGAAATGTGGAAACTAGACATAGGCAAAAGGCAACAGAGGGAGCTGTCTTCTTGGTCATCTGAGACATGACATGTCCTTAGGGCAGTGACATTTCCCTGGCTTTTTCACCTCGCTGATGATTTTTCTTTCTTTCTTTTCTTTTTTTTTTTTTTTTTTTTTTGTCTTTTAAGGCTGTACCTGTGGCATATGGAAGTTATGGGCTAGGGGTCGAATCAGAGCTGTAGCTGCAGCCACAGCCACTCGGGATCCAAGCCATGTCTGCAACCCACACCATCGCTCATAGCAATGCCAGATCCTTAACCCACTGAGTGAGGCCAGGAATCAAACATGCATCCTCTTGGATACTAATCAGATTCTTAACCTGCTGAGCCACAATGGGAACTCTGCTCTGATGATTCTTTCGTAGACCTACTATGGATTGCTTTCCCTCTGTGTGACCCTAAACTTTGGTGTCCTTCACCAGTCTCTCAAAACTATATTCTCTTTCCACATGTTTTCCATCATTCACCTCTGTGTTAATGATGCTACAAAATGGTATCTTTAGCATTGTCTCTTCTGAGCCCCAGATTGTCTATCTAATTGTCTTTGGAATATTTTCAGTGGGATATTTCTCAGAAAGTTCAAACTCCACACAAATAGCCCTGCTGGAATTATCTTCCCATTCTGATTGGTCCCCCTTCTTCACACTTTATTCCAATAAATGGCAATACCTAGTGACACCATGACACTGTGACACCATGCCCAATTCCTGCCCTCACCCCATTCCTTCCTCTTCAGCCCATCATCATTTAGTCCAGGCTCTTGGCCTTTCACTCTTATTTTAATATATCAGTCATTTAAACTATCTGCTTCTAATTTCCTATCACTCCAGTCTCTCTAGGCATGTGATATTTTACAAAATATTTTTCTAAATATAATAAAAACCCCTACTCCTTAGCATGGCGCATGAGGTTTCCATAATCTAAAGCTTGCCTACTTCTTCTGCATCTTCTCCTACCACTGCCTGTTCTATGTCATATGCCTCAAGTTCCCTAAACACACCATGCGATTGCATGTGGTCCTCATGCTCCACCAGCCTATCTGGTAATCACCTCATCATACTGAAAGAGTCAACATATATGTCCCCCTTCGGATAAAGCTTGTTTTGACTCCAAGAATTGACCCTTCCTTTGTTCCTACATGGAATATTGCACTTTAAAATGTGTATTCTTTGTATCATGTTACTCTCATGTGTGTTACTGTAATTCCCTCAAGTGTGGGATCCTGTCTTATTTATAGTTGTATAGCACAGTGCCTGACATAGGGTATGTGTCAGTAAATATTCAATGAGAGAAAGAATGAATGTATAGGCATGGGATAAGTTCAAGGAAATCAGGGAATTTGTAATTTACTTGCTGATGCCTAAAGTTTATCAAGACTAAGCCAGGTTTAAAGTGAGATGCCTCTGGCAGACTGGCCAGCATTCAGAACGTGAGCCAAAGGAGAGAGATCAGAGTCATTCTTGTGATGGGGGAACCTAAGAGGAAGCAGATCTCCTAAGGTATGGGCAATGACAAGTGGTCAGGGACATTCCAAAAGGAGAGGCCAGATTTTATCTGTGAACAGACATCTGAGTTACAAATGCAGAGGAGCATTAAAAGTACAAGAAGGCTTGCTCTCAGACAAATGTTCTCTTCAATTCCCATACCAGAGACCTTTTGATGTTGTTTTCAAGTCATACTGTCATCTCACTTCAAACAATATCCCTAGCCTATGCACATCTTCCGTTTCTTTGAGCTGAGTTCTCTCCTGTGAAAAACAAAGAATTTCCCTAAATTGGTGTGAAAAGCCATTTAGAAGTCTTACCTGTGAAAGATTATCCAGTGAAGTGAAGTTATGAAATCTGGGATTTCTTTTTTCTTTTTCTTTTTCTTTTTTTTATGGCCACATATGGAGGTTCCCAGGCTAGGGGTTGAATCAGAGCTGCAGCTGCTGGCCTACACCACAGCCATAGCAATGCCAGATCTGAGCCACATCTGCAGCCTACAGCTCAGGGCAACATCAGATCCTTAACTCACTGAGCAATGCCAGGGTTTGAACCAGCATCCTCATGGAAACTAGTCGGGTTCATTAACCACTGAGCTACAAGCTCTCTTGGCTTATAAAAAAAAAAAGGTCTTATGCTTTTGATAGTGTGCTTTAGAATGAGAGTCTGTTATGAGGGCAATGGAACAAGTTTATCCTGCCTCGCCCTTGTTCTGTTTTATGGTTTTTATTTTATAAACAGCCTAAAGGACTCAAAGTTGCTAAAATGACCATTGGCAGTGACTGCTATCAATATGAGCATTGATCCCCAAACAAGGATTCATTCAGTCAAGCCACTAAAATTTTATTTGGCTCAATGAAATTTTTTTTCCAACGGAGCTATGAAAGTGTTTTTGCCCATTCCCTAAACCATTTCTAGTTGGATACGGAATTGGATTTCATAAAGATTTATGAACACTTCCAAAATCACTTAACGGCTGAAAGTCCTATAGTAACTTTTTCCATGTCTGAATAAAACGTGAGGCCTGTAGAAGTAACAGCCATAAAAGAGCAGTGTGATTAGATTTGGATCTTTTCCACCCAGGCCTTGCTCTGTCTACTGCTCGACCCACAGCTCTATTGCTGGCCCACGTCTTTTCCCCCTAATGAGTTACACAAGCTGGTTGAAGCTTTGGAGTGCAATCTTTATACTATTAACTTATTGGAGTTCAGTTAAATGTTAGGATGGCCCACCCCTAATTATTGGCAGTAATTATTGCTCCTATTACTACAAGGGGTAATTATGTCTCAAGTGCCAGTTACCTGAAAATTATTCTGAATAGGGTTGAAATAGATTTATTTTTATATTTATACCTGGATATAGGTAGGTCAGGTGTTCCCGTAACTGTTATTAACAAAGTCTCATTATTAAGATCTGACTTACATGACTCTAGAAAGTCATCCTGCTTAATTTTATTCCTTCAGCCTCACTTCCTATCCCTGACACTTACTGAACATGAAAAGCACTAGCTAGGCAGAGTGGTTCTCCTTGATGGAGAGTGGTTCAGAGTCTGCTTTCTTTTTTTTTTTTTGTCTTTTGTCTTTTGTCTTTTAGGGCCATACCCACAGCATATGGAGGTTCCCAGGCTAGGGGTATAATCGGAGCTATTGCCGCCGACCTATACCACAGCAACGCCTGGCACCCACTCTGAGAGCTGTCTTTCTAGACAAGCCAATCCAGTCTCCTTGTAAGGGAATGTAAAAGGATCAGGAATATAGTCACTCACCTTGAGCAAGCCCTTAGTGCTTTGAAAGCCATTGCCTCATCTCAAAGTGAAATAGATCATCCTACCTAAAAGCATTTTCTTCTAAGGATCACTAAAGTAAGATTATGTAAATCTGTAATATAAAGTATTTAAGTAGCTAGGAATAAGCCTTGGTAATATAGCATTACCTCCTACCTAACTGATATATATTCTAGGTAGCAGAATTGACTGCAATTTTTAGTCAAGTTACTCTAGATATAACTAAAGCTGGTATCTCAGTACTTTGTACTAGTAATAAAATCTCAACTAGAATTGATTAAATCCAGAGTAATGTGAACTATATGTAACTTACAATACCACTAACTTTAAAAAATCAGCTAGGGAGTTCCCACTATGGCTCAGCGGAAATGAATCCCACTAGTATCCATGAGGATGTGGGTTTGATCCCTGACCTCGCTCAGTGGGTTGGGGATCCAGCACTGCTGTGAGCTGTGGCTTAGGTCACAGATGCAGCTCAGATCTGGTGTTTCTGTGGCTGTGGTGTAGACTGGCTCTGATTCGACCCCTAGCCTGGGAACTTCCATATGCCATGGGTGTGGCCCTAAAAAGAAATATAAAAGAAAAAAGAAAAGAAAAAAAATGAACTAGGTTGGACTTCATATAGTAATTTTCATTTTCTCCTCCCTGAAGCAGTAGTAATTTTTACTCAGTTGTGACCAAGAAAATTGTTGCTGGCATGTTCAGTTTCTATACAGCATTTACCTTCATGCCCAAGTTTGTACTTGTGTCATATTAATGGGACCTGGGGTGGCATTTCCTTTTATTAAAATGGTTAATTCTAAATACAGAGGCTTCTCAGTTTTTCACTAAAAGCTCAGTCTCCATTACTAGAGTCTCCAGTATTCTCCAATTACACTGCAAAATCATTTAAATCAGGAATGTTCTGTACTGCTACTCCAGGAATGTTCTGTCTTTGCTCTTCTCCTGATCCCTGAGGTCTGTCTATGATCTGTCCAGGTGTTTATTGGCATTTTTGTCTTCTCTAGGTTTTGCAGTACTGATCTTACTTACTCACTTACGGATAAGAAAAATAAATTCCAGATTAAGCCTCTGATGAATATTTTGTCCCTATAGCATTTGTTTTCAGTTTTTGTTTTTGTTTTAATTAAAAACCGTAGGCTTGGCTACCATGTTGCATTTTGTATTATTTCCTTTTGCACCACTCTATCAAGCTTTACTGATAATAACTTCACAACTACTTCAGTGTAGCTTGGAAAATGTACTTTGTAAACTGCAAAGATCCATACCAGTGTGATTTACTCTTCAGTCATTTATCAGAAGACCACATATATAAGAGGACAAAAGGAAATGAGTCCTGGACACTAGTAAAGGAAAAAACTGTATTGTTTCTCTACAATAACGACTTCTGACACCAAATGAGTGGGTTTTCCTACCAAGTAATTCTTCTGTTCTCCACAGACACCAGCTGGGTGTCCTGTGACATAATTCCATTCTGACACTAACTATCCAGAGCACAGACTCTATAGGAAGGGCTTAGTTCCACAGAAGAGATGCCACTCACAAATCTGGGCCTCTAGTACTTCTGACTAAGCAACTGAAAAACTTAGGGGTTCCCATGACTGCCTCCTTAGGTTCAACAATTTGCTAGAATAGCTAACATTACTTATATCTACTGGTTTATTATAAAGGATACAACTCAGGAATAGCCAAATGGAGGAGATGCACAGGGTAAGGTATGGGGGCAGGGAGATATATAGGGTTTCCAGGCTCTCTCTGGGCTCAGCACCCTCCCAATAGCTCCCCACACCCATCATTTAGAATCTTTATGAAGGCTCCATTGTTTAGGCACAGTTGATTAAATAATTGGCTGTTGATGATTGAACTCAGTCTCTAGGCCCCCTCCTCTTTCCTTAGAGTTTGGGGGGATGGGACCAAAGGTTCCAACCCTCCCGTCCCAGGGTTGGTTCCCTTGGCAACCAGTCCCCCATTCTCAGGGGGTTTACAAAAGTCACCTCTGCACTTGCGTATCTCGTCTTCTTGAATAGAGTTAGCAACTGAACTAAATGGCTTTCTCCTACCTATCTGTCTATGAGTGTTTTTCTGATTCCTTTTGCAGGCTCTAAAGGAAAAGGATTCTCTGTGTGTGTGTGTGTGTGGTAACTTAATAACATTTGAGGAATGGAAATAACTTTAGTTACAATATAATTGAACCCTTTCTTTCTTTATTTTAGGGCCATACCTGAACTGCAGCTGCTGGCCTGTACCACAGCTCATGGCAACGCCAGATCCTTAACCCAATGAGCAAGGCCAGGGATCGAACCTATGTCCTCATGGATACTAGTCATATTCGTTACTGCTGAGCCACAAAGGGAACTCCCTGAACACTTTTATTTTAATAACAAAGAAGCTGTAAAAATGTAAGGGCACTTCCATTATCAGCTTCATGCCTCCTCAATTCCTGTGTGGTTTCTAAACCTAGTTTTTTAAAAGCCTGCTGATGTTTACGTGAAGCAATGAAAAGAGTAGGAAGTAGCTCTATGATCCAGCAAAAAATATTATGTTATCACTGTATTGAATTGGTATTACTATCCTTTGGACAGTAATAAGGAAGATGGGTTTTAATTTTTTTCCCCATTTTTACCCACAATTCTAATTAGTTCCTTATGAACAACATGTAGTTTTAAAACCAGAATAGTTTTTCAAGTTTCTGTAAACAGAGGAAATTTACTTTGCTGGGTCAATATACTATGCAACTGTTATAAACAAAGCTTTTCAGTGTGCACCAAAAATAGAATATACAAGCTGTCTGCTGGACTTCCATTGCATAGATGTGAGATAGAGCTGTAATTATTTTTATATATGTGGTATTATTCATTATATTTTACTAATCCAAATTAGAATTATTTTCCCAAAGTTTCTTCAGGATTTTAAGCAATTCGGGAAAATTTTGTGCATTACATTATTTCTCTTATTTTGCACTGTCGTCCTTATTGTACACAGGTAGTCTCTTTCCACTGTTTACATTCCTCCTATTTACTGATGATATTTTAGTTTCCGATGTTCTCTTTCCTCTTTTATCTAGTCTACAAATACAAATCACTGTTCCCCCAGTTTTCTCTAATTAAAAAAAAAGAAACAAAAGAAAGTTAAAGTATACGATCGAAGTAAATGTATTTCCCTTAGTCTCCCAACAAAATATTTTGCCATTCTAAAAGCCCCACTTTTACATTATGTAATTTGTGCTATATTCACAACATATTTTTAAAGCTGCTTTGAAATTGTTTTCTGGCTTGAAGTTTGTATGTCTTGTCTGTCTAATTAGATTGTCAGCTGTTCAAGAGTAAGTACTCATCTTTAACTTCTTTTGTGTCTGCAGAGTGCTTGGGACACGTGTACATAAGTGTTTGTTGTGTGATAAAACTTTACCCATGATTAAGCAATGTTACACTGTTTATTCACCATGATCCTTTCTGAAATGCCTAGGAACTCAGTTTTTCAAGATGAGGTCGTGTGTATGAGAGGCCTCAGATAAGACATAGTTGTATAGCCCTTTTCCATGGACTCTAACCTCCGATAATAGAAGACAGTGATGCTGTAAACTATCTGTGAGTCTTGTGAACTTTTGAGATCTTGCATGGACCAGTTGTTAAATCATTCCAGTGCACAAATCCAATCTTCCAGATCAGATTACTTACAAGATAAAATGTTGTCACATAATAAAGATGTGCTCTGAGGGGAGAATGGTTTTATACCAGGTCCTTTATACACTGTAACAAGAGAAGCAATTGTTTCTTCTTCTGAACTGAAGCGTGAAATAGACATAGTTTAAGAACTTGTAAAATTTCAGGAGTTTGGGGAGTTATAAAAAAACTGATAAAAGGTGAAATTCCTAAAAATTGTCCTTCTACTCCAGAAAAATTTCCCCGAACACCCCCATCAGAAGAAACTTGTCTTTTGAATTTCTCTGGTAGGCACCATTTTGTATGTCATTTGGTACCTACGGTCTCAAATTATTTCTTGAGCTCTTTATTTCCCCAACGAAAGGGAACATTTCCAGAGGGAAAGAGAAGTAGGCTGTGTTTGGGATGAGTTGAAAGAAAGTTAGTTGGAGGCCAAGCATGGAGGGTATTAAGCCCCAAGCAAGAAATTCTAATTTAATTGGGTTGAGTTATGGGGGGGAGGGGAATCATTGACAGGTCTCTGAGAGGGAAATGACATATTCACAGCTGTAAAAAAATCATCTGCTTATGTATGCCAAGGTACTAAAAAGTTACAAGGGGATAAAAGTATCAAGAGAATAAGGATCCCAAATCCATTTGTCATGTTACACAAAGCATCTCTCAGTTATACAAAATAACTGTTCAATAAATATTTGTTGAATGAGTGAATAAATAAATAGAAGCAAATTGAGACAGAAAATGCCTTTTATTAACTTAGACAACCTTCCATATGAGAGTCATTTGCACTGAGCTCAGATTTCTATACACAGTTTATTTCTGTAAGTAGTTTATTTCTATACAAATTACATCATTAATGATGATGATGATAGAAGAAAAGAAGGATGAAGTAGAAAGGGATTTTTTAATTAAATATCAATTGATTATGTGCTCAGCAAGGCATTAAACTGCTTGATACACATTCACTCATTTTCCCAAGCCAACCAGAGAAGACTTAAACCAGGAGATTAAATACCAAGTTTGAGAAACACTAACAAAATGTATAGGGTTTTGACTGGCTGTCATGGCCAGTACTCTCACTGTCAATGCCCTGCCCCTTGGGCTGCCTGAGCTCTGGCTCCAGAAAGACAGTGTCCCTGGTTCAGCAGTTTCTGGGTTCTGGAGCCTGTGTCCCTCACCTCTTCCCCCACCCCCACCCCCACCCCACAGGACTCCTCTGGCACCTGGGAGCATGCTTGGAAACAGATGCAACCTGTAAGTATGGCACAGTTACCCCTTTACCAGGAGAGGATGAGTCCTTGGAAATATACCCCAGTCTCCAGGTCCTCCAGGTGTGGGGATTCTGAGGTGTGTTTTACATAATTCTCAACAGATTCCAGAGCTCTCGTAACAAGGAAGAAGCATTATTTCATGTTTTCTTTAAAAGCATTGATATTTATATTCAAGAATCAGGAAACTGGGGGTAATATTACATATCAGGATAAAAGAGGTTCTTGTTTCATGTTAGGAACTTTATTACTGTGGGAAAAAATAATCTCCTATTGACTTAGTTTGGATCCCCCAAGACTTCTAAGACAAGTGCTTAGAAGTCAAATTATTGAGGGAAAAGGGGTGTTTCAGAATTTGGGGTTAGTGGGAGGCAGGAAGAGATTGCAAATATTTTCTTCATGCACCACTAATTGCTTTCCATGTTACATGCTTTACTTTAGTGATTTAAAGTATATATTAAATAAAAAGTTTTAAAAACTACATGCCAAATATGTCTATGAATGTTCCACAAACTTCAAAGACTCATCTCTAGAACCCAGACATATTGTTCAAAAACATTCTCCTCCTCCTCCCTATTCCAACTCCTTCTTTCTTGTTGCTTTATTTTTCTTTTTTTGCTACTACTACATTCCACCTTAAAAACGTCGTTTTACTTCCTCATATGACCTGTAGCTGACAATTTATGTCAACTTTTTCCCCAATGTACCCTATCAGTTATTTCATTTTCCCTTCCCTACACTCCACCCAGACTTAGGTTCTAGGACTGCCCTTTATGCCTACATCATTTGTTAGCAACCAACTGTCCCTTCTCTTTCCCAGCTACATGACATTCACATTTGACTCTGTTCTCTGGTTCACTGAGGCCTATCATGTTTCTCCTCAGAAATTATAAGCTTATTGGGAATAGGACCCATATTTTGTAGTACATTTTTGAATCTGCCAAAGGACACATTGTTTTGTATATAATAATGCATGATCATAGAATTATCCAGATTTCTCTCAATTTATGACATTAATGATGTAAAAAGTACAAATCACGAAGAGCCATTCAAAAAATAATTATTGTACACCTGGTGTTGGCCAGGCAGCATATCAGGTGCTAGAGATAGAGTGGTGAACAACAGTAAAAACGAAACATGTGTGTTCTGCTCTCTAGCAAGAAAAACTTGTAAAGACACCTGTGATTATAAATTAAAGAGCTCTAAAAAGAATGAACAGGATGGTTTGTAATATGATGACCTATTTTAAGTGGATGGACAAGAAAATCATCTGTGAGGAGGAGACCTTTCGGCTAAGACTGAAGAAAGAGGAATCATGTGAAAAGTCAGAGGTTGTGTATCTGGTCAGAGGTAATAAGATGGGCAAAGGCCCCAGGGTGAAAAAACTTTGATGCACTTAAAGAAATTAAGGATGGGCAATGTGGATGAAAAAAGTGCTCCTGGGGGAAGTGGCCATTGGTGAGATGGCAATGTAGACAGAGGCCAGATCACAGGGTCCTTGTAGGCCATGCTAAGTGTGGTTTGTACTAGAAGAGCATGGGAAACTCTTTAAAGAGTCTAAGCAAGGAAGTGGAATGCATGATTTGATTTAGAATTTAAAAATTCACCTTAGCTTCAATGTAGAAAATTTATGATGTAGGTGAGAGGCAAATAGTGAGAATAGGTCTCAGATCCCTAAGAGATCAGATCAGATGACTTTACTTGGAAGAGGATAGGAGCAAGGCAGGAGAAGCTCATCAAACAGATGAGCTGGGGATATAGTGTGAAAATGGATTAATAGGACTTAATTACTGATGGATTCAAGGTAGGGAATAGAGAGAGAGAGGACTCAAGAATTACTTTCCAGTTTCTGATCTGAATAACCAGGCAGATGGTGTGCTGTTCTGGGGAAAGGAAGATTGAGTGGAAGAATAATTGAGCTGTGGGTCGGAATTCAGTGTTAAGTTTGTTACGTGCACAGTGCTCATTTAGACATCCAAATAGAGACATCAGGTAGCAGTGAAACATATGAGTCTGGAGTTGAGAAGAGAGATCCAGGCTGAAGACCTGAACTGTGACTTATGGAGTATTTAGTGGGATTATTTAGCTAGTATTTAAAGATTCAGGAAATGAGTTAAAGAAGGAGGAGGAGAAAGAGAAGGAAAGAAAAAGAATGGAGCTCCCACCCCCACTCCCCGGGGGCTTTCCTATACTTAGGGAGGAGGGGAAGAAACCAGCAAAGGAAACTCATAGTGGCCAGATAAAAAAAGGGGAAAGAGTTCAAAAAGGTTAGTATCATGAGAAGAGAGACTTTCAAGAAGGAGAAATGCTCACTCTTGATAATAGCTGAGAAACTGGGCAAGCCCATGTGAGAATTGTTTCTACTGGGCAGGACTTCTTACCAAGGATAGAAATCACTTGAAGTATGTTTTTTATTTGAGAGTTTTATCCAGCTCCTAGCACATTATGGGCACTTGAAGCATATTAATCAAGTGACATTAATTGAATGACCGAGTATTTGAGTTCAGTTCAGGGTAAGGGATAGGCCTAAGTAGTTTTACAAAGTCCCTCTCTTCCTGCATGAACATGCTCACCCACCTGCTACCTGACTGTCACTCTTACCTGCAAAAGTATCTATTGGAGAGAGAGCAGTATCTTCAGGCTCTGTCATAGCAACATTAAATACCATTTATTCCTCCATACTTGGGAAAAGTGAACTGTTCAATAAGCCTTGGATGAATAAAAATTGGGGCTAACATAGTGCATGAGGTCATAAAGGATGACTTTCTGAAATTGTAATGAAAATCAGAACCATGACTATAACCATCATCATAGAAATGAGGTCCTGTCCCATCAAGACTCCTTCATCTTAGCTCCACATTGGTATTTACCAGTACTATTACCAAGTTCTTCTAGGTTCAGTTCTCAGAACTCTCTTAAGTCTATTTCTTCCTTTATCCCTCCTGTTCCTTCCTAGTTCAGGGAGTGCTTAGTCTAATGCAGCCCTCCTTGTCCTGTAAGTGCCCCTAAAGCATTCTGAATTTTCTCTAGTTAGTAAACATCTGTCTATCTACCACTTGGCTGAAAATTTTCCTAAAAGCTTGCCCTGCCTTGTTCACCTTGGCATTCTGTGGGCCTACCAAGTGCCCATTCAATGAATATGTTGAAAAAAGGAACAAGTATTTTAATTATGTATCTGCCTTTACAACTTCAGATGTGCTATTTCAGTTGTTTTAATGTGCACAGACGCTATGTGATGAGCACGTTTTCTTATGTTTTTTTACCATAGAGTAATAATATATTAACTTGGACCTGCATTGCCTACAAATACCATCCTAATCATTTATGGCTGTGGCTGGTTGCTCTAGAAAGAAACCTGAAGCACACCATGGATTAATTAGGATGAGAATCAAGCCCAGTTCAGGTGTGTTGTGCTGTGGGTCCTCAGCGCTTTTTCATAGGCTCATTGTGGTGTGTGTCTCTTGACCTCAACTGGGTCTGAGCCCTGATGGCAGGTGCATCCGGTGGCAACTGGGTGGATGTGTGGAAATGGGGAGCGTCAAGAGTCCCAACAGAGGAATCTTTTGAAACGAGGCAAGTCACAGCGCTTCCTTAATCCAGCCCTTGGACTTAGCAATAGCCTTAAAACACCCGCCCCTCTTGTTCAGCCCTAGCCACTGCTCTTCAAGCAATAAGCTGGGACTTAAGAGGAAGTGCGGGGAGGAAGGAAGTGGGCATAGAGGGGTGCAGGGCTCTGAGTCTCAAAGTGAATACCAAAACGTCTTTGTCACCAAAATATTTCTCAGGTGCCTTCAGGGAGTGCCTTTTGTTTGTTTTTAATTTGTGTCTCCCTGATTGATTTTTCTAGTGGTTCCTTATGGCCCCCAAATCAAATATAGCGCTTAACCAACGAAAGATCAGGATGAATCCCCACCGCAGTCCATCCCGGTGCCCGAGTTTGCAACTGGCCAGGCCAGGCGGGGCAGGTCGAGGAGCCTCATAGTGGGGCTCTCGAGGCTGATTGGAACCTCGTCGCTACGCATCTAGGCCCCAACCACAGTTAAAAGGCGAAGCCCGGGGCCCCTTCTCGCCCTACTCTTGCAAAGTCCCAGGAGCCAGGCGTCATCCCGCGCTCAGCTTGGACTAGGTGGCCCCAGTCTGGCGCGCGTCCTGCGCAGCTAAGGTCCCCCAGCGCCCCCTACAGCCGCGCGATGGGGGAAACGGCGCTAGGTACTGCGCCTCTGCACCACGCCCGGGACCCCACCCAGCGGCCCGCGCCCCAGACCTCGGGAGTACCTCACCTCCTCGGCTCCAGAAACAGGGCGTGGGGCCCGGCAAGCGCGCAGCATCCCGGGCCACCTCTGATCGCTCCGCCCGCTGCGGCCCGACTTCCCCTCCCTCCTTCTGTCCCTCCCTCCCTTCTTCCCTCCCGCCTGCCCGCCGGCGCCGGACACGCTGAGCCTCTTCTCTTGGGGCGCTCTTCCCCTTGGCTGACCGTCGCATCCCGCGCAACTTTGAGATAGACCATGGTCGTTTGGTGTTGAATGTTCCTTTCCGCAAGCGCATGGCTGTACAATCGAGGCGCGGGCCTGGCCCCCGAAGGGCAGCCGTCTCGAAAGCAGTGATGCTACTGTTGTGCTTGGGAGTCCCGACTGGGCGCGCCTACAACGTGGATACCGAGAGCCCGCTGCTCTACAAGGGCCCCTCCAAAACCTTGTTCGGCTACTCGGTGGTGCTGCACAGCCACGGGGCAAACCGATGGTGAGTGGGGTCGGTCTCGGTAACTCAAAGCCGCGAGCAAAAGACGCCTCAGGGATTCCCTGCGGGTTGAAACTTTCCTCCCTGTGGAGGAGGAAGGAGGGGGACGCAGAGACGGCCAGCTCGCGAGAGAAGTGCCCGGGAAACTAATTTGTCTTGAGGTGGCAGCACCCAGTGTGCGTTCTGGAGTTTGGGGTGGTGGGCGGGCGGAGGAGGAGGTGGGGAGAGCGGCCCTGCTGCCAGCTGCACGTCTGTAGAGACCTGGAGTTCAATGGGCAGCACCGCTCACGTCTGCGCGCACGTGCACAATTCTCTTTTTAGGCTGGTAGTCGGGGCGCCCACCGCCAGCTGGCAAGCTAATACTTCGGTGGTCAACCCTGGGGCGATTTATAGATGCAGAATCGGAAAGAATCCGGAGCGGAACTGCGAACAGCTTCAGCTGGGTGAGTTGAGTCTGCGACCAGAAGCTAGTGACCCCTCCCCACCCCCATCCCCACATACCCAAGGAAGCACAAGTCCTGGAAGAACTCCTGTTGCCTATTCTCCAAGTGAATGATTTTCACTAACTTCACTCGTGACAACGATTGCAGTTCTCTGACAAAACTATGTGAAGGAAAAGTTTTTTTATGAAACCTTCTTTTCACCTCTCCCTTTCTTCCCGCATTTGTAAAACACATTTTCAAGTCTCTCAGCACATTAAGGACAGGATCCAGCTAAGCCAAGACTTGAAAATTTTATTTCCATCTTTGACATATCAGCCTTATTAAAGAACAGGCTAAGGAATAGATAAGGATTAGCAATTGGAATTGATTCCCGATCCTGTCATTTAGCCCAAGAGCTTTCTAAAAAAGAAAATGATATAGTTTTACTTTGAATGTGAAATCTAAAAGAACACAAGCAAAAAGTGGCATCTCCATTGTTAATATACTTAAAATAAAGCTTAACGTATAATTATTATTTTTTCTCTCCAAAAACTGATGTTACGTAGATACCTCTATTTTACGTCATTTATTAATGTCTCTTCTTAGGTTTGTGATGACTTGAAAAATGCATTCTGGTGAGGGAGGGGAGAAAGTTCGTGTTTCAAATCCAAAAGCAGATTTGCTTTGCACAGACACATGGGAGAAGAAAGGGGAACTAATATTAATTCAGACTATATCTTGTTCTAAATATTGTTAAGAACTGCTATGTATGTTGCTTATTTTCTGAAAAGTGGCATTGTTCTTATTTTACCCATGAGGACTCTGACTCAGAGAGTTGCAAGGACTTTTTCTAGAATTACTTAGCTAGCAAGTAGAAGATGGGACCCCAAGTCAAAGTCAGGTCTACTTGTGTCCAAAGTCTAAGCCCTTTCCTATCATGTATACATCTTCAGCGCAAATAAAATTAAATGAAAATTCTAATATGTTGTCTGCTGAGCTGATACGTCATCTGTGAAAGTGAATAAAAGGTCACAGTTGGTACCTTTCTCATCTTTATCTTTGTATCAATGCACTTTTGGGATAAGCTAGTTATTGCGTCTTACCACCTCCTCCCCCCTTTTTGGGGGTAGTAGTCTTTGCTTTTTCTCAAACTGGGAAGCTGCTTCTCTTCATTGAGAATGAATTCAAATAGAGTACGCACATGATGGAATTTTATTTTTGAGTCAGAGAGCATCCATAAAAGTCTTGAAGTTGTCTGCAGGGTATAGAGTAAACTTCATCCTCTCATTAAGCATTTTCCACCCCCAAAGGCAAACTAGGTAAGCATAACACATTCACGGACCTATCTATTTGGATAATCTGCAGATCATAATTTTCATTGCATGAGGAAGTTATAGGATGAAGAATTAGGGAGCAGAGCAGACGACCTTGATCTGCCAGAGGATTTTGACAAGGTCTCAGGAGGGAAGTTTTTTATTTTTGTTATCCTGTCATAGTTTCCTGATTCATGGTATTACAACTACTGGTATTTAGCCCTTACTTCCTGTATGGAAGGGCACCGAGTCTATTTGTAGATGTCTGTACTTAACTGGGAAGAGCCTGTCATAATATTGGATGAAATTTAAAATTTATCATAATAATGCCTGTCAGAATTGAAGGAAAAACCTAAATTCTTTGGGCACACAGAGCATAGGGATTGACTCCAGAAATAACCTCCAAGGAATGTGCATGTGGTAGATGTGCAGCAAACATGAATTAAGTGAAGATTTGTTGGACGGATAAATGAATAAAAACAAAGTGCAATTTTGATTGTTTTCAACCTGATTGGTGAATAAGAGCATTAATTAGAAGTGATAAGCTACAGGGATATTTTTAACTTTCAAATTTTTGATCAATAAAAAAGCTATTTACTAGATGAAAGGCCAAAAAGAAGGAGAAGATTTCTAGTCAGACAACTGGTTGAAACACTAATAGCTGTCGTAATAGCCTTGAGCATTTGCAAAAGAGTTGACTGAAGTTACTTCTCAGATAACATTTTAAACATATCTTCTCTTCCTCATAGAAAGAGATGGTGTGTTTCTATTCAGAACAATCTCAGGAGTAACTTTAATTTGTAAAATCAGGGACTGAGGATAATGTCTGAAAGGGAACACTGAAAACAATAACTTGGTAACTAAAGACATTTAAGGATTCTCAGGCTTGTGGACTATGTAATATTTTTTATGAAGAATTTTCAGGGAGAAAATACATACAGACCATTGTCTATATAAGATGACTTCACTTGTTCTGTTTCAAATGTGGGTGACTCGTAATGTATGGAAAAAGCTTAGCTCAGTAACTGACATAACTGACATTCAAAAAATATTACTTTTTTGTTTTCTACTTAAATCTATATCTGCACATTATCTATTATAGGCAGTTTGAGGTTAAAAATAAGGACAATTAATAGATGAAACCAAAAGTTAAATGTATAAATGAAAAGTACCAGTTGGAAACACAACAACTATTTTTTTTTTGTTCGCCCAACCAAAAATCTTATAACAACTAAAGACTGAGCTATGATTGCCCTGTCATAAGATGTTTTCTTTCATTCATGGCTGAAAGTGCTATCAAGGAGATGAAGTTGGAAGACCCCTTAAAATGATGCCCATCTCCTACACAATTCAAAATGCTATTTCACATGGACTTTTTTAGGTCTCAGAATTTCAGTTAGAAGTTTGATTCAGATATTCAGATAGGCTCCTTCCCTAAAAAGAGGAGCTCAGTGCCCTTCCCCCATCTCCTACCAGCATTGTCCCGTATTATGGTATCTTTGCTATGGTCATAATCAGAAGTGAGCAGCAAATGGCTGTTTATCTGAAATGTTCAGGGAATGAGATGTTGAGAGTCAGATACTCCTTTTTTATCCCTTTTAAAATTTTATTGAAGTATAGTTGATTCATAATGTTGTGTTAATGTCTTCTGTATAGCACAGTGACTCAGTTACACATATATATTCTTTTTCATATTCTCTTCCATTATGGTTTATAACAGAATATTGAATATAGATAGTTTCCTGTGCTGTCAGTAGGACCTTGTTTTTTTATCCGCCCCATAGTGAAGTGAAGTGACAGAAGAAGAAGCGCCTTTCTTCCTGCATGCAAACAGGCTTTTTCCACCTCCCTGCCTGCCTATGAAGTGTCTTTTCCCTCACTTCTTTGGTACTTCCCTCTAAACCAGAGAAAGGTCATCTTCCCCTCAGGGGGGTCTGAATCCAAACTTGTTCATAAAGGCCTCAGTGTGTGGGGAGGCCATAATAATTTCCAGAGGTTCAGTTGCTTTTTCACTCAGGTGCTCTGCAACCTTGCTGAAGTTTTTTAAAAGGATGCATTGATCACAGATGATTGCTAAATGAAAGCATCACAAATAATGGCTTTTTAATGTATTTAATCATAGTTCACCCATGGATTACCAGTATCCAAAGAATTAAGGACATAATAAAATGTATAAATACTATTAAATTTTACCGAAAAGATTGTCTTCATTTGGTTATTTGAAAGGCATATCAGATCTTTCATTACTTTGGATTTGCCACTAATAGCATTATATATGTATGTGCAGGCATGCACACACTCACGCACACACACACCTACACCCACACTTATTTGGGTAATAGAGGCTAATGTTACACAGCCCAATACAGTAGCCATTAGCCATTGTGGCTACTGAGCACGTGAAATGTGGCTAGTTTGTAGTGAAAGGTATTGTAAGGCAAGTTACATCCTGCATTTCAAAGACGTAGCACCAAAAAAAAAATTACATATGTAAATATATGTATATAAAATATCTCTTTTTTAGATATTATTACATTGGAATATTTTGAAATTCATATTGATTACACATTTAAATGAGAATATTTTTGATGTACCAGATTAAAATTTATTAAGATTAATTTCACATATTCCTTTTAATTTTTTTTAATGTGACTACTATAAAATATTTCACATGTGGCTTTTATTATGTTTCTATTAGACATCACTGCTCTAGAGAAACGTAACTTCCCTGTGTAAAATAACATTAACTTTTTAGCAGGTGCTTTCCCAGTGTCTACATATAAAATGAATAGAATTTTTACTTTTATTTTCCAGGCCTATGCTGTTACTAGACCTTTAAGTTCCTTGCTTGTACTTCTTTTTCTAATTGGAAAGAGCAATGATTTATCACAAGTTAGTCATTATTATTCCCCTTCATATGTCTTCTGAGAATTGAATTACCTTAACCAGTCTCCTGGTTTATATTACATAACCTGTTTGGAAGAGGATTAGCATTTGTATCATTAAACGAACTCACACTTGAAGGTGCTAGCTACCTGTGGATGTGGTGGTGCTGAGCCGAGCTGCTGCAAAAGGCATGGCCTGATGCAGCCCACAAGCTATCCTCCTCCGTAGCTGCATGCTTTCCCCTGGGTGTGTGGACTACAGTGAAGCTTGACAATGAGCAGAGGTTGGTGATGGCAGAGGCACAGATGCAGGGACAAACACTGAGCCTGGGCAGGATGGTGGGATCGGCCACAAGCATCTAGGCTGATCTTACACTTGCAAGAGGCCTGATTACTAGGCTCTGGTGGGTACAGGGAGGGATTCAAGTGGCTGGCTTCTTACATTATGGTAAGAAGAGGCCATCCTCAAAGGCTCCTGATGGGTGGGGGTAAAGGGAGTGGGAAAAAACCTAGGTAGCAGTGTACAATAACACCTGTTGAACTAAAGTTGGCAGGATCTGCAAAAGGTCCATGGTGGCTGTACTGACCTTTGGCTTAGTCAGTGATGGAATCTGCTGTTTTTTTGCAGAGCAGGTCTCTGTGACCTGGACTTTGTAATTATTGCATGAGAGAGATGAAAGACGTTACCCAAGGTTCTGACTTGGGCTGTTGGATGGATGATGGTGCTATGTCCTGTGAGATGTAAGAGTAAATAGCTAGTAATCAGTTGGATGTGTGGGTCTGGTAGGCAGGAGAGGTCTGTACTGGCAATTCGAGTTGAGGGTAATTGGCATAGAGATGATAATCAAAGCCATGGAGGTTAAGGAGTTTAACCTGGGAACTCTAGGCCGAACAGATCATAGTGCCCAGGAGAGGTCCCAGAAGATTCCTACAATTTGAGAAGCAGCTAGAACAGTGTTGCTCAACTCTGGCTGCAATCTACATTCTCTGTAGAGCTTTAAGAATACCATTGCTGCCAGCCTCCTAATAAAACCTCTGGGGCTGGGTCTAGGTAGGTGGGATATTGTGATTTATACTAAGAATATTTGATTTTCATCCCCATTTCTGGCACTGAAATCCTAAAACTCTTGCAGTTTTCTAAGTTATTAGTGATAACTATGTCTTTTGTTATGTTAATGAGATGACTTTAAGACCTAAGGGTGTGGCTGGTTGTCAGTGGAGCCAACCACCAGGTTAGAGGTTTGAAACTTTCATTCCCCCCATCTCCAACTTTCAGAGAGATAACAGGGCCTTGAGGTTGAACGAGTTGCCAGTGGCCAGTGATTTAATCCATCATGACTATGTAACACAGCCTCCATAAAACCCCAGAAGGGCAGGGTTGGTGAGCACGTGGAACTTTAGGATGAGTAGTGAGCTCAGAGATGGCCTAGAATCTTTCCTGCCCCTTCCACACACCTCGCCCTAATTGTCTCTTCCACCCGGCTGTTCCTGAGTTAATTCTTTTATAATAAACTGGGGATCTAGTAAGTAAGTTCGGTGCGCCACTCTAGAAAATTAATCAAACAAAAAGAAAAAAATGGAAACCTCAGTAGCTGGTGGATTTGAAATTGGCTTCTGAAGTGGGGAAGGAGGTGGGGAAGGTACAGGTGAAAGAAGTCTTTTTCATTTATTTTAATCAACTATTAAACAGGTACTCCCAGTGCTTTTTACCTTTCAGCTTTCTTCTAAAATTCCTTTACTTATTAAGGAAGTTTTGTGCTAATTTATTAAAGTTGCCTAAATTTCCTAATACTATAGAAATAGTCACAAATTACTAGATGATAGTCAGCTATTTTTTGGTGGTGTTCAGTAATGTACAGTACTTATTTTTCTGTTTTTACCTTTTGACCCCCTTCACCCATTTCTCCCTTCCCACCTCCCACCCCCACCTCTAGCACCCACAGATCTGTTTCTATATCTATGAGTTTGTGGTTTTTTGGTTTGTTTGTTTTAGATTCCACATATAAGAGAGATCATACAGTATTTTTTTATCTAACTTATTTCACTTAACATAATGTTATTATTTCATTCATGTTGTTGCAAATGGCAAGATTACATTCTTTTTTATGACTAAATAAAATTCTGTTGTATATACATACTAGATTTCTTCATCCATTCACCCCTCAATGGACACTTAGGTTGTTTCCCTATCTTGGCTATTGTAAATAAAATACTTCAATGAACATGGGGGGGGTACATAATTTTTTTTTAAGTTAGTGTTTTTCATTTTCTTGTGATAAATATCCAGAAATGGAATTGTTGGACCATATACTATTTCTATTTTTAATTTTTTGAGGATCTTCCATACTGTTTCCATAGTAGGTATACCAACAGCCACCATTACCACCAACAATGCCCATCCTTTTTCTCTGCATCCTCATTCACTAACTCTTGTCTTTTTGATAATAGCCATTCTAGTAAGTATGAGGTGATAGCTCATTGTGGTTTAGATTTGCATTTTCCTCATGACTAGTGATATTGAGCATGTTTTTATGTACCTCTTTATCCCTCTGTATGTCTTCTTTGGAAAAATGTCTATTTAGGTCTCTTGCTTAGATTATTTGCTTGTTTTGCTATTGAGTTATATGAATTCTTTATATGTTTTGGATATTAGCCTCTTACAGATATGTAATTTGCAAGTATTTTTTTTTTCCATTCAGTAGGTTGCCTTTTCATTTTGTTGATGGTTTTCTTTTCTGTGCAGTTTTTTAGTATGATGTAGTCCCACTTACTTATTTTTGCTTTTGGTCTCATATTTTTAAAATTTATATCTAAGGCCTATGTCAAGGAGCTTGTAGGACTGAACCCTTATCCTATCGATCTGACATTATCTCCAGGTAGTGTTACAACTGAGTTGAATTGTAGGACACTCATCTGGTATCAGAGAATTGCTTGGTGGTGGTGTGGGAAAACTTTCTCACACACACACACACATTGGAATTGGATGCAAAACCCTTAGTAGGGCATCAGAAGTTTCCAAAAGTCTCTAGATGATTCCAGTATTCATCTATGATTGAGAACCATTGGAGAATGGAAAAAAAAAGAAAGAAAGAAAAATAGATTGAGAAAGAAAAGTCAAAGAGTTAGCTAGGAAATAAGGTCAATGTCATTATGGAAGTGGAAGGATGAGAGGTTTGGAGAAGAGATGAATGGTTGACAGTATCAAAAGTTGCCAAGAGGTCAAGCTAGGTAAGAACTTCAGAGGTTTCTTGGGATTTAGAGAGAGTTGATTTATTAAAATCTTCATAAGACCAGTTTTAGTGGTGACACCAGCCTGCAGGGGGGTAAGAAATGACAAGAAATATTGGCAGCAGGTGTCAACTTTTAACTAGGTTCTTCCTTTATTTATAAAATGTGTCAATTACTTATGCTGGTGCTGAGAATAGGAAGTTGGCTAAGACAGCTAAAGCCCTCAAAGTACTTGTTGACAAGAGAGACAGGAATATGTAAAGCATAAGGATAGAGACACACACAGTGGGGAGAAGAAATTGTTTGGATGATGAGTTTCCCAGAAGAGCAAATACTTGAGTAATTGAGCCAGTTCTGACCAGCTTTGATGAGCACTTGGTAAAATCTCAATGAGTGTGAAATGGATAGATACATTTCTCAGATTGGGGTGGGATCTTCTGGGATTTGCTGTATATTTCAGCATCATTCCAAGAGGTCTAGGCTAGCCTTGGGTTTTAGACTCTGCCTACTCATGCCAGGCAATCGAAAGAATATCTCTAACTGAGATAGGGAGCTTCTGACAGGGGCTTTAATTTTAGTAATGGCTGGAAACATCAAATTAGAGTGTGGAAATAGATTTGCAAGTGTCAGGACTGTGCTCAGTCATGCAGTGTGTTTATTCTGATGCTCTCAGTTTCTCCTCAACATTTTTTTAAATGATAGAAAATCTTTTTCATGTAGTTTATATGAACTACTGTAATGCATACTGAATATGTTCTGAAATAGTAAGAGTGTAGACTTAGTTGTCAAATATCTTTTAGGATATATTTTGTGAAGTGGATTAGATGTGCCCTTTTTAAATTATGCCCTGTGTAGAAGCCTCTTGTCAATATCTGCCCTCTAAAATTTTTCTAGATCTACCTCACCCCAATACTATTCTCTGTTTTCCTGTGACCATTTTATAGTATTCATTAGAATATCATTATTTTGTCTGCAAATCATTGTCTCTGCAACATCCTATCCCGTTTGTCCTTTAAACTTTGAACGACAAGATGTCCTCTCTTGTCACCTCCCCCTAATCTCGCTCTGACCCTACACTGATTGGTACAGGGCTCCCTGCCTGACTTTTACTTCTCTCACATATTTTTAAACCTTGATATCATCTCAACCTCCTTCTACATCCTACCCTGTGAATTCCAAACCAAGCTCAGAACTTCAATATTGACCACTGAGCGTTATGTGTGAGCAGGTTTCCCAGGAGTTCTTTTTCTGTTTACATTTTTGTATTGTTTCAGAGCCACTCAAGTGGTATTTTTATGAGTGATACTTTTTCAAATGAACCCTTAAGTCTAAGAGATCAACTGAAAACCATGGAAGTAGAGAATTTTTCCCATTTTTTTTTTAATGTTGAAAGTTGTGGTTATAATGTAATAAGTTGCTGTGGAAGTAAAATTAGAGTAAGATATTAATGAAGTCAATACTTGGATGCATTCCCCGAATAACAGGGAAAGGTACTAATGGCAAATCATTGTAAAGTAGTATAGGGTGGTGGATAACAGTGTAGGTTTGAATCCTTCCTTCCCCTTATACGGGTTGTGACTCTGGTCAAGATGCTTAATCTCCCTTCGTTTCAGCTTCTCCATCTGTAAAATTGGGATAACGATAAAAATACCTCCCTCATGGATATATAACAAAAATTAAATCAGTTAACATATACGTTTACATGTATTAAAAGTATGCCTGATACATAGGAAGCTTATAACAAATATTTATTATATAAACGATTATATAATTATTATTGTAAGACAATATTTCTTCTTTTAGGTATGCTCACCAAATATATCAGTTGCTGTGTATTTTTCTGCTGTAGTTAGTAAAAGGACTTGTATAGGTTTTCTGCAGAAATTTTAAAAAGTTTGGGCCTGAGGTACCTGAAGGAAACTCTGATCTTAGATTCAAGCTCTCAAGCAGGATGGTTTTTAGAGATTTGAAGTCTGATGATGACTCGGGATCAACCCAGATTTATAAAATTTCAGCCATCAAGCTTGGCACTACTTCCTGAAGATGTTTACCTCTGTGTTAGAACTCTTTTCCTAAATACAACATAGTAAATAAAATGATGCAATAAAAAATTAATTTTAATTAATTAAAGTAAAATGAAATAGAGGATTGTTAATAACTGGCTTTTTCAGGCCTCTGATTATAGGAGCTGATTCTCACATAAACTGAGTGTGATTATCAACCATTATCAGATTCTGATTAGGAAGTCTTAGAATAAGACACTTAAAACATATTTTTCCTGAAAAAAAAAAAAAAACTTTGTTAGTGGTTTCTGAGTTTGATATTTTGACTCTCATCTGCCACTATATGAGTTGGAGGGAATGGTGTTGGAAGTTTAGTACTTTCATGTCATATCTCTTCTAAAACTTAGGTGTTTGACTTTTCATTACTCATTGCTGTTAAATTCATGAATATCACTATTACCTTTGAGAAACATCTCCACCAAATTTTATTAGATATGTGGTGAAAGTACACAGTTTAATATAATAAATATGATAGAATGGATTTGATTGTAATTAGGGTTTGATAAGAAACTAAAACAAGGGGCCATTTGACTTAGCAGCTGAAGGCAAACTGCTGATTTAGTCTTACAGCACTGTGAGCTCCCTCTGCTGGTGGATCCCCATCAACACAATGTGGGTATGCAGGGAGCAGAGCATTTACCATTTAATGAACACCTACTAGGTGCCAGGAAGTCTTATTTGCACAGATATAAATTTTCTGTAATTTTTACATCCCTCCAATAGGGAGGGATGTAGGTCCTATAGTATTGCCATATTTGAATTGGTTTGTTCGCTTTTAATACTGTATGTTTTTTTCTATATTCAGAATTTAGATAAATGAAGGAATTTTATGATTATTTTCACTCGGTAATTATTGCTTCTACAAATAAAGATATCTTGAATGAATGACTCTATAGAACATAGGATAGAATCGGGGTCACTTATTTTTTAGAATTATTTAATAAAAATTTAGAATGGAAGAGTTCGAAATATATTTAGAATGGAAGAGTTCTATATATAAATAATATATATAGAATTATTTAATAAAAATTTAGAATGGAAGAGTTCGAAATATATAGGACTCGTCTTTCAATAGACTAGAACCTCATGTTTTAAAAAAGTTATTGTTGGAAGTAGGGTCTTTCACTATTTTTCTGAAACTTAAAAATGATGTCACATGTTTTGAAAGATCAGATAAGTGAGTGTTGTCTTAGCCATAAAGCCAGACCAAGAGCCCCAATCAAATTTTTGAATTGAAGCCACAGCACAGTGATGCAGGCAAATAAGCCAAACGTGCCACTGCATCCAGATGTCCCAGGCTGCCCTAGCCACAAAGTGTGTCACTCAAGCTGTCAAAAAGTTACAGAAAGAAGACCTTTGAATCTGGTCTTTCCCCTTGGTCCTTCCTCAGTGGAAATACCAAAATATTAAGAACTGATCTAAGTTGAGAAAAAGGTCAGAGTAAGATAAGACCAAGTATGTAGCATTTTGTGTGTGAACACTTGAAAATTGATTTTATGTCTGCAGACAGATTTGTGATATTTTATACACTTTCAGCTGAAAAAAGATTTAGATGATAAAGTTGATTCAGTTAATTCATACATCTGAAATATTTGTGGAGTTCTATCATAGATACTTCAGACTAGTAGAAAGTAACTACTTTTAGGTCTTCTATTTCTAAAAGTTTTTTAGTTTTCTTTTTTAAAAATTCTTTTCCATTATGGTTTATTACAAAATACTGAATGTAGTTCCCTATGCTATATCTATTTTATATAGAGTTGTTTGTATCTGCTAATCCCATACTCCTAATTTATCCCCCCTTTTCCCTTTGATAATCAAAAGTTTGTTCACAATGTCTGTGGACTATTTTGCTTTTGTAGATAAATTCATTTGTATCATATTTTAGATTCCACATATGAATGATATCATATGATTATCTTTCACTGTCTGACTTCACTTAGTAGGATAATTTCTAGATCCATCTACTTTGCTGCAAAAGGCATTATTTCATTCTAAAAGGTTTTTTTTTTTTTTTAATTATTTATTTTTGCTTTCACCTGCAGCATGTGGAAGTTCCCAGGCTAGGGGTTGAATCTGAGCTGTAGCCACTGGCCTACACCACAGCCACAGCAATGTGGAATCCGAGCTGCATCTGCAAACTATACCACAGCTCAGGGCAACACCAGATCCTTAACCCACTGAGCAAGGCCAGGGATCAAACCCAAAACCTCATGGTTCCTAGTCGGATTTGTTTCCTATGCATCATGACGGGAACTCCCAAGTTTTTTATTTTTGATGCTTATCTTTTCCATTTACCATCCCCATGGGTTTGGATAAATCACTTCTTTAAGGTTCTCTTTTCTCACCTGTAAAATTGGAGTGATAACATTGTCCTCTGCTGCTACTGTGAGAATGAAATAAGTTAACATGTATGGGAAGACCTCGCGGACAGGGATGTGCCACAAATACGTTAGGGAGAAGGATGTATGCCATGACGTATGTGCAGCTTAATCATATCTTTTGCTTAATCCTTAAAATAATAATGTCAACATCAACTAATGTTTGCCTGTTTTCCTGCCAGGCTCTGGCCCGAGCACTTCTCACATACCTCATTTACTTCCCACAGTCCTTGCAGAACCCCTCTGAGACATGCATCTCCCACAGGCCCAGCTAATTCCCAGTCTTAAATCATCCTACTCACATCACACTTTGTAAAGATCTTCAAACCTGCAAACACTGTTTTCCTTCAGACCATCTGTTACTATCCTAAAACTTAAGGGACTAATGTTTTTGAAGAGAAGCAGGGAACATAGTAGTGAAGGAAGAAGACCTCTCTAAAGTTAGATCCCTGAGAGATGGGTGAAAGTTTGCATTAGTACCCTCTAGTCAAGGGTTTGGATTTCAGAATTCCCTCAGCAAATATTTTGTTCCTGCCTACTGAATGTAAGGCCCTGTTCTGTGCCATGGGAATGTCTCAGCAACAAAATAGTCAGTCTGCCCTCATGGGGGTGACAGTCATGACAGAATATCTGGTTTTCCGTATCTTCTGTCACATTTTGGCACTTGGAACAATGTCTCTAAAACAGAATAACAGCAACAACAACAACAAAAAAAGGCCAGGATAGGAAAGAATATACCTACTTGACTTTGTACTAACATCCTTTGCATCTGTCTATCAGAATTACTGTTTAACCACATTTATATGCACATGTATGTCCCTGACACACAATCAGTAAGTGGAAATAAAAAACTGAATAGTAAGCATACATCTTTATATTTTCTTTTCTCAAATGAAAACCAAAAGAGGAAAAAAAAAGATGGGCTTAATTTTCAGGATAAGGGGTATGATTTTTATGTGGCTTTGTATTTTTAGTGTCTGTTGGGAAAATGCATTCAGCTGTGTTAAGAATTAGTCATTCTAATTGTATGAAAGCATGGAAAATGATCCCATGTTAATTTCTACTGACCTCTTTTATGTTAAACCATGTAAGTACTTTTTTTCAATTATGAAGCTGATTTGATTTGCTAAGACTTTAGATTAGTAATGTATGAGCTGAATTGAAAACCAGATTATAAATCATTTTAACATGACATTTGGATAAAATATAAAGATGATCTGTGTTTATTTATGATGTCCTGTCAGGGAAATGCATGAGAATTAGCTTTCTCATGACAGTTCTAATAATCATCATTTCTGACCAGTTTAGAAATCCTCCATTTCCACATGAGGAAAATTGGCTTAATATTTGATATTCTATTTCAATATTTAGCTGAAACCAAGGAGGGCAAAAAAGTATTACTGTTATTTTCTAGATGGAGTAGTTTCTTTTCAAATACAATGCGACACAGGAAATGGCCTAGCTATGCTGTTCACAAGCCCCACTGCACACTACCATTACCTGGGGAACTGTTTGCAAAATTCTCAGCCCAGATGCATCAAATCTGAGCCTCTTAGAGTGGAACCAGGTATCAGTATTTGTTCAAACGCCCCCTCTCCATGCAGCAGGTGATCCTAATGTGTGGCCAGGGCTGAGAACCACATGAAAAGGTATGGCCTCTGGAGCAAGGAGTTTAAGGAAAAGCTTCGGAGAAGCCCAGAGCATAAGCTGGTGATGTGAAGGTCTGACCTCTCTGCCAAGATTCTGCAGGGACTACAGAGTAAAGAGGAAAAGGTGCTTGAAATTAGGCAAAAACCCTGATTGGTAGTGGCGATTTATAAACTGATGTTGGAACTGATTCCCTCTGGTGACCAGTGCTGAAAGCACCTCAGGATTATCATTGCTGTTGTTGGGTGCTGCTCTGTGGCAGAAGCAGTGTTAGGAAGTGCAAAGAAGAAACCTCTGTAAGTGTGAGTCTGTGTGTTTGTTCACTTACTAGAATAATCAAGGTGTGTGACCCTAAGTGTGGGAGCAGTGATGACATTGTGATAAAACATACAATAATTCACTGTTTTGTGCAAAAGAACTTTTGGGCCATTTTTATCAAGCAATTTACGTGGTGTTTTGGGAGTTCTAAACATTTGTATATTTACTCCATGAATACTATTGTGTGTTTAAACTTTGAGGTGGCATTTCTAGAGCAGTATTATTTGACCATAATCTTAATGAAACTGTGTATTAAATACACAACATTTTAACAGAGGTAATGGGTTCTTGGAGACCTCTGACCCCTCCTGTCTTTAACTTTTCCCTTACACAATTGCTTAGTTAACTGAGTATTGACTATAATTTTAGAAAGACTTTGGTATTTTTATTTTTAAAAATTTTTTATTATTATTATTTTTTGTCTTTTGTCTTTTTAGGTCCACAACCCTGGCATATGAAGGATCCCAGCATAGGGGTCTAATCAGAGCTGTTGCTGCCGGCCTACGCCACAGCCATAGCAATGCCAGATCTGAGCCGTGTCTGTGACCTACACCACAGCTCACGGCAATGCCAGATCCTTAACCCACTGAGTGAGGTCAGGGATTGAACCGCAACCTCATGGTTCCTCGTAGGATTCGTTTCCGCTGTGCCACGATGGGAACTCTAAGACTTTGGTATTTTTAGAGTTGATTCTTTATTGCAGTGTCAACTGGAATAAATAATAATAACTTCAACTTCAGGTGGAGGAATATGCCATTTATTATCTATTTTTGACACTAGTAAAAAAATAAGCAATTGGCAATTTTAGTAAAAAGTCAAATTGAAAATTTTGTGTCATAATGAAAATTAAAATTTATTTCATTCTTTCTGTTTCTTTCATTTATGTTGGCATCTTGTAACTACAGTAACAACTTTCTATGTTAGAACTTACCACACAATACTACAATTTACTTGTCTTTCTCGCTTCTTCCCTCTTCCTGTCCCTTCCTTTCTGTATAGAGACCTTATGCTTCCACCTGGGTCATCCTTGATCAAGGTTTGGGCTGCATCAAGATTCCCTTCCCATTCCAAGTAGATGCTGCTAATCAACCCCAGCAGTCTTCCCAGACCTTTCCTTAGTCATCTTCCTCTGTCTCGTGCTCTAGGTAGGCAGCGCCAGTAGGTGGGAGTTGACACTACTATTCTGAAGTGTCAAAAAAACTCTGCCAGAAAAAGATGATCCACCTACCATTGCAACAGTGTTCCAGATTATGGGAGTCACCTGGAGTAGTCAAGTTCTCAAATACTAAATCAGTCTCCAGAGAAGGGACTAGGAGACTTTCTTTAGTTCAGCTGTGTTGAAGGGTTGGTTTGTCCTGAAAAAATTTTTTAGAAAACAAACAAATGTATAAAATATATATACAAACATCTTTCCACACTCCTTACCCAGTCTCTTACCCAGGAGACTTATTGCAAATAATTTCACTTTCAAAGACTAACCTCATCTAGGAAGTATTCTGACTTTGCCTGGGAAGCTTTATTTAGGGGTCAAGGTTATCAGAGACAAGGAAGTACCTAATGATTTAGAGTATGGTCCTTAACAATGGATGAAAACTTAGTTCCAAAGTTAAGTAAACAAACCCATGTTCCATGTCTTTAGCCCATAAACTTGGTGCAAATACGTTTACCTGCCTTTGGAATTAAGCTCAGGTGGAATAGAACTGTCACCTGGTAGTTGAAGAGGATGGAAATGGCAAAAGGAATCTTAATGTCCTGTATCTTATTCTCCCCCCAAAACCGCTTTACTCAAAATCACATTTAATCTAGGATCCAGCTGCAAAGCCAAGAAGTCACTTTAACAATTTTTTTTTAAATAATTGAAAAGATGTAAAGAGAAATCACTTTCTCTTACATAGCATGGAAGTACTCTATTGCCATGTGCAATATTTTATTTTTGGCTTTCTGGCTATTCATGCCTTTGTCAAAGTGCCTATTGAAGTTTTTCTTTACTAAAATAATTCAGCTTTTCAAAGTTTTTTCTTTGTTGAAAAACCTTACAATCCACTAAATGTAAACCGTAGGTCGGTTTGTTTTATACACTAGACTTTATTAGTATGTTAATTATACACAGCCACTTTCCACATGCTCAGTCATCACCTTTCAACTTCAATAAACTGTGACTTAAATTCTGGGGACCATATTGCAGTCCTTCTATTCTTAATGTCTCAATGTTTCTTAAAGAAATTAATGTCTTAAAGAAACATTTAAGAAGGTGCTCTGGTGATGTTGCTAACACTGCTAGATAAATGTCCAAAGCAAAGGGGCACATTCTTTGCCAAGCATCACACACAAGGAGGGGTTGCACAGCCTGTGCTGGTTTAAGCTGGTGTTCCCCTCTCTGGGTCGGGTTGGTTAGTTATCTCCCGTGTGGAAGCCATCTCTTCTCAGTGTTACCAGTCGGAGGTCTTACCTACAAACCAAAACCACCTGTGAGAGAACAATTCTGCTGGCACAGAGTAACTCACAGTGACCCAGCAATGTGCGCTGAATATAAGATGACAGGGAAACAGTGAGGAAGGCATTCCATGGATGGCTGAAAGAAAAAAAATACTGGGGATACACATGCATGTTTGTTTTCTCCGCTCTTGTGGAATAAAGCTGTTTTCAAGATAACTGATGGTGAAATTATTTTCAATGCTGCAGGTAGCCTTAAAGGAGAACCTTGTGGAAAGACCTGTTTGGAAGAAAGAGACAATCAGTGGCTGGGGGTCACACTTTCCAGGCAGCCTGGAGAAAACGGATCCATTGTGGTAGGTTATTGGCCTGGGTCCACTGAGAACATGATGGAATCAGATACTCTGGGTGTGACTTTCACATCATTTGGTCTACTTTTGTGTTTTATTCAGACTTGTGGGCATAGATGGAAAAATATATTTTACATAAAGAATGAAAATAAGCTCCCTACGGGTGTTTGCTATGGAATGCCCTCTGATTTACGAACAGAACTGAGTAAAAGAATAGCTCCATGCTATCAAGGTAAGGCATGGTTTTGATATTAACTGCATCAAGAGAAATAAGAGAATGCCTTTAAATTTTTTTCACTTTTCAATTTTGGATACTCAAGGGTGGGGGGAAATCTTTGAAATAGCTATGTTCTTTTTAGCTGCTCAAAGTATTATTTCCTTTCCTTTTTTTACCCACTTGCAGCAGTTTTAAATTTCAAAAATGTACTGTGTGTTTCAGGGACTAGGAATTTACAATTTAATTTGAATAATTTAGCATCTAGTTGATAATTTCCCACTTTAGCATTAAATATATTTCCAACTCCATATAAGTGAATGAATGCCCAGGAAAGGTAAGACACTTAAAATCATGAAATTAGACTGAAAAATCTGAGCAGAAGGAAGACTGTTTCTTGCTTCCCTTTCGCTTCCAGCAATATTCAGAAAGATTCAAAGTATAAACATAAATCTCCACCCCCATGTCTTTTTTCAAATTCACATTTTCTCCTTGAAACAGCAAGGGATTGATATCTTAAGTTTGAAAGGCCTTTCTCTTTAAAATTTTAGGTCGTAGGTAGCATTAATGCATATAGAGCTAGGACATAAACTGAAATAAAGCAGTGAGTGTCCACAATGCACTAAAAAATAATACCTGCAAAAATTCCAAAAATGTGTTTTTAAAATAAAATACATATGAATGCTAATTTCTGGTTTATCTAACCAGAATGATTACCCAATTGTCCCCTCAAAATTTCTATTTCTTGACAAAACTTGGACCAAGTTTTCAAATTGGAGTTGATTCTGTTTATATTGGGGTCTTCCCTCCCTCCCTTCTTAGAATTTGATATAATAGGAAACATTATAGCATCTGTATTTCTAATTTGCTTTTGAATGCCAAGAGGATAAAAGGTGAATTTTAGCTTCTCAGTGGCAGTAAAACTTTGTTTATCTGTCATCTTCTTTTTCATAACAGTTTATGGTTTATACTTTAAAACATTTCCCAGTAGAGGCCTCTCTCCTGGTTAGTTGTGGAGGCCCTCATGGGTGTTTGAGGTCTTACAGTCTCTCCATAATGCAAACCTGACCAGCCTGTGTCATAATCTCATGTCCAGATGAGGCCTTTCCCTTTGAGAGCCTGGCTTCCTTTAAAATCAAGTGTGAAAATATGTGATGATAGGACTTAGCTGTTTCTGCTGAAGGAAACCTATCAAAGGACAGGGTAGTAGAGATGCAAGGTACAGATACCCCTCAACTGCAGCACCCCTTTCCACATAGCTGGCCTCATGTCTGGGGCTTTTAATTGACTCAACAATCACATATAACTGTTCTAACGGTATGAGAGGATGCACTTGACCCCTTAATGTTTTGCAGCTTTTGTTCTGCTGCTGGCTTGTTTCTTCATTAAATATTGGTGCCTCCCTGGGTGCAGATTTCAGTCCCCCACATTTTCTCTGTCTTCTCTGTGTGACTTTATGCAAGGACTGATTATGTACATGGATGACAGTGTCCCCATCCCCCCAAAAAACCCATTCTATGGGAAAAAAAAGTGGCAGAAATCTAAGACACTTAAAATTATAGTAATTTTTTTTTTTTCTTTTTTGGCTGCTCTGAGACAGATGGAGTTCCTAGGCCAGGGGTCAGATCCAAGCCACAGTTTTGACCTACACTGCAGCTGTGGCAACACCAGAACCTTTAACCCACTGTTCTGGGAGGGGAGTGGAACCTGTGTCCTTGCTCTGTGCTTCAGAGACACCTCCAGTCCCATTGTACCACAGCAGGAACTCCTATAATAATTTATTTTTAAATAAAAGGACTATAGGATCAGAGAAAATATAAAAAAGAGTGAAGAAGCATGCAGGGAATGGTAATTATAAATGACTTAGCAAGGAGTTCTCACATTGTGGCTCAGCAGTAACAAACCTAACTAGTAACCATGAGGATGTGGATTCCATCCCCTGACTCTCTCAGTCGGTTAAGGATCCAGCATTGCTGTGAGCTGTGGTGTAGGTTGCAAATGCGGCTCTGACATTATGGTGGTTGTGGCCTAGGCCAGTAGCTGCAGCTCCAATTCAACCCCTGGCCTGGGAACTTCCAAATGCTGCAGGTGTGCCCTTCCCCCCAAAAAACATGCTTAAAGTCAACAACAAAAAAATCATTATTCCAAGCCCTGAAACTACTTTGACATTTTTTTTCAGTTTATTTAATTAGTATAATCAAACCAAAATTTTAAGAAAAAAATGACATAGCAACTTAACTTTTCTAGTTAGCAAAGCCAAAACGAAGATGTGGTCCTGATTATTTCCTTTATAGAGGCTTATTTACGTCAGTTTTTCAGGAAAAGTGAGCGTTGTTTCCGTATTAAGTTTTACAAAACATTCATTCATGAGGGCTTTGTAAGAAGAAATCTCCACGGGATCTTAACTCAGTTTTTGATTTTCAATGAGGGGCAAAATCTAGGAAGCCTATTTTAATTTTTTTTTCTTTTATGACTGCACCTGTGGCACATGGAAGTTCTGGGGCCAAGAATTGAATCCAAGTCACAGCCGTGACCTATGCCACAGCTGCAACACTGGATCCTTTAACCTACTGTGCCTGGCACGTGAGCAAACCCATGCCTCCACACTGACCCATGCCACTTTAGTTGGATTTTTAACTGACTGAGCCACAGCGGGAACTCCAAGGAAGCCTATTTTATTTTATTTTATTTTATTTATTTATTTTTTTTTTTGTCTTTTGTCTTTTTTGTCTTTTGTTGTTGTTGTTTGTTGCTATTTCTTGGGCCGCTCCCGCGGCATATGGAGGTTCCCAGGCTAGGGGTTGAATCGGAGCTGTAGCCACCGGCCTACGCGAGAGCCACAGCAACGCGGGATCCGAGCCGCGTCTGCAACCTACACCACAGCTCACGGCAACGCCGGATCGTTAACCCACTGAGCAAGGGCAGGGACCGAACCCGCAACCTCATGGTTCCTAGTCGGATTCGTCAACCACTGCGCCACGACGGGAACTCCTATTTTATTTTTTAATTTAGTTTTATTATTATTTTGGGGGACACACTACCAGAATAGGAAAGTTCCTAGGCTAGGGGTTGAATCGGAACTGCAGCCACAGCAACACAGGATTCGAGCTGCATCTGTAACCTACACCACAGCTCATGGCAACGCCAGATCCTTAACCCAATGAGTGAGGCCAGGGATGGAACCCTCATCCTCGTGGATACTAGTCAGATGGTATTGTTAACTGCTGAACCATGAAAGAAACTTCCAAGGAAGCCTATTTAAATGGAAACCTGGGACTTGCCACTGTGGTGCGGTGGGTTAAAATCCAACTGCAGCAGCCTGGGTTGCTGTGGAGGCGTGGGTTCCAGGCATAGTGGGTTAAAGGCATAAAGGCTCACCTGACAGTTTTTTGAGTATATGTTGTATGCTCTTCCCATGAGAAAGGCAGAGTGGATATTTTTATTGCTCTTTGACAGGGATAATTTGAAGATTAATATGGAAAAGATTTGTGATCTTAAATTTTACCAGTTACTCTTTTTTAAATGATACTGTAAAATCGAGACTTTACAAGGTATATTTACAAGGATATATGAGATAAACAAAATTATGCAGATTTTATCTTTATTTTTAAATGAAATCCTGAATTGTTTTCTACTTCATTTTAGATTATGTAAAAAAATTTGGAGAAAATTTTGCATCCTGTCAAGCTGGAATATCTAGTTTTTACACAGAGGTAATAGTCCAAAAAATAGATGCTATGGATGTTTTTATATAGCATTTTAATTGTTTTGAAGATCTAGAAGACTGATAATGAGTTTTGAAGTAAAATCCCAAATAATATGTCTTATAAATTTGATGTATTATAACTTAATTTTCACTGCTCAATATTCAACATATGTGGTGAGAAAAATATTAATATTTAGGTGTCTGGCTAACTCCAGAGCAACTAAAAGTCTATACCAAATAATGTTACTTTCATTAAGAATTTAATAGAAATCAAAAGTAGCTGTAGTATTGTCAGTTTAGGCATTGAAAATAGCTAAGTACATTATTTTTAATTGCTAAAATATATAGCCAAGTATATCTAAGTATAGTAGTTGAAGGGGAAGGAAGAATATGAATTCACATTTTTCATTAGAAGTATGATAATTGGGAGATTTAAGAACATAATAATATCCTTTTAAATAAGATATATTTCCAAACTCTATTATTCTCTTTCCAACACTATCTCATATACAATGAAAGATCACAGTTGTACTCCCAAATCACCCACTTTCTCTTAACAACCCATCATGAAGTTACGAATGTTTTCTAAATCTATGTGGACAGGCTGTATCAAGCCTTGAGTTAACAATTTCCATAATTACCAATAGTATGTAAAAATAATAATAATGCGTTCTGATTTTATATTTAAATTCACCTTCTCCCCCCCCCAAATTTTAAATTGTTTAGTAAATTTAAATGAAATGTTAAGTAGGTTTAATTACTGAAAAGTTTTGTATTTCACCAGACAGGTATCTGCTTATTTCAATCATCCCTCTGTTTCCTTTTTTTGAATTTCTATGTTTATCATCAGTCATGCCCCAATAATATTTGACTTATTTTTTCCTAAGCTAACATTATTAAGGAAACTATTCATTGGCTTTTTGCAAATTGAAATAAATTATGTCCATTTTTTACTCTTTGGAAAAACGTGATAATCTCTGTAATGAGCACTAATGAATTACCCAGATACAATTTACTTTAATAGAAACCACATTGCCTTTCTCCCCAGAGCTTACTCTAGTGTTCAGTGGTTCTGCCTTTGATTTTAAAGTTCACCGTTAAGTATGAAGTGAATGTTCCTTTTCTGAAACTCTACTTGTAGGTGAAAATTCATTAACTAGTTTCTCTGGCTTTTTTTGATATATTTTTAATCTCATAAAATGCTTACATATCAGAAATTTATTTTAAAATATATTTTTGTCGCTAAGTACTTAGTGTATATCTGGAGGGGGTTTTGTATAGTGAAATCAAATGTTTAAATGATCATAAATTGCTTTTTATCTTACAGGATTTAATTGTGATGGGAGCCCCGGGATCATCTTATTGGACTGGCTCTCTTTTTGTCTACAATATAACTACAAATAAATACAAGGCTTTTTTAGACAGATACAACCAAGTGAAGTTTGGAAGTTATTTAGGTACTATAAAAAGTGACAAACTCAAATTGTTTCTGCCTTACAGATACTGGTAATTATAAAGAAGGAAAATCGTACCTTCAAAAGATCAAAATGGCCAATAGGAATTAAAGGGCCACTTCAAAAACTGCATCTTTAAGAATGTAATCTATGAAACTTTTAGTTAACTTAATATTTTATATATGTAACTGTTACCATCAATGTATAGTTAGATAAGAACTCCTGGTTTGGTTTACTCTTTGCCGTAAATCACTTGAAAGTCTGTATCTTTATACGGTCTACGTTTTATTGTAAAGGTAGTGTCTATTGAGTGCCTGCCATCTCCTAGGAACTTCTGTAAGCACTCTACATGAATTGATTCATTTAATCATGAATGAGTGAGTAAGTGTGGTTTCTTCAAGGACCCACTGAAAGTCAATGAGACTGCGGATGGCTTTCTAGACAATGGGTGACATTATGAAGAATATGTGTCTAAAAACAGCTCATTGACCTTTGCCTCATAAGTTCTTAGAATATTTCCCAGAGCATAACTATTTTTATCTATCTTCTTATTTAAGAAAGAATACTTATTTAAGATAGGATACTTTATAGTCTATGTTTCTACAGAAACCCAAGATTTTCTCTGGCATTATTTCCCTTGTTGTAGTATAAGGAATTCTTTTCCTAAGGTTTCTTTAAAAATACAGATTTGTTTAAATGATGTGTGCTTCAAATGTGAACAGCCTACACTCAGGAATAATTATAATAGAAAGCAGGATTTTTCCCCCATTTAAACAGAAGGAATTCATTTTCATACAGAGGGAACTAATTTACAAGTCAACATTTACTTGTTTATGGTTGAAGGATATCTTAAAGGATTACAAAAAATGTAACTTAGTATTATACCTTTGACCACATAATAAAATGAGAATATTTTACCTGTTGTGTTATCATACAATTTTATCATAATTGGGAAGGTTTCAGGGCAAGAAAAATTCAAGTTTAGGAAAAATATGGGGTTTTTTTTAACTTCAAGTTCAAAATGTTATATTTTAAATATGCTAAATTATTTCTGTTGTAATCCTAGAAGCTAGAATGTCCTGATACCACAGAGACTAACAAACCAAATGTAAAGGTGCTATCTTCAATTTCTAAGACTGAAAAATATAAGCCATGTGACTAGTTTCATGATGCACAATAACTGCTTAAGGCATATAATACATAACCAGTTTTGAATATTGCTATGCTAAATTTTCTTAAATCTCTGGTTTAGTGTAGTTATTTTGAATTTAGTCTTATTTAACTCTGAGTGGATTTATGATCGGGGTTTTACCCATTGCCAATGATGATTCTCATACTTTTCTACATTTTCTTGAAGGATACTCGGTTGGAGCAGGTCATTTTCGGAGTATGTACACTACTGAAGTAGTTGGAGGAGCCCCTCAACATGAACAGATTGGTAAAGTAAGAATTTCATTTTAGTATTTTATTTCTTCAAAAATGTTCAAATAGATCACATGAGAGAATAAGATATTAAAGGGCACCACCAAAATTCTAAGCATTCAAGCTGAAAATGATGAGCAATGTGCTGCTGTTAGAGGAAACTTAGTGAAAGTTGTATGGCTTTTAGATAAAATTGTGCAGAAAAGCTTTAAGGAAAATTATGGAAGTCAAATGATGCTCTTCTTTCTAATGAATAATTGTTTCTGAGATGATAGAATTTTCTCAAGATATCATAGGAATACACTTATTGGTTAATAACTTTATAGCTGAAGAGAAATCAAGGCAGCTACATTTGTGGTGTAGTAGTGTTAAGACTAGAAAGAATAAAATATTATTTCTCATTTAACTTTCATTACATTGTTGTGAATGTTAACTAAATTTTTCTGAGCCTTATTTTGAAAATTAAGGCAAACAACGTTTTCTGTGCTCTCTGTAATGGATCCGTGAGATTGTTCCTGAGAAGGTGGTTTTGCAAGGAAGGCATGTTAATGTGAAAGTGGATCCCTCGGCCTTTTGTATCACTCTGAAAAGGATTTTTTAAAAATATATTTAAGCAGGAAGTTCCCCTGCGGCACAGTAGGTTAAGGATCTAGCATTGCCAAAGCTGTGGTGTGGGTTCCATCCCTGGCCCAGAAACATCCACATGCCGTGGATGCAGCTAAAAAAAAATTAAAAAATAAAAAAAACCTGAGCAATTATGACAATTAATGTTTTGACTGAATGAAAAACTTTTAATGTGATAGTAGTGTAACCTTTCCTAATGCTTTTCCCTATTGCAGGCATACATTTTCAGCATTGATGCAAAAGAACTAAATATCTTACATGAAATGAAAGGTAAAAAGGTAATATGTCTCTACCTTTGGTTATCACTGAGGGCGTTGGTGAGTAACTCTGCTTTTTTCTCAATGACTGGATCTGGTTTGCCTTGGAGCAGCTTGGGTCTTATTTTGGAGCTTCTGTCTGTGCCGTGGACCTCAATGCAGATGGCTTTTCAGACCTACTGGTGGGCGCCCCCATGCAGAGCACCATCAGAGAGGAAGGAAGAGTGTTTGTGTACATCAACTCTGGCCTGGTAGGTCCGATTGCCTGCAAACTGGAAGCCATTTATGGGATTTTGATTACAACTGATGCTCTTCTTATTCCAGCAAGACTATAGATTTTTAGGCTTATTTTACCAATGAAAATTAAAGTTGTGATACTGTACTGATGCTCTAAAAATGAAATGGAACATGGTAGGGAAAGGGCCTCTGTCCTATTTTAATGTCTCAAAAGTATGAGATCAGGTGTCTGAAGTTTTTCTATTCACAGCTTGTGTTCACTCAAGTAGTAGAAGTGTCTTCCAGTTTTATTATGATGCAAATTTATAATTTGAAAGAATGATTTTTCTATAACCCTAAAAATGTGGGTGTCCTACTGGTTTGACAGTGAGTGTCCTTATATAATTTGGTAGTTATAAACACTACTGGAAGTAGATGATAAAGTATAAAATGTTTTTAATTTCTTGATTTGAAACAATTGGAAGCAAGAATTTTGATAAAATGTTTATTTGCACAGTTCTTACAGATTTTAATTCTTGATGTGAATGTAAAATTGACATTGTTTATTCCAAAGCAGATATAGTAGTTGTAGAAATATGTGTTTACTTGCTTATGGTTGAGTTTTAAATTATGCACAGTGTTTTGGAGTAGAAACTGACCAGTTAACACTTTAAAGAGTTCTGCTGGCCTTATCTTGGCCAGTTTATCTTCTTGGTATTCTATCAAAAGAAGGACTTGATAGGACCTTAATGGGGTCTTCTTGGCTTGTTTCTTTAAGAGCAAGAACAGGTTTGTTAAGTTTCTTAAGTCACAGCATTTTCAGTTGGGATTTAACAAAGTAAAATCTGTTTCAAAAAGATAGCTTATTTAATTAATGGTTTCAGGTCGTTTAATAAGGTCCTGTATTCAGCATAAGATGAAACTCTTTACAATTGAAGAGAGAACATACTCGGTCTTACAAAGCTGAGACATTCTCAAAGTTCCAAATATAGAGCAGGAAAGTTATTTATATATTGGGGTTTCCTGGACTTTAAACCTAAGTTTAATAGGGAAAGCATATCACCTATGAAGTGATCATTTTTATCTCATTAATGGTGAAATACTTTTTCTTGAGTAGATATTTCACATTCCCTTATCCATAAATGGTCTTCCTTATACTAGTTACATCTTCATTCTACATACTTTTCTTTCTCTTTAAAACTAAACTTTTTAAAAACATTTTGCAACAGTAGAGTATATACCCAAGATAAGGTGATATAGGACAGTTTTTCCCATTGAAATCTTATGCAAGCCTAGAATGAAAAACAGATAAAAGGGGATCTTTTATCCACTTGCTTAAAGGGCAAGGGAGGGGCTCTACCCAGTAGATTACTTGTTCACCCCTCACTTCTTCACTATTCAATGCTGGATTAATTTCATAATTGATTTCAGCTTTAAGATGTCTGAATAAAGTATTCTTCCTTTGTTCCCTTCCATCTTCCTGTTTCTTAGCTCTAAAAAGATACTAGCCACTCCCTGATATTATATTACATATTTATTGGTTTGATTTGCCATTGCCTGTTCTTCTGTTGGAGTATAAACACCATGTGGAAAGGAATCCACTGTCTCATTTACTGCTGTTTCCTCAGGGCTCAAAAGAGTTCTGGACAAGCAGGTGCTCAGTAATTGTTTTTGAATGAACTCAAGAAGGAATGATACTTGAATGAATCTGGCTTCCACCCACTTCTGCTAAAATAGCTCTCAGAGGTCCCCAGCGAACTCTTAGTCACCTTTCTGTGACTGGAGAATCCTTGAAGAAGAGTGATCTCCACTTCTTGAAACTCTACCCCTGGAAATTCAGTGCCATTGAGTTGTCTTAGGTCTGCACCCCCTCATCCTCACTGGAGCCTCTTCTGCCTTCTGCCCTTTTTAAATTAGGCAATTCTCTAGGAGAAAAATAAGTATAGAAATTTTTTAGTTGGAAAATAAAAAGTAAAAGGCACTTCACAAGGGGAAGAACATTTGTGTCTGTGGGAACGAAGGACAGACTAGTTTGGGAAGAGGAAATTATCTATGATGAGTAGTGTGTGGATTTTTTTATTTTTTCATTACAGGGAAGTTACATGATCAGAATTGGGAGAGAGGTCTGGCAGCTGTTATTGCAACAGCTCTTTTGGAAACATTAGTGAGTGTCTAATTGTAGTAACTCATCTTCCAACTGCAAAGACAGCAGTTAACTGATCCATGCTCCAGTGCTACTGGAAAAAAATTCCAAAGGCAGCTTAAGTTGTGTCCCTCCTCAACTCAGAAAGCTTAAGTGGTTGTTTTGTTTTCTCAATTGAGAATAAATTTCTCCCAGCATTCAAAGTCCCACCCCATAAGACTCCAGTTTGACTTTTTAGGTCTCATTTATTGTACATACTAATCATTATAGCTAAATGCTTTGGAATTTGTGTTTTGCTGGTTTCTCTATGTATCAAAGCTGTGCCATTCCTTAAATAGCCACCTTGACTACCACTTCCTTTATGCAATCTTCTCTGGCTCTCAAAATTAGACATGCTCTCTTTGCTGCTTGAGGTCTCAAAGAAGTCTGAACTTCTGAGTCATTGACATGCTTGTGCTACATATTCCAGCAACAGAGCACTTCTTCAGGAAAGGGCGTGTCATATACACACCCTGCTTTTCCCCTTTCACCAGTTCACTCTTCGCATAGTACATTGCCTTTACTAGGAGCTCACTAAATATTTGCTGCATTGAATTATCAAAATGATTTATTGGATTTTCAAAGCTAGGGATCATGATTTTGACATTTTTTTATGTCCTCTGAGCTCTAATCATTCTATTCTGTATATTGACATACTTGATAAATATTTATTGAATTGAACTGAGATGTGTGTACTAAAGCTCAGACTATAGTTTGTCCAACTTGTTGGAAGCATTAGAAAAAAAAATCCATATCCAATTACAACAGTAAATCATGTGTAAAGTTGTCAGGGAGTGTTATAATGACACCTTTCTCTCCTCTCTATCTAGGGAGCAGTAATGAATGAAATGGAAACAGAGCTTGTCGGAAGTGACAAATATGCTGCAAGATTTGGGGAATCTATAGTCAATCTTGGTGACATTGATAATGATGGCTTTGAAGGTAATTAAAAATATCTAATTCTGTATTTTCCACTTTTAAAATGGCACATGGAGGAGAATATAATTGGAGGTTTATGTAGTTTGCGTTTCTATAGATGATGAAGCCGGACTGGTATGCTAACTTTTTTTTTTAGTGTTGAACCTGATTTCTTCTCAGTTGTCAACTATTGATTCTCACCACTATTAATAAAGAATAATATTCAAAATACCTTATTTCATTGATTCTAGGGCACCATTGATTATAAGTAAGATCATTATTTTATGTGTCCCTTAAAAAAAATAGTGCCTCTTAAACTGACTCCCTATTTTTCTATTTTAAGAAGGATTCTTATTTCATAAATATGAAAATGTAATAAAAAATGTGTATCATAGAACCGTAGTATTTAACTATCAGTTCAGCAGAGACACGGACAAAACCCAATAGACCCTGGCTGCAGAGCTGGAGCCCGGCTCTGAAAGCTCCTTGCTATGCCAGCCTTTCCTTGCTCAGCTGCCACATTGTGGGAGGATTTGGGAATTCCAGGAGAGAGTCCTGAGCAGTGAGTGGTAAGGGGGCAACTGGCAGACACGGAGGTTAGTTGCCAACTGATATAGATGCATTTCAATAATAGAAATGATGATGCCATCATAACTGTGATTGTGAATTAGATGTTGGTCCTGCTGTGGATGTACCTGTCTACCAGCCTGCCCTCTTAAAATTTGCTTTTTTCAATATACTTCTGAACAGTAGTTAAGCCTGCTAAAACTGTGCCTAAAATGATAAATGGACTTGAGAGTGTATAATTCCTAAAGTTTAGCAAATAAGCATTTGATGTTTTCAGGGCTCAGAATTGTCTTCTTGATGGTCATTGGCAACCGTATGTAGAATTAGGTCAAAACATCCTTGGATCCTGGAAATAAGTGAGGGAGTACTGTAAATTCTCACTTTCTTAATTTCTTCTTTTGCCTAAATGATTCATTCTACTTTAAATGTATAAACCATGTTATTCTACAAGAAGAAAGCTAGTTGGTTATTGAATATATGTTCCCCATGAGCCCTATTGAATATAAGTGTAATTTGTTACAAAAATATTACCATTTTTGGATTTGTTTTACTATTTTTAAAACAAAAGGAGATGAAAAGTATATGTAGATTATTTTTATGGTAATGATTACATATAAAAATTTACATCAAAATATCAAATGCTGTTAGGATGAATGTTACATTTCACAAGTAATCAGCAATTCTATAGTATTTAATTGAACACTTATTTTGTGTCATTTGTACCATGCCAGGTATAGAGTATGTGCCATAATGAATGTAAATGAAGGACATAGTGGCACTCTTTTCTTTTTTTTTTTTTTAATATATATATTTTTATTTTCCCACTGTACAGCAAGGGGGTCAGGTTATCCTTACATGTATACATTACAACTACATTTTTTCCCCCACCCTTTGTTCTGTTGCAACATGAGTATCTAGACAAAGTTCTCAATGCTATTCAGCAGGATCTCCTTGTAAATCTATTCTAAGTTGTGTCTGATAAGCCCAAGCTCCCGATCCCTCCCACTCCCTCCCCCTCCCCCTCCCATCAGGCAGCCACAAGTCTCTTCTCCAAGTCCATGATTTTCTTTTCTGAGGAGATGTTCATTTGTGGTGGATATTAGATTCCAGTTATAAGTGATATCATATGGTATTTGTCTTTGTCTTTCTGGCTCATTTCACTCAGGATGAGATTCTCTAGTTCCATCCATGTTGCTGCAAATGGCATTATGTCATTCTTTTTTATGGCTGAGTAGTATTCCATTGTGTATATATACCACCTCTTCCGAATCCAATCATCTGTCGATGGACATTTAGGTTGTTTCCATGTCCTGGCTACTGTGAATAGTGCTGCAATGAACATGCGGGTGCATGTGTCTCTTTTAAGTAGAGTTTTGTCCGGATAGATACCCAAGAGTGGGATTGCAGGGTCATATGGAAGTTCTATGTATAGATTTCTAAGGTATCTCCAAACTGTTCTCCATAGTGGCTGTACCAGTTTCCATTCCCACCAACAGTGCAGGAGGGTTCCCTTTTCTCCACGGCCCCTCCAGCACTTGTTATTTGTGGATTTATGAATGATGGCCATTCTGACTGGTGTGAGGTGGTATCTCATGGTAGTTTTGATTTGCATTTCTCTTATAATCAGCGATGTTGAGCATTTTTTCATGTGTTTGTTGGCCGTCTGTATATCTTCTTTGGAGAAATGTCTATTCAGGTCTTTTGCCCATTTTTCCATTGATTGATTGGTTTTTTTGCTGTTGGGTTGTATAAGTTGTTTATATACTCTAGAGATTGGCACTTGTCAGTTGCATCATTTGAAACTGTTTTCTCCCATTCTGAAAGTTGTCTTTTTGTTTTCTTTTGGGTTTCCTTTGCTGTGCAAAAGCTTTTCAGTTTGATGAGGTCCCATGGGTTTATTTTCGCTCTAATTTCTATTGCTTTGGGAGACTGACCTGAGAAAATATTCATGATGTTGATGTCAGAGAGTGTTTTGCCTATGTTTTCTTCTAGGAGTTTGATGGTGTCCTGTCATATATTTCTTTCAGCCATTTGGAGTATTTTTGTGCATGGTGTGAGGGTGTGTTCTAGTTTCATTGCTTTGCATGCAGCTGTCCAGGTTTCCCAGCAATGCTTGCTGAATAGACTTTCTTTTTCCCATTTTATGTTCTTGCCTCCCTTGTCAAAGATTAATTGACCATAGGTGTCAGGGTTTATTTCCGGATTCTCTATTCTGTTCCATTGGTCTGTCTGTCTGTTTTGATACCAGTACCACACTGTTTTGATGACTGTGGCTTTGTAGTATTTCTTGAAGTCTGGGAGAGTTATGCCTCCTGCTTGGTTTTTGTTTCTCAGGATTGTTTTAGCGATTCTGGGTCTTTTGTTGTTCCATATAAATGTTTGGATTGTTTGTTCTAGTTCTGTGAAAAATGTCATGGGTCATTTGATAGGGATTGCATTGAATCTGTAGATTGCTTTGGGTAGTATGGCCATTTTTACAATATTGATTTTCCCAATCCAGGAACACACTCTTTTCTTATGGTTTTACAATCAAATGGAATATAAGATGAAGACATTAAAAAAATTAAGTGGTAAATTTAAAGACCCAACTTAATAAATATCTATTAAAAAACATGTTTTTGCACATTGATATTTCATATACTTATATGAAATAATAAAATTCTTTCTTTAAAAACAAAGTCATCACTTGGTAAAATATTTGTTTACTTAGAATTCCTTCCTTCTACACCCTGTTTTAACTGACACAGCCAAGGAAAAGCATTCACTACTTTGAATGTACTAAAATATTTGTGTATGTGCTCATAAGAAATGAGTTTTGTGGCATCTAAATGTTAATAACAAACCTGAATTATTCTTATAATCAGATTGAGTTATAAAAACGTTATGGACAGTAGGCAAGTTCCCTTATCAAAATCACTCCAGTACTTGGGAGAATCTGAGACAATTTTCCATTGATGTGAAGAACAGACAGAAGCTGTTCTGTCCTTTAGACTTAGAGAGGGAGAACTTAAAGGAGACCTGCAGGGCACAATGCATTATTTCAGAGTGAGTATGAGAACCTGGGTTTCATATAGCATTTGTGTCTTGGAGCCCTCAGCCCATCTCTTAAAGATAATACCTTTATGCATGGAAGACTGTTAATTCAAAGGAATGATTTCAATATTTCAGGATATTTTTGTGCTATTTATAATTTCATATATAATCACAACTATTTACATCTAGTGGCCACATTCATTCTGATTCACTTCAGTGTATGTATGTAATATCATATTTTTTTTCTAATTTATTCCATTTTTTCTTCCAGTTTTATTGAGATGTAATTGACATGTAACACTGAATAAGTTTAAGGTATACAGCATAATGGTTGATAAGCATGTATGGTCTGAATTATTTTGCAATAAGTTTACTGTCCATCACCTCACATAGTTACAATTTTTTCCTTGTGATGAAAACTTTTAAGATCTACCCTCTCAGCAACTTCCAAATACACAGTACAATATTGTTAACTATAGTCACCATGCTGTATGTCCCCAGGACTTGCTGATTTTGTAACTGGAAATTTGTATTTTTTTGACCAACTTCACTCATTTCCTCACTTTCCATCCCCCCATCTGTTGACAATCAACAGTTTGATCTGTTTCTATGAATTTTTTTTAAATTCTGTGTATAATTGAGATTACAGAGTATTCATCTTTCTCTTATTTATTTAGCGTACTTCTGTCAAGGTCCATCCATGTTGCTGCAAATGACAAGATTTCTTTTTTATGGCTGAGTAACATAGCTGTTTTGCCCATAGATGTGTGTTTTCTACATTTTAGGTTTTAGCCAAGACTATGCTGATTTGGAAGTTGGTTCAGTGTTAGTTCTTCACTGAGGTCTTTAATCCCATTCTACTGTATCTGCCTGGGTGAGACAATAGGGCATCTGTGTTTTATTTTTCATTATGAGATTCTCTTGTTCCCTCATCTTGTAACCTAGTTTATTTTTCTGGGATTTGGATGAAGTTACTTCATGTTCATGGCAGGGTGTGTGGGCTTGTGTGGAAAAGAGATGAAAACTGCACCTGTTCTTTTTCCTTCTACCCCCAGTCTTAGATGCAAATCAGACTTAATGTCCTTTTCCTATGTGCAGTTTTGTAGTGTTTTGAATAGTAGACCTCAGTTATTTTGGCATTTATGATATAATTTATATTGTTCTTCAAAAGAAACAAAATATATTTTCCGTGTCCTTAGAAAAGCAAAACAAGCCATTTTCTAAGAAGATAACAAATCAGTTCAAGAGTCCAGCATAAAAAGTTCATCAAATGTATGAGAAAGTTTACAGAATAGATAATAGAGAGACAGACCTACTCAACCATTGTGACCAGACAGACAGATGATAGCATTTTACCCATAAAGTAGATTAGGTCATTCCACTCTTTTTGGTTTAGGTTTTTACTTTGAGCTTTATCACTTGACTTTTATTTTTTTATTAATCGTATTTATTTTTATTAAAGCATATTGTCACCTGACTTTTAGCATGTGTTTGAGTATTTTTTAACAGAACAATAATAAAATTCTACAGTTGTAAACTTTATGTTGTATTATTTTATGTGCTCCTAAAATGCTTATATATTATCAATCATTTATTGAGCACGTCTTTCACACAGAAGAGGATCAGGTGCCAGTAGGGGAGAATGTTGGTCATAACTCTATTGTTAATGATTTTATAGAGTATGTGATGGACAACACAGATCTAGAGTCAGACTGCAGTGTTTAAATGCCAATTCTACCACATCTGGTTCTGTGACCTTGAGCAAGTTACGTTCTGTACCTCAGTTACCTTATCTATAAAAAGTGGGTATCCCAAAGTATTTCTTTGATAGGGCTCTGGTGAGAGTTACATGGGTTACAGTGGGATATGTGAAAATGCCATGAATTATATGTAAAGCCCCTATCACAGTGCCTGCACTGTAAACATTATATAAGTGCTAGCTGATGTTAAGATTATTATTATGCTAATGATAATCATTGTGATTTTTATTGGCAGTGGAATAACATATACACAGTACTCTAATAAATAGATTAATTAAAACCTACTGTATAGCACAGGAAAATCTACTCAATAGTTTGTAATAACCTATATAAAAAAAAGAATGGATATATTTATATGTCTGATTCACTTTGCTGTACACCTGAAACTAATACAACATTGTAAATCAACTAGACTCCAGTAAAATTAAATTTCAAAAATAAACTATAATAAAAAGAAAAGTAAAAATAATTGTCAAATACCTCAGTGTTTATTCTGTTTTGTCCCAAGTGAATTGCATTGACATGGAAAACCATTTTATTATTTATCATATATATTCTCCTCATTACTATTATGATAGGTAAAACTTCAGTACATTATAAATAGATCCAAATGTCATCATAGGAAGTAAGATTTTGGATCTATATATAAGATAGCCAATGACCAAATATACTTAAATGTCTTCTGCTTAGAATTAAATTGATCTGGGTCTTCTTACTTCAGCTGAAAAGGCTCATCTGTGTATTGTTTTAAGATAATTGCCTACTATAGATCACTAGTGCTAGAACTGATAAACAGAAATTCTTATAGTATCAATAATCTTGTAACCCAACTTGTGATCTGTTCATATATTATCATTAAGAATCAAGGTATAAAATTCTAGTTACTCAGGAGTAGCCGCAGTGGTTGAAGTATAAACCCACCACGGGTTAATGAGATTGCTAACTGGTCTTGTCTTCAGTGGTTACAGGATACTTCTTCCCAACTGGTCTTGTCTTCAGTGGTTACAGGATACTTCTTCCCTCACTCCTTCCCCTTGCCTCCCTCTCCCTCTCCCCTTCCTTTTTTCCTTCCCACCCCTACCCCTTATGTTGCTGAATGTATTCAGTCTGCACATAATTGGCTCCAGCTTTTCCAAATTGTTAGTCTTCCTGTGTGCCATGATGCCTTTATGTTCCCCTCCTATTGCTCGGGGTCTGTCTAAAACTTTGCTTTTCTTCACCTGCCCCTGATCTGGCAATACTTTCATCTCAGCATTGGCATCACCTTCTATGAGAAGCCTTTCCTAATTTCCACCACCTTCTCTTCACATGCTGTGTTATTATTTTTACTTGCTGTTCTTCCTTTTTGGGGTACTGCTCCTGGCAAATGTCTCAGGTGCAGTAGGTGCTCAATAGTTTTCCACTGAATGAGTAAATGAATGAGGTGTATTTGTATATGAAAACTTAAGCATGAAGGTTAGTTTTATGAAAACAAAATAGTTTGCAGAAGCAAAAGAGGCTAGCCTTGGTATGTGTAAGCAAAATAGATATAAGGTGAGCCTACTATTTAATTTTAGATGAAAATAGAAAAGCTTTTTCTTTGAAAAATTGAATAGCATTTAGCATAGAATTATATATCAAAGATGTTTTTACTCCCATTGAAGCAGCAGTGAAAAATTACCTCTGTAGCTGTTAAAAAGCTTTCAGATCTGATGAACAATGATAAAAAAAAATGAGTATCATGAAAGCAAACTTTCTGTATTTTAGGTTTCTATTTAAGTAATAAGAAAACATTGTATATAAACAAATGTATAAATAGACATAATATTTGGTAAAAAAATAATGAAATGCTCTTGCAGCTATTGAACATTATTTTTCTCCTGCATGCTATGTACTTATAGCATTTAAGCAACCATGTCATTACTGCTGTTTTTTCTTGTTCTTTTTTTATGTGAAAACATAGCCTTAACAAGTATCTTAATCACGTTCATTGGGACAGGATTAATTTAGAATTCATTTTGCAAATAAAATAAAACCTAGAGTTTAATGTAAGAATTCTTGTGGTTTTATAATATTTATACATTATAATAACTTATTATATGCCACACACTGTTCTAAGCACTTTTACATGAGTTTTGTATTTTTTTCCTGAGGATGATTTCTCTTGTGATCTTGTGCTATAGGTGAGGGAACTGAGATACAGAGAGGGGGACCTGCTGTATAGCACAGAGAACTCTACCCAGTATTATGTGATAACTATATGGGAAAAGAATCAGAATGGATATGTGTATATGTATGACTGGGTCACTTTGTTGTACAGCAGAAATTGTCAAGCCTTATAAATTAACTGTATTTCAATAAAACTTAAAATAAGGGGGGCAGGGCTCAGTGTAGCTCAGTGCTGGGGGTCAGGCCCTGACAGTCTGACTGTAGAACTTATAAGCTTAAGCATTCTGTTAACCAGCCTCTAAGACCCTGAAACTCTAAGCTTCTTCCTTACACAGATTTATCTGTACAATCCTGTACAGTGCTATGACAATGACAATGTTTTATAATTTTTTTCTCTCCAGTGAGAAAAATGTTTTTGGATAAGGAGTTTACTTATGTGATATGAATTAAGGAGCATGAAGGTTAGTTTTCAGAATTGCATTCTTTGCATTAAGAATTTATTTTCTGCCATTTAAATTCTTGAATAGATGTTGCTATTGGAGCTCCACAGGAAGATGATTTGCGAGGTGCTATTTATATTTACAATGGTCGAGCAGATGGGATCTCATCAGCGTTCTCACAGGTAGGATAGTGTTCCATTTTCAAAAGAAGCGTTGGTAATCTTTCTTAGAACGTCCAGTATTAACGTGAACCTATTTTTCTTAATTCGCTCTTTCAGATGCTTAATATAGTTTCATCATTTTCTCATAGTAACAGTAGATATTCTCACTTTTAAGGTTATTAATAACTCCTTGAGGGAATTCCAGTTGTGGGGTTAAGGACCCAACATAGTGTCCATAAGGATGCAGGTTTGATCCCTGTCCTCACTCAGTGGGTTAAGGATCCAGCATTGCCGTGAGCTGTGGTGTAGGTTGTAGATACAGCTTGGATCCTGCTTTGCTGTGGCTGTGGCATAGGTCTTGGAATTGACCCCTAGCTAGGGAACTACCATATGGCACAGGGATGCAGCCAAAAAAAAAGAAAAAAAAATTTAAAAACTCTTTGAAACCATTTTTTTTTTTCCATAAATGAGAGTTCTGGTTCATTTCCATTCTACTTTATCTTTCACCTAGTAAAGATTTCTCTCTGTATTTAATTAAATTTATGTTTTGAGATCTATCTTTACTATTCCAAATAAGCCCATTTGAATTTGGTTAACTGTGTCTTGCCTTGCGGCGGCAGCCCCACATTTCATGGAGATTACACAGGGAGGGCAAACACTTGTATGCTTCTCTGCTCCTTTCAGAGCAGAGCAATAAGATGAGAGCACCTTACTGAAGTTTACTCATCTAATTCTGGATTTCCTTCATATTTTGAAAAATTGGGGCATTTCAGTACATGGAAAAAACTACGTACTTATAGAAAGAAGAAAAAGATTTTCTAAAGATACTCTTGGGGAAACATTAGCTACTACTGTTATTTCTGATTAAGCAAAAACCAGTAAATGTTTCTCTATGTAACATGAAAAATATATACTTGTCTAGCAAAGAATGTTGGTTGTCTTAGAATGAATGACACATGCTTGTAAGTCAGTTTCTGGACATGAAATTAGGTACATGGACTAGGAAGCACATATCTGATTTGAGTTGCTAGGAAGCAGTCTGCCTAAAAGCGGTAAATGAGTAGCAGGCTCCATTAAGTGATTGTAGATGTCTCATTTTCCAGATTCCTTGTTTGGTTATTCATGTTCCTCAGGGAAATAACATATAGAGCCAGAAAAAAGACCGGAGAGAGAGTGCCAGGACTGTTTTAGGAGATGTATACTACATAATTTTCTCTCTGCTCAGAAAGTAATGAAAGCAGTTTTTTTTTTCTTGTCCCAAAGTAGATGTCAACTTCTCACTTCAAACTAGAAACTACTCTTTCTCTTAGACAAGTATATTTGACTTAACTACAAGGCATTTATTATTAATGCACTGGGGTGTGTGTCAGGGCTCATTATTTAACTAAATCATTGTTTCTCTGAGATGCTAGATGTTCAAACCCTGCTTTCCACTTACCTTATCTATTTTTCAGAGAATTGAGGGACTTCAAATCAGCAAATCATTAAGTATGTTTGGGCAGTCTATATCTGGACAAATTGATGCAGATAATAATGGATATGTTGGTGGGTATAAAATTTACCATGTTTTCTTTCTTTTTTTTTTTTTTTTTTTTTTAGGACTGTACCTATGGCATATGGAAGTTCCCAGGCTAGGGGTTGAATCTGAGCCGTAGCTGCTGGCCTACAGATCTGAGCTGCATCTGTGACCTACATCACAGCTCACCTCAATGCTGGATCCTTTAACACACTGAGTGAGGTCAGGGTTTGAACCTGTATCCTCGTGGATGCTAGTCTGGTTCTTAACCTGCTGAACACAACAGGAACTCCTACCATGTTTTATAAATTGAAATAAGCTGTACTGTGGATGCTGCTTTATTGTGAAGTATATAAAACTGGCAGGTAAAAGTCCTAATTTACTAGTGAATTTTTCCCTTCATTTTTAAGGCTTTTTTTGAATTCAGGGATGAGTCAGAAATAATTAAGTAATTCCTGAGCTTTACAGTCTTAGTTATTTAACATTTTATTCCTTGTTCTTGAAAAAATTAAAAGTGCTCATGAAAATAAATCAAAAAGGAGTTCCCATTGTGGCTCAGTATCCTGACTGGTATCCATGAGGATCTGGGTTTGATCCTTGACCTCACTCCCTGGGTTGAGGATCCAGCATTGCCATGAGCTGGTGAGCTATGGTGTATATCACAGACATGGTGGCCCTGAAATAAAATAAAATAAAATAAAATAAAATAAAATAAAATAAAATAAATCAAACATATGATGATGAAAAAAGAAAGAGGGTTTTTTAATGTAATTTGAAAGGCTATTTCTAGATGAATGTTTATAGTTTAAAAATTGAATTTTGTTAAGGCTGTCTTTATATCATATGTTTATATTTATATTATAAAGGGATGAATGTCATTGTAAATGATCAGATTCAGACAAATGTGAAATGAATCTTAAGATGTAAGCATATATTTTCTAATTAATTTTCTGTAAATAGTGTTTTGATATAGTCAAAAGGTGATATGTAGTTAAGTATTTATGGCAGAAAGTAATTCTCTTTGACTAATGATGATCATTAATCTGTGTTGTTTTTTATCCTCCAGATGTAGCAGTTGGTGCTTTTCGGTCTGATTCTGCTGTGTTGCTAAGGTAAAGTTGATACATTTCACTGCTTAATGACAATTGGGCTTAATTGTAAATAATGGGAGGCAGTTTTTAAAATCAGCAGTGGTGGTGACCTAATAACACTCTTTTTGGTACTCTGAAATTGAATCATTAAACTTTAAGATACTTTTTCCATCTTACATAGACATGTACTTAAACCATCAAAGTCAGTATTTTCAGAAATTTAAATGAAAAATTTCTGTTGATTCATACATGGAAATTAATAAAGTATATATACACAAACTGTTTATAAAGTAGATTCATGAAATTACTTGACCAGTAGAAACTGACAAAATAAATGTAATTGTCTTCTTAAGGAAAAAATAATTCTGCTATTAATATTGCTAATTTTATTTCATTCTTAGGACAAGACCTGTAGTGATTGTTGAAGCTTCTTTAAACCATCCTGAGTCAGTAAATAGAACACATTTTGACTGTGTTGAAAATGGATTGCCTTCTGTGTGCATGAAGCTAACACTCTGTTTCTCATATAAGGGCAAAGAGGTTCCAGGTTACATTGGTAAGGGGCCCTTACAGAATTAATGCCTGGTGCACTATGCACTTCACTCATACATCTCATGGTCATCTTTTAAGCCCTTTCTGTACTTCACCGTGGAGGTTTTTAGGGCAAGAGACAGCAGCTACCTGATAACCTTTCTCCATCTTCTGGATTCTTGCTTTGTTCTAACCAATGAGTTGAACATGTTAAGTTGTTTAGAGATTAGGGCAAGAAGCAAAGCAAGGGTATCACTTGCTATGTTATTTAAGGTGAAATAACCGAGCTTAATCTGCAAGATCCCTTTAGAATAGAAAGAACATTGCCACACTTCCTCCCCTGTTTTGCTGAAACAAGGTTCTTAAAAGCCTTGAGCTGGCTTATGATTCTTTTCTTCAAATTCTTTCCTGTTTGAGTAATTGAAGAAGCTTCTCTGGAGTCTAGATCTTGGTTCTAATTTCCATAAATAACATGCATCTCTTAAGGTTTTACCGTGACTGTCAGCTCTTAAGAGTCATGCCCATTTGCCTGTAGATGGGCAACTCTCAATTATCTCCTGTGGAGAAAGTCATTTTGATATGGCTCATCCACCACTGGGATTAGTCCCAAATCACATATGTGTGATTTTATAAGTTTTACATTGTTTCTAGCTGGTTAATGTTTCTAATTATGTTATATTTAAGCTAATATTAAAATAACTGCTAATAAAACTAGCCCATGGTAGGAGAGAAGCATTCCTGAGTTTACCATTTGGACATTAATAATTCTTCAACTTCATGGGCCCCACAAGACCTATCAAGAGTTGTTTATATCCATGACCTGCAGGCTGTAATCTAAACATGAAGGGTACCAAGTATTTATTGAACCAAACAATGCATCATGTAACAGAGGCCTCAGTCTAAAGTAGCCTGTAATAAGAAATACAGAATGAGCCTGGTATCTCTACTTCAGATCAGACTCATTTTTAATAGCACTGTGCAAAAGCCATCATGAAAGATGCAGTGATGGGACAGTGGGCAAAACCTTCATCTGGTTATCGATTAGAGAAATGGTATCGATTTAAGGACATGACTCTAGTAACACAGTAACATAGACAGCTGATGGATTATCTGAAAGATACACATTAAATAGAACTATTTTCCTTTGTGGAAAATCAGAGCTTGTTGTACTACCAGTTCCGTTGTGACCAAATATTTCTTCAAATGGTTGAAAACAAATATATGAAAAGCATAAATAATCATAGCATTGTTACAGAAGCACACTTTATGGCTGTCATAAAATGACTTTGGGGAGAAATAATTCACATCATAAACATATTTAATGAAACCAGGACATTTTGCCTTTTGCTATGAGTGGATTTTTATTTACCCTTCTTTCATATACTTATCTGAACTCAGGGTAATGAATTTGTAGATGGCTGTTTCAACTGCAACTCCATCTCTGAGGCATTGAATCTCAATTATTGTCATTTCAAAGCCAATTGATTTGGACTTTATTTTCTAAATAAAAGAATGTTGAAAGATTTATTTGAAGTTTGTAGGAATGGCGTAGGTTTTATATTTATGTTTACTTGAAGTAAATAGAAAAAAAATCCTTCCAGAAGAATAAGTTACTCCTAAAATGAGAAACTATATAAGTTATTTGAGGAATTATATAAATTATTTTAAATATCACTTATGAATTATTGCTCCTATATAATTAATGGTATCTCAGCAGACTTTTAGATGCAGCTTGTTTTGCAAAGAACCCTTTTATTTTCAAGTTTTCTCTTAAAGTATAATTGAAAACCTTTGTACTGATTCGATTGATTACATAGTTGAAATGTATTAGTTTCAAGTGTACAACGATTCAATATTTGTGTACATTGCAAAATAATCACCAGAATAAGTCACCATACATAGTTGTAAATGTCTTGTTTCTTGCAATGAGAACTTTTAAGATCTGTTCTCCTAGCACTTTTCAAATATCCAATACCGTGTAATTAGCTGTCGTCACCATGTTCTGCGTTACCCCACGGCTGATCTGTTTCATAACTGGAGCTTTGCACCTTTTGATCCCCTTCACCCGTTTCACTCGCCCCCACCTCAGCCTCTGACAACCACCACTCTGACAAAGAACCCTTTCAGATTCAAGAACCAGCTCTTTCTTCCTTGGTAAGATCAGGCGTGGAATTTTTTTGGTGGTTGTAAATTTTCCTTCATTTTCTTCCTTATCAAAGATCTTCTTTAGCAGATGATTATTTACTAGGTCAGATCTGAAATAAGTTCTTAACAAACCACCAGAATATTTATTGAGAGAAGATCTATCTGTATGTGTTTATTTTTGCACAAATTAGCACTAGAAGATCAAACCAGAAATCAATAAAAACAAGGAGAAATAATCAGGGTCTGGGGCTGGAGAGGGGATGTCTGTTGAGTCAACTGTTTATATAGGTTTAACTTTTAAACCATGTGTTCACTTTACATGAAAATAATCAGAAAAAAAAAAAAAAACAGCAACCCCTCAAATTGGAAACAAATGGAAATACATGAACCCAACCATTTATGAAATTAGTTCTGTAACCACACAAAATAGAATTATTCCAAGTGACATTTGAGCATAGTACTCTTTCTGTACTTCCTTAGCCAGATGTTCTTAAGGACAAAAGGACAGAAAAATCTGAAACTTTACTCAGAACTTTTATTATTAGTAAAAACTTTGGTTTTGTAGTTTTGAAATGTTTATATATAGGAGGATTAAGCAAGTAGCTAGAAATGTTAATTTTAAAAATAGAAATCTAGAGAAAAGCTTATAATTCTTTTTCATAATTTATAAAAATTTTTGAAATTTGCATTTTAAGTTCCTTCTTTTATGTTTCCAGTTTAGTTTTTAGAAAGCTATTTAATGAAGTTTAATATATTTCCAGTATTGTATATAACTTGATTGTTATCACTTCAAAAATAACAAAACAAATGCCTTTAGATAATAATATTCATTACAATTCTCTCTACATTTCTGCAGTTTTGTTTTATAACATGAGCCTGGATGTGAACAGAAAGGCAGAGTCTCCATCGAGATTTTACTTTTCTTCCAATGGAACTTCTGATGTAATTACAGGAAGCATGAAAGTATCAAGCACACAAGCTACCTGTAGAACACATCAAGCATTTATGCGGGTAACATAAACTCATTTTTGTTAACAGCTATGTACACTTCAATATTATTAGCACATTTAAAATCTTCTTCATTGGTATCTTTTTATAAATCATAATTTATTTATTTATTTATTTATTTATTTTTTATTTTCCCACTGTACAGCAAGGGGGTCAGGTTATCCTTACATGTGTACATTATAATTACAGTTTTTCCCCCACCCTTTCTTCTGTTGCAACATGAGTATCTAGACATAGTTCTCAATGCTATTCAGCAGGATCTCCTTATAAATCTATTCTAGGTTGTGTCTGATAAGCCCAAGCTCCCGATCCCTCCCACTCCCTTCCCCTCCGATCAGACAACCACAAGTCTCTTCTCCAAGTCCGTGATTTTCTTTTCTGAGATGTTCATTTGTGCTGGATATTAGATTCCAGTTATAAGTGATATCATATGGTATTTGTCTTTGTCTTTCTGGCTCATTTCACTCAGCATGAGATTCTCTAGTTCCATCCATGTTGCTGCAAATGGCATTATGTCATTCTTTTTTATGGCTGAGTAGTATTTCATTGTGTATATGCACCACCTTTTCCGAATCCAATCATCTGTCGATGGACATTTGGATTGTTTCCATGTCCTGGCTATTGTGAATAGTGCTGCAATGAACATGCGGGTGCATGTGTCTCTTTTAAGTGGAGTTTTGTCCGAATATATGCCCAAGAGTGGGATTGCAGGGTCATATGGAAGTTCTATGTATAGATTTCTAAGGTATCTCCATACTGTTCTCCATAGTGGCTGTACCAGTTTAATTCCCACCAGCAGTGCAGGAGGGTTCCCTTTTCTCCACAGCCCCTCCAGCACTTGTTATTTGTGGATTTATGAATGATGGCCATTCTGACTGGTGTGAGGTGGTATCTCATGGTAGTTTTGATTTGCATTTCTCTTATAATCAGCAATGTTGAGCATTTTTTCATGTGTTTGTTAGCTGTCTGTATATCTTCTTTGGAGAAATGTCTATTCAGGTCTTTTGCCCATTTTTCCATTGATTGATTGGTTTTTTTGCTGTTGAGTTGTATAAGTTACTTATATATTCTAGAGATTAAGCCCTTGTCAGTTGCATCATTTGAAACTATTTTCTCCCATTCTGTAAGTTGTCTTTTTGTTTTCTTGTTGGTTTCCTTTGCTGTGCAAAAGCTTTTCAGTTTGATGAGGTCCCATGGGTTTATTTTTGCTCTAATTTCGATTGCTTTGGGAGACTGACCTGAGAAAATATTCATGATGTTGATGTCAGAGAGTGTTTTGCCTATGTTTTCTTCTAGGAGTTTGATGGTGTCCTGTCGTATATTTAAGTCTTTCAGCCATTTGGAGTATTTTTGTGCATGGTGTGAGGGTGTGTTCTAGTTTCATTGCTTTGCATGCAGCTGCCCAGGTTTCCCAGCACTGCTTGCTGAATAGACTTTCTTTTTCCCACTTTATGTTCTTGCCTCCCTTGTCAAAGATTAATTGACCATAGGTGTCAGGGTTTTAAAAGCAAGTGTTACCCCCTCTTGAACTAGTTGACCTGTTGTTCCAGAGTCAACAGTGTTAGATAATCCTGAGACCTGGATAATTCAAACTTTACTTTTTGCTTCTTCTTTATTTCACATTTATCGCATTGGACTGCATCATTGTTTTGAAAGATTTTCCTTTTCTTCTCCACAATTGCCATTGTCCCATCCCTGTGTGTACACTTGCCTAGAAATGTGCATACCAAGTAGCTCTGCTGAGCCTCACATGGACTCCTGGGAGATTTTGGCAGAGGGCATGGAGTGGGGAGGCAGGGAAGTTGGTTTTGTTTTTCATGTGACTTTAATGAAGCAGAATCCAACAAGACTCTTTTGGATTGTGTCTTTGTCTCTGTGCCAGCATTGTCAGTGATGTCAGTGGGAACTTGCACAGTTGTAACATGGTGGGGATCATCTGTGGGCCAGGACGGCGGTTCTCATGATGGTTTGGGGTATGTCTGCCAAAGCATAGCCGATTTCATGTTTCTTTTATTAAAACACTCATTCCCAAACTGATCATCACGTTCCTTGCATTGGTCACATTTTATCATATGAAGCAGTGCCAGGTCTTTTTCATTAGGGAATGGTATACTTCATCAGAAAATGTATTGTCACAAAAAAGCCAAACTATTCCCGGGAGCCCTTTCTGGGATTTCAAATAGTAGCTTCAGCTTAGAACTTAATTTTCCCTTAGATGCTTATTCCAAGCAAATGCAAACAAGCATCAGGGCTGTTAAATGCTAAGAGCAATAATCCCTGTGCTATTTCTTCATTTCCCTTAACAGTTTTTATTGTCGTACTAGACTAAAGCTATTAGCTGCTTGAGAGCCAAAGGTATAGAATGATATTAGTGTAACCATCATTGATATGGAAGGGATTAAAGAGAGTTTGTTTAATTCTACATAGTTGATTTTACTTAGATTAATCATTTTTAGAGACAAATATTGAGACCATTTTGAAGGCAATAAAAGGACCAGCGTTAGATATCCATAAACATATTGTGTTAAATTTGTGTAAATGGCAGCAAATTGATCTGATTTATTTAGTCCTTTTTTCCTGGTATTTTTCCTATGCCTAAGCATTCATCAAAAGTGTACACTTTCTTCAGAATGAATTTGTACTAGAAATGACAATTTAGCAGAGGTTTGTGTTGGTTGCATGTATACTTGTATACTTGGTGTGTTACCATGGTAGTGACAACCACAGGTTGCAGGCATGATGTTGGGCCCTCCTGTCAATTTCAAACAGAAGCACTTACCTCTGGGATTGATACATAGTATAAAGACTTTTTTTTGAAAAAGTGATTGTTTCTTCCAATATTTTTTTTCCTTCCTAAATTACCTTGCTTTGGTTTGGGACATTTTAAAACTCACACATAGAAAGGCAAAAGGCTACTCTAGCATTCACCCTTGCAACAAATCCAAAAGTGGGTATAAGAACCACAGAAGCAACTACCCCAACCTTGAGTTTTTGTCAAGGAACAATAGCTGTTGCTGAGGAGGAGATGAATACATAATGAGTGTGTTTTCCACCCCTACTGGCACGGAACCCGAGGCATTTGGAAACGTGAACTGGACTGTTCTTTTCCTCTATAAAATGTGTCCAGTATCAGGAATGTTAATACACATATGCATTCTACTTCAGAACCCCTTGCAATGAACTGTGGTGATGCTTGTTAATTATGTACTCAGCCCTCACTTCTCAGAGGACTCCATGCCTGCTAGTGGGATATGTTTGTTTTGTATAGTTCCTGTTGGCTATACTAATTAATTAAACTCCACTTCTCCATCCAATTAATTTAATAGATAGTGAGTACCTATGCTGTGTCAGCTTCTGTTTGAGACATTTATATAGGTCAGTGACTGAAATATAAAAAGATGAGGACCTTTATAGAGCTTATAGTCTAATGTGGTGAGATGAAACATAGTGTAACAAAATGTAAATTCTGCAGTATTTTAGAGGAAGGTATGTGTGATGGAGAAAGGAAAAGAGAGCAGAATACAGGAAATTAAAGAGTGCTGGAGAAGGAGTGAAGAGTACAATTTTAAATAGGATGGTCAGAGGGAGCCTCATTCAGAAAGTGACATCTGAGCAAAGACTTGAAGGAAGTGAGGATATCTGGGACAGTGGTTCTCAGCTTTAGCCTGCAGCAGCATCACCAGGAAGGCTTGTTAAAACACACATTACTGGGCCCTACCTGGAGTTCTTGATTCAATAGGTCCTCAGTGAGGCCTGAGAATTTGCATTTCTACAAAGCTCCTAGGTGATGCTGATGCTGCCAGCTTGTGAGATATACTTTGAGATTCCTTGATCAAGTAGGGAACATTATGGAAAGAAGAGCTGGGTAAAAAAGCCTCAAGACAAGAACATGCCTGGTTGTTTTAAATAAACACGAGGAAGCCAGGATGGCTGGAAAAGTAGCAAGGGGGAGAGTAGTAGAAAGAGTCAGGTCTTTGTGTCTGTTTCTGTTTTTTAAATTCTGCTGTATCATTTGTATTAGATTCCACATATTAGTGATCTAATATAATATTTGTCTTTGTCTGACTTCCTTTACATAGTATGATAAGGGAAAATATTCGGAGGGAAAGAATAAATTGGGGTTGGTATTGATATATACACACCATGGTATATAAGATAGAGGGGTAACAATTACTGTATAGGAAACAAATTGTTATATAGGAAATTTACTCAATACTATGTAATAACCTACATGGGAAAAGAATCTGAAAAGGAATGGATATATGTAGATGTATAACTGATTTATTTCACTGTACACCTGAAACTAACACAACTTGATAAGTCAATATATTCTAGTGAATTTTTTTTTTAAGAGTCAGTTCTCATAAGACCCATGACTTTTTCTCCAAGTTAAATGAGGACCTATTGTAGTTTGGGGCAGAAAAATGACATGATCTGACTAATAAAAAGGAATAATCTTACTGTTGTTGAGACCAGACAGTAGGTGACCACAGGCTGACCCAGGGAGAAAAGGATGGATCCAGTGAAGGAGGTAGCAGTATATATGTTGAGAGGAAGCTGAAGATAGACGCTACACAATTTCCTGACAGATTGGATCTCTAGCATCTAAGAAAGAGAGTCTCCAAGGTGACTCCAAAGTCATTAGCCCAAGCAATGGAATGAATATAGTTTTCAACAGCAGGGCAAGGGAAATAACTCTTGAATGGAAAGTGTTGAAGTTCAGTTGTGGACTGGCTGAACTGGAGAGACCTGTTTTACTTTCAAGTGTAAATAGCAATTAATCATTTATATCTACTCATCTGAAGTTGGGAAGAGGAACTAGAAATATTACAGTGCATTTCGGCATATGAATGGTTTTGAAAGCCATATGAGGTCATCACAGGAGGAGAAAAGAGCCAAAGTCTGCACTGTGAGTGACACAATGTGAAGAGATTAGAGAGAAGAGAAAACTTAACAGAGAAGATGAGAAAGACTAGTCAGTAAGAAAGAAAACCAAGAGCTTACTTGTGGCATCCTGGAAGTGAAATGGATAAAGCAGGGCAAGGAGAAGAGAAGGACAATGCTTTCACTGCTGCAGCTTGGTCAGATAAGAGGAGGACTGAGGATTGATCATTGGATTTAGCAATGTAGAAGCTGTTGGTGATCATGATGCCAGCATTTCAGAAGAATAGAGCAGGGGAAAAAAGGAGAGGAATTGGAGACAGAGTATAGGTTATTCTATCGCAAATTTTTTCTCCAAAGGGGTCCAAAGAAAAAGAGTTGGGAGCCATTAGCTGACAAGGGACATGGAGAAATCTTTTTTTTTTTTTTCCTAAGATAGGAGGAATAGCATGTTTTTGTGCTGATGAGTGTGTCCCAATAGAGTGAAACATTTATGATATAGATGAGAGGAAAGGATAGTTGGAGCAGAGTTCTTGAGAAGGCAAAGGGTATGGGATTAATTGTGCAAATGAACGGATTGATACTAGATAGGCACATACAGAGTTCATTTGTTTATGAGCTTGCAGATGCTGGGCAGATGTGGTTGGAAGAACTGGAAGTTCTCTTCTGATTGCTTTAATATTCTCAGGGAAATAAGAATCAAAGTCATTTGCTTCAGTCAGAATGGGAGAAGTGGTGCTTAAGTTCGGGAAGAAGATGGGAAATAGTCTTCTAGGAGAGTGGAGGAGTGACAAGAGGAAAGGTGAGGGATGGTGGGAAATGTTGAATTGGAGGTCTTGGTGCCTCCAATGATGGTCACTGGATGATCATCCAGCAGATAATTAGCAAATTTTTGGCGTTAAATATTAGAAAGTACCAGAAAGATCTCATCAGTATTACAACATGTAAGAAGAGCCAATTACGCTTGGTCTTGCTGGCTTGGATTCCAATCTAGGCCTCAGTCTTACCTTTTCCCACCCTAACCCATTCCCCACATTGACACGAGAGGGGCATTTCGACAACACAAATCTGATCATATTCTTTGCTTAAAATTCTATGTGAGAACCTTCCCATCCCCCCTTCAGGTGTAAATTAGGTGGCCCTCCCTCTTCTGTACTTGTGTGAGTGTGTGTCAAAATGCTCATCCCCCAACACAGGTGTGGACTTAATAGGTTATAGACTACGACATGGGCTCTGACTTTCAGTTTGGTATTCCCATATTCTGCCTTCTACAGAGAGGACCCATGAATAGATATCTTCAAATGTTTGTTTATAATTTAATGTCATTTTTCATTGAGTAAGGTAGTATAAATATTTCTGGCCTCACTCTTTAAATTCCTTCACTACATAAACACAGTAGGAGGATGTGGGCCTATAGCTCAGTTTTCAAGTTGGCCAAATACAAATTTCTATGAAAGTCAGACAAGAAGGCTGACTTTGTGTAATTTCAGGCATATGCTAATTTGCATGCTTGTGGGGGCCCTATTTTATATAATTGTCCATAAAAATGTGGCATGGAATCTTCATTATTTTTAATATAGATAGCACATGCCCATCTAAATTAAAAAATTTAAGCAAATCTACTTTTTCCCTCCTAAATATTAGTTACTTCAAGACATTTTTAGATATTCTAGCTTTTTGTCTTTAGGTGGAGCTGTAAAAGTTAAGTAAGTGTGAATATCTGTCAAATGCAGTTCTTGCAAGAGTGCACGTACATTTTATATATTGTGAGAAAAGCATAATTAATAGCTAATTAGGATAATGAAAGTAATATACAGCAGATGTAGAGAAGACCTTGTGGAAAATTAGTATGAATTAGATAACATGTGATTTGGTCAAAGCAAGCTTGTTGAGAAGAATTAAAACAGTGGACATGTGGAGGGACAATCAGTAGCTGTCTGGCTTCTACACCTGGGGAATAATTTAATCAAGTTTGCTATTGTAACACTCAGGGCTTCAAGCTGTTCCGTTTTCACAAGTTGATAACTTGGGATTTGGGCCTTGATTTGCAACATTCCTATATGGTCAAGGTTTTGGGTTGAGATGATCACTTATCGAGTAATCTAATAAAAACATCTCCATGTGTGAGAATGGAAAAGGCATGAGAGATCTTGAGTACTCTGATTCATGCTCCACGTCATCTAGGCACCACTTAATGAATACAAATCTAATACTTGTATTAGTAGAAAATGTAGCTCATTTTCTTTAGTGTTCATTGGTTGACCATTGTCTAATTTTCTTCTTATTCCTTACAAATATTCACCACAATTTATTATGAGAAATTCAAATACCTTAATTCCTTGGTTGACTTATATAGCTTCATTTTTAAATAAAATACACATATTAAGGTTTCATGAGATGTTAAACATTATACGTACCAGACACTGTGCTTAATGTTATATATACATTATGCCATTGAACCCTCACAACAATAAGGTGTAGCTGTCATTGTCATCATTATCACTATTATAATTTTCAGATAAGGTAACTGGTCCGTAGATAAAGTAATTTATCTAAAGTTACACAGATAAGTGATGGACCTGAGGTTTGAACCCCAGAACTCTACCATGAGACCACTTGCTTTCAGCCATTATATACATGTATTAATAGTGTTGAAATGATGAGAAAAAACAATATTTTTAATAATTACATAGACATAGAATAGGTGTAGTCTTTTATGTGATGTGTCATCATATTAACTCCCTTGATTTTTAACAAAAGTCACTATAGGTATATGTAGCATAGCAATAATGTGTTTGATAGGTATTTTTGGTATTCTTTAGGGATTATTAATTTATGAGCTTTGGAAATCTGTTTTTAGGCAGAAAGGTTTAAGCCATATTCCAACTCTGAATTATCTGTATATAAATAGAAACCCACTGACATTATTCACCAGGAGGTCTGTCTATTAGTGTCATGGATCTACTCACAGACTCACCAAGCGTAAATATAAAACTGAATTATGGTTAAAACTAATAGCTATTCTCAATCAAAACACTTGAGTTTCTTTGATGGTCAAGAGGGACTTTGCTGAATCTATTTTTTTTTTTTTTTGTCTTTTTGTCTTTTTTGAAGGCTGCACCCACGGCATATGGAAGTTCCCAAGCTAGGGGTCTAATCAGGGCTGTAGCCGCCAGCCTACACCACAGCCACAGCAACACCAGATCTGAGCCACATCTGCGACCTACACCACAGCTTGCACCAATGCTGGATACCCACCCCACTGAGGGAGGCCAGGGATCGAACCTGCAACCCCATAGTTCCTAGTCAGATCCATTTCCTCTGAGCCATGACAGGAACTATGAATCTGGTTTTTTTTGTATTTTTTTTTTTTTAAATGAAGAGTACTGTAGATTAAAATGAACATACGAAAAGTAGAGTCAAATCAAGCTTTACATTTAAATTATTAGTGTGAAAGACAAAGTATGTGACTAGTTCTTCAAATATCTTCTGAGTATAGTAACAATTCTATTACCAAAAAAGAAAAGCTGCATAGTTCCTATGTAGGTGGACTGTACCTGCTGATTGCAAGGTGCCCTTTCAAATCCAGAGATTACATCTACTTTTAACTTCTGTTGTGTTTAAAATACTTGTTCTATAGATTTTCCAAGAATATATCTTACTTCTTGCAGTTTAAATTGTCAACTGAATTCTGTTATGAATCCTCATGAATTCCTTTATAGCAAAATCTTATTTTCCCATCTTCTTAGATGGGAAGAAAAAGAAATGTCTGCTTCGAAATCTTTTATATTTATTTCTTTTAGGCAGGGCTCAATGAAGTGCCTTTTTTTTTTTTTTTTTTCCTTTTTAGGGTCACACTCACAGCATATGGAAGTTCCCAGGCTAGGAGTCTAATCGAAGCTATAGTTGCCAGCCTACACCAAAGCCACAGCAACACAAGATCCAAGCCATGTCTGTGACCTACACCACAGCTCACAACAACGCCAGATCCCTGACCCACTGATCAAGGCAAGGGTTCAAACCTGCATCCTCATGGATACTAGTTCGATTCATTTCTGCTGCACCACAACGGGAACTCCAGAGAAGTGCTTTCTAAGAGATACCAGGTGTTTCATCTTATCTGACTTTATTTTTTTAATAGACTTTGGATTCTAGAATACCTTTGCTTTCTTGTGAAGTGCTTTCTTAATTGAATGCCAAATGCTTTCAAAGTTTGCCTTGTCAGTTATTTTACTGTTGGTGCGTATATATGTTGGCAAATAATTTTGATAGTAATGAAGTATATTCCCTTTTAACAAGGAGGCTATTGAATAATCAAATGAAAAAATGAAATACATTTTAAGTTCATGGGAAAATATTTTTAAAGAGAGAGAAATAATGCCTACATGTAGAAATAAAGATTAAAATGTATGAATTGACAGCATAATAAACTCAACAGTTGTTTCTTGGAGGCAGAAGATGATAAATTTTTAAAATCTAATCACTCAAAAAGACTTTCTTGAATACATATAAATAAGATTAAGAATGAAAAATGCTCTGTTAAAATTGGTTAAGATAGTAAACTTAAAAGAATGTCATATAGGAGTTATCTTGTAGCTCAGAGAGTTAAGGATCCAACATTGTCACTACACAGGCTTGGGTTGCTGCTGTGGTGCAGGTTCAGTCCCTGGACTGGGAATTTTCACATGCCGCAGGTGCAATCAAAAAAAAAAAAAAAAAAAATGAAGTGTGTCATATAGAGCAGAATGGATTCCAAATGTGTTTCAGTTTCTGTGTAATTGATAAATAAATCCAAGAACTTTTTTTGTGAAGTATAAAAGCACAAATGTAGAAAAACCATAGTGACTAAAAAGAAAATTGAATAAAAATTCTGTAGGATAAAAGATTAAAGATACAAAACAAATTATTTTCTTATATGTCATTTATAGACTGTTAGAAAATATAATTGTAAAAGGTCCATAATGAAAAGCAAAAAAAAGGATATGTTTCATAATAAATATGAGATAAAATGAGTCAAATTGAATCAAAAAGTAACTCTGAGATATAAAAAGAGAACTTGAATAAATTGAAAGAGCTATCATATCTCTACAAGTCTGCTACAGGGAAATATTAAATAGAATAAAATGATTGGCACTTTGAAATGATTTACAAAGAGTTTATAATGGAAAATGCTTATGTTATAATGTCAAGTTCTGAGAAGTATGCGTAGAAAATAGCATGAAGAAAATATGCCCAATGTAGATCTTTATAACTATTATTGGATGGTTATAATTTTTCATTTTTAATACTTTTTGTTTTTTTCATAATCATGAATTTTTGGAATGTGCAAAAATATAGTTCAACTTTTTAACAATTTTTATCTTTAAAAATAAGGATTTTCTTTGACTTTCAAATGCTGTATTTGACCTTATGTAGGAAAGGATGGGCTGTATATGTTTTTTATTTACATACTTATTTTTGTTATTAAGTTTTTCGGTTTTAAATTCCCTTAGAAAGATGTACGGGACATCCTCACCCCAATTCAGATCGAAGCCGCTTACCACCTCGGGCACCACATCGTCATCAGTAAACGAAGTACAGAGGAATTCCCACCACTTCAGCCAATTCTTCAGCAGAAGAAAGAAAAAGATAGGATTGAAAAAACAGTAGGACTGTTTTGCTTTATTTGAAATATTATGTGACACATGAAGTGTTTTTTTTTGAAATGTTGCATAGTTCTGGTGAAATGAACTCTCTCTCTGAATGCTTTTTAAATTTTTATGATTTTTTTATAAAAAAGATTCATGATATGTCTTGTTCTCCATTTTTCTTTATTTTTTATATTCCCATTGGAATACTGAACTGAATACTTTTAAATATGCATTTAGTCAGAGCAGTGGTTTCTCATATACATAAAATGTTAATCTTCTCTCTTCTACGTCTTGCCAGTGAAGAAAATATATTTCTAAGTGAGCATTCATAATGGAAGTTAGTTGCCTTCATGAGTTTGTTATTCAGTGCTCTCATTTGTGTTCAGATTGTCTTTCTCTTTCTCATTTTTTGTCTCCTTTTTCATTTTTTTTCCCTTCTTACCCACCTTACGGATTCACTCACATCTTTTTAATCAGATTTTTACTCATTTATAAACATATGCATTTATGTCATGCAACAGTCTCTCTTTTTAAACAACTATATTCTTTTCAGCTACATCCCAGGATCCAATTTCATTTTGAGGTAGATCCTGCATTTTAACCAGTGAGCAGCTTTTTAAAATTTATCCCAAAGTAGATGTTTCACTGTGTGTTCATTCCCAGGTTTCCAGTTGTTCAGACTTTACTAACAGCACAAAGTCAAAAGGATGTTTGGGGGCATGGTGAAAGCATTCATTAAAACGTTTGCTAATGGCACACAGAATGCAAAAGATGACAGGGACATTTAAAGGTATAGTTCATATCCTATCCAGACAAATTGCCCCTAAGTTGCTTTAAGATACTTGAGTTTAGGAGTTCCCGTCATGGTGCAGTGGTTAACGAATCCGACTAGGAACCATGAGGTTGCGGGTTCGGTCCCTGCCCTTGCTCAGTGGGTTAACGATCCGGCGTTGCCATGAGCTGTGGTGTAGGTTGCAGACGCGGCTCGGATCCTGCATTGCTGTGGCTCTGGTGTAGGCCGGTGGCTACAGCTCTGATTAGACCCCTAGCCTGGGAACCTCCATATGCCGCGGGAGCGGCCCAAGAAATAGCAAAAAGACAAAAAAAAAAAAAAGAATAGATTTACAAGGAGATCCTGCTGAATAGCATTGAGAACTTTGTCTAGATACTCATGTTGCAACAGAAGAAAGGGTGGGGGAAAAAATGTAATTGTAATATATACATGTAAGGATAACCTGACCCCCTTGCTGTACAGTGGGAAAATAAAAAAAATATTAAAAAAAAAAAAAAGATACTTGAGTTTACAATCAGCACTGTCTAGTCTACAATATTTATATTGAATGAAGAGAATAACTTAAGAGCAAATTTTCTCTATAGATTTGTGTGGAAATATTTTTGCAAGTCAGTATTTTTCACTCTTCTGTTGAACTTCAGATTTCAATATCAACTTTTATTTTTTTAATTCAATGAATTTTATTATATTTATAGTTGTACAACCATCATCGCAGCCTAATTTTAGAACATTTCCATCCCAAACCCCCAGTCCACCCCTCCCTTCCCCCACATGTCCCTTTTGATAACCATAAGTTTTTCCAAGTCTATGAGTCTATTTCGGTTTTGCAAATAAGTCCATTTGCATCCTTTTTTTTTTTTAGATTCTGCATATAAGTGGTAGCACATGACGTTTGTGTCCACTGTCTAACTTCACTTAGTGTGATAATTTCTAGGTCCTTCCGTGTTGCTGCAAATGCCATTATTTCATTCTTTTTTTATGGCTGAATAATATTCCATTGTATATCAACTACTTTTAAATGTCTGTAATGATGAACATCTCAATATTATAAGTACACAAGCCAAAATCTTAGCAATGTGTATTCATATTAGAATGATCTACATTTTGATTTTCAGAACCTGCTTTACAAATAAGAGTAGTTTTAAAAATTGTTACTTAATTATCTAGAGAATGATTTATACCTTCCCTCTCCTCCCCCTGGTACAGACAGTCTCTGATCTGACTAGCCATTTGACAGCCCTCTACCCACTTCACATGTCATGTGCCTGGTTCTTTCTCTAACTTTCTAGATTTCTTTATTTTTTGCATCTCTCCTTCTTTCACCTATTCCTCTCAGCTTCCTTTCTTTTTTATCTCTCTCCACTTTGTCCTTGTCCAGCTTATAACTCAGGGCTTCCTATGTACCTTACAGTATCTCTGGGTCCTAGTAGAAGTCTCAGAATCAAATAAATTCTGGAACTTCCTGATGGACTATCATTTATTTCTGTTTACTATGTACTCAAAGTAAATTTTCTCAATCTCTACATTGTATTATTTTCAACAAATATAAAATCAGTGTTCTACCATCTGTAAAAATTGTCATGCTTATGCATAATAAGTGGGATCAAACTGTAGTACCAGAAAATTGAGAGGAACTCAACAAAAAAAATCTTGGCAGCACAGGTTTTACACACTTACAGAGATTACTATCACAGTTTGACTAAACTTCTTTTTATACAACTATTATGAAAGAAAAATTTTTTTCACTTAAAAACATAGGCTTTAAATTTATGTAATGAAAGAACTTGGTTCCTTTAGCCCTGGAATTGTCATTTGAACCTACTGACTGATTCTCAAATTGAACTCTTCAAAAGGGATAAATAGTTATTAATTTGCTATATTAGTTTTTATTTTTCTCATGTATCATAGATGTCTTATTCTTTAAAAAAACATATAAATATATCTACTGATTTGAACCTGAGTTAAAAATACTATTGTATTTTACTTCCAGATAAACTTTGCAAGATTTTGTGCCCATGAAAATTGTTCTGCTGATTTACAGGTCTCTGCAAAAATTGGATTTGTGAAGTAAGTATAATTTACTCTCTTTTATTCATCAAGATGGGGTAATTGATGTGTGCATGTGGGTTCTAAAGAGAAAAGGACTAAGAACTAGTCCTTGGGGGTTAGACATCTTTAAAGACCTGGAAAAGAATAGCATTCTGCTGAAAGAGATCAAGTGGTCCATACATCATTCATGTAAGTATACACTCAGAGGTTAGCACTTTTTGAAAAAAGTGAGAATATGTGAGCACTATGGTTTTATCAAGTGTGTTTTAATCTTTTATTGATACTCAGAAGATATTTCAGGATACTAATTGTGCTTTCGGTTGTCAGTATTAAAATTGTTATTTTTCAGACTACAGTTGTTAAGTGCCTGTTAATAGAGTTTTAGTGGTAAAATGACCTAACCTTTACTACATAATGTTTAGTATTTTATCATCCAAAAACTGGTTACATAATTCAGACTGATGTACAAAACAATGAAATCCGTGTGTGTGTGTGTGTGTGTGTGTGTGTGTATTCCCACATTTGAAAGGGAATAAACTATCCCACTCTTCTAAATTCATAGAAGGGAAACAGGAAAAAAAATTACATATAATGTGCTTAGAATAGTACACACAGTGCAAATTAGATAAATATGTATTGCTGCTGTTATTCTATGATGGGAAATAAACCATTGTGATTTTGTATCATGACTAGATCCCCTCTATTGAAATGGTTCTTCATGTCAGAAGGAGAATGTGAAAATGATAAGCAGAGAGATAAAACCCACACTTCCAGTTAAGGGCTGATTGTATGCAGAAAGTGAAAGAGGAGAAGGAGGCATGAGTTAACAGGGCAAGAACATGGGAGACTGTTTTGGGGAAGTAGGGATATAAAGGAAAGGGGTTTAAATTGGGGTGTGTTGATCAGTGAGGGGTGGAAATATTAATTTCACAGAGAAAAAAACTAAGGATCAAATCTTTGGGGGGGGGTTTAATTATATTTAAAGAGCTTAAAAAGAATAGGGAGTCACTCTGGAAGAGTTCAAAAAGGGTGTCCCCTATCACTGACGAAATATCTTCCTAGAACTAAGAGCAGAACCAAGTCCACAGTGAACCAACCAATAGAGAATATGAAAAGACTGACTTAATACTGTGATTTTGATAGCATAATGTGCTCACATAGCATAATGACTGAGAAAAGGTCATGGAAGTTGGCATTTAAAATGTGACTTATGGGGGCGGAAAGGATGTCACTGGCAAGTTTTGACATAGAAATACCAGTGCAGTCATAGCTAAATGACAGTCAGTGATTAAGGGAAGGAGAATAGACTAGGAACAAGTAGGTTCATTGGAATTTGTATGTATTTATCAAGTGTTATTTGTTTAATCATGGGGAGATACAACAAGTATGAGGATTGCAGGCAGGGAAAAGAATAAATTGAACAGAGAAATTGTCTGCTTAACACTAGGGGATACCCTTCTTGAACTCTTCTCTGAAGCACTTGACAACTGTTCACCCCCTTTTTTGAACGCCTTTTGCTTTAATTTCCATGATGCTATCCTACTCTCCTTCTCCTCATACTTCTCAACTTCCTCCTTCTCAGCTATGTTTAGAGAATCACTGATTTTGGCTCTGTAGCCATGGCTGTGGCACAGGCTAGCAGCTATAGCTCCCATTTGCCCCCTAGCCTGAGAACCTCCATGTGGCACAGGTGCAGCCCTTAAAAAAAAAAAAAAAAAATTCCTCTACCAGGATGTTTCCAGGGTGAGCTTTCTAACTTACACTTCTCATAGCAGTGCTTCAGTAGCTTAAAATCTAAAGACCCTAGTGCTCATCCTCAGCACTTCTGCAGGACTTTTCCCCATTGAATAGCTGTACTTGCTTGGCCATGCCATAATCTCTTGAGCCTCTGTATCTTTTCATTTCTCCCACTTATCTACCTAACTTGTATATCTTATAAATCTCAGCTGTTTCCTAGGTATAGGCCCCCTTTTTCTCTAGCTACATAAACGGAAACCCTCCTGTGGCCCTGATCCCATTGCACCTGTGTTCACCAGTATTGTTGTGCGTGGCACACAGTGCCTGGAATACTGTAGGTGGCAAGTGGATGTTTCCTAAGAATGGAACAAGGTCCTAAAGGAAACAGTATGTAAGTGGATCAGATTCAGATTGAGGAGCTAGCATTTGAAAGAAGTTAAGATTCTCCTTATCTTCAGCTAAGAAGCTATGAATAGATGCTTGACACTAATTAAGAAATTTTAGGAGTTCCTGTTGTGGCTCAGTGGGTTACAAACCCAAGGGTTACAAACCCAACTAGTATCCACAAGGATGTGGGTTCGATTCCTGGCCTCACACAGGGAGTTAAGTATCCGGAGTTGTCATGAGCTGTGGTGTAGGTCACACACGTGGCTTGGATCCTGCATTGCCATGGCTGTAGTGTAGGCTGGCAGCTGCAGCTCCAATTCAACACCTGGCCTGGGAACTTTCATATGCCCCAGGTGTGCCCAAAAAGAAAAAAAAAATTTTTCACCGAAGCAGCTTGAGTCACTGGTTTAGGTGCAGTTTTGATCCAGTGGCTGGGAAGTTTCCCATGTCATGGGTTGCAACAGAAAGGAAGGAAGGAAAGAAAGGATGAGGGAGGTAAGAAAAAAAAGAAAGAAAGGAAAAGAAAGAAAAGAAAGGGAAAGAGAGAGAGAGAGAAAGAAAGAAAAAGAAAGAAAGAAAGGAAGGAAGGAAGGAAGAAAAAGAAAGGAGAAATAAAGATTTCAATGTGCAAGGAAGGGGAATACAGAGAATTAATGGATGAGCGAATAAAAATTGAATTTTTATATGGCAAGTGAGGGCTCTAAGGATGGCTTTGGGGCCTTATGAAGGGAATGGGAAAAGATTCAAAATGGCTGTTACAATAAATGGGATAGAGACTCAACCAGGAATGAGTAAAAAGGTTGACAAACAGTGTTGAGTAGCCTGCTGGGGTGGGATCACATATGGTAGAGAATAAATTAATTCTTTTCACTTAGGCAATGCCAGGATAGCCTTGAGCATCTGCAGTGGAGGGCCAAGAAGCCCTAACCTATTTGATTGATAATTGGACTTTATACTTAAATCATCCAGATTTGCTGCTCAGATAGTCCAAAAACAGTGACTGCTAACTACTTTGTAATCCAGCATGTAATTGTGGTGCCTTTGTTGAATTATTAGAGGAATAATTTATAACCTTCCCATTCATGTATTTATTTTCTTCCTAAAATGCTTGATCTTCTTGGTGTTTTTCTGTCATGGGGCTTTGATAAGAAGATGAGTTTTGTGTGGGAACGATTAAGCAAAAATAAGTGGTGTTTTCATTTTCTCAAATGAGACATTCCCATTGTCACCTTGTCATCGTTCATTGAAATCTCTCTGGCCCATGAAAAATGGGACATTGAATTTCATGTAAATTGAAATTGAATATAATTGAAATTATATTACTAAGAATTCTTCTTTGCTTAAGAATGAAAATACAACTTAATGAAGATATGAAATCACGAATTTGTTAGTTTTCCTTAATTATATATTTCTCACAATAAGAAATTATATTATCTACTTCACATTTTTAACTTGAAGGTAATGTTTTCTGTTGTCGGGATACCGAGTCCATTATGATTTTTAAAAGGCAGCCAACACAGGGTAAGGCAGTATTTCTCCAGGTGTGGCCTTTGAGTCACCTTCATGAGAATCACCTGTGATGTCTGGTAGAAATGCTGGTTCATAGGCCCCAGCCATCCAAACTAGAATCTATGGGGACCAGGCCAGAAATGTTCATTATTGAGAGGATTATTAGTGGCTCTTATCAAACTAAAATCTGGGAACCAGTGTTACAGTGGTTATGTGATTCAGATTTGAAGTCACACTAATCTGGTTCAAGTTTATCTGCCCTTGACTAGCTGAATGACTTTGTTGGAGAAGCCTTTCAACCTCTATAAACTTCCTTCCTTGTTGATAAGAAGGTGAAATAGTACCTACTCTATAAAAGCACTATAAAAATACAGTAATGCAGGGCCAGTGCAATGCATAACACAAAGCCTGGCACACATGAAGATTTGATAAAATTTGTTACTTTTGATAACATTATGGTTGGAATGTTTATAGGCTATGATAAAAAAAAAATGTTTTATTGCCCAGAACGTGAAATATTGCCAATGAATTCTAAATATTTTCTGCACATGACACTGGTTATTTGTCCAGAGTTTATTATTTTTTCTGTATTGTCCTGAGAATGTTCCAGCCTGGGCCTGGGTCAATTGTTTTCCATTTTATGAGGTTTGAAGTGGCCCACATCTCAGTATAAAGTACCAGCCACACATCTTTCGCATCATTAAGAAAGTTACAGGCTTTTTCTATTAGGTAAATGATAACTTATTTGACAAATTCTCAAATGAAAACTCTTACAGTTAATTTTTAGGCCCATGGTGAAGGGTTCTGACAAACTTCTTTACATTTTAATACTTTGAATTTAAATTATACTCTATCCAACAAAACTGTGCCTCTCCCACATAGTAGTGCTCTCTGCCTTCGCAGTCACGGTAGACAAATTGTGACCATTGTCTATGCCTTCTCCCGACTCTGACTCTATTGGCATTAATGGTATTCCTGCGTCTCAGAGCTATAAGCTTGCTTTAGGTAAATGTATTTACTCAGGAAAGAACAGGCATTTCTGACAATAATAGAAAGCCAACAGCAAGCTAAATCGTGCAGCTGTACTCTGTATCATGTTTTCATTAAGTTGAGGCTTCCTCCCAAATCTCTAAATTTTCAAGACAGTGAACCACATTGAAATGGCCTTAACACTGCAAAATGAAGATGAAGAAATACGACTTTATCAGGATTATGAGTAGCAGGTATTAGCCATTGCATAAGCGATTTAAAATCGAGTCTTTCATAGAGATGACTGATCTTAATGACATTACTTCTCCTCTGTGCCCCCATCATGCTTCTGGGGTAAGTGATGGAGGCTTTTCCTGAGAGACAGTGCTTTCATATCAGTTAGGAATGCTTTCAACTGAGAGTAACAATACCCAACTAATAGTAACTTAAAAAATAAGTTATCTTACAAAATAAGCGGTCTGGAGGATGTAATTGCTCCAAAATCTGGACATCCGGGGGTATTCTTCCTTTCTTTCTTTCTTTTTCTTTTTTTTTTTTCTTTAGGGCTGCACCTGTGGCATATGGAAGTTCCCAGGCTAGGGGTTGAATTGGAGCTGTAGTGGCCGGCCTATGCCACAGTTGCAGCAATGTGGGATCAAGCCAAATCTGCAACCTACACCACAGCTCATGGCAATGCTGGATCCTTAGCCCACTGAGCAAGGCCAGGGGTCAAACCCACATCTTCGTGGATACTAATCGGATTTGTTACCACTGAGCAACAATGGGAATATCCCATGGTTATCTTTTTAGTTCTCTTGGCTTTCCCCTCGTGGCTATCAGATGGCAGCCATGGCACAAAGATTCCCAAGAAACGAAAAGGTGCTAGAGAAAAACGCAGTGTCCTCTTGTGGCTGCCTTTCCAGGAAGGGTCGTTCCTGAGCAGACCTCTTCTGATGAACCAGACTGGTGTCGCCTGCTCTCCCCCGAATCCCTCCTGGTTGCAGGAAGATGGAGTCATCATGATTGTGGTAGATCAATTAGAATCCACTCCCTGAAGCTGATCGAGGGGCTTATCTTCTGCAGGATCAAGGGATTACTGCCTGAGTAATCTGGGTTCTGGTAGTAGGGAAATCACTATTGGGTAGGCAGCGAGCACCGTGAAACAAAGAGTGAGTCTAACGAAACTGTCCATTGATTAAATGCAGGTAGGAATATATGCCTCCCTGAAGTCAGAGTCTGGGAAGAGGAATTATATGCTTTATACACTAAACATTCTAGTTACTGGTTCAATCTTCCAATCTGTGTTCTGCTGTCTTCTGCAGGATCTCAATGCATTTGTCTTTATTCAATAAAATCTTCTTAAGTAAATATCAGGTAACATATTTTCCAGTAGATGAGAATTTTCCAGTATTTAATTCTTTTCCCAAAGTCAGTAGTAAAGGAAAAAGAGGACAAAATTTTACTTGGGCCTGTAGGCCACTAGCTGCAGGCTAGTTTTTTGTTAAATAAATGACTCGTGTACCTTGACATGGGTCCATATCAGTTTATGTTATATTTTGTTCTAGCATTTTGATGAAAAACATGATCGTTATGAAGCAGTCATTCATCTTATCGAGACAAAGTGCATTCATTATATTAGGAACTGGGGACCATCTCTCGCAAAATAAAACATCATTGTTCATTCAGGAAAAACATAGAGCCTGGTGCTGAAATATATCAGTCTTCTGTTTTTCCTTTCACTTATTAAGTTATGATTCTGTAAGTACACAGTACCTTGATTGATTTAAATTATGTGGATTCAACGTTGCTTTGTAAATTTCAAGTCTGCATTATGCATGTTTTAATGAAGAATGAACCACGATTCCTGGAGAAAGCTCTGGTTCAGCCTTGTCCCACTTCCAGATGTGCACCTGGTCCTTTATTATGCCTCACATAAAAAGCTGGTGGATATCTTTCTGACAGCACCTTGTTAATGAATCAGGAGACAGTAAAGTGTGTGTGTGTGTGTGTGTGTGTGTGTGTGTGTACATACATATATATATAATATATCACAAGAGTAGAATTGTAATTATGGTAATGTGGCAAAATAGCTCAAAAATGGAAAATAGAGCAGGAGCTTCGCTGCTGAAATGTGAACACTGTGTTTCTCTTTAATTTGCTGTTGTCTTGGAACCTAGCTGTTTATGCAGTGCTTTCACCTTCTGTTGCTTGTCTAAGTGCCAACTTCTTTCCCAAAGGTGTTCAGTGACTAATGCTTTGGTTACAAGCCAGAATATTTTATAAATGTCTATTTCTAGGCAGCTCTTCTACAAGTCTTAATTAAACTTTAATGTCAAGCCGAAGTTTACTTTTAGAACCTCTTAGGTTCCTTTAGTTGTAACATGATTTTAGAGATGTGGTGGGTCTGTGGGACAACTGTGTTCCTACATGTCTCCCCTCTGCTATTTAACACAAGGCCACCAAGCAGGTGCATCCTTATGTAACACACAGGTTTACAGCACAAGAATGAGTCAATCACAGCCATTCTCTTAGATGTGGGTAGTGCACTGCCACTGAGTCACATTCTTCCACCCTGAAATGATAGCTATGGTTTAGAAGAGTTATTGCCTTGTCAGTTATCATACATCCTTCCAGAAATATGCAGCTTCTCAAACCCAGGAATTAGAAGCTAGAGATGCTGCAAATGGACATTTTCTTCATTCCTTTCTCCTCGATGTCCTGAGTACCAGACAAGGAATTAAAGAGGTCTGGGTGGTCATTTCCTCTAATGCTGTGTCCCATGTCGTCTGAAATAATGAAGCTTCTGTTAGTGTTGGAATAATACAGGTTTTCGAGGTAGTAATATATCGGAAGCTGATTATACCCCTCAGTCACATTGCTCAGTGGCGGAGCCAGTAAACTTTTTACATGAACAGACAGATAGTAAATATTTTAGGCTTTGTGGGACAGAGATCTGTCTCAACTGCTCAACTCTGCTGTCATAGTGCAGAAGTGGCCACAGACGAATGAGCTTGGGTGTATGCCAATAAACCTTTCTTTACAAGACCAGGCAGCAGTCCAAATTTGGCCTTCAGGCAGCAGTTTTTGAACCCCTACTCTATGGTATGCTTGCTATTTATATGACAATGCTGTAGTACATTTTTACTTTTTATTATTTATATATAGTTCCTTATAGTATATTTTATTTTTTTAATGGAACTTAGTAAAATTTAAGTTGGTTGCCAAAATTAGCCTGACTTGGGGGTTTTTTCAGGAATTAATTCTGAGTTAACAAACCATAAGAGTCTGCTCATAGACAGACACAACAGAATTACATATATACGTCTCCTGAAAAACTATAAAAGCTCCAAACTGGAATTGCCCAAATTCCCAATGATAGATGAAAAAAAAAATAAATAAAATGTGGTGTGTATGTGTACAGACAGATAGATAGAAGAAACAGTTTATAGCTCCATGCATCAATATAGATAAATCTTACACAGAAAATTTTGAGAAAGAATTCAGATACTTGGTGATTATGTACCCAGGGATTGATTCCATTTATATGAACTATAAAACTGGGCAAAATCAGTCTGTATTAGTAAAAGCAAGATAGCAGGTGGGGGCAATGATAGGAAAGAATGGGTCCCAAGAGTATTTCTTTGGTGTTGGCAATATGTTTTTCGTTGATCTGGGTGCTGGTTTCAGGCATGTATTCAGTTTCTAAAAATTTGCTGAGCTCTATACTTAGGTCGTATTCATTTTTCTCTATGTATGTTCCACCTTGATGAGTAAGTTTAAAGTGGAAAAACAATTAGAATAAGAGGGGAAAAACTTCTAGGTGTTAAGGAAAATGTCCAGTTTCTTGGAGATTTATTATTAGAACTATAAAATTGGGGCAGTGTCCACACTCTAATAATTTTCTTTGTACATTCTGAGGTTCATAATAGTATGCTTCTCAAAAACTGTACTCTTTCCAGTAACCAGGTTGTCGTTACCTTACTGGTCAACTCAGCAATTGTATTGCCACTAAAACTTTACGTTGTGTGGGCACAAATCACATGAAAGTGGTAGTAGATGTTTACTTTATCTTAATGAAAAACTCGGAATTTGCATACCATCCCAGAACAGATAAGCATGGCTGTAATTTCCCTCCCCACCCCATGGCAGTGTAAAAATTGGAGAACTTAACAAATCTATTAAGAGTATAATCCATGTTAACTTAGGTTTAATCATGAAATATTCAGACTTTCTTTATTTTAAAACAATTTTAAAATCTTCATTTAGTTCAACCTAAATAACAAAAATAGTAAAAAAAAAAAAAAAAAAAAGCAGGAAGCAACATGCCATTTTTGTCAAGTAGATGGAAGCTGTCACATTTAGAATGGATTCGCAATGAAATCCTACTGTATAGAACATGATGGAAGATAACATGAGAGAAAGAATGTGTATATATGTGTATGACTGGGTCACTTTGCTGTGCAGCAGAATTTGGCACAACATTGTAAATCAATTATACTTTAGTAAAAAAAAAAGAGAGAAGGAGCAACATGCTTTTGCTACTCCAGGAGAAAGAGGTTCCCTGCTCTAGTTTCCCAGAGCCTTTCAAAATTCTTGGCATGTATTTCTAATATTTGTTGACATTTGTTTATAAATCTGCCCTTCATAAGCTCTACGAAGGTGGGAATTTGTTAAACTATTCTTTATCAAAGACTAATAGACATAGTGATTTCTTATATAGGCACTTTCAATTAAAATCATCCTGCAAGTAATGCTTAAAAGCATCTATTTTGGCATTTGTTCCTTCACTCTGTCCTTAAACTCTTGTTGTCTTAAATCAATTCACACATAACTAAGAAAATGCCTCCTATGTATTTAACATTTCCATAGTTTATTCAAACATAAATCTTCCATACAGATGTTCATCAGAATGGCACAATGTAAACCTATTGAAGAAACCTTCTAAATTCTAAATTGCTAGATGAATGTTTACCTTTTTTATTGTTATGATTATCCTCATCTGCTATTTTCTTTTGGGTCTCATTCTTCTCTGGTTGAACTCATTTTTCTAAAATTTACATTCTTTGATATTTAAGAACATCTGTTTTTGAGGAAAGCTTATAGAATTGTGATATTCTGTAATTCAAGTTTTGAGCTCTTCTAACCACCTAATTGGTAAAGGGAATGAGTCTCCTTGTTAGAATATTCTAGCTGTGGTATCTTGAATACATTTCTTAAACCTCAAGTTCCTCAGGATTTCATGGAATGTGCATGAGCAAAATCTTCACTGAATAGTAGTTATTATGACAGATGGGGTTGACTGACTCTTTAAAATGCTAAATGACCTCACCTCCAGAAGAAGTGGGGCCAGAGCCTGAACTTGAACTCATTTATATGTTTGGATTTGCAGCAGCGTTCTCTTTTCAATTCACAGGAGAGTTGAGTATTTCTGCAATTCTGTTTTTAATTTGATCTAGTTATTGGTAGAGGTGATCAGTTGCTAGCCTTAGCAGTCCTTTCCGTACTGTGCTCACTTCCACCAAAGCATTCTCTATTTTGGTGGAAAGAGTCTCTCTTTTCTCCTTCTCTGCCAGGTTCCTCCAGTTCCCCCTTTGGCTTGGGCAGAAGCTAGTGCAAAGTCTATTCAAGGGTAAAGAATGAAAAGAAGAAAAAACACTTTTCATTTAGGAAAAAAAATTGTTTAATTTAATTTTATTGGGGATATAGCTGACTTAAAAAGTTGTGTTAGTGTCAGATGTACAACAAAGTGAATCAGTCATACATATATGCTTATCCATTCTTTTTCTCCCACATAGGTTGTTACAAACTATTGAGTATATTTTCCATTTCTTGGGCAATAACTAACTGAATTTACCTGAAACATGGGTAACTGAGATCTTTTTAACATGGATTACAGATGTTTATCTTGCATAGGGTCATCTCCTATGGTTGTGTTTCCAAATTTTATGTTCATGAAAATAAATGAAGCAAGGAGACCTTTAATTCCCAAACAAAAATTAAGCAGCATTACTTGATTTTTAGACCACATGAAAATAAAACCTATCTTGCTGTTGGGAGTATGAAGACATTAATGTTGAACGTGTCCTTGTTTAATGCCGGCGACGATGCATATGAAACAACTCTGCATGTCAAATTACCCTTCGGTCTTTACTTCATTAAGATATTAGATCTGGTGAGTATCAAAAACTCCAATACCATGAGACCATATGATGCTTTCTTTAATTTTTTTAAGAATGTAAATGGTAGGGAGTTCCCGTTGTGGCTCAGCAGTTAATGAACCTGACCAGTATCCATGAGGATGTGGGTTCGATCCTTGGCCTCACTCAGTGGGTTAAGGATCCGGCGTTGCCCTGTGCTGTGGTATAGGTTGCAGGTGTGGCTCAGATCTGGCATTGCTGTGGCTGTGGTACAGGCCGGCAGCTGCTGTTCCAATTAGACCCCTAGCCTGGGAAACTCCATATGCTGTGGGTATAGCCCTAAAAAAAAAAAAAAAAAAAGTATAAATCACTTCATCAATTTGAGGTATAAATATGTGGGCTATGAGTCTTAATATTCAGACTTTCAGACTTATCACTTGGGCTTCCTATGATTTTGAGACTTTCTTTATGTCCCCGATCAAAATGGCAACTTCCTTGGGAACTGAGATTAAGAGAGTCAGCTTCCTGCCTCCAAGTCCTACCATGAAACAGAAGCGATTGTCCAGTTACACAAGCAAGCTGACCAGGTGCCATTGCTTTTCTCATGGGTGCCTCCTCATCTGTGGTGATGCACTTCATGGTTGGGGTCCCTACACAGGCAGTACTGGTCCTCCATGCTGGGCTCCCAGAGTTACCGCTCTGCTCTTCAAGTTCACGTACACTGTCTCATTTCCAGAGGACTTCCAAAATTCTAGGACTAGCATCAAACTCCAAAATCCTGGTGTCAGCCCTGTTGGAGACAAGTTTCTCTTTTCCTACAAGCTTGGAACATCTTTTTCTTCTTTTTTTCTCTCCTTTTTTTTCCCACTGTGTTTCAGTCATCATCAGTAAGGTATTAAAATGGTTGAATTTGAAAGAAAAAATTGTCTTGGAAGCTTCTCTGCCTCTTAGAAAATTTACCCATTTCTTATCCAGTGATTATCTCTTCACACTAAGGACATTTAGAAAGGCCTTTGTCCTCTCATGAATACTTGTTACTTTCTCTAGAGCTTTGGGAGCCTATTTGCAATGGTAAGAAGGAAAACTCCAATATTCAGGATATCTACTATTCATAGATGTATAGTTCCATGAATATTTGAATATATATGTATATCTTATTGTGGTTACAGTTATTACAATTAAATACCTTTATCACATTCTCACATCTGAGACAGAAGAGGGCCAATGAAGTATAGACCTAATAAATTCCTTGCTTCATGATTTTCCAAGGACACTTAGGTTAAATAGGGAACAAGAAACGTAGATAAAAGCTACAAGTCCAGGAATTAATCTGCGGAGAATTTACGTGGCTGTTAGAAGAAATCTATACACATACACACATACTTATGAAATTTATTTATATTCCTATTGATTTATCCCAAAAGTAAACAGAAAATAGTCTTCCCAGAAGGTAAATTCTTTGAGCATGATTTTCTTTTCAAAAAGCATCCTTAAACATATGTTACTAACTTCTTGTTCCCTTCCTACCTGAACAAGTTATCTCATTTTTCCTTTTAGGAAGAGAAACAAATAAACTGTGACGTGACAGACAGCTCTGGCATAGTAAAACTTGACTGCAGGGTTGGTTATATATATGTAGATCATCTATCAAGGGTAAGCATTTAGCATTTGTGGTTTTTGTTACTGACATGAATATGAAATATTTTGTTTTCCTTGTGTTTGTGCTGCATACAAATAATGTAATTATTACTGTTGTTATTATTATTGACTATGGGCAACTAATGAAGTGAAATAAAACCAAAACTAACTGAGCTTGAGATCTTTGAAATTTTGCCTATATTCTTGGCAATGTACACTGTTTGAAAAGAAAGAAAAAGAAGGGGCACATGTTTATGTCAGGACGGGCATGTGCATTGTGTCAATCAGAATTCCGCTCCCTGGTCTCACCCTTCCCCAACACTCCCCCACCCCACCCCAGGTGGTCCTATCTGCCAGGCATGTTACCTCTGCTATACAAAAAGGTGTTTCTGGCAAGAGTCCTCACTCAAGTTGTTAAAGCATCTCTAATTTTGTCAGTCTGGACCTGCCTGTCTGTACATTCAGAGAAGGCTTTGTCTCTGAATGTCACTTGTGGAAACGCTGATGCTTTCAAATTGCCTCACACCTCACACTGGCTCTCTGTCTGAGTAAGGGATAGCCTGTGCTTCTAGAGCATTGTCTCAAATCTGCATTTCACTGAACATAAACAATAAGAAAAAGTAAAATTCAGATTATAAAAAAAAAAAGCTTGTATTATTTTTTAAATGAGTATTCCCTGTCTGTTTTTCAGGTAGATGTTAGCTTTCTCCTGGATGCCAGCTCACTCAGCACAGTAGAGGAGGACCTCAACATCACAGTGCATGCTGCCTGGTACATTTCATTGTGAAAAACAATTCTGCTAAAGGAAATGAACCCCTGACTTTTTCAGGGGTGGGGTGACCTGAGGGGAACCACGTAACTGTGTATCATTGTACGCAGGAAAAAACTTCCCTTATGTGACCTGTTAGGACAAACAAACAGAAAACCCCTCTAACATAGCGTAGTATAGCATAGAAGGAAATAGCAGTGTAAATAATGAGAGTGGATTTCTGCCAACTCTGACACAAACATTTCTTGCTACTGCTTCCACTTTTATTCCTGCTCCACATAGCATATTCTAAACCAACCTTCAAGTATGTTAGGTATGCATGGGTGTAATTAGTTCTCTCTGAAGAGGATCTATGTACTGACTGGATTCGAAGAGACTGTTTCTCTTTGCTTCTGCAGCGAAAATGAAGGGGAAAAAGGTGGGCTGAAGCATAACCACGTGACTTTAACCGTGCCTCTCAAGTATGAAGTCATGCTGACCGTTCATGGGTGAGTAGATATGGAGGCCTCCTGTAAGGCTCTGAGCTGATTTTAAATTCTGTTGCTTCTTAAACTACTGGTCAATAACATATTCAAAGTTTATGGTTTAAGAAAAAGTCACTTGTTCTTTCTGGCTCTTAACGATTATCTCGGGGTTGCAGTCCATTGCTTAGCTGTTCATATCTTAATCCACTCTATAGTCATCACAGAGACCACCTCAAACTCATGCCCAGATGGAGGAGATTTCTTACTGGAAGAGCCCAGTAAACCTCTAGCAGGCCATGCCTGACCTTTCAGAGACATGCTGCACAGGCCAGGGGCCCAAGTGACAGGATGTAGTCTGCATGGTTCATGCTCAGTGACAGGGCAGGTGTGAAGTTCAGAGAAGTGTAAGCTTGGCCAGATCACAGTTCTCAGAATATGAATCTAGCTGCATGGCAAATGAATCACAAGAGACAGAGAGCCTGCTGCAAGGTGTCCCTTTTCCACTCTTTCTATCCATGAATTACAGCATTCCTTTCCCCAGAGCCAGCATTCACGGATTCCTCACAATTTTAGAAATTGTTTGAATGGACCCTCCTCTGATTCAGAAAGGAGATGTGAGGAGAAAGAATTAAAGGAGTGTTAAATCACCTTTAGTTATTTTATTGAAAGTGGAGCCTATTAATCTTTGTTTAAAATCACATTTTTGTAGTAATAGAAGATAAGAGATACAGAACAAATAGACAGATGAGCTTTTCTAGTTGCTCTCAATATAAATTACCCCCAGTCATTCTTAACGACCCATGATGATGGCATATAGTTATATAAAGATAAAATAGTGTCTGAAAATGAAGCAACTCAGTCTCAAGTTTGTGGGATAAAAAAAGCAGGGGAAAAGGGAAGCCATTCAAGGAAGAGCAGTGGGAAGCAAAGAAAAGCCAATGGCAGTTTTCCTGGTTTTGAATGTTTATCTTGCTTCACCTCCTTGATTTTCTTATGATGGGTATATCCTCCTGGCTTTCCATTATCCACATCTTATTCTGGGCAAAAAATGCTCTGCAACTATTCAGCTGCTTATATCTAGAGCATTTGGATATTTCTCTTTTCTTTCCTGTGTAAAAGAGCCTCTAACATATTACCTCATATTAGCTTCAAATATGAGCAATTTATGGAGTCAGGATTTCCCTAGGAAAAAATATTTCTTAAAGTTCATTACTGACATACATATGTCTAAATATAGGTAAAAGAATAACAACCTTGTATTCTAACAAAATAGTGCCCTACTTATTGCTGTTTGAATTGTTCCCCAGACTTGAGCTTCATCACAAGTAGCCAGCAGGAATTGGGGGATGGTAAGCAATTACTCAGAAATCCGTAAGGGAGATTAAAGCATAGGAGGATATTGGAGCTCTAGGGAAAAGCTAAGAATTTATCTCATATCACTCATGTTTGCATGAATCACTAGGGCTGAGAGATAAGGAAGGGTCAGTAGAGTGAGGCAGGCAGTGTTGGGAAAGCAAGCAAAGGATACTGGTGGAAAGAGATACTGTCGCCCAAGTCAGCACGTGACTGTCTAATTTCACTACATTTTCACTAAAATCATTATATTTACCTAGAAACCAAAAGTATTCCATGGTACTTAGAGGTACCTGTAGTCTAAATGATGGCATATTTTAGATGTAGGTTATATTTAGACTATAGGGAAAGACTGTTTGTAATATGTAATCAAATAAGACAGTTAAATTAAATCTGAATTTGTTTCTGCCAGGTTTGTAAACCCAACTTCATTTGTGTATGGATCAAAGGAGGAAAATGAGCCCGAAACATGCATGGCAGAAAAACTGAACTTCACTTTCCACGTAAGAAAAATTGATACTCGTAACAAAGTGATGCCCCAGAGGACATCATATCCCTGTGTGTGTGTGTGATGTCCCTCAGCTTCAGGAGACCACAGCTGGCTGAAGATCAGGTGCCTTTTGGTACTCACGCCGTTGCCTTCTTGGCCCCTGCTCCTTCTTTCCCATTTGTTTTATACCTCTTACTGAAGCCCATCTCCTTATAGCACAGGTAGGAATAAGCAAGCAGGAACAGAGGTAATGGCTGAAACAGGCAACGTTATGGGAGGAACTGAATCCACTAGAAGCAGAAATCATACAGAAATCAGAGTAGGTCAAGGAAGGGCATCTTTGAGTGCAAACCAGTGAAATCTCTACTTGGTTCAAGCTCTTCCCAAGGCTTAGCCTTACTAAATAAAGGAAGTTTTTACCTCTGCATCACCGTTGAAGGCCCTCTTGATCAGCCTTTCAGGCCAATCATATGTGATCCGTGATGAGTGGTGCATCATTTATTTAAAAATCTTTTTAAAGAATACTATCACCATCCAGAGTATTAACATACTAATAAAGAGCTAAATTCTGTTTTTTACTGTCAAACTGAAATTTTTGTAATATCATGGATATTGATAATGAGTGAATCATTGGAGATTAGGTCCACAAAAGTATTTTCTGAACCAAAAGCACTGCTCACTCATTCTTAGAGCTGTGTAACAATCTACAGAATGTACATCTGGATTAGGTACGTTATGATATTTTATAAGGTGATGCCTTTCATAATACATATCAGAATCACTTGAGGTGCTGCATCTAAAATGCTAACTCCTGGGCCTTGCCTCAGATCTGTGGAAAAATGATAACCTTGGAATTCTGGAGTCTGTACTCAAGTTGAAAAAATGTAGCCTTCTACTTTGGAGTTCCAAGAACATGCTTTTATCACAGCCCAGTAGGGGTTTGTGCTCTGATAAACAGAAACTGAGGTGGACTCTAGAAGGCCTATTTATTAATTTATAATTAATAGTTAAGTATTATCTAGTTAAATTACAATGCAGTGACAGGGTCTGGAGATTGTTTAAGTCTATAGGCTTGGCGAGTTGTCCAAGTGTGAAGATATTTTTGGAGGTCTAATAGTTATTAGGAGAAGAGTTCCCATTGTAGCTCAGTGGGTTAAGAACTCTACGTAGTCTCTGTGAGGATATAGGTTCGACCCCTGGCCTTGCTCACTGGGTGAAGGATTTGGCTTTGTCACAAGCTGCATCATAGACTGCAGATGTGACTTGGATCTAATGTTACTGTGGCTGTGGCGTTGGCCTCAGATTTACCCCCTTCATATGCTGAAATCCCCAGATTTATCAACAATAATGAAATATCATCCCTTTACACATTATTATTAAAAATCTGGTTCTGGTGGGTTTTTTTTTTCCCCCTTTGGCTTTTTAGGGACACACCCATGGCATATGGAAGTTCCAAGGCTAGGGGTCCAATCAGAGCCACAGCTTCTAGCCTGTGCCACAGCGACAGCCACACCAGATCCTTAACCTACTGAGCAAGTCCAGGGATCAAACCCACATCATCCTGGATACTAGTCGGGTTCATTACCACTGAGCCATGATGGGAACTTCCAAAAACCTGTTTTATTTTTTCTGAAACTCAGTTACCTACCCTTTTCTGATTTTCTGAGTGTATTAGCATTATAATTATCCTGAATTAAGTAGATTCTTATTCACTTACTGCTGAATTCTCAGAGTGATTTTGTGAAAATGACAAAGAATTTAGAATTAGAATACCTGAGTTTTGAATACCATTTCTTGTCTCTTTTTACCTTTCCACTTGGGTACCACATTAACAATTCTTACCATTTTCCTGAGTTGGCAAATAATAAAATGTCAGCCCATCTCATGGGATAATTATAAGGATACTCAATCATGATTTTTTAGATACATAATGTGCCATACCAATGTACAGTTGGCCCTTGAACAAAACAGGTTTGAACTGTATGGGTCTACTTACATTTTTTTCAGTAGTTAATACTACAATGCTACACAAATCACCATTGGTTGAATCTGTGAATATAGAGGAACCGTCAATACAGAAGGCCAACTTAGTTATACTCTGATTTTCAGCTGCTCAGAGGATGAGTGACCCTAACCCTCAAGTTGTTCAGGGGTCAACTGTATATTATTGATGTCTTTTTCTTCAGACTATTTCTACAATAAACCAACAGTGTAGACATTATGGTCTAATCAACAGCAAAAGTTGAGGGCTAGGAATAATGACTAGCTATATTATTAACAGTTTAAAGTTAACTATGGATATTCTGTCTCCCTTTTCCATGAAGCTGTCAACACAAACCTCCACATTATAAATGTTGCATGAAACACATGGGTTCACCTAAAAAACTTGTTAGTATCTGCACTTTTATAAAAAGTATTTTTTGTGTATTTAAAATTTATTTCTTCTTATCAGGTTATCAACACTGGCCAAAGCATGGCTCCAAACGTTAGTGTGGAAATAATGATACCAAATTCTTTTATCCCTCAAACTGATAAGCTGTTCAACATTTTGGATGTCCAGGTAAAAAAAAAAAAAAATGTGATTCTTCCTTTTTTCTAAGTAATATTGCTAAAATGGAGATTCGTGTTAACTTGTTTCAGTCACACAGTCTAAGCTATAAAGTCACCGTGCATTTACTGTGTGCACTTTGAATATTGCATAAGAACTGTAGGATATTTGCAGGTGACTTACACAGTGACAGAACTGTGCTCTATTACATTTCCTTCGTGATAGTGACCTGCAGAAGTCATTTAATTGGTAGCATTGTCCATAAAGCTTGAGACCACTGTTGAAAAATTAGTATTTCAGCCTTTTATTAATAAATATTCAAATCACTACTTAAGGATCAAATTCCTGTGTTGATGATTCTATCAGAATTGCTTTGCTCTCCCAATTTCAAGACAAGCAATTGATGGATAAACCTACTCAGTAGATTTGATATGTGATCCTTACAAATATTACTTGAATTCCAGGTTTAGATGGTATGACATGCTGTTACAACATATTGTTGTGTGTCTAAAGCCAAAGAAATGTTTAATTTTATATTAATGTTCAAATGTCCATTTTTCACACTGTCCTAGTTTCTGTAAGGTTAAGGCCATTGATCAGTTTAGGACCTATATCCAACCCTCTGAAATTTCACTGGGTTTCTGTTGAGTTTTTGCTACAAAGATTTACTCTCTCCCAAATAAATCTGTCAGAAAATATTTTCATACAATTTTAGAAGTACTTAATGTATTTCAGAAAAGGTAAGGTTTACAAGGTAAATTTTAAAGCCACATAGCTTTTGTTGTTCTTTCCAATACTGGATGATGAGATTTTTCTACTTTTGTAGACTACTACTGGAGAATGCCATTTTAAGAATTATCAGACGAAGTGTGCATCAGAGCAGCAAAAAGGCGCAATGGAGACCCTTAAAGATGTAGTCAACTTTTTGTCAAAGACTGATAAGAGGCTGCTCGTAAGTTTCAGTTTTTCAAATATAGAATGAAACACTTAAAAAACAAGAACCAGGGGATTTGAACTGTTAATTGTAGGAGAGAAACCAGGTCAGGTAATATTTGTATGTAGGAGGAACAGACAAGATTGGAGACTTGACATAGACTCAGGGTTAAATATATACTACACAGTTTCTTTATCTAACAAGGGCCCAATTCATGGCAACCAGACATTGTACCAGATCCTTTAGGAGGCTAAGATGCTGTCCTCAGCCGAGCAGACTTTGTGGCATGAGGTTAGTTTTCACTCTTTCCATTTTAGTGAATTTTGGTGGCATGGGGGAAACAAGGGAGCCCTTCAAATGATCCAAGTTTTACAGTGAACATAGAAGATGTAACTTAGCAAGACTCTGATTGGTTGTCTTTTTCTGTCCCAGAAGATTAAGTTCATAAGGATAATGACACCACATGAGCAAGTTAAAATACTTTGTTTTTGTATAATTTATTAAATATTTGTTTTGTTTAATGAGATAATTTTTTAAATGCATCTATGAAAGCAGATCTTTAGTTCCATGTTTACAGCAAGATAATATATACAAATGCCACTAATGGGAGCAGATCTTGAGTTCCACATAAACTATTTTAACCATATTTTTTAAAAATTGTTGAAACTTTAATGTAGCTCTTTTGAATTCTTTCCCAGTACTGCATAAAAGCTGATCCACATTGTTTAAATTTCTCATGCAATTTCGGGAAAATGGAAAGTGGAAAAGAAGCCAGTGTTCACATTCAGTTGGAAGGCCGACCATCCATTTTAGAAATGGTAAGTTTATGATACAGTGACCACTCGTGGATAAAATTTCATTTAGAATCTACAAACTCAGCCATCTTATACAGATATGGTGGTATGGAAGGAGGCATTCAACAAATTAAGAATTTATGGATGAAAGTAAATCTGGAGGGCAACTCTAAAACTGCATTTATTACTTCACATTGCATTGTCTAAATGATATGGCTTTAGTAATTAAACAGATAACTAAAATAGCCTAATTTAAGAAGTTTATATTAGCACATCCAAGTATTAATGAACCTTGATTGAATCAAAGAAATTGGCTGCCTTAACATTTCATATATCCTTCAAGTTCTTTCCAAATTACTTTATGCTTAAAAACCTATTGTATTTAATATACATTTACTTATATTTACAAAAATGTTTTCCATGTCATACTACAACATCAAAATTTATCAACAATAAAACACACACAAGAACAAAATGCACTTTTAAGAAGATGAACTTTGAAAAGTTGAATTCATAAATAAACACATGTTGGATTTCTTCCTAGAAAGGAGTATGCATATTTATGAGAAGTACTTTGATGGGTATTCTGTTCAATTTCCTTTTCTGATAAATATGGATATTATCTCTTTTGCAGAGGTGTTAAGATTAGATGATTTTTGTAAAGCACTTAATAGCACATGACACATAATAAGACAAAGGAAATGATAGCTATTATGTTCTGTCAAGAGGAAGATGCACTAGCCATGAGCTACGGTGGAGGTCACAGATGTGGCTCAGATCTGGCATTCCTATAGCATGGTGTTGGCAGGCAGCTGCAGCTTCAATTCCACCCCTAGCCTGGGAACTTCAATATGCCATGACTATGGCATTAAAAACCAAAAAAAAAAAAAAAAAAAAAGAGGAATATGCACCAGACAGGGAAATAAGAGTTATGTGTTTTAGTCCAAGTTATTTGAACTTTTGCAGACTGCCTTCATACACTTGAGGATCAGGTTTCTCAACAGTAACCACTAATAGCATTCTGGACCAGATAATTCTTTGCTGTCAAGGCCTGTCTTATGTATTGTAGGATACTTATCAGTATAGCTGGCCTCTACTCAACTAGATGTTAGTAAGCCTCTCCTCCCAAGTTCTATCACTGAAGAATGTCTCCAGACATAACTGACTCTTCTCCAGGAGACAAAGTCATCTCTGTTGAAGCACTGGTCTAGAAAAAGTATATGTAATTTATTTTCAGTCCTAAAATTCTACATGTTCTGTCTAAAATTTAAATAACCTTTACACAATGGCTTTAACTTTTGTGGGTCACAGACCTCTTTAAGAACTAAAGAATATATTCTCATCTACTCTAATAAATGCATGTGCAAAAAAAAAAATCTCAATTTTGAATTTCAAAGGTCCTTTGAATCTGTGGATCCTGTCCATAGATGCCTAAGCTCTGTGGATTCTGGGTTATAAAGTCCCCGTATTAGATAGCTCTGAGTTCATCCACTGATTATATTTTTGGATGCTATAAATGTTTGTACCAGATTTTTTCATTATATTTGGTATACTATCTATATTTGATCAGAGCAGCAAGATGACAATGCTATTGAAAAAGAAGCCCAATAAAATAAATTTGAGGACACATTTATCAGGTAAAGGAAGTCTTCTTTGGGAATGAAAATTTAATATCTAAAATAAAAATACACTGGTAACTATAATATTTAAATATTAAATAGTATAAATATTTAAATCAAATTCTCTGCACAGTATCTATGTTTAATAAAATGATTTCAACAAAATGATGCCATATAAATTAATACCAAGGCCATGCCTTTGAAGTCAAAGGAAGCATTGTGTTGCAATTACCTACACATGGTGAAATAAATTGAAGATAAATTGTGCAGACCTTTAGCTAGAAATAGTTTCTCCTGTTCCTTACCTGCCATAATTGGTCTTCAAGAAATAAAACTATGAATTAGGCTACAGTGTGATCTTTTTTTTTTCTTTTTATTTTACAGGATGAGACGAGAGCACTGAAGTTTGAAATAAGAGCAACAGCTTTTCCAGAGCCAAATCCAAAAGTTATTGAACTTAACAAGGATGAGAATGTTGCACATGTAAGATTACTTTTTTAACTGAAACATTAAGATTGTAGGGAAAAAATAGTGCTAGGGTGTTTAGTCAAGAAAATCACGGAGAGCCTGAAATGCTTAACCGGGGCTTGGCATTTTCCACACCTTGCCATTTCTCTGCAGGAGGCTCTTTCAGGAGGTGATTTTGGTAGGAAGCATCAAGGATATAGCCTGTTACACTCCTGGTTTCTGCCAAACAAGAGAACCAGTCTTTCCTATGGTTTTTTTAGACCAGCAGGAGAACTATTGGGGATGGTAGAGGGACTTCAAAGGAAATAGAAGCATGTTTTCCAAGTGGTGGGCTTTGTTTTTATTTTTAAATAAATTTTATTAAAGTATGGTTTACTTAGAAAGTTGTGTTAGTCTCAGATGTACAGCAAAGTCAGTCAGTAGTACAGATACATATATCCATGCTTTTTCAGATTCTTTTTCCATACAGATTGTTAGTGTTGAGTAGATTACCCTGTGTTATACCATAGATCCTTGTTACCATCTATCTATTTTGATTAATTTATGTAGGTTCTACTTGAAGGACTACATCATCAAAGACCCAAACGCAGTTTCACTATAGCGATTATTTTAAGTAGCTTGCTACTTGGACTTATTTTACTTTTATTGATTTCATACGTTATGTGGAAGGTAAGCCTTTAATAATTACTAATGTTAAACCACTGAAAATGATTTTGTCAAAGCCAGTTAGTGATGCCCACATTAGATTTAAGCATTTAAGTATTTTTTTAATATTTTAAGTATTTTTTAATATTTAACTCTTTAAATTTTAAGTGGACATATAGTCCTGATCTTTTCTCCTAACTTCTGTACCAAAGTCTTTCTAGAAAAATATGGCATCTTAGAGGTAATTTATTTCAACAAACATTCAGACTATAACATTAGATTTGAAAAAGTCTTGCTATAGAAGCATTTGAAAAACACTGCCCATTATGTTGAAATTTTATGTCAATTTTGGAGAGAGTGTGTGAATCACTAAGTCCTACAGTAACAACAAAACAATACTCTTTAACCCAGTATTTCCAACTAATTTTTACTGCCTACAACTGGTGTTGACTGTAGTATGTTTATAAACTATACACTAGTGATTATGCAATGCTATTTTCAGGCTGGCTTCTTCAAAAGACAGTACAAATCTATCCTACAAGAAGAAAACAGAAGAGACAGTTGGAGTTATATTAACAGTAAGAGTGATAAAGATGACTGAAGACTTCTTTCAAATTGAGAGAATTAATAACAGACTCAGGTTATACTAAAATTTTAGATATTGTTTACAAGCAACCATGAATTTTTCTCAGACTTCTATGTACATTTTTTACTCATAACTTTGTGATATACTATGTCTTAATGCAAATGAAAAATCCAAGCAATGATTAGTCTTTAAGAGAAAATAACTGCAAAGGTAATATTTTAATATATCCAAAGATGATCTTTCAGCTCTGAAATGGGTAGGAAAAAAAACACTAAAGCATTCAGTTTATTCAAGATAAGTAATCCCTTGAAGGTATCTTGAAATGAAAGAGCATCTGAATTAAAATTATGTTGAGGAAACAAACAACTCAACTGGAGATGACTTGAAGTATCAGTTCTTTAAAAGAAGCATTATTTACCTTATGTGCTTGCTACAGTAAAATAAATTCCACTGAATAGGTAATGACTCATTTCTAATAGATCTTTGAGATTTGTTTGGAATATGTTCTCTAGAAATAACAGTTTTTTCAAAGAGCTGTTTCCAAATTTTCTAGTAACTAGAAGAGAGCTATCATCATTTTAAAGCAGATTTTATCTTTAAAGGTGTTGATTTGTAATATATTTCCTAGGGGCCTTGATAAACATCAACCATTTATTCAGCAGTCTATAAATATTACTGGACCTGATTAGCAAACTTCAGACTATTTATACACTGGTTTGAGCTTAATGGGGTGACTTATAGATAATTACTGTTTATATAGCCATGATTTTTCTTTCTGTATATAAATATACATATGTTTTTCCAAAAAAACTGTTTATATAGGTATAAATCCACTAGTCCTTCTAGAACACCATTTTTTCAAGGGAAGGTTACTGAAGAGTAAATGTTAAAAATCCATCTTTAGTCACATTTTTTGTTTATAAAAACAACAGTCCTTAAGAATTCTAATTTATATTCTAACACAGATTGAATGTTGCACTTCAGCTGATATTTGAAAGATAAATACACTGATATATATAAAATGTGAAAACTGTACCTTACTAAAGATTTTTAACAATCCGAGCCCTGCAGAGACGATATTGTGAGCCAATATTTCACACAAATTAGAAACTGTTTAAAATGCCGACTGTCAAGCAAATAGACAAATTCTTATTTGGATGTTCCTCTTTTCTCCTCAAATATAAGTATAAAACATGTTTTCACCAGGAATATAAGAACATTCTCTTCTGAATGGAAATAGAGAAACAAAATTCACAAAATTAACTGTAAACTGAAAAATAGAGATTTAGCTTGTATCTAATGAAAATATGACATCAAAATGTCCATTTTTTTTAGTGATAAGTGAAATATTTTTTGTTGATGTTAGTTTTTTTTATAATGAAGTAGTTTCTTTCTGGATCTAAAATAATTTATCTTTAAATGCCTTCTCACTTGCAAATACAGTCAAATTTTGTAATATCTATTCATGCATATGAACTAAAGGCTGATCATTATGGAATATAATTTCATCTGATTTGCCCCTATATCTGTCTTTATATGATGGTTGCAGCCAGATTTTCAAAATCCATTAAGGGAAGTGACCAAATAGAAAAGTTAGAGGGCAGTCTTTACTACTATGGAGAAGGATTTCTTTATACAAGGTCCCTGCCAACAGTTGTCTTCCTCAGACTGCTTAATTCCTATAACCTATCCATTCCCAATGTGGTGGCTGGAGAATGAGAAATGCACAGAAATTTATGAAGGTGTTTGAGCAGCAAAATGCAATTACAATGAGCATGAATAGTCCTTAACTTGGTGTGTACCAATAGAAATTAAATTGTAAAGAACTCTTTTTTGAGAAAAAGATATTTTTGGGTGTTTTTACTATGGGGAAAAAAAAAAAAAAACAAGTAGTTCTTTCACGAAAATGCCTAGGATCACTGGTGGAAAATAAAATCCAAATTTAGAATTGCTTTCTCAAGGATGATCCCTGAAAAAATTTTAATTTCGTTCTTTCCTATTAGAAATAATAGCATTTTAGGTAGTACTGCATATATTGAAAGCAGTGTGCTATGATTACATTTTCAGGAACAAGAACACAGCTCCCTTTTGGGCCAGATTCAGACCAGATATTTTGCATATTTTAAGATTATGTATATTATGAATCTCAAAACTCTCAGAGACTGCTACAGAATTTTAAGTTGTGGTACTGTAAAATTACCCGTCTTTTTCCTTTTGTTTTTGGCAAGTAGTCTAGGTATTAGAAAGATTTTGAGAAAAATAGTACTATGTCTGTACTAAAAAACATTTAGGTCATCTCTGAGCTGTGCAATTTTGAAATTCAGTCTCGCTGGATTAGGTGCCTCATCAGGATATCAGGACGTTCTTATGTGAACTCTGTGGTCTGTTTGCAAGAGCTACAGGAAATTTAACACTGAACTAATGGACTCAAATCCAGAAAAAAAAAGAATCCAAATCATTTCACTGTTCAATTATGTAGGTTAAATATTGCTATATCATGTTTACATTTCAAGTATTTTAAATGCTTACCTTCCATTCCACTAAATACCATCCAAAAGCAGAATTTAATTTTTTTATGTTTTTTTAAAAACCTGGAAGCTAATTTTTAGTAACATCAAAAATAGCAAGTTTAAAATTCTTTGAGATTTTTTCCTTAGCAAAATATCTGTTTAAAACATGACAATATCCCTTATATTAAAATTCTACATATTCCTCTTATAAACAATTACAGGTTACTTTGGAATCATTCATTTCTTCTATCCTTCCTCCATAAAGATTGATAAGTCTTGGGTGTACTCTGTAAAGAATATAGTAATACACATGACATTATTTTATCGACCTATCATTCCGTTATCTTTTACACATAAAACCTATTGAATATGGTACATAATATCAAATACAAATCTAATGACAGCCAACAAACATACATTCATTGCAGAGGAGCCAGGTAGAAAAAAATGCAGGGCCTGATAAATCAGCAGTAATTACTGTGAAGCCCAGCTAATTGTACCTATAGAAAGCTCCCATCCAGCAGGCTTCTCAGGGAGCCCTTGCACACTTCTACTGCCTGAGTCAGAATACTGACCAATCATGAGTCTGCATGTTCCCAAGCCTGTTTATAACTAGTTGCCCTTGTTAATAAATAATATGTAAAACTGTTCTTGTGTAAAGTATGCTTTGTAAAGACTTTATAAAAGCAAACTGCTAAACACCAAGTGTTTTAGTGTTTGTTGTGAGCAAAAGGAAATTTTAAAAGATTGGGGGATTAAATTGTAACCATCTGTTACTGAGACAGCTTCACAAGGTTTAAGATCTTAATTCATTTTAAAAACTTCAGAATGGAAATTGTGGATACACATTGTCTGTATATTTTATGAAGAACTGTAATTCAGAACGCCAATGTAGAGACTCATAAGTGGTTCTATGTAACAACTGGTGAGTAAATACAAAGTTATACTTTATCAAAATTATACATTCATCTTTTTATGCTTCCCTGATTTACCAGTTTAAAAAAATTAGCCAACCATCTGTTTTGATAGTTATAATAAGGTGGCTTCCACTATAAGTTTTGTGTCTACCGGTAGATATATAAGGTGGTGAAATAATTAGACTTACCTAACATGAACCTCAGATGCAACTTCCATTAAATCACCGTCTACATTCCAAGGGAAACTGTTTCCTGAAGTAGTTTCATATGGTCCATCCTCTTCCTCTGGATTGTGTCCACTGATGTTACTCCTTGGGTGAACTTTTACTTCTTCAACAGTGTAAGTTTCAACAAATGGAAAATTGAACTAAAAAAAACAGAAGAAATAAATGCAAGTAATCTCAGTAATTGCTTTATCCCTAACAGTAATGCAAATTAGGAAAGTTCACTCTGATCTCACTTGCTAGTAAATATCAATGTGCACACTGATGTTTTTATAGCTTTGAAACTAATTAGTTCCAAATTCTTTGGAAGAAGGAGCCCCTTTTAGATCTAGCTCATTTAGATCTAGCAGCTGAAAAACATGTTTTATGATAAATATTATATGCTATGAAATTGCATACAATAATTTCCAATTAAAGACAAAATCTTTTACACTGGTCTGTTGATATAGAAGATTTATATAATCCGCTGACTTGATTATTGTCAACTAGTTTAGCTGATGTAAAGCAAACACTAGAATAAATTTCACATTTGGGATTTAATTAGGAAGAACTAAATTTATGAATGTGAAAAGAAAAAGTCCATCCACTATGATTTTTACAGGTATTTGCCTACCTCATCCTTGTTTTGAAGATGGGCACAAGTTGCAAAAAAATTGTGTTTGTTTACCAACCACTAAAGAATTGTGCAAAGTAACCTTCAAATTTCAATTTTTTGTATTTGCCTAAGGAAACTATGGTGAAAAATATGTATTCTCTGAAATAACCAAGAAAAGATAAACAATTTTTAGTAGAAATGTACAACTACTCATTTATTTCAGTTTCCAGACAAATGGCATGAGGTTTATTCCAAATATATTATCTCCATGTTTCTCCTCTTCTTTTCCATTAAGACATCGATTAAGACCAGAATTTTAAAAGTGACAGATAACTTATATTTTCCCCATTACCCTTATTTTACATAGGTAGAAAACCAAGGTCCAGCTGTTTTTACGGTTAATACTGAATGAGGCACTGGGTTTCATGGTGGATTATACTGGGTTACCTGATAGCACCAGCTATCCTGAGTACAGAGTTGGCAGGCCCCGAGCAAGGCTCTCTCTGAAGCTGCCCAACAGTCACTCCATAAGAATCTCCATATTGGGTGTAAGGCCTTGAGGCTACCCTTCACACTGTGCACTTGTAAAATTTTCAAAAAATTTCATTTGAAAAATAATGCGTTTTAAATGAGTGAGTGATCACTGGCTGTTATGGGTTAAATTATGTTCGAAAAAGATCTCTAGAAGTCCTACCTCTCACTACATGTGAGTGTCACCTCATTTGGAAATAGGGCCTTGGCTGAGGTATCAAGGTAAGATGAGGTTATTATGGTAAGCCCTAATCCAAAATGACTGATGCCCTTATAAGAGAGGAGAATGCCATGTGAAGACACTCAAGGACTTGTGATAGAGCATGATGGAGGATAATGTGAGAAAAAGAATGTGTGTGTGTGTATATGTGTGACTGGGTCACTTTGCTGTATCATAGAAAATTAATAGAAAACTGTAAACCACCTATAATGGAAAAAATAAAAATCATTCTAAAAAATGGAGACTGTGATGCAATTCAGGGTCAGAGACTAAAGCGATGCAGCTGAAGCCAAGGGACATCAGGAAGTGTTGGCCAGCACCAGGAATTCTGTTATCTTACACCATCAGTTTTCCCATGCACACTTGACAAAATGAAGCTCCATCCATCCACCCACACATATTCATTACATACAAAGCCACAGATGTTGTAAGATGGGACTTGAGGAAAGCCAAGAGCTTGATATCACATGTGAGGAAGAGAGGTAAACAAAGTTGTGATACATCTAAGTGCCATGATGATGTAAGCACAGAGAAATGAGAAGAGGCAAACAGGCTCAGGACAGTGGGTGAGCTGTCCTCTTAAGCTGAATCTTAAACTGCACAGAAGAATTAGACTGGAGGCAAAGAAAAAAGTGCTGGAGAGAGGAAACTTCGTTTTCAAGAGTACAGAGATATGTCATGATCAAGCATAATATGATGTTAATGCACAGGACTGGAATTTGGGCATTTACTTTTCAGAATACATAAGTGCCTATATTGGATTTAAAAACGTAGACATATGTAGTGTGATGGGCTGAACTGTGGTCCCTCTCGCCAATTTATATGCTGCAGTTCTAATTCCCTGTACCTGAGAATGAAACCACACTTGGAGATAAAGTCTTTGCAAGGGTGATTAAGTTAAGTGAGGTTTTTTAGGGTAGGCCCTAATCCAATATTACTGGCGTTCTTATAAGAGGAGGAAACTGGAACACACACAGAGACCCCGGGAATATACATGCAAAGAGAAAAGACCAAATGAGGACATAGCCAGAAGGCAGCCATCTGTAAGCTGAGCAGAGAGGCCTTGGGAGAAACCAAACCTACCAAATCTGTCTCAGACTTCTAGCTTCCATAACTGTGAAAAAAAAAAAAATTCTATTGCTTAAGCCACCAAGTTTGTGGTATTTGTTATGCCAATCCTAGAGAACTGACACAATGACCAAAACAGGAAATCTGGTGGAGGATGGCAAGAGGTAAGGCTCTAACACAGGCAAGGGCTAGACTACAAAGGACCAGATGCATTCCACACTGAGGAAATTAGATGTTGCCTTGATAACAATGAGAAAGACTTGAAAAATTAAGAAGATTGATTAGGTATGTGTTTTAGGAAAATCCCTCCAGAAGGAAACAGAAACAAGACCAGAAAAAAAGGAAGACCAGGAGATGGCTACTGTAAGCAAGAAGGGAATAGGGTTTGAATTAACTGGTAGACTAGGTGTGAAGAATGAGGGAGGGAGAGGGCTCCAGAGTAACTCCAGGATGGGTAAAGAGTGACACCATTGCTCTGTGTAGGGAAGCACAGAAGGAACATCATCAGGGGAAAAGGTGACAAGATAAGCAGTGGACATGCTGAACTCAAGATCTGTGTGGGCACACAGGAAGGCACAGTGGTCTTGCAGAGAAGAGAGAGCCTTTGGTAGTGTGCAAAGTTCAGAGAGTGGTTCAAGCCATGGGAGGCAATGAGATCACCCAGGGAAAGGTATCATGAGAAGATAAAGCTGCAAACAAATCCCTGGGGAAGCACTAACATTTAAGGGTTCTAAACCCTCTACTAAAAAAATGATGGTCAAAGAGAATGCAGAAATGTATGAATAGAGAAAGCAAAGACCAGCTAAGGATGGAACTGAAAGGACTTGAAGAGTAATTTTTACCTTCCATCCATTTTACACAGAGATGGGGAAGGCAAGATGAGTCACCTACAAATGATGGTTTTCAGTATGTTCTACAGTTGTTCATATATATGAACATTCAGTTCAACCTGGTAAAGATGATGGGGAGACCTAGATTGTTGCTCTTCTTAGGCTGCAGTGCTGCATTTCCCTCTGGGTACCAGAACTGCTCTTTAGACATTAGATTATATCATCATACATTTAGCTGGTCTTTACAGTATTACATAATGTATTTAACTTTACATTTTTAACATGTCATCATGAAGGACACAGACACATGTATTTGTGTATACATATGTCTATAATTTTTTAACAAACATATCTAATATTGCTTGAAAGTAGTCACTTTGAGAATCAATCCAATTATTTTAATATACAAAATTATACAAAACGTTTTAAAATTTCTTTGCAAAAAATTACAGAGTAATAGCATGGACTTGAATTATGGAAAGACCTAAGTCAATCAGTTAAGCCTGATGAACCACACACAAACACAAATACACACACACACACACACAAACATAGAGGTAATAGCTTTGTTTTTTGGGGTTTTTTTAAACAAAAAGCAAGATATGACTGGTTGAGCATATGAAAAAAAATGTTATATCTTGCATAACCTGGTCTCCTTTTGAAAAAAACAATTATTTTCCCAAGATATTCATGTCTTTGTCTTGCTTTTTATAGTAAGCAGCTATTTTTAAAATCAGAAGAAAGCTATTTTCATATTGAAAAAAAAAGATATTTATAAAAATTACCTAAGATATTTGCCCCTTTAAGCAATTCCAAAAGAGAATTTCCCTAAATAATTTGGGCAAACATACCTCTCTAAAATAAATATACAGCTTCTCAGGGTAAGGGCCTTGAGGTTACTACTCCTTTAAGTTCTCATATTCATTTAATAGAAAAAGATTAGGAAATGTTTATATCAAGGTAATGACATCTCGTGGAACACAGAATTTGGAGCACTTTGTATGTTACCATTTTGTTTCTATTTTCTGATGTAGAAAAAAAAACCACTGTACATGTACTGCTTTCTGATTAAGAAAAATAAAGTTGCAAACAAAACTAATTAACATTTGAAAAGGCACACATTCCTTTAAAAATCAATAAATCACTGTATTACTTAAGCTCACAACCTACATTATTTATGCTTTTATCTATAGGCTCCTTTGAGATTTCTATTTAAGGAACATAGGAGGATATCTACTTCTTTATGTTCTGACTTCCTAAACATTTCATTCAGTTGGTTGATCAATAGAAACTGATCAAATAGTGTTGTAGACAGGAGAGAACTGAGACTTCATGAGGACTGCCTTGAGAAAGTTTAAAGTTACAATGAGGTAAAAACTGAGACCTTTATAATGGATAACTGTGTAAGCACAATACAGCTGCTGGTCACTGGCTGGATTTGCTCTCCTCCCACCACCTGTTCTCCCCCAAATACATCCAGGCACAGTTTTATACCTTTAAGAAGGTATGAGACAACAGGGTTTTACAAGCATACTATGTACTTCAAGACTCATAATTTCAGAAATTCACATATTTCTGGATCAGCTCCCTAATAACTGGCTCAAAATATCTGCCAAAAGAATACGGCTTATAATAGTTACTGCTTCTCTTTAAAATAAATCCCCTAAGTGGAAATATAATTGTATCGATCTCCACAAATTCCACCACACCTTCTAAGTTTAAAATAAAATAATGTCTGATAAAAGTGGTGTATTTGAAAATATATTCCAGGAGTTCCTGTCATGGCTCAGGAAAAAGGAATCTTACTAGCATCTATGAGGATGCAGATTCAATCCCTAGCCTTGGTCAGTGGGTTAGGATCCGGAGTTGCTGTGAACTGTAGTGTAGGTCACAGACGCATCTCTGATCCCGCGTTTCTGTAACCAGCAGCTACAGCTCCAATTCAACCCCCAGCTTGGGAACTTCCATATGCTACAGGTGCAGCCCTAAAAAAAAGAAAAGAAAATATATTCCTACAAACCTGTTCCAATCAATATTAAGCAGGCAGATCTAAACCAAATATTAGGAAAATCCAGAGGTCATAACTTTAGACCAGAGGTTTGCTGCCATAAAATCAAGAAGGCTAAAGATTTCAGATTCCACTACTTTTCATTCTGAAGACCAACCAAGTAACTTTATCCTGAATTTACTTCTCATTTCAATGTAACACTACATGTTCTATTTTCTCTTTGCACACACATACATAAAATGTATGTAACTTCCAACCCATAATTCAAAAATGGCCAATCTATATTAATACTGGTGGATACTTTTCAAAATTTGAAGAAAACATAGAAAAAAAATAAAGATTAATGCATTCAGAAGAAAATAAAGCCTTCTTACAAGGCAGGACTTGTCAGCTCTGCCAGCTTCTCTCTCCCCATGATTAATTGCTTTGCACACAAGTAACACAAATGATTTACTACTGTACCTGATTTTTAACACTTGTATATCTTTTCAGGTGTTTTATAAATTCTGGCCGAGAAGTGTTTCGTGCAATTATAAGAGCCATACTTCCATTATTTAATCTGAAATTAAATATTTGTATTGAACATTAAGAAGTTTCATAGGAGATTGCATCAGAAATTACTCTCTTTTCATTCTTTCTAACACATACAGTTTTACTAGAAGTTTTAAGCATGCTAGATAAATCATCATCACATTAAATTTACCTAAAATTCTTAAATCATACCTTGCTGTGTTATTTTTTAACTGACACGGCCTTTCAAATTAGTTTTATTAAACAGCTGACTTCCTGCTCAGCAAGCTCTGACATTAAGGGCTTTTTAAAAAATGAATCAGCATGAATCCTATTCACATATCAAGACATAATTTGAAATCCAATGTATTTACTTAGGGATTATAAATGTGAAATCATGAATTTTTTTTAAAGATTCTTGTAAAATAGTTAATAAATACAAATGGTTTAACAACTAGTTCAACACTCTTTAAAATCTACAGTGTGGTTTAGATATTTATTTATGGGCAGGTCTAGTGACATAGGAAACCAGATAAATCAAAGTGGCCCTTGGATGGGTGAACTGGAGTGAACAAATGCTACCACACATGTTCAGTTAAATGACTGCACATTTTAATCTTGCATAACCGTTCAGTTCAATCTAAGAGACTGCAAATTTAGAGGTGTGATTTAGTGCAAAAAAGCCACTCACAGATGCGTCTAGTTTCAGAAGGCAGTTTGCAGAAATACGTGCAAATGACTTCTAGGCTCAATTTCAGTGCAAATATAAAGTTATTCCAAGAACAACAACAATGACATAAAAAAGAGCACTTTAAATCACATGGAAGGTCAGGTGAGAGCTGTAAGGGGCTTTGGAGGTTAACCAGTCATTCACTCAATTTATGTAAAAGAAAAAGAAGCCCCCAAGACTAAGTAATTGTTTCAAAGACAGAGAAAAACAAAATGATCACTGGAACCAGAACTCTTAATGCAAGGTTCAGTGTTCCTTTTACCCATCATGCCACCTCTTCCCAACTGGAAATAAATAGTTATGGAACATTTATGTCTTACCTGTCCTTGACTGTTTTGTCAGTTACTTAACTTTTACTGGTAAACATGAGAAGCATTTCATATGTCTACCTTTCAGTACTTAGTAATTGGAACACACGCTAGCTATGTGCCTGGCATTGTTCTAAATATTTTTCATGTATAAATGCATTTTATCTTAGAAAAACTCGAACAGAAAAATATTAGTTCTGATCAGCAATTTGCTCAGAGGTATGTGAAGTAACTAATACTTTCTTGTGAAAAAAATAAAGCTGAAAGCTGAAACTCCTGTACCATTTTCCTGAATTATTCAAAAGACAAATTTATGAATATCTTGGTCACCTGGGCTCACTCCTTTGCAAAACCAGCATGTTTGATTACAATCCACAGAAGAAGGTTTTTTTGTGTTTTTTGTTTTGTTTTGTTTTTTGCTTTTTGGGGCCGCACCTGTGCCATACGGAAGTTCCCAAGCTAGGGATCAAATCAGAGCTGCAGCTGCCAGCCTATGCCACAGCAACATGGGATCCAAGCCATATCTGTGACCTACTCCACAGCTCATGGCAATGCTGGATCCTCGACCCACTGAGCGAGGTCAGGGACTGACTAGTATCCATACTCATGGATACTCGTTGGATTCATTTCCACTGCACCACAATAGGAACTTCCATAATCCACAGAAGAAATCATCCTTCTCTGAAAAGTTCATCAATGCTGATTAAACCCAGAGAGTAAGCAGCAGATGCCAGGCCAGCTGCAAAATGTCTGGAGCAGCTTTTAAGGAGGCATGAGTCCACTGCTCCCAGGAGAGCAAGATCACCTCCTGTGAAGGTCTTTGAGCAAATATGAGGGTCAGAGTTAGCACGAGGTTAGAGCAGCACTGCATCAAGTCCTGGAGACCATGGCCCTAGTCAGCTAGCCAGGTCTTCCCTTTTCATGGGGGCAACTACATTAGGATTTCTGAGGGTATGGGGAGGAGGCAATCAGGCTCCATTTCTAAATCACACAAGCTTCAAAATGCTCCTTTCAAGCATCAGCATTGGAGATAATTAGTGAGGACCCTGACATTTGATTTTCAGTTTCTCTTCTTCTCTAACTTTGGGTATTTCCCTCTTTCTTACCTTCATATCAATTGCCAAGGAAAACATTTGAAATTGGTTCCTATGCCAATTGTTAATACTTCTGGTTAAATAATATGTGGGGGAATTGAAACTAATCATGAAATCATGTTATATGACATGAAAATCATAACATGAAGATCATGTTATAAATCATAACATGAAAATCATGTTATAAAGTGCCAGAGTATGTACATAAGCCATTCTTTGATTCCATTTCTGGGGACAATCTAGATGTGATGATACTATACACCATTTAAGACCCCTTCCTCTATGCTCTATAGGAATGTGAGAGAAGTATTTTCAGCCCAATAACAGACAACTACATGAAAAGGATGTGAGAGCAATGGAATACCTGAAGCTTGTGGATAAAATGATACATAAAATATCTCATGAAAATGTGGGCAGTAGTTCATATGCACCACTATTCACACTAAAATAAAATGTTTCCTCTGATTAAAGGCAACACACACACACAATCTTCATGCTATGGATGGTTATATCTGCACTAAAACTGGAAGAAGAAACCCCCTAAGAAACAACAGAATTAAACATAATGTTCTCAGTGACTGCTAAATAAACATAATAAAGCAATCAAAGTTGACATAAAATAACACAATAAAATCATGTCAATAAAACTTCAGTCATACTAAAAATTCTGAGTAACTTTCTGATAATTTTTCCAGTATAACAGTTGTCTAAGCCTACTCTGATGAAAAATCCTTTACAGTTGCTAATATTATACAGTCAAAGAGAGACTACCTCTTGATAATAATCTAGACAGCCAAGAGTTAGCAGGGTATTCTGATAGATAAATTTGGTTTATAGAGAAGTATCAAAGATTCGATAAAAATTCTTACTAACCTGGTATTAGGTGCCAAGCCTCTAGGTGCCACTGAACATAGGCACGGAATTGCCATAATGCTGACATTCAAGAACCGACCCTGGATCATTTGCCACTTATCATTATAGTCTAAAGGCAATGGAAGGGATCAGTTACATTCCCTCACCAGAGCAAAAATATCAATAGAGCCTGGCTCAGTTCCCAAGGAGATAATTTCAGACTCACCAGATTTGGGAGATCCCTCTGCCCTAAGAGAAAACAAAACAAAGAAACAAAAACACATCATACAAAAAAATTAGCATTTATTAATCATGAGAAGATTGGAGAACCCAACATTCTATACATTAGACAGTAAGTAAAAATATGTGAACAATTCTGTTACTGCATTATTTGTTGATTCATCAGACAATGGTTTTCAATTTTTTTTTTAAACACTACAGCACTTACTTTGTGTGGCTTTGAATATTATTTTCTTGCCACACCAGAAATTCTCATGAGGGTAGATACTATTGATTATGTTTGTCTGTGTTTAGGCTCATTGTATCCAAAAGTATCTGGTGTACATCAGGCATCCCATAAATAGCAGTTGGATGGATAGATGGATGGATAAGTAGATGTATGTATGTATGGACGGATGGATGGATGAATGGATGATGGGGTGAATAGTTGTTTTGAAGAAAGGTGCCAAATTACATGCCCTAATAGAATCTGTAGGACTCCATGATTCTATATTCTTCACTAATATGAGAGTAAAAACCAAAGATCACAAGTCTAACAAATTATTTATATCAAGCTGTTTTACCCAGCCCAGTTCAGTGAGTTAAAGGATCCAGTGTTGCTGTAGCTGCAGCATAGGTCACAGCTTTGGCTCAGATTCAGTTCCTGGACTGAAAACTTCCACATGCTGCAAGTGTGGCCATTAAAAAACAAAAACGGAAAAAAAAACTGTTTTATGCTTTTAAAAAAGGTATAGATGCATGTTTTATTCTGAGCTTTTAACTTACCTTTCTTCTAAATCCTGAGAGCTATTAAATGGTAAAAATGATATTTCACAGTCCTCTGGTCTAAAACAAAACAAAATGTGTTATTAGCAGTCATTGACTCTGAGATAAGAAATCATGGATTTAAGAAAAAAAGATTTACTTAAGTTTTGCCAGTGTCTTAATGATAGCAAAATCCATCCGTTGGTTAGGGGACATCCATCGGTATTTCTCTGCCAGGGCCAAAGCTCTTCCACCAAAGCCAAACATGGCTGAGAACCCAAAGCGAATAAACTTGCCAGTGGTGCTAAAGGTGCAGACATCAACCGGTTGTATATGCCCTTGAATATTACATTGAATATTAGTCAGTCAGTAAATACAGTAGAGCCAGTTGTCAAAATGGCAAATATGGTGGAGCATATTTATTTACTTAGAGAAGAAGAAGAAAATGTAAGGCTACTTTCTACCATAATAAATATTTTGCTTTCTCTTCAACTCTCTTTACCTACAACTGCTGCAATTGCCATTTGTAACTTTTTCAGGTATTAAGAGAAGAAACACAAAGCAGTAAAGTTTGTGGCTTACTGCTATTTTAAATAAAACATGGTTAAAGAAGTTGAAGTATGTGTGCGAGGTAAACTCAGATAACAGTAGTTTTGCATTGCATTTATTTGAGCTTATATGCTTTACATCAGTTGAGATAATAAAAGTTCTATTGGAAGTACACTGGCTGAATTTTTTTTCTTGTCCTTTTTTTTTTTTTTTTTCCTTTTAATAACTATTCCTAGAGTTTTGGTACAAACAGTATCTTACATATTTAAACATTATGCATGGATTTTCTTGACCTGGCTATTAAATTGTGATCTTGAATATCATTATATTTTTTTCTATCAAAACTATAACAGAACTTCACTTACTTCTCGTTATAACACCTATATTCTGAAAAGATAAGTAGTTCAAATGGTGAAGCTTTGCTGATTTGGTTTTTAGTCAAACATTTCTCAGTTTTGAGAGGCAAAGAAACTTAGACAAGTTTGACAGAAATAAAATAGCCTTCCTTTTATAAATAGAAGCTTCCTTATAAAGCACAAATTCTTTGGAAGAATTCTTACCCATTATAATGTGCAAAGTTGCAGTTACCACGTGAGGGATTCCATGGAGAGAATGTGCCAATACATTAGTAGATCCTGTCAAAGCAATTTTAAAACATGATCAGTGTAGCAAACATTCTAAATTAATCATTTGCTCTTTATAGAGATGTCACCACATACTGTTCAAATGAAAACTTAAATGGAAGTTTATAAGTTCTTATTTACATCATAGGTATACATCAAAGGGTTACTGAATTATTTAAGTAACTTAAAAATTAGGAAACAATTTATGGTATCTACTTGCTCACAGCTTCTTCCTTCATGGATGTCTATTTTCTACCTGAAAAAAAAAAAAAATGCCAGCTATATCAAAGTCTGCTCCATCCAACTTTAATGAAAAGGTGTCTAACTTCTTTACGAAAATGAGCACCAACAGCAGAAGGATGGCTCTGGAAAGCAGAGACAAATGCATAAATACATAAATTTTTAAAAAGCCAAATAATAACTAAGAAAAAAGTACAAAAAACACTCTTTGAGTACATTTTAAAGCTCTCAACCCAATGGGTATTGAAAAATGGAATCCTATATGAAGAAAACATTTAATTCCATGATATTGGCCATAGTATTTCTGATTTCTACAATCACTGGAATAATTTAAGATCCACATGGATTTTCCTCAGCAGCATACAGAGAGAGAGAGAGAGAGCTCTCACATCAGGCTCCCATAACATTTGTGTGTGGCTGAGATCTTGGGGTAAAGGCCTGCTTTTGAAGGGGAAAATACCAGCTAGCCCCTGCCCTTCCCCGGAGTTAAAAAGAATTTAAAATTAAGCTACAATTTTTCTTGATTTAAGTCCAGAAACTGCTAAGAGCTGGGCAAGCCTGGATGTATTGTATTCTAGAACTGTCAAGGCAAAGGCTAGTCTCCTGGATTTGCTAATTAGGAACTTCCCTGTGTGGGCATACATAATCCCTTCCATTTGTATCCCTTTGAACTGATGTGTGCTTGGGTTGCTCAGTGAGAGAAGCTAAGGGAACCTGGCTATTTTCAGGAAAGACATTAAAACAATAATCATCATGAGATACTTATCTAAGCATGAATGATTTCCAGACCTCTAGTGATACCCATGCAAAGAAATGTCCACATGAACCTATCTGGTCAACTGGTTTTAACTGATTCTTCAAATGGTAGTTTATGTTCTGACCCTTCTTACTCAGAAGCTTCATTGTCCAGCAGCAGTGGCCACACCTCAGTGTTTATTACAGTTTGAATCTCAGGCCCCACTCCAGACCTAACAAGCCATAGTCCACATTTTGTAAGATTCTCAGTTATGTGTATGGAAAGGCATCCTCCAGAACCTATGGTTCAAGGATCAGCACCTGGGATCATGTTAAAGGGGCAAATTTCTGGGTTTCGCCTCCATCCCATGGAAGAGGCATGTCTGGGAATGGGGCCTGGGAGCCCATGTCTTAGAAAGTTCTCCAGGTGGTTTGCCTGTGTCCTAAAGTCTGAGAACAAGTGGTCCAGAAACTGTTCCTCCGTGGATCTTTACAAGCAGTCAATTATAAAGGCCTTTCCAATTATCCTTTGACCCTCTACAGGCTGCCCTTTGGCCATCTAATTGCTAATTAACCTGTTATGGAGGGTAAGCAAAAACAAACCAATCTATTTTGCTTCCAATCAGATTTATGGTAGAGGTTTTGGAGGAGGCCACATAATTAGAGTGAGATATTTAGGATTATCTATGGATTACAGTATTCCATGAAACACATTCCCTCCATTACCATGGTTAATTAGGAGTATCCATAAAAGCATTGCTCTAGAAAGACTATTAAAAAACATAATGTAATGTTGTCAGGTGCAATAGAGAATGACACATGTCATGACTCAAGAAAATAAAGACCATTTACTTCCTGTGAGTTAGAATGATGCTAAGTATCCCCAAGCAACAATCATTTTAGAATGCTATAAATTGCTTTTTTTTATTTTTATGTCTTCTCAGGCTTTGCAACTTTTAATTCCATTGCACTTGGCAGTGAGGATAGGCCTGACCAGAAGTCAGAAAACCATTTTAGTCATCTTCTACTCTGTTTAACATGTACCTTAATCCCTAAGAACATTTTTTACACTCTAAATTAAAAAGGCAAATTCATGAAGAAAAGTAGAGGCAAAATTATAAAACTATAGATTGCTCCATATTTTTGTCTGAATAATCTAAAAGAGTACAAGTTCCTAAAACCAAATGTGAGCCATCCAAAAAGATATCTACATGCCAGAAGAACATGCTGCTCACATAAATAAAAACGATATAATTTTAGCATTCTCACAAAAGCTATAAATGTTCTACCTCAAGGTAAACATCTTAATTAGCCTGAAAAGTTAGTTTTCTTAACACAACCAGCAACTTTGCTCAGCACCACCTCCCCAAACCTGCTAAAATGTCCTTACTCCCATGAGTAAGGACAGAAGTAGCAGCTCATGTAAAGCATGACTGGTGGAAAAACCAGGCAGAAACTACAGAGGCAAAAAGAAAAAGAGAAAAAAAAAATTGTCCTTGGAAGTAGAAGCACTTCTACAGAACAATTAACTTAATTAACCAGACATCATGAATATTCATAAGGCCATTAATGTCTCCTACATTCAAACAGATAAATGTGATGTAATGACTTCCTAGTCAAGCATATCTAAAATTCTCATGAAAACTGCACCTACACTTTGGTTCTTTGCCTGAAATATCAGAAATTAACAGTCCCTTGGCAATATTTTATTCTCCTCAAATTAATTGGAAAATGAATTTATTTATGTGAATTCTATAGGAATATATGGCTCTCTGTCATCAGTATGGGGACAGAGGCTTGTTTTACAACAACTGGATTGCTTTTTTATTTTTATGTCCTCTCTGGCTTTTTTCTCTATCCTCCCCTCATCCCTTTAATCGGAATCTCTGTATAGTTCCTTAGCACCAGTTCCCATAGCAACAAACACCATTGCTAATGGCCAACAGTTCAAACACAGGCTTCCCCACATCTGATCCATCTGAGTCTAACCATAATTCAGCAGCTTAGTCTGTTGGCTCAGTGGAGTAATTTACTAAACAGTCTCCCCCTGGGTGTCTCTCTCCAGGAGGCAAATGGCTTCAAAGGCAGACTGTCTTTTGCATTCAGCTTAGAAACTTCCTGCCTAGCCCTTATTTCCATTCTCTGCCAAAGCACTGACCAGACCTAGAGCCCTCATATTAAATACATTCTGCACAGGACTTCCTCTTACTACTAGACAGAATCCATAAGCTGGAGCTCCTATACAACCGCTGAAGTTTTGGCAATAGGCTGTATCTTCTAAACAAAATGTATTCAAATAGCATTTCTACATATGCACTGTATCTAGAAAATGCTTTCAAAATCAGAGATATGCTTTAAAAGTATAATGATAATAAAATGCAATACCATTTCTCTAGATAATCTGAGTTACATATTAAAAGGTAAGAATGATCACCAGTTTTCAAGCTAGTATTCATTTGCTGTCAAGTGCACACCTGTAGGGACACCTATCTTTCCAGTTTTGATGCACATCAGTTAATGAATGACCTCAGGAGTGTAAGTACCAAGGAGGAGAAGAATGACCTATGCACATCCACTTTGCATGGAGGAAAATGCGAGGAGAGCTCCACCACTATAGACAGCACTACTAAAATGACATGGAAAAGTCAGTGTGACCCTCAAATGCATCTTCTTGAGTTGATACATTTTGTTCTCTTTGACCTGAAGGGTTTTCTCACAGATTTTTCTCAATAGATTTTACAACTATCAGGATATATCTGAATTATCCCTCTCCTTTTAAATTCTTGTTTTTATGAAAGACTTTTTTACCCTAAAAGGGCATTGGTGTATCCTTTGCTCTTTGTCAATTAACAATACTAAATATACTGAATTCCATACTAAATGATGGTTATCAAATGGATAGAACATTTATATTTTCGACCATGTGCATTGTTTTCTATTTTTACAGAAAAGAATACAGTTGACCCTTGAACAACATGGATTTTAACTAAGAGGATCCACTTGGAGGTAGATATTTTTCAGTGGTAAATACTATAGTACTTTCCAGTCCCCGGCTGGTTGAATTTGAAGATGCAGAGGAAAGAAGGGGCAATTGCAAACTATAGGTGGATTAACCCCTGAGGTTTCAAGGGTCAGCTGTAATTATTTCTGATTTTCTTGTAGAGATAATATATGATGTATTAAAATGAAAAGGAGTTCCCACTGTGGTGCATGGGGTTAAGAATCCAACTGCAGGGAGTTCCTGTTGTGGCTCAGTGGTAACAAACCTGACCAGTAACCATGAGAACTCAGGTTTGGTCCCTGGCCTTGCTCAGTGGGTTGAAAATCCAGGTTGCTGTGAGCTTTGGCATAGGTTGCAGACATGGCTCGGATCTGGTGTTGATGTGGCTGTGGTGTAAGCTGGCAGCTTTAGCTCCGACTTGACCCCTAGTCTGGGAACTTCCATATGTCATGGGTGCGGCCCTAAAAAGAAAAAAAATTTAAAAAAGAAGAAGAAGGAATCTGACTGCAGTGGCTTGGGTTATAATCCCTGGCCTGGGAACTTCCACATGCTGTGAGTGCAGCTAAAAATTAAAAAAGAGAGAGAGAGACAAAAGAAATAATCACTTAATCACTTTCCCTCACTACTGTTTGTTTCAATAATAATTCGGGAGGAACAACTCTTATAACAAACCTGAAAAAAACGCTTTCATCGTTTTTGTATCCCAGTGTTTCTGAACTGCTCTCTCTGGCCCTGACCTTCTTTTACTCCCTTCCCCTAGTCAGGAATCCTCCTAGAACAGGCTCCCAGTGGTCTTCCCCCCCTACTCTGAAGCTCCAAATCTTTACCTACTACATTCAGAGCCCTTTCCATGGCATCCAGGAGCTCCTATTCTGACCCAATACCACCCAATGAATGGCTGTTTTCTATCCCTCAACATTCCTGGATTTTGCCTTGCCATTTACTATTTTTGCAGCCAAGAAATTAACTCAAATTCCCATCTTTCAGGCCAGATCCAACCTATTTCTTTTTTTTTTTTTTTTTTGCGAAACCAACCTATTTCTAGGTCCAATTCAAGTGATACTTAGTCTATAATGTCTTCATCACATTCACTTTATTGAGTATTCACTGTGTCACATTCTGTTCTAGCTGCAAGGGATACAGCAGTCAGAACGAATCCTTTTGGCATTCTGGAGATTATCTGTTTATACTTCAATTAGGGGAGTTGAGGTACCACATCTTACTTCACATGAAATTATAAGCAGCTTCACTAGAGGGGCCTGGTTTTGAAATTTCCTATCTGGGACTGTGTGGTCATTGGATCTTTATATGGGAAGAGAGAAAAAGTGGTTCCATCGATTGCCTGCTTTACTATGTATTAAACCCTACACACAAACTGTCTGATTTAATACTGTAATACCCTTGTCATGACATGAATATCATGCATGTTAGCTCTCTTTCATAGATTAGAAAAACAAGGCTCAAAGAAATCAAATAACTTGGCCAAAGTCTCGCAGTTGCTAGTGGAGATGCCAAGGATGGGTCTTTCAGACTAAAAGTATGTGTCTTTAATGCTGTGTGACACTATCTAGGTAAGGAGGTAATACAAGGAAAGATGCGGGAGAAGTCCCAGTTAGCAGATCCACGGCCCCTCCCTTGCCTGCTGGTATCACACCAAGTGGAAGCTGTGCCCGCACGGGAGTCAGGATGAGGTCTGTCTCCACCCGGGAGTTCTTCTGGGCTCTAAGAAGCAAAGCATGGGCCACTTCACTGGCAAATCCATCTCCCCCAACACAGACAACACTAGAAAAGAAGAAACTAAGTAAAAGAACATAAAACATCAAAATAACTGGTAATCATTTGTAAAATTTATACTCCACAATATTCATCATCTATATTTTGTGTATTTCCTCATGCACACCTTCGAACATTTTAAAATGTGTCAGTGGATGAGAAGACATTAGCACTGCACTGATAAAGTTTACTTCACAAACATCATACCTAGATGAAAGCCCATAGACAAAATATTTGTAGTATGGGTTAAGAGGCGGGAAGACACTTAAACATGGTAATTTACATCTGACCTGAATTTTGCTCTGTTAATATCCCAAAGCATATTCTTCTCATTTTGTTTATGTTAATACTAGTGATGGCAATTACTTTAACTAACACAAGCAAAAGTCATAAAAAATCCTGCTAATTTTCAATATAGCTCTGAAAAGACAGATAGCAATAAAATTCATGTCAAATATGAAGCTTTAATTTAAGGATCTGCTAATTATCATTAGTATATGAATGGTAATTGAGAACCTGAGCTGGGTAGTTCCCATTGTGGCGCAGCAGAAACAAATCTGGCTAGGAACCATGAGGTTTCGGGGTCCATGCCTGGCTTCGCTCAGCGGGTCAAGGATCTGGCGTTGCCATGAGCTGTGGTGTAGGTCACAGATGCAGCTCAGATCTGGTGTTGCTGTGTCTGTGGCATAGATCGGCGGCTACAGCTCTCATTAGACCCCTAGCCTGGGACCCTGCATATGCCATGGGGGTGGCCCTAAACAAAAGACAAAAAAAGAAAAAGAAAACATGAACTGGCTTTCATCTCCTGTACATTACTGTAATATGGCACTTTTAAAATGAGTGTTACTACCCTCTGACCCTAGTCAGTACTGCAAATATATATATATATATGTTTTGCTTTTTTAGGGCTGAACCCACAGTCAGAGTCAGATAGGAGCTACAGCTGCCAGCCTATGCCACAGCCACTCAGGATCTGAGCCACATCTGTGACCTACATCAAGCTCATGGCAATGTCAGATCCTTAACCCACTCAGTGAGGATGAGGATTGAACCCAAATCCTCATGGATACTAGTTGAGTTCGTTACTACTGAGCCAAAATGGGAACTCCTGCTAATATTCTTTTTAACACCTCACAATAGGTAGGAGTGGTGGGGATGGGAATCTATGAAAGTCGTGTAAGATATGAGAAGTTTTGTCATAATCATCTGTATGTAAAAGATGCAAAACAACCTTAAGTATCAAACTACATCCATTTACCCACAAGGAAAAGATCTTGTGTTACTGAGAGCAGGTGTCACAACCCAAGGCCTTCAAGGCCCAGCTGGGGTGGAAGAGTCTGCTCAGTGCAGGAGAGATGCAGCTCCAGCAGCACCTAGCAGGCAGGCTTACAAGACCACAACTTCTGATTTTTAGAGGCAAGCCACAGATCCTGAGGTGGGGTGAATTTCCTAATTTATAAATACTAGTGTTCAATATATTTAAAAGCTCTACATACCAAACAAAACAGCCTATGGGCCATAATCAGCAGTGGTAACTAGCTCCCTAAGTTAAGGAAGCTAAAGAAGTTGGTGCATCCAGAGGCTGGGAATACTTTTTCCATCAACTCCCTCTACCTTGCCCTCAGCCTTCCATCCAGCCCCAGCACCTGGTGGAGGTTCAGCACTATGGCGACACATAGCCTAAGTGTTCCAGGTCATCGTGATTAGAAAGACTTCAGGATATGAGGTGTGACCCAAGTCATTTGGGCCTAGGGTTATTATTTTACATCTAAACTGATTCCAGGGGACAGGAGTGTGACCACTGTTTCAGAGAAAAGTGATTCTATCTACTGAGAGCCAACTTCGTATCAGATAATACATTGGCTCTTTTCTATCAAATTCTCAGAATTTTGTAAAGTAGGCATTAGCATCATCTTTACAAATAGGGAAGCCAAAGTTTGGTTTGAATCTCTTTTTTTTATGATTTTTATTTTTTTCCATTATAGCTGGTTTACAGTGTTCTGTCAATTTTCTTATCTGTATGATTTCCAAGACCAGATCTATGAGCAGATTTCCAAACGTTCTACGAACTTAATTGTAACTCCCAGTTACTGTCTACCTGCTAAGGTGTGTGTGGCCCATAAAAGGAGCACATAAAGTGCAGCATCCAACTTGGCACAAAGAAGGTGCCTCTTCCACATAGTATGGCAACAATTGGACCTAGTCACAGTATTGTGTACATGTTAACTCACTGCTTGAGTTAGTAGAAATGGCCTTTCTGTGAAAAAGCCCTGCCACAATTTTCAATTTTGTCCCAACACCTTCTGTGTTAAATATTTCAAAACTCTAACAAATGATAATTATAACAATAAAGTAAGATTTAGTAATTACTATGTACCAGACACTGTTTTTGGCATCCTGCATGTACTATCTTATTTAAACAATAACTGTCCCCAATAGATGCTTTTACCCCCAATTTACAGATTAGGAAACGAAGACATTATAAAGATTAAGCACTTTTTCCAAGGGCATACTATAGTTAAGTTATGGAATGAGATTTTGAAACAAGACAATTTGGCTTTCAAAACTACACTGCTATTTTTTAATATTATATTCCTTTCTTAAATATGAAACCTAATGAAAACAGCCTTATGAGAATTTTATGATTTTGGAAGTCAGTTTCCCAGTAGAATCACTGTGGAATTAAATGAGTTAGAAAGGAATATATTTATTTATGATAACAACAACTGTATTATTAAGTTCATCTCAAATTATGCTTACTCAACATAGGGAATACACTTAATACAAACATCACATGAATCTGGACATTACAAGAAAAGGCAAAAAAAACCAACTTTTTACAAAGAGTTAATTTAACCATGTTTAAGAGTTATCTTAAGACATAAACCTTTGTATGAGGTACACCTTGTATTTTCAGAATAATAAACTCCTCCTTGCCATGACCCCAAGTAGAACTTTTCTGTCTAGAAAAGTACAACTAAAGTCCAATATCTTATTTATCTTTATAAAAAGTGATAAATAAATTTTGAAAAAGAAAAAGGTGATAAGAAAAATTTTTAATGGGTGTTTATATATTTATCAATCAGTATAATTATTGAAATGTTTATACTATTGGATTTTTTTACTTAAAATTTTTCTTTTTGGAAAAGAGGTACTTTTTTAAAAAACCTGACTTAGTAATACAGATATCATGGTGGTAATTAAATGTCAGTTTAAGCCAAATGTCTAGATTTTTATGTGTCCAGTTAAGGATGGAATTAAGAAAAAAAAAAAACCCTGTAATTTGACAAATTAAAAATTTTAAATGCAGTGAAACAAAAGAGGAAAATATGGTATACATATAATCTCATAAGAGCTACAGATTAGCTTAACCATTTTCACATTTACTATTACTGCTTCAAGTCTATGGACTGATACAAACTTCCTATTCATGCCCAGTATAAAGAGGGGGCTGTATGAAGATGGATGGGCCTGCAAGCATTAGCAGTGGATCTAAGAGTGTTTGCTAGGACATCCTGGAGTTGCACACCCACTGTCATGAGTGTTGAGACACTGTTCCTGCTGGTGTTAGGAATATATCACAATGTGTCTTCACAGAAACATATACAACTCATTTAAAAAAAATTTTTAAAAACCTCCAAAATCTTAGCAAATAACATTTCTTAAACATTTATTAAATCATGTTGCTGCACTGAATAATACACATAGAATTTCTCTTGGATCTTAACCTTTCTGGTCTGTTTCTGAAAACCTTTGGTAATTTCAACTCACTTTCTATCAATAGCTCCGTTAGAGTAAGGCAAGAAATGCTTCAGGCTCAGAAAGTGAACTCCTCTTGGATCAAAATACCATAGAATCCTGGGGTTACCTTTCTCACCCTTGAGTCTTTTGTATCTATTTCTCAAAAGTGCTCCTATGGCTGCTCTTTGAACAAGTTTGGAAACCGGAAACACATGAATATAGCATCTTCCATCTTCTAACAATTCTACTTATTAGGGAATTGTTCTTTGGAAGTGCCTAGAGAAACTATGTTTCCACTGTACTCCTTATATACCTCTCTATGTAATTCTAAGTAGAGTGACTTAAAATTATCATTTTTATTAAGATAGTTATCCCAACCACCACTTCAGCTCCTACTCAAAAGACTGGGCTCAAAAATTAATTAATAAATGAGCTATTTAAAGATTACATGACTTTCAATAGAAATTTTAAATTATTTTAAGCCCTAAATAAATCAACATGCTGTAGAGTTTTGAAATAGTATAATCACTGAAACTCAATTCACATAATGGTTAGGCTGAAATATTTGGTTAAAAAAATATAGGTAGTAACTAAAGGATCTATACATCTGGTAGTGCCACACCTGCCATGTAGAGTAAATAAGAATTAAGTAATTTCAGGTAAAGAGAAAAATATTACTCAACTGCACTTAAGCAATAGTCTTTCATCATTCTGCAAAGTTCTTCTTGATCTCTGTATTGTAATAATGACCAATGAAACTTATTTATTGATACCACATTTGTCAGAACCCTTTGTAATGCTGATAGCAAGACCAGATCTAATATCCACAATATCTGTTTTTATTATTTATATAATCACATTTTGAAACAAAGACTTATTTGCAAGGCAACTACTCCTATATACTCACAAACTGTGTTTCAGGACTATGCAGCATATTAAGAGAGGGAGCTGGTAGGCATGATTCCCCCAATTACTTTCCTTAAATTGTAAACTTGCAAGATGATTTCCTAAATGTGGCCTATTAATCAATCTGTCTAGTTCTAAGTATATAGCTCTGAAGTAATCTCCTACCTCATCTTCTTCATGCTTAAGATTTATGTAACATTGCCATCTAGATTTACTCCCATCGATTAAATTCCCTTTTGAAAAATTGTTTTACTTACTAAACTTTCTTCTTCATCCAGCAATATTTTTCTCACCCCCAATTATGCATTTCTGGAAAACAACCCTGCTAATGTTTTGTTTTGTTTGTCTGTCATTTTAAGGCCATACCCAAGGCATATGGAGGTTCCCAGACTAGGGGTTGAATTGAAGTTAAAATTGCTGGCCTACACCACAGGCACAGCAATGCCAGATCCAAACTGTGTCTGCAATCTACATCACAGTTCACAACATTGCTGGATCTTTAACCCACTGAGCAAGGCCAGGGATCGAACCTGCGTCCTCATGAATGCTAATCAGATTCGTTTCCGCTGAGCCTCTAAATTACAGAAGGTGGAGTTCCCGTCATGGCTCAGTGGTTAACAAATCTGACTAGGAACTATGAGGTTGCAGGTTCCATCCCTGGCCTTGCTCAGTGGGTTAAGGATCCAACGTTGCTGTGAGCTGTGGTGTAGGTCGCAGACATAGCTCGGATCCTGTATTGCTGTGGCTCTGGCGTAGGCCGGCGGCTACAGCTCCGATTCGACCCCTAGCCTGGGAACCTCTATATGCCTCGGGAGTGGCCCTAGAAAAAGGCAAAAAGACAATAAATAAATAAATAAATAAATCATAGAAGGTAAGTAAACTTAGCATCTTTCATTCCTTCTGAAAATAATATATTTGTTTCCTAAAATGTTTATCTTCAATCATGTCCAAATTAACCAGCAGGTAGCTACTAATATCATCAACAAACATGCAAAAAGAAGGTCATAGTATAGTTATGCCATATGACCAGTATAATAGCTTCCATCAATGCTTTTCTAGATACTCACAGGGTTAAAGCTAAGAATTAAGGACTATCCATATAAATATATGCACATGGGTAAGTATAGCGTGGTACACTGATTTCCCAGTGCTTTTAGATTCCTCCTTTTGCTTTCCTACACCCAATTCTGAGAGGTAGATGACCAGGCCACATGATCATAATCATCAATTGTTATTACACAGATATGAATGAAATAGAGCCTAATTTCATGCGTCAGAAATATTTTAAAATTATAGGTCCCAAATATGTGGCTAAAAACTAATGAAAGCATTGAACAACATTGCTTATTATAAATAACATTGCTATAAGACATATATAGATTAATAATACAACCTACCCATCAAATCCCTGTAGTTCACATTCTTTTAGCAGTGACAGAGCGTGCCCTTCATATTCCGTTACTGTTTTTTTAAAAAAGAGAGAGAGAAAGGTGAAAGTTTTAAACCAATGATCGACACTCTTTACTTGGTTTGGCAAAATAATATGGTAAACATATGGTCAGGTCATAAAACAACATTTATTCTTGAATATTTATTTTTTAATCATGGGAAAGAGGATTAAGTGTTACTTGCCCAATGTGTTTTACAGCTTTATGTAAAAGAGGGTCATATATTCGTTCAAGTACATAAGTCATTTAGGGATATCCCGCACAGAGCAGTTAGATAATTTATCTTGGTGCCTGTCTGTTTAGTGTTCCCTAAATAAGACACATTTCCTTTAAATCAGAAGCCTAGGAGCAGCAGTATTTTGAAAATAAGGCATATTAGCTGGCATCAAATAGTCAATGTTAAATCGCTTTGGCAACCTTACATGAATAAATTAGCTGAAAGGTTAGTGTAAGATTTACATACTAGAAGAATGTGTATCTGGAACTGCTAGACTAAAAAGAGGAGGAGTTGGATGTGAAAACGTGAAGCACAGCCAACACCAATGATAACAGACCCAACGCCAAGGAGGAGGGTGGCACACAGGCCCACCAGAGCCCAGATTCTCCGAGGAAATGAATCTGTCACTCCCTATCGTTGTCTCTACAGTCATGATGCCCTATGCAGTATTGCAAATGCCAGTGAAGACAGGATAAACTGGCACACTGCAGATGGCATCAAGCATCCCAGCCACATTTAGCATTTTCTAGGGCAGCTCTGCCAGAAGAGACAGCCCAGCTGTATCCACCCATCAAAGATTTCTGCTGACTGACATGACACTGCAGATGGATTTTTTGTGTAAGAATGTGCATCATTATATGCAAGATTACATTAATCTTTCATGCCTGTCTGTCCCTGGTGCCAGCATGGTTCAAGCTTTCCCTACAATGTTTTTAGATATTGTTAAAAATTATTAGTCTTGCTGTCTAAAAGAATCATTCTGTATCCAGCAGCATTACATTGTAATTCTCCCACAGCTTATTCAAATGCAGTTAACATTCACATGAATAAAACCTCTCTATATTAAATTCTAGTCAGAAGAAAGCTACAAGAAAATGAAATATAAAATATTAATATTAATAAACATAGAAGGTTAAGTTATCATAAATGACTATGTGCTGATCATTCATCTGTAACTTCAGCAAGTTGTTGCGACCTTAAAAGCAAAATAATAAAATGTCTTACAAAAACACATTAAAATTAATTAAGGATATTAGGAAAAGATATTTATGCTGAGCATCAGTTTATCAAGGCTCATTTTTACACCAAAACTTACTCTGGCAAAGCTTTTCAAATCCAAAACAAAATTAGTCTTAAAATTACCTTGTGACTGAATGCTACTTTTATTTAGGAAAAATGTGAAATAATAGTCTACTTTTTCCCTTCGGCTTGCAAGTGAAATGTGACTATACACAGATGCAAATTATATAAGAACAGTAATTTTTAAGTGACCCTGTAAAAGGTAAAGAAAATGACTGATTCAGACAGAAAAGATGAAAGAAATCTGACCACAATATATTAGGACAATAAACAAAAATAATCAAGTCCTTGGTTTCAGGGAGGTTATATTCTGGAGACAGATAAAATACGCTAAATTTTAAAGATGAATGTACAATATAGACTAGTAACAAGTGATCACAAAGAAAAACAATGTATGGGGAAAAGATAAAGAATAATCTGAACTACTATTTAGAAGGAATCAAAATATATGTTTAGATGGGATATTATGGGCTCTGGAAGCAGAAAGAGCCAGATTTGAAGAGCACCCCACTTCAAATAAACATCAACAGTGGGCTGCTAGGCAGATGCAGTTTCAAAAGAAAGTTACTAGCCTCTTCTTTCATCTATTTTGATTTTCCAATGAGATTGACACCCCTTTTATGTAGGAAATTTGGAGTTTTCATTGTTTACGACTCTTTGAACACACAGTTCTCACAGCTGGGATCTGCCACACACCTCAACCTTCAGTTTAAATATTACTGCCTCAGAAAGACAATGTTGGAGGAAGGTAATGTCTTGAGGTTAATACTGAATGTTGATGAGGAAACAGGTAAAATCAGATGAGTTTTGATTCAGACATAAGAAACATTTCTTGGTCTGGGGATAAAACTACTGAGATGCCATTTTCTTTCCTGTCCTATTGGTACTTCAAACATAGGAAGTTCTAAATAGAATCCATCATTTCCACCTTCAAATACACTGCCTTTCAATTGTACTGTCCTTTTTTTGTGTTCCATCATCCACTCCCCACTACTCAACATAGGAAAATGTCTTCTTTCTAGAGTATCCCTTTCCTTTACCCTGAACAACCACTCCCACACCCAAAGCCAGTTGTTTCTGTCTTTTAGTTGTTCTGCTGTATCCCCACATTCCTCAAGCCAATGCCCTGGATCCAGCCACCACCATTTTTAATATGCAAACTACATCAGCCTCTCCTCCAGTCTCACTTCAGCCTTTATCCCACTCTAGCCAGAATAACCTTTCTGAAGCATATATTTAACAACATCCCTTCCCCACATAAACACCACTGATGACCACTCATTGTCCCCAGGAATAAAGCTGCAACTCCCTGATTTCATAGTATTGGAAATAGGATGTGTGTGTGTGTGTGTGTGTATAAATCCTATTTCTATATCCATAATTACTCAAGGGATACTCTAGAGTAATACTCTAGAAATTTTCACACATTACTCTTACTCTTTCTCTCTCAATCACTCTAGCTAGATGTGATTCATGAACATTTACCATCCAGGTTTTTATTTATTTACTTTTGTGTGTGTGTGTCTTTTTGCCTTTTCTTGAGCTGCTCCCGCAACATATGGAGGTTCCCAGGCTAGGGGTCGAATCAGAGCTGTAGCCACCAGCCTTTGCCAGAGCCACAGCAACGCAGGATCCAAGCCGCGTCTGCGACCCACACTGCAGCTCATGGCAATGCCGGATCGTTAACCCACTGAGCAAGGCCAGGGATGGAACCCGCAACCTCATGGTTCCTAGTTGGATTCGTTAAACACTGTGCCACGATGGGAACTCCTACTATCCAGGTTTTTATTAAGATGTAGGTAAAATTGGAAGGGAGTAATGCCTCAGCCTACTAGCATATTTTATAACACAATTTTATCAGATCACCTAGTTTTCTGCTAGGTGAGATCAGGAACAGTAAGAGGTATCTCCAAGGAAGGGAAGGCTTTAAGGAGAGAACTAAAGAGCCAAAGGGAATGAATTCAAAGAGATTTGGTAGAAGCGTCAAAAATTAAACGCATGATCCTAGAAAGAGGAAAAAAAGTGATAACAAAACCCACTTTCTTGACAACTCTGCCCAGGGTCAGACAGGAGACAAAATTATCTGGTGACAAGGCACCCCCATTGGCACTGAGCTGGCAGAGATCAAGGCTATACGCAGAGAAGTATTTTTGACCATGATAATGATAATGAGCATGATAAGGTCTAGCAGCTTTGTTATTACAAAGACTGACTAAAGGGAAGCAATTATCTGTCTTGAACAAGAGAGATAAAGGGCAGACATAATATCTGTTTTCAAATACCTCAATGCTCTTACACACAAGATGGGAAATATTTATTTCATTTATTTTGTATCACTACAAAAGACAAAATCAACCCTAAAGATCACAAGAAAGCAAATGTCAGTTCTTGAGGTTGATATCTCACACAAAGGCATCTGGCTGGAGGAGTGGGTAGGTATGCAGTATAGCCAATACCCCTATTCAACATGCTAAGTGACCCTGGGCTGCATCAGCCCAGAAGAAAGGGCACATTTTTTTAAGTTACCACAAAGGAGGTGCTCTTTTCTAATATACACAGAGGCACAGCGACCCTGAACTCAAGTTAAGAATGTCTAGCAGTGTTTTCTGGCACACTGACTCCACCACAGGGTGCTGAGGCTGGGTGACCCCACACCTGTACTCCACTGTACGAGGGAAACGGAACTAGACAGCCTCCAAAATTCTTCCCAGTTTAATTTACCTGCTGCCTTGACTTTTTCGCTTTATTGTTCTAAGAATTATCCTATGAATCTATGATGTCTAAATTTCCTCTCACATCTTTAATAGTGTAATTCCTAAATCTGCTCTGCTTTGGGAGGAAAAGAAAGAAATGCTATCATATGCCAGCATGTGCTTACCATTCATGCTCTTCGATTTACATACCAAGTTAATAAGAATAAATAACTCTCTTCTTTCTAGGTTCTTCCAGAGTTCTTCTGATACCATTAGGAGATAAGATACTGACTGTACTGACAGTGGCAAAGCACACCGTTAGCTCAACTATTTCAAAAGATGATTATCTACATTTAGAAGCAGTTAGGGTTTCGGCACAAACCAAAATGGAAGATATATATTTTTATTAATGTGGTGAGAATCTTCTTTTTTAAAAATAGAAGTTTGTACCTTTTGACACTCTTCGCCCATTTTACCCTCCCTAACCTCTGGAGAAATCTCTTTACATGTTTTGGTTTATTTGTTTGGGGGTGGTTAAAAATATTCCACATATAAGTGAAATGGTACAGCATTTGTCTTTCTCTGGCTTATTTCACTTAGCATAATATCCTTAAGATCCATTTATCTGTTCCCAAATGGCAAGATTTCTTTCTTTTGTATGACTAAATAATATTCACGCACACATGTATATACCACATCTTCTTTATCTATTCATCCACTGATGGACACAAGTTGATTCCATATCTAAATTATTGTAAATAGTGCTACAATGAATACGGGGTACAGATATCTTTTTGAATCAGCATTTTTGTTTTCTTAAGATAAATACTCAGAAGTGTGGAATTGCTAGACCATATGGTAGTTCTATTTTTAATGATTTAAGGAATTTCTGTACTGTTTTCCACAGTGTCTGCACCAATTTAAATTCCCACCAACAATGCATAAGAGTTCCCTTTCCTCTACATCCTCACCAACGCTTGCTATTTCTTGCCTTTTAGAAAACAGCCATTCTGATAGACGTGAGGTAATATCTCACTGAGGTTTGTGCTGTATTCCTCTGATGGTTAGTGATGCTGAGCCCCTTTTCATGTACCTGCTGGTCATGTGCATCTTATTTGGGAAAATGTCTATTAGGATTATCTGTCCATTTAAAATTTTTTACTAAGGTATAACTGATTTACAATGTTGTGCTAATTTCTGCTGAACAGCAAAGTGACTCAGTTATACATGTACACATACACACAGTCTTTTTTTATATTCTTTTCCATCATCTACCCCAGGAGATTGGATATAGTTCCCTATGCTATATACCATAGGACATTATTGTTTATCCATTCTAAATGTAATAGTTTGTATCTACTAACCCCAAATTCCCAATCCGGCCCATTCCCTTCACCCTCCGCCTTAGCAACCACAAGTCTGTCCTCTATGTCTGTGAGTCCATTTCTGTTAGGGACCTAATCAAACTTAGAAGCTTTTGCAGAGCAAAGGAAACCATTAACGAAAACAATGAAAAGACAACTAACAGAATGGGAAAAAATAGTTGTAAATGATGCAATCAACAAGGGCTTAATCTCCAAACAATTAACATTAAACCCTCCAAGGGTTTAATACAAACAACTCATACAACTCAACACAAAAACAAGCCCAATCAAAAAATGGACAGACCTAAATATACATTTCTCCAAAGAAGAGGCCAGTAGACACATGAAAAATGCTCACTATCACTCATTATTAGAGAAATGCAAATCAAAACTACAATGAGGTACAACCTCACACCAGTCTGAATGGCTATCATTAATAAGTCTACAAATAACAAATGCTGGAGAGGGTGTGGAGAAAAGAGAACCCTCCTATACTATGGGTGGAAATGTAAATTGTTACAACCACTGTGGAAAATAGTATGGAGGCTCCTCAGAAAACTAAATATAGAAGTATCATATGATCCAGCAATCCTAATCCTAGGCTTATATCTAGGAAAAAAAAAAAACACAACTCAAAAAGATACATGCACCCCTATGTTCATAGCAGCATTATTTACAATAGCCAAGGCATGGAAACAACCTAAATATCCATGAATGGATTAAGAAGATGTGGTACATATATACAATGGACTACTACTCAGCAATAAAAACGAATGAAATAATGCCATTTGCAGGAACACAGATTATTATACTAAATGAAGTCAGAAAAAAAAAAGACAAACACCCAGTAATACCGTTTATACATAGAATCTAAAAATGAACCTATCTGTCCATTTTAAATCAGATTGTTGGGGGAGATTTTTGCTATTCATTTTAAAAAGAAATTTATAGAAAAAGTATTATACATCTAGCTATAATTTTTCACATACTGCTGTATTCATATAACATCATCTCTTAATGACTTCATCATGGTAAAGAATTTGCTACATAATTCGTATTCCATTTGGACTCAGGAGTGCATACAAGATATGTTCATGGTCACACTGGACATGCAGAACATGTACTCTCTCTGCTTCACTCCTTCGTAGAAGATACTTTTTCTTTCAAAGTCTGACTTTAATCTTACTATTACATAGTTTGTAAAACTGAAATGTACAGCATATGACCATCTTTCTGCAGCACTTCATAACACACAAGGTAGTTTCAAATTCATTACCTTATTCACAATACAAAACTACACTGTGAGATAGGCAGAAAGATTCTAAAACTTTTCAGACACCCACACATGGTATTCAGTCCTTCTCAAAATACAGGAGACATATTTAATATAAACATTTAGCCAATATATATACAAAAATGGTTTTATAAGCAAAATGATGCAATTTTATAATTTTGCCTGTAGGAGGAGTGTTAGGCAGCTAATAATTAGCCATTCTGTATAAGTATATTAAGAAGTTCTAAATTTACTATTACATGTATAAGTTTATTTTATGTAAAACTAAATATAACATTCAATAACATCTAAAAATTTAGGGTAAAAATCCCTAGAACATAGTATTTTTATCTCCAATACAATTGTTTTAAGAAGAAAGGCACATGCCTATTATTTCCTCTACCTTAGTTCAGGCCTCACATCCTGGTTTCCTCTCCTCCAATCTCTTCCTCTTCTTTTCTAATCTTCATTCTGAAGACAAAATTATCTTTGCTAAACCAGATTACAACACTATGATAAAAAATACACACCAATTTGGGATCAACGTCTGATGAGTAAACTCCTCATGGTGAGGAGTAGCACAAAGATCCACCCTTAATCTGGACTCAGATTTCCTCTTGTGCATGATGTTGGCAGCCTTCCCAAATTCAGTTCAGGTGTCCTCAGCCTTCAGGGAAAAGGGTCCCACCCTCAGCCCACAGGAAGGGTCTTGATGCTTAAAGAGAGTGAGTGCTTGGGAGGGAGGGGGCAGAGATGCTACATTAGGACAGTCAAACTGAAGAGAAGAAAAAAAAATTAGGGAGGGGTTTACATCCCTGGAATAGGGACGATCCCAGGCCAGGGACTAAATCCAATCCAACTGTGACCTATGCCACAGCTGTGGCGATGGTGGGATTCTTAACCTACTGTGCTGGGCCAGGGATCAAACCTGTACCTCTGCAGGAACCTGTGCCACAAGAAAACGCCCTGAAGGGAAGAAATTTTAATCCTTGTTCAGGACTATTGAATCTCTCACACATGCACTCCTCTCCCATCCCACTAGATTTGAATAAAGAAGAATCAAATTGCACTGGCTATCATTTTATGATGATAGAAAGGACCATATATATTTAAGATGAAGCCAATGTTATGAAAGAATTACCAAAACACTATGAGCACAATGGACACAGACACCCCTACCTGTATGTGCTGATAGCTTACCTGCTTCTTCTCACTCTTCTTTTTCTGCTCTGCAGAGAGAAAACATTGTTTGCCTCCTCTGACATGCCCAAACTGTCCAGTTCAAATATCTTCCTTACGCCTTTCCATCAAAGTTAATATCACCCTCTGAGACACCATAATTGATTTATGTATCTCCCATTTATATCTACTTTAAATATCTATTTTAATCCCTAATAAATTAACAGTCACTCAAGAGCAGGTTGTAGAGCTTTTCCATTTTGAATTCTGCAGAGTGGTTAACACAAAACATTGATTAAGAATTTCTTGAACTGAAGTACATATAGTAACATCCACATAAAACTGTTTCAGATAGGAGGTCCCGTCGTGGCTCAGTGGTTAATGAATCCGACTAGGAACCATGAGGTTTCAGGTTCGGTTCCTGGCCTCGATCAGTGGGTTAAGGATCCAGTGTTGCCATGAGTTGTGGTGTAGGTTGCAGACGCGGCTCGGATCCCACGTTGCTGTGGCTGTGGCGTAGGCCGGTGGCTACAGCTTCCAATTAGAACCCTAGCCTGGGAACCTCTATGTGCCGCAGAAGCAGCCCTAGAAAAAGGTAAAAAGACAAAAAAAAAAAAACAAAAAAAAAAACTGTTTCAGATATTTAATCAATGAAACAAAACAATGAAGTGTTACTGAGCTGGCCAAAAATAAGTTTACTCAACTTTTAACTGTCTCATCCTAATGTGAATTGCAAACTTTTCCTTCTGCCAACCCTTGAAAATATTGAGTGGAAAGGAACAATAGATCTGAACTGTTTCTTTTTCTTATAAATCATCTACAAGTAAACCAAAAGCCGAAAAGATCAAAAATGAACTCCTTTACTACAACTTTAATTCAGAAACTCCTCTTGAGTTTTTCAGGGTAGTTTCTCCTGAGGCTTCATTGCAGTAGATGCCCTCTGAAGTGGATGATCTTCTTACAAAGATTGCTGTTATTGTTTTTAAGGAACTACCTTCTACCCCACCCATCAAGTCCTGAGATGTGGATTTAAGAACCTTATTTTTATTGTGAGACCCCTCTCCCTTGGTTATAGCAAGGCAAAGCCAGGTCACTCTGAATTTATTTTCCAGGAATTTACAATTGGGACTAGGAGATGCCAAGTGCACTCTGGCCTTGTGTCTGAGTAGGATTCTCATGCAATCTCCTCATCAATTAAAATTTACTGCAAATTTACACTCTGTGCTAGTGAAGCTACATAGAAATAAAACCAGAAAAACTAAGGGTGTGATTCAGGAATAGCATCAAACCCTGCTTCTCACCCCACCCACCATGGGAAAAATAGTCTCCAGGAAACAAAAGATTTTGGTCACCAAATTTAAAAAGTTGAAAAGAATTTTACTCATCTTCTTTCTATTAACTTCAGCATTAGCAAATTTCTATTTTCTTGGGCACAAACTTAAGCACCTTTCTTATTTTAAACAATGAATTTAAGCTCCTGGCTTCTCTAAATTCATCTAAAATTAGCAGTTAAGTGCTTAGTTTTGACCTAACCAGCAGGGGTCAGAGTCAGAACAAAAACCACCTAATGAAGGATTCCATGGAAAGACATCAAACATTTAAGTGAGCAAAAATCAATGACTATTAAACTGCAGAAATAATGTATAAATAGCCAATATCTCAATGAAGATATCGCAAAGTGTGCAACCTTTTTAAAAATGATACCTAATAACTTTTAAAGTCTGAAAAACAGTCAAAAGAGAAAAAATAAATAAATTATAATCCTGGAGCTGGCTGCAGTAACTTACAGAGGCACATAAACAACTTTAGATATTACAAGTAGCTTCCAAAATTTGGCTTAAGAATGAATTTAAAGTCATTTTGCTTCCTTAAGTATGATTTTTTAAATGGCAAAGTTATGTCCTGAAAATACTTACTTGTTACATCAGTCTTTATTCCTGCAATTTTCAACAGTGGTTCAACCTTCTCAGAATAGACCTGGGTAGCTTCTTTTTTGTGACTTTGGGGGTTGAGGAGTATTTTTAAAGATTTTGGTCTGTTTGAAAAATCTAAGAGGAAAATATAAAGACAAAAATTATAAAGTCTTGTCAGTATTTGTTTCCCTTTAAAACCATACACTAAGTCTGGTTAGAATGTTATACACCTATTTAAGTAGTATTTGCTATTTGTATTTGAAATTCTAGCATGAGTTCTCCTGAATATGGCATTATTTTAAAACATTTCACATATTTTCTAGCAGAGAAACAGGACTATCCTTCTTTAACTCCTGAGTTACAACAAAGCATTTAATTTGTGAAGGAAGGTGTGAATGAAAGTAACTTTGTGAATATTAGGCAATATTTATGTATATTTACCAAAGTATCAATGATACATCAAATGTTCCTTTAGCATTTGTCTCTGGGTAGAAAAGCAATGGACTGTAACAACTGGAAAAGTCCATCTTACTCTCCTTGGATAAATGTGCTCATTAGGGAAATTATTGGAACTGGGCACTCCAATGACCCAAGGGCTACCCAGGGCTGACCTGCTGATGAGCCCAGGGTGGAGTAGAGTGTGCAGGGCCAGGTCATGGCCAGCACCCAGGCAGTGCATGCTGGAAGCTAAAAAGAGAGTTGAGGTCGGAGTTCACGCCTGAAAAGGGGCCAGGGAGAAAGAACTCTTCCCTGAGGAATTGGGAAAGCAAAGCCTCTCAGCGGGGACCTGGGGATGGTGCCGCCTCACAGTTGGGGCTGAGATTTGATACTACAATTTTCTGGGCTTGCAAGATGCTTATCACTTAGAGCCCAGTTGGAGCAGGTGCAAAGCAAATTTTCTGTTGTTAGGAAAGGGCAGGGGGGACAGAGGAGCCACAAGAAAGCTGACGACCACTTCTTTCATGGTAAGCTACTCTCACAGGGCCACGCTTCAAGGTTAGAAAAGCAGTTACTAACATCCATTTTTAATGAAACCGTTACTACAGCCAAAAGAAAAATGTCCATTACATCCAAGCCGGGTTTTGTGCCTCACATGAATATAATATTTTATGTCTTACCATACTTGATATAATAAATTTTCAACAGCACATAATGTTTGAACTCAGGGAGAGTCTTGGCTGAGAATGAGATAGGGTGATGCTGAATTCCTCACCTCTTCTGTATTTGGCCCTGGGATCCCATTTTGGTAAAAGACTTCTGCCAGCCTCTTCATCACCCATTCTTGAAACCTCAAAGCCATGCTCAATTCATTCCTTGTTTTCAATTCCTACATTCAAATGAGTGCCCAGATTTTTGAGCTGATGACCATTTGCTTCCATGCTTCTGCCCTTCCTGGCTATTTCCCCTGACTGTGTTCTCCAGGGGCACTCAAAGGCACGCTGCAGCCCCCACCTTCCCCACATCCTCAGACATCATGTCTCCCATCAGCCCTGCACTAGTTCAAAGCACCAGGGCTCATCACTGCCTGTGGAGAAAACCTGCACCCCTGAAAATGGCATACAGAGCCTCCCCTAAGTGACTCCTATCCACCCTCTCCCCTTTCTCTTACACATATATTCAAGCAACATTTACTGAGCATTTGTGCTGAGTACTGGGTAGCGGGAAACTGTGATTAACATGTGGTTCAAGCTTTTAAAAGGGAGAAGGGAGAAGATGTATCCACGAATAGAGAGAGCACAAGACAGCACAGATCTGTTAACACAGAGGCACAAAAAGCCAAGCAAGGGCCTGACAGGAAGGTAGTTAGCTCTTACTAGGAATCCAGAAGAGGCCCAAGAGAAGGGAACATGTGAGAGGGGCTTTGGGCTCCTGCTGCTTTCACTACTGGTAGTTCCCTCCTGCTTCACACCTCATCCTTCCCTTAGCAAAACAGCAAGGGTCAGGCCAGGGAGGAAATTCTAAGCAGTGAGAACATTCCAGAAAATGCTCGAAGCAAACTAAGCACAGAGGGTATTCTGTTCCACTTCAGCTTCCCCTTCATGTTCTGGACCCACTGTATCACTTGTCAAATACCAAGTCTGCCAGGCCTTTCTCTGTTTGGTTTTCCCTTTCTACTCTGCCTTGTCTCCACTTCTTTGACAATTCAACCACTTTTTCGAAGCTCACTTCAAATAACATTTCCTTAGAGTTCGCTCTGTGGCTCAGCAGAAACTAATCCAACCAACATCCATGAGAATGCAGGTTCCATCCCTGGCCTTGCTCACTGGGTCCGGGATACGATGTTGCCATGAGTTGTGATGTAGGTTGCAGACCCAGCTTGGAACCTGCATTGTTGTGGCAGTGGCATAGGCTGGCAGCTGTAGCTCCAATTCAACCCCTAGCCTGGGAACTTCCAAATACCATGGGTGAGGCCCTAAAAAAAAAAAAAAAAAAAAAAAAATACCACTTCCTCACTGAAGCCCTTCCTAATCACCAACAGGATTCACCTCTCTGGCTTCTCACTCCTATGTCACTATTTGTACCCCTATTATCTATTTCTTAAATCATTTATTCAAAAAAAATGATAAAACACTCAATGTCTCAAGACTCCCACTGGCCAAACCTGGCACAACACAAAATGGAATAAAGACAGTAATACATCATACGTTCTACATCGACTTTTTAAAAACCCAACTCCATGAGCCATACCAACACAAAAGACAGATAAAAATAAAGGGGGAGAAGGAAAAACTCTTTAATAGTAGAGTAACAACTAATAAATATGGGCAAAAATCACAGAGTTAGAAAATCATTATTTTCTACCATCATAATGATGCATTCAGGGAAGAATCAGCAATGGAAGCTAAAACCATCAGTGAGAGTCAGCTGGGGAAAAAAATATTTACTTATTCTTAAACTCTGTCCTTCCCTATTACTCTATTTACTGAAGGTAAAAGGGGATATTTATAGGAGGGAAGTCTGGCATAAACCTCCTCTGTTCCTCAGTCAAGCAATCAAAGTTAATAGCACCCTGAGTGATATAAACCCACAGCACTGAGACACACAATCTCTGTGGTGTTCCTACCCCAAGTGCATGATGTGGACCTAACATGATGAAACCCTTAGACAAACCCAAGTTGAGGGGCATTCTCAAAATAACTGCCTTAATTTTTTTTTAAAATGTCAAGGCTATGAAAGACAAAAGTGGAGGACCTGTTCTAGATGAAATGAGATTAAAGAGATGACCACTAAATGCAGCATGTGATTGTGGATCAAGTCAAAACAAAACCAAACTGCCATGAAAGACAGGATTATTGCCCTTTAACCAGGAAGGACTAAGCAGATAAATCTAGGGCTCGCTTTTTTGGGGGCGGGGGGCATGCCTATGGCATGTGGAAGTTCCCAGGTCAGAGACTGAACTCAAGCCACAGCAGTGATAACACTGGAACCTTAACCTACTGAGCCACCAGCAAAATCCCTAGGGTTCACTTTGATTAAAACATGACAAGGAAAAGAAACTTGTTCTAAATTCCAGAGTCCACAAGTTAGACTGAAAATCTAAATTGTTTCCCTTACCTAGTGACTTTGTTAGAATATTTTGGTGCATTTCTCCAGTAAGGACAGATCCAGTAAGAAAGGTGTCTGGGCCCTGAAATGGCAGTCCCCAAGTGTTATAATTAAAACCAAACTTTATTTCCCCCTTTTCCTGTATCATGACTGTGGAAGAATAGAAGTGTAACTGGAATAACTGCCAGACAGGATTCTAGAAGCTGTGGTTCTATCAGTGCACAAAAAAAAAGGCTTGGCCTCATGAAGCTTCCACTCCAATGGCAGAAGACAGAAATAAAAAAAGAGAATTCAGAGCATGTTAGGTCATAAAAAAAAAAATTCATAAAAATGAACTCTGTGGTGGGAGAAAAGGAGGGCAAAGGGAGAAGTGACTTGCTGGCCAGAACAGATCATGTCACTCGGAGCCTTTACAAAGACTTTGGCTGTGGTTCTGAGCGAGAGCCGCAGCAAGGAAATTTTCGAGCAGTGCAGCAATATAACTTTAGGTGTTAAAAGGATCACTCCAGCTGCTGCATGGAAAGCAGACACAGATGGGGTAAGGACAGGCAAAGTAAGAAGAGTTGTAATATTCCAGGTGGGAAATGACTGTACTTAGACACAGTGGTTGAGGTAGACATTCCAAGAAAAGCTAGATTCTAGATACAGCTCCTTATGAAGGTATAATCAACATACACATTATGTTAGTTTCAGATGTATAATACTATGTCTTGACATTTCTATCCATTGGGAAATAATCATCACAATAAGTCATTCTCTTCTGTCACCAGAGATTAGAAAAAAATTTTTTTCTTGTGCTGAGAACTTCTAAGATTTACCTAGCAACTTTCAAATGTATTTTGAATATATTCGATTATATTTTGAAGGGAGAAGGGTCAGGATTTTTTTACTGTTTGGATATGACATGTGAAAGAGAACTTGCATGTATAGCTGAATAAGGAGAATAGCTAGACAGCGAGAAACTACTCTACGTCTATACAAAAATGTGTCTTCTGTGACTTCGTACATAGATGGGCAGCATCCCAACCCACTAATCTGTGCTTTGCTTTTCCTCTTACAATATTCTGGAGGTGATTCCACACCACTACGTACAGTGCCATCTTACTTTATTTAAAGCTGCCTTGTTTGCTTTGTATGGATGAACTGCAATTTAATAACTAGTTACCTGGGGACGGGTGCTGAAGTTTTTTCCAACTTTCTTTTACTGCAAATAATGCTCCAATGAATATCATTTTGCATCTATTGACATAAAACTGCAGGACAAACTTCCAGAAACAGAATCACTGGATCAGAGGGTATGTACCTTGAGAGTATGTATTGTCAAATTACCTGCCATGGAAACAATGTTAGAGTTGTGACCCCAAAAAAAGTAAATGCTGGAGCAAAAGTAACTGGTCTTAATCTTGGCTCCTCCTTTCGTCAACTGTGTGACCTTAGGTTATTGTCTAACTTCTCTTTCAATTTCCTCATCTGTAAAAGGGGGATAATAACAGTACCTCTCACAAAAGGTAACTGTGAAGATTAAATAAGAAAATGTATAGGACTTAGAAAAGTGCACAGCACATAGTAAGTCCTCAGTTTACCTATTATTTTTACTATCTATTTACACTCCACCAGGAACTTAAAGAGTGTCTACTTTCCTTTCCCTTGTAAATTTTTAATTTGTTTGATCTTTGACAATCTGAGGGGTTGAAAAATTGCTTATCACTCTAATTTAAATTTACATTTCTCTTATTATGAGAGAAGCTGAGAAAATTTGCAAGTGTTTAAGAGCTATTTTTAGTTCTCCATGAATGGTCAGTTTATATCATTAGCCAATTCTTACTGTGTATTGTCTTGGTCATGTAAATTGCAGCAGTGCTCAGTACAGTAAGAAAACCAACCTTTGGTTTATTATATGGGTTACAAATATTTTTCCCACTTAGTACTTTAATTTTAGTTATGTCGTTTTTTCTACATCAAAGGGGGGTCTAAGTTTTCATTTTTATGCACATATCACTGAATTTATCATTTATTTAATGGCTTCTGGGTTTTGTGTCATATTTAAAAGTTACCTTTTAAATTTTAAAAAAATCCTTACTTTTTCTAATAATTTTATGGTCTCAATTTCATATTTTAATACTATCTGAAATTTATTTTGATAGTAGATACAAAATCAGGAGTTGATTTTACTTTTTTCCAGATGGCTATCTATCTGTCCCACAATCATTCATGGCATAATTCATCCTTCTCCCACAGGTTTCAGTTTTCTTTTCCTTTTTTTTTTTTTTTTTTTTTTTTTTTTTTTGTCTTTTCTAGGGCTGCACCCGCAGTATATGGAGGTTCCCAGGCTAGGGGTCGAATCAGAGCTATAGCCGCCAGCCTATGCCAGAGCCACAGCAATGCCAGATCAGAGCCGCATCTGCAACCTACACCACAGCTCATGGCAACGCCAGATCCTTAACCCACTGAGCAAGGCCAGGGATCAAACACTCAACCTCATCGTTCCTACTCAGATTCGTTAACCACTGAGCCACAAAGGGAACTCCACTCTCCCACAGATTTCAAATGCCACCTATAGATACACTAAATTTCTGGATGTGTATGGATCTCTTAAGTGTCTAGTCTGAAGTCTAATGATGTACTCATGTCAGTATCATAATGTTTTAAATATTATAGTTTTATAATATGACTTAATAGCTGGTAGGGTTCGTCTCTCTTTCCTTACCACTTTTAAGGATTTCCATGTCTATTTTTACAGATGATCTTTTTTTTTATGGCCGCACCCACTGTATATGCATATTTCCTGGCCCAGGGAGTGAATCTAAGCCTTGATCCATGGCAGAGCTGTGGCAACACCAGACCCTTTAACCTAATGCACTGGGCCAGGGATTGAACCCACACCTCTGCAGCAACCCAAGCCACTACAATTGGATTCTTAACCCCCTGCATCACAGTGGGAACTCCTACAGATGATCTTAAAAATCAGAGTGTCTAGCATGAAAAGATTCTTCAAGTATTTTATTAGAATAAAATTAAATATATCTTAGGGGTAATAACATTTTTATGAGATTCAGTCTTTCTTTACAGAAACATGGTACACTGTTCCATATTAAGACTTCTGTGTCCTTCAGTACCATGTTAAACATTTTTTCAGATAAATGCTGAACAAGTCTAGGTTCTTCATCTTTTTTTGCAGCTGTTATCAATATGTTCCTAACTCCAGCTCCTAACTGGCCACTGATGGCATATAACAAAACTACTCATTTCTACACTAGCACTTAATTTTCTCATTGTTTGTCACAGATTTTTCCTTTTATGCTCTTGGATTTTCCTGGCTAATAGTTATTTCATCTTTCAATAATGGTCATTATACTTTCCCTTTTCCAATTGTCATACAAATTCATTTTCTTCTCTAGTCTACTTGCACTGGCGGTTTCCACAGAAGAATGTGATTAACAATGCTGATGAAAGAACTCTTGTCAGTTCCAGAACTTAGTGGGGACTCCCTCACATTTGTCTCCATGTAGGCTTGAAAATTAGAGATGTGTTTATCATGTTGATAACATAGCCATCTGTTCTTATTTTATTAAGGGCTACTTGACTCTAAGTAAAATCAATGTATATTTTTCCTTTTTTGAACTTCACTGTAAGATGTTGGTATTAATTTCATGTAAGCTCTATAAATAAAACTATTCTTTCTCTGTGATTCAGAATATTTTAAATAGTACTAAAGTTTTCTGTTCCCTAAAGGTATGGTACACATCCCTGGGAAAATATCAGAATTGGTGTTTTCTTTTTAAGAAGTGACAAACAAATTTCTGTTTCTTTGGTGGTAATTGGTTTGCTTACATGTTCTGTGTATTTTGGAGTTGGTTTGGCCATTTTTATTTTCCTAGACAATGTATTCATTGGTTTCATCCTACTCCTAAGAGGCAGATCAGGTTGCCTGGTGGGTTATAGATATTGCCCTCCTGTGGAGTAAAAATAGCAGCACTAATTTTCCCTGATAATCAGAATTTATCACTTTTGCCAGCACAGCAACTTCATTATTATTACTTTTTCATTTTTTGGCTTAGTCACATGATCCAATAATGTGGCCAGGTAGTTTTCAACATCCAATTCAAATCAACCATTGTCATGTTCCCATATGAAAATATTCTCTTATACTAAAAGCTCTGAATCAGTTGAGTTCAGTCATACAGGCCAGAAGCAAAAATATTATGAGTGGGTCACAAGAGGTAAAGAATAGAAATGATACTTCTGCTTTCACTCATTGGGCCACATACCCATGTATTCTGTTCATGGGACTAATATCACAAGATTTAGTCTCTAAGTGGAATACAATGTAATAAAAATGGGAAACACAGTTAGACTAGTGAACCCCATAGTTGTCAGCCAATTGCCTCATGTTTTTTTGGTTTGTTTTGGCTTTTTTAGGGCTGCACTTACAGCATATGGGAGTTCCCAGGCTGGGGGTCAAATCAGAGCTACAGCTGCCAGCCTATACCACAGCCCCAGCAATGCTGACTCCCCAACCCACTGAGCAAGGTCAGGAATCAAACCCGAATCTTCACAGATTCTAGTCAGATTCCTTTCCTCTGCACCACAATAGGAACTCCGCCTCACTTTTTTGGGGTAAATGAGCTTTTTGATCAAAAGCATTATTGTATAGGATATAAATTCACTGAACAAGGCACTTAGTAGGACCTGCGGATGGTAGTGTTGTCAGAAAGATGGTAGACAGGGAATGCAAATCCCTATCGACCAAAAGTGAGCATTTATAGAAATAAGGCCAAGCTCTGACCTTTCACAGGAAGGGATCCAAAGTAATCAGCACCAAGTGCCTGACTGCTTGTTCTGGGATATAGGTGTATCCAGGGCTCAAGGCTGATCTGTTTGTAGGTAGAAGACTCAACAGTGGTGGTAGTCAAATCAGCCTTGGTAAACAGAAGTGCTTGTTGTTAAACCCCTGTATTTTCCTCACTCTTGCCTGAGGTCCACTTTGTTTACTAGTTCTTTGTGCAAGCCCTTGCTCTGAAAAGACACTATACATCTGTAGCATGGGGCATCTTACCTACCTGATTATTTCCTCTTCTAGAATAAATTGTCTTTGGTGAGCATTTACAGAAAACACAAATCTCATATTCTGTTCTTATTCAGTGAAAGTCATCCATGCACTTTTGCTTTATACAGCTTTGTCCACAAACCTTCCAATTTTTTTCTTCCAACTGTTTGGCTAAGTTCTTAACCACTGTCTATACACTGAGATACATCTATTCATCTCATCATCACTCCTTAACTAGTGTCAATTCTTTGAAGTTCTGACTACCAGAAGGATCTCCCTTCCATACTTCCTTTTAGGAACACTCTTGAGTGGAGCTGCAATGCTTCAGGAAGTCACTTCTATCATACCATGCAGCGCTACCTCTGAACTAAGCCCCACTTATTTCCCCTAGTCAACTGGTCGTAGAAAATGTCTCGTGAAGCCACAGATATGGAACGAGGGATGGGGGGAAAACAATGCAGTAGAGAATGATCTCACCAGCACAGTCAATGTAATAGAAACTTCTCCTCCAGCTCTTGAATAATATTATCTGTATAAAACAGCTTTTTGGAGTTCCCACTGTGGCACAGTGGGTTAAGGATCCAAGGTTGCTACAGGTGTGGTATAGATCAGCTGCAGCTCAGATTCAGTCCCTAGCCTGGGAACTTCTGTACGTCGTGAGTGTACCAAAAAAAAAAAAAAAAAAAAAAAAAAGTTTTCTATTTAAAACAGAATATTTTATGTTTTACATCAACTGGATGTTGATCAATACACATATTTAATAGACATCTCAAATTAAACGTATTCAAGACTGAAATCCTGATTTTTCTCCACCAAACCTGGTCTATCTACCCACCATCTTCCTTATCTCACTGAATGACAACTTCATCCTTCTACTTGATCTAGTCAGAACTTCATTTTACTTTGAAAAACTACTTAAGCATTTATCCTACCTTTCTAATATGCTGTATTTCTGGATAACCAAGCAGTACCAATTGCAGAAGCAATACCATTTAGAGAAAAATATGCATAACTCATTTAGGAAGAATGATTGACTTAGAAAGTTTACATGATCTACCTTTAATTAAATAATTAGTTCAGGCAAGGATAATCAATGCACATTAAAACCATTAGGTGAAAGATTTACTGAGACCTAGACATTCCCTTCATCCCTCTGAGTACCATTCAACACATTATCTACTAGTTTCAAATAGAGACACTACAATAGAAGGATCAAGCTTTCATCTCCTTGACTCAAGGATCAATCTTAGCCTTGGGGAAACTATCTTGGCCTCATTAATAGTGGGGATGTCAGACATGATGTATCACCTGAGATGATATATAAAATCCAGAGAACCACTTGTGAAGTATTATTGCCCCAAATCTACAATATAAATCTAATTAAGCCCTTAGGTTGAAAACCCAGTTTATAGGATATACAGGGAATAGAAGAACAAGTTCAATGATACCTGTAAGAAGCATTCAGGTAGGGGCAGAACAGTACTGCTCAAAGTCTGTGGTCTCCACAGTGACAGCCCAACAGCAAGAAGTTTATTAGGAAGGCCCACACCAGACCTACACAGTCAGAATTTCTGGGAGTAGAGACCAATCATATATATTCATATTCTTTATGAACACTAAAATGTCTACAGGACAAATAATCCAGTCTCTTCCCTAAGTCCATGTCAGAGAGAATAAAAAAGATAAAGCATGTTGAAAGGGGCAAGGTGTAGTGTTATAGTTTAAATGCATTTGGTTGACTGGACACTGGTTGGTACAAATTAGCCTTAAAAGACATTTTGTATAACAGGAAGGAAATTTCAATGTGGACTAGGTATTAAAGAATAATAACTAACTACTTATTCATTCACTTGGTAGGATAATGAAATTTGGCTATTTGTAAAATTTGTGTTTTTAGAGATGCATACTGAACTATTTCTGGGAGAAGTACCATGATGTCTACGATTTACTACAAAGCACATTGACAGAATAAATGTTTGAAGGAACTATGGGAAATATGAGAACTGTAAAATCAGGTAACAGAAGTATAAAAAATATAAAAACATTACAATGAGCACTTACATGTTTGACAGTTTTTCAAAATGGAGTAAAAAATATTTTGGAGTCATCCTTGGCTTTTTTTTCCCCCCAGTATCCCTCCTAACCACAGAGTCAATAAATCTAGCCAGTCCTCAAAAACAAATGCAAAGTCCAACCACTTCATACCTCCTCTCCAGCTCCTACCCTAGACTTAAGCCACCGTCTCTTGCCTAGATTATACCAATTTCCACTTAACTGGTCTCCTGCTGCAATCCTTTTACCCACTCACATAATCTACACTCTATACAGCCAGAATGTCCATTTTGAAAATAAGTCAAATCATGTCACTCCTCCACTTAAAACTCCCAAATGCCCCCCATTTTTCTTAAAAGTCAAAAACTATACAAACCTTGTAAGATCCTTCAGGCACTATACCCCTGTGACCTTGTTTCCAATTACTTTGCTCCCTAATGACTCTGCACATGACTCTTTTTTTTAAAGTAGGCCATACCAATAGCATATTGAATTTCCTGGGCCAGGGACTGAATCTGAGTCACAGCTGCCATATCCTTTAAGCCACTGCCAGGCTGGGGATTGAATCCACCCCTCAGCAGTGACCCAAGCCACTACAATCAGATTCCTAACCCACTAAGAGAAGGCAGGAACTCCTACAGACAACTTTCTTGCTCAACCTTTTGTACTTAACTGTTCTCTCTGCTCAGAACATTTTACCCTTCCATAGCTATATGGCATCCCTTCTAAAACTTTCAGCTCCCTTCTAAAACTTCACAGCCTATTAAGTTTTCCTTAATCACCTGTGTACAATGGCAAATAATTTCGTACCATTTGACATCATAGAAATACATTAATTTGATTTTTAAAATTTCCTCTTAAGAATTACAAAAACAGGAGTTCCTGTCGTGGCTCAGTGGTTAATGAATCCAACTAGGAACCATGAGATTGCGGGTTCGATCCCTGGCCTTGCTCAGTGGGTTAGGGATCCGGTGTTTCCGTGAGCTGTGGTGTAGACGAGGCTCAGATCCCCAGTTGCTGTGGCTCTGGCGTAGGCCGCATCTACAGCTCCAATTAGACCACTAGCCTGGGAACCTCCATATGCTACAGGAGTGGCCCTTAGAAAAGGCAAAAAGACCAAAAAAAAAAAAAAATTAAATATTTGTGCCCCCTTCCCCAAATTTACCCATTGACATTCTAATCCCCAATGTGAGATATTAGGAGGTGGAGCCTTTGGGAGGCAATTAGGTGATGAGGGTTGAGTCCTTATGAATGAGATCACTGCTTTTATAAAAAAAGACCCTAGAGAGCTCTCTAGCTTTCTTTCTGCCACATGAAGACACAATAAGAAGAGGGCTCTCACCAGAACCTGACCATGCTGACACCCTGAGCTGACTTCAAGCCTCCAGGATGGTAAGGAATAAATTTCTGTTGTTTACAAGCTACAATAAATTTCTGTTGTTTACAAGCTGGGTACTTTGTTATATCATCCCCAACAGACTAAGACGCCACTACAAGAATATAAAGCTACTTGAAATCAGACTTGATGGTTCTGCTCTTTGCTGTATTTCTAGTCCCTAGAATAGTATCTGGCACACTATGAGCACACACATGGAATTATTATTCTTTTAAAAAGCCAAATGATAAAGAAAAAATAAATTATAAAACTATAAATCCAATTGCATTAAAAACAACAAAAGATCAACATGGTAAAAACAATCATTTAAGCAAAAAGTTTTCCCTTTTTCGCTGAGATATAAAATAAATCCAGAAATATAGCTGCTTACATTAATTCCTAAAACAAAACAAAAAGACTAAGGCAAATACTTCACAAAGAACCAAAGATTTATCAAAAGTAGGTTTTGCAATAGACATCTCTATCCCTTGAAAGAAACTCGTAGCATGAATAAGCTAACAACCTCTTAATCCTGCCAAGTTAAGCTTAGAAAAAATAAAAAATAATTCAATCCCTATCTTATATTTACTTTCTACATACACAAATTTAAAACCTGTAGAAGAATTTCATTTCAGAGCTGGTGAAATCTTTTATAAATTAAATGTACAGCAACAATGAAAATACTGACCCTTTTACTCAGAATTGAAAATAAATCAGCTTGCCTTCCAGAAACAAATCAGCAGTTCTTGAATCATCAGAAAGTGGGCCCAAAAGAAACTGCCTTTATTCCACATGGGTTAGTTGATTTTGGAAAACAATTTCAATTGTACCATATTAGGCTTGGATTCAGAGGGCTGTCCCTCAACCCCATCAGGGCACTTGGGCTCCGTCATCTCATAAGAGAAAGGACAATGCAAAGAAGCAGGTAACCAAGGGGATGGCACTAGTGCATAAAGATGAAGCCAAGTCAGAACTTGCCAGGTAAGACTGCCAGATGATCTGGTAAACCTATCTTCCATGGAAAGAACTGCAACAGTAAGAAAATAATTTGGAGACTTCGAAAACTAGGTTAGGAAGGTAAAAAGAGGGGGAAGTTCTCTAAGTTTTATGAAATTTTATTTATTTATTGAGAAAAACAAGACAGTTTAATTTTGTTTGTGATGAAATAGATATGTCTCCTAGATCTCTTACCCAAACTGTAAACATTTTGATGTAATATAGCAGTATACTACACTGTAAAAATTTACGTAAATTACTGGCAACAAAGAACTCTACAGGAAACATTTTTAGAATGAGAATGCAAAACATCAGGCAGTCATGACCTTATTCTTCTCTTGTTCAGTTATGACAAACTATTTAATATGAAAGCTGTATTGAGGCACATAAATCCTCTGAACTCCTTGAAAAAATGAATCTGAAAATATTTATTCATAATTTTATAATAATATAAATAGCCCCTTAAAAGATAATCTAAGTTAAAATACAGGTATGATTCAACATTAATATGCAACTGACTTGGTTCTCAGGCCTTTGGTAACCCCTCAATTCATACTCTAGAGTATAGTCCTTTTTAGCACGCCAGTTTGCAATGAACCAGCAATGTAAAACAGAATGGCCAACTGTTCCTCTGTTAGTAACAAATGTGCTAATATGTACTAGTTTAAACTTGATCTATCAGTGAGTCAATGAACCATGAAGGGTGGGGGTTAATCAGGGTGTTCTCCAAACAAAGGCTCATGAGAGCAGCGGGAACGCCACTCCCAGACTCACATCTGTGCTGTTCGGTGTGCAGCATGATGGAAATGGCATGGTGTTCATCAGAGCTAAGAGCCCAGAACCCTGTCATAGTGTTGTGTATACTCACAATCATCTTATACAGAAAAGCAACTGAATTGTTGCAGATGCAAAACCCAAACACAGGAAATAAAGATCATACTTAGCCACAATTCTCAGGAGCTATTAATATTAAACTATGCCCAGTTAATGTGTAACAGTGACGGTAAAAAACCTTTCACACATAAGATCTGACAACTTCCCAGCACTGCTCAGAGTTTGAAGTATTTTATATTAGGTGACTTATATAAGTGTATCAATTGCACGATACTGTCAGCAAAATTAATTGGTAGGCATCTTTACACACACCAGTGAAAACAATCTAAATGTTACAGTCTACTTAAAGTAACAAAGAAGCTTAATAACTTCTAAATGCACATGCAGCCCATCAATGTAATATATCTCTATTTCTAACAGCTGAAATGGATTGAACAGCAATTAATAGAAACAATCACCTGCTGCCAAGAATAATCACCTCAATACTCCAGTATTTAAATAATAAAGGAGGTAACAGTATGTAAATGGAACCAGAGTGAACAAACAGAAAGAGGAGGAAAAGAGGGAGAAAAAGAGAATTCAACAAAATATATCATCCATTTATCTTGATATTTTTATAACAACCCTGATAAAATTTTATTTATTTTGGTTACTGTATCACTTTCCCCAATCAAAATCCCATACTGAAAAGAAATACATGTTACTGGCTTCAGGAAAGTTTTTTATTCCCTTGTGCTGCTTCAAATTTAACCACAGAATTAGTTAAAATAATTAGCATTTAAATATGATTAGCTCTGGGAGTTCCTGTCATGGCTCAGCAGAAAGGAATCTGACTAGTATCCATGAGAACTCAGGTTTGATCCCTGGCCTTGCTCAGTGCGTTAAGGATCCTGCATTGCCAAGAGCTTTGGTGTAGGTTGCAGAGGAAGCTTGGTTCTGGTGTTGCTTTGAATGCCGCTTAGGCCAGTGGCTGCAGTTCTAATTTGACCCCTTAGCCTGGGAACCTCCATATGCCATGGGTGTGGCCCTAAAAAGAAAAAAAAAAAAAAAAATTTAAAAATAAATTAAAAGTATGATTACCATTATGAAAATCCAATTTGATGACAGACTTGAATACTTTCTAAACGAAGTTATGAAAATGTTAGAGAAAAATTCCATAAAATTTTAAATTTTTTCATTTAATTATAATCAATAGTTTTATAGTTTCATGGGTGAAACATAATAATTTGACATTTGTATATATTGCAAAATGATCACTGCAGTAAGTCTAGTTACCATGTTCAGCATACAGAGTTTATTATTGAATGTATTCTCCATGCTACACTTTATCTCCTTGTGACTTATTTTATAGCTGAAAGTTTGTAACTTTCTGATCCTCTATACACATTTCACCTTATGCTTCACACCCCTCCCCTCTGGTAATCACCAGTATGTTCTCTGAGTTTGTGTTTTGTTCTGTTTTGTCTGATTTTTTAGATTCCACGTATAAGTAAATCATGCAGTATTTGTCTTACTAGGACTTATTTCACTTAGCATAACACCCTCAAGGTTTATCCATGTGATCAGAAACGATACCTAACATGCTTGTATTTTTTTACACATTCATTCACTCTATGTTTTTCGATTGGAGAATGTAGTCCATATACATTTAAAGTAATTACTGATGGTTATGTATGTACTCACTGCCATTTTGTTAACTGTCCTCTGGCTGTTTTTGTAGTTCCTCTGTTCTTTTTTTTTTTTTTTTTCTCTCTTCCTTTGTGGTTTTAAGGCTTTCTTTAGTGTTATGTTTAGATTCCCTTCTCATTTTCTTTTATGAGTTTACTCAAGTTATTTGCTTTGGGTAACCACGAGGTTCACATGTAACATCCTATATATAGAAAACACTTTTTTTTTTTTTTTTTTTGTCTTTTTGCTATTTCTTTGGGCCGCTCCCATGGCATATGGAGGTTCCCAGGCTAGGGGTGGAATCGGGGCTGCAGCCACCGGCCTACACCAGAACCACAGCAACGCGGGATCCGAGCCGCGTCTGCAACCTACACTACAGCTCACGGAAACGCCGGATCCTTAACCCACTGAGCAAGGACAGGGACCGAACCCGCAACCTCATGGTTACTAGTCGGATTCATTAACCACTGCGCCACGATGGGAACTCCCATATCCAGGTATTTTTAAATTTTGATTTCTCCTTGGATTTGATGATCCACTGATTGTTCAGTAGCATGTTTTTAGTTTTGTGAGTTTTCCATTTTTTCTAGTAATTGATTTCTAATTTCTTACCATGTTATTGCAAATGCAGATTTCATTCTGTTTTTATGGCTGAGTAGTATTCTTGTGTGTGTGTGAATTGCTGAATTATGTCAGTTGACATTTCCATTCTTAATTTCTGAGGAAACTTCATACTCTTTTCCACAGTTGTTGCAATATTTACATTCCCATCAACAGTGCATGAAGGTTCCCTTTTCTCCATTTCCTTGCCAACATTTTTTGTCTTTTTGATAATAGCCATTCTGACAGGTGTGAGGTGATGTCTCATTGTGGTTTTGATTTGCATTTTCCTCATTATTAATAATGTTGAACATCTTTTCCTATGTCTGTTGCCCATCTGTATGTCCTTTAAAAAATGTCTATTCAGATACTCTGCAGTTTTTTTTTTTTTTGTTTTTTTTTGTTTTTTTTTTTTGCCTTTTTAGGGCTGCACTCATGGCATATGGAAGTTCCCAGGCTAGGGGTTGAATCAGCTATAGCCACTGGCCTACACCACAGCCACAGCAACGCCAGATCCAAGCTGTGTCTGCAACCTACACCACATCTCATGGCAACACCAGAGCCTTAACACACTGAGCAGGGTCAGGTATCGAACCTGCATCCTCATGGATACCAGGTGGGTTCATAACCCACTGAGCCACAATGGGAACTTCCTCTGCACATTTTTTAATCAGAGTGGTTTTGTTATTAAGCAGTGTGAGTTCTTTATATTTTTGGATATTAATCCCTTATAATTTGCAAATATATTCTCCCATTCAGTAGGTTGCCTTTGTGTTTACTGATGATTTCCTCCACTGTGCAGAACCTTTTTAGTTTGACACAGTCTAATTTGTTTATTTTTGCTTTTGTTGCCCTTGCCTTTGGAGTCAGATTCAAAGAAAAGGAGAAAAATTCCAACTAAGAATACTTAGCACAGTTATCATTCAGAATTGAAGGAGAGAGGAAAAGTAAGTTTACCAGATAAGTCTAGGAAGATCTGTATTTCAAGAACACACATTTCATGGAAAAAATGAAGATACTTGAAAAAGTTTATGTGCTATAATTATGTTGTCAAAGACCCTGAACTTAATAGTAGTGAGAGTGATAAAAACAGATTTTATTCAGAACTTGCACAATAGGCAGAAAGAGACTTCAGTATAGAACCAGGCTTAATTCAGACTACAGCATGGGAAACTAGGAGTTCACAGACAAGGAATAAGACAGGGTCAGTGGGTGGAAAATTACTAAGCAGAAATATCAGAGGTAAAGGGTATTCTGGCTAAACCCACCTAATAGAATTATTTGCTAAAGACATGATAGGGTAGATCGGACATCATCATGGGGGTGCTGGAGAAAAAGAAACTTGAACAGATATTGAAGCAGATCAGATATGGAGGGTTGGGGGTTCTAGGTTAACTGACTTTTAGCAGGGTTCTTGCTAAAAATTGGTTTTATGAGGAAGTGAAGAGATGGGCCTGGGAAAAGGTTCAGGAACCTGTTACTTAAACAAAATTAGCCCACATTATAAATGATAATGACAATGCGTTTCCAAAAGTCTAGTATTTCAGTATAAGAAAACTTTAAAAGACAGTCTCCATCAATCTGCTTTGGGATTATCATTTTGGACACAATAGCAGCTGCATTAAAGCAAATTTTGCCACATGAGTTCTGGTCCAAGATGTCAGTTCTTCCAAAGTTATTTATAATGTGATCTCAATAAAAATATTATCTAGATCTAGATAATTTGATACTAAAATATGTACCTAAAATTAACCTTCAAAAATAGTAGAAAATAAAAAAAGATTTAACTGGTCCCACCAAATATTGAAATATACTACAAAGCCTCTTTAAATAAAACACTGTCATGTGAAAAGACAGACCAACCAATGGAATAGAATAGAAAGTCCAGAAAGAGACCAAAGTTCACATGGGAATTTAGTGGTATCTCCCATATTTAGTTTTATCTCAAAACTTTGGGATAAAAACAGACTTTTTTTGTAAATGGTATTGGGACAACTGAGTAACTATTTGGGAAAAAGGTCCATTTTATACTACACATAAAATAAACCCCAAATGTATTAGACATCTAAAATTAAACTGTGCAAGCCCTAGAAGGAAATTTAGATAATTTTATCTATAGCCTGTGTCTAAAAAAAAGACTTTCTACTATGATTCAAATACCAGATGCAATTAAGAAAAAGAGTAAGGAGTTCTCATTGTGGTGCAGCAGAAAGGTATGAGACTAGTATCTGTGAGGATGCAGGTTCAATCCCTGGACTCAATCAGTGGGTTGGGGATCCAGAATTGCCATGAGCTGTGGTGGAGGTCACAAACACAGGTTGGATCCCAAGTTTCTATTGCTGTGGTGTAGGCCCTCAGCTGTAACTCCGATTCAGCCCCTAGCCTGGGAACTTCCCATATGCCACAAGTTCAGCCTCCCTCCAAAAAAAAAAAAAAGGGGGGGGGGGAGAAGAAAAAGAGTGTCTAATTACATAAAAGTTTTTAAATAAAATCTTTGAATCACAAAATCACTATAAGAAAAGTCATGAGAAAAACTGTATATCAGGAGAATAAATATTTGCAACATATATCACAGAACAGAGTTTAATCTTTAATATGCAAAGAATTTTTTTTTAATTGAGGGGGAAAAAAGACCAAAAGTATTCAGAGAAAGTGGGGAAATGATATGAACACAATCCACAAGATATTAAAAATGGCCTTTAGACATATGAAACGATGTTCAACTTTTCTTGTTTTTAAAATTCAAATTAAAACTATATTGACACATTTCTCACCTACCACAATGCAAAAAGTTCTAAAGCATGAAAAGTAGAGTCTGTTGGTGAGGCTGTGTGGAAACATAAACTTTCATACATTGGTGATAAACATGAAAAATGGTACAAATCCAATGGAAGGGAACTCAGCAATATCTAATGAATCTACATAAGCACTTACCCTTTAACCCAGAATTCTACTCAAAATACAATATGTACAAAATTGTTTATGACAGCATTATTTGTGATTACAAATATTAGAAAAAATCAAAATGCCTAAACATGCAAAAATGTTGAGCAATTAGGATCAAGATGGCAGTGAAACAGGAGGACATGGAGCTCATCTCTTCCCACAAAAATTCTGGGTATACATCTCCAAATAGAACAATCCTCATAAGACACCTACTGAATACTGGCAGAGAAATTTAAATACCTGACAAGACAAGAGGGATCTCCACATACCTGGGTAGGACAAATGGGGGAAAAAAGAAAAAATAAAGAGAGAGGAGAAGCGGAAGCAAATAGAGACCCGTGACCCTGGGAGGGACCTGAAGAGGAGGAGAGGTTCCTGCACCTGGGGAAGTCCCTTCACCAGTGAGAGGTCAGCTGGAACAGGAAAGCAGATTTGGAGGTTCAGAGGAGAACACAGCAGTCAGTGTGTGGCATGTAAGGCAGAATGAGACATACTTTGATGAGTTCTGCCACCATCCTGTGCACCCCAGCCTCAGATTCCTGACCAGTGATACTGGAGGGGGCTGGGTACTGGAACATGAAGTTTAGAGAACAGATCTGGGGAGAGAATTGTGGTTGGCTGTGCACAGGCCACCAGAAGGGGATGGAGGGCAGAGTGTTCCAACGGGGAATATTTGGGGAGGAGGCCTATGTGGAAACAGAGGCTAAGTGCCATTGTTTTTTGGTTTTTTTTGTTTTGTTTTGTTTGTTTGCTTTTGCTTTTTGAGGCAGAAGAATGAATAAGTGAGCTGGAAGACAAAATGGGGAAATCCCTGCTGAAAAAAGAACAAAGAAAAAGGAATGAAATGAAATGAGGACAGTCTAAGAGACCTCTGGGATATTAAATGCACCAACATTCTCATCATAAGGGTCCAAGAAGAAAAAGAAAGAGAAAAGGGGCCTGAGAAAATATTTGAAGAGATTATAGCCCAAAACCTCCCTAACATGGGAAAGGAAGCATTCACTCTGGTCCAGGAAGTGCAGAGAGTTCCATACAGGATAAAACCAAAAAATAATATGCCAAGATATATATTAATCAAACTAACCAAAGTTAAAGACAAAGAAAAAATACTAAAAGCAACAAGGGAAAAGCAACATAACATACAGGGTTATGTGTTATATATACATATAACCATAAGGTTATCAGTAGATTTTTCAGCAGAAACTCTGCAGGCCAGAAAGAAGTGGCATGATATATTTAAAGTGATGAAAGGGAAAAACCTACAACCAAGAATACTCTACCCAGAAAGGCTCTCTTTCAGATTTGACAGAGAAACCAAATGTTTTTCAGACAAGAAAAGGCTAAAAGAATTCGGTACCACCAACCAGCTTTATAACAACTACTGGATAACTTCTCTAGGTGGAAAAGAAAAGGCCACAATTACAAACAAGAAAATTACAAATGGGAAAGCTCACTGGCAAAAGCAAACATAAAATAAAAGTAGGAAATCACCCACAGACAAACATAACATCAACACTACCAACTGGAGAAGAGAGTACATACACAGGCAGAATATTGAAAATGTATTTGCAATTAGGAGGTCTGAAACCTAGAACAGTCCTGTATGAATATATACTACTATATCAAAATCTAATGGGAACTACAGACCAAAAAACTGTAATAGTCACACACATAAAAAAGAAAAAGTATACCAATACAACACTAAAGATAGTCATTAAATCGCAGGAGAGGAGAACAAAAGAGAAAGGGAAGAAAAAAGATATAAAATTACCAATCTGAAACAATTAAGAAAATTATTACATTGAATGTAAATGGATTAAATACTTCAACCAAAAGACATAGACAGGCTGAATAGATACAAAACCAAGACCCACATATAATGCTGTCTACAAGAGAACTACTTCAGATCTAGGGACATATACAGGCTGAAAGTGAGGCAATGGAAACCAAAAAAGCTAGAGTAGCAATATTCATATCAAACAAAAATAGGCTGAAATAAAGATGGAGTTCCCACTGTGGTGCAATGGTATCAGTGACATCTCTGTAGCGCCAAAATACATGTTTGATTCCTGACTCGGCACAGTGGTTAAAAGGATCCAGCATTGCCACAGCTATGGCCTAGGTCACAACTATGGCTCAGATCTGACTCCTGGCCTAGGAACTCCATATGCTATGAGGTAAAATATGAGTTATTAATAAATAAATAGATAGAGAGATAGATAGTTACAAGAGACAAAAAAAGGACACTACATAATGATTAAAGGGTCTATACAAGAAAAAGATATAACAATTATAAAGGTATATATGTATCCAAAATAGGAGCACCTCAATATATAAGGCAAATACTGATAGCTATAAAAGGAAAAATTGACAGCAACACAATAATAGTGGCAGACTTTAACATCCCACTGACAACAATGGATACATCATTCAGACAGAAAATCAATAAGGAAACACAGGCCTTAAATGACACAGTAGGACAGACAGACTTATAGAACATTGGTATAATTGATATTTATAGAACATCACATCTGAAAGCAGCAGAATATACATTCTTCACAAGTGCACATGGAACATTCTCCAGGGTAGATCATATCTCAAGCCTGGTAAATTTAAGACAATTGAGATTATATCAAGCATCTTTTCTGACCACAATGCTATGAAACTAGAAACCAACTGTAAGGAAAAAAAAAAGCAAAAGACACAAACACCTGGAGGCTAAACAATATGTTACTAACCAACCAATGAATCACAGAAATAAATAGATAAATAGGAAATTTAAAAATACCTAGAGAAAAATGACAATGAAAACATGGTGATCCAAAACCTAAGGGACAGAGCAAAAGCAGTTCTAAGGGGAAAGTTTATAGCAATACAATCATATTTCAGGAAAGAAGAAAAATCTCAAACAACTTAATCTTAAACCTAAATCAACTAGAGAAAGAACAAACAAAACCCAACGTTAGTAGAAGGAAAGAAATCATAAAGGTAAGAGTGGAAATAAATGAAGTAGAGATGAAGAAAAACAATAAATAGGATCAATGAAACCAAAGCACAGTTTTTTGGAAAAGATCAACAAAATTGAAAATCCTTTAGCCAGACTCATCAAGAAAAAAATGAAGAATGCTCAAATCAATAAAATTAGAAATGAAAAAGGGAAAGTTACAACTGACACAACAGAAATAAAAGGGGATCATAAGAAACTACTATAGGCAACTATATGCCAATAAAATGGACATCCTAGAAGAAATGGAAACATTCTTGGAAAGGTACAATCTTCCCAGACTAAACCAGGAAGAAATAGAAAATATGAATATTCCAATTACACGTACGAAAACTGAAACTGTGATTTTAAAATTTCCAAAAAACAAAAGTTCAGGACCAGATGACTTCACCGGTGAAGTCTATCAAACATGTAGAGACATGTTCATACTTATTCTACTGAAACTCTCAAAAAAGCTGCAGTGGAAGGAATACTCCCAGGCTCATTCTATGAAGCCACCATCACCCTGATACCAAAATCAGGCAAAGATAACACAAAAAAGAAAATTATAGGTCAGTATCACTGATTAACATAGACTTAAAAATCCTCAACAAAATACTAGCAAACTGAATCCAAAAGTACATTAAAAGGATCATACACCATGATAAAGTGGGATTTATCCTGGGGCTGCAAAGATTCTTCAACATCTCCAAATCAATCAGTGTGATACACCACATTAACAAACTAAATAAAAATTATATGATTATCTTATCAGATGCAGAAAATTCACTTGACAAAATTCAATACCCATTTATGATTAAAAAAAAAACCCAGAAATAGGAATAGAGGGAACCTACCTCAACATAATAAAGGCCATATATGACAAACCCACAGCTAACATCATCTTCAATGGTGAAAAGCTGAAAGCATTTCCACTAAAATCAGGAATAAGACAAGGATGTTCCCTCTCACCTCTTTTATTTAACATAGTTTTGGAAGTCTTAGCCATGGAAATCAGGGAAGAAAAATAAATAAAAGGAATCCAAATCAGAAAAGAAGTAAAATTACCACTGTTTGTAGATGACATGATTCTATACATGGAAAATCCTAAAGATGCTATCAGAAAATTATTAGAGCTCATAAATGAATTCAGTAAAATTGCAGGATACAAAATTAATACATAGAAATCTCTTACAATCCTATACACTAAGAATGAAAGATCAGAAATAGAAATTAAGGAGACAATCAAATTTATCATTGCATCAAAAAGAGTAAAATACCTAGGAATAAACTTGCCTAACGAGGCACAAGACCTGTACTCTGAAAAATACAAGGTGCTGATGAAAGAAATCAAAGATGACATAAACATATGAAAAGTTATATATACCATGTTCTTGAACAGATAGAATCAATACTGTCTAAAGAACTATACTGCCCAAGGCAACCTACAGATTCAGTGCAATCCCTATCAAACTACCAATTGCATTTCACAGAAGTAAAACAAGTTTTTTGTTTTTTTTTTTTTTAATTTGTATGGAAAGATGAAAGACTCTGAAGACCAAGCAATCTTTTTTTTTTTTTTTGTCTTTTTGTCTTTTATTGTTGTTGTTGTTGTTGCTATTTCTTGGGCCGCTCCCTGGCATATGGAGGTTCCCAGGCTAGGGGTTGAATCGGAGTTGTAGCCACCGGCCTATGCCAGAGCTACAGCAGCGCGGGATCCGAGCCGCGTCTGCAACCTACACCACAGCTCACGGCAACGCCGGATCGTTAACCCACTGAGCAAAGGGCAGGGACCGAACCCTCAACCTCATGGTTCCTAGTCGGATTCGTTAACCACTGCGCCACGACGGGAACTCCCAAGAAGACCAAGCAATCTTGAAAAAAGAAAACAGTGTTGGGAAAATCAGGCTGCCCAGCTTCAGACTATGCCTTAAAGCTAAAGTTGTTAAGGAGTTCCCGTCATGGCTCAGCAGTTAAGGAACCCGACTAACATCCATGAGGATGCAGGTTTGATCCCTGGCCTTGCTCAGTGGAGAAAGGATCCAGCGTTGCAGTGAGTTATGGTATAGCCTGGTGGCTACAGCTCCAATTAGACCCCTAGCCTGGGAACCTCCATATGTTGCAGGTGCGGCCCTAAAAAGGCAAAAAAGGAAAAAAAAAAAGACAAAGTTGTTAAAACAGTATGGTCCTGGAACAGAAACAGAAATATAGATAATGAACAGGACAGAAATCCTAGAGATAAACTCGTGCACCTATGATCAACTAACTTATAACAAAGGATTCAAGAATATACAATGGAAAAAAGATAGCCTCTTCAATAAGTGTTGCTGGGAAAACTGGACAGCTACATGTAAAAGAATTATATTAGAACATTCTTTAACACTATACACAAAAGGAAGCTAAAAATGGATTAAAGATCTAAACATAATGCCAGATATTATAAAATTTCTTATAAGAAAACATAGGCAAAACACTCCAACATAAATCACAATATCTTTTCGGATCCACTTCCTAGAGTAATGAAATTAAAAACAAAAATAAACAAATGAGACATAATCAAACTTAAAAGCTTCTGCACAGCAAAATAAATCATAAAAAGTGAAAAGACAACCCACATAATGGGATAATATCTTTGCAAATGAATCAATCAAAAGGAATTAATCTCCGACATAGAAAACATTTAAGGGGGATGGGATTAAGATGGTGGAATAGAAGAACTGGAGCTCAACTTCTCTCCTAAAAACAACAAAATTCACAATGAAAACTGAGCACTCTTCACCCAAATGGACCAGAAACCTTAAAAAAGATATCTTACTACAGAAGAAAAAGAGGAGGACACATCAAGAGGTAGGAGGGGCGATTTCACGATATAAACAACCCCATATCTCCTGGGTGGGAAGCTCCACAGACTGGAAACCAACTGGATCACAGAGACTCACCTACAGGAGTGAGAGTTCTGAGCCACACATTAAACTCTCACGTGTGGGGATCTGGCACAGGGAGAAAGAGCCCCTGGAGCATCTGGCATTGAAGTCCAGCGGGGCTTGTGCACAGGAGCTCCACAGAACTCGGGGAAATGGAGACCCCATTCTTAAAAGGCACACACAGACTTTCACGTGCACTGGGTCCCAGGGAAAAGCTAAGTCTCCATGGGAATCTGGGTCAAACCTGACTGCAGTTCCTGGAGGACTTCCTGGGAAAACAGGGGTGAATGTGGCTTGTTGTGGGGGAAGGACAGTGAAAGGAAAGCTCTCGGGAATATTCAGCAGCAGTGCCTTTCTCTGGAGGTGGCCATTTTGGGAAAATCTGGCCCCACCCGTCAGCAAGCCACTGAGAAGCCCCAGGGCAAACAACAACCCAGGTGGGATCACAGCCCTGCCCCTCAGTAAACAGGCTACCTAAAGACCCCTCAGGCACACAGCTGCCTCTAATCCCATCCAGAGACTAAGCCCCACCCACCAGAGGGATTAGAATCAGCGCCACCCACCAGGGGGCATACATCAGCCCCTCCCATCAGGGAGCCTACAGTAAGCCCCCATACTGACTTCAGCCACAAGGGGGGCAGACATCAGAAGTAAGAGAGGCTACAATTCTATTATCTGTCAAAAGGCCACCACACCAAAAACCTATAAAAATGAAAAGACAGAGAACTATAACTCAGATGAGGGAAAAAGGAAAAACCCCAGAAAAACAACTAAGCAAGGAGGAGATTCTTAGCCTCCAGGAAAAAGACTTTAGACTATTGATGTTGAAGATGATGCAAGACATTGGAAATAAACTGGAGGCAAGATATAAAACTTAAACAAGAAGAGATGCAAAATACAATAACTGAAATAAAAAATTCACTAGAAGCAGCTAACAGCAGAATACAGGAGGCAGAAGAACGAATAAGTGAGGTGGAGGACAGATAAGTGGAAATTACGGATGCAGAACAGAAAAGAGAAAAAAGACTGAAAACAAATGAAGAGAGTCTCAGAGAACTCTGGGACAACGTGAAACACGTCATCATCCATATCATAGGGGTGCCAGAAGGAGAAGAGAGAGAGAAGGAGACAGAAAAGAATATTCCAAGAGATAATAGCTGAAAACTTCCCTAACATGGGGAAGGAATCATTCAAATCCAGGAAGCACAGTGAGTACCATATAAAATAAACCCAAGGAGGAACACCCCAAGACACATACTAATCAAACTGACCAAAATTAAAGACAAAGAGAAAATCTTGAAAGCAGCTAGGGAAAAGAAACAATTAACATACAAGGGAACCCCAATAAGGTTATCAGCAGATTTTTCAACAGAAACTCTGCAGGCCAGAAGGGAGTGGCATGATATACTTCACATGATGAAAGGAAAAAACCTCCAACCAGGATTACTCTACCCAGCAAGGCTCTCATTCAGATTTGAAGGAGAAATCAAAATCTTCACAAATAAGCAAAAGCTGAGTGAATTCAGAAACACTAAACCAGCCTTACAACAAATACTAAAGGAACTTCTCTAGGCAGAAAAGAACAAGAGAAGAAGGAAAGAAAAAAGAACAACAGAAACAAATCCAACACAATTAATTAAATGGCAATAAGAACATACATATCAATACTTACCTTAAATGTTAATGGACTAAACGCCCCAACCAAAAGACAGACTGGCTGAATGGATACAAAAACAAGACCCATATATATATGCTGTCTTCAAGAGACCCACTTCACTTCTAGGGACACATGCAAATTGAAAGTGAGAGGAGGGAAGAAAATATTCCATGCAAATGGGGATCAAAAGAAAGCTGGAGTAGCAGTACTCATATCAGACAAAACTGACTTTAAAATGAAGACTATTTTAAGGGACAAAGAAGGATATTACATAATGATCAAAGGATCAATCCAAGAAGATGATATAAAAATTTTAAATATCTACGCACCCAACACAGGTTCACCACAATATATAAGGCAACTGCTAACAACCTTAAAAGGAGAAATCAACAATAGCACAATAATAGTGCGGGACTTTAACACCCCACTTACAGCAATGGACAGATCAACCAGACAGAAAATCAATAAGGAAACACAGGCCCTGAATGACGCATTAAACCAGATGGACTTAATAGATATTTATAGGACATTTCAACCAAAAGCAACAGAATACACATTCTTCTCAAGTGCACATGGAACATTCTCTAAGATTGATCATATCCTGGGCTACAAATCCAACCTCAGTAACTTTAAGAAAATTGAAATCATATCAAGCATCTTTTACGACCAGAAATCAACAAGAAAAAAATTGCAAAAAAAACACAAACACGTGGAGACTAAACAACATGCTACTAAAAAACCAATGGATCACTGAAGAAATCAAAAAGGAAATTAAAAAATACCTGGAAGCAAATGACAATGAAGATATGACACTCCAAAACCTATGGGATGCAGCAAAAGCCATTCTAAGAGAAAAGTTCATAGCAATACAAGCCCACCTCAGGAAACAAGAAAAAGCTCAAATAAACAAGCTAACTTTACATCTAAAGCAGCTTGAGAGAGAAGAACAGACAAGACCTAAAGTTAGCAGAAGGAAAGAACTCATAAAGATCAGAGCAGAAATCAATGAAATAGAAACGAAGAAAACCACAGAAAAGATCGATGAAACGAAAAGCCGGTTCTTTGAAAAGATCAACAAAATTGATAAACCCCTAGCCAGACTTATCAAAAGCAAAAAAGAGAGAGGACTCAAATCAATAAAATTAGAAATGAAAAAGGAGAAGTAACAACGGACATCACAGAAATACAAAGGATCATAAGAGACTACTGTATGCAACTATACGCCAATAAAATGGAAAACCTAGAAGAAATGGACAAATTCTTAGAAAAGTACAATCTTCCAAGACTAAACTAAGATGAAATAGAAAAGATGAATGGACCCATCACAAGACCTGAAATTGAAACGGTGATTAAAAAACTTCCAACGAACAAAAGTCCAGGACCAGATGGCTTCTCAGGCGAATTCTATCAAACATTTAGAGAAGAGCTAACACCTCTCCTTCTGAAACTATTTCAAAAAATTGCAGAGGAAGGGATACTCCCAAACTCATTCTATGAGGCCACCATCACCCTAGTACCAAAACCAGACAAAGATTCCATAAAAAAAGAAAACTACAGGCCAATTTCACTGATGAACATTGATGCAAAAATTCTCAACAAAATACCAGCAAACTGCATCCAACAATACATTAAAAGGATTGTACATCATGATCAAGTGGGATTTATCCCAGGGATGCAAGGGTTCTTCAATACCCACAAATCCATCCACAATATCCACATTAACAAACTGAAGAATAAAAACCATATGATCCTCTCCATAGACACGGAAAAAGCCTTTGACAAAATCCAACACCCATTTCTGATAAAAACTCATCAGAAAGTGGGCATAACGGGAACCTGCCTCAACATGATAAAGGCCATATACGACAAACCCACAGCAAATATCATTCTCAATGGTGAAAAGCTGCAAGAATTCCCACTGAGATCAGGACCAAGACAAGGATGTCTGCTCTCACCACTACTCTTCAACATAGTTCTGGAAGTCCTAGCCATAGCAATCAGAGAAGTAAAAGCAATAAAAGGAACCCAAATTGGAAAGGAAGAAGTAAAACTATCACTATTTGCAGATGACATGATACTATATCTAGAGAATCCTAAAGACTCTACCAGAAAACTGTTAAGAGCTCATCCATGAATTTGGCAAAGTCGCAGGATACAAAACCAATACACAGAAATCGACAGCATTTCTATACACTAACAATGAAAGAGCAGAAAGAGAAATTAGGGAAGCAATCCCGTTTACCACTGCATCCAAAAGAATAAAATACCTAGGAGTAAACCTATCTAAAGAGACAAAAGACCTGTACTCTGAAAACTATAGGACACTGATGAAAGAAATCAGAGATGACACAAATAGATGGAAAGATATACCATGCTCATGGATTGGAAGAGTTAATATTATCAAAATGACTATACTATCCAAGGCAATCTACAGATTCAATGCAATCCCTATCAAATTACCAAGGACATTTTTCACAGAACTCAAACAAAATATTTTAAAGTTCGTTTGGAAGGATAAAAGACCCAGAATAGCCAAAGATGTCCTGAAAAAGAAAAATGGAGCTGGAGGAATCAGGCTCCCGGACTTCAGACTATACTACAAAGCAACAATCATCAAAACTGTATGGTACTGGCACAAAGACAGAAATAGAGATCAGTGGAACAGGATAGAAAGCCCAGAATTCAACCCACGCACCTACTGCCAACTCATCTGTGACAAAGGAGGCAAGAATATACAATGGAGAAAGGACAGCTTGTTCAACAAATGGTGCTGGGAAAACTGGACAGCCACATGGAAAAGAATGAAATTAGAACACTCCCTAACACCATACACAAAAATAAACTCAAGATGGATTAAAGACCTAGATATAAGACCAGACACTATCAAACTCCTAAAGGAAAACATGGGCCAAACACTCTGACATAAATGACAGCAACATCTTCTCAGATCCACCTCTTAGAGTATTGACAACAAAAGCAAAAATAAACAAATGGGACCTAATCTAACTTCAAAGTTTCTGCACAGCAACAGAAACCCTAAACAACACAAAAAGACAACCCACAGAATGGGAGAAAATCTTTGCAAGTGAATCTACTGACAAGGGATTCATCTCCAAAATTTATAAACACCTTCTGCAGCTCCATACCCAAAAAACAAACAACCCCATCAAAAAATGGGCAGAAGATCTAAACAGACAGTTCTCCAAAGAAGACATACAGATGGCCAAGAAACACATGAAAAGATGTTCAGTATCACTCATTATTAGAGAGATGCAAATCAAAACCACTCTGAGGTACCACCTTATACCAGTCAGAATGACCATCATCCAAAAGTCTACAAACAATAAGTGCCTGAGAGGGTGTGGAGAAAAAGGAACCCTAGTACACTGTTGGTGGGATTGTAAATTGGTGCAACCACTGTGGAAAGCAGTATGGAGATTCCTCAGAAAACTAAACATAGAACTACCATTTGATCCAGCAACCCCACTCCTGAGCATCTATCCAGAGAAAACCACGACTCGCAAAGACACATGTACTCCAATGTTCACTGCAGCACAATTTGCAATAGCCAAGACATGGACACAACCTAAATGTCCATCGACAGAGGAGTGGATCCAGAAGATGTGGCACATATACACAATGGAATATTACTCAGCCAATAAAAGGAATGAAATACCAGCATTTTTTGCAACATGGATGGACCTAGAAACTATCATGCTAAGTGAAGTCAGCCATACAATGAGACACCAACATCAAATGCTTTCACTGACATGTGGAATCTGAAAAAAAAGGACAGACGGAACTTCTTTGCAGAACAGATGCTGACTCACAGACATTGAAAAACTTATGGTCTCCAGAGGAGACAATTTGGGGGTGGGAGGTTTGTGCTTGGGCTGTGGGATGAAAATCCTGTGAAATAAGATTGTTATGATCTTTATACAACTACAGATGTGATAAATTCATTTGAGTAATAAAAAAAATTTTTTTAAAGGAATTAATCTCCAAAATACACAAATATCTCACACAGCTTTATATCAAAAAAACAACCCAATCCAAAAATGGTCATAAGATCTAAGTAAATATGTCTCCAAGGAAGACAGATGGCAGAAAAGGCACATAAAAAGATGTTCAACATCCTTATTAGAGAAATGCAAATCAAAACTACAATGAGGTATCACCTCATACCAGTCACAACAGCCAGCATCAAAAAAATCTGCTAACAAATAAATGCTGGAGAGGTTATGGAGAAAAAGCAACCTTTTTACACTGCTGATGGAAATGTAAATTGATGCAACCACTAGGGAAAAGAGTATGGAGATTTCTTTAAAAACTAAATATAGAACTACCATATGACCCAGAAATCCCACTCCTGGGAATCTACCTAGAGAAAACCATAATTGTAAAAGATACATGTACCTCAATGTTCATTGCTGCACTATATACAATTGCCAAAACATGGAAGCAACCTAAGAGTCCACTGACAGAGGAATGGATAAAGAAGATGTGGTACATATATATAATGGAGTATTATTCAGTAATAAAAAAGAATGAAATGATGCCATTTGCAGCAACATGGATGGACCTAGAGATTATCATACTGTGTGAAGTCAAAGAAAGCCAAATATCACTTGGCATCACTTATATGTATAATCTAATAAAAATCATACAAAAGAACTTATAAAACAGAAACAAACTCACAGATTTTGAAATCAACCTTATGGTTATCAAAAGGGAAACCATGGAGGGGAGGGATAAATTGGTAGGATGAGACTAACACACACACACTACTATACATAAAATAGAAACTAAAAAGATTACAGGGAGGTCTACTCAATGTCCTGTAAAATCCTATATGAGAAAAAAGAATGGATATATGTATACCTATAACTGATTCATTCTGCTGTACACCTGAAACTAATACAACATTGTAAATCACCTATAATCCAATAAAAAATTTTTCAACATGCAAAAGTGTTGAATAAAATATAATACAGACCACACAATGGAGTTTTACACAAGTTTAAAAAAGACGAAATTCTCTCTGAAGGGATATGGAATGATTTTCAGCGCATAGAGTGATTTTCAGTATATGTAATCAAGGTGACAAAAGAAAATGCATAAGAGTTTATACTGAATGTTTCTTTTTGTGTAATATAGGAAATATTATAACATACATATATCTGATAATTTTACAAAAAGAAATATGAGTATTAATAACCAGAAACCAATGGAATTGATCACCTATAAAATGGATATAGTGAAAAGGATACCAGAAAGAAAGTTTTTTTCTTTTGGGAACATGTTTATATTCTATACATTCAGCAAATATAATTAAATCAGTGAAGATGGAGGGTAAAAACATAAACCTGAATAAAATAGAAACAAAGCCAGCTGTAGTTCAAATGAGTAACATAGCAATTATGAAGAGGGAACAGCTAACCTATATAACTTTTGAACACAGTACTTGAAATATATACCTTCAATCTACAGGGCTAAAAAACGAACTCCCAACAAATCTTAAGCTCTTTTTATTAGGTTTACTTTCCTAAGTGGCATAGGTGCAGCTATTTTGAAACTATTTTGTGTATATAATATGATTGAGCAATGGAAAAATGTGCTGCTGTCATTGGGAGCCAGAATTCCTTCTACAGAAGAAGTGTGATACAGATATCGAAAGGAGAGAAACAAGGATTTATCCTATAGGATTGGATTAGAGTTATCAAAATAAAGTCCTGATTTCTTTTTTCCTTTTTTTTTTAGGGCCTCACCCACAGTATGTGGAGGTTCCTAAGCTAGGGGTCAAATTGGAGCTCCAGCCTCTGGCCTACATCACAGCCACAGCAACGCAGGATCTGAGTCATGTCTGTGACCTAGACCCCAGCTCATGGCAACGCCAGATCCTCAACCCACTGAGCCAGGCCAGGGATCAAACCTGCATCCTCAGGAATGCTAGTCAGATTTGTTTCCACTGTACCACGATGGAATGTTCCCTGGCTCTACCTACTGCAAGAGCCTAGATGTTATGACATCCTAAGAGCAATGTGCACACTTAGCACCTAGATTTTGGTTTCTCAATATCATCCCCCACCAAAAGGAACCACAACTCTTTAGAGAAGTGGCTCATTCCACAGCTGGGGCAAGGAAGGTACAAATTAAGTCTGAAATATCCAGTTTTGCCAAAAAGTGAAGAAATGCTCCTAAACTGATGGAAGAAGGTTGAAAAAACTTTAAGAGGCTCCTCAAAATGTCTTCACTTCCGTACCTCAAAGAAAGCTCAATTTGCATAAAAGGAAATTGCTTTTCTCCATAAACCTGCTCCTTTGCAACAGTTCCAAGCATTCACATACACCAAAGAAATCAGAGTCATTTCTCTCTCTCATGCATGAACAATTCATCTTATACTATAATAAAAATGTTTAAATTGTTTTCTCTTATCTCCTGGGCCCGAAAGATCTAAAATTGCCAGATCAATTTCAAGCATTACTCATGGATATGCTAGTCAACTATTAAAAAATGCTAACAATTACATAAATTAATATGAACAGAGCTTATTGCTTTAACTAAAAGCCAAATATTGAATGATATTTTAGAACCAACCAGGCCTCAGATATACAGAACACAGATAATATGTGTTAACTATAAACAACTATTTTGTTGGCATCCATGACTTTTTGACTTTTTATATCACCAAAAAGAAGATATAAGAATAGCAGATCTGACCAATATTCCAAAGATAGAGGCTAAGAGACACCACCAGGTAAAAATGAGAGTCTCTTTGAAGTAGCATTAAAGAATATGGAATATGCTAACTTTTAAAGTATTGGGATAGTCTTGTGGGCTAAGAACATGAGCTGTGTAGCCAAACTGCCCAAATTAGAATCCTAGTTCCACAACTTTAATTATGTGACCTTGTGCAAATTTTCTACCCCTGTCTCCTTTTCCCCGTCTGAAAAATGGTAACAATAATAGTACCTGTCTTGGGAGTGCTGTGAAAACTAACATCAACTGGTATATGTGAAACAGTTGATATACTCCCTGACACACCAAGAAATGATGGTGATGACAGTGATTATGATGATATTACTATATAGTCTATTAGGAAACTGACAGTTCCTCTCACCCTCCCCTCTGTAAAGATGATGCTTAAATGTAGTATTGAAGGACTAAAGGGTTTAGATCTGTGAATTGTGAAGAAGTGCAATACTATTTACAATAGCCAAGACATGAAAGCAACCTAAATGTCCATCAACAGAGGAATGGATAAAGATGTGGATATATATACAATGGAATATTACTCAGTCAAAAAAGGACAAAATAATGCCCTTTGCAGCAACATGGATGGAGCTAGAGATTATCATACTAAGTGAACTAAGAGAAAAACAAATATCATATGATATCACTTATATGTGGGGTCTAAAATGTGATGCAAATGACCTTATTTACAAATCAAAAATAGATTCACAGACATGGGAAAAAAAAACTTACCATTACTAAAGGGGAAATGGAGGAGGAATTAATTAGGAGGTTAGGATTAACATATACACACTACTATATATGAAATAGATAACCAACAAGGACCTACTGTATAGTACAGGGAACTACAATACTCGATATTTTATAATATCCTATAAGGGAAAAGAATCTGAGAAAATATGTATTTCTGTATGCATAACTGAATAACTTTGCTGTATACCTGAAATTAACACAACATTGTAAATCAACTATATTTCAATTAAATTTTTAAAAATAAAGAATTGCAATAATGCAAAAAAAAGAGAAGGCGTTCCTGTCATGGCACAGCGGAAACAAATCCAACTAGGAACCATGAGGTTGCAGGTTTGATCCCTGGCCTCACTCAATGGGTTAAGGATCTGTCGTTGCTGTGGCTATGGCATAGGCCAGCAGTTATAGCTCTGATTAGAACCCCTAGCCTGGGAACCTCCATATGCCACTGGTGTGGCCCTAAAAAGAGAAAAAAAAATACGACAATACTTTGAAGAGCTATGTGATAGTAAGAAGAGCTATCATGTGAGTGGCCACTGTTTGACATATATTAATATTTGTGTCACAATAATCCAGCAAGATTGGCATCACTGGCTTCATTTTACAAATAGAAAGCCAAAGGCTCAGAGAAGACATGAAGATAAGGTTCACAGCTAAGCAGCAAAACTAGGAACCAAAATGAGATTATCCAAGTAAAAATCCCATGGGTCATAATAACATTCATAAATCCAGCAATGATGGATTTTTCATTCATTTAAGTAAGAGGAGAATAAAAAGAGTTGAACTTGGCCATGCTCTCCTAGAGTGATCATCCTTTCTATCCTTCTTGTTAGGACTAGGTCACCTTATTTCTAACAGACTTACTAGTATCTGCAGTGAGCAGTTTTAGAAGTCTCAAAACACTAATATATGGTGTTTGAACTTGAAAGCCTTTTCATTCAGTATGCATCATAAATTGGAAATTTTTATTTTTGGTAGGACTTTCTATTGGTAAAATGAAGCCAATCCTGCTAGACAGGAAACCACTGGTAAAATTGGGTGTGTACCCTGCAGCTCTAAACTCAGGGAATAGGAAAGCCCTTATCCTCTAAGATTTTAAGGGACCCTCTCCTTTGCCAATATTAGGCTTCAGCACAGGCTGGATTCCCTGGCTCACCAATTTCTTCACCTTCTCATCTTCTAGGAATTCTTTACCCCACATGACCCATTGATGTTAACCCACCAGTGCTGTCACAAACTTTTTAGATACATATATATATACATGTGTGTGTGTGTGTATTTAAATATATATATATATATATAAACAATATTATATATGGTCTCAAACACATAACACAGTTTTACACTGCCTTTCAAGAGATTTATACCACTCTTTAAAAAAATCTATAAATAGGAGTTCCCGTTGTGGCTCAGTGGTTAACGAATCCGACTAGGAACCATGAGGTTGCGGGTTCAGTCCCTGCCCTTGCTCAGTGGGTTAACGATCCGGCATTGCCGTGAGCTGTGGTGTAGGTTGCAGACGCGGCTCGGATCCCGCGTTGCTGTGGCTCTGGCGGAGGCCGGTGGCTACAGCTCCGATTCAACCCCTGGCCTGGGAACCTCCATATGCCACGGGAGCGGCCCAAGAAATAGCAACAACAACAAAAAGACAAAAGACAAAAAAAAAAAAAAAAAAAAAAAAATCTATAAATATACACGTAAAGGTGTCATATCTTTCTATTGGGAGACAGTGTGGCTTAGTAAAAGATAGCCAAGGCTTGAGCCTCATTCTACCACTATTTATTAACCACATAACCCAGGAACAACTCTGTCTCTCAGAGTTGTTCCCTTAGCTATCTGTGAGGATTGAAAAAAAAAATTGATCACAAAGTGTTGTGATAAAGATTCAATGAATTGATTGATATTAAAAGCAACTAGGACAATGCCTGACACATAGTAGATAAGCAATATATTCAGTTCACTTCACTAACATTGAGTTACGCAGTTAGAAATAATGATAATAAAGGTAATTAACATTTATAGAGTACTTACTATATGTGAAACCCTATTCTATATGCTTTTAGAAAAACTGTACCCAAGAGAACTCACAGTCTAATAAGGTATCATCTACATAAGCCCACAATGAGAATGTAAGCAATCATTTTATCAGAGGTATGAGAAGGACTACAAAAACCTAAAAGAGGAAGTACCTGATTTTGCCATGGCATTCAGCTTTGCAGAGGATTTGGTGGTTACATCAGCCTTTGAACTGCAAAATGGACCTCACTGTATACAAACAGGACATGAGAAGCAGTCCAAACAGATGGAAGTTCCTAGCTCTGCCACTTCTTTAGCACACAAGCAGGCACTGAGGAATGAGAGAACATGGCCCTGGCACTAGATGCTGCAGAAACCCCATGCAAGCAGCTTCATCTTTTTGACTGCCTCTTCTCTTAAAGAAAAAAAAAAGTGTGACTAGCAGAGACAGAAAATGTGTTTTTAAGTTAATATTCCACTTAAGATATTTTTCTTCAAAGAATAAAACAAAAATAGATGTTTTTTCTTCAATGATAATGAGAAAAATGGCTGATTTGAAAAATGTCATCTCAATGCTTCAGCATAGTCACTGAAAACATCCACCTACCTGCCTCAAACAGCACAAATATATTCATATAAGATTATAATAAAATTCCTGTAGTTACATATGATATCTCTATAAATACCACACAATTTCATTACCATTAATGGTAGTCTAATGAATACCAGGGGGCTTGATAATTGTCACAATATGAAATATTATGTATTTCCTAGTTAAGCATACTGTGAGAATGTTGCTTTATTACTTTTTACTTCATTTTTTCCAGTGGAAAAGTTGTTAAATGACAATCCATCATACTCTACTCTCATCTAAGGGTTGATCTAACTTTTTAATCTCTCCTGTAGGCTTATAGCATTTGTGATTTGTTTAGGACACTCAGATAAACAAAAAGCCTGGAAATCAGTCACAAACCCAAGTGTTTATATTGTTTTAAAAGTTCCTTCAGGCTAATAAAAAGAACTGTTTGCCGTCTTTTTCACAGTGCATTCCTAATCCATTTCAAGGCATTTGAGAAATCTCAATTAATAATGGTGACAGTCATGAGGAGGACTATTTTTAAGGATTGAGAACTGCATTACAGTATTACTGCACACCCTGAATTCTGAGAGTGAGTTTTAGAACCCCAAGAACCTAGAGTTTAGAATCATCATGTACAGAAAAGGGTAATTTTTGAAAAAGATGCAGTAACTTCTTCCTAACATGAAAAGTGTTTGAAGCCCTTTTTTTGTTTAGGACAGAGTCTAAACTGTACCATGAACATAATCCCAAAGAATTGTCGAGTACAATACCACTGACTTGACAGGCAACAGCACAGCATTTAAGGCTTCACATTCCAGATCCAGGGAGATAAAAATTTGTTTCCAGTTCTTTCACCACATACTAGCTGTGTAACTCCAGACTAGCAAATTTTCAAACTATTTAAGCCTTAGTTTCCTCATGTTAAATCTAAAGCTGGGAGTTCCCATCGTAGCTCAGCAGAAGCGAATCTGACTAGCATCCATGAGGACGCAGGTTCAAACCCTAGCCTGGCTCAGTGTGTTAAGAATCTGGCATTGCCGTGAGCTGTGGTGTAGGTTGCAGACACAGCTCAGATCTGGCATTGCTGTGGGTAAGGTGTAAGCCAGCGGCTGCAGCTTCTATCCAATACCTAGTCTGGGCCACAGGTGTGACCCTAAAAAATAAAAAAAATTTAAAAAAACTAAAGCAAATGAGTATAAAACTAAATAACTTACTTAATTCTACTAATTGTTATGCCATGCCTTATTTTAATTCTTCAAACCTGCAACAAGACTCACAAAATAAACACCATTATTACCCATAAAAGAATATATTTGTTGTTCTTGGTGCTATTATTATGAGGATTTAATGAGATAATAAAAATTGCTGCAAAAGTAGCACATAGTAAATGCTTAATAAATGTCAGCTATTATTATTAAGATTTAAATTTTAAAAATAATGATCTCTCTATAATTCAGTAAAGGCAGAAATATTAACTAATTCATTTAACAGCATGAAAACTTAATTCAGCATTTTACTGGGGAATAGTTAGATAAGTTCCTATTTAGCCCTTGAATATAATCACATGATAAAATGTGACAGAGCATACCTAATTTTTTTTTTCTCCAGAGAAGAAATTTAGTTACTCAAAAGACACAGTCAAAAAGACCTTTATATAGAAAAAGAATTTGAAAGACAGCAAAAATAACTTGAGAATAAATATAACTTGTAATTCCTTTTCTCAAGGTAGTCTATAATGACTGGAGCAGGAATAATATTTTCTTCTATAAGACATCAGTTACTAGTTTTTAAATATAATTATAAGCAATTATATCCAAAATATATCCCTCCCTTAGGATAAAAATGCTACAGAGGCCTGTGAGAAGCCCTGGGGAAGACAGCCTTTTGTCACTCATTCCAGGTATAAACACCATTAATCATTTCTAAAGGACTAATTCTAGCTTGCCTCCAGCTGAAGGAGTCATGTGAGTGAGAGCTGCCACTAAGAAGAAAAGAAACTTGAAGGAAAAAGAGAAACTCTTGGCATGCCTCTGCCTAACCAAAGTAGTGCTCTTGGAAAAAAAGTGATAGTTTTATGGGACTCAGGAATGAGTACTGGCTAACCTGTAGGAATATTTAACATACAAGAATATAGAATATATACCTATAATTAATCATTGCAGAAATACCCTTGGTAAGTATGGAGTGCAGACGTCTACATATGTTCATCAAAATAAACTTAATGTTGTTCAAATTTTCAACATTTGCGGTTCTTGGCCCTGGCAACACATTAGAATCACTGAAGAGACTTCTCAAGGAAACTGGAGTCTGGGTCCATCCAGACCCATTTAATCAAAATCTCTGAATTCTCAGAATTAGAGGCAGTAAATCCTAAGGAGAATGATTTTTTTAAATGAAGTTCACACGTACATATGTCACAACAAAAATGCTATCCTTTTTTATTGCACCCTGTGCTTTTATGTTTTCAATTTCTCTTTTTGTTAGATTGTTTTTAATTCACTTACCTCATAGTCTCTGCTTGTTCTATTGTGTGCAGTTCTTGGGGATCTACCTCTATCATTTATGTCCACAGACTCTTATGATGGTTTTTCACAGTGTTAATTTCTGGAGTGGAAATAGCTCAAAATGTCAAGCTAGCTATTCTCTAGGTTCAAGGTAATATTTTTTTCTATTCTTTATTATGCAAATTTTGCATGTTTCCATCTATTTTTATTTTTGAATACAAGTTTCATGAAATTAGAGGTCTGGCTTTAAAAAGTTTAAATACCTTTGAAAAGCTAAGAATGCTATTAGTCATTAAGAATTTAACAAAAACTAGTTAATTTCATGGTTTTATTCTCCAAGTCCAGCTTAGAAAGCCAAGAGCAAGTTCGAAGCATAGAAAAAAAAATTTTTTTTGAAGTAAACTTATTTTTTGACAATTTCAATCTTTGCTTTGATAAAGTATTTCTTATTTGCAACGTGATTTGTATTCGATATTTTATGAAGTTATAGAAATGAAAGATATAAAATACTTCGAATATATTTCATAAGCAACTTCTATTCAAAATAATATTACACGAACACTCAGTTCACAATTTGTGGATCACAGTGAGTGTACATTTGGAAGCTTTCTAGAAACAAAGTTTTACTCCATAATACTAAATATAAAACATATCAATTAGGAGCTACACTCACTCAAGGATAAATAACAGGTATGGACTCCACCCAGTGAGGCAACTCTGGGGTAGGGGGTGGGGGTTACAATCCACAGAACCCAGTTGGAAGCCACTACAGGAGGAAAACATCACATCATCTTTGTTGGACAGAATATTTCAAATGGGACTAGACTTTAATATTTACATGTAAATGAGGTGAAACATTTAATCAGTCTCTACATTATTTCAATATATATTGATAGTAAAATTTTATTCAAAGTGACATGCATAATTTTAATGTACAACTCAACTGCTCATAAAACAAAGTCTTAAATCATTTTTTGGTGCTTCAAAAGAAAAACTACCATACCTCAGAAATAATGTCCTTGCAGAAAATAATTTGCCCCTAGGGAGAAAATGTTGCCAATGCAAATAGTACCCAGCCAAATGTCTAAAGCTATCATAATTTCGACATACAACAAATGCTCATTTTAAGATAACTGTTATAATGTTGATTTCCAGTTTATTTTTCCTTATAAGTGCATCACTTGGCAGCATAACCAAGTAAAAAACTTCACATCATTCTGTTCTGCTAAAAAAAAACTGTACTTGGTTCATGATAACATAGCTGATGGTATAGTTTGGATTTTTTAAAAACCCCAAAACACTTCATGATTTTCTCATACATAACAACATAAATATTAAACAAAATATTGTTTAGAGCCCTGGTTTCTACTATCAAGGAAAGGAGACGATGAAATCAACATTATTATCACGTGGAAAAGAGATTTGACATCTTTGGAAAACTAAGAAAAATTATGCTTCTTAGGAATAAAAGCCAAATATTTAAGTAATTTTTAAATTTTCTCTATTTTTCATAGCTGAAAATTGAGGGATGCTGTTGAACTAAAATTTAAGAACAGACTACATCATAAGGACAAAGTGTATTAAATAAAAAAGGTTCATTTATATGTGCCTACTTCATGAAAAGCCATTTAGAAACAAAATAGAAAAATATGGTAACAGAAATAATTCAACCAAATATGGACTAAAAATGCCTTTGTCAACTGTCTTTGGATAGCAATTAAGAATTACAAATAAATTATCAAAACCAAAATATAACAACAAAGTTCAAAGGTCCTGTATAGAAGGGTTCTTCTTTTTTTTTTTAATCACTCTTTCTATTTTGTACTTCTGGCTTCTGTCCTATTTTAATATATGAATATCCCCCAAGAGTCTATATTTAGTCTTTGCTTTTTTTTTTTTTAACTCTATACTACTTCCTTGCAATCTTTCACCTATTCTCATCACATCTGCTCTTCTCCACTTCTCCATATACTCTTCTCAAAATGCCAGCTGGCAAAACATCTCCAACAGGATGTTGTAATATATACTTAAGGGGTCTGTAACAAAACAACTTTCCTTATAACCAACCAGTGTCCTGATTTCACTCTGTTTATGGCTACTATTCTCCAAGTTACTTGGGCATAAGGCCTTAGTTTTTTGGTTTTGTTCTGTTTTGTTCCCACAGCTTTCTCCTAAGTCCTCCAATGAAGATCAATCAGTTCAACTTCTGAAAATCTTTCAGTTTTGAGTGGCTCTAAATATCACCTTAAGGGTGCTTTGTTTTGTCCTTCTATATGGGGGTACCTGTCAGAAAGCCTACGAATATGCTTTAAAGTGTGGATTATAGTGTCTAGAGAAAAGGTTGGTTCAGGGTCCATTGGAGCTTGCAGTTCACTATTTCTAGGAAACTCAAATATGCAAAGACTGGATCACACCTTAATTGAATAAAAATTAATGTATCTAGAGTACACAATGCTATACTTAAATGTTGTGCGTGTTTATCTTTGTGCCACAGGTATTAAAAAAAGCAGAGAAGACGGTGTTAAATGACTTTCACCACAATGACAACACATCAGGCTTATCAGTAACTACATTAAAGCCTTAATCAATTACAATTTTTAAAGATTTAAATTTTGGAATCAATGATCAATGGTTATGATCCCTCTTAATTTGCTCATACCTTCTTTGTGGCCCTTAACACATTTAAAAGTTTCCTTGTCTGTCCCCCAAGGCAGGAGTGTTTTACACAGGAATACATCTCATTTGTTTTTGTACTTCTAGCACTTAATACAGTGCCTGATCCCAAATGAGTGTTGGAAGAATTAACTTATATTGACTATTAGTCAATAAATTTATGAGGGACTTTTCTATTACTAAGAAAAAAAGATACTATGCTCAACTGTATTATTACAAATTACAATGTAAAAGGACTTATTTTCAAATATAAACAGTTCTAAAACTCTTTTTATATATCTATAAACCCTTTTTAATCTAGTCACTCTCTGTCACTGTCTTAAAACTTCAAGTATTTGAGAATTGGCTTCTTCCTTTTAGAGTTGACAATTGTTCTTTCCTCAAAAATTCATCACATCTTATTCATTGTTGCAGTTCAAAATATAAATGTGCATATTTGAGAGTAACATTTAGTATCCAAATATTCTAAAATTATAATTACCAGGCTAATTAGACTAAAAGACCAACTAGTTGGGGCTTTTACATTGTTTTCATGTTTGTCTTAACAGAAGAATAAAGAAGAGAAAAAGATATAAAAGGCTGTCAGGGAAAAAAATCCAATTTTCTGATTAAAGATAACACTCCAAATAAATCAATGAAAAATGTATTTTTTAAAAATCTGCTCTTTTGCCACAAAAACATTTAAAAAGCAAGATCGTTGGACTTCAAATAGTGATGTCTAAAATTCAAGTGTAAGTAATTTATATTTTTGTGATGTAAATTTCTATCTATTGCCTCCCAAACTTAAGTCAGCTCTGTTTCAAACACAAATTCCTTAGTTGGGGACATTTTTAAAAAAAAATTTAGAGAACCAACAACCACTACCTACCAAACCTTCATGGATACTAGTTGTGTTCTTAACCTGCTGAACCACAACAGGAACTCCCGGATTGCCTCTAATAATGTAAACTGTTTATCTGATATATATAGTACAGAATAAGGACAATGGATGTTTGACAGAAAGATAATCCACAAACAGACCCAACTCAGAGGAAATCAGAACCAAAGAAGACCAGAAAGAAGTAAACAATCACCCTCACCCCAGGAAGACTAGGAAAGACACAGGCCACCTCCACTCATAGAATGAGCCTTGAGCCAAATGTATTTGACTCTCAGATAACTGGCACTTTAATGAACACCTGGATTATGCAACTTTGAAAGTAAAAGAAATGCCAAGAAAAACATTCTCAGATGGCGACCTTACAAAGGAAGTGTCAGTGTCACACAGCACTTGGTGGAGAGCTTTGGAGCCTCATGAATGCATTTGTGTATGATGAAACTGATCCAGAACTTTTTCCTGGGGCTCAGGGATGCAGCCCTGGCTCCTCCCATAGGACCTGTTTAGTCCACAGGGGGCAGAAATGGAGCAGTCATTCATTCATTCAGATCATCTTGGATTGGTTCCTTCATTTTCATGAGAGGATTTCAACCCTGTTTTGTTTGCATTGATTGATTTCAAAAAATCAATCTAGCTGATTTAAATCAGCAAAATCACTCTGTCTGCCAGGACCATGCCAGAGACTATGACCTCATATATTTTACTACCTCCAACTGTTATCAAAATCAAAGTTATAAAAAAGAACATTTCCACAGGATGACTGCCTAAAAAAAATGTAGTTTATTCATCTCTATAATATGCTTAGATTTTAAACCTGGATCAAACCAAAACATCATTCATTATGCTGAAAAAATATGTGGACAGTGTTTTGTGGTGTGTGTATGTGTGTTTGGGTATATTTGGACAAGTCCCTCTACTCCTATAAAATTGCTTTTACTAAATTGAGCTTTGCTGTGATAACTGCTGCTTACTGGCTGTTGGTTTTATGGGTGAGAAATATTACGGAAGTTGTCTCTCACATCACTGAGCCAGCCCTTCATAAGCCCTGTGGGAGAAGAGTTCCTCAGACCTTCAAGTGCAAGGAAGAGCTTTGCCTCTCCTCAAATGACGCATTCTTATTTTATAGACCATGCAAGTCCCATGAGTACCTGTCCATGTAAGGAAATTTAATTTTTTTTCATTTTCATTTTAACTTCTCTTATATCTCTTCTCACATGAATTTAAAATAAGAATGTTGTAAAAGACCCACTGTTAAAGTGGCATTCTTTCAGTTAAAAATATATATATATTTATAATTTTTTTTTCCAGAGAGAGGAACCAAACTATGGCCTCTGTAGTTTTCTTTATATATATATATATATATATATATATATATATATATATCCTCTATAGTTTCTTGCCTTCATGAAACAATCAGGTCTCCTTCAAGATTCCAAAGAGGCTAATGGGGAAGTATGCAACTCTTTAGTTAACAGGGTCTCCTGGTTTTAATAGGTCACTCAGCTCATCTTCTCTGTACATAGAACAGAGCTGGCTGCTCTTGACCAACTTAGGTCCTCAGTCTCCTTGATCAACAATTCTTGGCCCAAAATTTTCTAACATCACAGTGTGCCTGCTCTTTGTCTGGCACCCATCTCTGTCCTGAGTCATCTTACCCCAAGCTGTGCATCAACTACACCAGCTGCCTCTACCCTGATCAATCTGGCAAACAGGAAGAAATGGCAAAAAAAAAAAAAAAAAAAAGCAAGCAAGATTTACAAGTCTATGTGGAAAAAGAAATACTAAAACTGTTTGTTTGAGAGTTTTTTGTTTTTTGGGTTTTGTTTTTTTGCTTTTTGTTTTTTTTGTTGTTGTTTTTTTTTTTTTTTTTTTGCTTAGGGCCGCACCTGCAACATATGGAGGTTCCCAGGCTAGGGGTCTAACCAGAGCTATAGCAGCCACTCTACACCACAGCCACAGCAACGTGGGATCCAAGCCATGTCAGCAACCTACACCACAGCTCAGAACAAGGCCAGATCCTTAACCCACTGAGTGAGACCAGAGATCAAACCCACATCCTCATGGATACTAGCTGGGTTCTTTTCTTTGGCTATTAACTTTAGAAAAATCTACCCTAAAATATAAACAACTTAAATATCATCTTTAAAAAACTGCTATTCTCGGAGTTCCCAGCGTGGCACAGTGGTTAACGAATCCGACTAGGAACCATGAGGCTGCAGGTTCGATCCCTGGCCTTGCTCAGTGGGTTAACGATCCAGCGTTGCCGTGAGCTGCGTGCAGTGTAGGTTGCAGACGCGGCTCAGATCCAGCATTGCTGTGGCTCTGGCGTAGGCCGGTGGCTACAGCTCCGATTCGACCCCTAGCCTGGGAACCTCCATATGCCACGGGAGCGGCCCAAGAAATAGCAAAAAGACATAATAATAATAATAATAATAATAATAATAATAAACTGCTATTCTCACTGAACAGCCACGTGTAAATCATGAAATTAGAATACTCCCTCACATCATATACAGAAATAAACTCAAAATGACTTAAGACATGACACCATAAAACACCTAGACGAGAACACAGGCAAAACATTCTCTGACATAAATCATACTAATGTTTTCTTATGCCAGTCTCCCAAAGGAACAGAAATAAAAGCAAAAATTAAAAAATGGGACCTAATCGAACTTACAAGCTTTTGCACAGCAAAGGAAATATAAATAAAGTGAAAAGACAAATTATGGACTGGGAGAAAATAGCTGCAAATGATGTAACCAACAAGGGCTTAATTTCCAAAATATACAAATACTTCATACAACTCATTATAAAAAAAAAAACAAAACAAACACAACTCAAATAAAAAAGAGGAAAGAGTTCCCATGATGGCTCAGCGGTTAATGAACCCAACTAGCATCCATGAGGACATGGGTTCAATCCCTGGCCTCACTCAGCGGGCTAAGGATCTGCTGTTGCCGTGAGCTGTGGTATAGATCACAGATGAGGCTCAGATACCACATTGCTGTGGCTCAGGTGTAGGCTGGTGGCTACAGCTCCAATTAGACCCCCTAGCCTGGGAACCTCCATATGCTGCTGACAAAAAAAAAAAAAAAAAAAAAAACAGGAAGAACACCTAAATGGGCATTTCCCCAAAGAAGACATATAGATGGCCAACAGGCACATGACAAGATACCTAACTTCACTAATTATTAGAGAAATGCAAATGAAAATTACAATGAAGTAGCACCTCACACCGATCAGAATGGCCATCATTAAAAAATCTACAAATAATAAAAGCTAGAGAGGATATGGAGAAAAGGGAAACCTCCCTTATTCTTGTTGGGAATGTAAATTGGTACTTCCACTATGGAGAACAGTATGGATGTTCCTTAAAAAACTAAAAACAGAGTTACCATACAATCCAGGAACCCTGGCATATACTTGGAAAAGACAAAAACTCTTAATTTAAAAAGATATATTTACCCCAGTGTTCATAGTGGAGCTATTTACAATAGCCAAAACATGGAAGAAACCTAAATAATGTCCATCAACAAATTAATGTATAAAGAAAATGTGTGTGTGTGTGTGTGTGTGTGTGTGTGTATTCAATGGAATATTACTCAGCTGTAAGAAAGAATGAAATAATGCCATTTGAAGCAACACGGGTAGATGTAGAGATTATCATACTAAATGAATTCAAAGACAAATATTATATGATATCACTTATATGTGGAATCTAAAAAATAGTAGAAATGAACTTATTTAAAAAAAAAAAAACAGGAACAGATTCACAGACATAGAAAACAAACTTATGCTTACCAAAGGGGACATGGGAAGGGGATAAATTAGAAGTAAGGGATTAACAAATGCACACTACCACATGTAAAATAAACAACAAGGATTTATTGTATAGCACAGGGAACTATATTCAATATATTTCAATAAATTACAATGGAAAATAATAGAAAAAATATATATATATACATATATATATATACACATACACACTCCACGTCACTTTGCTGTATACCTGAAACTAACACAATATTGTAAATCAACTATACTTTAATTTAAAAAGAAAACCCTATTCTCAAGTCACTCAGTACATATATTCACTTGCTATTAATGTGTAGATGGAAGGAAGATAAATTCTGATATAAGCTCAAAAGAAACATTAATTGAGAATTAAATATGCTTTCAAAAACAACTCTCAAATGATGCAAATTATTTAAAAACTGTTTTATTTCAGATTCTCAAATCTTTTTCATGGAAGTTGATCATTCAACAGTTACTTCCTATGTCATTCTCTAAGGCCAGTATTACCCTGATATCAAAGTCAGACAAAGATACTACGAGGGACAAAAAAAAACCAAAAACAAAACAACACAGAAGTATCTCTAACAAATATTAATGTGAAAACCTCAACAAAAAACTACCAAACAAAATTCAATAAAGTATTAAAAAGGATTATATACTATGACCAAGTAGGATTTTTTCCTGGAATGCAAGGATAGTTTAGCATATGAAAAATCAATATAATACACCACACTAAGAGAATAAAGGGGAAAAAACGGGATCATTTCAAGTGATGGGAAAAAGCATGTGACCAAATTCAGCATCTTTCATGATAAAACCACTTAACAAACTAAGAATAGAAGCAAATAACATCAACATAATCAAGGATTAGAATATTGATAAAACAGTATCATGTTTAGATCAATAACCTACATCAAAAAAACCAGACTCACTAAAAATTTCCATAAGGAGTACTTACCTGCCAAGATTTCCTTGAATTGTCTAAACCATATGTCACAGTGATCTTCACTAAAATTAATAAGATCAAGTGTAGAGTCCTTCAATTTATTTTGTTCCTTTCTCAAGCATATGAAGAGTGTGATTCCTAATAAAGTGCCACTTTTCTGTTGTTTAACAGAATAACGCCATTTCAGTTTGACAGAGAATATATCCTTGAGTTCAATAAATTCTTCTTTACGTAGAAAATCATACTTGGAATCACCTGAAAATAAATTAAGTTTTCCAATCAAAACTACTGTCTCTATAACTTACATATATGAATAATTAATAGTGAAAAAAATAGAAAATCTTTATCAGCTGTAATTTTATTGATTATGCTTTATGTTAAGCCCTGTATGAGAGGGAGAGGGAAAAAAAAGAAAAAGAAAAATTGGATTTTCCCAAGAATAAAAAATAGAAAAAAATGGAAGAGAGTTCCTGCCGCACAAGGTTTAGGACCTTCAGAATCTGAGAATATTCAATATATGAAAACTTCCAAGAATATAAACAAAGCAACAATTCAGTAATAATAAATTAGTGTCATGCAAGAGACTTCCTGATACTTATAGGGACAGAGTAAAATAATATAAAGAAGAGAATTCACTTACAGAAGTGAGTTTATGAGAGGTCGTTGAAGGCAATATGCAAGGGGAGGAAATGTACATTCTAGGTAAAGTAACACGCAGAAAGGAAATAGTTAAGATTACTATGAGTAGAAAACATGAATTCCTGCCAATGTAAAAAGAAAGATCCACCTGAAATCTTATTATAGTATGACTGTATTTTATAATGGCATTAAATTTTACTAGTTATGTTTAAACACAGGTCAAAAAATACTTATTATTGTGATAATGGACAATTTCAACTGATTCTCAAAGTAGGAATGTTTTATACTTGAAAAAAAGTACTTTCAGGAGTTCCCATTATGGCTCAGTGGTTAACGAATCTGACTAGGAACCAGGAGGTTGCGGATTCAATCCCTGGCCTTGCTCAGTGGGTTTAAGAATCCAGCGTTGCCATGAGCTGTGGTGTAGGACACAGACGCGGCTCAGATTCCCGGCCGGCAGCTAGAGCCCCAATTAGACCCCTAGCATGAGAATCTCCATATGCCACAGGTGCAGCCTTAGAAAAGACAAAAAGACAAAAAAAAAAAAAAAAAAAAAAAAGTACTTTCAAAACTTCCACTCTGGACAACATGGAATCATAAGGACTCATTTTACCTTCCTCCTGAAACAACTCAAAGAGTACACCAGAGATAAGAAACCTTAGTTTTCGGACAGAGGACATGAGGTAGCACAGGAGGACAGTGATCCCAGAGAGGGGGAAAATAAAGAAGCCATGTGATTCCCAGTCGACTGCCAGGAGGGTCCCCAGGCCACAGAGCAAGTAGGGGAACCCTGGTGAAGCCTGGTGGTCCCCCTGAGTTGATTAGAGTTCCCTGGGAAAATTATTATAGACAAGAGAACTGCATGTAGAGAGAGAGCTCTGTGGATCTGCCCCTTGAATCCTCAGCTGAGCATGGATAGGCATGTGTGTGAGATCAGGGAAAGAGCTGCCCAAAGGGTCAGAGAAAACAAAGCTCAGAGATCATACAGGTGTTTCCACAAGCCAAAGCAGAAAAATAATGCAGTACTGGGAAGAGTATTGTCTCTTTAGTGAGCTTACCAAAAGCTGCTCTGAATTCTACCTAACAAAGCTTAAAAGCAAGCCTAAAAGGATTCAACTGTTTCCAGTAACAACATCCTAGAACAAACACAAGAATATTTATAGGAATTCAAAAATATTCAGCAACTGTACATGGTAAAATTCACAGTCTTATTCAATCAAAAATCATGACACATGTAAAAAGACAGAAAAATATGACCCATGATAGGAGAGAAAAAAATCAATAGAAATAGATGCATAAGTAATTATGAGCACTAAAACAGCCCCAGCAAGAAGAAACCCTCTATTAGCTTCCTTTACCCTTAAGCGGGCACAATGATATTCCTTCTCTGCATTCTCCTGGAGTTTTTTGGCCTCTCCTAACCATCTTGCAAATGATAGCACAATTGCTTACAAGGCACATGTACCACCAAAAAAGAATGAAGATCTTCTCTTGGTGTTTGCAGTGGGGGATAGGGTGAACCCAAAGGCAGTATTTCAGGCCTGTCATTTCCTCAGAAAGCTGAGGCTTCACCTCCATGTACTTTCTTTTCTTTTTTTTTTTTTTTTTTTTTTTTGTCTTTTTGTCTTTTTGTCTTTTTGTTGTTGTTGTTGCTATCTCTTGGGCTGCTTCCGTGGCATATGGAGGTTCCCAGGCTAGGGGTTGAATCGGAGCTTTAGCCCCTGGCCTACGCCAGGGCCACAGCAACGCGGGATCCAAGCCGCGTCTGCAACCTACACCACAGCTCACGGCAACGCCAGATCGTTAACCCACTGAGCAAGGGCAGGGACCGAACCCGCAACCTCATGGTTCCTAGTCGGATTCGTTAACCACTGCGCCACGACGGGAACTCCCCTCCATGTACTTTCTACTGCTATTGTCACCTGGGTGATCAAAGACTCAAAACCCTCAAAAGTATCAGTGCAACAGGAAACATTTATATGTACTAGAAAACAGTCATCACTGTTACTACAATCATCACTGAAACGAATCAACACTGTATCACCATAGGCCAAAGTGTCCCATATGTCTTCATGAACAGAATGAGTCAACCTACCTTTGCTCTGTAAGTACTAATAGATTATTTGTGTTGGTAAGATTGACTTTTCTCTAGTTCAATGGCTCTCAAACTCTTGGTCTCAGAACCCATTTATACTCTTCAAGACTGAGGGCCCCAATTGTTTTTGTAGGTTATATCTATTGATATGTACTATATTACTCTTCGGAACTGAGACTTTTTTAAGTACAAAAATACAAAGCATACACTTCATTAGCTATCGGGGCAATGGTGTCATCTTGTATGTCAGCCTCTGGAAAATTCCACTGTACCCTTGAGAGAGAATAAGAGTGAAAATAACAAATAAGTTCTTAATAATAAGAAGAAAACAGCTTTGACCTCACTAACCCCATAAAAAAGTTTGGTCCTAGACCACCCTTTGAAAATGCAGCTTTCACATATTTTAGACTCTTTTCCCTTTGATCATATAATGAAGTTTGACCTTTTACAGACTCAACTTTTCAATTAACTAAAATTATTTCCATTTGAATACTCCAAATTTGTATAGACTGGACAGTGAGAGTTCCTCCAACCTGCCTCCTTAGTTACAATCTCCAGATGTCTTTGAAAATAACCTCTTATAACAGCATAGAGTTTCAGGATCATGTAAACTCCCCAAGGAGCTCTCATTCCTTGTCAGGAAGTATATACTAGAAACTAAAAGCTGTATTGTATGTATCATATACAAGGGAAACCAAGTTCTTTCACAGTAAATCATCAATAAGATAGTTGCAGCTGGTGAGCTTATTAAAAGCTATTTGCACTTGTTGGGCAGGTAGACATATGGCCAGGATCTCTAGAACAATTGGGGTTGGGGGAAGACCAGGGAGATTCTACATCCTTCTTCTACCTTCAAGAATGGAGTAAAGCCGGCTGGTCAACAGTTGTGACAAAACCTTACCCTGTGGTGTGTAATATCCATATAGTAAACAGTGTCTAAGAGGTATAAAGAAGCTGGCCTCCCACATAGGGGTCTTCAGGGGGTCGGCTTCATACAGCTGAATGTGTACAGGTAACTCCTATCATTTATCTACCTTAGGGGACTTTATATTCTTGACTATATTTGTGATTTCTTTTCCAAAAATCAATCAAACAATCAAGTTGAATATCTTTGCATTTATTTTTCATTTGTATTTCTTAGAAGAGCTGCCACTACACATGCCTCTTTTTGGTTGATTGTCTATTTCTTATTAATTTCTCAGAGTCCTTCAAATATTCTTGAAATTAGTCCTTTATTATATATGCATATGTGACAATTTGTTCTAGGCTAATCTTATATTTGTTATAACCTTGTGTCCCATACCATGATTATTTATGTAGTCAAGCATACAACAAATAGCACTCCAAAGGAGGAAGGGAGGGAGGGACCACTGAGGGTAAAAAATAATGCAAAGGATGAAATATACTCTTTTCACTCAAAGTCCTAAATTATTACCATATGTGCTTTACTTTGGCAGTAAACAATTTATTGACTATTCCTATTTAAAGTCTCTTGTAAGTTGCAAATTTAAAGATACCAAGCCAACAGCCAAGATCCAACTTAGTAGTAAGAACTAAAAGAATTTCTCAAAACAGGGCAAGAAGGGCAAGAATACCTATTATCACTCTTACTATTGCCAATTATTCTAGACTTTCTCACCACTATCACATAAGGGGAATGAAATTAAAACAACTGGTGGTAGAAGGGCTGGAGGGGGAGCTGAAACTATAACTCTTTATAGATAGTATAAATATATTTACAAAACCCAAAAAGAATCAACTTAAAATCATTAGAACTAATAAGTATATATCCAGTATGGAAGCTGGTTACAAATCTATCAATACCTAGAAAGAAAGCATATTGGAGATAAAGAGATCTTAGGCAAATTATTATCCTAGGAACAAAATCAGCAAAATGATCTTGGACTTGTTTGGTGGAAAAGGCCATTCAAAATACACTGAGAGACAAAGCATTGAATAAACATAGGTATATCAAGTTCTAAGATTACATATTTTTATGCCAGTATTCTCATATTAATAACTACTTATAATGCAACCCCAATCAAAATCTCAATGGTATTTTCTCTGTGTAAGGGGCAAGGAACCTAATCAAATGACTTGCAAATTTTCTTGGAATAAATATATTAAGAAAATGTTTTAACAGTAATGAGAAGTGCATACCTGATTAGATAACATAATGTTCTGTAAAGCTGTAATAATTTAAACATCTAGAAATAGATAAATGAATGGTCCAAAGAGACACCTGTATGTGTTTTAAAAGTCACCAATGTGATAATTGTACTATCCAAGCTCAGGAGCAAATATTCAGTAAACGGTGATTTAGGACTGGTTCATCTTTAAAAGAGAAAAGAAAAAAATAGATCTATATTTCATCAAATACACCAATATTCCTAGGTTAGAGAGAACTTTATATAACCATAAATTAGTAAAGCCATAAACACTGAACTAAAGGAAGACATTCAGAGACTGTGATACTTAATATAAAAGTAATTTAATGCCTATAAAGTCCTAGAGTCCCATAAAGAGAAGTCACAAACAAAGGCCAACTGGGCAGAAATATTTGCAACATATGACAGTTAAATAATCTATTTAATCAAGAAAAGAAACACTTTAGTGGAAAATTACATAAAAGACCCAAGACAGGCATTTCACAAAAGAAGAAATGCAAATGGTCCAATGAACATATGAGAAAGTTCAATCTAATTAGTAATCAAAGAAATGCAAATTAAAACAACAAGACACCATTTTTTTTTGCCTTTTAGACTGGCACAAGATCAAAAATAAACCTCAGTGATGGTGTGGGTAAAGGGAACCAGTCCCAGCACTGGTGGGAATGCAAAAATGGTAACTGCTGGAGTACAAGTCAGGAATATGTATCAAAAGATTTCAAAATGTTAATTGCAGTAGTATTTTAATAACAAAAATATTTGAAGTACTCTTATGTCTTCAATAGAGGAATGGTTTAATCTTCTGCAACTCATAAATGAGCAAGTTAGAAGATCTCTTGTGTTCTGATCTGGAAAGACATTCACGTTTAAGACATATGAGTACGTCGAATACAAGCAAGTGACAAAATAATCTGAAGGATTTGATCATTCATTGAAAAGAGAAAAGAAAACTCAAGTGGAAAACACATAAAAAAACTTAATAGCGGCTACCTCTTAAAAGAGAGGTAAGAGGGAGTATAAGATTCATTTTTTCTTTTAAACTTCCCATTACCTTTGGTAAATTTTTTTAAATGAAGAGAAAGGAAAATGCTTTAAAATATGCCTACTTTTGATCCAGCAAATTACTTCTAGGATTTAACCCTAAGGGAATAAATAATATGCACAATTTAGCTAAAAGAATACTTACCCAAGCATTATTTGAGTGAAACTTGGAAACAACCTAAATGTGTAACACTGAGTATTGCTTCTGGAAAATAAAGCATATTCATGTACCAGAATGCTATTCAGCCATTAAATGTAGAAATCTGACAAGAAAAGTGTCTAAAACAGTGAACCACATTGCCATTACTGTTTTGCATATATTTATTGAATACACAGTGTATGTGGAATATATTTCCATATGCACATATGTAAGGAAAACTTGGAAAGCAAGTGAGATTGTGATTTAGTTTGTGTATATGAATTTTTAGTTTTCCTACAATGTAAATATTTCTGTAATTAATTGAAAAAGATGGCTTCCTTTGCTCATCCTAAAATAGTTCCTGATCCTATTACTCACTTTAATTTTTAAAATTTGATTTTCTAAAATGTAAGGATAGCTAATATTACAGAACATGAGCTCTATGCCAGACACTGCCCTAAGCACTTTACATCTATTATCTCATTTAATCTTTACACTAACCCTAGATAAATATATTTTCCTAAAAGAGAAAGAATGCAGGATAGAGTGTTTAAGTAACTTATCCATGGTTGTATGGCTATTTGGGGTTAGATCTGAGATTTAAATCCAAGAGCTTTGGCTGGTCTTTCCAACACTGCACAGAAGTAAGATCCCTCTTCAAGTAAACACACTCTCATCTGACCCTCTGGATCTATTTTTTGTTCTAGCCAAACTTTAAACAGTTGCCAAACCATTGTTCTATCTCTAACTAGTCCCTAGGAAAATAGTAAAACCACCAATGTGTCCTAACTTGAGTAGTAAGTTGATTCTTAAACACCTCTGGGGTAAAGGGCGCACCCTCAGTGATATCAAAAATCCACATACAATTTATAATTGGCCCTCCATATCCAGTTTCCCCCATCCATGATTCCACATGCAAGGATGCAGACAACTGCCTGCTATTTACTAGAGGAAAAAAAATCTGCATATATGTGGACATGCGTGATTCAAACCTGTATTTCATCAGAAGCTTCAAGGTGACCATCAGGGAAATGGAAGGTTAGATTGTAGCAACTGAAGCTGACAGAAGTGAAAATTCTGAAAATATATGTAACTCTCTATGAGTGGTATTTCCTGCTTTATCTGCTCAAACTTCCAATCTTTTCCCGCATTTGCCCACAGGTTCAAATTTGGGGTTTCACATGAATTAATTCTTTGCCACTGAGACAAAAGGAAACTAAGAGAGAACCACAGATTTAGAATAAACATTTTGTTTTTATTTGAAATGAAAATAAACATAATTGATCTGTAAATAAAATAGTTTTTGCTTCTTTTACAAATTCCTAACAAATATACAAATGTTCTTTTACAAATTCCTAACAAAATATACAAATGTTCTTCAGCACTCTATTATTCTCAGTAGCTATAGAAATAACTCAGGTGCCAATTTCCTGCATACATGTTCTGGTCTGTTATTCATTTCTACAGTGTTAATCATTCCTGTGACATGAGGAAATCTGCCCAGTTCTTTCTAATCACAGGCCTCACCTGACTTTGAATAAAACTGTTTCCCAACAGATGTGAAGATGTGTATATTATTAGTTTTGCAGAAAATTATTTTCTCATTCTGAATATGGTCTTTAGTAATAAAACTTAGAATTCTGTGAACTTGAATTTAAAATGTTTTTTATCTAATGGCTTGGAACTGTATAAATATTGTTTAGTCCATCATAGATTAAATGGTGATTGTCTATGTCTTTGTTTTGTTTTTGAAGATCTTAAGATATAAGCAGTGGACCAGCTGGCTCTGCAGGGCAGCTGGACATTGGTTTCTAAGACTTGAAAGAGCTAGGGCCAAAGGTTCCTCAGGTTTCTAGGTGGAAAGCCCTCAGGCTAACCCCCAGCTAAGGCTGAAAGTTCTGGAGATCAACTGATAGGATAAACTGAAAATCTAAAAAGGTCATTGTTTCTCCTTAACCCACACCAACACACTTACTCTTTGGGAAACATGTAGAAAACACAAATATTTATGAGAAACAAGATTAAAGACAAAAAAAGAAAATAAACCATATTCAGAGAGAAGACTATTATCTTGGAGTCTATAAAAATTGAGCACCTGCCTATATGGGAAAAGAATCTGAAATAGAACGGAAATTTTTCACTTTGCTATACACCTGAAACTAACAACATTGTAAGTCAACTATCCTCCAATAAAATTTTGAAAAATTGACCACCTAACTACACCCCTTTATAAGTAGTACCTTAAGAATGACTCAGACTATCTTTATTCTCTATGTGAATCAGAAAAATATTGCTTTTGATTTATAAACTACTTTATCGATAAATTTACAAAATGCTCAAACATATTTAGGTCTTTTATCTCTGCTTAATTTTTTATCTGCAAGATAACTGCTTCGATACCCAGGCCAGCCACTTCTGTTGTAGTACAAACCAGTTTCTGCCATGAATAACAGCAAATGTTTTCATAATTGTATGCAAAGGCACATTTCCATGCACATCCAAACACATTCAGACCTTGTATAAAAGAGAAACTAAAGAATTTTAAAAATATACTTTGGGGGGCTATAGTTTACATATTCCTTTAATTTTACCTTAATATTAAACATACCTTTATCAGTGAAAAATATGAAACAAAACTTAATCCATAAACTGATATTTGATAACAGTAGATAAAAATACGAAAAAGTATTTATGGACACTTTTTTCGAAGCTTATGAGAATTAAAACCTTACAGATGATACATAATTTTTCCTTGTGGCATGAGGTTTATTATTTTAAATCTATTGGTTCATTAGGATCATATTGGTTATAGTTAGTTGTTTCAGAACATTAACTGTCCTCTCACATTACTTACAGAGATGCTGGGACCATCTGTTCTAGCACAGGATTTAAGTATACGTCTATTGGATATCATGCTATTTATTTAATTCAGCACCCACTTCCTATTGTTGTATTTTCTTGGGGGGAAAAGTCAATTTAATTACAGGGAATAAAGATAACCTTTCCTGGCAGGTTACCCTGTCACCATGAGAGCAAAGCAGGCCCTGATTAAAGTAGGTTACGGTAGTTAACAAGAAGAGTAAAACCAACAACACTTAAGAATATTTAGCAAAGGTTTAACAAAAATAGAACAGTGAATGGCACTTTTAAAAATATTACTGTAAGCCCAGGGCTTGTCTGAATCAATCTTGGCACATCTGTCTGATGCAGACCGTAAACAGGATTAGAGCTGGATTTATCTGCTTGGCGCTAATTGTGCTCACAGTTCCTGCACATGTCCACTCTTTAAAACACTGCCTGAAAAACAAGCCTGTCTGATAGACAGCTCCCACAACATAGTGTAGACACACACTTATGGTCTATGAGATGGTTAAGCAATGTGATGGCTAACAATTTTTTTTTTTTTTTTGGCTCTTCAGACTTACTTATCTAATCCCCTAATTAAAAATACAAAATTCTGTTTGAATACACCACATACTGAGATAAATCTGTGAAGCAAGGGACCAATAAATTTGAATACACTTTAATTGTAAGAAGAAAACACAATTGTTAATAATCAGGTTAAACCAGGGTTTAAACAAATAGGGCCGCTCCAGTAATTTACTGAAAAACCATCACAATGCATTACTATCCTCAAGAATTATGACTTAACATTTGTTAGCAGAAAAGTTTCAGTTCCTAAATAATGCACTTATCAAGAGTAACAAGAAGAGAATTTTTATCTAGTAAAAGAATTATAGAGGAAATTCTAAATGTACAATTTATTGAGAGAGATAAATGCTGATCCAATACCCCAAAATCATATTTTTATCACACCAAATAAAAAACTACTGTTTGATTTCTATCAGCAATTTTCCCTCCTTACTGCTATCCTGTGTAAACAGCTTAGATACTTCTCTTACAAACTTAACCACTTGAAGATACACAGGTGCTTTGCATAAAGTCCAAAATAAACTAATCAGTCCAAAAATTTAAATATTATTCTTTGGTTTGATGATTTCAAATATAGACAGGGAACAAATAATTCTTAATTCAAAACATTTAATACCTATGATTCAAAGTGATATTAACAATTTTAAATTACATAGTCTATGATTAATCATAAATGCCACATTTTAAAAAAGTACAATCAAAAATTTAGACTGACTCCCAATCATAGACAATCTCTTCTAAAGTTTTTTCTTGATATATAACTTACTCATGTTCCAAATATTTTTTAGTGAGCTCTTCAGTTTTTTTCCCAAATTTCTATTAATAAAAGTGTGTCTATATTTACACTGTTGTTTTGTGCAGACAAGTAATGGAGAAATTAGCAAATTAAGCCAGTCATTTAGATATTTAAACCAAACACCTCCATCAGCAGTTCTCAATGTGTAGTCTCAGGAGGTACAAAGGGCCAAAATGATTTTTATTATAATGCTAAAGATGTTATTAGCCTTTTTCACCATGCTGACAGTTGCAAAGCAACAGTGGTTAAAACTCCTGGTGTCAGTATGAATCGAGGCAGCAACACCAAATTTCACTAATAATTGTTTCATTGCTCACCACCTCAAACTTACAGTTTAAAAAAAAAAAAAAGTTTCACTTAGCTGTCGATGAAGCAGTAAAACTATAATTTTTTTAAAATCCCTACCCTTTACTATATTTTTTAACATTATGTGCAATGAAATGGGAAATGTGCAAAAAACATTTCTGCTACAAATGACAGTGATGGTTCTCTCTGGGAAAAGCATTTATATTATTTGCATTGTGACTTGCTGGTGTTTGTGGTAGACGATTTTTGCTTGAAAGACAGACTAACAGACTACGGCATTCAGACATGAGTATTCGACAAATGTTTTCTGGAAGCTGAACAAATGTTTTCTGGAAATTGAGCAAAGTGAGCCAGTCACTTAAGAAAAACAACTGAGAATATTTGCTGTCAATGATGAAAGTCTAGTTTTCAAGCAAAATAGAATTTTGTAAAACTTGTACCTACCATGGTGAGCTTGACAGCTTCCCAATAATTAAAGAATTTTCTGGTGATACTGGCAGTGATGTTAATGTACCTGATATTTTTTAGATGTTATATAATAAAATATCAACATTTGGAAGCTCTGTATAACTCATCAGACCAAATTTTCCACATAGTCAATGCAGGATGTTATAAAATCATGCATAATAAAAGATTCATTTGAAGTACAAGACAGACCAATACACTTTCAATTAACCGACTATAAGAGGTTAATTGATATGTTTTCAGATCCTGCTTTGTAATTAACATTTAAGAAATCAGCACTTACCAAGTTTTACAACAGTATCAAAGAAGGATATCCACAATTACGTGAAAACATTATTAAAATACGTTTCCTTTTCTAAACAATATCTATGACCAACTGGATTTTCCTTATATACTTTAACTAAAACAAAATTACAACAAACTGAATCCTCTTTAATTTCCTTGATTAATGTTCTATAGTTCTCAGCATATAAGTCTTTTACCTCCTTGGTCAGGTTTATTTCCAGGTATTTGATTTTTTGAGGTGACATTTTAAAAGGTATTGTATTTTTGTATTCCTTTTCTAATATTTCATTGTTAGTATACAGAAATGCAACTGATTTCTAAATGTTAATCTGTATCCTGCTACTTTGCTGAATTCCTTGATCAGTTCAAGTAGTTTTGGGGTTGAGTCCTTAGGTTTTTCTGTATATAGTATCATGTCATCTGCATACAGTGACAATTTTACTTCTTCTCTTCCAATTTGGATACTTTTTGTTTTGTTTGATTGCTGTGGCTAGGACCTCCAATACTATGTTGAATAAAAATGGTGAGAGTAGGCATCCTTGTCTTGTTCCAGATTTTAGTGGGAAGGCTTTCAGCTTTTCTCCAATAAATGAAAAAATATTCCATGCTCTTGGGTTGGAAAAATTAATATTGTAAAAATGGCCATACTACCCAAAGCAATCTACAGATTCAGTGCAATCCCTATCAAATCACCCATGACATTTTTCACAGAACTAGAACAAACCATCTGAAAATTTAAATGGAACCACAAAAGACTCAGAATTGCCAAAGCAATCCTGAGGAACAAAAACCAAGCAGGAGGCATCACTCTCCCAGACTTCAGGCACTATTACAAAGCCATAGTCATTAAGACAGTGTGGTACTGGTACCAAAACAGACAGACCAATGGAACAGAAGAGAGAACCCAGAAATAAACCCAGACACACACGGTCAATTAATCTTCAACAAAGGAGGCAAGAATATAAAATGGGAAAAAGACAGTCTTTTCAGCAAGTGATGCTGGGAAAACTGGACAGCTGCATATAAATCAATGAAACTGGAACACACCCTCACACACATGCATGAAAATGGCTTAAAGAATTAAACTTAAGACAAGACACCATCAAACTCCTAGAAGAGAACAGAGGCAAAACATTCTCAGACATCAACCTTACAAATGTTTTCTCAGGTCAGTCTCCCAAAGCAAGAGAAGTAAAAGCAAAAATAAACCAATGGGACCTAATCAAACTGACAAGCTTTTTCACAACAAAGGAAACCATAAAAAACAAAACAAAAAGACAGCTTACAGAATGAGAGAAAATAGTTTCAAATGATGCCACTGACAAGGGCTTAATCTCTAAAATATGCAAACAACTAAAACAACTCAACACCAAAAAAGCCAACAACCCAATGGAAAAATGGGCAAAAGATCTGAATAGACATTCTCTAAAGAACATATACAGATGGCCAAAAAGCACATGAAAAAATGCTCAACATTACTGATTATTAGAGAAATGCAAATCAAAACTACTATGAAGTACCACCTCACACCAGTGAGAATGGCCATCATTAATAAGTCCATAAATAACAAATGCTGGAGAGGGTGTGGAGAAAAGGGTACCCTCCTACATTGTTGGTGGGAATGTAAACTGGTACAACCACTATGGAAAACAGTACAGAGGTACCTTAGAAAACTCAATATAAAACTACCATATGACCCAGCAATCCCACTCTTGGGCATATATCCCAACAAAACTTTCCTTGAAAAAGACACACACACCTGCATGTTCATTGCAGATAGCCAAGACATGGAAACAACCTAAATGTCCACTGACAGATGAATTAATTTTTAGTACATATATATAATGGAGCACTACTCAGCCATAAAAAAGAACAAAATAATGCCATCTGCAGCCACATGGATGGAGCTAGATATTCTCATACCAAATGAAGTCAGTAAGAAAGAGAAAGACAAATACCATATGATAGCATTTATATCTTGAATTTAATATATGGCACAAGTGAACCTTTCTACAGAAAAGAAACTCATGGACTTGGAGAACAGACTTGTGGTTGCCAATGGGGAGAGGCAGGGAGTGGGATGGACTGGGAATTTGGGGTTAATAGATGCAGACTATTGCCTTTGGAATGGATAAGCAATGAGATCCTGCTATACGGCACTGGGAACTATATTTAGTCACTTATGATGGAGCATGAAAATGTGAGAAAAAAGAATGTGTATATGTATGTGTGACTTGGTCACCTTGCTGTAAAGTAGAAAATTGACAGAACACTGTAAATCAGCTATGATGGAAAAAATAAAAATCATTTCAAAAAAAGATACAACAAACTGAATGCAGACACAATCCTGAAAAATTTAGCTTTTAGTAAGGCTATTAATGAAGGCTGTGTCTTTTTTTCATTTAAAAAGAAATTTTACTGAAGTATAGTTGATTTACAATGTTGTCTTAATTTCAGCTAAACAGCAAAGTGATTCAGCTATATATATACATATATATATATATATGTATATATATATATACATCTACACATATCCATTCTTTTTCATATTTTTTCCCATATAGGTTATTGTGGAATATTGCACAGAGTTCCCTGTGCAGGTACCAGTGACTATCCATTCCATATATAATAGTGTGTATATGCCAATCCCAAACACCCAATCCATCCCTCATCCTCACCTTTCCCCTTTTGTAACCATAAGTTGGTTTTCAAAGTCTGTGATTCTGCTTCTGTTTTGTAAATAAGTTCATTTGTAACCTTTTTTTATTCAATTCATATAATAAGTGATATCATATGAAAAGGCTGTGTCTTTCTATAAAAGAGATTTGCAAAATGTAAAGTAGTTGAGAAAATGGTATTGATTGGGGTTTTTTTGGAAACTAGTTTTTAGTAAAAAATATTATTTATGCTAAAATGCAATAGATTTATTGTTATATTTAATATTTTAATGTCTTGTAATTTCTAATATAAATAAGTACAACTTAGGTAATATAAACACAAGCTCTTTGTGGTTTTTAATAATTTAAGAGTATGAAGGAGTTCCAAAGAGCTCCCATTGTGGCTCAGCAGGTTAAGAACATTGTCTCTGTAAGGACAGAAGTTCAATCCCTGGTATCACTTAGTGGGTTAAGGATCCAGTGTTGCCACATAGGTCGCAGATGCAGCTCAGATCTGGTGTTGCCATGGCTGTGGTGCAGGCCTCATCTGCAGCTCCAATTCAACTCCTAGAATGGGAATTTCCATATGTCCCAGGTGCAGCTGTGAAAAAAACAAGGGGGGAGGGGTGTTCCAAGACCAAAAAGCTCAAGAACCCCTGGTCTACCTATAGTGTTGTGCGATAGGGCTAACCTAAGAAAAATGGTGTGATTCATGCATTTTTATGGTTTCATATCTCATCAAGTAACTAAGATTTTATCATCCAATGTTTTAGGCTATCTTTGCAGTAAGTCCTACTATATCTAAACCTAGTAAAATAAAAGAATGGTTCACAATTTCATATTGTGTATTTCATATTCTAAAACATGAATTTATCATGCAATTGACTGGTTTTGTCATTTCTACTTTAACCAAGGCACTTATGTACTTCTACTGGGACTATTTATTCCTTGATTTTATTGTATACTTCTGTGTTTGCCTCTGTCATTTTATATGTCCATTTCCACCTCTATTCTTTAGGAAAAACATTTATAAATAGAGAGTGTCTAAGAATAGCACACACGGAAAATACCTTAATTGGTTCATCTTACTCTTATAATCTAGTCTTTTTTTGGCATTATAAGTTATGTATATCAGCTCGTACATGAAATACAGTTCTTATATATTCTCCTAGATGACCTTTGCACAGATTCCTCATGCACCTCAGAAGTTTAGTAATGAGTCTTCCTTTTTCTAATTTCTCAGCAATTTACTTCACCAGTATCTTCATCCTCCTCCTCAACTCTCAGCTCTGTATCCCAGCACCTAGCTCAATACTTCAAACACAGGCTGGGCGTCCAATAAAATTTTGTTATTGACTATATTTACCATCAATCAGATAATATTTTAATCACAGTATATGTAGTTCAACCTCTGAACCTTTGCTCCTTCATTTCCCAGCAAATGGAAGGCCTTCTTGACTCTAATCTTTTCAAACATTAACCATCTGTCAAAGTACATTGAGCCCCTCCTCCAAGAAACAGCCTTTATTTTTCCAGTCCCTCTGAATTCCTTTGGCCCAGTACCACTCAGCTGAAAGGTAGTCACTTAGCAGAAATCCTAACTTAACAGAAGTGAAGGCACACAGGTCCCTCGAAAACTTTTAAGAACTTAATTTATATATATTTTTCCCCACACTAATTAAATGTCAACTACCTTTAAAAAAAATAGCAATGGGGAAGGGATTAGAGAAAGATGAGACTATAATAGTTTAGGGTAAATTCAAAAGCTTATTTCAAAAGCTTATTTCTTTACTATATTTGAAAGCCTAACATTCCAGCCACTCCTGTGTGGATATTAAACTGCTAACATTAATGTAACAATCTCCACAGACAACTGTTTCTATGAGAGCAAAGGTTATGGAAGTCTTCCTCTTCCATGACCTGAAACTTTCTAGACAGTGGAAACAGAACTAGATGAAGCCACAATGATGGCTTCTATTGCCAGCATCTAAAGACTGTGGCTGGGTATGGGTTTCCTGCGTGGTAAAGGCCCTTCTATCTCACAGTCCAAGCTGATTGCTACTCATATCAACATAGTCATGATGACTTTGCTTTCACCTCCACCATTACTAGCAATCAAATGCCCTCCCTAGGCAGGTCCAATCCCCTGTCACCTCATAATAGTAACAGAAAAGTTATCACATAGTCCTCCAGATCATCTGAAGGGCTTTGCTTCTGAGAGACACTAAAAGGCTCACTTTTACAGCACTCCCATTCAGTTTTACCTTTAAGACTGTCATTATTTGCTAAGAAGCCAGGAAAGTATTCAGAATAATACTCTAAGTCCAGAGTATCTGAACTTAGCATGTGCAGATCTGTATTGCTGGAAGGAAGCAGAACCATGACATGGGAGACTAAAGGAACTGATAATTTTTACTTAATGAAGCATGAGCTTAGCACCAGAGAAGAAAAAGTTTATCTAAGGAGCAAAGACAGCTAGAAAGAGAATGCCATTATCCCGACCATCCAGAAATGGACTAGAAGAAATTCACCTCATCATGCTCCAGGACTCCTGAACTTATCATTAGTCCACTTTTCAGATGCCAGGTACGGCACATTTGTGGTTGAGGAATCACTGTATGTGTGTGAAGGGAGCAGAGTGGTAGAATAAAGAGAAACTACCAAAAGCTACATATACTGAACATACAAAAGTAAATTTAAATGCAAATATATTCAGAATTGCTAAAATATGGAAACAACCTAAGTGTCCATCAATGGATAAAGAAAATGTCACACACATATGTGCATCATGCACGCACACTCACACATACCCCATGGAATATTATTCAAATATAAAAACAAAGAAATCTTGCCTGTGAGATACCTGGGATAGAAGCTTAAGGGCATCTATCCTAAGTGTAATGTCAGACAAAGAAAGACAAATACTGTATGACCTCACTTATATGTGAAATCTTAAAACACAGAAACAAAAACCACAAGCTTGTAGACACAGAATGGACAGGTGATTGTCAGAGGTAAGGGGTAGCAAGTGGTTGAGGAAGGTCCAAAGGTAAGAATGTCCAGTTTTAAAATGTCAGGGGGATATAATGTACAGCATGGTGACTATAGTTAATAATACTGTATTGCAAGAGTTCCTGTTGTGGCACAGCATGAACTAATCCAAAGTGTATCCATGAGGATGCAGGTTCGATCCCTGCCTTGCTCAGTGGGTCAGGGATCCAGCATTGGTATAGGTCGCAGATGCCACTCAGATCCCCCATTGCTGTGGCTGTGGCGTAGGCCAGAAGCCCTAGCTCCAGTTCTACACAAAGCCTGAGAATTTCTGTATACCTCAGTTGCAGCCCTAAAAAATAATAATAATACTGTCTTGCATATTTGAAAGCTGCTAGGACAGCAGATTTTAAAACATCACAAAAATTAAAATTTTGTAACCATATATAGTGATGATATGAACTATACTTGCGATCATTTCAAAATGTACACAAGTATCAAATCATTACACTGTACATCTAAAAATATGTTTTACATCAATTATACCTCAAAAAGTACACATTTGAGATATTCTAAAAATATTTGTAAATCTTTATTAATTTGACGAGGACTTGAAGGCTTAGACTTAGTGGAGACAATGGAAAAGTGCTAAACAATTTTAATGTCGCCAATCCATTTTATTTAAATATCCAATGTAATAACTTTCAAGACAAAGTTCATGTTTATTTTTAATATGCTAGGCATATGAGAGATATGTGTCTTTCGTTTCCATCATTAAAAGTATATATTTGACAAACACATTTGGTTTCTGTTTTATTTTTGGCATTCAAAAACTCTAAGTAAATCTAGTGATAACTGATTCTAAGGAAGAAATATTAAAGTGAAGTTACCAATAAAATATAGTCAAATATCCTAACTTTTAAATTCATTTCAGTTGGACTTAGGCAAATGCAAAAAAAAAAAATTACAACTTAGTAAACATACAAAAACTGTAAATTATGCTGGTCAGTTGATAATATTCAGCCTCCTATTCACATAAAATATGATGTTCTACCTATATATTTAAAGGAAAATTTAAAAAGCCATTTTTGAGTAGAAATCAGAAGATAGAATTTTTTCTAAAAAGCATTATATTGATTCATAGAATCCGATATGAATTAAGCTCAGTGTTTGATGTTTTGAATAATGTTATTTATTCAAGTGTGTTCCCAATTTAAAAAGTTTTAACAGTTTCTTCTCCATGCCTTTTGTCGTAATAATTTTTTACCACATAATTAATTAGTACTATGATAAAAGACCAAAATTAAAGTAAGAAAGTATGACTTGATAATGTGAAAATTTCAGAGAAAATTTAACATTTTAGATCAGGTATATTATATATTTTCTAATACCATAGAACATGTAATCGAAGCAAAATAGCTTATAGGATTACAGCAAGCTCTTCTCTACTGTGCTATAATAGTATTGTATTTTTTAGAAAGATAAATTTGATATCAATACGATGTGACACAACTGCATCAAACCTTAATTTCACTCACAGTAAGAAGTCACAGGATTAAATAACACTGTGCAGTCTTTTAGAAAAGTTTATTGCTTCCAGATGGATTCAAGTTTCCTTTCAGCCCTGATTACATCTAATATGCACAGGGTGCCAACATTATAAAGGACAGAGTCAAAAATATCATTTATATAGATAGCACAGAGCAGGGTGGAGGAACTTTGGCTTCTAAATAGGTTGTACCGATCAGGTCTTGACTATTTTTAAGACATTATAAGGAACCTTTAATAAAACACAAATACCACACTATATAAATATCTTGCATGATGGCTGTTCCACAGAAAAACACAAATCTACAGTGAAGTATCTGTAAGATGACTCCTAGCTCAAGCTGCATGCTCACTGCCCCCATGTTGGGTTGTGCCATGTGTCACACTGCATGAGGCTTGCCACCAAGATGTCCACCTGTGCCTCTGTGGCAGAAGAGGCATCCATGTTTATTTCGTTTATTAGCACTGTTGAATATAAGTCATTGTGATCAGAGAGGAAGACCTTCAAAAACACTGACTACTTCAAGCCTCATTTGCTAAGTTTAAGGATGCAAGTACCTCACTACTCTTGTTTAAAATAGCATTTTCTTCTACAACTGAAGTATCACTACCGTAGTATCCTTTCCACAAAACCCAAACAAAGAAAGATCACCCCATAATGGGAATTAAAAAATAAAATCGCATCTGCTCTGTCTAGTCTATGAAGGAAAAGCAATAAAAATTCATGATTGAAGAAAGATTTCAGTCTGTAGATCAGAAGCCAACTTCTAAAATACAGTAAAATTCTAGTAACACTTCCATTTTCTTAAGTTTAATTTTTCAAATGTTTTGAAAGTTTTGTAGAAATTACAAATTTGATTCAATACAAATGTTAAACAATTTATTATGTAGACTTCCAAACAGATTAGCAATTTAAATACAATTATGGTCTCAAAGCTCAAAAGAAGAAAAAAAATGATTAATTTCTGAAAGGATATAAAATCTTTCTTGCTAGAGAACCACTGGGAAAAGTGGTTTTACAATAATTCCTACTCATGCCTAACTTTCTCCCTGTGGATACTCAACCAAAACTAAGACAAATATCATTACAGTACTTTATTATTCACATTTTCTTTAGAGAGAAATAAGTTCATTTATGTAAGGGATATATAAATGAATGTTACAATTTCAAGTGATTTTAATGGAAGTTTTGCCCTTCTATTTTCAATTAATTTGATACGTGATAATTAAAATGTATATGAGCATTAAAGTTTTTAATTTTACTTGCTTTCAAACAGTGACTATATCTTTGATCAACTGCATGAAAATGCTCTAAGGTACAGGGTGATCAAATGAAGAATAAAATTATACTAAAAATCTATTTAAAGTTACATGCCAGGTCAATAACAAATCAATGCAACAGAGTCCAACTAATTAGGCTACCAGGCACTAGCGCAGATAAGAGGTTTTGTGTCAGCTGATGACACGCCCATTAAGTATTACTGATATTCCAAATACTATATGTGCTTGAGTTAACTATTACTAACCAATTTGTTTTTGGTAATGGTTAACTATTCTTAAACTGGTAACAATGTCTTCTAAATAGCAGATATTTTTGAGTGAAAAATGGGCCTCATTCCTCCTTTCAGTTATTGTTGCCTGGACACTCTCCACATGCCAGACTTGCTCTACAAAAGAAAAGATAGAGATCTTTCCTGACTACACATTACCACTGCATAAGGATTAGAAAAAAATAATAAATAAGGGAGCAAGCCATGTAGTTACAGATCCAGAATTTCTCATCTGCAATTCCAAAATCCCCAAAGGTCTGAAAATTGGGGTTTTTTCTTAAATCATTTGTCAACAAAACCAGAGTTGACCTCATTTTGCCCCCAAATTGGACCTGACAAGGAAATTCTAAGTCTTTATTTATGCCACTTAGCATGGATATTCTTAATGTTTCATTCAGAAATATTAATGTTTGAATATGCAATGTGCTACCTGAGGCTAATTGCGGCGTTACATACTCATAAACATATGCCCCATGTTAGCTTTCTAGAAATCAGTAAATAGCTGAATTTCCACACAGCTGATTCCAAGGGTTTCTAAGCAAAGGGAACAGTAAGTGTAAAGGTCCTGTGGCAAGAGCATACTTGGTGTATTCAAAAAAATAGCAAGATGTGGCCGGAATTAGCAAGAAAGCAGGGAGGCTAAGTCCTGAGAATACAAGGTTCTGGAAGCAGGTAGAATGTGTAGGGGTACATAGGCTACAGAAAAGACTTTGGATTCTAGCCTGAATAAGATATGAAAGCTTTGAAAGTGTTCGAGTGGAAGAAAAATTGTGATCTGAGATGTGATTTAAAAGTAACATCCTATCCTGATACATAGAGAATAGACTGACAGGTGACATGGTTAGAGATGGAGAGACTAGTAAGGAAGTTTATACAGTACTCCAAGTGAGAAATGATGGTGTCTCACACCAAGATGGCAGCAGTGACCCTATTCAATTTTGAATATTACAGAGGAAGAATCAACAGGATTTGTTAATGGATTGGATGTAGTGTAAGAAAGAGTAGAATTTAGCAGATCTCCAAGTGTTTTTGGCTTGGGCAATTAGGAGGATGAATTCTTTGTGTACCAAGATGTGAAAATCTACGGGAAGCACAGAGTTGGAGGCTGCAGGAGAGAATGTGGAGTTTATTTAAGAACAAGCTAAGTTTGAGAAATCTATTAGACCTCTAAACTGAAATTTAAGTAAGCAGTTTGGTTTATAAATCAAATCTCTCCAGAGAGAGAAGGGAAAAAGACAATGAGGTCAGAGGACAGTCATGGAAAAAATGAGGACAGCAAAGAGTGGAGTCTGAGAAGGAGCAGGCCAGAGGGGTGGAGGAGAACCAAGGGAGTGACATCCTAGGAGGCAAGTAAAGAAAACTGTTATCAAGGGGCATTATGTGCTCAACTGTCAAACTCTGTCCATAGGTCAAGTCAGGTGAGAACTGATCTTGACAAGTGAGCTGTGGAGAAATGGCAGTCCAAATCCTGATCACAGAAGATTCAAGAAAAAAATGAGAAATAAGGTAAGACATCTTATCTATAACAAGTCTAGACTAAAAAGTTGGTGGTGAGGAGGGCTAAACAAATGGAATCAAATACTCTACACAGATTATCTCAATTCAGCCTCATAACAATTCTATAAGGTAGAAATGACCTTACTTTAAAGGTGAGGATGCAGAAATTAAGCTAAGTAGTGTGTCAATGATTTTACTGAGAATGTTAGAATTTTATCCAAGCATGTATGATTATCAAAGTGCATCCTCTTATACTACTACACAGCTTCCTATGAATTTACCATACAAAATAAATAAATATTGAGAAAATGACATAGTCTTCTCAGAAAGGACACTGGTATGGGAATAAGGAGGCCCTTGTTGTAGTCTAGTTTTGTCACCAATCTTGAGGAAAATGCCATGATTTTTGAACTCAATAGTTCATTCCTAAAATGAGGGTTTTTCTCAGAAAGGACACTGATATGGGAATTATGGGACCTTTGTTGTAGTTCCAGCCTTGTCACCAATCTTGAAGAAAATGCCATGATTTTTTGAGCTTAATAGCTCATTTCTAAAATAAAATAAATCAAGAAAACCAAAGCAGTAGAGTAACATGAACAAAAAAAAAGAGGCTTGAGAAGGCCCATGAATGAAAGAAAACAACAGCCCTTGAGATCTTGGCTCAGGTCAGTGACCCACCAACGTGCCACGAGCCTAAATGTACGGAACAGTGGACAGGCCTGGTCCACCAGGGCTCCTCTGGGGGTGGGGGCTGGCCTCTCCCAGGCTCTCGAACATGTTTCTTGTTTATCAACCCTCCTGAGAATCGACATTTCTAATGAGCCTAACAAAGTAAATATGCTCCTTCAGAAAGGAGCTCTCTGAATTCCCGTGGTGACTCAGTGGTAATGAACCTGACTAGTATCCACGAGGATGCGGGTTCGATCCCTGGCCTCACTCGGTGGATTGGGGATCCAGTGTTGCTGTGATCTGTGGGCAGGTCACAGACACAGCGCAGATCCTGAGTTGCTGAGGCTGTGGTGTAGGCCCAGCAGCTGTAGTTCCGATTGACCCCTCGCTTGGGAAATTCCATTTTGTCATGTGCCCGGCCTTAAAAAGCAAAAAACAAAAAAGAAAGAAAAGAAAGGAGCTCTAGAAACTTCCTCACACTTTTTGATACAACCATGTTTAAAAGGAAAGCAATTCTCAAGGCTTCAGAGGTGAAATCCTTACAGAAATCCAAGAAGGACAAAAGAGGCAGAGACGATTCTCATCTGGTCTTACCATCACTACATCACCCTCTGGTTTTCAGCAGAGAGCTCGTATCTGGCTCCGTCCTCTGCCAGGGATGTCCTTCCAGGACCAGGCACAGGGACCCTCACTGGCTGAGAGCCATTTCATCTTCTCGAGCTTTCAACATAGAATGGTAATACTAGAATAACTGGATTTTTTTACTTTGAGGAACTATTATTAGAGCTGGCATTTCTCCCTAGTACTCCAAAGATTATTTGGAGAGCATACTGCTTTCTAAATCATGAAGGCAAGAAATGTATCTTGCATTAATAATTTTTCTAGTTCCAAAGTTTAAATGTTTCCTCTACGCCAGGTGCTTACCAACCTAAATACTGTAGATTTAAGGATGATTAGATATGGCTCTTTTCCTGTAGTAGGTAATTCAGTATATCAGGGAACAGAAGCATGGTGTATAGCTAACCGTCATGTTAGCTTCACCAGATTCTTATTTCCAAAGCATTGCTTCACAAAAGGATAGTGGGACCCACTAGAGATTTTAAAAAACAACCACCCCAGAGTTCCCGTCGTGGCTCAGTGGTAACGAAATCTGACTAGTGTCCATGGGGACACAGGTTAGATCCCTGGCCTCACTCAGTGGGTTAAGGATCCGGCATTGCTGTGAGCTGCCAGGTGGGTCGCAGACGCAGCTCAGACCTGGTGTTGCTGTGGCTGTGGCCTAGGCCAACAGCTACAGCTCCTATTCAACCCCTGGCCTGGAAACCTCCATATGCCATGGCTGCAGCCCTAAAAAAAACAAAAAGAAAAAAAAAGAAACAACCACCCAATCTGTTTCATCATTCCAGTTTCCACTCAGAGCACCTTTTCAACATAACATAGATTCAAGATTCATTCATCTGCTCTATAGACTTCTTTTTTAAAACAGTACTGCATTAAAAGGTGAAACGAAAACTAAATTTCCCCTAGAAACATGCTTTTATTTACACTTTTTTTTTACATACTCTCCTATATTAGCTGAATTCTACAAGTACAATTTGTATGCATCATCAGAAAAAAAAAACACACATTTTAAAGTTGTAGGCAGTCTGTAGTTGCCTGAAATTAATTCTATATTCCAACTATTTCCTTCATTAACTTCTAGTAAACATCCAAGAATGAATGACTAGAGAGGAAAATAAGGTATTCAGAAGCTCAGCTATTTCCCAAGTTCTCATGTATAAAGCTAATACTAAGGAATAAAACTTCTCTTTACATATTTGCCAAATTACTTTACATATATTCCATAATGTGTGGCCCACCATGCAAAGAAGCACCTAGTTTTTACTGTAAAAAGCATGGTCCAAAAACCAAGGGAATGAAAATGAGGATAAAGTGTCTGCCAAACTAGACCCTAAATCAGATACTCCATCTCATTTAACTATAAATTATCTTCAGGTTATGGTGAGAATTACAGGAGGCAGTATCCCTATTTCCCAATTTTAGAGAAAACCAAACAGATCCTCTGAGAGGTAAAGGGGCTTAGTAATTACAGATGTCAATGGCAGAGGCTCGCCTGCAACCTAAGCCTGGCTTTTTTTCTTTTTAGATCCAGACCTTTGTCATATGGAAGGTCCCAGGCTAGGGGTCCAATCAGAGCTGCAGCTGCTGGCCTACCCTGCAGCTTGAGGCAATGCTGGATTCTTAACCCACTGAGTGAAGCCAAGAACTGAACCTGCATGTTCATGGAGACTAAGTCGGGTTCTTAACCCGCTGAACCTAAGCCTGGACTTTAAAGCTCACATTCTTTTCCTCTGTTCTGAACACTAGAAGGACTTATAAAGGACCACCTTGTCATTACAATTGTATGAATATGAATATCTACTTTATAACTAGACTTTGAGAAGATATAGTTGGTTCCATATAATGGGTTCACACTTCAGTATCTGTTTTGCTGTCTTTCTGGAACCCCAAGGGCAAAGTAGCACTTCAGGTTCTATTTTTTAAAAAGGCCCAAGGAGAAGCAGCAGAGATAAGTGACTGAAAACATGACCTTTTGGAGTTCCTGTCGTGGCGCAGTGGTTAACGAATCCGACTAGGAACCATGAGGTTGCGGGTTCGATCCCTGCCCTTGCTCAGTGGGTTAACGATCCGGCGTTGCCGTGAGCTGTGGTGTAGGTTGCAGACGCGGCTCGGATCCCGAGTTGCTGTGGCTCTGGCATAGGCTGGCAGCTACAGCTCCGATTAGACCCCTGCCTGGGAAACTCCATATGCCGCGGGAGCGGCCCAAGAAATAGCAAAAAGACAAAAAAAAAAAAAAAAAAACGAAAAACATGACCTTTTAGAAAGGGGGCTGGAATCCAGGCTTTGCCTCTTACTACCTACGTGACCTTGGAGAAGTTACTTGAAGTCTTTTTCAGTTGTCTCATCAGGAAAATGGGGATTATAATATAACTCCTCTGAGGATTGTTGTGAAGATTCAGTGAGTTAATATGTAAGATTCTGGTAAGAGTTCCTGGCACATACAAAGTATGCTAGGCAAGAATGATTAGAGCAGGCCTCTACCTTACACTTAGAATACAAAAATGCTTGGGCCTTGTCCTTCCCTGATGCAGACTAAGAAATGCCTCCCTTAAGGGATCTACTTAGAAACATATCGAATAGGTTAGAAGGAGAAAAGTAGGAATCAAAAGCATAGAGAAAATAATGGGAAGATTAATCAGAAATAATAGTAAGACCTAGACTTTCATCATGTAATCAAGACAACATCTTTTTTTTCTTTTTCTTTTTTTTTTTTCTTTTTTTTTTTTAATTCTTTTTTCTTAGGGCCTCACCTGGACCATATGGAAGTTTCCAGGCTAGGGGTCAAGTCGGAGCTATAGCTGCTGGCCTATGCCACAGTAACACCAGATCCGAGCTGTGTCTTCAACCTATGCTGAAGCTTCCAGCAATACCGAATCTTTAATCCAGAGTAAGGCCATATATGGGATTCGCATCCTCATAAGTATTATAATTATAATTAATTATAGCATTAAGAATACTAGTCAGGTTCTTAACCCTGGGCTGCAACAGGAACTCTAAGACAGAACATCTTTCAGTTGGTTCATTATGATCTATAGAAGCTCCAAATGAAATGCTCAGCTTTTGGAGTTCCCGTCGTGGCGCATTGGTTAACGAATCCGACTAAGAACCATGAGGTTTTGGGTTCAATCCCTGCCCTTGCTCAGTGGGTTAACGATCCGGCGTTGCCGTGAGCTGTGGTGTAGGTTGCAGACGCGGCTCGGATACTGCGTTGCTGTGGCTCTGGCATAGGCTGGTGGCTACAGCTCCGATTAGACCCCTAGCCTGGGAACCTCCATATGCCGTGGGAGCGGCCCAAGAAATGCCAAAAAAAAAAAAAAAAAAAGAAAAAGAAATGCTCAGCTTTTATTGGCTTTATCTAATGAAAAATAAGATTTGTTGTTCCTGTTATTCAATATAAAAGTCTTTAAAATTAAAAAAAGGAAAAAAAGAAATAATGGTAAGATAATAAAATTATCAGAAATGAACTCACATGCTTACTACTATTCCAATTCTAGTAAGATACAAATATTTTCCCAAATATTTGGGGAAATGTTTCAAGTTCAGTTTGTATCCTGAAAGAGCTTATGTGCTCTAGTCACAAGACAAGCTCTTCATCAATTCCACCCCAGGACAGGACAACAATGTTTTTGACAAACACTAATGGTGATGAAACATGCAACAGAAATTTAATAATCATCACCTGGTTCATCAACTTGTGGTTTTTCTGTGGATCCTGGATTTTGTTATGAAATGCACAGATGGTGCTAAGGAGGAAACCTTGCATACTCTGGGAGGAGAAGGAGACACTGCACTCATCACTGCCCTGAGCACTCAACACTGGATGCTCTGAGATAACACCAGCCCTCAATGAGCCACTCTCCTGATTGACCCTTTCAGTTCCCCAACAGATGTGACAACAGTGCCATAGCAACTATTTACAGCAGAGGGAGTTGCTATGAATTTGAGACTGAGTGATGACGTAACTACAAGCTCATCATTAACAAAAGCACGTTAGTCACCTTAGATACAGAAAATAAGACCCACAGCATAATTATTCCAGAATATTCTCCAACTGTAATGTCTTGTCCTAAAGGTTTCATTTGTGTGCAAAATCTTTTTGTGAAAAAAAAAATGTAAACAACTCTATATTTAGAACATCTTAAACTTGCTGTTTATAGACCGTGACTACTGACAAACTCTTATTTTAAAAATTTCTCCAGGTAGCAGAAATCAACAACATTGTAAATCAATTACAAAAGTTTTTAATTATTTAAAAAATTTAAGATAAATAAATAAACATCATCAACTTCAGAAATTTTTGTAAAGACCTCCACAACCCTGTAGCTACCCATTTAAGAAATGGTTTATACAGTGGTTCCCAGCCTGACTTCCAGATGATTCTAGACTTTCTGTGACATGAACTTAATGAGCTCTGTTTTGTTTTTACCTACTGGGAAAAGGAAGAAAGGGTGCTTTAAGATGCCCATGGAATCAAGGGATCAAAATTACAGAAACCATTGCTTTAGTGTGGTTGTCATTTCAAGTACCCATGGCCATCACAGTGCCCAGTTTATTCAGAGAGTTACTAGGATGCTGGAAGATTAGAGATCAGTTCATTTAGTTTAAAACTATTTTCAGTGGGCATGAGATAAAAAAATACGAAGGCAGTAACCTACAGAGACATGCTCAAGCCTTAGTATATTAGGATTTGGAATCCTGGAAACATTTTCAACAAGTTGTTGAAAGAACTTTCTAAAAAATAAAATTGAGGCATATTTTTCTACTCTGTTAAGGGTATAAGCTAAAATTTACATATGTTCGCTTTCCTTTTATGTATTTTAGAATTACATTATTTTTCCAATACATGCATGCAGTTACTACCTATACAAGATTATGATAATCTATCCCAGGTAATTACTGCTGAGATCAGCAATTTAATGCCCTTTGTTTGCCAAATTTTTGTTTTCCCAAGGACCAATCCCACTCTATAAAGATGTGTTTCCAGGATACATATAATTACGCCTGGTATAACATCTGTTGCTTTGCGTGTTCAGAGGCTTACCAAACCAAGGTAAGAAAAAGCTTCTGTGTCTACTTTAGGAGAATGGCTAAAGTATTAAAAGCTTCAAGCATCAATAGAAATGTCTTTTAAAAAGCAATATTTATCAAAAGTAAAAGCTAATTCTAACTTAACAAATATTTCCATTCCAAATAAAATTAACTTATTTCAGCTCTTATTTAGATAAATGTTAATGTGGTTGTTGTATCATTTTTCAATATCATTACTCAATAATTCTGAGATTTATGTTTACTATGATTTCATGTTGGAATCTCAGTGAAGTTTTCTACTTCAATTATCTTTCAGAAGCAGACTATCTAACAACAACCAAAAAAAAAAAAAAAAAAAAACCACAAAAAACAAAACCAACAAGAAGAACAAAAACCCACAACCTACACTCCAGGACAACAGAGAAGATAATAATGGTGACCTCTTTTCTGTATTTCACCCTTTTATAGCACAGTGGATTTAGATAACAGAACAGCACTGCATTTTCAAATGTAGGTCAGTATTTTGATTGTACCACAAAAGTGAATTGTTCAGACTTAAATAAAGCAGGGCAGTACCAGCCCAAAAATCACTTTTCCACATGGTCTTTGAAGGTTGCCCAACAATCTGATAGCCCTAAGAATTTCCAGATTTTCAAGAATTTATTGGTAAGATTTATCAAGAAGATACAAAGATAAGTGAACAATGATTTAAGTACTGAAACCTGAAATAAACCCTTAATAAATGGGGGGGGGGAATCAAACACAGTAATCTCTTAAATGTTTGTAATCATAGACAAAACGTTGAAATTCTGAGTTCATCACGTTTTCAAAAAACTTTGGGACTATTCACGATTATCAGTAAATTCAAATGTATTTCACAACCTTCAAGATGCACAACACTTGCTGCTGTTATATAACTAAGATTGCTGTTTGAGATGCACTGAGACCAAATAGATATTTCAAGCTCACAAAGATTTAGAGCTGAGGAAACCTACTTAAAATGTTAAAGAAAAAAAATCTTTCCAAATAATTCTAATATGGTTCAGCTCACTTAACTCTTCCAGCAATTCTTATTTCTTAGCATTATATGTAATTTGATGTAACCAACCATATATTAACCATTATATTAAAAATTCAATAGAAACACACACACAAAAAAAAACTCTTACCTCACTGTTAATAGGAATTTGGAGGGTGGGGGAGATGTAAAACCCACTTTCAGGATTGGAAAAGATTGGGCTAAAGGAGCATTATAGCAAATCCATTTGTTCTGGATTGAACTGTGTCTCTCTAAAACTCTTATCCTGAAGCTCTAACCCCCAGTGTGACTTCATTTGAGCCTTAAAGGAATAATTAAGTTTAAATTAGGTAATAAGGGGGGGTGCCTTAGTCTGACAGGATTAGGATCAAACAGAAAATCTCTGCAAAGTCCTTAAACTTTTTTTGCTCCTCCTGGTTCTTTAAACGTCTGGACTAGAACTGTAAACACTGCCTCTTTGAGCTTCTACACTTAAGAGGACCCAGCACTGCCATGACTGAAAATTTAAAGGTCAAGACTGACACAGGATTAAGTAGGGGAAAAGGTCAGTTTGAAAAGTTTCACCAAAGCCCAGAAGTGATCAATGAGAAAAATGGCCCTTCATCTACCTCTACACCTCCCCCGCAGCTCCTGCCTCCAGCTAATGCTGCTCCTAACACAGTCTCTTGCCTGGGATCTCAAGTTCTGACCTAAGGGGCTGAGGGGAGGGTTTTAAGAAAGTCCCATATGGAGGAAGATTTTACCTCAAGCCAAACGCTCCCCCTTCTTACCACTCTAATGCTTGTCCTCTCCTGGACTCACACATGATTTAAGGGTCTCAGAAAAGGACTCTGGAGTATGGAGACCAAAAAGAGAAAAGAAAGGGGGACAGAGCTTATTCTGGGAATTTTTCTAAGAGTAACAGTAGTGTTAGACATTACATTTTGCCTTTCTCCTATATCATTTTAACCCTAACCATTTTTTTTTAATGGCTGCATCCACAGCATATGTAAATTCCCAGGCCAGGGATTGAATCCTAGTCATAGCTGCAGCAAGGCGGGATCCTTTAACCCACTGCAAAGGGCCAAGGACTCTGCAGCAACCCAAGCCTCTGCAGCCAGATTCTTAACCCACTGTGCCACAGCAGAAACTCCCTGACCATTCTTTTTAAGATAAACCATCTTCAGGCATTAAAACACCATTTTAGGAAGGCATTTATCTCAAATTTAAAAATACATAGTAGTGACCTGCCTGGCTAGCTCAGTCAGTAGAGCATGAAATTCTTAAAAATACATAGTAGTGAATTTAGTTTTTTGAGAGCAGAGTTAAAAATTATGCAAATAATGAGTTACTTATATGTTTGAATATTTTATTGTGAAGACCAATACATACTCATTTAAAAAGATTCCCACAGCTTCTATTGTTCTTAACCAGCTTCTGTCTGAGCCTTTCTCAAATCTAAAATAAGTTCTTGATAGCACACTGTTTTCTATATTATCATCCATAAACTTTGAGAGGCATTATTAAAATTCAGTGGTTAACAGAACTATTTAATCTGGAAATAGTATTAGCCTAAGACACCATTAGATTTATTCTCATATATAGGGATCAGGCAGACAAAGGAAAGAAATCCAATTATTTAAAACAGTAATCCCATAACTCTGGGATTTTGTTTTAATTATAAAGAGTGTGTCTTATTAAAAACAAAACAAAGCCTTGTCCTTTAAGGGAGAAGCCCCATGTTTCTCTAGTGAACATGCATGCAAGATTTCCTAAAGAATGCTTCAACAAATTAATTCTGTTATTCTTCAATTTCCCATGATGTAATTGACTTCTTAAAAAGAGCATCAAGTAAATAATTATGAGCCCACCTGTTCACAATGCCATACCAGGCACCATACAAAGTTAATGAAAACATATTTCATTTTGTTCCCCATGATAGTAGAGACAAAATTCTATGCCACGATAGTAGAGACAAAATTCTCTGTACTAAAAGCTAACAATAAGCATAGGCAGAATATATAGGATGGATAAACAAGGTCCTACAGGGAACTATATGTAATATCCTATGATAAACCATAAAGGAAAAGAATATTTAAGAAAATATATATATATAAACTGAATTATTTTACTGTACAGCAGAAACTAACATTGTAAATCAGCTATACTTAATTTTTTTTAAGTACAGGCAGTAATTAAGTATTAAAATGATAATTACCTGCTGTATAGCACAGGGAACTATATCCGATCTCTTATAATAGAACACAGTGGGAGTTCCCGTCATGGCGCAGTGGTTAACGAATCCGACTAGGAACCATGAGGTTGCGGGTTCGATCCCTGCGCTTGCTCAGTGGGTTAACGATCTGGCGTTGCCGTGAGCTGTGGTGTAGGTTGCAGACGTGGCTCAGATCCTGCGTTGCTGTGGCTCTGGCGTAGGCCGGTGGCTACAGCTCCAATTCGACCCCTAGCCTGGGAACCTCCATATGCCGCGGGAGCGGCCCAAAGAAATAGCAAAAAGTCAAAAAAAAAAAAAAAAAAAAAAGAACACAGTGGAAGATAAGAAGAATGTGTATATATATGTATATATGTATTACTGGGTCACTGTGCCATACAGCAGAAATTGACACAACACTGTAAATTGACTATAATTTAAAAATAAATAAAATAAAAACAATTCCTAAATAGTCTTTGTACTTCAAATAGGACTCCAGATACACCCTTTCATGAATGCCTCCCCTCACCTATGATTCCTCCAGTGTTTTGGAAAGCATAGGGGGCCCAGAGGGGAAGCCATGATAGCAAATAAATGGTCTGCCCTTTAAGAGGCAAGAAAAGCCATTGGGGACTTCTCTAAGTTGGTCCTACTCCCATCATACACAGAGGAAAACTAAACCACAATTTGAGGAAATTACACTCCCCTTTGGGTCCAGCCCACTAGCCCACTTAAATGGCTCAGTGTTGAGCCCAGAAGGCCACGGGAAATCCCTCTTTCTCAAGGGACATGAGGCTCCTGGCTCTCCTATTTCAGGCCTAACAGAAAGCTATTTAGGTACTCAGCACAGCCTCACTGGGGCATTATCACTGAAACTAAAGCTTTCAGTCATCTGGTCACCCTTCACAGAATTGAGTTTTGGCATGGAAGGAACACACATATTACTGAGGCCAAAGCTGAACACAGCAGGTCAAGCACCTAAGGTACCTGGCAAGGTCCTCAGCTCAGTTGCAGCCAAGTGATGGTAAGCAGGGGACAGAAGGTTGTCCTAATGACATAAGTCACCCAAGGGACTAAGAGAGACTAAGAGCAACAAAAGCAGATGAATGAGCACAGAAATATAAATGCTGACATACTTAGAGTCTATAGGAGTCCAACTGATGCATAGAAACCCGATAAGCAGAAAATAACAGCAAGCTGCTCTAGCTATGATCTTAACATAGGTGTTTGTTGTGATTAAGGGCTATACCTCATATATGTTTACTGGGTTTAGAGTTGGTATCAATATGTACATAATACAAAATTTTATAGATAATGTCCTCTGGTATAATAAAGGGAGTGGAAAAAATTTCTCTCTTCCACTGGAAAACATGGACAAATAATGCTATACCAAAAAGTTTTGTTTTTTATTTTGTAGATGTTCCAGGTTTAAAGACCATAAATATATGGTCATATTGCTTTCTTTGAATAACTATGACTTAAAGAAATTAGACGAAACAGAAAAGCAGGAAAGAAAGAGCCAGACAATGGAAATCTGTAACCATGGCTTCTTAGTCAAAGTCATACCAAACCAAGTAAAAGGGCTTTTACTTGTAATATAATCAATGGCTTATGTCCTCTACAAGTTCTTCCAGTCTCCTGGAGCAAACATTTCATGACTTTATTGAAACTTCATTTCCTTTTCCTTTGTCTGCCCTTAAACATTCTTTGAGGATTAACCATTAGCAAAAGATCTGAACTGACCACTGATACATTACAATTGCTACACCCCTCTATAAATTAAAAGAGTAATTTCAGAACCATTAGAAAGTAATTTTGCACATAAAATTTTGGATCCTAAAGGAGCCATTAAAAGGGCACTTTTATATTTTAAAACATCAATGACACAACCACGAAGAGACTTTTAAAGTATTGTGCACAGACAGTTCAGTTCCTTTCTGAATTATGTCATAAAGCTGACTCAAAATGTTGTTAATTAATTTCAATAGCATAAAAGCCAGAAAGTGAGCCTCCTCTAACGAAACATAGATTCACATTAAAAAGTGACTGGCAGGTCAAATTCTAAAAAAGAAACAGTAGATACCACTACAAAACTAGCAGATGTTTCTTGGGGTCATTTGTACAAAAACATAAGCATATGTTAAAGAAATGTGACACTATCATGGAATCAGTTGGTGTCTAAAATAATAGCAGCTCCTTATGGCAATATGGTAATATCCGTATCAAATGCACAACACATTATGTTGCAACAGTATGTGCAGACAAAAGAGCATCAGTGGCAGCAATAATGACCAGTGCTTTCATTAAGGTGAAAAAAATAAAATAAGGTTATATCCAGGGCATAATACTGTTTAACAGTAAATTGATCGTGATAATATCAATATCGTTGAATTTTCAGAGTCTGCATTTAACCAATTTTACTGATACTCTTATAAAGGCAGATTATTAACCAAATAAGAATACTGAAGTTTTTAGAGGGGCCTCCAACATGGGTTTTCTTCCGTCTACCCTAGGATAATGAAAATAGTTGGTATTTTCAAAACTAACAATAATACTTAGTTTAGAATATGACTAAGAATTCTTCACTTCAAAAATCAATGGTTTCAACTTGGTGTCCTATACTCAATAAAGCAATAGATAACTCCTGAGTCATTTTAATGTGGAGTACACATAATTCAGTCAGTGCATTATCAGCTTCAACCTCAGAAGTCAAAGATCTTCTAGAATATTCCTTTGTTGCTAGTCATATAATCCCAAAGCATAAAATGTTACACAATAAATGCTAATTAAATGTTACTGAATGAAGATCTTTGAAAAGTAAAAGCAAAAAGGCATTTCACAGCTTTGCATTGTTGGGATTCATGTTGTGCTCTAGCAAAGTCAGATTTGAAAAAGCACTTACAATTTTCAATGCACATATTTTTCCTGCAGATGAATTGGATGCAAGGTGAATCTGGCACACACCTAATAAAGTGCTCAGGTACTAAGAATATTTGAATAAAATTAGGTTCCCCCATAAGATGTTTCCATGGCAGGAAGCCCAATAATAGAGTAGGTTTGGTCCCAGTGTAAAACATTCAAACAACCTGAAAAACTATAGATTTGTCTTTAATTCAGAAGCTGGATACCAAGACATTTTTCCTCACAATATGAAAACTGCTAATTCAAGGAAATGGAAATATGATTTTTAGAGAAGAATTTGTTTCCACTTTTAAAATAGGAGTATACTATTACAAAAATGTATCCACATTATAGTAAATATTTAAATAAAATATTCTCACAAATAAATGGGCTATGGATGGGACTTCAAAAATGTATTATAATCACCAAGATTTTAACTGTAATATTTTCATCTGTATAATGAAAACCACAAAACATATACTATCTTGCCTTTACACTCTCAATACAAGAAAACATGCTTAAAATATAAGGAAACCAGTAATTCTAACAGTTGTTCAATTTTATTGATCTTATTCTTCCTGCACAGATGGGCACTAGAAAGTGCTTTGAATTAAGTGTTTGTAACATTTACTAAGCTTGAAAGTTTAATCTGGAACAAATAGTATTTGTATTAGGGAAAAAAAAAAACAGATTTTATGAAATAAATGAATTTGTTTTAAATGATAAACAGTTTTTCTACATATAAAAATTGACATTTAAAGTTATTTCACTGACATTTTATATTGCAATAATACCTAGATATTATGGTTGTACAAAGATAACTTTATCTACCAATATTTAATGAACAATGTTTTCCGAAAATAGCTTTAAGGTTTTTTGTTGTTTTTTTTTTTTTTTTTAAAGTAGCCCCAACCTAGTAAGAAACCGCACAGAAAGGGAAACTCTGAGGCTCATGGAAAACATAGATCTTAAGTTTGATAGGGTTCAATTTACAATTCTTCAGGAGCAATTTCTCCAGCTTACGCATTTTTCAAGCTTTCTATTTCCCTTCTGTTTGGACATTTTGCTAGCTACTGGTATATTTGATGCTTGGTAGAATACATTGCATAAGATAATTCTTAAACCAGCAAAATAGGAAGCAATTTTAGCTGTGTCCACTATCTATTCCATTGTCCAAGCTGAAAATCTCGGCATCACCATTGTTTTTTCTCTTTTCCTCAAAGCCTATACTCTCCAGATACTATTTTTGACAATATCCCTTTTCACCTACCCTCACCTGTCTGCTCTCCCTACCACATACACCCTGCCTCCTGGATCTTATGGTCTACCGGCCACTGACTTGGGCTCCTCAATGTGGAGCCTATTTACAATCAATCTTATCCCTGGTTCTAAAACCGAAACTCACTTACTTTAAAAAACAAAAACTTGATATCCTCCAACATTCTGTTCTTGCACTCCTTACTCAATTCTCAGGTTAAGACATCGACTTCCTGGCAGATATTCAAAACCTTATGCAAACTACTGACTTACACAAAGCACTGTCACCTCCCCCCATTAAAGGAAACTCTCCCCACAGACTATGGTCTTGTTTCCCACATAGGTCAAAGCCTTCTTTCCTGAGATTTTTTTTTTTCCAAAATATTATCTTCCTATAATGATTTCCTTATTCCTTTTTATTGCCTACTCCTAATCATGCTTCAAGGCCCACATTCAAGTTTACCCTCATACCCCTCTGAAGCTTTCCCTGACTTCCCTCTCTGACCAATCCAACAAAATTTTTTCTCCTTTAGCTACATTTCCATGATTCTTTATAATGCCCTATAAGTAATACCTCAATTGCACCTAGTTATCTTGCTGATGAGTCTCCCTGCAGACTGTGAAGCCTTTGAAGGAGAAATTATATCAAATTGATTGTAGCCTCCCTGGAACCTATGAGAAACCCCAGCTATAATAGGTGTTTCCATATTGTAAGGGTGAATAAGCTAAAAACATGAGTGATTTGATGAGAAAAATACAAATTAAAGTATGTTGAATTACCATTTCTTATCTACCAGATTCGTTTTTTAAATGTCTGACAACATTATCTTTTGAAGAAACTGCACAGAAAGAGGTAACCTCACACAATGATAGAATAGCTAAATAGCACAATCCTTTTGAGGGAATTTGGAAATATTAGCAAAATTGTACAGGCAGGAAGTAAATGTCAAATCTCTGTACCTTTTGCTTCATTTTGCTATGAACCTATAAGTACTCTAAAAAGTCTATTAAAAGTAAATATATACTTATTCTTTGAGTCAAAAACTCCACTTCTAGGGATCTATTCAAAATTATAATGAGGAAAAAAAGACATGAGAAGATTTTTTCTTTATAGCACTACTTGCAATAGCAAAAATGATTAAAAACAACCCAAATCCTTCAATAGAGAGATGGTCCAATAAACTATAGTACACAGTGGATTATTGTGCAAATATAAAAGGAAATGTGGAGTCTTGCTATATACTTTATCAAGTGATATACTGTGTATAATGTTAATTTAAAAAAAAAATCAAAGTGGAAAAGAGCATATATGGTACACTACCATGCACTTAGGAAGGTGGGTAGGGGTGAGGTAAGGAGAATATATGTACATGTTTGTTTATGTAAGAATAAACCAGGATTGAAAAGGATAGAAAGCCCAGAAAAAAAACCCAAGCACCTATGGTCAACTAATCCATGCAAAGGAGGCAAGAACATACAATGGAGGAAAAGACAATAAGTGATGCTGAGAAAACTCGACAACTATATGTAAAAGAATGAAACTAGGCAATTCTCTAACACTGTACACAAAAATAAACACAAAATGGATTAAGGACTTAAGTGCAAGGTTAGATACCATAAAAGTCCAAGAAGAAAACATAGGCAGAACATTCTGACATAAATTGCAGCAATATTTTTTGATTTACCTCCTTGAGTAATGAAAATGAAAACAAAAATAAACAAGTGAGACTTAATTAAACTTAAAAACTCCTGAACAGCAAAGAAAACATAAAAAAAAAAAAAATGAAAAGACAACCCACAGAATGGGAGAAAAATCTTTGCAAATGAAGCAACTGACAATGGATTCAACTCCAAAATATGCAAACATCTCACATGGCTTTATATATATATAAACCAAAAAGTGGGCAGAAGGTCTAGACATTTCTTTAAAGAAAACAGACTGCAAAAAATGTCATGAAAAGATGCTCAACATCACTAAGTATTAGAGAGATGCAAATAATCAAAACTACAATGAGGCATCACGTCACACTGGTCAGAATGACCATCATCAAAAAGTCTACAAACAATAAATGCTGGAGAGGGTGTGGAGAAAAGGGAACCCTCTTACACTGTTTGTGGGAATGCAAACTGGTATAACTACTGTGGAGGACAGAATGGAAATTCCTTAAAAAAAAAAAATGTAGAACTACCATATGATCCAACAATCCCATTTCTGGGCATACATCTGGAGAAAATAATTCAAAAGAATACATGCACCCCTATGTTCACTGCAGCCCTATTTACAATAGCCAAGACATGGAAGCAACTTGGCTATCAACAGAGGAATGAATAAAGATGTGCTGCAGATATACAATGAAATATTACCCATCAAAAAGAGTAAAATAGGGAGTTCCCGTCGTGGCGCAGTGGTTAACGAATCCGACTAGGAACCATGAGGTTGCGGGTTCGGTCCCTGCCCTTGCTCAGTGGGTTAATGATCCGGCGTTGCCGTGAGCTGTGGTGTAGGTTGCAGACGCGGCTCGGATCCCGCGTTGCTGTGGCTCTGGCATAGGCCGGTGGCTACAGCTCCGATTAGACCCCTAGCCTGGGAACCTCCATATGCCACGGGAGCGGCCCAAGAAATAGCAACAACAACAACAAAAAAAAAAAAAGACAAAAAGACAAAAGACAAAAAAAAAAAAAAAAGAGTAAAATAATGTCATTTGCAGCAATATGGATGGATCTAGACATTATCATACTAAGTGAAATAAGTCAGAGAAAGATAACTATCACATCGCTTACATGTGGAATCTAATAAAAATGATACAAAAGAACTTTAAAATAAAAAAGAATAAACCAGGAGTTCCCTGGTAGCCTACTGCTTAAGGATTTAGCATTGTCACTGCTGTGGCTTGGTTTCAATTCCTGGCCTGGGAATTTCCAATTCCTGGATGTGCCCCCCCCCAAAAAATAGACAAAAAAATCTAAAAGGCTTACCTATAATAGGAAGGAAGGAAAACAGTAGATAGGACACTAAAAATTATCCTTCTTAGAATACAACTTGTTCAGCAGATTTGATTTTGGAACCATATACATATTTTACATAATTACAAAACAAGACTGCATTTTTTAAAAAGCCATGCCCCAAAATTAAGCAAAGATGAAACCAGTAATTCTGCATTATTGAGTTAGAAGTTTAACATCACAGATAGGAGTGATTCCAAATGTCTTTAAAACTCAGTCATTTGCCTACACACAGCATTTACTCTTAAGTGATGTATGACCCTAAGAGCAACAACAACAAATTACAGAATGATCTTAAATGGCACTCAGTAATTATTTCAGTGATGGTAGCATTGGTGTGTTATTTTGAGATGTAGACTTACTGTAGGATAAGGTAAATCAGTAATGATAATGTTGCAGTTCGAAAATAGGATTTTAAGGGTAGGAGAAAGGAGATAAAATAAAAGCCTTTTAGTCTTGAACTCTAGAAGTATGAGCATAATTCCATGGTACATTTTCCCTTTAGAAAAAAAAAAAAAAATACACAAGCTTCTCAGCTCTGCTTTCAGGAAAACCTAGGAAACAGGAACATATAAGGGAAGTAATAGCAATGAGCGCACCTGGTGCTCAAATTGTGGTCTCTAAATACTACTATTCATTTCACTTATCATCAGGGATGTTGAGCATTTTTTCATGTGCTTGTTGGCCATCTGTGTATCTTTCTTGGATAACAGTCTATTCAGGTCTTTTGCCCATTTTTCCATTGGGTGATTGGCTTTTTTTGCTGTTGAGTTGTATAAGTTGTTTGTATATCCTAGAGATTAAGCCCTTATCTGTTGCATCATTTGAAACTATTTTCTCCCATTCTGTAAGTTGTCTTTTTTTTTCTTTCACTGTGCAAAAGCTTGTCAGTTTGATTAGGTCCCATTGGTTTATTTTTGCTCTTATTTCTGTTGCCTTGGGAGACTGACTTGAGAAAATATTCACGGAAACAACCCAAATGCCCATCGACAGACAATTGGATTAGGAAGATGTGGTATATATACCCAATGGAATACTACTCAGGCATAAAAAATAAAAATAATGCCATTTGCAGCAACATGGATGGAACTAAAGATTCTCATACTAAGTGAAATAAGTCAGAAAGAGAAAGACAAATACCATATGATATTACATATCTGGAATCTAAGATACAGCACAAATGAACCTCTCCACAGAAAAGAAAATCATGGACTTGGAGAATAGACTTGTGGTTGCCTGGGGGGAGGCGGAGAGAGTGGGAGGGATCAGGAGCTTGGGGTTAACGGATGCAAACTATTGCTCTTGGAATGGATTTAGAATGAGATCTTGCTGTATAGCACTGAGAACTATGTCTAGATACTTTCATCGCAACACGACAATGGGAGGAAAAATTATGTATACATGTATGTGTAACTCGGCCCCCATGCTGTACAGTGGAAAAAATAAAATATAACATAAAAAAATAAAGTTACTAGAACATAAAAAATAAATAAATAAATATTATTACTCATTTCAAACAACTAGGCTTCCTTGATGATAGTGTTGATGCCATGTCTGAGGCATGAAACGTTCAAGATGAGCCTGGAATATCTTGCCATTCCAGAAAGCAGGGAAAGCTAAGAGAGAAGGTGAAAGAATGTCAAAAGTTCTCTGAAATCAGCCTCAAGAGGTTCCCATTGGTCCAAAAATCCAGAATCTGGGCAATTAGTAAGAATAGTCATTGCTGTGAATCAAAATATATTTAATACATTTAAATACCTGAGTTTATAAGGTCACTGTGGCTGCTGTGATTTCTCCTTTTAAGAACTTTTCTCCTTTTTAAGAACTTTTCTGAGTTCCCACAGTGGCTCAGTGGTTAACAAACCTGACTAGTATCCATAAGGATGAGGGTTTGATCCCTGGCCTCGCTCAGTGGGTTAAGGATCCGGCACTACCATGAGCTGTGGCATAGGTCACAGACATGGCTCGGATTCTGCATTGCTGTGGCTGTGGCATAGGCTTGCAGCTACAGCTCTGATGCGACCCCCTAGCCTGGGAACCTTCGTTATGCTGCAAGTAGGCCCTAAAAAGACAAAAAAGATAAAAATGACCTTTTCTGCTACAAGGAATGCACTTAGTTGACGGCCTTCAGTTATTTGTACCTTCAGGATCCACCCCAACAAGAGCTGAGGTCACACTCCTTCCAGGCCGCCCTCAGCCCATGACTGAACACAACTGAGAACTAGCCATTTCTGCCCAAGGCAGGACTCCTGATGAGCCATCTCTCTCCCAAGCCCTCATGTAGGTTAACAAAGATTATCTATAAACTCCATGGGCTGAGGCTCTCCCTGCCCCTGCCTGCTTCATTCCTCCTTCACAGGTGTCAGATTGGCATCACCATGTGAAGGCTACCCCTTCCAATCGGCTTCCTCCTCCCTTTTATCTTTCACCGACACTGACCCTCAACAAACTTTTCATTTTCCTATGAAGAACTACAGTCCAGACAACCCAGTTTGTGCAGAAAATAAGTCACAAGGAGAAACAAAAGGGGGGAGAGGAATCTATGAATTAGAAGATATAAAAGAAATAAATAGCAACCATCTGCTATATGTATCTTACATAAACATTAATTTACATTAAAAAAAGAAAAAACAATTAGAAGACAATGAACACTCACTGAATATTTAAGGATACAGACAATTATTTTAAATTGGAATAGTGATAGAGTGACGCTACTGAAAATTACATTGTGTACTATATACTTTTTAATCCTTGTCTCCTAGAGGTACATATAAGATGTTTATGGATGCAATTATAAGATGCCTTGGAACTTCTTCCAACTTTTCCAGAAAAAAAGGAGGGAACTGGGTAGGCAGATGGAACAAGACTGGCTTAAAAACCATTTTAACTCAATAACATGTTTTACAGAGCCTCACCCCTCAGTGGGTTGAACATGAAGGCTTATTCTTCTTCCTATATTTGAGTATGTTTAATATTTTCCATAATAAAAATACTGAGTTTAAAAATCTTTGTCTATCCCATTTGGCCATCTACTCAGGAATTAGAAGTGGAGAGAGAAATGGAATATGCCCTCAGAGTGGAAATATTGTAAAGGCCTGAAAGAAGTCAGATGATTTTGTTTTATGTGGACCGTGATGTGATATTACCATTAAACTCAGACATCGCATAGCTTCTTGAAGGCATTGGGGGAAATCTTCTTATTGGACTGAGGAAGCAGAATAATCTACTGGGTAGAGCATAGACTCTCGAGTCGGAACACTTGACTTTGAATCCCAGCAACTCCATTACTAGCATGACCTTGGGCAAGTTATTTAACATCTCTAGGCCCTAGATCTCAAAATCCTATCTGGACTACATAGTCCCATTGGGAAGATTAAATAAGATAGATACTTAGCACAGGGCCTGGCAGAGTAAACAATAATGTTCCCTATTTTCAGTCAAACCCTGGACACTGATGTGCATAGCAGCAGCAGTAGTTTCCAGAACACTGTTTTAGATGAAAATCCTGCAGTGTATTAGAGGAATTCCCTGATGCCAGCTGGTACCTTATTTTAGACTTACCTGTAGGCTTTCCCTAAGACCATAGCACTATGACGACCATTGTCATTGTTTTTGTTTTAAATATATGAGTATCTGCCTGCCTGCTGACCTGTATCCCTGACTCTGGATGCAGTCATCCATTACTCTAAGGGTCCTCGACTTCTGGTTCACATCCCAGAAATCAGTGTAAGGTTTATCTCCTTCAAACTCCACCTCCCTCCCTCTTTTCCCTTTTACTTCACCACATACTGGTCTCAGAAAACACAAGAGCATGTAAAGAGCCACAGCTACTTTGCTCACCACATACATGACCAGAACTCACTTGCTCAGCCTATAACACACCCATCATTTGGCATAGTACTTCTAAAACTTGGGCAGAAATACAGTCATATGGAAGGTATTAGAAGGGCCTGTGTTTCAGACTTTGATGATGCTTGCAGATTTATCAATATTTGAAATGTGATCTAATAACTTCGTCAATTAACAGGCTAGGCAGGATTGGCAGTAAGTTTCAAAATGGGTAATCTAGTACTGAGATCACATCGAATTATATTTACTCCAGCCCTGGCCCTTTAAACTAGGATGGTTCACTTTCCCAAATTACAGGGGGTACAAAACGCATAGTCTAAGCAATAGCATCTTCCTGTGTACCCAGCCCATCTGTTGATCCCTATTATCTACTGTCATGGCTCCTTGGTCCTTTAGCTCCATCTTGCTCAGTCTGCAATTCACTTCAGGTCCTCTCGCTCTGGCAGATCCCATATAGATCAGCCTCTCTGGTTTACCAACCTTGCCCCAGTTTCATCCTTATCTGTTTATCAGTTTCTAAGTCCCTTGCCTTGAATTCAAGTGCCATTCCCCACTTCTAGGAGAGTATTTCTGTGCCAGCTGCAGTCCCAAATACCCCCACGTGGAAGAGGAGTCGAGAAGAAGGGGACAATAGATTAGTTTTTAAAAGCACTTGCCTTCAGACAAGACCATACGGTTGGCAATTAGGAACATTAGGATGCAGACTTCCATGGGTCAGGGTACACAGGGTACGCAATTACTTTGAATATACTATTTCTGATAGTAAGAATCAATTTTTGCCAAATTTTTGCCAATTTTTTTTTTTTTGCTTTTTAGGGGTACACCTATGGCATATGGAAGTTCCCAGGTTAGGGGTAAAATAGGAGCTACAGGTGCCGGCCTACACCACAGCAATGCCAGATCGAGCCATATCTGCGACCTACACCACAGCTCACAGCAACCCCAGATCCTCAACCCACTGACCAAAGCCAAGGATCTAACCTAAGTCCTCACGGATATTAGTCAAGTTTGTTACTGTTGAGCCACAACAGGAACTCCTGTTTGCAAAATTTTAGTGTAAATAGTAAATCATGACCATAAAGAATAAGACAATGATTTTTACAGACAAGACTTCAACTTTACTATCGGCCAATTGATTCACCACAACAGATAAAAGCATATTTTTGTACTCACAAAATATGTTAAGGGGCTCTGCTACTAGGGCATCTCTGGACTCAGTTGTATCTTTAAATCAGCAACTCAAATTGTATGATCATATCAGCTCTATGTTTAGATTAATTACCTGAAATCTGTACATTACTACAGAAATAAAGATGAAAACCTATGCCTGGGAATAGATGTTTTCAAATCTTGAGGCATCCAATGTGTTAGAGCTATGTTGTCCAACACAACCACCACTAGCAGCATGTGGCTATTAAATTTATTAAAACTTAAATAAAATTTAAAATTCAATTCCTCAATCACACTAGCCACATTTCAGGTGCACGGTAGCCACAAGTGGCTGGTGGCAACCATACCAGAAAGGGCAGACACAGAGCATTCTATCATCACACAAAAGTTTCACTGAACAGTCATGCTTACAGATCCACACTCTATTTTTCTGTGTGGACCAATTTACTTTAAGAAAAAGCTAATATTTATACAATATGAGCTTTATACAGTATTTCTACATTAGGTTAACAGACCTGTCAAAGCACTTAAAAACTTCAACACTACAGGCAGTTACTTGATAAACTTGCTTTTTCACTCCCATCTTTTAAAAATTCCTTCAAATTTGACAGCTTTGGGAACATTTTTAAAGAAGTCTTTTTCTTCTTAATATGTACACTGGTGAATCAAAGCATCATGTTTTACTGAGTAATTGGGTCCTTCGATAATTCATATGCATAATGGGTCATTTTGGGGTTTAACCCCTGCTTCCATTATTTCTGACCAACGGTCCACTGACAGATGTCCGCCTTTGGGTGTACACAACAGAAGACTGGGATCTGTTTCACGTACATCTGTTCCCAAACAGCTTAGGCAGATTAATACTCAGAATGTACCCAGCTCTGCTAAGTCCCACGTAATCACCAACTCTTGTTGTTTTAAAATTGTTTTCCTCATTTGCACATTATACCACATTACCTTTCACGCTGCAGCAAAGTTTCCAGCAAATAAATGTTTATACAAACTTAGAGCACAAGAAAATCATTAACTCCCTTGTAAAAGAAACACTTTCAACACCTTATTTTGAAGCCCAGCTTTTTCAGATTTTCTGGTTCCTGCTCTAATTCAGCTGAGCTCAAAGTCATGGTAGGAATAACCCTTTGAAAAAAACATAACATTAAATAGTATACGCTGAGGTAGTAAGTTTATGGATAATAAGAATTGTGAACCATAATTAAGATTTGAAACCTTCCTTTTATTTTTAAAAATATTAAAACATAATATTCTAATGCTAATCAAACAAAATTCAATGAATGAATGGGTACAGCAGAAATTGACACAACACTATAAATCAACTATACCTTAATAAAAATTAAATTTAAAAAATGAAAAAATCCTTGCCCTGAAATTTGATTAGAAGGTACAAGAAATGAAACTGAAGAAAATATAAGATAGTCCTTTCGTCTATCATGAAAAATCTGCTCATGACTCACCTAGCATCAAAAAATGGTTTCCCTTTCAAAGACAGAAATACAACTCCTCCACACATGCCAAACCTTGCTCAGACTTAAGATGTCCTAACACCAAAAGTCTATAAAAATAGGTTATTTTCTTTCAAAAGCAACTTCACAGAGTTGATGATTCTTAGAGACCACATAATGTAAATGCCTCATTTTGCAGATGAATTAACTGTAACTCCGCGGGGGTTAAATGACTTGCTTTAAGTCAGTTACACCCACACCCATTATTCGCAGACAAGACTTCAGGTCCCCAGGTGCCCACTCCTGAAACTTTTCCTGCACCAAATGGGAGATTACAGACAGCTGGAGTAGGGAGCCTATAAAGAACTTATCACGCTTTTTTTCTTCAAGGTGCTACTCATTAGGAAATGATAAAGGTGCCCAGCAAGAGAGAGCAAAGAGATGCTTGTGGATATTTGGCATTCCTGTCATGGAGATCCCTACGTGGATCATTCTTCAGTGTACTAAAAGATGAGCTTAAAATAGTTTAATCCTACTCATTACTAACTCTCCCTCTCAGCCATTTGTCCTTTATGGGAAACATCATAACCAGGTCTCATGCCCGGTATTGGGGATGCACAAAAATGCCTGTATCTTCTACTTCCATCTAACATTTCAAATAGAAATTTACCACATAGTAAATAGGTGTTCCTAGAAGTTTGTCCTTGGTTGAGATTTAGAACAATGCCAACAGGCCATCAGTAATAATTTTGAAAATGTTGCACTCTGAAAATATCTGATCTAGTACCAAGATAAGCAAAATGATCTACGACATCTGCCCATGTCCCTTTTCTGAGCACTCTTCTCAATTTTTGACACCTTATGCCTAGTCCTAGGCACCATGTTGGGGGCTAACAACACTGTGGCACTACCCTTGACCTAATCTGCCTAGATAGGGTTCCATGACCCAGACTTGCCTGACCTTTCCACTTAGCCTTAATCCTCACCTGATCGCTCTCCACTTCATCAGGATTTTGCCCTTCTCTAGGGCACAACTAACTACACAATTATCATGAATAAAACCCATATGATTCCACAAGTAAAATGACCATGATTTGAGATTGCAATAGAAAGAACATTAGGCACCACTGCTGGCAATAACAAAGGTATTTTCTGAAGAGATGATACCCTTTTGTATATACAGTTTACATTACATTGTGTTTATATTACACATGTGCCATCCTGGTCAATCTATGCCCTGGTCAGAGCTTGCTTTCTCTATCCTGCAGCTGAACAAGAGGGAACCTTCTGGCCACGATGATCACGGTGGCGAAGTGGACCAACTTTAGCTTAAGAATGTTTTTATAAGGAGTTCCCATTGTAGCACAGTGGAAACAATCCTTCTAGGCTTAATCTCTGGCCTCAGTCAGTGGGTTAAGGATCTGGCGTTGTGGTGAGCTGTAGTGTAGGCCAGCAGCTGTACCTCCAATTTGACCCCTAGCCTTGGAACCTCCATATGGTGCACGTGGCCCTAAAAAGCAAAAAAAATATATATATATATATGTATATATACATGTGTATATATATATGTGTGTGTGTATATATATATATGTGTGTGCATATATATATATATATACACACACACATAATGTTTTTGTAAAAAGAGTTCTAATGCTTTAACAAAAGGGGAGGGAGGGAAACACTCCTACAGGTGATGAGAAGTCACTATTAATAGCAGTGTAGTAATCAGATGGTAATGCAATATGCAAAACTAAAGTTCACCAGACCAGATAACAAGTGCATGCATGTAACAAATATTTATATGTCAGGCACTCTTCAAGGTGCTGAGACTAAATGAAATAAATGTTCTGAACATCATCCCTTTTCCCCATGTAGATCCTGTCTCTGAGAGCCACATTATCAGATCCCCTGCTTCTCAGGCCTTCACGTTTGATCTGAATTAGGCCACCAGCCTTCTTGGTTCTTCAGTTTGCATATGGTATAGAGCAGCATATCTCAGTCTCCATAATCCCATAATCTCCAATTCCCATAATAAATCTCCTCAAATATACATATACACCACACACTGTGTTGTACATTTTTTTTTCAAGGTTCTGCTTTTCTGTAGACTCTACATCATTACAAATAAGCTAAAACCAAACAGAATGCAGAACACCAAGAAGGAGACCTAATGTAAACAACGGTGAATGATAATGATGTGTCAAAGTGGATTCACCCAATTTTAACAAACAAACCACCTTGATGGGCAGTGTTTATATTTTGGGAAGCAATGCATGTGAGGGGCACAGAGTGTGTATGGAAAATCTCTGTACCTTCTGCTTAATTTTGCTGTGAACCTAAAACTGCCCTAAAAATAGTCTATTCAAACAACAGCAACAACAACTATTAAGGCACTATGAAGTTTAAACACTGAGTGGTCTTGCAAATATCTCTTATGACCTGAATGACCAGCGATCTGATCCCCACCCTCACCCTTTTCTGGAACAGCCAGGCACTGGCCAAGGAGCAACAGACATGGTCTCCCCCACTATGTCATCCCAATATGGTAACCTTGGTGCAACTTTTCCTCCTTTTCATCCATTTTCCGGACCAACTTCATTTGCCTTTCACCACTCACCTGGAAGCTAATTCCATAGAAATTATTTCTCACATTTAAACGTATCATCTCTTAACTCTTCCTTTTTTTTCCCCTCACTCTTACTGTTTTACCAAGTAAAACATATTTTGGTTTCATCTTACTAAGCTGCTAGGCTTCTGAACCTCCAATTTCAGGGCCCAAAGTGCTTTGCATACTAGGTGTAAGTTACAAGAAAGAAGTACACCTAGCTGAAGGAAAAGAAAACGGAAAGGTTTTAGGGCAAAATTAAACAAATATCAACACTTTGAACCTTTAGAGTTATATCTTTTTAAACTCTACTGCCAGGAATGCTAATTAAGCCTACTTTTCCTCCATCACCACTCACTATGTAAAAGAGCATATTTTGTTTCAGGTCATTATTTGACTTTTCATGTACCAGTATTGCAGCACTGGTTTGAATACTTCCCATTGCATAATGTCTCATTTTAAGCCTACAGTATTTCAGCTTCATTGTAGGTTATATCAATTCTTGTAGGCCAATTGAAACTCTAATTGTAAAGGTCTGTCTCCAAAATTCAAAGTACTTAAAAACTAAACAGAATAATTCTGCATCATATCCCTAGCTTTTAACTCAAGAGTTCTAGAAAATATTACACCCTGGTTTTCAACACACCTGAAAACAGTTTTAATTAAGTTTCAAGGTAGTTTTAGTTAAGTGAGCATAGCACATGCAGCAGAATTCCCACTAAGAACCAGGGCTGAGTCCCTGATTAGTCAGTTTTGCTAGATTCTTAAACAAGCAACCTTAAAACAGTCACTTTTCCTATTCAATATAAACAGCCTATTGTGTCTTGTTTTCCAACAAGGGAAGGCTTTTTAATTTTTTTTTTAATTTTGTAAGTTAGCATTTAGAAGGGATGTGTTCCACATCCCAAGATTTTTTTTCCCTAAATCATCTCTAGACTAAGACTTGAAATAGTTCTACTGTACAGAACTGTAACACTAGAAAAGTTTTAAAGGCAATTGATTCTAAAGTCGATGTTAAACACCAAAAGTTTCTTGACTGGGCTTCTAGACAATGGCAAGGAACGTGAGGGATGGAAAAGTCCAGAGAGACCATCATTGAGGTTAAACTTTCAGAAGTCCACAAAATCAGAATTGGATTCGGAACGCACGTGTAGGTATATTCCGTAAAATGCTTACACTTTCAGCGTTACCTTCAGAAGTTGATGGAGTAACACTTCGACTTGGAGGGAAGCGTAGGTGACCTTCCCGCGTTTAGAAAGCACAGCCCCTTCGGGGCTCAACCCTTTCTCCCGAGTGGTGTAGCAGAAGCTGAGTGTGAAGTTAGTAGTGGGGTCGCGCCACAGGCGGAAAGCCAGGCGGGAGGGGCAGGGAGCGGGAGGCCCCTGGGTCCGGCTTGGGCTCTGCCTAGTCTGGAGGGAGAAGGCGGCGGCTTCGGGACGCGGCAGCTCGCTGGGGCAGAGGAGGAGCTAGCAGAGGGCGGAGGGAAGGCGCAGGGAAGGAGGGTGCGGAGCCGGGAGGGGGGTGGGGAAGGAGGCACCGCGCGGAAGGCGGAGGAGAGGGACCTCCCCCTGGGACCACTCACCTGTGGGGCGCTCGGGCTGGATGGGCTGCCACCTCAGGGCCCGCTCGCTCAGCACCACATCGCAGCTGTCCCTACCGATCTCGAAGATGCCCCGGAGCAGAATCTGCTCCGCCGCTGCCTCTGGCTGCTGCCCGGACGCCCACAGCACCGAGGGCACGGCGTCGGCCGCGGGGGGCGCCTCTTCCTCCCGGCAGCCCTCCAGGGCGCTCACCCGGCCGCCGCGCTTCCCCCGGGGCATGGTGGAGCCTCGGGCTGAGCCTGAACCAGGGGTCGGAGGAGGCCCTCGGGGAAGGACTTGGAGACCGCGGCTGACTTGTCTTTAGCTGCGTCCGGAGCTACCATGGCAACCGCGTGAGGGACGGAGACCCAGTAGGGAGGCGGGGCGGGCAGGCGGGGCCACCCTGACCCAGTCCAGAACCTCGGCCCGCCAACTTCCAGTCTAACACTTACTACAACCACAACCCCACCACCAAACACACACCCCACATCAGTCCAGGAGGAGGAGTAAGTGGCTCCCTTTGCCTAGTCCCTACCATTCCTTGAGATTTTCGCACCGCATTACCCCCTTCTCGAACTTCAACTTGCATACTCACCCTCTGGGCATCTCATTAAAATGTAGATTTTTATTGAATAGGTCTGGGAAGAGGCCACAACACAGTTTCTAGGAAGCTCCCAGGTGATGCTGCTGGTCCTCAAAGTTGTTGCGAGAGTATAACCCTCTGATTTTCCGCTTTTCTTTCCAGTGGGCTATCTTGAAGCACAGAGGTTTATAACGATGCTTGCGTGCCCTCAATAGTTAGCTGATCTTTATGCAGCTGGTAATAGAGAATTCACTTCCCAAAAGCCAAAGATAAATCCCTGGTTTACAAAGACAGATTTTCATTTTAACAAATTTCATATTAAAGGAAGTTGTCTCCATGCTATAAGTATTGAGGGTCCTACTTTCTCCCAAGATACCTCCTGTGCAGTTTTGTGTCTTCAGGGATCTGACCGTCCCTGGAGATTACAAGCAGTAGGGCTTGTTCTCCTGAAAGCTACTGCTGTAATGCTGCGTTACCTGGAAATGGAGCAAGCCCTGGAGAATTCACCCTTCACTTTCTCCTGATAGCTGAGATTCATGAAATTAGCTGTTAATTTGGAAAGCTCAGAGTCTGGAGGCCAGTGGTTCTCAATGATGATTGCACATTAGAGTCACCTGGGGAGTTTTTAAAAATCCAGATGCCCAGGCTATACTTAAACACAATTAAATTGGAATCTCTGGGGATGGGGCCAGACTTCAGGAGTTTTTAAAGCTCCCCAGCCGATTGCAACGTTCTGCTAGAGCTGAGTATTGCTGCTTTAAGCAGAGTATTAACAGGGAGTTGACAGCTTGATGGTGAGACAAGGAGAGAGTTCTCAGGAAGAGGAGTGGAATGGGAAGTAAATCAGCAGGCTTATTTTTTTAGATATAAGGTCCGAATAATTGTATTGAGAAAAAATTAAAATTGTGAGCCTAGTTTCAGGGTGGTAGGGCCTAACCAATGACTTCCAATAGGTGGCCACTTCTCTGTCCTTGCCCCTGGTCATGCTGCAGTCAGAAAATCTCACAGTAGCAGGAGCATCTCCAGGTTCTCTGCTCAAACTTGACTTTGAAAAAAACTGAGGATGGAGACCATAGGCCTAGCCAAATCCCTTCCAGACATAAAGCTCCTATATGTCAGGTAAGCAAGGAGTCTGACTGTTTAATGCTCTGAAAGCAAATACCCAAGCTTCCAGGCAAAGCAGACAGAGCCTCAGTTTGATCTGATTGCAGAGAGCTGTTTCTTGGAGCAGAAGTGCAGCTGCTGCTAAGCTCCACGCAGGCTTCAGGTGGCTCAGCTCAGCAGTCGTTAGTGGGGAAGGCTGGTGCCCTGCAGAATGAGTCGCAGTTCTGGAGTCAGCATCTTGTATTCACAGCTGTCAGGCAATCAACACAATTAGAGCTCATTGGCATTTTAAAAGCTCACTGAGAGCCAGGGCAAATAGGCCAAGGCAGTGACTACTTCTTGGGACCTTTGCAAGGGGCAAGTTGCCATTTTTCAAGCTTCAGTCAGGCCAGAGAGCCAAAAACATTGGCTTTGCTTTTCTTGAGGATGAAAGCAATGGCTGTGTTCCATTTCTTCCTTTTGATGAGCTGTTCTCGTCCAGGGATCTAAAGGTTGCAGTGCCCTGGAGCTCTGTCCACAGGATCCATCTACACAGGCATCAGTGCCATGGCTTTACTTACTTCTCAGAGCTTCTCAGGTGAAGTCATCAACCCCAACCACTCCCCTGAACTTCAGCTCATGTCCAACTGCCTACCTGACATTGCTACTTGCCTGTCCAACAACCACCTGAATGAAACCTAACATCTAAAACCAAATTCATGATTTTCTATCACAAACCTGTTCCTCCCAATATGTCACAAATCTCAGCAAATTGTGTCATCAAAATATCCTCCTTGTTTTCTCTCTCACACACCTCACATCCAATCCACTGGCAAATCCTGTCAATTCCATGTGCAAAATAGGCTTCTCATGCTAGCCTGCACCCCTGTACCTCTCACTTTGACAATTTCAAAAGCCTCCCAGTCCATCTCTTTGCTTTCCCCTTTCCCTGTACTGCCTTCTTCAGCCCAGTCTGTTTTCCACCCACCAGTCACATCGCTCCTTTTAAAAGTAATAAGATAAGGGGTTCCCACTGTAGCACAGTGGGTTAAGAATCTGGCTGCAGCAGCTAGGGTCACTGTGGGAGTTAAGGTTCAATCCCCAACCCCAGGCAGTGGGTTAAAGGATCTGCTGTAGGTGGTAGTTGTGGCTCAAGATTCAATCCTCAGCCCAGGAATCTTCCATATACTGTGGGTGCAGCCATTAAAAAAAGGAAAAAGTAACAAGATCTTATCACTCATCACCCATACCTTCCTCTGACTTCCCATCATTCTTTTTTTTTTATTATTATTATTTTCCCACTGTACAGCAAGGGGGTCAGGTCATCCTTAGCCATCATTCTTAGAATAAACTCTTAGCAACGAATTTGGAATAAATGTTTAGCAAAACCCCAAGGCTCTATGTAATCTGGTCCCTGGCTATACCTCTCCAAGGTCACCTGCTAACACTTTTACCCTTGCTCTCCCATACCAGCCTTCTTCCTAGTCTTCAAACACAGTGAGACTTGTCCCTTCTCAAAGTTTACTTTGTTTTCTCTAACTGGAATGTTTTATCTGCCAGGCAACCTGATGTCTCCCCCCACCACTTTGTGCACTTTTCTGCTTAAAGAGCACCTTCTCTAAGAGGGCATTGCTGAGCAGCCTTCATCACTCACCACCTCGTAACCCTGTGTGATAGTTTCGTATTGCTGCTGTTAACACAGAATGCCTTAAAACAATCCAAATATCTTACATGATGGAGGTCAGCAGTCCAAACTCAGTTACAGTGGACTAAAATCAAGGTTTCAATATGCCTACATTCCTCCAGGAGAGGGGAGGTATCATTTCCTTGCATTTTCCAGCTTCTAGAGGTTGCTAGCATTTCCTGGCTCATGGTCCCTTCTTCCAGCTTCAATGCTAGCAACATACATAGCATTGTCTCCCTGCTTTCATCATTTCATCTTCTGTCTCTGACTTTGACCTTTTTTTCCTCTTATAAGGACGCTTGAGATTACATAGGGCCTGCCTGGATAATCCTTAGCAACATCTGCAAAATCCCTTACACTAGGTGGGCTCACATAGTCACAGGTTCTAAGGATGAGAACATAGACAATTTTAGGCTACAAGTAATTTCTCTACCATACCCTGCTTTATTTTTTCACATCTATTATAATTACTTTTTTCTATCTTTATTTGTTTACTGTCTAGGTTCCCCATTGAATCAGTTAATACCCTTACTGATGGAATATAAGAAATGCTCAATAAATGTTATTATTTTTGCTAGAATAAAATTTCCTTGATGGAAGGAAATTTATATTGTTTTTCATTAAATTCTTACTGTCTAGCACAGAGCCTAGCACATAGTAAGAGCTCAAGAAAAAGTATGAAAGAATGAATGAATTTCTGTAACATTATCTGTAACAATAATGCCAGTGCCACCCAATAGTTTTTCCTCCTAGATCCTGAAGAACAATTATCCCATACATGTTGCATATGTAATAAATACACTAGTACATGAGAATGGCACTCTGGAAATTTTCAAGGACCTTCCTGAACATTGCTTTCCCTGCTTTGGCTGAAGCTTGGGTATTTGTTAATATTGTTTTCAGGAAGTTATTAGTTGTCTAGGCAAATGCCAGGAATGCAAGCCTGATGGGACAGCCTTCTGAAATCAGGGACACCTTCTCAGTTACACAGATGGAGGCAGGTGAAATCACAGCCAACAGAGACATTCAGACCTACTGCATTGAAGACCAGGGGCAAGGAAATCTCATGCTTGTGCTCTGGCCCATGGATAATCCTAGTCATTCCCTTTGCTGTCTTTAAAGTTTAAAGTTTGTGTGACAAATGATTGAGTGCATATGTCACCAAATTACCATCAACATAGTTCTTTTTCAAATTCTAATTTACAGAGTATTTTTATTATGGACTGCTCAGTGCAGGAGGAATAAAATCCAAACACCCACCTTGATCTGTGAGACCCCATGTGATCTGACTCCTGCCCACCTGCTCAAACTCTGTCTCCTACTATTTTTCTTCCATTTTTATACTACTTATGTCCAATCAGACTGGCCTTCTTTCTACTGCTCAAATAAAGCAAGTCCTTTCCTCATTCAGGGTCTCTGCTATTGTTGTGTACTTGGCCTGGAGCAATTTTCACAATGGCCTAGCTTTGCATGGTGCCCAAATCCACATCATGTCACCCTCTCAGAGGGTCTTCCCTGACCATCAATCAAAAGTTGCCCCCTACTCAATGTTATTTCCTTCATTGCATATCCCACGATCTAAAAGTACTTAATGGAATTATTTGCGTACTTCTTGTCTGTCCACCCTCTGCCATCAGATGGGTACCTCAATGACAGACGTGACCTAGTCTGCCTGCTTCTGGCTCTATCTCTCGTGTCTAAAAGAGTGGTCTCAGTATGAAATGTGCTCAATAAATGTGTTTGTTGAACACATGAATGAATAAATTAACTGTTTAAATTGAATTCTGTTATTAATTTCTGATGCTATTGAACATATTATGTCCCATGAGTGATAATAAAGAAAATAAAAATTCAGGATGTATTTAGTTTCTTCACATCAACATCTATTTTGGGTGAAGCGAGCTTTCATCTTTCAGTCATTTCTGATGCTAAATGGGCACTTTGTCAATGTGTCAAAGGAACCACTTCCTTCTCATGCTGAGCAGAGATTTTGTCAGAATGTTCTTGCTACCTGGGCTCCTGCTGCCTAAAAGGTAGAGGGCCATATGTCCCTTCAAGAATTACAGAGAAAATAGAAAAAATGACAGAATCCCACCAAGTCAGAATATCACATTTTCTTCATGTGCCAGTTTTTTGCATTTATGATGAAATTGTTTAAAATGAATTTCTCACCTGTGTCCTGTGACCCATCTCATGCAATTATGAAATGGCATGACCATGTAATGTCTAGCTTCTGAATAAACAATAATAAGTGACCCAAGAAAGAAGTGGGCCCCTCTTCCCTTTCCCTCAAGGTTTCCAAACCAGTTTGTAGGTAGGTACTGATATCCGTAAACTTGGAGCAAACAATTTGAAAGGTATTTCCACCAAATAGAGAGCTTAAATTTTTTCACAGTAACTGCCAGCAATGCTGGAGTGAAGAATCTTAAATTAGGTATAACCAGAAATATAAATAAAACAGACAATTTCAGTCAGAAACCTATCCTTATTTCCTAGAGCTCCTACTATTACAGGTGTGAAAAAGGCATTGTATAGAGGAGGCAACACCCCATCTCTCTGTGGAAAACAGTCACTGCTTTCCAACCTCTTACCCATAGGCACCAAAGAGTTTAGCACTGGGTACAGTCTTTGAATTTTACATAATTTTCTGCCACCATTTGGGGGCACTTCAGTATTCTCTACAATCCCCAAGTCCCAAATTTTCATGACAGTCTCATCTCTACTATCTACGGTGTCCTCTGTTGTAGGTTCCCATTTTTAAACATCCTCTGAACCTTGAACTTCTTGAATACTTAAACTCAAAAAAGGATTCTTTCTGAACACAAACTCTTATTCTTTTCAAACTTGGATGTGCTTAAGAATCTTAATTTTTTTTAAATGAAAATTCCCAGTCTCTGCCTCCCACTGATGCTCTGAGATTTTGAACCTGTAACTGAACTATTCCTAGAAGCACATGTTTTAAAAATTACAGCAGGTGATTTTGAGTGTTTTCAACAACATAGTCAACACTTTGACAGTCAGTGAGTGGATCCTTCCTCTTTGTCCTTCTTTTTATCCCTGCCCTTATAGCAAAAGGCTTGTTCATTTGTCTATCATTTACATAATATCCAGCTAGAAGTGTTTTCAAAATATGATCTTACTTATCACATTAATAAATTCCAAAATCAGGCTGCTCTAAGTTGGCCATTAAGAAATGGGAGTCTTTTTAAAAAATAGGACCCAGTCAAAATTAATAGTTTTTTAGCTAAGGAAACCAAAAACAAAATGAAAAGAACCTACAGAATGGGAGAAATATTTGCAAACAATGCAACAGACAAGAGCTTAATTTCCAAAATATATAATTTGACAGCAAAAAAAAAAAAAAAATCTGAAATTGGCCAAAGACCTAAATAGATATTTTTCCAAAGAAGACATACAAATGAAAAGATGCTCAAAATCACTAATTATTAGAGAAATCCAAATCAAAACTGCAATGAGGTACCACCTGACACTGATCAGAATGGCCATCATCTATAAGTTTACAAATAATAAATGCTAGAGAGAGTAGGGAGAAAAGGGAACTCTCCTACACTGTTGATAAAAATGTAAATTGGTACAACACCTATGGAGGACAGTATAGAGGTTCCTTTAAAAATGAAATAGAGTTACCATGTGATCCATCAGTCCCACTCCTGGGCATATATCTGGGAAAAGCAAAAACTCTAACTTGAAAAGACACACACACCCCAGTGTTCATAGTGGCACTATTTATAATAGCCAAGATATGGAAGCAATATAAATGTCCATCTACAGAAGAATGGATAAAGAAAATGCAGTATACACACACACATTGGAATATTACTTGGCCATAAAAAAAGAATGAGATATTGCCATTTGCAGCAAGATGAATGGACCTAGAGATTATCACACTAAGTGAAGTAAGTTGGAAAGAGAAAGACAAATATTATATCACTTATATGTGGAATCTAAAATAAAATAATACAAATGAACTTATTTACAAAACAGAAAGCAGACATGGCTGCCAAAGGGGAAATGGGGTAGGGAGGGATAAATTAAGGGTAAGAGATTAACAGATACACACTACCATAGTATAAAATAGGTGAACAACAAGGATTTACTATGTAGTGCAGGGAACTATATTCAATAACTTATAATAACCTATAAATGGAAAAGAATTTTAAAATATTATACACATAAAAGAAGCCAATCAGCACTTATAATATTCTGCCAAAAATTTCCTTAGTCAGATCCACAAATTCATTTCAAGCTCTATCTTCCAGGCCATTGCAGAATTGTTAGCGCCATCTTTGCCCATCTACCATGTGCATTCACTCTTTGCTCCCCTGGGCCCCATGGCATATCACTTCAATTTCTCAACTCCTCTCTTCTCAGCACCTGTAATTTTTTTATCCAAATGCCATAAAAATCTTCAACTATCTTTCAACTATCTTTTTTTTTTTTTCTTTTTAGGGCCACGCCCACAACATACAGAAGTTCCCAGGCTAGAGTCAAATTGGAGCTGTAGCTGCCGGCCTACACCACAGCCACAGCAACACAGGATCTGAACTGTGTCTGCAACCTACACCACAGCTCACAGCAATGCCAGATCCTTAACCCACTGAGTGAGCCCAGGAATAAAACCTGCCTCCTCATGGATAATAGTTGGATTCTTAACCAGCTGAGCCACCACGAGAACTCCACCTGCAACTATCTTCTGTTTCCACTCTGAATTGTGGGCTTCTGAGAGATTTTCACTGAAGCATGTGGATTAAGGCTACTACAAACTATAACATTAATATAGTCTCCAAACTTGGCTCAGTTCTAAGCCCTACTGTGCTAGTATTGATTAATCTTGATGGAGCTTATTCTCTTTATTCCTGGAGAGGCTGTTCTAAACCTTCTGTTAATCTCCTTCAACTCTCTCTCATGTAGCATGTCATCATCCCTCCATCTTCACATGAAAGAATCTGGTCAGAGTAGACTCTCACTACTCTCTAACCTTTACTCCTGAAATTCTCTTTCTCTACCCTGACTCCTGTCTCTAGAAAGAAGTAGCTCTCCTCTCCAAAGGAATTGCCTGTGTTCCAGATCTCGTACCCTCCACTCTTCTTAACAACTTCCTCTACCCAACACACCCACAAAGATGTAACATTCTATTTCATCTTCACTATATCCACAGTTTTCTCCAACTTTATGTATAAAAAGACCAAGCAACAACAAAATCACAGTCTCTTTTGTATCAGAGAAGTCTCCTTATGTGACAGAGAACCCAGCTCATACTGGCCTAAAAAATACGACCTAGTTAGAGAGGTGGGGATAGCTTATGAAGAGGATTGAGCCAGTGGCTCAAATAATACAGTGCAAGAACCAGTTCCTCCCCCTTTCTTCACTCTGCCTTCTATAGTGTAAAACTCTCTGCTCCAGGTATATCCCCCTACTCTACTCTCTTGCTTCCAAATAGCCAAATAGCTGCCACATGGAACTTAAATTCACTTGCATCACAATCATTTGTTTAAATTACATCATTTTATACATCATAAAATTGTGTTGAATGAGTGTTTGTGAAGCCAAGGAAAATGCTGTATTTGCTTTTTCACAATTCTGTTTATTTGTATACATACTTCCCTACATATAGAATAATTATAGGATTTTTCAAATGAAAATAAGTAATAGTTTATATTCTATGCTTTTTTGTTAATGCTATGATAAAGCTTTAAAAAAATCATGTTTAGCTTATTGGGTGTGCCTATTCACACTTGACTAAATCTGGATGTCAATTTAAGTTACTTCACACAAATAAAAACCAATAAACTTTTACATAATTCAGATGCTTGCTTATTAAATAGCTATGATTTGTCAGCTTGCTTAAATATCAAACCTGGTACTAACATAATATGCTGATAGTTATATGTTATGTTGCTTGAACAAAGTAATATTTTTTATAAGATTTTAAATGAACTCTTCTACACTTATGTATATTTAACATATCAATTAATTGTAGGTGATAATTGTATTAGTTTCCTAGGACTGCCATAACAAATTACCACAAGTTGGGTGGCTTAAAACAATAGGAATGTTAGAAATATATACATAGAACTTCCATATGACTCCGCAGTCCCACTTTTGGGCATCTATCCGGACAAAACTCTACTTAAAAGAGACACGTGCACCCGCATGTTCATTGCAGCACTATTCACAATAGCCAGAACATGGAAACAACCTAAATGTCCATCGACAGATGATTGGATTCGGAAGAGGTGGTGCATATACACAATGGAATACTACTCAGCCATAAAAAAGAATGACATAATGCCATTTGCAGCAACATGGATGGAACTAGAGAATCTCATACTGAGTGAAATGAGCCAGAAAGACAAAGACAAATACCATATGATATCATTTATAACTGGAGTCTAATATCCAGCACAAATGAACATCTCCTCAGAAAAGAAAATCATGGACTTGGAGAAGAGACTTGTGGCTGCCTGATGGGAGGGGGAGGGAGTGGGAGGGATCAGGAGTTTGGGCTTATCAGACACAACTTAGAATAGATTTACAAGGAGATCCTGCTGAATAGCATTGAGAACTATGTCTAGATACTCATGTTGCAACAGAAGAAAGGGTGGGGGAAAAATGTAATTGTAATGTATACATGTAAGGATAACCTGACCCCCTTGCTGTACAGTGGGAAAATAAAAAAATATATATATTAAAAAAAAACAAAAAACAAACAAACAAAACAAAACAAAACAAAAAAAAACAATAGGAATGTATTTGTTCACAGTTGTAGAGACCAGAGTCTAATCAAGGTATCTGCAGAGTGGGTTCCTTCCTGGGAGGGAAAATCTCTTCCATGCCTTGTCCATAGATTCTGGTAGTTGCTGGCAATTCCTACAGTCCCTTAGCATATAGACATGTCATTCTAATTCCTGCCCACATCTTTATTCTCCCTTTTGTGTTGCCTTTGTGTCTGCATGCTCTGTTCTCTCCTTTTATGGACAACAGTCCCCTTTTTAAGGGGACAACTCTAATCCAGTATGACCTCATCTTAATTTACATCTTACACCTAAAAATGTATTTTTGGATACTATTCCAAGTAGAATCACATTCTGAGATTCTGGCTGGACATGAATTTTGGGACACTCTACAGCATATATATTTTTTTCCTTGACAATATATTTCAGGTGAGGTAAATGCATTGTTAGTTAATTAGATGAAAATGAAACCTTGGGAAGCAAAATCACTCTTTATTTAACTTTTTGAATATGCTAGTTAGAGTCAAGGAAACATTAAAATAGAGTTTCTTTATCCAAAAACATTACGTTAAAATTTATAAATGTCTAAATAAGTAGTCTTGCCTCTGTTGACTAGGAAATTCTTTTAGTAAAGAAATATTTTAAGTATCCATGCCGTGAGCTGTGGTGTAGGTTGCAGACACAACTTGTATCTGGTGTTGCTGTGGCTGTGGCATGGGCCCACGGCAACAGCTCCAGTTTGCCCCCTTGCCTGGGAATCTCCATATGCCGTGGGTGTGGCCCTAAAAAGACAAAATAAATAAATGAATAAATATCCCTACTTAGATTTTAGTTATAACTTACATGCATTTTTCACTTCTGTTTACTGTATACTTAATTATTGGCTAGAATAAAGATTAATCAGTTATCTAACAATGACAAGTTATGTTATCCCATCTTCTTTTTATTTTTATTTTTTTATTTTTTTTTAGGGCTGTATACACAGCATATGGAAGTTCCTAGGCTAGGGTGCAAATCGGAACTGCAGCTGCTGGCCTGCACCAGCTGCCGGCCTTCACCACAGCTCTCAGCAATACCAGATCCCTGAGCGAGGCCAGAGATCGAACCCGCATCCTCATGGATACTAGTTGTGTTCATTACCACTGAGCCACAATAGGAACTCCCCAAGTATTCTTTTTAGAATTCAATTACATTTTCCACTCAGTTCTTGGATATGAACATTTCTTGGCTGCATACTTGAAAACTACTACAGATTATAAATTTATAATTCCCTGCCACGAGTAGACAAGCACTAAAATTGTTAGCGACACTAGCCAAATGAACAGTTCTCTTAATCATAGTCATACCTTTTCATGGTCATCATTAACTGACATCATTCAGAGAAAACACTAAAGAAATCTTATTGATGTGCTAGGTTTATACAGTGAATATTTTTGAGGTATAAATTAAAGTTTTGGTAATCCAGCAATGTTTATCTCAACCAGTAACACATACTGTATATTAATATGATTATTTTAAAGAAAATTATTATTGTTCAGTTTTCAGTGATTTTTATACTAAATCATCTTCTGAGAGTACTGATCCTCCCAATGTTTCTGTTTCCTAAACAGCTCTCCTAATAATTCATGTGTAGCACTAGAGTGAATTCCTGATGTCACTAAAAATAGTAACTCTATGTTCTTTAATTGTGCTGTACTGACAAGGAAGGTCATAACTTACCATTAACTTACCGTTAGAGGAAAATGAATTTAAAAACTATTCTGATTATAAAGTACTCTCTTATACACTGTGGGTTTCTATTACTGTGTCATCATCTGCCTAGATGTAGCCTATTTTTACTTTTTAATTTGTTAAATGCTGCTCAAAATTCTCAAACTCATTTCTGAAGTACATAATTATAATGGATTAGATTCTGATCTGCTGTAATCTAAACTCCTCAATGATGATAAGGAAATTTGGGACAATACATAACACAAAAAATAAAACAAGAACCACTGCTGAAAGAATGATGAACAGAAAAGAAAAAAAGTAGGATGCATTTGAGTTCTTAATGAATATAAAAAAGCGGCATAGTCTAGAAAGAGTCTATAATATTTTAGTTCTTATTGTATTCTAATTCCAATTATATTTAACCAACTGATATTAGTAAAAAGAGAAGATGAATGATAACTCATGATTACTGATTCTCAGAAGGAGTGGAGGAGAGGAGTTTGGTGCCATGGAGTCACAGAAAATTAATATCAATCGTTCTTTTTCTGCAGAATTAATGCTTATAACTTTAGCTGGGTTCAGAATCATTTGCGGCCCTTTCCATTCCCAACTGACTAGATTTGTAGCATAGTGGTTAAAGAATGTGCTTCAACATCAGGTTAGTGTGGTTCGATTCCTTGAGAATGTTCATATTTATTGAGGATCTGTGGGTCTTCTAAGCACCAGAGAAACAGTGACAAACAACAGAGACAAAGTTCCTGTTCTTGTGAAGCCCACATCTTTAAGAAGTAAATAATTTTAAAATAAACTAAAAAAATAATAAGCAAGATTGCATTAGATAGATAAATGCTCTGAAAAAGACGAGAAGCAACATAAGCGTTGAAGGTGGTGGCTACTTTAAATGGGAATCAGGAAGTGTTTCCTTGAGGAAAGTTGCATTTCAGTTAGAACTTGAATGAAGAAAAGTAACTGTACAGAAGGATCTAGGTATCCCAGCTTCCTGAAGTTTCTCCATCTGTAAAGTAAGGCACAGGGTTGCTTTAATGATGAAACGTGGGAATGAATGGAAAATAGTTAGCACTTACCTAGTAAATGCATGAAGCCTTCTTTCTGTCTGTCCTTACAACATCAAAGCATAAAGTAGGGTTAGCTTTTAATCTTGTTCACCGCAAAATAAGTTATCAAGTTGTCTCACATACGCAAGATTAAATTTATTCTTTTGTCTCTGGATGTCAATCCATCCCTCTGGACTGCTCCATACCTGGGGGTCTGTAAAGATGGTTACTGTCACCACCCATCTACCTCTAAGGTAATTGGGCAAATAGCACAGTAATGTTTAGGTAGCCAAATCCACATTTAATGTAGCTGAAGATTTAGCCCAGGATTAACACAACATCCTGCATTTTAAGATATTTTAAGATTAGCAATTTAAACAGAAGTCCCCAGAGGCTGTGGCCTTGTCTTATTGATGCCACTAATTTGGTTTTACAGCTAATTCCATCAGAGCCATTGAACCAAGTGTTAGTGTGTGTGAAGAGAGTCCATGAGTCAATTGCCAGCACAGAATTCTTCCTGACATAGGAAGGCAGATGATCTCAACTTTTGAGTGCATACAGTGCAGATTTCTAGTTGAATGGTTCTTGACAATAGTGTCCTCCAAAACATAATGCCTGGCCAGGAGCCAATGATTATGCCACCATACAAATCACTCTGCATCTGACGCCAGAACGCCTCTGTGCATGGTAACAACAAGAGTTCTCAGTCCTGGTGTTCCACAAGATGTTGCCTTGGCTCTTTTATTCTTTATCAGACCCTGGAATTAAAGATTTCATTTAGATGGTTTTCAGGAAATAAGTGGTGGTGGAGGAAAAGGAGAAGAGAGGAGATTTTAGTATAGTTTAAGAAATAGCTTTGCTATGATGCAACTCCCATCAAGACAAATTCAACCTATGTTTTGAAACCTAGTTTTATTAATTGTTTAATAGATATTTTCACTTTAAATCTCTTGTTTAATTATAGAACTAAAACAGCTTGGCTCAAACTGTTAGCTAATGATCCATGTATCATTTTAGTAATTGCTAGCTTCTTTCAGAAATGCATTAATTTTTTAAGAATTATAGACTTTCAAATGTGAAAACTAAGTTTTTTTAAGATTATTAGAACACATAATTTGTTTCAAATGTTATTTTACTATAACATATCATAAACCCAAAATTAGCAAAACATTTTTAAGGTATTATAATCCTCTATTTTAACTGACATTTAATTGTCTTTTTTTGGATTAAAAGTAGATAGATCATACTATATTTGTAATTGATGATATAAATGAAACCTAAGTTATGTAGTATTCTATTCAAAAGGAATTAGGCACCAGTTAAAATATTTAGCCAAATTTCATCTCCAATTTATGAAAATATCTGCTGATTTTAAATACCAGCTTATTCTAGTAATAACTTCAGAACATTTTCACGTTAAATAAGTAGATCAAAACATCTTATTTGATAAGAATAGTAATTATTCAAGATGAGAGAACACACAGAATCCTAAACATTACTCATAAGAAGTAATATACAACAACACTAAAAGAATTTTTTTTCCCAATGAACCTATAGATGCCAATGTTTCTTCTTTTTGGTTGTTTTTCACTTAGCGAAATATTTTCTTCTCTTATTAGCTAGATACAGGCACTGGCCAATTATGAAAACTGTAAAGTCTCTTTAAATATGGCTAACAATTTAAAAAGAAAAGAAAAAGATAATTGAAAAGGTTTCTTGTGGTTTGAAAATGCCTTCCAAATATTCATTAAACATTTAAGTGAGTAAATTTGTAGAATATGTTTCTGACATTGGCACGGGTTCTGTGGTATTTCTCTGATCAGATGGAAGTGTTGTGTGTTATGCAGAGTGCATTCAGTTCATTCATGCATAAACAATATCATTTTCATAAATTAAAACCTCCCCTGCAGAAGGAACATCTGTGCCTGCCTTTGAATAAAAGATGGTGGCATGTGAGTTACTCCTTGACTGACTGAAAGAATCTTTATGTTTAGAAATAAGTTATACAGGCAAAATGGGAGGACAAAAAAAAAATCACACCTCACTTAGTCTTCATTCCTACCCTAAAATAATCTACAGTTAGATTCCCCGCTTGCCGTTTTAAAAGCTGAAATTCTTAATGTCATCCTCTTACTCTTTCTTCTGTTCACTACAGCAACAGTTTTTAGTTTGCATGAAGATGTCTAATTTTAATTACAGGTGAAATTGAGCTGCTGAATAGATCACATCAGATCTGAATGTTCACTTCATGGTCTCCTAGGCTGGAAGGCTGTCAATGTTCAGATATCATATCAGTATTATGCCTCTTAAAGTAAGAACAGTGAAAGCAATCTTGGATATAAGAAGCAACAGCTTGATTCCTCAATAACAACTCTGCTTCACTTGGAATGAGATGACTGCATTTTGGATAAAGTTAGGACTAACTTAAAAGTATTTCTGTCATGTGATGAAGGATGATGGAAAACATGCTAAAATGATATATTTTAAATTGCACTCAAACATTTTTTAAATGTTGAAATATTCCTTACTGCTACTGTCACAGCTTGACGTAGCCCCCTTGGCAATGTTATTAGTATGGCTAATTGTTCCCGTCCATTAGATTACTCACATTTTTCTGGAGCAGCTTGCTAAATGAGGTCAGCTTTCTGGAACCCCTAAATCACAAATGAGAAGGAGATTAAAGGAACAAGCTTGGGATGGGAGGTAGTCATCCAATGTGGCATCCGAATCAGAGGAAGAACAATGGAGTTACTAATGACAGTAATCAGAGTACCACAGTAGAGCCAGGGCCCAAGTGCCAAAACATTATTCCCTAGAAATTATTCCTGTCAGTCAATATATCCAGAGGAAGAAGAAAGCCAAACTTTTTTAGTGGCCTTAACAGTGGACAGAATCATCTCTGAGTTTTCCCAGTAAGTTCTATTTATAAAATAGCAGAATAGTACTTCAAAGGGGCTAAGGAAACAATTACACTTTCCTAAAAAGTATTATAGTACAAATAGTATGTTCTTGAGTGTAAGTAATACATTACTTTTTTTCTTGGAAAATTATGGTAGTCATCACGTGTAGAACAATGATAAAATGCTACTTTTTAGATTCTTTAAATTAATTAAATCATTTCTTCCTGGTATATTCTATAGGAATATCATTTTTGCTTTTTGGGAGAGTACTGATTTGCAATAGAGAACACTTTACTTCAGGAAAAGGTACAGATAACAAAGCACCAAGACAACGATAAAGTTTTTCTAATATATTTTTAAACATGTAAACAAACTAAGCTAGGATACTTGTATCTTGCTTGTTAATAATTAACTAAATTCACCTTTTAAAAATCCCTATCTTTAAAAAAAATTGAAGAAAACACATAACATAATCATTTAAAGGAATGGAAAACAAAACAAGACGAAACACAAAAATACAACTGTTTGTCTCTCCACAACCCCTCCCCCACTCCAGCCTCATATTCCAAGTAATGAAGTATCAGTTTGGTCGTTTCATTATCTACAAAGAACTGGTGACTCCCTAAGCAAGATAAATAGACTAGAGAGTTTGCATTAACTTTTTTATTTTATTCTACAAACAGAATTTAGTGTTTTGTTTTGTTTTAACTCAGCAAATAAAGTAATTATTCGGCTTAGGAATTAAATATACTTAAAAACATCACTTTAAGAAGAAATGCAACAACTGCTCAGATTTTCAATACTATTTTATTGCAACTGGATGGGTGTTTTCTAAATTGTGCATTACACCATAATATACAGGATTACAAACAAGATTACAGTACAGGTCGATTTCAGTGGTACCAGTATCACATTTCAAACAGCACTTATTCTGGACTGCATTTTACATGCAATAGCTATTGTTCTAATTATGAATTAAATGGTCTGACTTTACTTAAGCTACTGTACTAATTGACTACAATAGGTATAAACCCCAACATTAACAACCTGATCAGATTTAGGCTCAGATTCATTACATGAATATATGACAAACCACCCATTGTGTGACTATGTATAAAATCATGCATTTATATTTTCTGGAAACATCAATAGCTTCAGACTTTCTGTAAAATCATGGAATGCAAAGGAGTAAAAGACTAAAAAGAAACAGTGCAAATTGTATGTGATAGTCAAGCAGCTTTTGATTTAAAGAAGGGTATGTTGGCATTTGTTTATAATATGTATATACAAGCTTGTGCAAGTAATGTATTTAATTGATATGTTTTGATAGGGAACACATCTCTTGTTTTTATTCTTCTTAATAATTATGGGTCTGGTTATCATTTTAAGGAAAGGGAAACACTTTAAAGTGAAATGAATTGCTCAAATTGTGCAATTGTTTTAACAATTAGGGAGGAAAGAAGTGCTAAGGCAACACAATAACTTTCTAAGCACTTTTCTGCTGGTTTAAATTAGTTAAATTATTTTGTATAAATTAGATATAATTCTACTTTTCTGATATGTATAAAAATTGATGAAGCTGCATGGTTTTAAAATAGGAAATCCACATTATAAAAAGTCATTAAAAATTCTGTACAAAATCACAACAAAATAATTCAGCATGGGAAAGGTAACAAGTAGTAAAATGCTGGTTGAAAAATATATATTTATATATATTTTAATTGGCCCATTACTAGTTTAAAAATTGCATAGATCCTAATTATTGCTTGTGATTTTGTTATCCCGATCAAATAATTAATATGCTCTTAATACAGCTACACCAAATTTGTGGTGCTTTTTTTTTTTAACTTTACTGTATTATTATTTTTTTAAAATAGAAGAGCTATAGAAAATAATACATAAGGTGAACAGGAACTTTGATCCCCTGTTTCTTTCAAAGGCAGTAACGACAATAAATACATATATCACTTGAAGCTTGGAGTATTTGCACTTTGCAGCAGTAGTACCTAAAGGGCTGCCTTTTGTAAACACGACAGTCACTGTAAGCACAGTGGGTTCATTTCCCAGGGATGGTGAAACTGACGTGCCTCTAATCGTGAAAGATGGCATTAAGCTGGGCACTCATGACTCGCTCATGATGTGAATGGCTATCGAACGACATAATGTTGTCTATAGGGATCTCACAGCGAGGGGCAGCGGCGCCCGAGAAGATTGATCCGTGGCTCTGGGCCCCTGCCAGGGTCGCTGCAGGATAGTGCATGGTAAAGGCATAATTTTTCTCAAACTCGGCGGACGGTTCGTGTTTGAAAGAGAAGTTGCCGTTGATGCTGAGCGGCGGGCTGAGGGGTCCATCGAAGGAAGGGCTGGTGCAATCAGTCAGGGGGCTCTCAAAAAAGGGCTCTAACGCTGCGCTGTAGGCGTGTGGCGGCGGCTTTACGTGGAAGACATGGGAGCTGTCCATGGTGCCGTAGGGCGGGCTGGGCAGCCCGGGCGACTGGTAAGAGTAGGGGTGCACAGGGAAAGAAGCGCTGGCCGTGGGCAGGTGCGGAGGCATGTCCTGGTTCTGCTCAGGCAGAAAAGTCCGAGGATTGAGCTGCAGGCAGCCTGCAACCAGGTTGGTGGTGGGCTGGGATAAGCCCTTGCAGAGAGTCTGTACAAAGGAGACCAGGTCAGGGCTTTTGCCTGAACGCAAGATCTCCGACAGAGCCCAGATGTAGTTTTTGGCTAAGCGCAGTGTCTCGATTTTGGACAGCTTCTGTGTCTTGGAGTAGCAGGGCACCACCTTGCGCAGGTTGTCCAGCGCCGCATTCAGCCCGTGCATGCGGTTCCGCTCCCGGGCGTTGGCTTTCATTCGTCTCAGCTTAAAACGCTCCAGGCGCGCCTTGGTCATCTTCTTCTTTTTGGGGCCACGTCTTTTAGGCTTTTGATCATCATCCTCCTCTTCCTCTTCCTCCTCCTCTTCCAAGTCCTCGTCTTCCTCCTCCTCCTCTCCCCCGTTCCTCAGTGAGTCCTCTTCCGCATTCATGGCTTCAAGGTCGTCCTCCTTTTTGTCTGTCTCGTGCTCCTCGTCCTGAGAACTGAGACACTCGTCTGTCCAGCTTGGAGGACCCTGGGGCTGAGGCTCTCCCATCAGCCCACTCTCGCTGTATGATTTGGTCATGTTTAGGTCTCCTACATTCAACAGGAGAGAGAGGAAAACAGAAAAGGAGAAAGAGGCTACATTCGAAAATTCCATATGCCTTCAGCTTTCACTAACTAGCCCTGCAGAAATGTGTGTAAAAAGAATTACCAACTCATTTCAAAATTGATTGCACCTGAGGAAAAGTTAAATGCAGAGTTTTATAATGGCTTGTGTGTGCCCCGCTGGAACAGAGGAGACAGGATTGGGCTGGGAGCAGGGGAGAGAGTGAATATGTGTTATACGTACACTGTACACTCCTGTGTGTATGTTTCTTTGCAATTAAAAAATTCTACGTGTATTTATGATGATTACCTGGTAGGATAATGTGTGTGAAAATGAGTGTATGTTTTGGTGACTTCATATTTATCTGCATGAGTTCAAAGTCACTCACAACTCCAAAAAAATGATGAGTCTGAAAATTGCAATTCCGTTTCCATCTCTGTCCTGGCTTCCCAGTACTTAGCGATTAAAGTTGAAGAGCCATTACGTAATTTGCTAACGCCGGCGGTGATTTTTAAGAAGATTATGCTGACTAGAGATTGAAAAGCAAATGCATGGCAGAGGAGAAGTAGTTTCCACCAAATTATTTCACCATCAACGAAACATTTAGTAACAAAAGTGGGTTGGGGTCTTCGACCCCGCTCTCGCCTTTCTTTTCTCGCCTCCCACCCGGCTGGCCCTCTACTGAATTTCCACCCTGTACAATAAGCGATTGCTTCAGGGCCAGGGCTGGGGCACCGCACTGAGCGCTCTTCCACGCGCTGGGGATCAGGTGCGGAAGGCTCCTCTCTAATAAACAGCCCATTGAAAGGACCGCCCGCTCTTTATTGGGGCTTTTCAAAGTTCGCCTCGAAACCTCCCTTTAAAAGATTGAGTAATTATAATGGTCAGCGATTGGTAATGGCGAAGTTGCCGCTTCTAATAAGAAAAATAAAAAGCCTTTAGTGAGACAACTGAATTTCTGGCTCCTGCAGTGGCTGCTGGGGACTTTGCCGACCCTGGAGCAGTAACAGGTAGTAAGAGTGGGTCCCTTTCCCTTTCTCCACATTTTTCTTCCTCTCAACTAAACTACCTGTCAACCCGCTTTACTTTCTAGGGTATGTATATTCAAAGTATCAATGCTACTTTCCTTCAGTGAAAAAAATAACTTGGCACTCCCGGTGCGCATGAAATACATGTAGACAAAATAAATCTTGGTAACATGGGCTTTTTCTTTTCCTTAGTGAAAGAAGTGAAAAAGTGAGGAAGTCATTTGCTTTCAGAACTTCGAAGTCACCACTAGCAAATAATTATAGAGTTAGTGCGCGCTACATTTTTAAAAAATCCAAAGATGCTCCTATACTTTCGCCCTCAAAACACACATAGAAAAAAGGTAAAACATTTTTTTTAACTAAAAAGCTGGCAGTGAATATTTGAGTAATGTGAGTCAAATTGTGCGCGTATTTGTCTGCAATTGTGGAAAGGAATGCATGTCTCAATACCCACACATGCGCTCACAAACACACAGAATATGTAGATACACATCTTCAAATGCTGCTTTTATTCTCAGCAAAAATGAAAGGATTGTAATTACCTGTAGTTGTTAGTAGGTCCTGAGCAGTGATGGTCTCATAACCCTCGGGCCCCGGGACGCGGTGCTTCTGCGTGGGGCGAATTCCTCGTGTCCCGGCCTCACGGGCGCTCAGGTTATATAGGCGAGGTGGTGATGCTGAACGCGGGCGGGGCTGGGAGCGGAGCGGCGAGCAGGTTCCTGCGCCCTGCGCCTGCGCACGCGTCCAGGCCTTGCGCTCCCTTCCGACAGTCTCCTTTCCCCCGCCCCCCGCCCCTCGCCCCTGCCACCTCCGCCTCCCTCTTCTCCCACCCTCCTCAGACTCCAGCTCCGTTCTCCCCCACCCCTACCCCGCCCCATCTTCCTCCCCGGCATGCGCCATATGGTCCTCCCAGTCCAGCCAAGAGCCGGGAACCACGTGACCTGCCCATTTGTATGCCGCGGAGCGCTCCATTCCGGCCCCTTTGTGGCCAGAAGAAAGTGGCCCATCTGTCGCCAGTTAGAGACTCCGCGGACCTGTTTTTACCCGCAGGAGAGATTAACCCTTTCGGGCGGCAGAAGGGAGAAGGGGCGCGGGGGAAAGGAGGCGGTCGGGGTTGGGGGGGAAGGAGTTTGAGAGAAAGGAGCGGGAAAGCTAAAGCTGGCTGGGTTTACAGAGTTAGTGGCCTGTGCTGAGGAGCTAAGTAGGGCAGAGGTGAAAGAGGCAGAAGCGGGGAGACTCCTTTGGATTCTTCTCCCAGGCACTAGCTTCCTGCTCACTCCCTTCCTTCATTGTGGCCATCTCTTGGTTTCTCCCCTTTGGTAGATGCTTTGCTCATTGGTGCCAAGGGGTAGCTTCTCCCAATTTCCATCGGCCCCTTAAGCAAACCTGAACGCCATATAAAAAAGGCTTCGTTTGCGAATGCAGTTGTGAGACTAGTCCTCTAACTTCCTTAGCTGGATCGCCCCACCCAGACCAAACAGTATACAAAATTTTGTACCTACCTATTTTACCATACACGCAACCCCATGCGTCCAGACCCTCAGCTACCCTTGTTCCTGGAGATCCCTCATTATGTCTCTGTCACTCTCTCCTGTGAGCCTTATCCTCAGAACGCTCTAGTCCTTGGCCTCATTGGTTCCTGGAGCTCTCATGCTTGAAAGCTGGAGATTCTCTGACGCGGATTCTGTCCTATCAACCAAGGCCATTGGATTGATGTAAAATATGCCCTCACCCAGATGCTCCTGATTCCCTGCCACAGGCTGCCTCACTCCCCATCCCCACTCTTGGGCCTGTAAATAGGAACTTGGTTGAGACAAGATTTCTCAAAGGGAAGTGCAAAGGGCCTGTGGTAAAAGGGTCTTTTTCATTTCTGAAGAAGCCATATTTGTGTTTAAATAGCAGTTCTTTTTTACTCGTTACCAACAAGGCATGCTCTAGAAGATACAATTTTTTTAAATAGTTAACTCTATCCCTTCTTTGTCCACTCTTTCTCCACCAAATTCGCTTCTAATCCTCCATTAATTAACCCTTTATCCCCCTCCCAGACCCGTGTCCCCTTACAATGAATGTGTTGAACTTAAATTGCTTATTTAAGAGCAGTTGTTCTAAAAGCCCCTTGAGTTTGAAAACCGTGTCACGGTTGAGCTGTTGGAGCTGAGTGCATCTGGGAACAGAAGTGGGGACGCTATGGGGAGGGGAAGAGGGTCCTAACGCAGCCTTCCTGGTCCAGCGGTAAATCTTAAAGAAAAATAACGGGGGGTGTGACACCTGACCCGTTGCTCAAAGCATGGCACAAATCATGTTGAGTTTCCAGAGCTAGAACTCAAGAGTTTTGATTTCTGTGTTCACTCTTCAGTGTACGAAGATCACAGAGAATGATCAAAGAACTCACCTAGGAGCCTAGTATCAGTATTTAAGTACGGTCTGTATCTTAAGTGATGGGCATCAGAGTAATAGCCTGAAGAGATCAGTCCATAACTCTGAGTTCTGAGGACACATGGAAGGGTTGGACCAGGAGCTACCACTCTCCCAGAAGCTGCCCCGACGGCCTATCCCGCTGTGCCAACAGAGATGTGAAGCTTGTGCTCTGGCTCTCATTTCTCCGTCTTAGGGGGCGTTCAGAAGAGATCTTGGGGGCAGGATGGAAGAGAGACCCAGTTGCCCCAAAGGTCTGGGGGTGACCTAGGGGATTTCCCTCTCCCAGGAAGCGGAAACGTTACCAGTTTGAGACACCCCGTGGAATACAGATTTTTGGTAGAGCCAGATGTTCTGGGGTAAGGAAGGGAAGGAAACTCGGGTATTTCGTCAGCCGAGACTCTAACGGGCAAAGTTCAGGAATCAGGAGACTCGGTCCCTCCTTCTCCTCCCGATAAATTCACCTCTAATCCCACTGTCCAACGTTGGCCCAGACTTGGGGATTTGTACAAAGAAAAGGGCACTCTGGGTTCCAGAGACCTGGGCGAAATTCGTCTCACGGTGGCTCAGCAGTCGGTGCTGACCCGCCTGTGCGTGGGGAATGTCTACTTCCAGCGCTGGCATCGCTGCTGAAACTGCCCACGGGACCCCTGGGAGGTTGCAGCCGGGTAGTCAGTAGTCACACATGGAAGGGAAGAGTGTCCAGATTGGGACTGGGGTGGGATGTTTTTGTTGGGAGGGGAAGGGGGCGAGAAATTGGGGCCAGATGACGGCAGCCGCAACACTGGGAGAGGATGGATTGCTGCTGAAGCGGGGCTCAGACGGAGAATTGTCGCTGCGGCCCCGCCCTGCCCCCTTATTTTCTTTTCCCTTTGGACTTTGTTTCGACGGTTGCACACTTTCCCCCCTCCCGATTCCCTAAATACCCTCCCTCTTCCTCTGCCCCATCTACCCGTCAGCGGTACACCCTTTTCAGCTTCGGTCCCCACTGGGCGCTGCGGGCTGCTGAGCGGCACGCGAACCGCACGCGCGGGCAACAAAAGCGGCTTTCATGACTCACTGCCCTCGAGCAATGCCCCAAATCTGTCGCCCCCGGGTCCCCGCTCTGAGCGCGCGGCGCGGGCCGGGCGGTCCCGGCCGTTACAGCGGCTGCCAGGGCGCCGGCGGGAAGTGGGGGTGGGAGGAGGCAAGTGGCCAGGGGTGGGGAGAAGGGAGTGTGGCCAGGGCGGGGAGAACGGGATCCGGGGAGAGGCGTGTGGCAATGCGCGTGGGGGGTGGGGGGGACGAGGGATGAAGGCCTGAGGCCCGGACTTAGGGGGTGGGAAGCGTGTAGCGGGCGGAGGGTGGTGCGACGCATTCACAGGGCTAAGATAAAGAGCTGGGGCCGGGCCGGCGTCCCCGGCGGTGACCTGTTTCTCTGGGAAACAGATGCTCCCTCTTGGCAAAGGAAGGTTTACGTTCAATGAAAGAATTAAGTATGGCCAGGGCGGCCCCACCGACCTCGAGCGGTGCTCGCGTCCTCTTCCCCACTTCTCCCAGGAGATGAGTGTCCCGGCCTGGGCATGTTGGAGGGGCGGAAGATGCGGGGGGAGGGACTGAGGGGCGAGCCAAACCGCAGGACACTGGATCCGCAGGCGGGCTGAGAGCTGTAGATTCCTCACAGGCCCCGTAGAGCCCTTGGGAAGTCAGAGGGGGATGTTGTGGGTCTGCCCAGATCTCGGGCTTAGCGCAGGGTTTGCACCTTCGCCTCCAGGGAGACCACTGGGCGCCCGGATCCTGGCCAGGGGCTGAAGCTGCCCGGGCTCGACAGGCAGGCGGCGGGGGAGAGCCAAGAGCAAGAGAGAAGCTATTAAAATGCTTCGCCGTCGCCCCGAGCGCAAAACCCGTCCTCCCCAAATCTCCTGGGCTTGCGGCATAATCTTAATTAAGATAATTGATTCATATTGCACCTGCGAGAACGGAAAAAAAATGATTCCAACCCTCAACCCCACAAATTGCTTAGAGCTATTGGATGGAACACGACGCGGCTGTGATTTGAGGAGTGATTTAGTACCGGGCTTCCCCAACTCGGCCTGCCTGGACTCTTTTATTTATTATTTACATCCTCTTAGTCCTTCCAGGCCCTGAGTGGCTCCCGTCATGGCGCCTACAGATCTTGAGGGACTTCATCTTTGATTCCCAGTCTGCTGAGGGGCTTTCCTTAAACTGTCATCCCACACTCATATTAAAAACGTAAAATCAACGCAGCTCCGAGGACTGGCAGGCATGGGTCACTGACATGATTTCCCAAGGCCTCTTGTGTCAGATGTGTGTGATTGTGTGAGTGTGTGTGAATTTGAGTGTGAGTATACAAGTGTATAAGAAATTGTGTGTGAATGTGCAAATCAGTGTATATATAGCAGGTGTGATAGTATGTGAATATACGTGACTTGTGTCAATTGAGTGTGAATGTGTAATTTATGTAAGTGTGTGGGGTTGTGACACAGGTGTGTGTTCGTGGGCTCTCTTGCTTTCAGGTGAGGAGCGTAAACAGAGGGCTCACACCTGTTTCTGTGGGCTGAGAAACAGCATGAGGTCTAAAGGGGACCCGCAGCCCCAGCAGTAACTGGCAAACGCCCTATATTTATCAACCTTTGCCTTAACAGAAAGCAACAAAGCCACAAAAATCCCCAATAGCTTGTTTAGCTGCAAGTGTGGAAAACAGAAATACACCGACGGCGCCTGAGTTTCTCCTGAACAATGGCTACTGCAGAGGGTTGGAGGAAGAGATGAGGCAAGTTTCCAAAGGCGAGAGAGAAGCCGAGCAGGTTTAGAGCCCAGGGCAGCTTACAGGACAAAAGGCTTCCTCAAAGTATCAGCACCGTGGACAACTCCCACTTCTTTGGCCCTGGAATTTGCAGTATTAAGGTTCAGCAAAATGATCCCCCTTCCAGTGGCATTCATTTTTTCCTGTTCGCTTTCTTTCGAAAAAGCGCTGACACCACATCCCGAACTTTTCATCGAAGAGCCCTGTTAATCTGCATTTAATTAGCCACCTTCTTTTCGGAATAAGTTTCCTGGAAAGCTAGATAGCTAGGTTTAGGAGTAAGGGGAAGCTTTAATTGTAGTTTGAACTAGCGAGTCTGAAACAAATCTATAGAATAACTTTCAGGAAGATAGTCATTGTTCTAATATTTGCCACAGCATCAAAACCAAAAGGAACTCTTATTGGTTGTCCACAGAAATAATAACATATCTAAAAATAATTTTGCTTTTGTTTTATGGAGCATACATTTTATTGGTAATATAAATATTTTATCATTACCATCATCCTAGCAACCCTCCTGTTATTTCATATTAAAAACTATTTCTATTAAATTAATGGGGAAATAATCCAACCAAAATTAAATGGCATTATTTGCTTAGATTTGGTGAGCCATACAATTACTTAAATTACACCAGATTGAGAATATTTCATCTAAATACACATGATATCCAAAAATCCTGGAAAAATTCCTGTAGAGATGTAACTCTGAGAAGATCAAGCACCTTTGGTAATTTAAACATCATATTAATATACACCATATGCCTCCCTCAGTTATTGATGTAATTTTTAAATATTATTATTAGCAATCGGAATCCTTACTGAATATTATTTGGATTTTGCTGAAATGGAAAATATAATTATTTTTGATTCAAGAATATACCATAGAGGATTACTTCTTAAAAATAAAATGTTTCCTTTCCTCTTTAACAAATACATTTTCACAGGAATTAAATATTGATAATTTGACCTTTTATGTCTTTAACTAATCAAAGGGGGAAAATTCCAAATGTAGATCTCAGAGTTTGGCCCTGGTGGGTCTTTCCGCTTGAGCAGGCACTGAGATTAAAGGAGTTGAACTTCCTCTTTCACTGCTCTCTCCTTGCACTAATTGCTTATGCAAAAAATGCAGATTTGTATTAATTAGTAACTCCACTGATTAGTTCTGTGGTATTTTCACATAATAAATCATGCTGCAGACATGAATTTTGGCACATCACCCAGTAGAGGCTCAGGCTGCAATACGGATTTCATATTAAAATAAAATCTCTAACTAAATCTACCTTTCTGATGCAGGTACCATGAGCAACCGCCTGCTGGGAGCACCTGTCATGGGAAATTACTTTCACTCAGTGACAAGCCACTTTGGGGGCCTAAACAGGTCAATCTGATTATGAGGTTAGGCTCTAATAATAAATAAACAAATAAATAAACACATAAACACATACCTAAATGACACACACGTGCCTAAGCTCTAGACATTTTTTGCAGACAATGATGTATAATAGAGGATATACTTGTAATGGAACCAGATTTTGAAAACGACTTCCCGGATTATGGATAAACACCTCACTCTATTTTCCTCCTGTGAGATCTTTGCTCCTTTGTGAGATGGTCTGATAGTGTGAGACTTTCATCACTCATCCTCATTGACTTATCTTCTCCCTAGTCAGACAAGCTAGATATGGATGAAAAAGAGGGACCACTAAAGCATTATGAGCAGGGCATGAATGCCAAGAGCCATCTCAAAGGGAATTGGCCACCCCTGTGATCATAGCATATGGTGAGAAGCTGTGAGGTCAGGCACCCACAGTTGCCTGATGTGAGACAAATTCTCCACTCCCTATTGGTAAGTATATGAGCTTCTACACAGCTTCTTTTGTTTTTCTTGAAAACCATTTAATTCGATGAGGCAGATTACAGCCAATATTGCTGAGACTATAAATTAGACCCTGGTGTCTTATGTGCTTCAGACCAAACCTCTACATGCCCTTGTTTTCTTGCCACCAGTGACACATTTCCAAGACCCCTCTTGTGTTCACAGTACTCTTATATTTTCTGGTCCATGTCCACTGTTGAAAAATATCTATAAGTTCATGCTTCTTAAGCAGTTAAGGGAGAGAAAGAAATGCTTAATCTAATGCCCCTACCTGGAATGCCTGCAAACTTACAGGGTGCAAAGAAAAAGGAAGGAGTCCTTAATCTTGACATTCAGAGATGAATAAAGGCTAAGGGAGATGTATCTTGGATGGCGGCTGGGGCACCATGCTCTGCCACAGTTGTGCTTGCAGGTTTCAGTCTTTCTGCCTACTTTTAAGACCAGTCCTGAGGTAGCAGGACACAAGGATGGGGGTGAGGAGGGTGCAGCCTCTAGGGAGGCTTTCTCTAACCATCATTTACTGAAACTTTTGTATGCTTTGTTGGTGAAAGGAAAAGTTCTGCATTTTGTGGTCTTTTTATCTATTTACCTTATATGTGAATAACTTTTTTTTAAGGAACTAAAAAGCCAGGAGAGCAGATATAATTTAAAGAAGCCCTCTATTAAGTCAAATATGCTTTTTTTCTCCTTTGAATTTACTCCTGAATCCTACTTCATATGGCTTGACATGGACAAGATTGATCATCATTCATGAGAAAATAATCCTATATTTTCTGTGTTGGTCCACAATACTGGGGTGTCGAGGCTATGTAGAGAGCTAAAGCTGGGCATTAGCAAAGATTCCAAAGTTGCTTTAGTTTATTATTGGAGAGTTTGTCTCATTCCCTTCTTTTCAGAAATTGCTTGCTTCACTGAGTAATAAATGCATCGATCAAACCTATATTGAGAGAGTTCCCGTCGTGGCACAGTGGTTAACCAATCCGACTAGGAACCATGAGGTTGAGGGTTCGGTCCCTGCCCTTGCTCAGTGGGTTAACGATCCGGCGTTGCCATGAGCTGTGGTGTAGGTTGCAGACGTGGCTCGGATCCCGCGTTGCTGTGGCTCTGGCTTAGGCGGGTGGCTACAGCTCTGATTCAACCCCTAGCCTGGGAACCTCCATATGCCGTGGGAGCGGCCCAAGAAATAGCAACAAGAACAACAACAACAACAAAAAAAGACAAAAAAAAAAAAAAAAAAAAAAAAAAAAACCTATATTGAGGGCCATTATTGCCAGGCACTATGCTGCTACGTATCTGTGTATAGAGGTATGGGGATAATAGAAACAGACATTAGCCTCTGCTTTCTCTAAGTTTTCTACCTAGTGAAAAAGATAAATTCTAATAAGATTCTCTCACAAGTGAGTGTGCAGCCATCTGACTTAAGTGCAGGAAAGGAAAACAAAACCCACCAATCTATAAATGCTGGGGACAAAGGAACCTGACAAAGACTGAGGTGGAGGGCTCCAGAGGAAGTGGAGTTTGAAGGTAATGAAAAGGGTGTTACCCAGTGAAGGAGGCTGGCCTAGGGGAAAGTCCTCCAGGCAATGAAGAGAATATATAAAAGCCTGAAGGCAAGAGGAGTGTGGAAAGCTTCAAAATCTAAAAAACATCCAACGTAGCACTAAGAGAAGAAGGATAATGGTAAGAGGGAAGGCAGCAAAAAGGAAGACAGAAGCCAGAACCTGCTTCCCACTGAAGTGCTTTGCACTGCTGGGAGGAGTCTGAACAAAACTTAAGATCTGGGTTTTTAGAAGATTGTTTTAACCACAGTATAGAAATATGATTGTAGAAGGGATGAGTTGGGTAAAGGAAGGCTGTTGTGGTTTTCCTAACAAGACAAGATGGTACTTGGACTAGGCTAGTTGAGGAGGAGATGAACAAAGTTAAAGAATATATTTCAAGATATTTAGGTACAATATTGTAAATCAACTCTACTTTAATAAATATTTAGATAAATTGGAACTATACTCTAGTTTCACACAAATTACCCAGTGGCCATCAAAAAGATGTGATTTGGCATAGCCTTGGATGAATGTTATTGGTTTCCTCAAGAGTAACATACTGAATTTAATTTAAATCAACAAGGACCAGTTAGCCCATACATAACTACAATCTAAAAGTATTGCCTAATTTGCAAAGCAGGTACTAAATCAACCCTAGTACATATTTATTGAGAACTTAGGACATTCCAGGTGACTGAGTCAACAACTATGATAATTCTCATTTGATAGATGAGGAAAATTAGGCTTCTGTGGGTCAGGTAATATGCCCAATGTCACCTAGCTAATTTGTGGCAAAACTGAGATTCAAATTCAGTCTACTTGACTCCAAAGCTTATACTTTTTAGCTGCTACATTGTACCAGGAAAAGGATATGACCAAGATTTATTTATAAATTATGTTTTATAAAATCACACTTTCTCTTTTAAAGAAATAGTTTTAAGCTCAATGTTTAGTTGTTCAATTAATCAAAAAATAACATTAATACAACTGTAATATAAATTGTTAAGTCTTTCTGGAAATAGATATGGGAGAATGGTAACTAATAATTTAGTAAGTTAAATCCATCTGAGTTTTGCAGTAAACTAATTTAATTGATGAGAAACAATCAGGTTGGAGGAAATTATGCAGATAAATTATTCTACATCATAGAAAAACCTGTCTCATAAAAAGCTTGCTATTCAAGAAGTACACAAAAATGTGTTAAAATTGTTTTGGTTCTGGATATTTATGGTTTAAAATAAGCAATCCTTATTTAGCATGGCTCTGTGTTAGCCTTTGAAAAAGAGTGAAAATTTTTGTTTTCATTTGGAAAAATTGTCATATTTAATTATAACTCATGCTTATTCCTGAGCAAATTCATTGCCTGAACACATTTAAAGGGACGTACTTTCATATGGAGATGGGGAGGATCTCCCATGTGACTCACATCCTATGGAGACGGGGAGAAGGCCAAAAAAAAGGCTGGCATCTCATTAATGTAATGAAGTTATTGCTGATCTTTTATGGTAAGATTCCAATTGTCAACAATACATGCATTTTAATCGGGTAATAAACAAGCAGAGGCATCAAATGCATAATTTTTGTTGTTGTTGTTTGTATTATCTTGGTTTTGGGCTCACCCTGCGGCATTATGGAAGTTCTCAGGGCCAGAGATCAAACCTGAGCCACAGCAGTGACAACAGGAATCGTTAACCACTAGGCCCCCAGGGAACTTCCTCTAATGCACAATTGAAAAGCAGAAAAATAAAGTTTACTTTTCCTTCTCTGAAGAAATCATTGTCAATTTTATGGAAACCATGTTGAAAAGTTGTCTATTTCAGCACACTAGATGTGGTCTTCAGGGACATATCATGCATTGAATGGCAGGATTTTTTAGTTCTACATACACATGTATGCCCAGTAATATTCTCCATCCACTAGCTTTCTCATACACATATGTATATGTCTCATCTTGTAATCTTTTTCCTGATCTGGTCAGCAAAGCCTTGCCTTCCTTCAATTCATGTATAACTTTTCTAGCTATTCTTGCATGTTTGAATAAACCACCAGTTTACAAAAAGTTTTAGCTAATTACAAAGGCTATGGGAACGTATTGGTTTTTTTACATTCATAACTAAACTGATAAGTAATCTTATTTCTCTTTTCAATATTGTACAATTCTTTCATTGACAATAACCAGATATGTTGCATAAATATTTTTCTATCTGTAGATTTTAAACCTATGTTTATAAATATTTTAAATGAGTTTTAACAATTGGATTTTGATAGCTGTGACTGATTTGGTTTCTTATTGCTTATTATATGAGTATCTACAAGCTATTGTGTATAACCAAACATCAATATTAGTACAGAGAGTACTAGAAGCTACTGATTTTGAAGAAATGAGATCTGAGCTGATGTACCAGGGGCCATGATAAAAGAGAGTCCTGAAAAATCCAGCCCAGATCATCATGCTTGTTGCTTTCCAATAAATTTTGGGGTGCTTTGCCATGAAGCAATAGCTAAATGATAAATGTGCTATGAAAAAAAATTTTTCCAGGTAGCTTAGGGATTTGGATGTTGTGATTAACCAAAACTTATTTGTTCAAGTGAGCTATCAATATCCTATACTTAAAACTGTTTCAAGAATTTTAAAACTGTACCTATACCTCCTAGTAATCATTAAACCAGTATTTATGTGTTAGAAATTATGCTCAATGATATAGAAAAGTTCTATAATTTAATCAAATAGCTCTATGAATATATATTTTTTTCATTATTACTGACATTCAATAGATGAGGAAATGGAAATAGTAGCAACTTGTTCAAAGTTACACATCTAGAAAGAGGTGGAGTCTTTTATTTTATTAAAATTTCTTTATTATCAAACTATCAAGAATGAAGAATAGTAAATATTTGGGGAGAACTTGTGGCCTATCATTTTCCAGGTCTATTTTCCTTTCAGCAAGATGACCCTCTCAGTTCTACACTCTTTGAGCCTGTCACACACAATCGTAAGGAATTCATGCTGTACTTCCTACCTGCAGCACATATCATGGATTGTTTCACTCAGCATTCAACTTGTTCCCTTCTTGTGAGCTTTTCTAGAGTGAAAAGCCTGGAAAGCTACTATAAAGGAATACATTAAAAATATTTTCTGTAGGCCCTAGATGTGGTACATGTTTTTCTGATCAAATACATTAGGCTTTTATTTTTATTTTATTTTATTTTTTTGCTTTTTAGGGCTGCATATGTAGCATGTGGAAGTTCACAGGCAATGGGTCAAATTGGAGCTGCAGCTGCCAGCCTATGCCACAGCCACAGAAACACCAGATCCGAGTCGTGTCTGTGACCTACACCACAGTTTACAGCAATGCCAATACTTAATCCACTGAGCAGGGCCAGGATCGAACTCACACCCTCATGTAATCAGATTCGCTACCACTGAGCCAAAACAGGAACTCCATGCATTTATTTAGAACCAAGTTACATGGGGCAGTCAGAAATCAGGGGATCTACTCAGCTGGTATGAATTCTGGTGCCGATATGGAAGCCAGCAGATGCAGCTGCAGCTTTCTGATTTATCATTTAGAAAGGTAATGGTTTTCTTAATAGCCCACTTCTATGACATAGCTTTGGATATCACACCTGGAATCTCAGTCTAGAGTTCATTTCTTTAGGCCTCCTAGCATTTTTGTTAATTGTCTACACCCATCATGAAATCTATTCATACAGATTCTAGAAGAGTTGAATATACTGCCTATAATTAAGAACTCTTTCCTATTTGGTAATTAGTACTAGAAGGGTTTATAGGCAGCAGAACATGAAGAACATAATTTTCCTTTTACATGATTGGGTTCAAGCTATTAAACCCATGGCACCCAGCAATGAATTAATTGGTTATAAGCCTGCACCTGTGGTCACCAGGAATGAAGTGCCACACTGAGTGGCTGCTGTGATGGACCATTATGGGAGCACAGGAACATAAGGGATGTGGAGGTGCGCTGTCTTCCATGAACTACACTAACTTCAAGAATGACTTATTCAAGACACCATCAAGAAGTTAAGGAATGACTGATATCCCTAAAATAAACCCCAGTCATTTATATCTACAGAACTTATATAGGCAGCAATCAAACACAGGTTGGTTGCTACATTACAAGGTAGTAGAGTTGTGCTCAAAATGTGGTCTCTGCATCAGCAACTGGCTACTTGGAAAAGGAAATTCTTGGGTCTCACTCTAGAACTATGAAAACTCAAAATCTGGGAGTGGGGCCCAGAAATCTATGGCTTAAGAAGAACCTCCATGTGATTCTGATGCATGCTAACTTTTTTTTTTTCTTTTGTATCTTAGGGCAGTATATGGAGGTTCCCAGGCTAGGGGTTCAATCAGAGCTGTAGACACTGGCCTACATCACAGCCACAGCAACACCAGATCTGAACCATATGTGCAATACACCACAGCTCATGGCAATGCCAGATCCTTAACCCACTGAGTGAGGCCAGGGATTGAACCTGTGTCCTCATGGACACTAGCCAAATTTGTTTCCACTGAGCCATGATGGGAACTCTGCATGCAAAATTTTGAAAACCATTATAGTTTCCCAATACTCCACTGCAACCACCTGCAGATCTCTTTTGTAAAGGAGCAAAAACAGAATTACAATGGCAACATTTGAGCGAATTTCACTGGCTCCAAGTACTTGAAATACTCAAACTACACTGAATTACTCCTTGTCTAAATTATATTCAACATATGGCGCCTCCTCCTACCATATCCAGTGAGGCTGGTGTGGGTTTGCTTGAAGTGCTCAACTTGCAAGAAAATGGAAATTCTCTTTGTGCACCACACCCCCCTCTTGTTACTGCCTCCAACTATTACTGGTGTCCGACCCTAGCAGGGCTTAGGTGAGACAAGAGCAATGCTAGGCTCAGGAGAAAGATAGTAAATAACTGCAAGGTTTTGCTCATAATTTCCCTAAAAGAGGGATAAATGCATCAAAATACATTCTGAATGTGCTAGTCTAGGTAGAATAGAATATTACTTCAGATCGACCTGGATTTATGGATACTGTTATAAGCATTAGTAATTCTGAATTCAAATTGCTGCTGAATCCCCTAGTTCTCATGTTTTGTTCAAGGTTGACTAAAATATACATTCAAAAATGATCTACAGGAGTTTCCATCATGGCACAGTGGTTAACGAATCCGACTAGGAACCATGAGGTTTCAGGTTTGATCCCTGGCCTTGCTCAGTGGGTTAAGGAACCGGCGTTGCCGTGAGCTGTGGTGTAGGTCACAGATGTGGCTCAGATCCTGCGTTGCTATGGCTCTGGCGTAGGCCAGCAGCTGCAGCTCTGGTTTGGACCCCTAGCCTGGGATCCTCCATATGCCACAGGTGTGGCCTTAGAAAAGGCAAACACACACACACACACACACACACACACACACAAAGATCTATATAACATGAAGCTGAAATACAAAAAAAAAATTATTGACTTGATATAGGAAAATCAATCTAAAATTTTAAGAAAAAAAGAGTGAATTAATTATGCACAACATTTGTGTTCACCTCCTGACCATGCCTCACTATGACTAATACCTATGCATTGCTAGGGGACCAACAGCATCTTTAAAAATATCTCCTTTCTAGGCTTAAAGACTTAAACATAAGACAAGACACCACAAACTCCTAGAAGAGAAAATAGGCAAAACATCCTCTGACATCAACAATACAAATGTTTTCTTAGGCCAGTCTCCGAAGGCAACAGAAATAAAAACAAACAAACAAAAAAAATAAACCAATGGAACCTAATTAAACTTACAAGCTTTTGCATAGCAAAGGAAACCATTAAAAAAAAAAAAAGACAACCTACAGAATGGAAGAAAATAGTTTCAAATGATGCAACTGGCAGGGGCCTAATCCATAAAATATGCAAACAACTTATACAACTCAGTAGCAAAAAACAACACCACAACTGAAAAATGTGCAGAAGACCTGAATAGACATTTCTCCAAAGAAGATATATAGATGGCCAACAGGCACATGAAAAAAATGTTCAACATCACTAATTTTTAGAGAAATAAATCAAAACTACAGTGAGGTTCTACCTCACACTGGTCAGAATGGCCATCAATAACAAGTCAACAAATAACAAATGCTGGAGAGGGTATGGAGAAAAGGGTACCCTTCTTCATTGTTGGTGGGAACATAATTTGGTATAACCAGTATGAAAAACAGTATGGCTGTACCTCAGAAAACTAAATATAGAACTACTATATGACCAAGCAATCCCACTCCAGGCATATATCCAGACAAAACTTTTGTTCAAAAAATACATGCACCCATATGTTTATTGCAGCACTATTCACAATAGCCAAGACATGGAAACAACCTAAATGCCCATCAACAGATGAGTGGATTAAGAAGATGTGGTACATATATACAATAGAATACTATTCAGCCATTAAAAATGAACAAAATAATGCCATTTGCAGCAACATGGATAGAACTAGAGACTCTCATACTAAGTATAAAGTCAGAAAGAAAGAAAAAGACAAATACCATATGATATCACTTATATCTGGAATCTAATAAATGGCACAAATGAACCTTTCTATAGGAAAGAAATAAACTGATGGACTTGGAGAACAGACTTGTGGTTGCAAGAGGGAGGGGAAGGGAATGGGATGGAGTGGGAGTTTGGGGTTAGTAGATGCAAACTATTGCATTTGGAGTGGATAAGCAATGAGAACTGCTGTATAGCACAGGGAAATGTATCTAGTCACTTGTGATGGAACATGATGGAAGATAATGTGAGAAAAAGAGTGTAGATATTATACATAGAGAGTGTGTGTGTGAGAGAGAGAGAGAGACTGGGTCACTTTGCTGTACAGCAGAGATTGACAGAACATTGTGAATCAACTATAATAGAAAAAATTAAAATCTTGCAAAAAAAGGAGTTCCCGCCATGGCTCAGCAGAAACAAATCTGACCAGCAACCATGAGGATACAGGTTCAATTTCTGGCCTCGTTCAGTGGGTTAAGGATCCAGCATTGCCATGAGCTCTGGTATAGGTCACAGATGTGGTTCAGATCCTGCGTTGCTATGGCATAGGCCGGTAGCTATAGCTCTGATACTCTGATTTGACCCTAAGCCTGGGAACCTCCATATGCTGCAGGTGCAGCCCTAAAGATGAAAAAAAAAAAAAAAGAAAGAAAGAAAGAAAGAAGGGAGGGGGAATGTTACTTTTGAACTGAGATTCCTGATAGCATCAATGATCATGGGTTTCTAGGATGACAGGCCAGAGAACAACATGTAAGAATCAGAGGTAAAGCGGGATTTTTCTCCCATAATGTAAAAATCTGGTAGCAGAATTAGAGTGATGATTGGATTGATTTAAAAGAGGAATCTGTGGTCGTATCTTAAACTTTCACGGGATCCTAAGGAATGAATTCAGTAAAAATAATAATCATAACAATAACATATGGGAGTTTCTGCTGTGGCACAACAGGTGTCTTTGGAGCACTGGGATGCAAGTTTGATCCCTGGCCCAGCCCAGTGGGTTAGGAATCTGATGGTGCTGCTCCTGCCCTGGAATTCCATATGCAGTGGGGTGGCCAAAAAAAGAAAAAAGAAAGAAAGAATATTTAAAAAAAAAAAAAACATATGAGAAGATCATGTCATTGTGAAGTGGAAACGAATCTGACTAGGAACCATGAGGTTGTGGGTTTGATCCCTAGTCTCATTCAGTGGGTTAAAGATTTGGCATTGTTGTGAGCTGTGGTGTAGGTCAAAGATGTGACTTGGATCCTGCATTCCTGTGCCTGTGGTGTAGGCTAGCAGCTGTAGTTCAGATTCAACCCCTAGCCTTGGAACCTCCATATGCCGTGGTTGCAGCCCTAAAAAAATAAAACAAAACAAAGATAACATATGAATGATAAAACCCAATAAGGTCCTGTCACAAGTCACAATGTTGTCTTCATGGCTGCTCACTCAATTCCCAAACTTGAGTCTATCCCTAAAGCCACAGTTCTTTGTATACAGAAGAAGCCAGCCAACCATAAAGAAAGACTTTGTGTATCACAAGCACTTCCCATAAATCTTTCTCTCAGCCTTCTTCAAAAGTATCTCTGACTGTTTACAAAGATAGCTGTGTAGTTGTAAAAGGGAAATAGCTGGATCTTTCAGGTATTATTGGCTGCTGAATCTAAAGTAACACAGTCTAGGATGTCACAATTATATACCCAGCAGAATGGGGAAATAGTAAGGTGAGATGACAATTGGATTCTGGGGTCTCATTCTGCTACAGTGGTACCTGTGGGTCTGCAAACCTATACTGTGGTCGTTTCCACATTTCCTGCATGTAGAGAAGACTGAATATCTGGTTGGCTCCCTGACCCCCTCCCAAATAAGGGTTAGCATGCAATAGAGGTCCCAACCAAACATCTTGAGCTTCCTGTCCTATTCCAAAGTAAATCTGAACACTGGGGGAACTGCAGAGGCCAGTCCAGCATCACAGTTTTGAAATGTGTCAGGTGATGTGGCAGCAGCTACATCCCCAAATAGCTGTGCTCCCCTTTTCTTTCATAGAAGCAATCTCCCCAAATTTTAAACTATGGAAATAGCCACCCAAAAAAAGTTTACACTTCCCTTCCATATTTATCGTACCTACATATGGCAATCTAAGTTTTGGCCAATGGGATGTGAATGAGAATGATGGGAGCAATTTCTGGACCTTGTCTTTATAATGAAGCAATGTGTCTAGCCCTTCTTATTTTCTTTCTCCTTTGTGCCAGCTGGAATAGATACCAAGACACCACCTGAGTGACAGTTTAAGAATAAGATAGGAGTTGGGTCAAGGGTAGTACCACCATAACAGCTCTAGTCTGCTTATACAAGGACTTTTGTTTAGTGAGAAATAAAATTTCATTTTGTGCCCATTATCATTTTGGATCTCTTTACAGCAAATGAGCTCATATGCTAACAAATACAGGTAGTGATTCCTGTCATATCCCCATAAAAATCATTAGCAGCAACAGTAAAAATCCATTCTTGGTTCAGGCAGATGACAGTTGGGTCTTGGAGAATTTAAATGAATGATGATTTTAAATGCAGTTGCTACTCCATATGATGTCTTCAGTTGAGTAGGTCAACACACCCTGCTATCTGGCAATCAGTTATTATTCTGACAAGAGTTTTGTTTTTTCTTCACCTCAATAAGCAGAGAACATCAGTAGGAGCTTGCTTTGACATGTTCTATTTCAGGTATATGCAATAAGTTAGCCTTCAAGGACTTTAATCATCTCATCCTCCTGTAGAGCCTCTTGCTTAACCACTACCTCAATGGCTTTATGTTGATAAATGTTGAGTGTAGGAAGTGACAGACTATAGCTGCATTGAAGAGATTCATGCATGCCAGAGGATGGGAGGTACAACCAGGAAAAATTTAGGAGCCTGACACATAAGTGAAGATTCTGGGGGTTCAATGGAGTGGGACACACCAGATACTTCTTTCAAAGTAAAAGGCAATTTGCTTCACTTTGCACCATCTACCACAAAGTTATTGCAGATTGTTATCCTCGAATCAAAATCACTGAGTTGGATTAAATAAACTTAACTGAAAAGAAAGAGAGAGTAAGCAAAGCCAGGGTTCTTATCCATATTAAATCAACTTTGGAAATGTTTGGGGTGGTTCTAAACAGGTTTGTCAAATGGGTTGAGGTATGGACCTTATGCTCTGCATAGTTTAAGTAAATTGCATACAGGGTAGGATAAGAAGCCATCTGTGACCTGCAGTATAAAGCATAGTTAGAAGGTAACTTTAACAAATGTAGGATATGGATGTCAAAGATATAAGGAGGAAATGTGCTTGATGAAATGAAATGAGGAAACTAGATAAGCAGAATAAAGCAAAGAGAAGAAATATTCATATATATGTATTTTTTTAAAAAAATAATTGGAAGAACCCTCACACTTTGCTTGTGGGAAGATAAAATGGTGCATCCACTGTGGGAACAGTCTGGTGGTTTCTTAAGAAGTCAGAGTTACCATATGGCCCAACAATTGACTCACAGGTATATCCCCAGGAAAACTGATAACATATGTTCACATGAAAACTTTTACACAAATGTTCATCACAAGACTATTCAAAATACCCCAAAGGTATGGGAGTTCCCATCGTGGCTCAGTAGTTAAAGAATCTGGACTAGGAACCATGAGGTTGCAAGTTCGATCCCTGGCCTCACTCAGTGGGTTAGGGATTCAGCGCTGCCATGAACTGTGGTGTAGGTTCATGTCTGTGGTTGCAGACTCCGCTCAGATCCCGCGTTGCTTTGGCTCTGGCATAGGCCGGTGGCTACAGCTCCAATTAGACCCCTAGCCTGGGAACCTCCATATGCCACGGGAGCGGCCCAAGAAATGGCAAAAAAGACCCAAAAAATACCCCAAAGGTAGAAAAAACTCAAATTTCTATCACCTGATGAATGAATAAATAAATGTGGTATGTTCACACAATAGAATATTATTTAGGTGGAGTTCCCATTGTGGCTCAGCAATAACAAAACCGACTAGTATCCATGAGGATGCAGGTTCCATTCCTAGCCTCCCTCAGTGGGTTAAGGATCCGGTGTTGCTGTGAGCTGTGGTGTAGGTTGCAGATGCAGCTCGGATGCCCTATTGCTGTGGCTGTGGTATAGGCTGGCAGCTGCAGCTCGGATTTGACCCCTAGCCTGGGAAGTTCCATATGCTGCAGATGTGGCCCTAAAAAGCCAAAAAAGAAAAAAAGAAAGAAAAGAAAGAATATTGTTTAGGCATAAAAAGTAATAAATACTGATAGATGCTACCACAACATGGAAAAATCTTGATGATAGTTTGCTAAACAGAAAGAAGTTAAATGCAAAAGGGCATATGCTGCATATGTCCATGCATATAAAATGTCTAGAATAGTCAAATCCATATAGACAGAAAGTAGATTAGTATTTTCCAGGGGTTGAAAAGAGGGCCAAATGGGAAGTGACTGCTAATGGGTGAAGGGTTTCTTTTTTGGATGATGAGAATTTTAGGAAATTAGATAATGGTGATGGATGCACAACTTTGTGAAGATACTAAAAACTACTGAATCTTACACTTTACATGGTGAATTTTATGGGATGAAAGTTTTATCTCAATTTAAAGAAGTAGAAAATGCAACCGCAATATCTTATTCCTTACCCTGTGTGGTATTATGTGCCTCAGATTTTCCTACTACCACTTTGGCCATTGTTTATAAGTTATTGTGCAGGTTTCTCTTCTCTTGCCATCCCTTAAATCTTGGTTTTCCTTAGGGTTCTCTCCTAGGCTTTCTTCTGTTTGCCCCTTACATAATTTCTATTAGTAAGGCAGTCGTTGCTTAGAAGAATTTTGTCATGCACAAATTTCATTTACCATGGTTTAGTTAAATAATCCAGTCCCCCAATGACATGCTTCAAATTTCAGTTATACAGTATATTAACAGTGAGTAATTTCATAAAGTATAAACTTCATGGCTAGTTCCACAAATCCCTATGTAAATGACAGATGTGCATCATAACCAGTGACCAACCACATCACTCTATTGATGACTGGCCACTGTACATCATTTATTCAGTTCATGCACAGACAGCAAAGCCTGTGGTTGGGCTGCCTCCTTGTCTATCACTGATGAACCATGTGACAGAAAAAAGTGAAAGTTGGGCAAAGAAATTAAAAGTGATAATGCAGAAAGGAAATTGGATGATTAGGCAATTTGAAAGTGGAGACAGTAAAATAAAACCAGAATGAGACCTGGACTACAAGAAGCCTCTGAATGAACAATGTTGGGAAAGTCTGATAAATCAAAAACAAGGTAAAGGGGTTTCAAAATTGTTAAATACGGAGTTCCTATCGTGGCCCTGTCGTGGCTCAGTGATGAATGAATCCGACCAGGATCCATTCATGAGGTTGTGTTACTCAGTGGGTTAAGGATACAGCGTTGCCATGAGCTGTGGTGTAGGTCACAGACGTGGCTGGGATCCCATGTTGCTGTGGCTCTGGTATAGGCCAGCGGCTACAGCTCCAATTAGACCCCTAGCCTAGGAACCTCCATATGCCGAGGGAGTGGCCCTAGAAAAGGCAGAAAAACAAAAAGAAAAAAAAATTGTTAAGTACAAGTGCCCTCAGAACAAGAAGCTGCTAATAGTCGAAAGGGAGCCTTTACTTCTACTTTGGGTTGAAGACTGTACTGAAAAAAATCCCACCAGTTTAACTAGCATTTGGGCCAAACATTAAAGTTAGGTGCTATGTTGAAAAAAATATTAATTACAAGAAGAATGAAGGATGTTTTACTGACAGGAAAGGCTGATTTCACTGATTAAGAAATTAGCATGATTTTGCAGAATTCAAATTGTACGTAAATGGAGTTACAGAAGAAATAGCTGACTGTGGGAATGTTGACACTGTCACTGTTCAAGAGACTCTAGAAATGTAGCTACAGGAACTTCATAAAGGGGACATTTAACATAAATGGGGAAAGTGGCTGTGACAAAAAGAATGATGTCCCAAAGGAGGTGACACTAGCAAACAAACAAACAAAAACTTCAAATTGAAGGAAGTCACAGAGATATTTTCCAGCATTGAGAGTGCAAAAGACAGGAGTTCCTGGTGTGGTGCAGCAGAAATGAATCTGACTAGGAACCATGAGGTTGTGGGTTCGATCCCTGGCCTCACTCAGTGGGTTAAGGATCTGGGATTGCTGTGAGCTGTGATGTAGGTCACAGACAAGTCTCAGATCTGGTGTTGCTGTGGCTGTGGCGTAGGCCAACAGCTACAGCTCCAATTCAACCCCTAGCCTGGGAAGCTCCATATGCTGCAGGTGAAGCCCTTAAAAAGACAAGACAAAAAAAATTTTAAAGAAGAAAGAAAGTGCAAAAGACAAAATGTTGGCAGTTGATCCAAACTTCTCATAAGGAATGTGATACTTCACCAAGGCAAAGAAAAGATGTTCATTTTGTATCTAAAATTATAGGATAAAAAGGCAAAGACTATTCAAACTTCTTTTGATAAGTTTTGTACAAAAAAAATGATACACTTCAATTCTCAATGTTTCTAATGTTTTACATTTCCATGTCCTAAATAAATATTATGAAATTAATTTACCTCATTTCCCCCAAATAAGAGAGTTTTAATGCTTAGCATTTTAAAGGTCACAGACCAGTTGTAATTCTTCCTACCGATTATTAAGATCACTGCATGTTTTCAGTTTACAAGACCATTTTTATGGTCCTCATTACCATGGAAGGTGAGGTCTGCCTGTATTTTTTTGACACAGATAGAGAAAGCTTAATTCAAACCAGCTTAAGTGGAAAAGGCATTTTTTTTTTAGCTCATATATTTGAAATGTCCAGGGTAGGTCTTTTCAGCCATGGCTGGATTCATGGCTGAGATGACATAAAATGAACTTGGCTTTTCTTCATCCCTCAAATCTGTGTGTGGGTTTTCTTCTTAGGCTCTTTGTGATGGCCTCCAGGGACTGTCACTCTTATGGTAGCAAGATGGCTTCAAGCTCTAGTTTCATATTTTTCCAAGTTCCAGTCCAATGGGATAGGGCAGAATAGGCCTTTTCTTTTTAAAAAAAAATCAGTGGCTCTTATACAAGTCTTTAGGTTTCCACTTATTTTACTAACCTAGGCTGCTACTCTTATACCCCAATCACTGTGGCCAGGTATATGTGAGCTTCTACTTGACTTGGATATGAGTTTCATATTCTACCAATGGGCCAGAGAGTGACCCCTACTCAAATTACACAGACTGTTGTTGAGGAAGTGCAAGATACTAAAAAAAAAAAAAAAAAAAAAAAAAAAAAAAAAAAAAAACCTGAGGGAAATGAACTGGCAGACAAGCCATAAATGTCCACAGTGTACTCCTTGGACATTATCTATCACTGCAGCTTTAATTGTCCTCCATTGGAGAGTGACTCTAAGATTTATCCAGAAATTGTGACCTATAGTCCTAACGCCTTGATAGAAAATTCACCTTGGGTTCATTGAAATCCAGTGTGAAACCAATGTGTCTGAAGGTGAACTCATGTCTCCTACCCCCAACCCCAGCCAAATCTGTCTCCTCTTTGTTCCCAATCTCAACCAATATCTTCAGTGTCCACCCTAGTTTTTCATGTTAGAAATCTGGGGATATAGCTTTACCCCTGACTCTCCATCACACTTGATTAAAATCCATCACCAATAAGTTCTTATTAATATACACCTAATACCCTTGAAATAAGCCCATTTCCTTCTGTCCATATTTCTCTTACCCGATATTAGCTCCCATCTTTATCTTTGATTGCATCACAGTGATATTATCTTTCAACTTGTTCAGCCATTTGTTACTGTGGTAAAATATACATAAAATTTATCACCTTAATATTTCACAAGTGATTAAATCTAGTGGTATATGAGTATATTTATATTGTTGTACAACTGTCACCACCATCAATTTCCAGAATTCTTTTCCTCTTGCAAAACTTCAACTCCATACCCATTAATGATAACTCCCTATTCTTCCCCTTTTCTGCTCTAGCAACCACCATCCTACTTTCTGTCTCTATGATTTTGACTATCCAAGATAATTCCTATGAGTGGAATCATAGCGTATTTGTCTTTTTGTGACTGGTTTATTTCACTTAGAATAACATTATCAAGTTTCATCCATATTGTAGCATGTGTAAGAATTTCCTTCCTTTTTAAGACTGAATAATATTCCATTGTGTGTATATTCCACACTTTGCATATCCATTCATCCATTAGTGGACATTTGTGTTGTTTCCACATTTTAGCTTTTGTGCATAATGCTGCATGAACATGAGTGCACAAATATGTCTTTGAGATCTTTTCAATTTGTTTTGGTGTATACCCAGAAATGGAATTGCTGTCTCATACAGTACTTCAAATTTAATTTTTTGAGGAACCTCCATACAATTTTCCATAGTGGCCGTACCAATTTACATTCTTGCCAACAAAGCACAAACGTTCCAATGTTCCCAAAGCTTTACCAACACTTACTAGTTTCTGTTATTTGATAGTGAGCATCCTCATGGGCATGAGAAGCCAGCCACTGGATTCTATCTTCTTTTCATACTTTAGTCAGAATGATCTTTAATAAAAATATAGTGATTATGTCACTACTATGTTTAAATCCTTCAGTGTCAAAACTACAGCGAGGTATCACCTCATACCAGTCAGAATAGCCATCATCAAAAAGTCTACAAATAGGAGTTCCCGTCATGGCTCAGTGGTTAATGAACCTGACTAGCATCCATGAGGATGCAGGTTCAATCTCTGGCCTCACTCAGTGGGTTAAGGGTCCAGCATTGCCGTGAGCTGTGGTGCAGATGCGGCTGGGATCCTGCATTGCTGTGGCTGTGGCATAGGCCGGCAGCTACAGCTCCGATTGGACCCCTAGCCGCAGAACCTCCATATGTCTTGGGTGTGGCCCTAAAAAGACAACAACAACAAAAAAAAGTCTACGAATAATAATTGCTGGAGATGATATGGAAAAAAGGGAACCCTTCTTATACTGTTGGTGGGAATGTATGTTGTTTCAGCCACTGTGGAAAATAGTATGGAGCTTCCTCAAAAAACTGAAAATAGAATTACCATATGACCCAGCAGTCCGACTCCTGGACATATGTCTGGATAAAACTATAATTCTAAGAGATACATGCACCCCTATGTTCATTAAAGCTCTATTCACAATAGCCAAGACACAGAAGTAACCCAAATGTCCATCAATAGATGAATGGATAAAGCAGATGTAGAACTATGGCAGCAACATAGTTAGAACTAGAGATTATCATACTAAATGAAGTAAGTCAGAAAGAGAAAGACAATTACCATATGGTATTTTAGATGTGTACTCTAAAATATGCAACCATTTGCAAATGAAACTATTTGCAAAACAGAAACACTCACAGACATAGAGAATAGACTTGTGGTTACCAGCGGGGAGGGAAGATGGAGGAGGGATGGACTGAGAGTTTGGGGTTAGTAGATGCAGACTATTACATACGGAATGGATAAACAAGGTCCTACTGTATAGTATAAGGACTGTATTCAATATCCTGAGATAAATCATAATGGAAAAGAATATTTTAAAATGTGCATATACACACACACACACATATATATAGCCAAATCACTTTGCTGTAAAACAAAAATTAACACAACATTGTAAATCAACTATACTTCAATAAAAAAAAAAAATCCTTCAGTGGCTCTTCATTGCTTTCTGGATAGTCTGGTCTCCTTCATATGTCTCATGCAGCCTCTCCTGATTTCCTCCCTTGCTCATTTCTCTAGCCTCCTCTCCGCTGCTCCCTTTTCCACGTCTTTCCTTCTAACCCATTCCCCATTTTTGTACACATATATACACTCAGCATTTGTCACTCTGAAACATGCTCAGGTCTGTGCAAATGCTGCTATTTCCCCTCATATGCAACACCATTTCTTCTGTCAGACGCTTGCCCAGAGCTAGCTCCTGGTTATCCTTGAGATCTCTGAACAGACACCATTTTCCACCAGAAAATTTCTTTCATGAATTCCCTCTGCCCAAGCCATGTCACCACCCCTACTGTGTGCTCCTGGAACACTCTACCCTTGCCCTAACAAAGCACTTCATCACATTCTATAATTGTTCACTTTCTCACTGTATTTTTCTCTACACCTGTGCTGCCCAATGTGTGTCCATTAAATACTAAAATGTAATTAGTGTGACTGAGGAAATGACTTCCTAATTTTATTTAATTTTAATAAATTTAAATTTTTAAATGATTTATTGAAAAATTATTAAGTATATTTAGAAAAATCTGGATATGTGTCTACTCTTCAACTGCAATTTTATTGAATCTAAATACAGGTTCAATAACAAATGAAAATGAAGCAGCTGAATGGAGATAAACTGTGAGTATAAAATATTTTCTGGATTTCAAAAACTTATACAAAATAAAAAATGCGAAATATCTCATTAACTTTTAAAATTTGATATGTTAAAATGAAAATATTTTGATATTCCAATTTAAATAAAGTCTTAAAATTAATGTTAGTTTTAATTCTACTTTTAATGTGGCTATTAGAAAATTTTAAATTATATATGGCGCTCACATCATATTTCTACTGGACAGCACTGACGTCTACTGAAAGTTCTATGGAGATAGGAATCATGAGTGCCTATTCACTTACTTTAAAAATTTTAGTAACATTTATCACGTGTCAGGTGTTATTCTATACATTACTTACAATGACAAGCATTAACGTTTTAAATCCTTATTACAACATTTTAAGTATTACCTACATTTTACAAATGAGGAAATTTGCAGAGATTAATAAGCTGAAGGTCACAGAGCTGACCTTGTGGAGCTAGTTTGTAAGGATCCAGACTCCACACTCAGTAACTCTGTTATGCTATCTCTTGTTCATTCTTTTATTACAGGTGTTTATGGAAATAATTAACTTTTAAAAAATTATTTAAGACAATATGAAACTTTTCCAGTTAAAAGTAATATGAAAATATTCTCCCTTAATTAATCAATCTATTGCTCAATCAGCATTAACTAAATGATTATGTGTCTGGTATTGTGCTGGGTGGTAGGGACCTGGATGTGAAGGAAATAAAGGTTTACTTTCAAAGAAACTCTGTTTCATGGTGATGACAGTGACATGAGACAATAATAATACAAAATTTATTAAACAGAAAAATTTCAATACAAATATACTGTTGAAGAATATATGAAGTTGTACCTACCTTAGCTGAAAGATGATCGATGTGATGGTAAGAGGGAGAGAAAATCTTAGAGGATGTTTAGCAGTTGGTTACCTGTGGGTAAGTGGGAGTGGTTGATGAAGCAAACCCTAAGCAGGGGGCACCATTTAAGCAGAGGAAAGAAAGAACCTGGTGTTTGCCATTGAAGTGGTTAAAGCCAAATGAATAACAAGTTCAGATATACCTCCATGAAAGACCACACTGGACAAAGTTGGAGAAGAGATTGGAAGGAAGTAACAGCATTATAAAGCAGAGAAAAATTTAAGAGTCTGTTGCTCTTGTCCTGAGCAAAATGATAGTAGTTGAGGCTAAAGTGGGGGCTGTGATGAAGTAGCACACATATTTAAGGGCTCAGGGTAGATTCAGTTTGATGTTTTGATGTTTGAAGGAAGATGGTGTTTGTTGCAGATGCTGCAAATTACTTAACATCTATTTTCACTTTCTTCTTGGTTTCTTGAGGTGCCAATATGCCTATCCCGGGTAATCCAGTCATAGCAATCCTGTTCTCTACTTTCTGATCTCCCTTGAAACTGGGGCAGTCATCCGACCTGCTCAGAGGTTCTTCAGAGAAAGCTTTGTTTCCTGGCAGACTCAAGGATAATGCTGGGTTTTTCTGTTTTCTTTGAAAGAGAAAATGATGAACTTCTGTCTCGATCCTATTGGGGAATGCCAAGTGAATTGCAAAAATATTGCTAGGCATTTTAAAGTTAGTGAATCAATGCTATAGCCACCCACTTCAAACCTAGTTGTTAAGTGAGAAAAATAAAGCAATAGCACTTAAGTTGCTGTTAATAAAGGGTGTGTAAATTGAATTGTCTACTACTTGTAGCTGACCACATGCCTCTTTGATAAGTGGTTTAAATAAGAGTTAAGACTTTTCCTGACTTAAGTAATTGGGTGAATCATTCAGGAAAGCCTGGGGGTAGAACAGGATTAAAAGGAAATTTGTTTATGCTACATACAAAGCATAAAGAGCTAAAGGTTGTTTATGCTAAATGTGATGGGTGTGGGTATATCCAAGTAACAAGTAGGCCATTCAATAAACATATTCAAAAACCAAGAGAAGAGAGAGCTCTGGCTTGGAGACACAAACTTACAAATTATTAGCATATCAGTATAACAAATCAATTCATCTAGGGAAATAAGAAATAATAAAAGTATTTTGCTTGTGAAGTCATACCTTTCAAGTACGACTTGACGTCATACTAGTATGTCACAAGTAAGTCATAAATATGACATTGAGTCCTTAGTCTTACCCTAAGATATACAGGGATCCAAGATCTTGGAGCTGAAATGTTTTCTGGCTGCCTAGTTTGAACATGGAGTATGATATCATTTAAATATAGGATGAAAGCATAAAGGAAAAGAAGAATACTGCCAATTACATTATCTTAAGTGTCCCCAAAAGCAGGTTCTAAGACAAAAATGAAGTAGTTCTTTGAGAAATTATTCCAGGAAACATGGGTAGGGGAACGGTGAAGGAATACAGGAAGATGGAGGAAGTGAATAAAGGATGTATTATCAGGCATTTACTACTGTAGTTACCTGGAGCTTCAAACTGCTGGAGAAATCAGGAAGCCACTGTGGAACATACCTCAGAGTTATTTCACCTGAGCACAAGGGAGCTGGGGTATGTATATACCAATTTCGTTTCCCCCACCACCAGCTTTATTGAAGAAAACTGACAAATAAAATTGTAAGACATTTAAAGTTGTGCCCACCCATTTCTGTCAGTCACTGGTGAGGGCCACTCCCATGCACATGGGCAGAGCAGGCTCTACAATGAGATGCTGGTACTGGTAGCTGGGTAGTCTGGCCAGCATGCACTACAATGGCAAGGTCCTAGAGCCATGGGTAGGGTATCAGCAGCATCTGAGATGGAGAATAATCAAAACCAGGAAGGCCAGGGGATATAAGTGGAGGCAGCTGGAAAGGAGTAAGAAAAGTTGAAAGAGGAGAGGAGATAGAACCTAAAGGAATTTTCTGAACCAAAGAACGTAACAGTCGGAGCATTCCAACAATCTTGGGCACCAGCAAAGGGGGCTATTAAAAGAGCTCACCAGCTCTAAACATAAGGGGTGCTATGTTATAGAAATGGAATTTTAGTGGCATTTGAAGAGCAACTCCTGCTTTTACTATTAATTTATTTCTGAGTAGACTAAAAATGCATTTTCCTCGGTTTTTTGTTTTTTGTTTTTTTTTTTTTTTTAGACACTTGAGAGAAAATGAAACAAGGAGCAACCAAAAGACTGACCACTGCTAAAATATTTTGCTCTGTTTCAATGAAAGAAAAATTTTTAATAAAAATTCTCTGGAGATTTTGAAAAGTAAGAAGAAAATACTCTATTTTTCTGATAATTTTTTAGTGGGTGACATCTTAGGCTTAATGCCAATACCTTGATGTTCTTGATTGTAAATGACTTTCTTACGCCATAAAATTCTGTGAAATCTCTGGAAAGACTACTACATTGCAATGTGAATTATAAGAAGCCAAGGGAATGTCACATCTATAACCAGAGATGAAAATATCTTGCAGGCAGTCTTGTTTTTCACAGTTTGCTTGGAAATTTTGTTTTTAAGAACCAGAGTTTATATGCAATCATATTTATTTCTCATTGTGTTTGAACTTTCACCATGTAGGAAACCAGAAGAGAGTTATGTTAAAGGGTAGCTCAGGTGCCCTGGTGATTTAGAATTTTTCAGGCCCAAAAGACCTTGCACTTTATACAACGTGTCTATTGTCAGGGTCAGGCTTTCCTGGTGATTTTTCAGAGGCTTTCTATGAATGAAAATGACCCCGAATATGACACAAGAATTGAGAGTTGGTTGATCTAAGAATATTTTCTTCCAGAGACTATGATATGTTAGATATGGTTATAAAACACATTTATTTAATTGGCTGTTCTGGAACAATTTATATTTTTCTTGTAATAGCCCATCTGGCATAGTGATGTTTGAAAGGCTATTATAGGAAAACATGGTGCTGGTCTTTGATGTAGCATAAAACCTGATGTGTATGGAACACATTTTAAATACTACAAGGAGGGCCTTCTTTTTATGGAAGAGTTCAGTTTGCTGTAGCACAATGCCCTGAGTGCCAAGGACACACAACCATACTTTTTTTAAAGAAAGTAAATCTCCTAGTTCATTCTCTCTGAATAACTTTCCCCAAATGGTGATGAGAACGTAGCAAAATCATGTACGAGTTAAAAAACTGTGATAAACAGCTTCTAGAAAGTTGTGACTCAAGTAAAAGCATTAGAATATGCATTGTTTTCGAGCAGATGCTGTTAAAACTGAAAGAATTTTTGAGCCATACCTACTGTAAACCTCGCAGTTTCCTGCTTTAAAAAAAAAAAAAACCCAAAACATATAAAACAAACAAAATAACAAAACAAAAATGCCAGACCGGCAAGACTGGCATTCAGCAGAGTTGGAGAGTATGACGCTTCTGCTTATCCTGTTTGGGCCCCTCCAAAAATGTCTTTAAGGGACAAAGAGTTCGTTTTAAAAACATTTGCAGATAGATTCTAAGTTCCTCCCCTGCTCCTCAAATGATGCTAATTCAAGCCTCCTTTAAAAAAACTATGCTGCGGGAGCGGCCCAAGAAATAGCAACAACAACAACAACAACAACAACAAAAGACAAAAAGACAAAAGACCAAAAAAAAAAAAATTAAAAAAAAAAAAAAAAAAAAAAAAAAACTAATGCCCAGGGGTTCCCATAGTGGCTCAGCGGTTAACAAACCCAACTAGTTAGTATCCATGAGGACGCCGGTTCGATCCCTGGCCTTGCTCAGTGGGTTAAGGATCCGGCATTGCTGTGAGCTGTGGTGTAGGTCTTGGATTCAGCTTGGATCCCATATTGCTGTGGCTCTGGTGTAAGCTGGCAGCTACAGCTTGATTTAGCTCCCTAGCCTGGGAACATCCATATGCCGTGGGTATGGCCCTAAAAAGACAAATGACAAAACAAAAACAAAAACACAAAAAACATAATACCCAAAATTTTACCTCCTCATTTGGTAAGACTGATAAATTTACAGTTCCAAAGGAAACAGAAGAAATGTAAGAAAGGAGAAGAAAGCCACAAGATAAGCATTTAGATAATTCATTTAAAACATAAAATCCAGCTCAAAATACTGTTTTGGGGAGGGGAGGAAAAAGGACTCATCACTACAGTGCTTCTGTTTGCCTCTTCTTCCTCAGGCACAGTTTTAATCCTAGGGCCTTTCCTAACTTATAGCCCACCTTCCATATCCCGGAAGAGCCCAATGCTCTCTTCAAATCTCCTCTATATTAAGGTATTAATCTATGTTAAAGCATTAATATATTCATGTACCACACTTCAGGTAACATGTTTGCATTTTCTGGAAAAAAAATTCATTTATCTAAAGGGATAATTCAAATGTTGGGAACTGTGGGTAGCATAGCAGGCCATTGAAAGAGATGCATCTGGGAAGGAAGACTCTCTGCAGCCAAGGAATTCCCTCTGAGGGTGGGAACTCAGCCTCTTCTCTAGTAGGTCTGCTCCTGTCCTAGAGGGAGAACTTACTCCCTTCCTCAGGATTGCCTGCTGCAAGTCACTCACTGTAACACGACCATGACAAATGGCCCAGGAAGAGAATGATCAGAGTCTGTGTCCTGTCTGTATTTCATCAAGACCTGCATCTGTGTTCTTAAAATAGGGTTTCCCAAGGTATGTGTGGTAAAGTCTTAGTTCTTTTCATTGTTATATAGGAGAATGAATTTGCATGATCAAATAAGTTTGGGAAATGATTTGTGTCATGGCTTCTCCTTCAAGGGTCACAGTGACTTTAGTAGAATAATGTCCCAAGAAATCCTACAGTAAGTGTCAGGGTCGAGAATTTTACCTCACTTTCAAACTAACAAGATAACCTGTCCCCTTTTCATAGATACTGGGAGAAGACACGAGATTCCTGGGTCAGAGATGAAGAACTTTCTTACAGCAAGTAACATGAATAGCATGTTTGTCTTTGCTCCCTTTATCCTCCAAAGCACAAACACAGGGGAACCTATCAAAGGATTTATGTTACAGTTGAGGAATTCGCCACTCAACTTGGAGAGTCTACCTCTTTTCCTTTCCCAGAGGAAGACTACCTCATTCCTTAAAGTTGTCTGCTACAAAGCTGTCCATTGCAACACAACCATGACAACTGCCCCAGGAAAGAAACAATCAGCAAGAATGTAAAGGGATGTCTGAGGACTATGGCAGATTGCTTCCCTAACAGTAACAAAACCTTCTTTAATTTGTTAACCCAGAAATCCCCAATGTGTATGCCCAGACAACAGCATTCAGTGGAACATATTTTGAGAAAGTCAATTTCTTTTCTTTTTTTTTTTTTTTTTTTAGCATTTCTTGGTATTTTTATTTTTTATTTTTTGGCTGTGCCTATGGCACGCAGAAGTTCCTGGGCCAGGGATCAACATGAGCCAAAGTAGTAACCAGAGCCATAGCAGTGGAGAAAGTCAATTTCTCCTTGTTCATATTTTTGGACTCCACATGGTGTAAGTAGGTCAGAGTCTTTTATTTTATGTACTTCCATGGGCTTAAAAATTGTTTAGTAGTTATCAATATAAGGAAGAGGTTTTCCAACAAGGGATCAGACAGATTTTTTTTTTCAGGATTTACTACTTCTTTCCAACCAGCTTGTCTTTGAACCAAGTCTGGGACTCATACATGGTTTTTTTTTTTTTTTTCTGATCAAGGTATACTGTAATCACTTCCAAGACCAAGTAGGAATGGCTGTAGATTTCCCTATCATTAATCATAGCCCTAGTTTTATCATTTAGGCATCTTTAGAGCAGAACCTCTTCTGGAATTTTAAGGAACTTTTCTTTTCCAGAAGGTCTATTCAATTATGCTTGGTCTTCATCTTTCTGTTAATTTGAAGAATCTATGAAAATATAATCCCTTTAACAAAATGTAATGATCAACCTTTTGGAAAAGAAGATATTTGTATAGCTCAGTTTACATAATTTTATTCATTCCCTGGCCACTTTTTCCATTCTTTCTTCTGTACCCTGACCGTAGCTCTACTCTTCCATCTTTATCTCTCCGAATTCTGGAAGTTATCTTTTCTAGTTTCACATCTCTCTTTCTCCTCCATTGCTGTTAGTCAGGATACCTATTTTAATTAAATTATCACATGGACTTTCACTTTCTTTTCTGTTTAACTTTACTCTAGGGATAGGCAATTGATGACTGGCATTCTCTTCCTTCTTTCCTCAAATTGTATCTTGGCCATTTACAGCCCAATCGTCACCCACATCCACACCTTTGTTTGAATGCCTAACTAAAGAGCAGCTGCTGCAGCTCTACTTGTCCCTTTGTACCCATATGATTTCTTTCTTTCTGGCTATTTTGTAATGGCGAAATACCATGAACTGCTTTTTCAAATCTTGTTGCTTATGCTCTCAGTCAAATATAGCATTGGATTTTTCACCTTTCCTTCAGCTGTAATTAACTAGAATCTTTGTCGTCTGTCAAAAATTCAAATTTTGGTATATTCTCTTCCACTCCTGTTTTGTATTATAAATGATCATTCTCAGTTTTCTCTGTAACAATATTTCACATGTTCATATAGAAACTGTGCTTAATTGCTGTTGCAATATGATATTCCCTTGAAATTAGAGGGTGGTGAGCATCTGTTTGCTCATCTTAAAATTCTGAAAATGGAAGCTGAATCAAACATCCATGATAAATCATTAGCCATGAATCAGCCTTACATATTGTGAGAATGAGTGCTGTTTTTCCCTGGAGCTGCTGATCATGGCAAGGTACTGAACTTTTACAAAATGACTATGTACCCATATTGCAGTCATTTAACCTGGTTCTGGATCTTCTTGGCCATTTCCTGCTCAGGAAATTGGGCTCCATCTAACTGCACAGCTGGTTTGGCTTTAGAAATCTCACATTTCTACCCAAATTGTCAGGCCCGTTGGACAGCCAGGCAAATCCATGGGTTTCAACATAAAAACCTTCAGCATGTGCCCCGGTGGCACAGGGAATCTGAGTTTTTCTCTGAATGTCTCATCCATTAACAGAAAGATAAGGAACCATCTCCCTTGGAGCTGCCCAGAAGGGAATGTAAGGACTAAGTAGCTTGGTCTCCCACCAAATATTCCCCCAGTTTTCAGGAAGTTTATTATTTGGAAAGACCTGAAACTTAAAGACTTCAGTAAATTTCTACTTTTGTATCTTCATGGGAAGATGTATTTTTTAGTTCTTACTTCTCCATCTACAGCCAAAAAGATGTAGGAAAATAGGAAGCTAAAGTGGTCAGGAAGAGGGAAGGTTTTCCAGGTATAGACAAAATTTTCCCCACCTGCAAATTAGAATGACTCAGTACCAAAAAAGATGAAAAGATTTAGTTTATGGGATCACAAGGGCAGGACTAGAGTCAAGAGTTCCACTGACTACCTTATGCGAGGCATAACTCCATGTGCTGGAGATACAGCAGGGAACCAGAGAGAAAAAAGTCCCTCATGGAGCTCCATCCTAGTGGAGGGAGGTGGATAATAAACCACGGAAGTATATTAGACTGTGATAAGAACTAAGGAGAACAATACAGCCTGGAGAGGGATTGGAATGTTGGAAGTTGGGTGTGTGATAGACTGGGTAGTCAGAGAAGACTCCGCTGAGAATGTGGCCTTTGAATAAAAGTCTGAAGGAGGTGACAGAGAGAGCCACACAGAAAATTGGAAGAACTGCATTCTAGGTAGAAGGAGCAGCAAGTTGAAAGCCTTGAGACAGGGTCATGTCTGCCAAGTTAAAGCAGCAGTACAGAGGCCAAACTGAAGGAATCGATTTAGAGGAACAAGCAAGGAGGTTGAAGCAAAGAAATGAGGGAGAACCGCAGGTGAAGGTAAAGTGACAGAGGCGGCTGATGAAAGACCTCGTAGGTGGTTGTAAGAATGTTGCTTAGGGACATACATGGTTCCTGCTACTCAGCGTTTATAATCTATCAGGGGAAATATATGGATAATGATGATAAAATGAGATGACTATTAAAGGTAGGAAAGCACGAGGTGTTATGGACTCATGGAGGCCTAGGTCCTAATGTGCAGGATGATCTCTTCCACGAGGAAAGGCTGGATATGCTGAGATCTACAGAATGAGCACAAGTTGGATGGAGGCAACGCCTCTGGATGTGAGCTGTTCCTGGCAGCACAAGCAGAAGCAGTAGCAATAAAGAGCCCTAAAGTGAACATAACAAGAACTGAAAAGGAATATATCATAACTAAGGCAAAAGAACAAGTGGGACAGAGCTAAGGGTGAAACTGGGGAAGGGAGGTGGTGAAGGGGCAACTAGATTATAAAAAGTGCTGTAGGCCATATAAGAGTTTGAATTTTACCTACAGCAGTAGGCAGCTACGGACAATTGTAAACAGGGGGACTATATGATTGCCCTTGTGAAAGATGCCTTTCGAAAGATGACTCTGGATGAAGAGTGGAGGGCAGATTGAGAAGCCGTGGTAAAGGGGAAATGGCACAGGAAGGAGGTGACAGAACTTTGGGACTTTGCTAGTAGAAGGAATGGAGAGACAGGGCACACTTGAAAGATGTTTATGGACTAAAATAGATAGGACTGGGTGACTGGTTGGACGTGGCATTGCTGGTGGGAAAGTTTAAAGTGCAGAGAAGGATCAAAATGCCATTCAAGTTTCTGACTCTGGAAACTTGATAGATGATGGTGCCCTGGGCTCCGAAGGGGACAAAAGAGAAGAAATGAGGTCAGAGATAGACTTTGGCTTTCAGAACACGTCATTGGTCAAAACCCAAATAGCATTTGCTGTATTTTTCCCTGTAACTCCTTTTCCTAATTGAAAATTTAGAGGTGATTTAATCAGTTCACTCCTTGGGTAACTTATATTAATCTTTATAATTTACTACAGGAATATTATTTCAAGGTAGCATTTGCTACAGATCTTTTTGTAAATCTGTGTAGCTATGAGGGACTTGGTTTCAAACAAAATCACAGAAATGCTGGCAAGTTGTAGCATAGCTGAGCATGTGGCGCCATCTTCAGGACAGCTTGTTGAAAGCTTATAAACCAACCAGTCTGAAAGGTGAGATTTTGCTCCAGAGGGTCCTTCCAGGGAGTGAGTGTAACTCCGCCTTGTTTGGTAACAAGAAACTGAAAAAGTGTTTCTGCCAGCTCCCAGTGTATGATAAATTCTTGTCTTCCTGAGAGTTACAGTTCATCATAGGATATGGGACAGTGGCTGATTTTCCTTTGAAATCATTCCAATTTGAAAGTGACTGTGAGCTGGACAATGAGCTTTGCTGTAGAAAAGCCTGGAGAGGGAAATTAAGGCAGTTATCACTTGAGGTTTTTAACCCTGATGGCCAGATTCTCTGAAACTTTTATAATTTCATGTCATATGTTCATGTTCTGCATTTGCTGCCTCACTAGGTGCGTCACCAAGTGGAATTTAGTTCTTATGCATTTGTAAAACTTTGTATAAATATAAAAATTAGAAAAAATTATTAGTCTTTGCACCTCAAATATTAAGATAGGAAATGTAGTATCATAGTTATGTAATCTCCACTTTTAAAAAAACTGTAAATAAGAGGAGTTCCCGTCGTGGCTCAGTGGTTAACGAATCCAACTAGGAACCATGAGGTTGCAGGTTCGATCCCTCCCCTTGCTCAGTGGGTTAACGATCCGGCGTTGCCGTGAGCTGTGGTGTAGGTTGCAGACGCGGCTCCGATCCCGCGTTGCTGTGGCCCTGGTGTAGGCCGGTGGCTACAGTTCTGATTAGACCCCTAGCCTGGGAACCTCCATATGCTGCAGGAGTGGCCCAAGGAATAGCAAAAAAGACCGAAAAAAAAATTATAAGAAATCAATATTGTACTCATAGATAAGTACAGTAAGGAAGAATGCTATAGCTCACGAGATGACTTTTATTTTTAAAATCCTCTCAGTCTTTAATTATACTATCTGAAGAAAATCCACTCTCTTTTTGTGGGGTCTGGATATGGAAGCATGAATATATGTGTTTATCAAAATGTATCTGCCACCTTCAACTACAGGATGCACTGTTTAACCTACACTGAGCATTTAGCACTGTCTTGTGAATAGCTGGGAGATAAACATCTTGGTTTTTACATGGAGGCAAATGGTTTCTACCATCTTGTGGCACCCTGCTTGCAAATGGGCTTTCTTCCTAGACTGCTCTCATTAAAAAGGCATGTCTTTCTACTGAGGAATTGTGAGTCCTAGAATTCTTATTAATCTTAAAAGAAATTATACTTTAATCTAAATTCTATTTCTAGATAAATGGGAACCCAGACCACCCCCATCAATGACTGGTTTGCGTTTCTTGGGGTGAGTGGTAGGGGACATAGAGAATGTGTGTCCCCTAATAGTATCTAATAGAATTATGTGTTTACCATGTGCTGAGTGCTTTCACATGGATTATCCCATTTAATCTTTATCATCTGAGTACTTTTTTTCATGAGTGGGTACTTTCATTATCATCTATGTTCTATAGATCAGGATACTGAGGCTTAGAGAATATAAAATAATTTGCTCAAGGCCCACGCTCACTGTTTGGTAAAGCTATGGAAATAAATCCCAATCCAGGCATTCTTTCTCCAGAACCAATAAACTTGATCAAAACCTCATACTACCTTTTTTTTTTTTTTTTCTTTTTTGTCTTTTTAGGTCTGCACCTGTGGCATATGGAAGTTCCCAGGCTAGGGGTCAAATCAGAGCTGCGGCTGCTGGCCTATGCCATAGCCACAACAATGCCAGATCCGAGCTGTGTCTGCGACCGAACTACACCACAGCTCACTGCAATGCTGGATCCTTAACTGACTGAGAGAGGCCAGCGATCAAACGTGCATCCTATGGATACTAATCAGATTTGTTTTTGCTGAGCCACAAAGGGAACTTCTTATACTACCGCTTAAAGGCAAAATATTTCCCCAAAAGGAAAATAGCCATAACCGTATTAGACAATATAACTTTAGAGCAGTTAAATTATGTTTTATTATTCATAAGGAAGTGTTTGGATATCATTCTAATCATTTTCTTCATTAAAGATAGAGGTAAATCAAAGATGTTATATGGCTGAGTATTAAAATCAATATTAGGTTGGAATTGAGTCACAGCAGAATATCACCAACTTAGTAGAAACTTCTGGGAAACGGTAATAAATGTCACATTTTATCAACACTTGTAGAAGAATGTATTGTAAAAGTTTAGTGGTCAATTTTCTAAAGTTTGAAAGGCAGTACAGAAACATTAGTCCCTTAGCATCTCTAGTGCAGAGGATGATTCTAAATAAATGATGACCACAGAGTTCCCGTCGTGGCACAGTGGTTAACGAATCCAACTAAGAACAATGAGGTTGAGGGTTCAATCCCTGGCCTTGCTCAGCAGGTTAAGGATCTGGTGTTGCTGTGAGCTGTGGTGTAGCTTGCAGACATGGCTCGGATCCCACATTGCTGTGGCTCTGGCGTAGGCCAGGGGCTACAGCTCCAATTCGACCCCTAGCCTGGGAACCTCCATATGCCGCGGGAGCGGCCCAAGAAATGGCAAAAAGACAAAAATAAATAAATAAATAAATAAATAATGATCAGACTGAAGTTGGTAGAGAAGCAAGATATTTGCAGGTACATGATCTTATTTCTAATTTTTCTTCATGTCTCATTAATTATCCTCTTGTTATTATTTATATTTCTATAAACATTTATGGACTCAAATTTGATATAGCGCATTTTATAACCTAGGTAATATATCTTCTAAGTCATATTAACTATATTCTGTTTTCCCATTTAATTAGTTGAAAGTTTTTAGTCATTATTTTTGTACATAATCAATAACTTCCAGAATCATCATTTTTACTGTTCTTGACAGTTTTTCTGCTTTCATGTGTGTTTCTGCAGTGTGGCTCAGTTCATGCGTAAGTGGCATCAGGGATGTTAGCTGGGAGGTCACATTTGGTTCACATGTGATTTTTTTTCTCCCAGCACGTTGGTGTTTTGTACAGTGTGTAACAGCAGCTGAGTGCAAAGTGCACTAAGACAGCTGAACATCCTGGACTGGGCTATGTGGTGCCCACTCATCCACAGTCCTCCCTTGGTGCCACCTGGCCTCATGCTCTCCCGAGCTGCTCACGGCGTGGTTCTCTCTGACCTTTGTGCTCTTGGCTGGTCTCCACTACTCAGAAGCCCCAGCCCTTCTACAAGCCTCAACAATCCCCAGTTGATCTTTGCTATGTGTTTTTTTAATGCAAGGACCTACTTATACGTAGTATTTCTTTATTTATTAGCTATATAATCATTTGTTCAAACTGTGCTGTATTTTTATTAGAAATACCATTCTTTTCCTCAGCTCACCATTATAAAGTTTTGCATGTATTGAGTGGAAGTTACATGTGTTTTGTGTGGCTTGACCCTGATAATTTGCCCATAAACCCTAATGTTTTTAGGTGTGATTTTGTAGATTTGAGTAGGCTTTTCCTTATTCAGGAATACATGGGTTGCATTAAGGCAAAACTACTTGTACACTGATTTTGCAAGTGAATGACAGAAGAGCCACCACAACAAAAAACCCACAAAGAGATCTGGACTCCAATTTGCTTCTAGAAAGGTTACCTACATTTGGAAGTGAATATTCACATGTGAACAACATTCCAAGTGATATGCTTTGTTGCTTTGTTTATATTACTGATTTTGCTAAAGCAGTTATATGTGACGGTAACTTTGTGACAATCACTGGTCACACACAAGTCCTGGGATGTCAGAGATGACAGTGAAGGTGGTTATTTTATCTTCTAAAGAGCTAGACCAAAGACAAAGGAAAGCATAGTCTTCGGATGAATAGCCAGATTGAAGATGAAGTTCCATGTCTATTTTAGAAAGAAGAAACATGCATCGACCTCTATAAATCATTTGGATAATTTCTTTGAGATTCTGGTATGTGTGCTCTTCAGGTCCTAAAAAGCCTGAAGAACACGGCACAGTTCTTTTCAGCCTCATCTCTCTTTTGACACAATATAATGCCCCATCTTAGAATATATGTAGGAAAAGTGTTCATGAATGTCATGTCCATATTCTGGAGCTAGAATGCTTCTGTCCCAGGTAAAAAAAAGTCAGGCTACCAAGTGGTACTTACAGAGAAATTGTTCCCTATTGTGTGTTTGTAGAAAGAGAGCATGAATATCAATTCATAGTAAATTGGAACTACCCCACCTTAGTTCCCTTAAAGTATTTGTTTTCAAAGAAAGCTATAATAAATTACACCTCATAAAACATATGTGCTTTAACTTGGGTTACATACTTTTAACTGCCCGCATCAGACTGGGTGTTTCTCACCACCGGCATAACTCAGAAGTGCTGCCCAGGACATACAGAAGAGTCCAAGACACACTCACAGCTTAATGCAAATGTTTCCCAGCTTGGCATCTACTGCCCCGGGTGCCAACTGCCCCAGGTTAGCAGGTCAGTGGTTTGGAGCCTGTGCTTCATGCTAATGTATTGGGAAGGCAGGCTCTGGTGCCAGACCATCTGCGTACAAAGCTAGGTTATTTACTTCCTTGCTGTATGACCTAGGTAAATTTCCTAGTATCTTTGCTTCAGTTTTCTCATTTTAAAAAATAAGGATGGAGTTCCCACTGTGGTACAGTGGGTAAGGAATCTGACTGCAATGGCTCAGGTTGCTTTTAGGCATGGGTTCAATCCCTGGCCCTGTGCAGTAGGTTAAAGGATCTGGCATTGCTTCAGCTGTGGAATAGGTCACAGCTATGGCTCAAATTCAATCCTAGCTGAAGAATCTCCATGTGCCATGGGTGTGGCCATTAAAAAAAAAAGGATAAAGTAATTCCAATGATATGATGTTACTAGAAGAATTAAATGTAATACATGTAAAGTAATCAGCATACTGCTGGCATATAGTGTTTCATGCATGTTAGCCTTCATGATGATGTTTTCTGGGTGGCTTTTTTTCCCTAAATTATCAGTAAAATTATCACTGTGAAATATTTAACATTTCAAGGAAGCTTCTACTAAAAAAAGCATAGCATGCTTTCAACATAGGAGAATTGAGGTAACCAGTCACACTGAAAGGGCTAACTGATAACCAGAATGGGTTGGTTGCTTATTCTCTGAGGCAGTGTCTGTCTCTATAGACAAGAGGACATTGAAGATTACTGAGTGAGTATACTTGTCAAAGAGAACATGGGAAATAATGTGACTAATGGCTGTAGGCTAGTGTCTAACATGCTTCTACATGGCTCTCTGCAAAGTTTGGTGTGTATGTAGATTTATAAGTTGTATTACTTAACTATTGCTGTGTAACAAATACTCCCCAATGTTAGGATTTACAACAAGAACAACTTGCTCTTTCTCATGATTCTGTAGGTTGACTAGATGGTTCTTCTGTTCCACTTGGTATTTGCTGGAATCTCTCAGCTGCACCCAACTAGTGACTGGGGTGGCCAGAAGGCCTCTCTTACATGCCTGGGGACCTGGTACTGTCCACTCTGGTGCCCCATTTCTCCTTATGTGGCCTCACTCTCAACAGTTTTTCCCCCTCTAGAACCTTTTACATAGCCTCTTTCTATCAGGGTAAACTGAACTTTCTTACAGCCTGGGAGCTGTCTTCCAAAAGGGAGAAAACAAAGACTTCCAATCCTCTTAAAGGTTAGCCTAGAACTGACTCAGCATCACTTCTGCCACATACCGTTAGTAAAAGAAGTCATGAGGAGCTCCCATCATGGCTCAGCAGAAACAAATCTGACCAGTATCCATGAAGATGAGGGTTTGATCCCTGGCCTCACTCAGCGGGTTAAGGATCTGGCATTGCTGTGAGCTGTGGTGTAGGTCACAGACGTGGCTCGGATCCTACTTTGCTGTGGCTCTGGTGTAGGAAGCAGCTGTAGCTCTGATTCGACCCCTCGCCTGGGAACTTCCAAATGTATCAGGTATGGCCCTAAAAAAAAAAAAAAAGAAGCCATGAGCACTGCTCAGACTAAACCAGTGAGGAAAGAGACTTCACTCCTTGGTGGGAGGAACACCAAAGATTTTGTGGCCATCTATAATCCACACTGCCTTCTCCTGAAGGCAAGATCTGGGTCTTCTTGGTTTTGCAATTGGCTTCTAGCACCTAGGAGTATACTCTGCACACAATATGTTTCAAAAATGTCAATTGATGGAATATAGAGAAATCATAGCTATAAAAATTAGAGGGGAGAAAAAGCTACCTGGAACACTCAGGACACAGGCCCTCAGGGCATCTTGGGCTCCCCACCAGGGAAATTTGGTAACTCTTTCCAACTGTTTTCTTACCAGAGAAACTTTGGCAATGCACTGACATCTCTTTCCAAGTTCTCTGCTTCTGTGCTCACCTAATCTCAGACACTTAGCTGAAATCTGCTGATTTGTGACTAAAAGCCATTACAAACAGTGTATTTGGAATTTAGGGCAAATGATGACATTTTTCAACAAATTAACAGTTGTTATGAAAAGATTCTACTAAATTAATACCTCTGTCCATTTTGGGGGGGAGGCTATCCCTTAGAAGAAAAATGAAATTGCCTAAGGCATATGTTAACAGCATCATGGCTCTTATACCACCTATTTTGAAGCATAGGTGCTACAGAGTCTTCTCACTCTAGGCACACAGCAGGCATTACCACTTACACATTTACTACTTTCGAAGGTATGGTGCATGCACACACACACATGCACATGCCTGTACAATCTGATAAATAAGATACAAAATAAAACAAGATAAAAATGTACCAGCATAAAAGAGTGAGACTAAATAGAAATCAGCTGTTAGGTGATCTTATCAGCAAAACACAAGGATGGCTCTAGGGAAGGTAAAATAGCTCAGTTAAATTTACCCTGCCATTCTTTGTATTAGATATCCTGAAACCGACACTGTACTAAAAGTAACATCTTTTTCTTCCATTCAGGCCTTTTTCTCTGCCAAGATCCCTGTAAGTAGAAAATGACAAAAATTTATGAAGGTTACATCCAAAAGCAAAGGCCTGAGGCATATTGTTGGAAAGATAAAGACGGTTCATTAGGGAATTCTCTGTTCCTTTATTACCTGAGAAAAGATGGAGCAGTAATTGACATGTGGTTCTTGACAGATGTTGACAAGGGAAAAACATGTAACTGAGCCCCTTGGAGTTTTTGCAAAGGGTGATTATGATGCTTGCCTCCATGTTCCATAACCTCAAGAGTCCAATCACATTTCCCCCCTTACCCTAAGTGCCAAGCAGACATTCATGCAGATGTTATAGGACTATATCAACATCTGGCCAAAGAATAGAATTCTCTCATCTCACATCAAGGACATACACAATAGAGACCATTGAACGTGGAGTGAGTGCTTTGATATATTCTATTGTTAATTTCTCTTGGAATAGATTGATTGCTATGGAGAAAGAATTCACCAATATTTTTTTTCCTTTTTAATGATCAGAGCTTGTATATGGGCATGCACCATAACATTAAGCAATTTATTGTTTTGCTCCAAAATTGCTCATATTTTACTTGATAAAGTAATAACATGATAGAAATATTAACAAATACACCATCAGAATAGCTTTGTATAAGAATAAGAATTAGACTTAGAAAGGAAATATTTTCTCCATGTCTGCCAAAGATCCAGATGAAAAGTTGAAAGACTGTCAGTCATGCAGATGTTCTGTATGTCCAGATGTTATGTAGAGAAGATATTTTGCCACAAAAGAAACTTACTTTTTTCACCCATATGTTTCATTATAGTTGCATTTTGTATAAAATTATAGAATAATGGCAATTATAAGCATTAATTAAAATAAAAGTAGAAATAAAAGTAGAGCAAGATCTAAGAATAGCGTTTTTATGTATGTAGTAGTAAATTGAGAATACCATGGTTTTAAAAATGAGAATTGTTCATGCTAAGCAAAATATCACACTGATCTGATTTCAGTATACTCTGCATTTTTTTTCTCACCTTATATTACTCCATACTTTAAGAGGTTGGCTAAATAATAATTTGAGATTTGTTTGTTTTCCCCTAATACTTTCCAGTTAGCCCCTCATGCAGCAGTCTCTGTGGGTTATTAGCAAAGAGGGGATGCGTATCAGAGTGAAAAGCACAAATAGCCCTAGGACTTTGTAAATTTGGTTTCCAAAAGTTTAAGCTTCAAAGAAAGGAGTCCAGTTAATAAACAGAAAGTAAAGACACATGCTCTTTCTTGTACACCCCAGTTTCTGGACTGAAACACATGCTGAAATTGAACAATGCACTTAGACAATGTGCTATCATGATTGGATCAGCCAGATTAGGTGGGCTTGGGTGAGTTTTAGGAATAATCAAGTGCAAAATCTCTCTGCAACACCAAAGGATTATTTCTCTTTCACATGATATGTCTGCCATGGGTCCTCTTTACTGCATTTCCAAGCTGAAGGAGAAGCCCTTTTGTGGAACACTGGCTTTCTGATGTCAAAGGATGGGCGGCATGGTGGACCACACACTGGTTCTTAAAACTTCTGCTTGGAAGTGGGTGATGCCACTTGTACTGATGCATCATTGAACAAAGTGAGCCATGTAACCAAGCCTGACACCTTAGGAAATATAATCCTGCCACTGGGAGGGGCTTCACTGGGAAGACCCAGAAGGGAGGGGCAGTGAATATTTTTACCTCAATACAATTTACCGTAAGTATCATTTTAAGTATGCATTTTGGGCTTAATTGTGCAGATCACCAAGTTAGATATGCGTCAAAATCATTATTCATTTGAGGGTTTTTTCCCCTTTAAGAAATTATAAAATATGAGAGAAAATTCTAATTCAGATAGAAAACAGACTAGTGAAGCAGTTTTGGGTGTTTCCAGGTAGATGTGCATTTTTGTGCTTATAGTCATATAGAGAATGAGAGTAAATTCATGTTCAGAGTGGAAAACAAAAAATTGAGGAAATTGATCTTCATCTAGTCAAACTGAGAAATGTTTGTGGTTTAGGATCTATCTAGGGAGAGAAATGAATGAGGAGAAAGTAATAAATAATATTTATGTGTCCTTTTACAACCTATAACTGTTATTTTACTTAATACTTGTAGTAATCACCTAAGGGAAAGGTCATTCACTTCCATTTAGCAATGAGGACTGTAGGCTCAGGGTTATTGGCCTGTGTTTTCAGGGTAAGTGTCAGAACCAGTATTTAAGCATTCTGCTCTAGTTCTATACACTGTATGGTTTACATGCTAAAAAAGCAAATGGGGCAAAGTTCTGGGTACCTCGGGAGGAGCTCCAAAATGAGGGACAGACTGGAAGCAAGTAGATGGAGCATAATGTAGGAGTCTCCTCTTCTCCTATGGAAAAAATAAATGAAAGAAGTAGAGTCACCTGGCATACACCACCTTGAGTATTTTGAAGCCCTTGACTGATGATATGAGAAGCAGTACAAGAAATACTTACCAGTGACCTACAAGCTGGATGACAGAAGAGGATGAACATGCTGATACAGATTGTGGATACAAAAGAATTTACTTGGTCTTAAAAGTTAGATATAAAACCAGTTCAACTATTTAATCTTACTGTCCATCTCCCATGCTGAACTCCCTCAGGCTAGGAAGATATTAAGTGGAAAATGACTTATTGGTTCTCTTTGGAGAAGGATCTATGGTTCCTATCATTGGCAGAAAGGGACAGAGTACTAGCTTTGGTGCAAACATTGTGATACTGCCCACTTCTGGTCAGAGATGATAGTGAAGGATCCTGCACTGGTTGTGGTTTCTAACCTAGTTCAGGTCTTCTGAGAAGCAGTCACCAAGGTGAGACTAGACTGGCAGGGGATTTATTCCCCGAAGAACTTACAAAGGATAAAAGAAAAGGAGCAGGAGAGGGTGGGAAGAGCATCAGATTATGAAGGTGTTACACCTGTGAAGAATGAGGGGGAAGGAAGGAGAACTAGGTAGAAAGAGTCAAATTGAAATGTATTTCTGATGTCACTTAAATGTGGAATCTAAAAAAAAGAATACAAATGGATTTATTTATAAAACAAAAACAGACTCACAGATTTCAAAACTAAACTTAATGGTCACCAAAGTGGAAAGGGGAGGGAGGGATAAATTAGGCATTTGGGATTAAAATACACAGTACTGTATATAAAATAGATAATGGACAAGGACTTACTGTGTAGCACAGGGAATGATACTCAATGTCTTGTAATAATCTATAATGGAAAAGTATCTAAAAAGGAATACAGGTGTACATTTTTCTGTACACCTGAAACTAACATAACATTGCAAATCAACTATATTTTAATAAAAATATTTTTAGAAAAGAAATGTAATTCTATCAAAGTTTAGCCATACTTGAGGACTTGAGGAATTTTCACACTCAAATGGTAAGTTGTAGGAGTTCTGTGTCTGGTAGGAATGGGTTAACTGAGACTCTGTGGGAGTGTAGCCTCAGTGTGATGGATCCAGAGGAGCAGAAACTGGGACCAGCAATCAACCACACTCCCCTCAGCAGGAAATCTGTGCATCGCAGCCCACCCCTCATACCACATGGATCTATTTCTCCACTTAGGTTTGGGGAGAATTCCTCCATGTTCCCAAGGACCTCTCTTCATGAGGGGAAACTTACAGGGAAGCTAATAGGATGAATGAGAATTCTCATCATTGCAGTTGGTCTCAGAAATATAACTAGTACCCTCCATTATGCATCCTAAATTCTCCTCACTCTCAGCTACACCTTGGACTGTGTAAGTGCCTTAACCTGGTGCCTTAAGTGTCTCGGCCTTTGGCAATCACGTTTTTTTTTGCACTAGGTTGTTGCACATGGGTGTTAACCATTACAGTGGGGCAAGGAGGTATCAGTTGATGCCCAAATAGATCACGTGGGGTTCTGCACATATTCCTCTCTGATCCTGTTGTGTAAAGCAGCCCTATCTCCTCCTGTTGATCAAGATAAATTACCCTACCAGTGAACCTGCCATAGTCACTCTTCTTCTGGCCTGCTGGTCCATGGTGTATCAGTAGTAGCCATAGCTAATAGTTCAATGAGGCCCTTTCTTTGTTACCTGAAAAGACTGTTCTCTCTCTCAGGACCAATATCTCTAACCTTGCAGAGTTTACAGCTGTGGAGTGTACCAAAAAACCCCAGTGTATCGCTGGGAGGAATGGAAAGCCAATCTTGCTTCCAGTCCTTGGTTCCTAGATCCATGCATTCTTCCTATTGGGAACACAGCACCATGTAGAAGGTTCCGATTTAATGCATTGACTACATCCTGAAGGATGAAAGCCTATCCTTGCAGAGGATGACCTCTGGGCTGAAGCTTCAACTGTGCCTTGAGAAGGCTGTTTCAGCACTCTCTGAGGCTGGCTGCTTCCGGATGGTGTGGCAAATGCATCACATGAGAACAATGGATCCCATGGTTATGTCTTATAACTCCTTTGCTTTGAACTGGTTCCTTGGTCAGATACTATGTTGTCTAGGATCCAAGGCATTCTGTAAGTCCCCAAATAGCAGAGCTGGCCGAGATTCTGCAGGCAGAAAAGGCAAACCTATACCTGGAACAGCTATCTATCCCTGTGATGATGAATCACTGACCTTTCTAGGATAGAAGGGGCCCAAGGTAACCAACTTGCTAGGAAGTAACCAGTTGCCCCACTGAGGAATAATATCATTCTAGAGACTCAGTGTTGAGATTCAGAGGCAGCAGTAATTACACTTGATTTTTCAATGTGAGTCCATGCCGGTGGTCTCATACACAGCTTCCATCCCAAGTGCTAGAGCCACTCCATTCATGCACCTGCATGCTGGTTCTGGGGTGGCCAATGACAATGAATGGCTGACACCAATCAGGCAAATCATTTTGTCAATTCGGTTGTTCAGTGCCTCCTCAGTAGGTGTTTTCCAGTGGCCATTAACATGTAACATAAATCTTCACATTTTTGCCATAATGGACTTTATGTCCATTCACATTCTGCTCCGCACACCTCCTTGCCTCTAATTTTCGAGTCCTTTTCTTTCCAAGTCCCCGATAATGGGCCACTGCCCACAAATCTCTATCTATCCTCACCTGGGGTCACTTTCTACTGCACAATAAAAGGATGGTTAAGTGTACTGCTCTCAGCTCTGCCCATTGGGAAGATTTTTTCTTTTCTCTATCTTTGAGCGCTACCTTCTCATTTCCATTTTCAGTTTGCCTTCCTGTACCAAACTATGTCATACTTTGGCCCCAAGCCATATGATGGCTCCCTCAGTCCCAGTACTATCAATACAACATGCCCTAACTATGAAACAAGTGTGAAAAAGCCTTTCCAAAACAATATTGCTGATGCTGTACCATACAAGTTATGCATTGTAAGAGCAGCTCTTATCCTTATCTTTTACATTTATTTGATGCCTCAACAACTAGAATCATATCCTAATCAATAAACAGGACAGATACATATCGTATTCCAAGATGCCAATCTTGGCAGCATTTGAGAACATCTTATTTGTAGGCACATTTGCATTTATTCAGAGTTTTTAAAAAAGTAAATATAGACAGGCTCAATTCTTGCTTGCATCAATATATTTCTCTTTAATTGTATTCCAGTAAACTACTTCCACCTGGAAAAGCAGGTAATGGAAACCATAATCTCCAGTTCATAAAGGGACATCATTGTTCTCTTTTTTTATTATACAATAAGCCATGATTGGACAAAGAACAATGTGTCTAATATAGGAATGTTTTTAAGAATTATGAATGTTGAAGCATGGCAATCCACCATTACCTTCATATATTACAAAGACTGATGTTTTTATGAGAAATTAGACTTGTTCAGGTTTGTCCCAACGTACAGAAACAGGGATCTGAAGTGGAGGTTACAGGGAGGCAGATTGTGATAATAGAAATAAAAGTTTTATGACAAAGCTACAGAAAATTGGAATGGGTTGTATCTAAAGGCAGTGAGTGTCCAATGGAGGGTTAAACATTGGCATGTCTAATGGGAGGCTACTTGAATAAACTTTAGGGATATTTTAAAGATAATTCATCCACTAGAAGTGGAAAGATTAACCTTGAAATAAAGAAAGCAGCACAGCACAATGAAAAGAACATAGGTTTAAACCAAAACCTAATAGCAATGTCAACTTTGTCAAATTACATACTTTTCTCCTCCAGAAATGGGAATAATAATAATACCTACCTTGCAGGGCTTTGTGAAGCTCTACTATAACAAAAAATATGTGTCTAATAGAATGTCTAGCACATAGCTGTGTTCAAGGAAATTTCTTATTATGATCTGATTTTATGTAGTTAAAAATGCCAACATTTGACCTTTTTAATCTATAAAAATGATAATTACATGTAATTTAAACTTATATTGTTAACAAAACTAGACATAATTAAACCCCAATTCCTAAAATGTCTCAATTCTAAGATTCAGATTTAGGATCTGTTATTAGCAAATTCTTAGATTTCTAAAGATTTCTTATTGCCAATTTTAAAAACAGCATAGCATGATGATTTAGAGGTGAGAAGTTTTCTTTTTGGTTCCCTGAAGTTCCAAATGATTAGGCTGACCTCTGATCTATGGTTCATACCCTGGGTGCAAAATTGCTGGATTATGTAGAATTCCAAAGTCCACATGGTCTGGAAACCTATGTCACAAATTTATGGGGGTAGGGAGAGCATACATGGATTGACAAGTCATTACAGCTTCTGTACCCTAGTCATATGCTCTGACAATTACGGCAGATTACCAAGAAGAAATTAGGCAATCATGTTAACTAATGCTGTTCTTGTCAACTTGCTCTTTGGAAGCAGCTGAAAAGGAGTAGAATTAATTGATATTTCTAAAATCCAGAGAATTTCTATAGGCCGTGGGATAGTTTTAGTAAATGTGGGAGCCATAGAGGTTGTACCTCACCAGAGTTTAGAATTGCAATTTTCTATTATAAGTACTTTCTGCTATTGAAGTCACATGAGTCCTCTTGAGGCATATTCATAGGTATACTTTAAGGCAATCTATTTCCTGACATAAGTAAATGTTTGTTACTTTAATTATAACTCATCAAGAAAGACCATTTATTTACCTGTCTGTTGATCAAAATTTCTAAATTATGGAGGGAGGAAAAATGCGAATGTAGCTTTACTTAAAAGAAATAACAATAATTTACTTATGCAAGAAAATTATAGAGTATACATAATAAGTTATGCTGGGTAATGCTGTAGTAAACCAATTGGATATATCAGTTACATGGTTATTCTAGAACCTATATTTCTAACCACCGCTCACAGTAAACCAAAAAATCCCACTACCTCAATTCTTTGAAAAAAAAAAAAGTATAAGTAGTAAAAGAAAAAAAAAAGCCCTTTACTTATAAAAGTGACTAATAGTAACTAATAGCATATGGCTTAAAGGATAATTTAAACTATTTTATGTTACTTCCACAAAGATATTATTGTTATCATAATGATTCCTTTACACTTAGAATGAAGAAATAAATATGGGGTTTTCACATGATAAATACTGAGGTACAGGTCTGAAAACCAGAAAGAGATGTTTTTCCAGCAGAGCTGATCAGATTAAGCATGAAACGATTTTTTTTTTAATTACCCCACAAATCAAAACAAAGATGAGGGAAAAGTTCCATGAATAAACATCAGGGTCATAGTCTAGGAGAGGGGAAAACATATCAGGAAACCAAAAACAAGTGGAGCCAGTTGTCAATCTAGGAACAAGGCAGATGGTTAAAGTCGGAAGTCACATAAGCAACAAAAAGAGCCAAGGTCCAAACCACAAAGCAGAAGTTATGAGAATAACACAACTGGGCTCTAATCCCAAGGCTGAGAATGGAAGCCAAGCAAAGGTGCCTAGTCATAGAACCAAAGGGCAGTTGTTGAAGCAACAGAGCTTTTTTTGTTTCCTGCCCTTTAAAAAATGCAACAGAAGATAATTAATGTCTATGCCTCTCTGCCATGGTTAGATTAGAGGCAAGTATGGGCTGATTGAGAGTTTTTACCTATCCGACAAGATCAGGAGACATTTTGATTCTGTGGAAGTCACTGTCACAGAACTTGAGGCTGAGGACAAGTCTGAGAAAATCCGACAGACGGAGTGCTCTTGAACTAACTCACTTAGGCCAGGTGACTTTTTCTGCATTATTTCCTTATTTCAGGACAGGAGAAAGAGAACCAGGAATTTGAATTGTTTTACATGGCAAGTGTGACTTCTTTTTCTTCTTGTTTTAAACAACATGTCTGTATTATGTCTAGTTAATGGCATTAAGGGCTAGAATTCAGTTGTCTCCCAAATGGGAGAGAAAGAACATGTGAATGGGGGGGGCAGTTAATTGGGTAGTATGTTATTTTAAAAAATTCCATCATCTGTGTCCACATTACAGTAAGAACATGCTTGATTTCCCTTGACCCCTTCTCTGTGTGATTTTTCACTCCTCTCCTTAGCATTGGCACAGTGTAGATCAGAGGCCAAGAGGTGTCACCAGTCCATTGTCCTAGGTAACTAACAATACAAAATATACACCCCAGAGTTTCAGTCAGTGGGTTCCCAACAGATCAACAAGTGGAAAGTCTGACATCTTCCCCGGAGTGATGGTATTAAGCTAATGGTGTTCTCTGACAGGAAGTTTTTTTCTGATACTGTGTATGTTTTCCTAACTCCTCTTACTGCTCACTCCCATGGTTATCTCTATGGCTCTGGAAAACAATGCCAACCCCCTCATCAGTGTTCTATTTTTAGACCTCATTTAGTCTATAGAGTCAGATGGCTCATATTTAGCTTCCCTTAAATTTCTCCCATTAGTCATTCAAACTCATCATCGCCTTAGTCATTTTTGTTTGGTTGGTTTTCAGTTTATGATGCTTAGCCTAAGAATGAAAACAGCATTTCCAGGAATAGCTCATAAGGGTGCAGTCAGATACTTTAGTCTATATACTGAAATGACTTTACATTATTTCTTAGAAAGGAATCTAATTTTTCATTCTTCTTCAATTCATACCTCCTTCAGCCTCGCAGTTTTGAGTTCCTTCTATCAATGATACTCTCCCTTCTGGGAGAACAATTTCTAGGATATGTTGTTATCCCTAGAACTTAGCACCATACCTGGAACACTGTTGGAAATCAAGATACACTTGATACATGAATGAATAAATGTTTTAAACATCGCAGGTAAGAATTATTTCTATTTTTTTCTGGATTTAGGAGAAGTTTCTATTTTTCTATTTTTTTATGCAATACCTCTCAGTGTTTTAATTCAATTTATACATGCAATTAATTAGGCTACTAGAGTACAATCTCATTCTGTACAAGAATTTATATGCATATTTTTGCATAACATTTGTTGAGCCACATACCTTAAAATAATTCTTGCCACAGGATTTCTGGCCTGGTAAGCGACTGAGAAATCATCTAGTCTGATTTCAATATTTTATGGATGTGAAAGAGGATAACAGACTCTCAGATTATAGGAGGCCTGATTTAAAAGTTTTGTACAATAATTTTCTCTTTTGTTCACACAATTCTTCATGCTGGGAGCTGACACCATCTTGTACGTAATGGTCAACTCTTTGACGTCAATCACTCAAGCATACATTTTTTTCCTTACATTTGAAAATGGAGTTCCTGTCTAAAGAACTAATCTTCATCTGTGATTTGAATTCTGCAAATTGCAGGCTCTCTGGCAGCCCACTGCTGATTTGTAGTGGTTTACACACTGAACACCGTAATTCTAGAGTCTTAAGTTGATTTCTTAGAGTTTTGAGACTTATCACAGGTCAATAACCAGCATCCATCTGAGGTTTTTAATACGGTCTCTTTTTTACACATACCTATTTTCCTCAGTGTATTTACTTTTGCTTCTACATGGAATTTTGAGGTTGGTCACCTGGTGGCGCTATAGTTAATAGCTTGATTTTCATGTGTGTTTTTCCATTGCCTTCTTAGTTTTGTTTTTAAGTGGCAGTTATGTGAAATATGTACATCTTTTAAATTCTGCTGCAGGTGAAATGATTTAATGGCTCGTGACTTCTAGATTAATTTAAAACATTAGAAACATTGTAAAAACAGACTCTTGCTAATAATGATCATTATCGTAATGGCTTGAGGCATAATCATTTACCAACATTAACCAAGTGATTAAAATCCATCATGAGTTTAATTTGAAAAGATTTAAGTTCCTTTGCAATAAATGGCTAATGATATTGGCTTTGTCTTAGTGACGCCAAAATGGATCATTATACGACTTTATACTTCCACTGCTAGATAGAAATGAAACCCATTCTTATTAACAGGCCACATTATGCCTACTGTTTACCAAGAACCTCAGTGCCGAATTGGGCCACAAGGAGCACCACGTATAGGCGATTGTCACTCTTTAATGGCCCTACTGTCTGATAATTTATTATTTCACAAGGCAAGTGACCTTAACAGATATTGAGATTAATTACTGTAGTCAGAAAAACCTGTCAGGAAGGAGAAATTAGTTTCATCAAAACCAGGTATGGTATTTATAATGATCAGATCTTCTTTGATAAAATATTTTCATAACTTTGTAACAATGTCTTTAAAAAATGTCTAATCTAAAATTTAGCAGTAATCAGCCAGAAATATTCTATCTCAACTAACAGAAATAAAAAAAGATCCAGTGCTAAATTTTTTTCCACAAAGAACCTGCCTCTGGACTTTTAGTTACCTCCTCATTAATTCTTTTGATGAACCATGAATAAAATCTTGACCTGCTACCCAGCAATTACCCTACGAGGATCATGATCCTACTTCCAAAACACCTTAAGAAAATTAAAAAGGGGAAAATAAACCCACAGTAAACAATGGTCCAAAAAATCAAACAAACTTTGGCAGTCATGGAAGGAAAAAACCCATATTTTATAATGAGTACTGTTTTATCTCCACAAGTTTTCCCCAAAGGAAACAACCAAGTAAATCTCTCTCACTGATTGCTGTTAGAGATTATTCTTCCACAGGCTCAGTGATGAATTTTGATCTTTATGGCTTGTTAGCTGTTTCCTCCTCAAAACAGGTCAACATTGTTTATTCCCAGTTTTCAAAGAGCCAGAGACCCAAGATGGAGGATTAACATGCCCGAGATTATTTAGTGAGTGGGTAGAAGGCATGTCAATTGGCCAATAAAATGCTAATGTGAAAAGTAAATATCTGCTTTCTAATCAGTTTCAACTGTTTCAAAACTCCATTTCTTCAGAATGCTAGTCTGTGGGTAGGCCAGAATGTTCAGATAGGTAATGAGTTTAAAAACATCCTGAGGGAGGAGTTCCCGTCGTGGCTCAGCGGTTACCAAACCCAACTAGCAACCATGAGGATGTGGGTTTGATCCCTGGCGTTGCTCAGTGGGTTAAGGATCCAGCATTGCCATGAGTTGTGGCGTAGGTCACAGATGCAGCTCAGATCCGGTGTTGCTGTGGCTCTGGCTGTGGCTGTGGTGTAGGACTGCGGCTACAGCTCCAATTGGACCCCTAGCCTGGGAACCTCTATATGCCATGGTTGTGGCCCTTAAAAAAAAAAAAAATCCCAAGGAAAATCAGATAATTTAAAATTCATGCATAGAATTTGCTACAATATTTTAATGTGGTAAATTTTTTTCTGTGAAATTATGGGCTTTGGTAGCTTCACTTTATTAACTCATTTATTTAAAATAGCTGCGGAGCAACTACCCTACATAAGATGCTAGGAGTTAGGCATCCTAAAAAGTCAGTAGTGCCTGGGTGAACCCTCTGATGATTCATAGTACTGCAATTCCTACCCGACTCCAAGTATGTGTGTCACATCCTTAAAAAACATGTCTTTAGTTACAAGTAGAGACAAAATGTGAAATTTAGCATAGAATATTAGAATGGGAACAACGGTAAGAGAGAATCTAAACAAGGAAACAGAATCCTCCAAGTAAAATTACTTATTCAAGATATTTCAGACAGTAGGTAAGAGAAGTTGAATACAAATTTTTTGGAGTTCATCCTACTACACCAAACGATTTTCCTTCTAAATAATATGCACACTATTGTATGCAATATATGGAATAGATGGTCAATGGGGACCTGCTGTACAGCCCAAGGAAATCTACTCAATATTTTGTGATAACCTAATGGGAAAAGAATCTGAAAAAGGATGGATAGATGTATATGTATAACAGAATCACTTTGCTGTACAGCAGAAATTAACACAACATTGTAAATAACTATACTTCAATAAAACTGAAAAAAATTCTTAAACATCTTCATATAACCAAAATAGGAATTTTAATTCTCCAAACCTAAATGCAATAACTGTTTGCTGAGATACAAGTGATTTGGGGGGCTGGTTTTGTTTTTGTTTTTGCTTTTTTTTGGTCTCCTAAGGAATAACATAGTAGAATATAATAGTGGCTTATGTTTTTATCTATGTATGTCTCAATACAAAATAAGTAGTGAAATTTTATATGATTTAAAGATACAAAAATTGTGTTCCTTGGGTTTTATGGAGCTTCCATGATGACTCTAGTGCCTTTATGGACTGAATTTTTTTTCCCCCTTTCAATAAAGAAAGACAATACCTCCTTCTATAAGAATTAATGACTATAAATTTGTGCTGTGGTTTATAGATTTATTATTCCCAATAACTTTTTTTTTAAAGTGCTTAGTTGTTGCTGCTATGGTTTGAAAATTCCTTACTCTAGTTATTTAGCAACTCTGACCAATTAAAATTTATAAGTTCTATATTTGAAATTTTGTAAAACTTTTCTTTCCTAGCTTGGTAGGGTGTTCTTCATAGTTATTTTAATATTTTATACTAATTTAATTATGTACTAAAATAGTACACGATGATGATCTGCAAATGGTAACAAGACAAAATCCAGAATCTGTGCAGCAAAATGGAGGATCATGCCACATGGAGACAGGTATCTAGCTGCAGGCCCATTAAAGCTTGCGTGTAACAGTCTGACCACTTATCTGCTTAATTTCCTGCTAGCCAGACATGATCACATCAATTTCCTTTACAAGCAACTATTACATAATTACAACTTTGAGGGGGAGCAAAGTCATTTTAGACTTTGAACACACCAGGACCATAAGTTAATTAAGCCCCTTCACAGGGAAAAAAATAATAACACCTACCATGTTTAGAAAGTTTAATTGTGAAGAGGGTGGAGACTTTCACATGGTGGAAGGCACCTCACAGAAGCTTCAGAAATCAAACCAGGTCATTTTGTTTTGTTCTGTTTTGGTATTTCATAGAAATTTTGCCAAGGGAATAGAATGTAAGAATTTTTTCTAAATCCCCAAACTAAAAGGCCAACCCTTGCCCTTATAGTTATACTACTTCCTTTAGCCAGAGGTAACAGTTATGCCATTATGTTCATTTTTATTAACAATTCATTGTTTTTCTTTTTTTCTTTTTTGGCCACACAACCTATGGCATCCTAGGCAAGGGATGGAATCCAAACCGGAGTTGCAGCCTACACCACAGCTGCAGCAATGCTGGATCCTTAACCCTCTGCATGGGGCCAGGAATCGAATCTGTGTCCATGCCACTTCAGAGACACCATGGATTCTGTTGTGCCACAGTAGGAACTCCTTCATTGGTTTTCTTGATCACGTTGGCATCTATAGGGAAATGACCATTTAAGTTTTCCTGGATTTGAACATGACATGAATAGATTAACATGTCCTCTTTTGCAATTTGCTTTCTTCACTCGACATTATATTTCTGAGGTTCATCCATGCTGACACATGTAGTGTCGGTCTTCCCTTGCATGTAGTTTAGCAGAGTTTTCTATTGTGCGACTCCAATCAAATTCAATTTTCCATTCTATGATTAATGTGTACTTATTTCCAGCATTTTGTTGTTGTGGGCAAAACTTCTACAGTGCATTCTCATATATGTCTCTTGATATATATGTGCAAGTTTTTCTAAGTTATATACCTAAGAATGAAATCGCTGGGTCAGAAGGTATTTTTTTTCCAAAGTAGTTGTATCAATTACTCACCACAAGCAAAAATAAGAGCTCTTTTACTCCAAATTTGCCAAGACTTGGTATTCTCCAACTTTAAAAAAATTTGGGCAAACTGAAAAGTGAAAAATGGTATTTCCTTGTGGTTTTAATTTGCATGGCTTTGAAATATAACAAAGTAGCTTGTTTATGTTTTTCCCATTTTAATACTGCCTTATTCATCTCTTTTTTAATTATAGATTTTCTTTAAATATTATGGGTTCTAATCCTTTGTTGGTTATATGTATATAAATACCTTCTACCAGTTTGTGACTTGGATTTTTCCTTTTTTTTTAAGGTATACATTATGAATAGATGCTCTTAATTTTAATACAAAATTACTAATCTTATCCTTTATAATTTGTACTTTTTCTGTCTTGTTCACAAAAATTTTCCTTATCTGGAGTTTTAAGATAAATTCTATTATTTTTTTAAAGTTCTAAAATTTTCACTTTCATTTCCAAGTTCTTAATCCATTTGGAATTGACTTTTAAAGTATGATATAAGGAAAAGACACACTCACACCTATAAGGACATCTAATATATGACCAAGTTGGCGGTACAAGTTAGCAGGGAAAAGATGAATTATTCAATAAAGTCATTTAATTCCCTTTACTCAGCCTCTTTTATTCCTAAATTTGCCTAGCATCAGAAGAACTGAATCCCTACAGGTCAGATTTTTTAGTCTCTTATCCTATAGATTATTCCCTTAATATCAAAAAGATACAAGTTGTAGAATGAAGTGGGACAATTTGTTATGCATTAAAAATAACTCCCAGTTGCCCCATCCTTCCAACCTCTGGTAGCCTTTATTATATATTCTCTCTCTTGAATTTGTTCCTTGTATAAGTGGAGTCAATTGCATTGTTTGTCCTTTTGTGTCTGGATTATTTCACATAATATAGTTTAAGGTTTATGTAAACGTTATGGTATGTATCAGAATTTCATTCATTTATAAGGCTCAATAATATTGATTGTATGTATATATTACTTTTTTATCCATGTGATGATGGACATTTGGATTATTTCCACCTTTCAGCTATTGTAAGTAATGCTGTTATGACCATTGGTTCAAGAATCTGTTTGAGCACTTGCTTTAGTTCATTTGGGTATATACCTATAAATGGAATTGCTAGGCAATAGAGTGATTCTATGTTTAATTTTTTGAGGAAACACCAAACTATTTTCCACAGTGGCTGAACTATTTTTACATTCCCGTTAGCAATGAAAGAATGTTAAAAAAAAAAAGAAATTTCTCCAAATCCTTGCCAACACTTGTTATTTTCCATTTTTTTTTAATAATCCTATAAGGTGTGAAGTTGTATTTCATGATTTTCTGCATTTCTCTAATTAGTAGTGATGTTGAGCTTGTTTTCATTGAACATTTCTTTGAAGAAATGGAATTCCAAAAATGAAATTCAACCCATTTTTTAATTGGGTTGTTTGAATTTTTTCTCTTATTGAATCTTAAAGGAGTTCTTTATATATTCTAGTATTAATCCCTTATCAGAAATACAATTTGCAAATATTTCTTTCCTTTTTTAGATATTTTTTTACTGCCTTGATAGTATACTTTGATGTACAAGTTTTTAATTTTGATTAAGTGTAATTTATTTTTTCTGTTGTTTTTTCTGCTTTTTGTGTCATAGCCAAGAACTCATTGATAATCCAATGTCATAAAGATTTTTCCTGTTTTCTTCTAAGAATTTTTTATTTCTAATTTTTTTGGCCATGCCCACAGCATGCGTAATCTGGGGCCAGAGACTGAGCCCATGCCACAGCTGTAACCCGGGTTATAGCAGTGACAATGCCAGAACCTTAACTTGCTGAGCCACCAGGGAACTCCCTAGTTCTAATGTTTAGAACTTTATCCATTTTGTACACAGTGCAAGGTAAAAATGATACATATTTTTTAAAAGAAAGAATTTTCTAACTGTTACTAGCACAAAGCATTCTTTTTCATGGCCACACCCACGGAATATGGAAGTTCCCAGGCCAGGGATCCTAGCCGCAGCTTTGACCTACACAGAGCTTCAGCAATGCCAGATCTTTAACCCACTGTGCTGGGCTAGAGATTGAACCTGTGCCTCTTCAGCGACCCAAGAGCAGCACCACAACCCACTGCACCACAGCAGAAACTCCCAGAAGAGCATTTTTATTTTTTCAAATATACATACAGAAAAGTACAAAGTCATAAGCATACAGCTCAATAAATTTTCACATAGTGAACACATCTGTGTAACGAATACTCAGATCAAGAAATAAGCTATTTACCAAACTCTCAGAAGGCCCCTTGCCGCCTTCTACCAATCACTACCCGCCCTGGGAATAACCAATGTCCTGAATTATTTTTTCTTTTTCTTATAATTTGATATATGTATATATTGTGAAATAATTCCAGTATCTTCATTACTAATATGGCACATTATTTTTGCTTGTTTTTTGAAATTTACAAAAATAGAATCATATTGCATGTACTTTTTTTAATGAGTTTTTTTTGTTCAAAAAATGTAAGATTCATTCAAATTGTTGTTTGCAACTGTAGTTTATTCCTCATTACTGTATAGCATTTCTTTGAGTGAATATACAACAATTTTATATCTCTGTTTTACTTTTTTTGTTGTCTTTTTTTTTTTTTTCAGTGCTGCAGCTGCAGCATAAGGAGTTTCCCAGGCTAGGGGTCAAATCTGAGCCATAGCTGCTGGCCTATACCACAGCCACAGCAACTTGGGATCTGAGCTGCATTTGCAGCCTACACCAGAGCTCATGGCAATGCTGGATCCTTGACTTTCTGAGAAAGGCCAGGGATTGAACCTGTGTCCTCATGGATGCTAGTGAGATTCATTTCCACTGAACCATGATGGGAACTCCATTTCTCTGTTTTACTGTTGATGGGCATGTAGGTGATTTCCAATTTGGAGTCATAGCAAATAGTGCTGCAATGAATATTTATGTACATTTCCATTACTGAACATACATACTCATTTCTGTAGGTATATACTTAGAAGTGCAATAACTGGATCATAAGTTATATATATGATCGACATTAGTATATATTTCCAAAATGTCCAAAGGGTATGCGTGGGACACAACTTTATAGCTTTTCAGAATAATAGAGTAACTCTCTAACGACAATTTCAGGTTCTAAAACAGACAATTGGAGGTTGTTAAAGATGTGGCATGTGGCATATTTCTGAATCAGGGGCCTTTCTTTTTTTTTTTTTTTTTTTTTTTTTTTTTGCTTTTTTAAGGGCACAGCAGCAGCATATGAAAGTTCCCAGGCTAGTGGTCATCTCAGAGCTGCAGTTGCCAGCCTACACCACAGCCATAGCAATGTGGGATCCAAGCCATGTCTGCAACCTGTACAACAGCTCATAGCAATGCCAGATCCTTAACCCAGTAAACGAGGCCATGGATCGAATCCACATCCTGTGGATACTTGTTGGGTTTGTTCCCACTGAACCACAATGGGAACTCCCCAGGGGCCTTTCTAACTCGCCCTCAATCATACCTGCTCATAGAATCAGCCATGACTAAAACTCTGCCATTTTTTTTGCTACTGTTTTTGATTTTTAGAGAGTAAATTGCTGATAAATGGGTGAATTATAAAGAAATGTTAAGATCTTTATAAAATCTTACAATTGTACAATTAATTCTACGATTTAGCATTAATGTTTAAAAAAGTAAACTATGCATACTGAAAAAAAAAGTCTAATTTTTAAGACATTCAGTTCTTTCAAGTCCAAGCAAATCTATATAGGAACGAAACAATATAGCAAAAGAAGACTTTGGGAACAAGTCTGTGTCTATAGTTGTAGTCTTATCTCACTTATCATTCTTCTGGTGTCCCCTACCCTCTTGTCATTGAACTGCTTTTATTTTCCCCAAATCTGTCATGCTCTTTTGCTTTTATGCCTTTGTACAGACTGCTGCAGCTCTGCTGGAATGCCTTCCTGCCCTCTTCCTCATGCACCTAACAGAGACTCACCTTCTAGCCCTGGTGTAGGCCTCATTTCCTCCATTAAGCCATTCTAACAAAAATGCTTTTTCACTATGTCCCTGAATTCTAATTTTATTCATTGGTCCAATCTGTGCTGTAACTGCCTATTTTTACATCTCCCCAGCTATAAGTTAGTAACTTCAGGGCAGACTATGTATTCTTTATCATGATAATGTGAATATCCAATTAGTATTTGTTGGCTAAATGAATTTTAAAAGCCTTTGAGGGACAGAATACAGAGCTGAAAACTAAACCCACATAACTATGGTCAATTAATCTTTGACAATGGAGAAAAGAATATACAATGGGTAAAGACAGTCTCTTCAGTAAGTGGTGCTGGGAAGGTTGGACAGCTGCGTGTGAGTCAATGAAGTTAGAACACACCCCCTCACCATACACAAAAATAAACTCAAAATGGCTTAAAGACTTAAAACATGATATCATAAAACTCCTAGAAGAGGTCCTAGGCAAAATGTTCTCTTATATAAATTGTACCAATGTTTCATTAGGTCAGTCTTCCAAGGCAATAGAAATAAAAAACAAAAGTAAACCAATGGGACCTAAGCTTTTGTATGGCAAAGGAAATCACAAATACAATGGAAAGACAATGTACAGAATCGGAGAAAATATGTGCAAATAAAGTGACTGCAAGAGCTTAATTTCCAAATAGCTCATACAATTCAACTACAACAACAAAAACCCAATTAATAAAATTCACAGAAGATCTAAATAGGCATTTCTCTAAAGAAGACATATGAATGGCCAATAAGCACATGTAAAAATGCTCAATATCACTACTTATTAGAAAAATTCAAATCAAAACTACAATGAGGTACTACCTCATACCAGTCAGAATGATCATCATTAAGAAGACTACAAATAACAAATGCCTGAGAGGGTGTGGAGAAAAGGGAACCATCCTATACTGTTGGTGGGAATGTAAGTTGATACAGCCACTCTGGAAAACAGTATGGAGGTTCCTCAAAAAAACTGAAAATAGAATGATCATATGATCCAGCAAAACTGTAATTCAAAAAGATGCATGCACCCTATGCTCATAGCAGCACTATTCACAACAGCTAAGACATGGAAACAAACTAAATGTCCATAAACAGAAGAATGGATTAAGATGATGTGGTACGTATATACAATGGAATACTATTCAGCCATAAAAAAGAGTGGAACATGCCATTTACAGCAACAGAGGTAGACCTAGAGATTATCATACCAAGTAGAGTAAGTCAGAAAGAGAAAGACAAACACCATATGATATAACATATGTGGAATCTAAAATATGACACAAATGAACCTTTTCTCAAAATAGAAACAGACTCATGGACAAAGACAACAGACTTGTAGTTGCCAAACAGGGAGGGGTTGGGAGAAGGATATAGTGGGAGACTGGGGTTAGCAAATGTAAGCTATTATACATGGAAGGTATAAACAAGGTCCTACTATATAGCGCAGGGAACTATTTTCAATATCCTATGACAAACCATAATGGAAAATAAACTTAAAAAAATAATGTGTGTGTTTGTGTATGTATATACACACAAATTATTGTGTAGTTTGCATAGTTTTCTGTTTCTTCCTGATCAGAAATGCATTTGAATGCCTTTTCTGGTCTCCTTATCACTGCTGCAATGCTTTATTTCACCCACATGTTGCAACCTTTTTTTTTTTTCCTTGCCTCCCTAGAGTGTGTGATTTGGTGGAACCATATCCGTAATGACATCACCACCACTACATTTGCTTTGGTGGTTGACTTCTTACGTTATCAATGGAAGCATTGTGAAAAACCATAGAGGAGCAAGACCCATGCGCAGAGAATCCTCAAAGACCATGCTGCACTGTGCGTAAAGAGAACTTCAAATATTAGTTCAGTGCTGCTATTAAACACTTCTCTTTATTTCTCCTTGAGGGTTGGGGTTGAGAAAGAATTGATATAAAAACAAAGATAAATGATGGAATACACTCTCCTTAATGATGTGTTACATCAGATAAGATTACTTAAGAACTAATTGTTCTCAATCTTGGCAGGCCACTGAGTTTCAAACACACCTATTGAAATGATAGGAATGAGACAGGCCTGAAAGTATTGGTAGCTGCTTTTGATGCAACGGAATGTATTTGTTTTTGGTACAATTCTGCAAGGGTAAGTTAATATAAAACTTGAGGACAAGTCTATCTCCAGAAACTGAGCAGGGATCATAATTCTATAAAAGTTCAGAGTAGCTTTTAGTCTGGACTTAGATTTTAAAAAGTAACTTTGTATCTTTATCTAATCTTTATTTAGAGATTTCCCCCATGCTTTGCAAAATAGCAGATAATAAGTCTAATTATGGGTAGGTCAGGGGATACTTAAATGTTTACATATGGAGATGGACACAAGACCCACCTGCTCTGAAATACCTCCTTCATCACAGGCTAAAGAGAGTCTAGAATTCTCAGCCTTTGAAATATTTCTTTAAGATATAGTCTCCCAAATGTTTCCACAAGAGGTTCCCACTAAAGGAGAAGACATCAAGACTCACCCTCTCACATCAGACTCATTAATAATCAGAATACATCAACGTATGGATTTTAGTTTGGTTTGGTTTGGTTCAGATTGGTTTGTCTTGTGGGGAATTTATTGGAATCACTAGTTGTCATCTCAGAAGCCTGGGAAGAATTCATGTAACTGAACAGATAAGGACTAGTTCTTCCACTGCTTAGAAGCTCTTTCCATTTCTCCTTAGGGTAGCACTAACTCCAAGAATACAATCCTGAAGCAGAAAGATATGTGATGTCCACAGATTAGAACTCCAGATGTGCCCTGTCAGGTAGCACATGAGGACACAGGTGCTGGAAAGGCGATCTAGGAGCCAACTGAAATTAACATTACAATCATTTGGGGAAAGGAATCCAAACAGAAACAGCACATCCATAAATTGGGACCTCAGACAAGACACTAAATTTGGCTTCTTTGTATTGTTGTTGCAGTAGCTTCCAGGGCCTACCAACTTTAAGGTGAAATCTGAGTTCTGAGTATGCTGGCTGCTGAGGAACTGTGGGAATGATGAACCTCATCATTTTTCTGAAGAGGCTGTTTGTCCCACTGCCCCAGGCATTTGGAAAACAAGGGTTTTAATTTTGAATCTGGGCTCTGATCAAGCATCTACTAAAATTCTAGCTATCTTTAAGACAACTGTCTTTCCCTATCTCTCTTTTACTTAAAAGTCTTGATCAAACTTACAAAGCCAGGTACAAAGGTGTGCTATATGCCATGACCCTGAATGCAAATGCTAAGACACTAAAGGGGGTTGCTGGAACTCTCTGAATTCCTTAACATATCCCTGGGGTGGATTTATACTTTCACATAGGCAGGAAAATGTGTAAAGGCAAAAAACGGGCTATTGCTATCCAGAATCTGTTATCTTACTTCACCTCCTTGCTAGATAGTTTCTAATCTGTTGACCATGGCATGGTTCATGTTTTTCACTTGAAGGAGTCACTTTTTTTCCTGAGAGGGAGGGACACTCCTTTTCCTCTGGGCAAAAGTTATAAATCTTGCTTTTCTTGTTACATTTTACAGTCTTATTTGAATCTTTATACAAAGGGATTTTATAGTAGTATCAATGAAATCCATTAAGGAAAAAAGAAATGACATGACTTCTAAAAGGTAATAATTATCTATTTAATACAATTTTGCTTCTTTCAAAGAAATGTAGTCACAACTGTTTCCTAACTCTTTGGAGGAAGCCACTGAATAAATTCAATAATGCTTAAAGTTCCCTATCACATCAATTTTATACATGGTTTGTAAAGATTTAAATGTTTCTAGTGGTCAGTTTTTTTTTTTTTTCTCTACTTATGAATCAGCCTCCTTCCATTAAAAAAAAAAAAAAAATCCAAAAACTATAATTAACTCCTTCTGGGGGAAAAAGCCAGAAACCTAAAAAAGACAATTGTGATTAAAAAAAAAACATGTCAAATTTGATAACTTTTAAAGGGAGATTGCAACTAATATACAGAGATTTCTGAAGTCTAATACATATATGCATCCAGGAAAATAGCAACAAATTTTAGTAATCAGCTAAGTTCCTAATTCTGCTTCTCTATGTATCCTTGAATATCATTATCTAGCATAACTGAGTATGAGGGAGAAAACAGAAGCAAAAGATCAGGACCTCAACCATTTAGGAAGTTACTAAATACTGACTCTAGTGCCTTCTTGAAGAGTATGCATAAGCAGTGCTGATTTAAAAAGTGATGCTCGAAAAGTCAAAGGCCCGTGGAATCCTCCTCTGGCCTGGGTATTTGAACGCACGTGTGTAAGAAACAAACTTCACCACAGACCTCTGTGAAGATGAATCTACCTGTGGGAATGTCAACTGTGAAAGTGCTGTCAGCTATGATTGCTGGCAGCATGAGGTCATGTCTTGATTTGCTACCTTGGTGAACACTGACATTTTGTGGTCATCCATACTAACAGAATGAAGGCTTTTCTTAAGAGAATGTGACCAAATAAGACATCATCAGTCATGACTTTTCAGAGGTAAAAAGTGAAGCATGCAGCCTTTTGGCACCATGAGACAGGTCAAATGACTTCTACAGAGTAATGACGATAATAATGCAGACAACAACACAGCCTTTATGCTCTATCCTTTCATGATTTTATCTGAAGTCACATTTTCACTCAATATCTCTGCGCTCACAGTATTTTACATTTTTGGATAAATATATGACTGAAAATTCCAGGGCTCCCAGTATTCCTGGAGCTGATGTATAGGGTTCTGAGAAAAGGTAATTTATCCTTTGACCCTGAGGATAGCACAGATGTTGGTCAAAGAAGGTTAATTTAATATGATCCATCCAGTCATAACATATCCAATCCCTTCTTTAATTTTTATTTCCAGCCTGTAAAACCCTGCAGGGCAATTTGCTGTACAAGTTTACAATGTTATGCCTCTTTTAAGTTATATTAAGACTCTCCTGTTCAGGCACCAGAGAAGACTCATTTATTCTCAGATTCCAGGACAGAATGACCAAGTCTATTTCAATCATTATTTCAGAGACCTCAATAATTTTATGCCCCTTACTCTATAGAAAGCTGAAGTGATCTCTCTTTGTCAACCCAGAGCATGGAACCAATGAGGATTTAAGCAGCCTGATCAGTTCAATGTGTGCCAGACACAAAATACATGTAACTTAGATTTCTGCAAAAATTTTCTATGTATTGCTTCATAGAAGGGGATGCTGGCAGTGGAGGGGGAGGAAGATGGAAGGTATAACCTAAGAAGAGAGGACAAGGAGACTTGGGAAGCTGGTGGGAGAAGAGCGAAAACACAGATCTGGAGAGAGTGGTGAGCAAGATTCACTGTGCGAAGGAAAAAGAGAGGTACAGGAGGAAAACTCAGGCAAGTGGGGAGAGGCAGGGCCAATTTGTGTTCTTAAGGGCCTCCAGTGAAAGAACAGAAAGAATGGAGACATTTGCAGTCATTCTTCTCTCAAGGGCTGAGTAGGCTTCAGAGTATTGGTTAGTGCCCCATCTCAGCTGAGGGCAGACATAGTCTTTGTCTCTCAACTGCATCAAGGAACTCCCTCAATGAAGGGAACTATAGGTCCCATCATGACAGCCTCTTGCTCTGAGCTTCCACTGGAATTTTAATAAGGATAGGTGAGATGAGGCGTGTGTGTGTGTGTGTGTGTGTGTGTGTGTGTGTTATACACATTTTTGACTATTTTAGGACCACCATGGAATGGGAACCATTAGGTTCTCCCATAAAATATCCTCCAATGATAGATTTGATCACTGGGTTTGGATGATAAAATCTAATGTTTACTGAGCCCTATGAGTCAGGTACTGTGCTTCCTTCTTCACAGAGATGATCTCATTCAAGCCTCAGACCTTAGTGTGATGTATAGTTTTATGAACCACCATTCTACAGATAAGGAAACCATGCTTAGAGAGGTTATATAACCTCTCCCAGCTAGTAAGTGCTGGAGCCAGTTTTCCATCTTAAAATGTACACTCAATAGAGTATACATTTGACTGCCTAACCCCTGGTACTGCATCACAATGAAGGCAGAGTCAACACATGTTTGGCAATCTTATCATTACAAGAAAGGGGTTTGGATTCTTTTTAATTATGCGGGGACCATGTCTAATGACACATGAACATCTTAATGAAACCAATGTATGTCCTGACCATTCCAAAGCAGTGTGTACACTATCTTTCAAAAGTCACTGGAGAATAAAAAAGCAGACTGTTAATTCTGACAAGAGCCTCTGTATGAAAGGACTAGTTGAGATCCATATTTCCAATTCATTGAGTGCCTCCTTTTTATAATGTTCCTAATGTCATCATCTAAGGACAATTGAAAGCTCCATTCTTCATTGTAGTATTGTCCTTTGCTCATTCTGCTTCAAAAAGTCTGGCTGTGCATAATGTCCCCATTGAATTCAAGAGAGGCATAATGCTTAGATTACAGGGTGCAAAGTAAGATTATGAGCTGACCATGATTCAAGAAGAAAGAGTTATGAGTTCCCGTCATGGCACAGTGGTTAACGAATCCGACTAGGAACCATGAGGTTGCGGGTTCGGTCCCTGCCCTTGCTCAGTGGGTTAACGATCCGGTGTTGCCGTGAGCTGTGGTGTAGGTTGCAGACGCGGCTCAGATCCTGCATTGCTGTGGCTCTGGCGTAGGCTGGCAGCTACAGCTCCGATTCAACCCCTAGCCTGGGAAACTCCATATGCCATGGGAGCGGCCCAAGAAATGGGAAAAAGAAAAAAAAAAAAAAAAGAAGAAGAAAGAGTTAGAATCTTGACTAGAAAAGTCTGCCATAGTCTTTCACACTCAAACCTGTGCATAGCACTTGTATACTGAAAAAAATCTTGTAGCTGTTTTAAATCCCTGATAGTAACAGTGCGTTCAATCTTTGCAAATGAAAAAGAAAGAGAAAAATCTTAAAATGCTCAATGTTTTGTCTCTAACAAACAACTTACATTAAAGTACCACTATAAGAGCATTATGCTTAGTGAAATACATTAGGCAGAGGAAAACAAATACTGTATAGTATTACTAATATGTGAAGTTTTTTTAAAAAAGTCTTATTCATAGAAACAGAGTGTAGAAAAGTGGTTGCTAGTGGGAGCAAGCTTAAGGGAATAAAGAGAGGTTGTTAAAAAGATACAAACTCTTAACTAAAAGATAAATAAAGTCTGAGGATCTAATGTAAAGCATGGTGACTGTAGTCGATAAAACTATATTGTGTGATTAAATTGGCTAAGAGGGTAGAACTCAGATGTTCTCCAATAAAAAAGAGATAAATATGTGATGGATGAGTTAATTAACTAGGTGATGGGAATCTTTTCACACTGCGTATGTATATCAAAGCACCATGATGGATACTTTAAATATCTCACAATTTTAGGGAGTTTCCATTGGGGCTCAGTGGAAATGAATCCGACTAGGAACCATGAGGTTGTGGGTTAGATCCCTGGCCTTGCTCAGTGGGTTAAGGATCCGGCATTGCTGTGAGCTGTGGTGAAGGTCATAGATGAGACTCAGATCTGGTGTTGCTGTGGCTGTGGTGTAGGCCAGCAGATATAGCTCCGATTAGACCCCTAGCTTGTGAACTTCCATATGCTGTGGGTGCGGCCTTAAACAACAAAAAGAGAAAGAAAGGAAGAAAGAAAGAAAGAAAGGAAGGAAGGAAGGAAGGAAGGAAGGAAGGAAGGAAGGAAGGAAAGAAAGAAAGAAAGAAAGAAAGAAAGAAAGAAAGAAAGAAAGAAAGAAAGAAAGAAAGAAAGAAAGAAAGAAGGAAGGAAGGAAGGAAGGAAGGAAGGAAGGAAGGAAGGAAGGAAAGAAAGAAAGAAAGAAAGAAAGAAAGAAAGAAAGAAAGAAAGAAAGAAAGAAAGAAGGAAAGAAAGAAGGAAAGAAAGAAGGAAGGAAGGAAAGGAAAGAAAGAAGGAAAGAGAGAGAGAGAGAGAGGGAGGGAGGGAGGAAGGAAGGGAAATATCTTACAATTTTATATGTCAATTGTATCTTACTGAGATACATTTATCTGATTTATTCAGCTTTATACTGGAAAAAAGTATACTATGTTAATGTTGAACTTTTTGGATCTGAACTTTATCACTGTATCTCTGCTGCTAGATAAAAATTTTCGAGACAACACATATAAGACACAATGCCCTTTCCTTTAGTGAAATCTTAGCCTCAAATAGATATTAATTTGTATTTTGACTTTTTTGTATGTCTGGTCTCCAGTGAAACTAGTCACTACATCTCTCAATATCTTATAGTTTTAATTTTGTTCATGTTTATCAAGCACTGTCCAAAAAAAGGGTTTTGAGTGATCACCTTTCTTTAGTCTCCACACCAATGCCATAAACTCATAAGCTAAGAAAGAACCTTCTTCCATATTGTGTAGGTGAGGGAACTGCAGCTGACATGTCACAGCAGTTAGTGTAGGCTACAGGGGCAAGATTTGAGTCACCAGTCTGAGCCCAAAGCTCATTTTCTCACCAAAAAACCTTCCTGGCTTAACCACCTCAATAGATCTTTCAAACCAAAGATCTGAGAACCCTTATCATGTAGCCATTAGATGGCCTGTGTATGCTGGAGAATTCAGGAGGTAATATAGTAATTGATTTGTCAGTATTCTTGACATGGAATCTTCCCTAAAATATCATCATCTTTCCTAGAATATCTCATCACAAAATCATAATCCAGTCAGGAAAACTGGTATACCCAAAAGGCTGCCTAATCCAAGTTCTTTTTCTGGAGCACAACAGCTGATACACAAAGCAGTTGGCATGAGTTTTCTTTGGGTCTGAAAAACAGTATGATTTAACGGTAAGAATACTGAATTGAGCAACAGGGGATCAAGCTGTTAATGCCCACAAAGTAAATTTGTCAGGTTGTTTACCTCTTTGGACCCAATTCTGTTCATCTGTGTACCAAAGGAGTCTTTCACTCATTCCTTCATTCAAGACAGATATAGTAGATGCTTATTATGAACCGAGACCTGGGCTAGATGTTGAGCTATCAAGGTGTAAGAGATAGTCATTCCCAACTAGAAACTTATAGTTTATCAGGGGGAAAAAGACAAGTAATTCTGGGTGGTGAGTATATTGCTTTAAGTATACAGAATGTTCTGTGTTAACACCTACTAAAGAACCCAGCCTAGGCATGGGTGGGAGTATTCAGGGAAAGCTTCCTAGAGGAGATGAATGAGAACCAACACAGTCCTGGAAGGATGAGAACAAGTTATCCAGATAAAGAAAGGTGGGAAGGGGTGGATAGGAAGGAAGGGGCAAAGGCTTTTCAGGAGGAAGGAACAATGCACAGAGCCTCGGGATAAGAAGGAGCCCATTGTGTACCCACAAAACTGAAAACAGTTCAGAGTGACTGAAGATTTGCAGGTGTGCAGATTGCAGAGGTGTATACCTGTGTGTGCATGCAAGCTGGCAGCTGGTGGGGGATGGAGTGACGGAAAGTGGGAAAGATGGAGGTATAGAGCTCATTAGGAGCCAGTGGCTGAATAACTTTGAATTCCATGAATATCCTGACCTGGGAGAACCAGGAAAGAGTTTTAAAGAAGGGGCTGGCATAAGTGATGGGTTTTTCTTTTTCTTTTTCTTTTTAGTGCTCCACCTGTGGCATATGGAAATTCCTGTGTTAGGGGTCGAATTGGAGCTGCAGCTGCAGGCCTATGCCACAGCAATGCCAGATCCGAGCTGCAGATCCTTAACCCACCGATCAAGACTAGGGATTGATCAAACCCACATCCTCCTAGACACTATATAGACTCCTTAACCCACTGAACCACATGGGCATTCCTCTGATGAGTACTTTTCAGGGCATTCTGGACCCAGTGAGGAGAACAACTTGTGGGAGAGTAGGCTGGAGGTAAGCAGGTTGGACAGGAGGCTGCTGAACTGATCTAAGTCAGGGGTTCTCAAACTTGAGTTGGCAAGACAATTACTTGAAGCACTTGTTAAAATACAGATTTCAGAACTCCAGCTCCAGAGTTTCTGAACAGGCAGGTCACTAGTGGGTCCTGAGAATGTGCATTTCTAACAAGTTCCCAAATTCCCAAGTTCTGCTGATGCTTCTCATCCAGGGACCACACTTTGAGAACCACTGTTTGCGGGAATGTTGATTGCTAATTGTAAAATTCTGGGATTCCTCAAAAACAAAAGCAGTTTTTCTTTCATAAATATACATTTTGCAAAACACATTTATTCCATCTAAAAGCATTTTTCATAGATGAGTATGGGCTTGATAAACCATTATCATTGTCCTAGATATTCTTACTTGTTTCCACTTTGTTTCTTTTATTTTCTCAAGTCAAATTTTATTTGATACACCAGAGAAAAATCTCATGGTACATCCAGTAATTTGCAACGGGATTAAAAAGCTGAAATGCCATGGCATTTGACTAAATCCTTTGTTCAACCGAAATACAATAGACCAATTGAAAGCTATAATACTTGGACTCAGATTTTAGAAATAAAACCTTGTAGAGGAAAAAAAAAGTCTTATCTGCTTTACATGGATTTAAAAACCCATTCCTCCTATTTTGAGGCTGAAAAAAAAAAAAAGAGTTTATAACTCCAAACCACATATAAACCCATAATCACAAATTCCTTGTCTTATCAAGTATCTAGTAAAGAACATTATATCAAGGAGAAACAATGACTCTTCAGAAAGGAAAGGAAAAAAAAAAAAAAGAAACTCTGTTACTTTAGAACAAGGCCTGCATGTCCTTGAGTCTCAGTATAAATGAAACAAAAAAGTTCTGTGTTCAATTTTTTCATCTAAATGACAGTGAATTTTAAAAACCATCAGGCAGCTGTGCCTTAATGGTGGACTATTCATACTGCAGAGTTATTTTAGCAACACAATGAATCTGTCAGTGTTAAAACATATACCCATCTCATAAGAAATATGTGGTCAAAATAGTCAACATGTAATAATTTACCAACACCATCTCCTAGGAGTTTACTTCCAGTGATTCTACATGGATTCTCTTTCTTTCATTAAGTCATGGGAGGTGTGACTTTACCAATTCTTTTGTATGTCGATATTGGCTGTTTTGTTCAGAAAGCCTTGCTTCATCATGCTTGTCCAGTGTCCCAGTTATACTTTGTTAACATCAAATTTCCCTTGAACATGGTAAGGATGCCTCCATATTACTGAAAAATATTAATCACCTGAATCTTCATAGAAGGCTAAGTACAGCTGGAATAGATAATAAAAGGGACTAGAGAAGCTGATTCTATCAATTCAGGCATTCTCTTTGCCAAGTAACTCTGTTTGTGAACTCACAATTAGTTTCACTAGAAAGGATTACAGCTTCCCAAGCAGTGGGCCCTAATTATAATTACAGGTGTGGCACAGGCTGCAGGAGCAGATGAGCTCATAAGAAACAAAGACTTGCTCTGCTGGAAGATGTCTCTTGACTAAAGAACAAAGAGCAGCAGCGTAAATGAGTTACCATGTAAACAAATTGAGCAGTCACTAACATACATCAGGGTGCACGTTGCTCAGCCAATTTACACAACTGTTACGGTGAACCTCTCTCTACCACCTCCGTCCTTTCCCTGGTGGAGGTGAATTTTGCTTCCCTGACCTCTTCAGGCCTCCTACTGCTGGCCAGGGGTGGACTGGGTAACAGTAATGAAGTTTTGTTCCCTTCATCTTTCACCACCTGCCTCCAGTCTCAGTTTGCTTTGAAACCACCACAAGAACACAACACAGCCAGTGACCCTGAGTGAGAACATTAAAGCTTCATTTTTGACCTCAGCTAGAAGGACAGTAAACCAAACTTTCTTTAGGGATCAAATACTTTAAAAAAAAAAGGCACCAATTTTATTTGTCTTTAGAAAGTCCTCTTTGGGTCCAACAGTGAATTAGGTTGGATTTTAGGCTAACTGGAGCAACATGATTTACTTCTTGACTTCCAGATTTATATGAAAGCAATTTACAGGGCTAGCAGCCAAATTGCCACTGGCAAAGTGAATCAGAAGAGAACTGCAATCATGCAAATTATCAAAAAAAGAAAAAAGAAGAGGTACAAGATCTTGTTTGCTTAATTTAGGTGGGTCAGTTTATCCCCTTTTCCTGCTTTCTGTTTGCTTATACTCTCAAAGACTGGTCTATTCCATGTGGGCTGGAAGGTGAAGGACAGTGTTGGGGCGGCACAGAGGTTAGAGTTTCAGTATGGCCTGTCAGAAGGTCAGAAAGTGGATTAAAAGATCTTTCAGGCAAGCAAGGGTTTTAACTTGGTTTTTGTAAGCCAACATAGGGGAAGGTTGAAGAGAGGTGACTATTAAGGAAACTTAAGGAATGATATTTTATTTTATTTATTTTTTTGTCTTTTGTCTTTTTGTTGTTGTTGTTGTTGTTATTGTTGCTATTTCTTGGGCCGCTCCCGCGGCACATGGAGGTTCCCAGGCTAGGGGTTGAATCGGAGCTGTAGCCACCGGCCTACGCCAGAGCCACAGCAACGCGGGATCCGAGCCGCGTCTGCAACCTACACCACATCTCACGGCAACGCCGGATCATTAACCCACTGAGCAAGGGCAGGGACCGAACCCGCAACCTCATGGTTCCTGGTCGGATTCGTTAACCACTGCGCCACGACGGGAACTCCTCCAAGGAATGATATTTTAAAGTAAGAGTTTCATCTTTCCTCGACTATTTTTATAGTTACATGTGAATCAATATCTTAATTCATATCAGAAATTTGGCTTTGGATGAAGAACTTCTAACCTGGAGGGTGACAGCTGAAAAAGGGGCATGGCGGGGGATGTCATTTATTAAAGTAATGAAGAATTTGTTAAATGATTGGCAGCATTTTCTTGGGAATATGTGGGCTAGAAAGTATCCTAAAAATAGAACTAGACTGTCTTACATACCTATGTAGAATGCAGGACATATGAGAATCTATGTCTTTAATGGCTAAAATTGCACGTCCAGTACTACTTTGCAGATGTTGGTTTGGCAACTTGGAACTCTGAGGGCAGAGGAGAAAGTTCAGTGTGTACAAGTGTGTGTGGCTGATCAAAGGGGGATGGCAGTAAAAGCTGCCTTGACATAGTAACAAAACAATCACAGCATTATCCCCTCAAGTCAGAGAGACAAAGACAAATGAGAGGGCCAAGCCCCTTGAAAGCTATTAAAGATTTGAGTCACTGACAGGCAAGCTCTTTTCAATAGTGACCTCTGTTGTTTCCCAGGACTAGCCTCCCGGCTTTCTGGTCACAGCTTGCTCAAGGCCCTGCAAGAAAGAGACTGAGGTCGCAGGGCTGGGCCTGCAACCTCCACACCAAGCCAGGTCTGACATGCCAGTCCTGTGAGGTGGTGCTGGGCCGCTGTGTGACGTGCATCGCTTCTCCTGGGAATGTCAAGGCCCTGGGGTCAACATCCCCTGTGGTGGGAGCAGAGAACAGAGACCTACCTTGGCAATTTAAAAAAAAATCTTTATCCTTCCTAGTTGTTGACTTAACAACTAGCCCCTGTGAGAAGTAGGCGCCCTGCAGATTTGCTGCCTGCTTATTTAAGCAGGGAGGTGAGGTAACCCACCCACCCACCTAGATGCCAACAAACCTTGTCTGTGTATCTCCCCAGCAATGCCAGGCAGATCGTGGATGCTCCATGGGCAATCAGGTAGGGCATTCAGACAGGGCAGCAAATGGGTCATGATGCCTGGGTGGGATTTTTGCCAAACCTACATTAATGTTTCTTTTTTTTCTTTTTTCTTTTTTTGGTAGAAGGGGCCAAGAGGTCCAACCTGCTCCAGAACACTGACCTGAGCTGACTATGGTGAAAGTGTTGGATCCTTAACCCACTGTACCACAAGGGAACTTCCAACAGAAGGTGTTTCTGAAAGGGCTATAACATTTGCCCTGTGGAAAGTAGAAAATTGAAGACAAAAGCACAGAAAGTAAGAGGTCTTAATTTAACCACTAGCACCAAATAGCCATAGTGAAGGTGATTCCATGTAGCATTTATTTCTAATGCTTTGTTGGTGGACAGTGAGCAATAAAAAGCCTCTGTAGGTGAGAATCATGTTATTTTTCCAGCTCCGCACACTCTCACAAATATGGATATGGGAGAAGGGCCCTTTGCAAAGAGATTTTCTTGCTTTCTCGGTAACTATAACTTACAGTTCAGCATCAGAGTTAAGGCAGAAGGAGTTAATTTACATGGCCACTGTAGTGTTTCCCACTTCTGAGATTCCCTGAGGCCCAGGATTAATCTGCACCTTTCATAACAAAATATTTCTTGTCCTTTCTAATGTTTTCCCTTTGTATCCTTTTCACTGGCCTTAGCTAAGCACTGAATATTCAAGGTTAGAATAAAGTAATGTTGCTGCAGACATTACAAAAAAAACGATACTTCTAAACAACAGATGGGCCCTCTCTTATCTACAATAACTATGTGCTCATTAAACAAAGCACTATAAACAAAATGAAATTACCTGTATTTATTGTCTTTAGTTACTGCTAACAGTTAATGTACCAAGTATTAATTTCTTTCATTTCTCACGACTCTGAGGTTCAGTGCTATTATCATTATCCCATTTCAGAGTTGAGGAAATGGAGGCAAGAAGAGGCCTTAAAGCCATAGAATAAATAAGAAGGGGAGGAGGAGTTAAGATTTGAATCTCTCCAGATCCATGCATTTGAGGTTGAGACATAAGAAAATGTTTTCCCTTTCAAAAAGTTTCACTGAGTGATTACTGTATTAGCTTTCTTCTCAAATTCACACCCCTTCTCCCTTCTACCACTTTCCCCTATTAAACAAACAAACAAGAAAAGCTTAAAAAGTTCTGGTTGTGGCTCAGCAGTAATGAGCTCAACTAGTATCCATGAGGACGCAGGCCTCGCTCAGTGGGTTAAGGATCCAGCGTTGCCATGAGCTGCAGTGTAGGTGGTAGACATGGTTCGGATCCCCTGTTGCTGTGGCTGTGGTGTAGGCCAACAGTTGCAGCTCCAACTAGACCCCTGGCCTGGGAACTTCCACATGCCACAGGTATGGCCCTAAAAAGCAAAAAATAGAAGTTAAAATAAAAAAGCTTAGATTTACCAGGAAATGATATTTTAAACAGAGTTAGTTTAACTTTCCAGTTGTAGCTGACAATGCCATCAGACCCTGTGTAAATAGCTTTGCAGTATCTTTTGGTGTGACAATAAAGAATGCTATAATTATGCTATTTATACACTTATGTTGTCCAAGATACTGGATCTGCTCCCTAAAGGAGCAATCTGCACGTGACATTAAACTTCCAGAGGCAGCAACTATACCATACTTGGAGAATGAGTCACAACTTAATGGGAAGGGCAGGAATGAGGTGTTTTTATGTTGCCTTGATTATTCAACTAATTCCTGTCTTCTGATGTTTTCAAGGAAGCCAGGCCCACCCAGGAAGAGGAAGAGGCAAAGCCTTTTAGAAGTGAGCCATAGACTTTTTGTCTCTAAAAGATATATCATGACTCCTTTTCAACTGGTTATCTAGTTGATTCTAGGTGTTTAGTAGAGGGAGAAGATATAAATATCTCTTATTTAAGGGATGAGGTAATTAAGGATTGACAGAATTAAAGAACTTTTCTTAAGTTCTATGAGGAGGAAAAACAATGTCGTTATCCATAATCTAAAGTTTCCCATCTATCTCTAGATTTTAGGCAGCAACATAAAAATATCTCCTGTGTTTTCAAAACCACTAGGTTTTCTTACCCCTCTAGAGATAGTGAAGTTTTGTGTTCAGCGTCTAATCTCTTAGTTTAAACGGACAATTACAGGATTGTTGCAAACATCTCACTTAAGTCATCAATAGGTCTTCTTGTATTAAGAATTACTTTATAAATATATTAAACAATTAGAGTGTTGAGGAAAGCCACTGAAGGTCTTGATTTTTATTTTTTTATGATTTTTATTTTTTCTGTTATAGTTGTTGGTTTTTATTCTTGCAGCTTCTTCCACTTTTCAATGTGGAAGAATATAGCAATATTTCTCAAATAACAAAGAAGTTATTTTAAAAAAAAACCCTCAATATTGTGAGTGTCTGAGCTGGTCTTTAATAATAGGCATAGGTGTTTGATGGTAAGAAGCCTTTAGGCACATACCTAACAAGGCCTTCAGGCTTTCACTGTTACCTATTCTCATAGGGTTTGTCATGTTTTATTGGCTTCTCATTGATTAGTCATTGTATAGTTTGGCACCATAGTGAAATTTCATGATTTTAGAGATAATATTATGAACAAAAACCAGATTTTTCTTTCTATTATGGGTCATTTAATTGCTCTAAGTGCTTTTAAAAAAACCCTACATATTCAGCCAGTTACATATTCTTTTCTATACTACCTTAGTCTTTTGATCAGGGAAATAACAATGCTGACTTCAATTTGAGGGCTCTGGGTGGGAGGAGAGGTGTCACTGTAGTAGTGGAGGAATAAGTATGAGCCAGTAGCTTGGAGAAGAGAAGGAATAAGAGTGATCATTAGAGTGGGAGCAGATAACCTATTAGAATAATTTGGCAGGTCTATTACATGCTGTAGCCAGGTGTGTGTGTGAGGAAGAGAGAGACATGGCCTATTAATTTTTAGCATGCAAGCTGTTAAGTGCTGCTGCATTGATATTTAGCACAATGTAGGCCCTTAATAAAAGTTAGGAATCCCAACTTAGATTTTTTTAATATAAAATTTTTACTTTCATTTTTCTTTTCTCCAGGTATTCAGTTGAAGATTTATTTTTCTTCCTTTCTGACCATCATAGGGAGTTCCCATCATGGCTCAGCAGAAACAAATCTGACTAGCATCCATGAGGATGCAGGTTCGATCCCTGGCCTTGCTCGGTGGGTTAAGGATCCGGAGTTGCTGTGAGCCGTGGTTTAGGTGGCAGATGCGGCTCGGATATGGCGTTGCTGTGGCTGTGGGGTAGGCCAGTGGCTACAGCTCTGATTTGACCCCTAGCCTTGGAACTTCCATTTGCCTTGGGTGCGGCCCTGAGAGACCAAAAAAAAAAAAAAAAAAAAAAAAAGACAACTCCCACTTTTCTTTTACCTTCCCAAAGAAAATTTTAAAGAATAACGATCTGCCGCTTTCTAGTTCTCTCTTACTTTAGGCAAGGATATTCCTATTCCAATTTGGTAATTTAAAAATGTTTTAATTTAGTATCTACTATGTACCAGACAATGGAACAGATTTCCAAAACTTATGATCTCAATACTGGAAAAGAGTTTTTTTAAAAAAGAAATTCTAGGTCACATTTAAAATTTATGTCTATGTCTAAGTGTTATACATTTTAAATTCTTTTGCTATTTTGGGCATAGTTTATAGCTTTTTAGAAAAGGAATAAATGAAGTCTGAGGAATCCACTGCTCCTGTTCCTTACTGTGTCAAAAAACAAACACAGTTTTTTTATTTTGTTTAGTTTGTTTTGGCCATGGCATGCAGCAGCTTGATATGGGATCTCAGGTACCAAACCAGGGATTGAATTCAGGGCACAGTGGTAAAAGCGCCAAATCCCAACCACGAGCTCACCAGGGAACTCCCAAACCTCAATTCTTGTATGTAATTATTTCTTCCTAGCCAGTTATTATTTATTGTTTTTTTTTTCCCCTGGGTTATAAACAAAGATGAATGTGACTTGTGAAATTCAGTGTTTTAGTTCCTTTGGTTTCTAAAAAAGTAGCTCCAGTGCTAAACATCGGAAACTGAAGCATCCTCTCAGAACGTGGAAAAAGCAAACATTAAATTTCCAGGGAGTTGTCTTTGAAGCCTTTAACAAGTGTCTAGTATTTCACTGAGCTCTTCAGGATCCCAGCTACCACTGTCAGCTCTAAAACAAGTGGCTCAGCTCCCCAGGAGAGATGGAGTTCCAGCTCAACTTAGCCTTATTACCAGAGTCTAGGAAGCAACTCAAATGTTTCTCAGTAGATTCATCTGGAATGTTTCCTTAGTTGCTTTGATGGTTTGGAATAGAGAGAACTTGCTGATTTATAGGTAAATCATGATTTCCTAGAAATTATGGCTAATTTCAGGCTACATTAGGGTGCCCAATCAGTAGTTGAGCAGGCTTTTGGGTGGAAGCATTACAAGGGAGACTGACAGGACTGGTGAAATTCCCTGACACACTTGGATAGAAGTTTAGATAGTGATGAAACTACAGAGAGGCTTGTTGTTGATGCTCATAGGTGGGCATTTAGTGTGGATCTTCTTCACTTGATCTAAATTCATTCTCACCACTGTCAATCTCTAGAGCTATCTTTCAACATCAAAGACAAGATCTGAGTACTGCCACTTCCTTCTAGAAACCACCAGGAAAACATAACATTTTTAGCCTTATGGATTCTCTTCAGTTTGCAAATTGTATTTTGATTTGTCACTGAATTTGTCAGTGATTGATATCTGCATCCACAACTGAAGATGACTGGGTTTTTCCAAAGTTTATGGATATTCAACCTTTCCCTCCAAAAGAATTAAAGGCAGGTTATAAAAATAAATCCAATGATATTTTTCTAGTTCAAGGCTGTTTCTGAAATGCAAAATGTCCTTAAGGATTTTTTCAATTTTAATACAAAGCATGCAAAATAACAGAGAAGTAGCAAAAATGCATTTTACTTTCTGTATTGCTTTTGCCCCAGAATTACCCTCACCGTAATAATCAAGAGGAGTTTGACACCTGAAACTGGGCAGAGCTCCTGGGCTAGCCAAAGTCAGTACTACACACCCAGTGGTGTTCTCAGAACACCTTTGATTTCACCACCCCTGGGTGTTCACGGAGAAGGGATGACACTGAAAGGTATGCAGCCAAACAGTCGTTGTTAACTGTAAGTGTCATCTTCTGCTGGGAACTAAGATAATTAAGTAATTGCTTTCATGCCACCACTTACAGATGCTATGGCCTCTCTCTGGAAAATAATAACCCTTTCAGTGGACCAAACCCATACTTTATAGCATATAACTTTTTAGGGTTCTGCAGTGTTTAGCATTTGAAATTATAGTTTGGATGCATTTCAGAGGAGCACAGCCAACTTGGCGATACTCACTGTCTGCCCAGCCAACCCAGACCCCTTCAGAAGGTGATTTCCAGTCTAAATTTCTCAGACCTTGTTTTCCCCCTCCTATTTCCTTCTCCATTATGTTGCTCGCATTCATTACTTATTAGCTGTGCCAGCAGAAACACTGGCTGAAAAAGTCAGGAAAAGCACAATCAGTCCAAATTGAAGGTCGGTAGGCATATAGATGAAAGATTTAGTGGGGAAGAAAATATGGTTTTAAATGACTGTTTGGGATGCTTTCAGATTTTATTAATCCATGATATTTGTGATATTATTTATCAAAGGAAATAGATCTTTCTGTGTCCTCTCAACTTATGAACATGCTCAAGTGAATCCCCATTTTACAAACCACACTCTCAGTTTTTTCCCTTCAGTTTTCCCCTGGTACCATCACAGATTTACACTGCTCTGAAGGTTTCTCCACTTGCTTCCTTCCCATCAACTCCTCAGCCTTCTGCATCTGACATTCTCTTCTGTCACCCGATATTCCTGCTACCCCTGGTGTCACCAATGTCTCACTGATTGCTCTGTGCACTGGCTGCTGTCTATCCTACATTTGGTACTTCATTCTTTACTTCATGAATCTCTCTTCTCCCATTAGATCCTCTAACCTACATCCTTCTAGCTATTCTCATATCATTCTGACCAACCTCTTTCTGGCACCTTTTCCTCCACCCACGTGATAAATGTTGCTGTAGTCCTGGGTTATGTCCTTTGTAAGCTGCTTTACTCCATACGCTTCACCCAAGTAAAATTCCTCACTTTGTGGAGTTCCCATCATGGCACAGTGGTTAACAAATCCGACTAGGAACCATGAGGTTGCAGGTTCGGTCCCTGCCCTTGCTCAGTGGGTTAACGATCCGGCATTGCCGTGAGCTGTGGTGTAGGTTGCAGACGCGGCTCGGATCCCACGTTGCTGTGGCTCGGACCTAGGCCATAGGCTGGTGGCTGCAGCTCTGATTCAACCCCTAGCCTGGGAACCTCCATATGCCGTGGGAGTGGCCCAAGAAATAGCAAAAAAAAAAAAAAAAAAAAAAAATTCCTCATTTTGGTAGAATAAATACCTATTTGCTAATGACTCCCACATAGGAGTCATTAGCATATGACTCTCCATACACACACACACACACACACACACACACACACACATGTATATCTATGTATATATGTGTGTATACAGCGTGTATCTCCAATATCAACTTTCATTCAAGTTTTGGATTTCTACATTGAGTTTCCTGTTTGTCATCATCACCTACATAGTTCATTGGCCTCTCAAATGGAAATGACTGTGGTGAATTTCTATCTTTCCTCCTTCATCAGCTCTTCTTGGAGTATTCTCTTTCTTGTAGTGTCTTCACCATTTATCCAATTTAGAAATCCAGAATTTCACTTTACATCTTTCATCCTATCAGTTGTCTAGATTGGCTAGATTTTTCTCGAAATACTTCTTTAACAAATCCCTTTTCTCCATTCCTACTTGAACTTAGTTCTAGTCTTTGTCATCCCTTGCTTGGATTAATGCAATGTTTTTTCTAATTGTTTTTTTCTCCCATTAATTGTTTCTCCCTCTCAGACCTACCCTCCATGATGCTATCTGAAGTATATTAAATCTTATATAAAGTAAAATGCAAACTTGACCCGTGTTACATCCTTGCTTAAATCTTTCAACTCTTAATCATCTACACTATAAGCTCTATAGGTTAGAATTTAAGGTTGTTTAAATTTTATTTTTATTTTTAGGGCCACACATGTGGCATATGGAAGTTTGTAGGCTAGGAGTCAAATGGGAGCTGCTGCCAGCCTACACCACAGCTACAGCAAAGCAGGATCTGAGCTGAATCTGCGACCTACACCGCAGCTCATGGCAATGTCAGATCCTTATCCCACTGAGGAGGCCAGGGATCAAACCCTCATTCTCATAGACACTACTCAGGTTCATTTCCCCGGAGCCATGTCAGTAACTCCCAAGATTCTCATTATGAAAATAATCTCCCACTCTTCCTTCTGACCCCTCTCTGCCTACTCTAAGCTTCTGTATTGACTAGTTTTCAATCCCTACACATGCTGGATCTTGCATCTAAGATGTCTTCATATGGTCTCTCATTCTTAGAATGACCTCCTCTTCTAGTGCCTAACTCCTTTAAGGCTCAGATCTGGTGTTACATCTACCAGGAATCCTTCTCTAGCACCTCGAAAGCAAGATTATGCACCCGTCCTTAGTGATCCTATAATACTATGTCCACAAATGTTACCATGTTTTACCACATTACAAAATCATTAATCTTTAGTGTTCTGTGTCCACTACTACAAACTCTAAAGACAGATGTTTCTAGCTAGCATGAACATATGTGTGCTCCATGTGACTTCTGTAGTACCTTGTGCATGATAGTGACTTAGCAAATGTTGACTTTATGAAGGTCGTGTTGATTAGATGTTGAAGTTTGCCTCAACTAAGACTTTTAGGTACAAGTACCTCTTGATTTATCATTGCTAAGATTTTTCAGTTCTTTATGATTTCTTCTCAAGTGCTATCTATTTAAGATAACAATTACAGATCCTTTCATGATACTTCATAATGATAATTTTGTAAGTTTTAACACTTCCTTTTCACAAGGACTTTAAGTTATACTTTTGTAGAAAGTTTTACATTCTGTGTCAGCACCTGGGAACCCCTGGGAGGAGGTGGGAAACACAAGGAAAGCAAGCTCAACACACATCTCTAGTTCATTGACAAGCCAAGTTCCTTCTGGGATGATAAGTTGCTAAGCACTAAAGTCCTCGTCATCTTTAGTGAATGAGAGGAAGAGGTGGTGTGGAAAGAACATCCTGTTTTGCAGAACCTCAGTGACTGAAATGTTGTCATCTCATGTTATTTTTTTTTTCTTCCTTAGTGCATCTGTTTAATCTTCTGCTGCCCCCAATAGTAACATGGTTGATTTAGGTCAATGAGGTCCAATTCATGCATAAGAAAAACAGGACAGTGAATTCCTTTCTGACAGCCCTAAAAAGTTATAGTAGTACACAAAACAGTCCTAGGTCTCACAAGTACCATCTTCTCATTCCTGGAAATCTTTGAATGATGTGATACCCATCATGATGACTTTTTATCAGCCCTCCTGTCTGAATCATTGTATTACCAGAGGCAATTTATTTCTATTTTATGAAGATACTTAGTTTGAAAACATCCACCAGTATAATGAGGCAAGTTCTCATTAACAAAATTGAGGTTATATGAGAAAAGAGTTGTTCTACTAGCAACTTGAATGCCTGCTGTATACCAAGCATGTACTAAACACTTTACATATGTTCTCTTATGTAGCCTGCACAGTAACATTCTGAAATAAGATCTATTATCCCATTTTTAATATGTGGAATCCAAGCTCAGAGGGCACAAGTAACTGTCTTGAGGTTTTACAAATTGGTAAGTACCTGAACTTTAATGAAATGTCAGTCTGTTTTGTCTCAGCTAAAGTACTCTAAAGCTCCTTGTTCTTTTTGCTAAAACATAGCTTAATTTGACTCTTACAGCTACTTGGCATGTTTTTAGCTTTAATAAGCTATGTAGTGAAAGTAGTAGATATGTCATTTCAAATTCCTGAATGATGAGTACCTTTAATACTAACAGAGTCTCAGATGCCAGAACTTAACAAATATCAGCAATAATTACATGTTAGCATTTTTTATTTGTTATTGAAGCTATAGGCTATAGCAGCATTTTTATTCACAAGGAAGGATGAGAGATATCTCTTGCTTTCATGGGTCACGTAACCCATTTGGGTTAGTCAGTCCCTAAGTTTGTGATGACAGCTTAACATGTTGAAAGCACTTATCTATATGGCTCTTTAGTTGTGTTTGATTTTGGTCTTTGAAATGAAAGGATTGGAGGAGTACTAACCTCATAGCACTTGCTTACTCATGAAACATGGTTTTATCAAACATAAAAGGAAAACAACTTGACATTGCTCTTTAAGACCCATTTGAAAATTCTGTATGGTTATTTAAAGTTTGCAGGTTCCTTACCTCTTCAGAAACTCACTCAGAGGAAGCAAGTCTTAAATTAGAGAGAAATATTGCTAATTAGGAACTTCAACCTGAAGGTTCCAAATCCTTAAATCTTTCTAATAAAAGGAGACACACACTCTGAATATGAAATTCAATTCGTTTTTCTTTTCTAATAAGGGAAGAGATGATTTTACCATGTTTAAGAAAATGTTTTGGATTTTAGTCACTTTATTTTAATTAAAATACCTGGCTAAATCCCTTCTTTGCTATTTTCTCAAGTTCATCTTGGGTACATAAGATTATTTTCTAAAATATTAGATTAAAATGTGACTAAATGCACTCACCCACCTATTATAAGCTTTAAAAAATTCAGTTAGAGAAGATGGGCTATGGCGTTTCCCTTTTAAAAATAAAATAGATGTTCTTTATTATGGGAACATACCATAGAGTCTTAACTTTCCAAAATTGTGTCAAGATTATATTTCATGGATTGAAAAGAAAATATCATATCAGCATAATACTTAGATCCAATCAAGTAGGCAGATAAAATTTTATAGGCTATAATAATAACAAATTATATAGTTCAAGAACAACTTTTGACTTCACTTAAACCTAGCCATGCTATTTAAAAAGACAAAGGAGGCAGTGAGAACTTAGCTGGGTTTCAAACCCATAAAGCTGGCTCTCAACAGCATGAGTCACTCAGAGATAAAGACATCCAGTGATTTACTTGAATTATGCACTGCCGGCCTAGAAAAGATTTGGGAAATTAACAGTGTACTCACTTTTTTTGATGGCATGGCAAAAGAAAGGCTAATTCATAAAAAGGAGAAACCCCTTTCATTTGACATTGGATTTCCTCCTAGCTCAAACACAAATGGCATTACTAATAACAACGCAGTGTGCTGGGAGTCAAGATGGAGATTGTGTGCCTTAAAGAATAGGCTACCATCTTTTGAGCATAATGAAGTCAACTTGGGTAATTTTGAGTCTATAAATGGTCTCATTTGACAAATTTATCTCTTCTTTTTTTTTTCTTTTTTTAAAGAACATCAATAAGAGTTCATTAATTTCCCAACCAGCTGTGCTTTGTATTAAACTTGACAGTTTCCATTTTACCCTGTGAATGATTTCTTGTCCTGGTTGGAATGTAAGATTCAGGTATATGCAGATGCTTTATGGAGTCTTAGGATGATGTACGATTATAATGAGAAAGCACATTATCTACCATCTTTTGCCTTGGAAGATATTGACAATCTGGGTGAATAGCCTAGCCTAACTGAGAAACTAGGCCAGGCTAAGTCAACAACAATCTCAGCATCATGACACTTGGTGGTACAAGTGTCCTCCCCAGTGCTGTCACTGCCACTCCCGAAGCCGGGAAAGGGCTGGGGCTCATGAGAACAGAAATCCAGGGCTCAGCCAGGCCCATACAGGGGTCCTCACCAGTGGAGGAATGACTTAGATGGTTAGCTGGGACCTCCTCAGAGATGGAATAAAAGAAACAGGAAATGGTTTCTTAATACCAAGAAATCGTTCCTCCCAGGCTCCAAGAAAGTCCAGAATGTGATCAATCAATCATTTTCTCGAACCTGAATGCATGCATTTGTCAGGTTACCTCTGTAATAGCTGCAGCCGTGCCTTTTGGCCTCTGGCTGTTTGCTTATTCACAAAGCATAAGTCTTCTGATGGCCGCTTTTGCCCTATACAGTTGCTTCATGGCGGAAACTTGGATGTTTCACGGTGTCCTTAAAAGCAGCTTTTCACTTCTATCTCCTGGCTGCTCACTTTCACAACCTGGGCAGCCCTTGTTATGTCTCCTCCTCCACGTTCCTGCCTAAGGGACACTAATTTGCAGGGAGGATGATTCTGATTCTGGCCTTGGTTTCCCTCCCACATAAAGCATCTCTCTCTTTTACCAGCATAGTCTCCTGATACTGGGAGTGATTTTGCAGCCTTGTTTCTGTGAGTATGCTCATATCATTCCTAGTTTAATACTGAACTTTTTTTTTTTTTTTTTGGTGTTTCTCTTAGCATAATTTGTAAATTACTTCCCAGAGTCACCCTTACTAAATGTCTGTGAACTTATTGTCCAGAAAGGCTTGACAAGCAGAAGCTGCTGCCTGGGGGCTGGAATGTACCACTTCCTGTTCTTTCTCTCCAAGCCAAAGCATTCTATCCAAACAAAAACTCAACTCCGTGTACATGTGACCCAGAGTGAGTTTGAAACGAAACTCTCTGAAGATGAAAAACTTTACACATTAACTCCTGGTTTCACTCCATCTACTTATAGTGCCTAAGACCACAAAAAGGGCCTTTCAAAAAGAACCAAAATAAACAAAAGGATAGCTCAAGCTGTGGGCTAAGGCAAACAAGGAACCCACTGCCACAGAGAGCATCAGATGAACTGCTGCTACGTTCTGACAAAATGTCAAAAACTAAGACAATGATGTTGTCATGTTTAAGTAATTGACCCCACAGCCCTGACAGGACACTACACAATCCTCCTAGCATATTTCAGTGTAAAGAAAATTAGTACTTAGACCCCAACCCTGGGTGTTTATAACCAGATTAGCAGAAGAATGCCATGTCTTCACTAGGAAAAAAAAAACACTATGACAACGGTATGATTCTTCTGTTATAAAAACCTGGGATTCATTTTGCTGTTTTCCTTGTAGCCATGCTTCCAGTTCTTCTATCAATAATTTACTTAGGATATAATGTGAACCCTACCAAAACAGGCACCTACCAAGAAAGTACACTGAAGGCTTGCTCTTTCTTTTCTTCAGGAGATGAATTAACAATAGGTCATAACATGAATGGAAACAGGAAATCACTGGCCAATTATGAGGTAGCTCCCCATAAAAGGGCAGAGTGAGGAAAGAAAACTCATTTTATACAAAAGAAGATGCCACCCAAAAGAGGGAAGACATTGAGAAGAGGGTAGGAGTTGGAAAAATGGTGATGATTCTGGGTTTGGAAGTGATAGTAAGTATGTCGTTGATGAATGTGGGGAGGACTGAGAAGGCTGAGCACCAGTTATAAATGCCTTGAGCTCTGGACACAGCAGGTTCAGGAGCCAGTGTTGTCTCTGCACCAGTTCAGGTCACTGCTGAGGATGCAGTTCGATCCATGGCCTCATTCAATAGGTTAAGGATCTAGGGTTGAGCAAGCTGAGGTATAGGTCACAGAGGGTGTGCCATAGGTCACAGCTGTGACTTGGATTTGATTCCTCGCCGAGACCAGCTCAGCAGGATGGGGCTGAAGAATGGGTGCTATGGAACTTAAGGAAAAAAAGTTAACATAAAACAAGACACAGAGACATTTATCTTAAGTAAAGGTAGGAACCAGGGGACTCAAGGTCTCAGGGACCAAGAGCCCTGCCTCAAGAAACCACACTGCTTGTATTGTGCTCTTGAGGATTATGTCAAGTGAAAAGGGGGTTGTGGGTGCAGGATATAGGGGTTTTTTTATTATATTAAAAGTCACTTAGCTGGTAAATGGTTAAACTTTTTACTCTAAACTTTAGGCATTTAAGAATGATTAGCATATGAGTTAGCTATCTATGCATAGCATTTCAGAGAATCCTCACTGTGCTTCAGCAAACCAGCATGCCTATTTGCGGCAACCTTGTGTGCCTAGGTTTGCACCTTGGTTCTCTTTGCTAATGCATATTCTGCAAACGACCACTCATAAACCATTTAGCCATGAGGTTCCTCTTTCTCTTATTCTTTAGAGGACATATCATGCTTGTGCAAATGGCGTGCCAATCTGCACAGGTCCGGTGCACCTAGACCATTGTATTCTGTCCTCATTCAGCTGACCCCGCGAATAACCCATGCCCTTAGGTCTTTGTTCTTAAGCTTAAATCATTTACCATCACTGTGACTGTTTTTCAAGCCGGAAGGTGGAATAAAGTAAAGAAGGACAAGATGGAGTTTTCAGCAAAGAGGCTAAGGAAATATTATAAAAACATGTCTTGCAACAATTCCTGACCTAGGACTTCCATATGCCACAAGTACAGCAAAAAAAAAAATAATAATAATAATAATAAATGCCTTGGGCTCTGGACAGGCAGGGCATGAAAACTCACTAATGAGTATGACACTGGAGGTAGGCTGCCATGGTAGCTTTGAAACCATGAACCTTGCCTTAGCACTGTTCTGGTACAAACTTTAGGACAGAAATTTTGTGACATGGGTAGCACTTCCCCTCTCTTAAGCCCTTGTCTTCCCTGGTGAGATTCCCCAGCACCCAGCATTCATGAGACAGTTCCTTGCTAGTGAGCAGCATGGCAAGTGCCCAGCAGAACAAGTACAACACAGCTTTATTTTGTACTGCTTAGCATCTCTGGGATGACCAAGACCTGAAACAGCTGTAACTCACAGGCCTGGCCTGTTCCACTGTAGGAATCCACTGAGATCTCCCCATATATCCCCATGGGTGGGGAAGTACCCATTCCTCACCCTCAATATTTGCTCCCACAGAATAGGATACCATCTTGGCCCCTGTGGTAGCTACAGAAGCTGGGGTTTGCTCTCAGATCATACCATTTACTTGCAACTCTCCAAAGCCAGGTTCTTAAGCCCCTAGCATCTTGCTCATTGCCAGGGCTTTGAGAAAAACCAAGGCAGGCAATGCTCCCCCTTCCTTGACTCTACCATTTTCATGTGCATTAGGGAACTCCTCCATATACAGTCAGCAAGGAGTGGGAGCCTTGGATGAGGCATAGAAAGGACTTTTCTTGCAGACAGAAGGTACATCAAAGACTTTTGCTGATCAGTGGTGTGATTAACTAACTGAGGGGGGTCCTCAGGATATGGAACTTTCAATGCTAAGACTGTGAAAATCTCAGGCCAACCAAGATAAATTGCACATAAAACTGTATAGGAAACCACCTCGTTTTCCCTTATATGACATAAAACTTTTAATTTTGATTCTGCTACTTTGGAACTTGTTCAAAAAAAGGCTGAAAATTGCATGCTTAACAAATTATTATAATAGGTATATAGATAGAACATAATCAATTTTAGAATAATAAAAAAAAATTCTTCTGCAAGCACTTACATACTGATACAGATCTGTCAACTTTGTCCTTAAGTTGTACTTTAAAGTGAGATTCAAGGCTTTCAGTTGGATAGTTCTGTTAGAATAACGGTAATAATTATAACTAGAATTTATATAGCACTATGTAACTTTGAAGATTTTTTTAAATTCCTTTTCTTATTTGTCCATATACTAATTTTGGGAATGCTATTTTCATGCACTTTTTTTTTTTTTAAATGAAGAGAGTGAGGCTTAGAGGAGTTCAAAGACTTGCAAAAGACCATACAATTCATAAACAACAGAATAGGATCTCAAATGCAATACAAAACCTGTGCTTTAAAATTCTTAAGCAATTGGAGTTCCCGTCGTGGCGCAGTGATTAACGAATCCGACTAGGAACTATGAGGTTGCGGGTTCGGTCCCTGCCCTTGCTCAGTGGGTTAAGGATCCGGCGTTGCCGTGAGCTGTGGTGTAGGTTGCAGACATGTCTCGGATCCCGCGTTGCTGTGGCTCTGCTGTAGGCCGGTGGCTACAGCTCTGATTGGACCCCTAGCCTGGGAACCTCCATATGCCGTGGGAGCGGCCCAAGAAATAGCTAAAAAAAAAAAGTAAAAAAAAAAAGTAAAATTCTTAAGCAATACACCAGCCAAAGGGAATAGCACATGCAAAAGCCCTGAGGTATTTTGAGAGAGTTTGACATTCTCAAGAAACAGAGCTTTGTAGAACAAGCATGGTAAGAGATAAAGCTGCAGAACTTCTTTTGGGTGCGGAAGGCAGTGTGCCATGAGGGCCTTAGTAAAGAGCTTGGCCTCTGAAATATGGGAATAGAATGATACTGAAATGGATGAGTGAAATGATCAATCTTGTATCTAAAAAAGTTTACAGTGTTGCTTTGTGCAAGTTTGGGAAGGTTAGTTAGGAAGCTATTGAGGTTGTTCAAGCAGGGAATGTGGTGGCTTGGACTAGGGCTGTGGCAGTAGAGGTAGAGAGAAGTGGGTGGATGGGAGAGATATTTAGAGTGTAGAATCGGTGGACTTGATTGGATGTAGGGAATGAGAGGGAAGGCCATATGAAGGTTGACCTTGGACAGACAAAGTTCCATGGAGAATCAGCATGACAGAGGTCAGAATGCTGACCTTTCAAAGGCGTTACAACTTCACCAGATAACTCCACAGGATAACTTAGTAAACTTAAAATAGAGTCCACTGTACACAGTGCTAAGTATACAGTACCCATGAGTGGAAACTGAGAAACAACAACGCCCTCTCCACTAGGGCAGGCCTCTCTCTGAACCTGTTTTCAGAGCAGTCAGCTGAAAATGAGCCCTTAGAACCAGTTAAGATCTTAAAGCCAACTAGGCCTAATGCCATTTACTGAAATACATCGTTTTTCTGTTTTTGTGTTTAACTATCAGAATTTAAATATTTTTTTATCTACCAAACAATACATCATTAAGTTTGGAGCATAGGAAAACAAAGCAAAATAGCTGAGGAAAACTAAAACTGGAGAAAAGTGAAAAGGATTTTGTCATTCCCCTCCCCCCCAAAAAATTATTTTTTTTTCCATGTTTTGGCTTGTGGAAGTGAATTAATAAGTGAATACTTTACTGTCTATATTTCTTGAATTATGAAATTTATTCCTTTCCATTCTCCTGGTAGTAAGTTTAATAGTGTCCCCAGAAATTCATGTCCACTCAGAACTTCAGAATGTGACTTCATTCAGGAACATGGTTTTTGCAGATGTAATTAGTTAAGGATCTGGAGATGAAATCGTCCTGGATTGAGAGTGGGCCCTAAATCCAGTAACATATGTCTTTACAAAAGAATAAAGGATGCTGAGACAAAGAGGAGGGCCACATGAAGACAGAGGTAGGATTGGTTTCACAGCCACAAGCCAAGGAGCACCTGGAGCCACCAACAGCTGGAAGAGCGAATTCAACCCACAGCAACCTGAGACTTTCAAAGGGAGCATGGCCATGCTGACACCTTGATTTCAGACATCTCACCTCCAGAACTGTGAGAGAAGAGATTTCTGTTGTTTTAAGCTACCAAGTTTATGGTAACTTGTTATGGCTGCCTAGGAGACTATTAACACCCACTAAATAAATGTGGAACAAATGGTTACTATTGTCTGTGCTTTGGTCCAAACTTGTTCCCTGGTTTCTGTCAGGAGCCACAAGGAGTATGTGATGTACTTTTCAAAAGAAAACACTGACAGAAAGGAGTTTTGGGTGGGAAAATTGGTTCAGACTTAGACATGTGTTTTAGTTGTCTGTGCATATCTAAGTAGATGTTGAACTGTCAACTGGATATATGGCTCTGAATTTCAGACCATATATCCAGTTGGTCTGGATAGGTCTGGTCTAGGTATATATCTGGGAGTTGTCTATGTACAAGTGGAACATGACTCACAGGACTGGTTGAGATTGCTGAGGATGTGAGTGTGGTGAATGAGAAAAGAGGAAGACTTTAAGCAGTTCCCTCAGGAATTCCATCATTTAAACATGGGTAGAAAATAATAAATGCTGGAAAGAGTGTGGAGAAAAGGAAACCCTCTTACACTGCTGGTGGGAATGTAAACAGGTACAGCCACTATGGATAATAATATGAAAATTGCTTCAAAAACTAAAAAAATAGAATTACCATAAGATCATCAATCCCACTCCTGGGTATACATCTGGAGAAACTATACTTTGAAAAGATACATACACCCAATGTTCACTGTAGCACTATTCACAACAGCCAAGGCATGGAAATGACCTAAATGTCCATAAACAGATGAATGGATTAAGATGTGGTACATATATACAATGGAATATTACTCCGCCATAAAAATGAATGAAATAATGCCATTTACAGCAACATTAGATGGACCTAAAGATTATCATACTGACTGAAGTCAGTTGAGCAAAGACAAATATCATATGCTATCACTTATATACGTAGTCTAAAAAAGGGACTTATGAACTTATTTACAATAGAGAAATAAATCAAAGACATAGAAAACAAACTTATGGTTACCAAAGGGGAAAGTGGGTGGGAGGAGTAAATTAGGAGTCTGGGATTAAAATATATACACTACTGTATATGAAGTGGATAACTAACAAGGACCTACTACATAGCACAGGAAACTAATTAAATCTTGTAGTAACATATAATGAAAAATAATCTTAAAAATAAGAGATTATATATCTGTGTGTATAACTAAATCAATTTGCTGTATACATAAAACTAATACAATATTGTAAATCAACCTTATTTCAATAAAAGTTTTAAAAAAATAAATGCAGATAGAGGAGGAAGAGACACTAAAGGAGAAGAGAAAGGAAGAGTGGAAAAGATGAGAAAAAAAAACAGGAGAGGAGGGTGGCATGTCTTTTATCCCAGGGGAGGAAGCTATCTGCCTGTGCTAAATGCTGAGATGTCAAATAAGATACTGAGTGAACGTGACCATTGGTGTTAGCAACGCGAAGGTCACTCGTGGCCTCAGCAAGAGTAGGTTAGGTAAGGTGGGATTCAGATTGCAATAGTTTGGGAAGCATAGGCATAATTGAAATACTTTAATATGTTTTCTAAAAGGGAGAAAGTAAATAGAAAGACAGAAAGCTTCACAAAGCTTGGCTATAAAAGGGAGTAGAATAGGAATGCTCTGTTTGTGTGTGTTTTAAGATAAAAATGACTTTGGCAAGTTTAAGTGCTCTTGAAAAGGAAAGCTGACAGGGGGTGGGGAGAATTGTTTGAAGGGAATGAGTTTGAGAATACAGAGTGGAGAAAGGAGAAAATCAATAGGGCAGAGTTCCATAGGAGGGATTCGTCAGACACATGGAAGAGCTGGCTTTATATAGGAGGTATGATCTTTCCTCCATTGTGACAGCAGGAAAGGCAGGACAGGTGGGAATAGCTGTGGATTGGCAGGTATAGATTTTGTGGTGGAAAGGTCAGGTTGGGAATTATCATCTAATATATCTTTTCCCAGAAAGTTAAATGTTCATGACTTAATTTTTCACTACTTCAGACTCTACACTACTTTACACTGAGATCCCCGTCAATACCTGCAATGAAGCCAAATAAGCAGTATTTTTGGACTGTGATTTCTCTCAAACTTCAGACCACATAACTGTAATTGGCTAAAGTGTCAGTTCACTGCACTGTTTTTATAAAGTCTGGCAATTTTTTTTAATTACTAATATCTCCAGAAAATGGCATACCTATTCATAGAAATTTAATGTTGTTCTACTTTCCTGAGAGAGATAAATTACAATAGTTTCCAAAAGGAAAATAAATATGCATATTCATTAAAAAAATCTCTTTGGAGATGTCCTAATTGATTCAACCAAACTTTAACAAATGTAAGCAGTCATATATAGGATAAGTGCTGTTTTGTCATTATCCTCTAAGTTAAAATTGAAGAAATATTATAAAGTCGTACATTTGTCATACATACAAATGCTCATATGCTTACATACAATATACAGCAAGTGAATAGGCAGACATGTAGAGAAATGATTTGGTAGTCGGGTTGGTAGTGAAACCACTTAACTATTCTACTGCTCCTGTTACCAGGCATAAAATCATCCGAATTTAGCAACTGGCTCTTAACCTTTGAGTTTTCTGGCTCAATTCTTTATGTAAGAATTCTAGTATCATGCCTGAGCAACACTGTATAATAAACCAGATACTACTTTGAAATGTGTGTAGTCCTCTGAGAATCCTTTTTTTTTTTCCTTCTGCATAAGTGGTTTTTCTTCTGAATTTAATCCTTTTGTCCCTTATTAAATTCCTAATGGCATATTCACCCTCAGGAATTGCAAGAAGCATGGAGCATTCCCACCTGTCTTCTTGGGCACAGTAATTATCACCTGATAATGCTTGTGATAGGAAGGGCAGCATCCTTGGAAATCAAGGCTGAATATTAATGGATGTTAATTCACTATTTCATCTTGTAACATTGTTTAGCTGCTGTACTTGTTAGCCTTCTGATCTACAGTTAATAAGCCATTCTTGGAGTTCACATTATGGCTCAGGGGAAATGAATCTGATTAGTATCCATTAGGACACAGGTTCAATCCCTGCCTCGCTCAGTGGGTTAAGTATCCAGCATTGCCATAAACTGTGGTGTAGGTTGCAGATGCGGCTCAAATCCTATGTTGCTATGGCTGTGGTGCAGGCCAGCAGCCACAGTTCGAATTCAACCCTTAGCCTGGGAACGTCCATATGTCACAGATGCAACACTAAAAAGACAAAAAAAGAAAAAAATAAGCTTAAGAAAATAAACCATTCTTATTACTGTTGGAGGTGAGGGAACTGGCATTCCATCAATGAAGTTAAGTAAATTTTGCCACATTTTGTCTTGCTTTACAGAGGACAGCAGTTTCTATAATTCATCTCAGAAATGTATTCATAGGGCAATTATATGGCTATAAATGTAACAGCATAAAGGTTTTCTTGTAAAGCCCAAGTACTATTCATTTAAAAATATGCTAGATTTCATCAGACTTCTGACAATAGCAAAGTTACTTTTCATTTACCTTTGAAAAGTGATACTCCATTTGTATATGAATTTTTTCAGTTTCTGAATTTTTGGTTGAGGGCTTATAATTCAGTTTTTCTACTGTTATTTAGGGAATGTTGGGTTTCATTGTTGAACCAGATTTAAAATGATGATATAAAGAATATTATAAATTTAAATTTTCAAGGTTGGTAAACTGGATTCTTACAGATACCTAAAAATATTTTTGAAAATAAATGAAAACCAGAAAAAGAATTTGGAAAACAAGGGTCTAGGGTTCTAAACAACTCACTGCAAGGCCTTCAGCAAATCACTTAATGCCTCTGAACTTCTATGTCCTGACTATAAAATGAGAGTATCAGTCTACATGTTCTTTCTAATGTCTTTTTTGACTCTAACATTTCCAGGAAAACCACATGTTATGGGCCAGAGTATAAAAACTATAAATAATAATTTATTTTTTGTGGAAAAAAAGGAAGGCACACTAATTTATTGTATTACAAAATACAGGAAATAATACAGGCGTAATGCAATGGACATGGAGTGAATCTGTTTGGGGTTAAAATCATAGCTTCACGATTACTGGCCTTAAAAGCTCGAGTCATGCTCTCTGCAAGTTTCCTCACTTCTAAAACGGGAGTGATTGCTCCTCCTTGATGACTATGATAATAAACAACCAAACAGATACACAGGGCTTAGCATAGTGCCAGACACAGTAAGTGCTCAACAGAGGCTAGTCATTCTTTTTGTTGTTTTTGTCACAGAGAGTTGCTACAAGGAAAAAGGCGTCCACTACAATCAGATGCTCCATAGATAGTACCTATTCTTGACTCCTTTTTATCAGAATTTATGCAGTAGAAGTCTAAGGGTATAAGACTAGTTATACAATATGAGAAAAGAAGCATGAAAAATGGTCAGAAATTTTCCCAAGTCATGAGAATTAGACAAGGAGTTTCTGGGTGAGATCGATAATCCTACACTGGGGAAGTGGGCTCATGATGTTGACTCAAAGCAGAAATCCAACATGCTTAGCATTAAAAAACACACTGGGTTAGAAAACTAGGTAAGGGAATCAAAAGGTAATAAAAACACCTTCAACAACCAGGAAGTCAATTCACTCAACAGCAAAACCCCAGAGATGTGGGAAGACCTACAGAGGAAAATCAATGAAGTGAGAGTTCTTCCTTATATCCTGGTACAAGCAAGACACTGTGCCGAGCTCTCACCAATAGCCCTTTCCTAAACTTCCTACCTCCTTTAGCTGCTTCCTATCAGTATATCTTGATTCAGAAGACGCTGGACTTGTAAGCTGAATGCTCACTCTGCTGCACAGTTGAAATATGACTGAGGAAGACTCTTAGCCCAGTGGAGTTTGTTTCTCCTACCTGGGGAATGCACTGTGATGAAAGAATTACACAGTATAATCTGTTCCTATGCAATCTATATTTCCAAATTTTACAGTTGAAATTTCCAGTGGCTGCTTTGCTTTCAGTGAGCCCCTCTCACTGTCACCCCACCCTATTTCTGAGAGTTACTCAGGAGTCTTGGCATCTCTGGCAGCATCCTTTTAGTTTTTTCTGTTCTGATCTTTCTTTTTCCATTCCACTGTTGATTTGGCTGCTTCTTATACAGTGTAGCCATTTGATAAAACTGTCATTTATTGGCATACTTGCTCTTAGAACTAGGAAAGGGGCCTGGTTTTTTTTGTTGGTTTTTTTTGTTTTTTTTGTTTTTGTTTTTGTTTTTTTAGGTCTGAACCTGTGGCATATGGAGGTTCCCAGGCTAGGGGTCTAATTGGAGTTGTAGCCACCGGCCTACACCACAGCCACATCAACGCCAGATCCGAGCCGCATCTGCGACCTACACCACAACTAAAGGCAACGCTGGATCCTTAACCCACCGAACGAGGCCAGGGATCAAACCCGCAACCTCAAACCCACAACAGTCGGATTCATTTCCGCTGTGCCACGACGGGAACTCCAGGGGGCCTGCTTTGACCTTCTTCCAGCCACATACCACCCCATGGAGTGGGGAATCCACTGGACATATTTGCCCTTTCCTAAACTATGCTCTGGGTCTCTAGGACTCTAGAGTCTCCTGATCAAAGGGACTTTAAGCTTCAACTCTGGATCCTTCATCCTAAAGCTTGAACATGGAATGAGCACACCCTATAGGACAGCTAAGGATGGCTATTTGCTGTGAGTATGCATCTGGAGATTGGAAGTGTTGCCTGGGATATCTACACACAGGTGCATAAGCCCCTTCCTCACAGGGGACAGAGTGGGCATGGGATGGAAAGAGAAGGGGCTGGATTGTGGCAGCAGACAGAGGAGGGGGAAGAGAATTCTAAATTTGAACTGATTTTCCAAATCATTATAAAGATAATGATAAACTTGGCCAGCAGGAGGTTGGGTCATATTCTAGACAATTAGGTAGCTTGACTTGTAATGTTTCCATATTCGGGTGTGGGTGTGCAAGTCTCCTTTGTACTCCTTCCTGGGGCCCAGGTTGTTGGGGTGGGCCTGTCTGAGGAAAGTGACCACTTCTGATACCTCCTCTCCAGCTCTGAGGAGGGCTCTGTCCGCTCATTCCTCTCAGCACAGTGACACTAGTCAGTTACTTTAATAAGATTTCACTGAAGACCTGGAAGTAACCAAAGTCTACTGCAGAGTAACCAACAGCTATATTCAGGACCCACAACCTCAGTTGGACTGCAGACTCCCTAACCAGTTTCCACAGTTTCTGGTAACGTACAGACCAGCTCTGCCCCACCAACAAGGATCTCTAGGTACCTCCAAACTCCAGTCTAAGCCCAATTCTTTGGTGTTTTTCTTGTTCCTGTTTTCAGTGAAGTCAGACTTGTTATACTGAAGCCAGGATGATAGACAGTAACATTATCTGCTTCCTTGAGATAAGACCCCATCTACCTAACCAGCCCTCATTTGTGTGTAATTTGACCACAGTGGCCTGGCAGAGATCATCACAATTGTTCCCTCTATTTTTCAAAATCCTGATTGCTCCGTCTTCCCTAGCACATGTTTGGGTTACTAACAGAATGCGGCAGGGTCCGGGCAGCAGAGTATAAGCCCAGATCAATTTCCCGTCACAGCTTAACCCACACTAGGAGGAGGAGGGGGTGGAGGAAGTGAGACTCGCTGTTAAGTCCTTCTGTCACCGCCTTGCCTCAGCTCCCAGAAGCCTGTGAATAACTGCCTAGACAAAAAGACACAAACCTTCTAAGAACAAGGTATTCTTGATTTTAGGGTAGTCTAAATCAAGACCGGAAACAGAGTCCTGCTAATATTCCCAATTATGGAATTATACAGTTCCCAAATATAGCATTATAGAATTAAATAGAATTCAACATATCAGTTGGAAGCAGCAGTATGTGGATTACATTTTTATAATCCAGGGCTTTCTGAAAATATTAATCTCCATCTAAATCTATATCTGCAAGATTTTAAAGGTTCACCGAAGTCAGTTCTCCCAGAGCAAAGTATAAACCACTTGCTACCCCTCCTGCTTGGCAACTTTTAATCTTCAAAATTATTAGAATCAAATCTCTAATAAACATTTTTAAACAAATATTATTATTATCATTTTTTAAATTTTTATTTCATGTCTGTACCCACAGCATATGGAAGTTCCCAGTCTAGGGGTCGAATCTGACCCATAGCTACAACCAATGCCACAGATACAGCAATAGCAACACTGATCCTTGTAACTAACTGTGCTGGGCTGGGGATCGAACCCTTACCTCTGCAATGACCTGAGCTACTGCCATCAGATTCCTAATCCATTGTGCCACAGTGGGAAATCCAAACATTATTAAATATATTTACTAGGAGTTCCCACTGTGATGCAGCAGGTTAAGGATCTGGCATTGCCACAGCTGTGGCATAGGTTGCCGCTATGGCTCAGATTCGATCCCTGGCCTGGGACCTTTCATATGCCATGGGTACAGCTGAAAAAGAAAAAAAAAATACGTTTACTGCTAAACACATTCATGTTTATTATTAAAATGAATAATAATATCTATCCTATCTGCGCCATAGACTATTATAAAGATTGAAAGAGGAAACGGATGGAGAGCCAGGGTAACACACTAGCCCCTCTAAACACTGTGGAGTCAGAGCAGCTCAGTGACATTACTGTCAGCTACTCTACAATGTGGGATGTGTGGGTTTCAAAGGCAGGTTGTAGACTATAAAATGATTCAAAAGTTAGGTAATACTCTTTGTACAGAGGCTAGCTGTTCTGGTGATCATACTTGGATTCAATTCAATGTCTTACTGAGTGTCCTCTAAACATAAGCTGGTATAGGCATTGAAACTCAAACTACATTTTTTTGGCTAAAAGCAATATTTTTAACTGCTCAGCTGTGTTTATATCCACGCTAGAAAACCTGTAAGAGCTCCCCTGCTGCTGAAGACCAAAGATCTCTATTGTTTTCCTCCACTTTCCTCTTTAATCTTTTCACATGACCAGGGAGAAAGAATGTTAGGATCTGCCTTCATCTAACAAATGAATCATTTTGTTTTGTTTTGTTAGCATGAACACTATGTGAAAAACACAACTCCCAAGAGGAAGACCAGATTCCAGAATCAGAAGACCTGTTTTTAAGCTCTTCACAGTTGAATTATTTAACATGATCAAATCAGACTTTGATCATATGTCAAATTGGATTAAGAACACTACCTACCTCATAGGAGTGTTGTGAGGATTAAAGGAGATGATGAATATAAAGCATTTAGTCTAGTTGATGCAAATGTTAGTCATTTTAAAATATTAATTATATTATTTCTGAACTAGGTGCTAAAGAGTAGACACGGATTATAAATTAAAATCGTTAAGTGTAGAATCCTTCCAAAGGCAATAACTACTACAAATCAATAATGTGGTTGACAGTAAAAGACAGAGCACAACTTTTGTTATGCAGAATCCCATCTATGCAGAATACATCTGAGAAATGGGAAAAAAGTACATATATACCCTATATAAATAATGGGCACAAAATGAATCATGAGCAACCGGCAGCATATTATTATTGTAATATTTGATAGTGGTAATTTGATTCTTCTCATGAAACTCTATTATTCTACTATTGATTTTTCATAGAGAGGGTTATATTTTCCATGTTCATGGGCAGTGGCAAAGCTATTCCAACATGGTCCTATTCTAGAAGTTACCTTCTAGAAGTTCACTCCTGAGGTCAGTGTGCAGGACATACACAGAGAGATACACGGATTTCAAGGCAACACAGGCAGGGCAGGTATTTCCAGACTGTCACTAACTCCCTGCCTCGTTTAGTACAGAACATTGAGGGAAAGCAAACTCCTTCCCAGTAAAACAGCTTTCCAAGTCTAACCCTCAGCGCTTGTAGACTGAGATAGAGAATGGCCTGGAAAACAGTGATGGGGTCCTGATAGAAGAAAGAAAAGTGAGTTAATACACATAAGGAATTTAGAATAGCTTTGCGTATGTGGTAGATCCTTAATGAAAATTAGTTTGTATTATTTTTTTCCAGGAAAAGAAGAACTTGGATGCGCAGAAAGGTATCAGTAGAGCCTGGACAATTTGAAAAATGTGTAAAACAACTTAGAAATTTAGACCCCAAAAGCATAGCATACATGGATGTTTTGTTTATTTGTTTAAAATAATCAATTCCTTAGTAGATAAAGGAACTCATAATCCTACCTTTTGCAGTCGGTCTCATGGAAGTTAACTCTGTAGTAATCTACATACACAGTTATTTCTTAGTTTTAGAGGTTTTTTTTTTTGTTTTGTTTTTTTTTTTTCCTTTTACAACCACACTTGAGGCATATGTACATTCCCGGGCTAAGGGGACGAATGGGACTACAGCTGCTAGCTTACACCACAGCCACTGCTACCCCAGATCTGAGCCACATCTGCGACCTACATTGCAGCTTGCAGCAACACTGGATCGTTAACCCACTGAGCAAGGCCAGGGATTGAACCCCCATCCTCACAGACACTATGTCAGGTTCTAAATCTGCTGAGCCACAACAGGAACTCCTATTTCTCAGTTTTAAATTTATCATCTTCATAAATTTCCAATATAAAACCCTTCCAAATATTGTGACACCTGAGAGTACGTATCTGGATCTACTTACCACTGTTCAAGTTCTAGGGCCCACCCAGAGTAGGCAGATGAGACTCATGTAAAGCTGCCTTAAGGTGTTTGTTGGGACCTGTTTATGGTATCAGTCATAGCTTTCACCTTCTAAGCCCTTAGTCAAGGCCCATGTATTTTTATTTTTTTCTAATTCAATAATAAACACATATTGGGTTTCAAATATCTAGAAGGCCAGGAATATATTTCTAGCCAACCAGAGCAAGGTCAACTTCTACTGAGGAAGTAAATAGCAAATGCATTGGGGGAAGCAAGTGCCTGAACTGAGACCTGAGCTTCAAGATCTGTGTAAGAGTGAAAAAACAGTACTGTTGTCCGTAACAGAAAGTTTTATTTTTCTGGTTTTAAAATACACAATCCTTAGTTTCATAAATTACTCCCTATAAAGGAGGAAAGGTTGCTTTGCTGTTATCTATCATTTGACTTACCAAAACTTTCAAAAGTACTCATATATATTCTCTGCTAGTAAACTGACTTTGAATGTACCTTCTCTGCTAGTACCTTGCTTTGTTGACACACAGAGCAATTGTCATGCAGGTGGCTGCTGTGTATGGCATACTGTGCCTACTGTGTATATTTTTTCTAATTAGTCCTACATCCTGAAGCATATCTATGGGATATCTATGGGAAGAAATATGAGTTACACGAGCACTGCTCTTAGCTTGACCTATGGTGAACTTGAATGAGTAAAATGCTCCCTGGAGAGAAAATTGCTCCCTGTATAAGATAAGTGCACTCATTTCTTTCAAAGCAATAGGATACACTTAGCAGCAAGGAAAACTGGGCTTATCAACTATATCCTGATTAAGACCTTTTGGTGGTTTGTTATTTTTCAAAATCAATTTCTTGGCTTCTATAATCTGTCTCTTAGAAAGAGAGTATTCCAAAAGCTGAAAGTGATCAAGAACCAAAATTCTGTTCACAAAATCTTCCCAGTGAAGGAGTGAAAGGGAATTTAATTTAGATTTTAGTAAGCAGTCCAGGATGATTTTTAGATGAACCATAACACCATTGACTTTATTTAATTTGTTCTGATAAAATTTAATTACTCTCAAACAAAGCAAGTTCTTCCTAATTAGATTTGATATGAAAAAATTAAAACACAGCAAATTAACAAAGTAAACCCATCTCCAGATAATAAAAGGCAGCAAATTACATGTTGTACTTAAGGAGTGGTCTGAAAAAGGTACTAACAATTAAACAAAGGAGCTTTAGTGTGCTAATGATAGGAGGAAGATAGCCAAAGAAAAGAATACTGTGTTAGTGAGACTCTAGAGGGGAGTAAAGAATAAAACCAGAGTGTTAGAAGAAACCTTGCTTATCTACAATCATCCCCATTGTACACAGATCAGGTTACAGTGTCCTCACATGGTAAAGTGACTTGTCCAAGGACACAGGGCTCAATGACATGATAACTGAGCCATATGTTGGTCCTCTCTTTCACTGTTAGAAAATTTAGACTATCAGGCACTGTCTTCCTCCTTGGATGTAGAAAGAAGAAGTTTTAAATTGTACATATATTTATGTAGACTGCCAATAAAATAACTTACTATATATGCATAAGAATCATTTAAAATAGACTTCCTGTACAAATAATGTCACAATTTTTATTTTTTATATTTATTTATTTATTTATTTTGCTTTTTAGGGCCAAACCCACAGCATATGGAGGTTCCCAGGCTAGGGGTTGAATCTAAGCTACAGCTGCTGGCCTGCTCCACAGCCACAGCAATGCCAGATCTGAGCGGAATCTGCAACCTTCACCACAGCTCATGGCAATGCCAGATCCTTAACCCACAGAGCAAGGCGAGGGATCGAACCTGCAACCTCACGGTTCCTAGTCAGATTCGTTTCCCCTGTGCAATGACGGGAACTCCAATGTCACAATTTTTAATATGTGGGGAATATTGTCTATGTAATCCAGAGCCAGAAATTTTAGGAAATGTTGTCAGGTGAGAATATCGAGTATATAAATAGGAAAGTGAGGAGTTCCCATTGTGGCTCAGTGGAAACAAATTTGACTAGTATCCATGAGGACACAGGTTCGCTCCCTGACCTCGATCAGTGAGTTAAGGATCTGGCATTGCCATGAGATGTGGTGTAGGCTGCAGATGAGGCTCAGATCCAGCATTGCCGTGGTTGCGGTATAGGCTGGCAGCTATAGTTCCCATTTGACCCCTAGCCTAGGAAGCTCCATATGCCACTAGTGAAACCCTAAAAAGACAAAAAAAAAAAAAAAAAATGGAAAGAAAGAAAAAAGAAAAGTTACATAATATTGTGATTCTGCTTCAACAATCAATTGTCCAAGTCTTTTAAAATATATTGAGGGACCCAAGAAGATATACCCATGGCAGACAAGCATATGAAGAGACACTCAACATCATTTTTCATCAGGTAATTGAACATTAAACAATAATGTTATTCTGCTATCTATCTATTAGAATGGCTAAAATCCAAAAAACTAACAATACTAATTGTCAGTGAGGATGTAGACAATTACATCCTCATTGATTGCTGGTAGAAATACAAAATGGCTCAGCCATTTTGGAAGGCAATTGCTTACAAAGCTAAATGTAATTCTATCATACGATTTAGCAATTATGCTCCAAGGTACTTACCCAATTTTTCAAAATGTACATCCATTCAAAAATCTACATGCAAATATGTGAAGCAGCTTTATACATAATCACCAAAAATTGGATTCAACTGAGACATTCATGAATAGTTTAATGTATAAATAAACAGTATAATTTCAAAGAGTATATGATAGAAAGGGGGGACACAATTTAAAAAATGGGCAGATTTAAATCGACATTTCTCCAAAGAAGACATACAGATGTCCCCAAAACACATGAAAAGATGCTCAACATTGCCAATTTTAGAGAAATGCAAATCAAAACTACAATGAGGTACCACTTCACACAAGTCAGAATGGCCATCACCAAAAAAATTACAAACAATAAATACTGGAGAAAAGAGAACCCTCCTACACCATTGGTGAGAATGTACAACCACTATGGAAAATAGTATGGGGATTCCTAAAAAAACTAAAACTGGAACTATCATATGATCCAGCAATCCCATTCCTGGGCATATATCTGGAGAAAACTATAACTAGAAAAGATATATGCACTCCGATGTTCATTGCAGAACTGTTTACAATAGCCAAGGCATGGAAGTAAGCTAAATGTCCATCAACAGAGGAATGGATTAAGATGTGGTACCTACATGCAATGGAATATCACTCAGCCATAAAAAGAATGAAATAATGCCATTTGTAGGCAACATGATTACATTATCATACTAAGTGAAGTCAGACAGAGAAACACAAATATCATATGATATCACTTATATGTGGCATCTTTAAAAAAAAGATACAAAAGAACTTATTTACAGAAACAGACTTCAAAAACGAACTTATGATTACCAAGGGGGACAGGATTGGGGGAGAGGGATGGACTGGGAGTTTTGGACTGGCATACGCACACTACCGTATATGGAATAGTTGGTCAACAGGGACCTGCCGTATAACACTGGGAACTCTACCCAATATTCTATAATAACCTATATGGGAAAAGAATCTGAAAAAAAATTAATGTGTGTATATATATAACTAAATCACTTTGGTGTACAGCAGAAATTATCACAACATTATAAATCAACAATAATAAAACTTTACAAAAGAAGAAATAAAGGGAAAATAAGAAAAACTTCATAGGGGAGAAAAAAAAGGAGCTCCTATCACAGCTCAGTGGAAATGAATTTGACTAGTATCCCTGAGGATGCAGGTTCAATCCCTGGCCTCACTCAATGGGTTAAGGATGCAGTGTTGCCATGAGCTATGGTGTAGGCTGCAGGCACGGCTCGGATCCGGCGTTACCATGGTTGTGGCACAGGCCAGTAGCTACAGCTCCAATTGGACCCCTAGCCTGGAAACTTCCATATGCCGCAGGTGAGGCCCTCAAAGGACAAAAAAAAACCCACTTCACAGGGGAGATACCTGAAAAACACCACCTCAGCCAGGTGATCAAGGTCAACATCAAGAATGATTTCAACATACTGCTATGTTGATAGCATACACTTCTGATATGATGTGATGAAAATGGCACTTTATCTCAATGGTCTTTCTCCCCAAAACATATAACCTCAGTCTAACCATGAGAAGAAAATCAGTCAAATCCCAGCTGAGGACATGCTACAAAGTATCTGACCAGTTCTCTTCAAAACTGTCAAGGTCATCAAAACAAGGAAAGCAAGGAAAATCCGAGAAACTGTCACAGCCTAGAGGAGCCTAAGGAAATATAATGATTAAATGAAATGTATTCTGGATGGGATCCAGAAGCAGAAAAAGGACATTAGGTAAAAACTAAAGAAATCTGAATAACATATGGATTTTGGCTAAAATAATGTGTCCATATTGGTTCGTTACCTATAACAAATATACTACACTAAGTCAGATATTAATGATGGGGAAACTGGGTGTGGAGTCTGTGAAAACTTTCTGTACTATCTTCGCAATATTTCTTTAAAGCTGTTCTAAAACAAACAAAAGTTTTTTTTTTTTTTAAATGTGTTGAGCAGAGTTTCAGAAAGGTAGTAAGTTTTGCATGTTTTTAGGAGAAATAATTAGATAGGTACTCTACAATGTCCAGAATCACAGGACCGATCATCTTCATCTTGCAAAAGTTATGATTTTTTAGAGGTGGAGGGGTAGGAATTATTTCAATAGAAAAATCCGTGTTTTTTTAAAAATGGAGTGAATTGGGAAATACTATTTATTATACTTTTGGAAGATATTATATTATTAAAAAGTAATTTATTTTTAACACATGCTTTAAATTCTTTCAGTTTTTCACTTCACACTGATAACTAACTAGCTGGCAACAAGGGAGCAGATTAAAGCAGAAGAATCTTGATACTCTCTAAAATGCTAAATACCAAAGATAGGGTCTCTCTCTTTAAGATTTTTCCCACACTAAAGCTCTTTCAGAAATGCATACATTTTTGATGCATGAAATTGTTAAGGGTCAGATCATCCAGTCTGTAAATGCTTCATTTCTTTCAATTTTCTCCCCCTTGCTCCTCCCCACCAATCTCTCATTAGATGGGAAAAAAGAATTGTTTTCACAGGATGGAAAGAAAAATACAGAATATTAAAAGTATTGACCAAAAGGTGCTTTTTTGATTATCTGTAGATTTGATTTCTATATGATGTTCTGTTACTTAATGCCATATCATCAGTCAGCCATATTATGTATTTGCAGATGTCCAGAATTGAGAAGAATAAGGATTGTTAGCAGAAAACAGTCCTGGCAAGTATATGGTGCGTGGTCAGAGGTTCCCTGTCCTGTGTTTCATTCTGACCGAGTCACAGGCTTGCTCATGGCTTTGGGTTTCTAAGCATCCCCAGATATCCATATAAGCTGTGTGGTCAGAACTAAGGCTGACTTCCACTGTCACCTGGTCATCAGGTTGCTATGTCCAACAAGGGACTTTATCACTTGAGAGGAGGATGAATCATCAGTACCTTCCTCCCACACCTGAGTCCTGCTTAGTAGCCTGGGCCCCAAACACTTCCTTTATAAACTCTCACAAGAGTGTGAGAATCAGCAGCAAAGCCTTGGGCTATTTAATGAATTTACAATGTGTTTGAGAGCAAGAGAAACAAAGAGGTTTTTTACAAAAGCTACGCCAATGTAACTGCAGTCCTGGTCAAATTCCAACAAAGCTAAACTAGATGGCACACCATTCTAATTACCCTGTAGTTTCAATTTTCTTAATCAATAAGGAAGAGAGTTCTTGCCGAGTGCATGACAAAACAAAATTATAGTCTACTTTCTGTTCTCTGTATTTACTTATGCATATGCTCTATGTCAGTCTTTCAAATACATTATTCTTCAAAAACTTGTGCTAGCGTTTTCCCATATGACTTTCTTAGCATCTTCTAGACCACCGATCCCATGCCAAAACCACTAGAAATTTTGTTATAGTGTATTTGTGTGTGTATGTGTGTATTAAGAGGGAGAAGTTTATTTCTGGAGACATTAAGGAAAAGCTCTTATTTTGGTTGAGAGAATCTCAGCCCTTTTGGTTAAAGGTAGGGGCAGTTGCTAGAGTAAGGGGCCCATTCCCATCTAAAATAAGAAACCTAACTTCCCAACTAAGTCAGACAGGAAAAGTTATCATGAAGAGCTGGCTTATTACAGGCAGAGAAGCAATGGGGCTCACTGGGAAGGCTGGCTTTCCCTCTGCAGAGAGCCCGAGCTGAGAAAGGCAGCGGGAAGTTTCCTCAAGGAAATCACCTCAGTGTCATGATGGCCTGGAGTCTGGGGATGCTGGAGGGTCGGGAGGTAAGGACAGTGGGGTAAAGAGGAAGTGTGTATGGCCATGCTTCTGTTTTGTACATCTTCCTTTACTTGGTTTTATATTTTTGTGTTATTTGAAAAGGGCAGCAACATTCAGAAGAGTTTAAAAAAAAAAGGGGGGGGGGATACCTATATTAGTTTGCTAGGGCTGCTGTCACAAATGAATTGGCTTAGAACAAGAGAAGTTTATTGTTTCACAGTTTTGGAGACCAGATATCTGAAATCCAGTTGTCAGCAGAGTCATGCTGCCCCTGACGGCGCTGGGGAAACATCTGTTCCAGCCCTCTCTCTTACCTTCCAGTAGTTTCTTGGCTTATGGTGGTATGACTCCAATCTTCACACAGTATTCCCCTGTGTACCTGTGTCTGTGTCCAACTTTCCTCTTTTTACAAAGATACCAGTCATAGCAGGGACCCACCCTACTCCAGTATGACTTCATCTTAACCAATTACACCAGCAATAATCTATTTCCAAATAAGGTCACATTCTGAAATACCAATGATTAGGATTCCAATATGAGAATTTGGGGAGGGAACACAATTCAACCCATAACAACATGATTTTTGTGTCCCTGGGATAATCCTGGAACCAAACTGCCCTGGATACAGAAGGACGACTGTCATTTCTTATAGAAAGGGACACAGAGGAGCTTTGCAAATGACAAAAGGCTTTCTGTAAAGAAGTTGTATCTTTTCTCTACTAGGCTCATTTGGAAGATAAATCAGTAAGACCTTGAAGGCAGTTTTGGAAATACATCAAGTCATAGAACTAAAATTATCTGAACAACTGATGTATCTATCCTCATAGGATCCAAAAGGACAATACTTTAGAGGTTAACAAGGATAACTTGCTAATTAGGGTCTTCTCTCTTCTGCCAGAATACCTGGTAAGAACCTCAGCTATGCCAGATGTCTAAGGCTCAGAATTATCACTGTATCTGTTATATGATCTGGAGAATATCAAGGCTCTCAGACGCCTTCTGTCAGTGAGGTAAAGTATAGAATCCTGCATTTACTGTGAGACTGAAAAATTAAAAAGCATTATCCACTTCCTATCCAGGGTCTATTTCTTTAAAAAGTAACAGTTGAACACTTTTGCCCAGCCCTTACTTTCCGTCTTTGTGTGCTACATTCTATTGTTAATTAACAATAAGAATGTTCACTAGGGGAAATCTTTGATGGATTCAGTTAACTTGGATAAAAAGTTATTTTATAACGTGGATAAAAATAACTTGGTCCTATTAAAACCTGTATAGAATCAGAGATTTGGAGTTTATTAGATATAGCAGCAGCTCTTGAATGTGTAATTCAACCCAGGATAAATTCTGAAACATTCTCTGTCTTACATCAAACAACTGAAATTATTATTTTTTCCTCAAGTTTTAAGAAGTGCAGAGATTCAACGAGGATAAAAGCATCAAAAATAACAATTTAATTCTAAATGCCTTACTGATTATAAAATTACCATATACCTATTCTCTTCCATTCACCATTCCTCAAGGGTTTCACTAGGTTAGAGGGAGAGTCGGGATGAGGAATTATGCACAAAGCACTCTGGAAGTACACTAAAGGAAATGGCAGGCATATTGAAATAAGATGAGCACTTTGATAAACAAATGAGTTATTTCTAAAAAGACAATTTACCTTTGAAAATATTTGTAATGAATACAGTCCAAGTCCATGCCATTGTTATGATTTCAACATGTTATAAGCCAGAAGACCTGTTTAATTATTCCACAAATCCAAGAGGGAAGGCTCCCAGCACAGAGACCCATCAAGAACAGCTCTTTTCATAGTGACTGCCAAATTTCTGTACCTAGTTTCATATTGTTACGGGTTGAATTGTGTTCCCTCCCCAAATTCATATGTTGGAGTCCTAATCACTAGTATTTCAGAATGTGACCTTCTATAAAATGGCATAGTAGAGTCAGCCCTCCAAATCTCTAGGACCTGCATCTATGAACTCAACCAAAGGGCAGACTATCCTTAGAATCTAAGGTTTTTCTTTCAATAATAAACACTAAAGCACTGTCCATCACTGCCACATTGCCTTTTGGAGGTTCTGAATATGGGGTGGTGGTGTAAGATGGTATCTGACCATATGGCCTGGACATCCCCATCCCTGGATTTTGCACGGTTGAGAGGTTGAGAATTAAACAAAGGGAAGATGGAGACTGAAGTACAGTAAGGCCTGGAGAGGGCTGATTAGGTCTGGTCTGACCCTGGCCACCAAAGTTTGCAGGGTCTTTAGAGGACCTCCTCCATTCCAGGTCCAACAGGAGCCTGACATCTACCTGCCTCAGATACAGACCTCAGGGGTAGAGAGAAGAGGGCCTGAATTTGGCCAGGGCATTTGCTCAGAATATTCCCCTTACACTCTGAGATGAGATAAATGGAGTTCCAGGTCTACTTGAATCACGGTGGGTGTCAGAGGGCAAGCAAGGATTTGGTAGCTCTTAGGAGTTTCATTGTTACTATAAGGGAGCTGCCAAATTCAGTGTCCTTATGCTTGGCAGTCAGGACAGAGCACTCTTTCCTCCTGTGGCCAGTTTGCCCAAGGAGGCCCTGAGCTGCAGTCCACTAAGTAAAAGTCTGCCAAATATATTCATTTTCTGTCAGCTATTTGTTCTCTGGGAGCTTGGCACTTCTGAAACCACTAAAACTTCACAATCTGGAAACTATTACACACACTTTTATTTTTGTTCCTCTCTTCACTACAGGGACAAGAAAGCACATATACTTGGAGAGTTTTACCTCCATGGGATTTGCTGCATAGACCCCATTATGTAATAAAAGCAGAGAATATAGACAGAGGAAGGAAGTATCAAGAAAGGGAACAACAACGTCATTAAGTATTTGATTTCCTAAAAGTTTCCTCTGTACTAGACATTGTGTTAAGCACACTATGGGTATTATTTTAGTTAGTCATTATAATAGCCCAAGAAGGTAGGTTTGAGAGGTTGGCTATCTGTAAGATCATACAGTTTTTTAGTGGTACAATGGGATTCAGATCTAGGTCTGTCTAATTAAAGTCAAGCTCATGAAAACTGTGCTACACTGGTTGCGGTACTTTGCTTCCCACTTTCAGTTTAGGAGGGAAATAGAAGTATGGGAGGAAAATGAATGATTACAAATCATTGAGCTTAAGTAAAAGGTGGTTAGAATGTGTCTACCTTCTACTTATTGGCTATAAATTGTCATTTGCTGGAGTCCTGGTTTGTGACTATTCACTACCATAGTTCATGAGGCATAACTATTAACACTAATAAATCTCACCTGGAGAGTGTAGCTCCAAAACTTGGTCTGCTTCCGCACTAGGCATTTCCAGACTGAAGCCTGCAGGACTCCTATGCAGAATGGGCTGGTTCATTAACATCTGCTCCCTGGCTACAGATTTAGGTGCTTATGCTCTTCCCTACAGCATCCACAACTTATTTTCTACCCTGAAGGCTAGAGTCCTGAAGAAATGAGTTAGGACAAAACTCAGGCAGTGAGCTCTGACCTAATTTGGATATAAGAAGAAAAGCAAATCCACAATTTGGGAAGTCAATGCTGTGCCATATAGGATTGATTAGCCACTATATAACAAGTGGGAAATGAAACTTAGAAGCCCTAAGATTATTTGGACCTCTGCATTGCCTCAAGAAAAAGTGATTTCTATATGTACTTTTTAGAAGTATACTTTTCATCATTACATCAAAAAGAATAAAATGTCTAAGAATAAACTTACCTAAGGAAATTTATTCTTTACTCTGAAAACTATAAGACACTGATGAAAGAAACTGAAGACCATGCAAACAGATGGATTGGAAGAATCAATATTGCTTAAATGACCATACCATGCACACAATCTACAGATTCAGTGCAATCCCTATTAAATAACCAATGGCATTTTTCATAGAACTAGAAAAAAAATTTAAAAATTTAATTTTTATGGGAAAAAAAGACCCCAAATAGCCAAAGCAAGCTTGAGAAAGTAAGACAGAGCTGAAGAATTCAGGATCCCTGACTTCAGACTACACTACAAAGCTATGGTAATCAAGAGTATGACAGTGGCACGGAAACAGACACATATCAATGTAATAGAATAGAAAGCCCAGAAATAAACCTACATACTTATGGTCAATTAATCTATGACAAAGGAGGCAGGAATATACAATAAAGACAATCTCCTCAATAAATGTTGTTGGAAAGTCTGGACAGTTACACGTAAAGGAATTGAATTAGAACATTCTCTAAAACCATACACAGAAATAAACTTAAAATGGGTTAAAGATCTGAATGTAAGGCCGGATATTATAAAATTTCTAGGAGAAAACATAGGCAGAACACTCTCTGACATAAACTGCAGCAATATCTTTAGGTATTCATCTCTTAGAATAATGGAAACAAAAGGAAAAATAAATGAATGGGACCTAACTAAACTTAAAAGCTTTTGAACAACAAAGGAAAATGTAAACAAACAAAAAAAGACAACTTAAGGAATGGGAGAAAATATTTACAAATGATAGGACCAAAAAGAACTTCATTTTCTAAAATATACAGGTTATAAAGCTCAATAGCAAGACAATAAACACCCAGTTTAAAAATGGGCAGAAGATCTATAATTGGGTCACTTTGCTATATAGCAGAAATTGACAGATCATTGTAAATCAAATATAATAAAAAAATTTTTAAACAATCTAAATAGAATAATAGATCTAAATAGAAATCCAAAGAAGACATACAAATTGGCTAACAGGCACATAAAAAGATGCTCTATATCACTAATTGTTAGAGAAACGCAAATCAAAACTACAATGAGGTACCACCTCACACCAGCCAGAATGGCAATCATCAAGAAGTCTACAAATAATAAATGCTGGAGAAGGTATGGAGAAAAAGGAATCCTCCTACACTATTGGTAGGAATATAAATTGGATTAGCTACTGTGGAGAACAGTATAGAGGTTCTTTAAAAACTAAAAATATTCTCCAAAGAAGATACACAGTTAGCCAATGACCACATGAAAAAGTGCTCAACATCACTGATTTTTAGAGAAATGCTAATCAAAACTACTATAAGATACCACCTCACACCAGTCAGGATGGCCATCATTAATAAGTCACAAATAACACACTGTTGGTAGGGATGTAAATTGGCATAGCCACTGTGGAAAACAGAATGGAGGTACGTCAGAAAACTAAATATAGAACTACCATATGACCCAGCAGTCCCACTCTTGGGCATATATCCAGACAAAACTTTTCTTGAAAAAGACACATGCACCTATATGTTCACTGCAGCCCCATTCACAATAGCCAATACATGGGAACAACCTAAATGTCCATCCATAGATGACTGGATTAGAAGATGTGGTATATATACATAATGGAATACTACTCAGCCATAAAAAGAACAAAATAATGTTTTTACAGCAACATGGATGAAACTAGAGACTTTCTTACTAAGTGAAGTAAGTCAAAAAGAGAAAGACAAATACCATATGTTATCACATATCTAGAATCTAATATATAGCACAAATTAACTTTTCCACAAAAAAAGAAACTCATGGACTTGGAGAACAGACTTGCTGTTGCCAATGGGGAAGGGGAGGGAGTGGGATGGACTGGGAATCTGGGGTTAACAGATGCAAACTATTGCATTTGGAGTGGATAAGCAATGAGATCCCGCTGCATAGCACTGGGAACTATATCTAGCCACTTGTGATGGAGCATGATAGAAGATAATGTGAGAGAAAGAATGCGTGTGTGCGTATACATATGTATATGTATATATATATATATGTATATATGTGCGTGACCATCAATTTGCTGTATAGTAGAAAATTGACAGAACACTGTGAACCAACTATACTGGAAAAAATAAAAATCATTTAAAAAAGGAACAAAAAAAAAAAAACCCCTAAAAACAGAGTTGCCATATAATCCAGCAGTCCCATTTCTGGACATTTGTCTGGAGAAAACTTCAACTTGAAAAGATACCTGAATCCTATTGTTCACAGCAGCCCTATTTACAGTAGCCAAGACATGGAAGCAACCTAAATGTTTATCAACAGATGAATGGATAAAGAAGTGGTATACACACACACAATGGAGTATTACTCAGCCATTAAAAGAATGAAATAATGCCATTTGTGGTCAAAGACAAATATCATATGATACCACTTATACGCGGAATCTAAAACAATGATACAAATGAACTTATTCGCAAAACAGAAATAAACCCATAGGCATAGAAACAAACTTACAGTTATCAAAGGGGAAAACAGAGGGAAGGATAAACTGAGAGTTTGGGATTAACAGATACATACTGTATAGGACAGGGAACTACATTCATTATCTTATAATAACCTATAATGGAAAAGAATATGAAAAAGGTTTTATATATATATATATATATATATATATATATATATATATATATATAAAACGAATCACTTTGTTGTATACCTAAAACATTGTGAATCAATTACACTTCAATTTTTAAAATAATAAAAATAAAAGTACACTTTTATCAGATAGTAACATAAATATATGCCTTTTTTTTTTTTTTGGCTGTGCCTACAGCATATGGAAGCTTCCAGGCCAGGGATAGAAACCATGCCACAGCAGCAACCCAAGCCACTGCAGTGACAATGCTGGATACTTAACCCGCTGTACCACAAGGGAATTCCCCATAAAGATATGTTTTTAAAATATAGAATGAAAAACACAAACCATAGTTTCTTTACTTAAAGAGAAACACTGCAACAGGTCTATTAATATCCAATCTCTTTTCTAGTGTTACTAGAGAGTAGTGTATCTGTGTGTTCAATGTAGAAAATGTTAATATTTCTACCAAAAATAAATAATACTAATAAATATTTATTGAGTAAATTTTAAAATAACATTTAGTTTCTGAGAGCTATTTTTTCAGAGGACTTTTTAAGTAAACAACTATAGTGTTATCCCTCCAATGAAATATAAATTCATAGTAAAATTACTGACTTCAATCATGAGAGTAATTTGGCACCAACAACTCCACGTTATTGAAAGAAAATTTATATGGTCAGTTCAGTCAAGTGTAGTTTGTTCCTTAGGGTTTCTCTGATTTTGGTGAATATTTGGCCTGTTGATGGTAAGAAAATTGTTCACATATATTAATGCTTAGTATGTCAGGAAAAAGTTCATTTAATACTCAAAACAGCACCAGGACCATCTACATGTTATGAAGAAGATACTAAGGTATTTTCCCCTGGCCACACAGTTAATAAATAGTGGAAGTAAGATATAAACCCAAGCCCAAAGCCTTTGAGTTTGACTATTACACTTAAGCAGGACAATCCTCCTGCCTTATTATATGATTAGTATATATTTACAAATCTATGTATTACATTTAATATATTTTTCCTGCAATTGACAGAAAATATGACTGAAATTGGCTTAAACCAGAATCATCTGGGGCTTTTTAAAGCACAGATTGCCCAAGTTACTTGTTTCACAGGCCTGACAGAGGTCTCTAGAATTTGCATTTCTAATAAATTGCCAGGTGAAGCTGATGCTCCTGGTCCCAGACCATACTTTGAGAAAATTTATTGAATTTAGAAGTCAAGATTCAGGCCTTATGTTAGCTTAATCCAATTTCTCCAGCTCTGTTTCTCTACGTCTTTCTTAGTCATTATCTCCTCTGAGTACTGGTCTCCTCCTCAAATGGTACAAAGATGACTGCAAAAGTTTTAAGCCTGAATCTATGCACAAATATATCCAAGACAAGAGAACCCAGCTCGTTCATAAATTTTCAGAAACAAGGAAATATCTTTACTGAAGCCCTTAGGGAATTTGAGTCTCAACCAAAATTAGATCATCTATTCATTCTTGACCAAGGTCTAACAGTTTGCAGATTGGCTTAGGCCTGTGGTCCTGAACCACTTACAATCAAGAAGCGTGGCATTTCTCTAATTTTAGTCAAGGACTATCCTGAAACTGCAAGAATTGTAGTCAAATGGAGGAGGAGGAGAACTTTGCTTTGGTGTCTGCATCCCCAGCAAGGTTAAGAAAGTTTAAAGAGGAGTTCCCGTCGTGGCGCAGTGGTTAACGAATCCGACTAGGAATCATGAGGTTGCTGGTTCGGTCCCTGCCCTTGCTCAGTGGGTTAAGGATCCAGCGTTGCCGTTGCCGTGAGCTGTGGTGTAGGTTGCAGACGTGGCTCGGATCCCGCGTTGCTGTGGCTCTGGCGTAGGCCGGTGGCTACAGCTCCGATTGGACCCCTAGCCTGGGAACCTCCAAATGCCGCGGGAGCGGCCCAAGAAAGCAAAAAGACAAAACAAACAAACAAACAAAACAAACAAAACCAAAAAAAAAAAAAAAGAAAGTTTAAAGAATTTACTTTTTTTTTCCACCCCTTTCTTTCTCAGTCCTTGCATAAGAGAATGTCAGACTCTCTGAAATTATTGTTTCTGTTTTAAATGGAGTTTGTTTTCTTTACACTGACTTTGAATTGAGTCCTTTTTGAAAGAATAACATAATAAAATGCAGGATCTTTGTATTAAAAAAAGAAAAAAGGAGGAAGAGAACTTTGCTTTTTCACATTCCTTTCCATTGTTTTGGATCAAAGTACAAAAGAATGTAAAAAGTCTTTTTTCTGGAGAAATCTTCACAATTCATCTTCAGAAAACTGAAGACCATAAAATTTTACCTTCCCAATTCAACTTTGAAGCTAATATTTTAAGTTTACATATTAATATCAATTTAGCAATATTTACAATGATGGAAAAAGTGTGCAGATTTTCAAACAGTGCCTTTAACACATGATATTGATCAAGATTTTTCCCCTGATTTGGGAGTTCCCGTCGTGGCGCAGTGGTTAACCAATCCAACTGGGAACCATGAGGTCGCGGGTTCGATCCCTGCCCTTGCTCAGTGGGTTAACGATCTGGCGTTGCCATGAGCTGTGGTGTAGGTTGCAGACGCGGCTCGGATCCTGCGTTGCTGTGGCTCTGGCGTAGGCCGGTGGCTACAGCTCCGATTGGACCCCTATCCTGGGAACCTCCATATGCTGCGGGGGCGGCCCAAGAAATAGCAAAAAGACCAAAAAAAAAAAAAAAAAAAAAGATTTTTCCCCTGATTCAAAGTCTCCTTGTAGCTATAAAGAGGATATCATTAATTCACAGTGCCTGATATATGCCAGAAACTGTATTTTACATGCATTATCTAATTTTATCTACTTAGAAATCCCAATAATTAGGTAATATTATTATCTATGCTTATAGATAAGAATTAAACAGTGTCTATACTACACCTGTATCTAACAATATACAATTTAAATGAGTATAATAATGTATTTTTGATAACTGTATAATACATATCCCTATATAATACATACTGCTCATTTGTTTCAGTAATTATTCCTACAAAGTACTTATTAAAAGTAATAACTAACTGTTAAGGGGCCATGCTGATGTCTATGATAATTTTCGTATCTAATTAAATTTAAGGTTATACTTCAGTATTTATTATGATGACATAATACACAAAAAATACACATAGTATGTCTATATTTAGGTATTTATATATAAATATAAATGATATATATTTATATGCCAATTATCTATAACCTTCATCTCTATCTATATATCTATCTATATACAGAGAGAGAAAGAGGAGAGAAATACTCTCCACAAAGCTCTTAATATAATGCCTGGCTCATAATAAGTACCCTATAACAATCTTAGCTATTTTAAAAAAAAAAAAGGGAAAAAAATTAAAAAGGTATCTTAATTTAAATTCAATATAACAGATCATTATTCAGGAACTATTATCTGTGAAGCACTGTTCAAGGAAATGCATACATATTCACATATACAGATATTAAACATGATGTATTAAACACCAGCTCCTTTAACATAGGCTGCTCTAAATATAAGCATTACAGAGGTAATTTCTCAAGCAAATTAGTCAAGTAACTTGTTTCTTGATAACAACACAGGGAATCAAGGCTGCCAAAATCAACAGTATATTTCAAAGGCTTCCAGGTTCTCTGTAACAAAGGCTGAGTAAGCCATGACTCATAATCGGGAAACTTCTATTTGAGGGCCTTATTATCTCTCTTCATATCTGGGGTGTGGGAAAGACTGGGAGCAGTGGACAGCAGGCAGGGAGGGGTTCCGTTCTGTTTCCAGTGACATAAAGTGAGTGAGAAGCTCATAGTGAAAGTTTCCCTGGAGTAGTATTTTCTTGGTCAGTAGAGCCCCCCCCGAGATGTGTATACAGTGGTCTGAAAATGTATTCAGGACAACTGAGCTGTGTTAGAACTTATAATCTATTCCAGTGTCTGGGGTTGAGTCAGTCATGCCTCATCACCCAAGAGCAAACTTAAACTGTGTCTTGATTGAGCCACTGTGGATTGCTTGCTGCTTCAGTCTGTGTTTTATTTATTTATTGTGGGTGGAGGGAAGTATGTTTTTAGGGCTCCATCTCGAGTCTGCACAAAATATAATTGAAAGAGAAGGGTTTTCCAGTTTGCCAAGAAAAGGTTTAAATGGTGGCTGCCATGTTCTGGTTGTGTGGGTGAGAAATGCCCTAATATTTCTACACCATAATTTCCTATCTTTTAAAAGTGATATTGGGAGTTCCTGCTGTGGCTCAGCAGGTAAAGAACCCAATATAGCACCCATGAGAATGCAGATTTGATCCCTAGCCTTGCTCAGTGGGTTTAGGATCCATTGTTGTCACAAGCTGAGGCATGGGTCCCAGATGTATCTCGGATCTGGTGTTGCCATGGCTGTGGCACAGGCCAGCAGTGGCGGCTCTGATTCAACCCCTAGCCTGGGAACTTCCATGTGTGGCAGGTGTGGCCCTAAAAAGAAAAAAAGAAAAAAGAAAAGAGTGATATTATCTACCTAGTACATTTGTTGTGAAAAATAGATTGCAAATGAAAAAGAGCCATCACACTGGCACATGGTAGGCTTTCAAAAAGAAAAAAATGAAGAACAAAAACAAAAAAAACCTAGCAACTTGGTGTTGGGCTAAATGCCCATTACTTTTAGGAAAACCATATAATTTACATCTCAAAGACATTTTTGAGAGTGACAGGATCATTAATAATTGTCCTAGGACAGCAGGCCAAAGACTGCCCTGAGCACTTCTGAGGTAAAATGATGTTGTTTTGCTGAGGGGGCTCAATGTCAATTCTTCAATCATTTTAATTTTGTATTGTTCTTGACTTGAGAGCCCAGGATTCCTCTCAAATACTTCATGGTTATTTACCAGTGAATCAAGCATATACAACCCAGTCTGTGGTCAGTGGTAGAGGAGAAAAAGGAAGATATATGACCCATTTTTTTCCTCCCCTATTGTAACTCACTTTTCCCTCAGGCTAAAGAAAACCTAGGTCTACTTCGTACCCAAGTAACTACTGCAATGATTAGCAACCCAAAGAGTAGCACCCATCTCACATATCACAGAAGCGTTTCTAAGGTTACTGGGTTAAGAGTAGGACAGAGACCTTTCATAAATTTCATTTTGGAATTCTATAAATTCTATAATTTAAATGTTATGATCTGGAAAGGAGGTCTTCCTTTCTGTTGTTCTTTAATCCAAAATATACTTAGATGATATACTTGATGGCATTCAAGAAACTGACCAAATTTGGAGGTTGCGGGAATGTGGTCATTCACCCTGCTTTAAATCCCTAGTTGATATGGAACAAATAAAAGTTCTGCTATCCACTGGAGGAAAGATAATTTTTAAAACTGAGAATAAAAATGCTTTTACATTTTATAAAATTCTAATTTTTAAAGATAGAAGATGTGTAATGCATAACATATACGTGAAAAGTCTGACACTGCCGATTTTTTTTTTTAAAACTAATTCTGAACTGTCTTAATGTTTGCTGCTAAATATGGACTTTTCTAAGAAACAAGAGGCAGGAACTTTGGGCCCTGATCCAAGAAGTTATCTAGGTTCTACCATCTATCTTTGAAAAAGATCCAGAAGGAGTTAACCCCAGATCTTCACTGAAAACTGGCAAGTTTCCTGCTCACAAAAGAGCATCTGGGCCAGTTCTTTATTTGTTTATCTATTCATAAGAACTTATTATGTTAATATTAAGTGCTATGTTCAAGGCCAGAAGGTGGGGATTCAAGCATTGTCACTGTCATCCCAGGCTTAAAGTCTAGGGAGGCAGATAGCATCGCTATAAGTAATTACTGTAAATTGAAACAAGTATTAATGATAGTGGAAGCACAAGGCACTATGGGAACCCATGTGATCCACAAGTCAGGGAAGGCTCTCCAGTGTGTGGTATGTTATGCTGACTGGGGTGAGTAGGAATGGCCATTTTATTCATTTATTTTCTTTTTATGGCTGCACCTGCAACATACATAAATTCTTAGGCCAGGGGTCGAATGGGAGCTGCAGCTATGACTGTTACCACAGCTCTGGCAACATGGGATCCAAAGCACATCTGCAACCTACGTCACAGCTTACAGCAACGCTGGATCCTTAACTCACTGAGCCAGGCCAGGGATGAAACCTGCATCTTCACAGAGACAATGTCAGGTCCTTAACCCGCTGAGCCACAAGGCTCAGGAATGGCCATTTTATAATGGAAAAGATGTCCAAGGCATGAGGGACAATCTGTGAGGGATGAGAAGAGAAAGTACTTGGTTTGAAGGTCTGAAAATAGACTAGAATGGCTAAGATAAGGATATTTAGTCAATATTATGAAGGTTTTGGAAGTCATACCCGGAGTTCAGACTTTATCTAGTAGGTAGCTGGTAAGCCATTGAGAGGTTTTATGCAAAAGTTTCACATGATCTGACATGCATTTATAAATATAATTCTGGCTGTAGGAGACCAGTTAGAGAATGACACAATGGTCAAGATCAAAATTAATAAAAAATTCTACAAAGATGTTGTCAGCGGAAAAAGGGAAATTAAGGAAGCAGTATTAACAGGACTTGGTGATTAATCAGATACAGAGAGTGAAGTAAAAGATGCCTAGGTTTTTTCACTTAAGAACCTGCGTGGATGGTGATAGCTTAAATAGAGTGGGGCATATTTAAGGAGAAAAAGTGGATTTGCAAGGTGGTGATACTGAATTCCATTTTAGACAAGCTGAGTTTGCAATACCCTTGATATATTCAAGTAAAGATGTCAAACAGAAAGTTGATTGTATGAACCAAGAGCTCAGGAGAGAGCATCGTGAACCATATTTAGAGGGATTTGGTTCATTAGCTTATAAATGGTCTTTGGAGCCCTGGGATGAGACACCCTGAAGAAATTTGCTAGAATGACAGAAGAAGAGGGCCAGCAATCAACTGCTACTGAACATCTTCTTATAAAGGAAGAGGAGGGCTGCTCTTGGATTTCTCTGGCAAGAAAATGATGTTTCAACAGGCTTCAGGAAACAGGCAACATGTGACCATAATCTAACTTGCGATGATAAGATAAAGTGTCTGATATGACATTCTGGGTTACAGTTTCAGTTGACATCTAAATATAGTTTTAAAGCCAGATTCCAACTCAAGAAAAACATCTCTTGAGCTTCTCTGGATGTGAAGAGCACTCAGCCTGATTATCTCACTAATGTTATTACAGTTTCTTTGCTTTTCCTTCCCTTCTTTGGTAATGCTCTATCCAGGACATTCTTCCCTGGTAACATGCCAGGCATGAGCAACTTGAAGACTGCCTTCATTTTATTCTTAGATAATATTCGCACTCATATTATAGAAAAAGGAAGTTTTATGATAGGGATAGTTGGAAAATAAAGTATCCCCTTACTCCAGCCATAAGCCATAATTAGAAAAGCCAGAAATACCCTAAGTAGTAATTCAACACTCATTTTTCTCAAGAATCTCATAAAACTTAATTAAAGAATGCAAAGATCCTTATAAAAATTTTTAAATGTACACTGACAATGAAATAGATGCTCTTGTTTTCTTCTCTGTTTCCCACCTGCATCACATCCACTTTCATGCACTGTTTCTTCATTTTAAGTGATAAATCTCAGATTCATGGCATTTGATCTGAAAGGATCTCATAGAGAGCCTCTAACCCTCCATTGGCCCCTTGTCCACTTTAGAGAAGACGAAAGTGAGGTACAGAGACGACTGCACTCAGAACTTACATGTGCATGTTGCTATATATTTAACTAATCATATTTATATTTCAGAGAGTATCAATTAATAACACTGGTTAAGACCTCAGGCTATCGGAATTGACTGCCTGGGTTTAAATCCAGTGCCACACAAGCCTTAGGCAATTAACTTAGCCTCTCACTTCCTTAGGTCCTTAATTATAGTTTCTACTCATGGATGTTAATAGACAATTCTCCAGAGGATACCCATCTTTCTTCCTATCTTTCAAGCAGAGACAGTGACTACATTTTTTTGGACTATCTTTTCAAAGATGTTTGTATAGGCAACAGTCTTGAAAAACCAAGATAGTGTCTGCCTCCAGAGCAAAGGGCGGGTTTACTTAATGTCCAGCAAAATAATGTTTTCATGGAGCAGTAGTGAGATATGCTTACTGTCCAGTATGAAAGATTTAGGTTCCCTAATTTCAGGATTCCTTTCCTGTAACACAATCTATGGCATGTGTAGGTATAACCTGGCCATCAGAGCAGTCCAAATGCTGATACTCAGACTGTTACTATTGATGTGAGTAATAAAGACCTTTGTCTCTGACCAAGGAGTCTCATCTTCTGCAAATATCCATGCAGTTGTGACAGGCACATATATTAGCCTCTAAATAGGGTAAAATCTCAGAACCTTCACAGTTCTTAATAACAGATTTCTGTTAAGAAATGAGTAAAGCAAATATTCATAAAGAGCCTGAAAGTGTCCTGCATGTAAAGACTAAAAACTGAGTGAATGTTGATTGTTAATGTTATTACATAATTATACTCACTAAGTGCATGTGGTTTATTAGTGGCAAAGCCAGGACTAGACTCTAGATCTATAAAAACTCAGTATTCCTGTCATATCTCCATTCTACCAACATTACATTTTCTGCATATTTAACTTACAAATGATTTTAAAATAATTAAAGAGGAATAATTAGGAATTTTACATGAACTTATTTGGTGAACACATTCAATTATGAGAGAGGCAATAAATCTGGCAGTCCCAGACCCATATGTAAAGATTTAAAGTGTTATCTTAGGACAAGAGTGGCCAAAATCATGGCACACTCTAATACATAGAAAAAATTATTTGCTCAGAAATACATTATGAGCAAAATATTATAAAGTTTATTATAAAGTTTGAAAATTCCCCAATGACAATCAACATTTTAGTGTGTCTACTTTTATTCCTGAAAATCCACTACTGTTTTTTGTTAAAGGCTCAAAGTAAATTTCTAAAAGGTATATGTCATCGATAAAACCTCTTTTAAAAAAATATCTCCCTAGTATAATTGTTGGATTTTGAAATATTTCCTTAAGACATTTTCTGCAAGTCATGGTTTAAGATTTGGTACCTGTACTACCACAAGAATAAAAACAACTAATATTAATCAAATACTTCCTTTATAGTTGACCCACACTGTTTCATATGTTTTTGTTCACTGAATCCTTACAATAACCTTATATGGTAGAAATTATTAGTAACTTAGTTTCCTGATGAGAAAATGATACATAGAGAAGTTAAATAGTTTACTCAAGTTTACACAGCTAGTAAAATCTAACAGTCCCAAGTGAACTAAAGTCTGATGACTTACTGGTCCTGCTCCATTAAATCCTAGGTATAGTGCCATAAATCTTTGATTGGCTTTACCAAAAATAACTAAGTGTGAGTATGGTGAGATGAAACACTAAAGCAAACTACAGTCTTCACTCCAGTAGTAAAACAATTCAATAGTATTCAGATAGACTAATAATTGCAAATCACAAATCAGCCTTCTCCATTAATAAGCTATTCATGGATAGCCCAGTTATTACTATATGCTCTTGGATGGAATGTGAAGTTTTGGAATAAATGCAATTATCTAATTCAATATTAAAAGAGTTTTACAAATCAATCAACCTTCTTCCAGAGATCCTTGAAGATTGTAATTTCTTTATTTCCCTCACTCTAACTCTCCCTGCTTTACTACTCACACACTGGAAGGTTGTTTGCAATTGTGGGAATGTTAATATCAATGTGCAGTTTGACTAATGTTTCAGTTACTATGTTTCAAAAAAATTCAAAGTTTTCTCCAGCATCATCAATTCATCTGTAGTTACTTCTTTTTCTGATACACTTAGTTCATAAGCTCTATAAAAAGACGGGGGTCCTTTTTTCCCTATGTGTCTTCTATGCTATTTCCAGAGTTCTGTTTTCTATCCTTAAGTCTGTCAAACACAGCAGCTCCATTTAAAAAATAATAATAACATTTCACCTGTTCTTTTTTCTTTTCTGTGGTGCACTTTACACTCTTGAAAAGCAGCATAGTCTTTTTCATTCTGACCAAAACTTGCCATAAGAGCTTCCCCTTAAGCAAAAGGAAGGAACAAGTATAGGCAACATGTTGAATGATCAAAGTGGAGACTAAATCCAGCCTGATGCTCAGCTGGAATACTGGATCATATACTTTATGTAATTTTAGCTAATTTTTATGTAATTTTAGGGATTTCTCTTTTGTCTTCAGATCTTTTGAACACTGATTTGCCATGATTCTTGTTCACTGAAATTTAGAGAGGCAAGGCCTTATCTTTAGCTGGCCATTGGTATAACCCCATCATAGTAGTGTCAACTTGGGCTCTGGGGACAGGTTATTTTACTATGTGGCAAAGAAAGAGCATGTCGAGGGTGAACACTCTCTAGAGGAGCCAAACACAAGAAGAGGGCATCATGCCAGGATTCTGCAGAGTATGGGAACTTGGAAGGTGCACTTGTCTTTCTATGTGTCCATCACTGGGACAAGCACTTAGGGGATGATAAAATGGTAAGATGGAGCCTTTAAAACACCTCCCATCTAAAGGGGGATTAAGCCCACACAACCTAGGTAGAACACCATATATAATTACTATATTATGGTGTATAGACAAGACTGTTAAGAGTTCAAAGAAGGGACATATTAACTACTTCAGGATTATTAACAGCATTCTCTAGAGATGATAATGAAGAACTAAAGAGGAGACAAAGAGAAAGCAGAGCAGTCAAAGGAGGAAACAGTGTATGGGTAACACACTCAGTGGATAGAGGAGTTATGTCGAAGCATTTCCTAAAAGATTGGGCAAAACTATTTTTCAGCACAATGTGGCTTTGAGCTGGGGACATCTTAGCAGGCAGACTTGGAACCCATGTGTGGCCATGACTCATACAAACTATGTAATTCAATTTCTGCATTTGTAAAAACAAATTAAATGGAATTTGACTGCTACCCTCCTAATTCATGATGTGTTTGGCTCCTCTCAATTATATCGGGTATTATTCAGAAGTATATATTAAGAGCCAATTTTAGCATAGCATTAAGCACTGAATGAATAGAAACTCATAAATGCTATTCTTGCCCTATGCATCATTCTAATATTGTAACCCAAGGGAACACTGTTAAGAGCACTATCATTTGCACATTCTTTATAAGATAACTAAAAAGGAGTGACTGAAACTGAAACACTTGAGTTTTCATGACTTTTTCTTTGTTTCTCATCCTTCTCAAAGTTTTTATCTCTTCTCAAACTTCCTGAGCGAATCTTGGCAGAAAGTTCAGTAAGCTATATCTAAGAGGTGGTAAAAGAGTGGCATTTAAGGATGTGGGAAATCTTTAGTTTGGCTTTTTGGAATCCTGAAGAGATACTGCTTTAAGGAGGAAAGGCCAACTCTATTCTTGGAAACATTTCACAGATAACCGCCAATGGCATTTATGTTACAACAGGACCAGCATATTCAATCAAAATAATTCAATTGGTTAGAAAGTGTATTTCACAAGGATAACAACTAAAGGATTCAGAGAATTTCTATCATTTTCTTACTCAGAGAAGTCACTGCCAACATAGTCATGAAAGGGAATCTATTCTGAACAACAACCAAAATTTTAGTCTCATATCATGGAGTGAAAAATTGTAAGAACCAGAGCCAGCTCCTCTTAATTTTGACTTCATATTTTGCTGTTTAATGTAGAATTTTGGATAACCTCTGGATTCAGTGCAATGAAGAATAATCTGGTGTAGTGAAATCTACAAGAACCGACTTGACTTGGAAATAACTTACTGGCTTATAGGGAGTCATCCACAATTTTAACTTTGGAGGTAAATGAGGCATGATGTTATTGTTTGTTCTATTTGTTATCCAGGGATTTTGATAGTAAAAATGGATGTTGAATAAGAATTTCTTTATTATGAAAGCTTTGGTATTAGTAATATAATTGACTGGGACTTGGAATTTTATGAAAGCAAATACCCTTTCCTCTGTTCTTGTTTTGAATATGTGTATTCATTTAATGCTTACTTAAGAATGTGGGATCTTGTTCACTATTGCTCTTCAGGGTACTTTGAAGAAAATGCCATTTTATGAATCCATCAAAGGTATTAACAAAGCTAACATCTTGGCTGTTTTATGAATACCTATATTTTATGAATATACAAGGTTGTCAGAAATTTATTTTTTCCATTTTATTTTCGTAGAAATTTCTGTATTGAAAAGTGTAAGACTGCAAAGATTAGAGAAACATATCAAGGGAAAATGATGTCCCAATGATTCATAGATATTTTCTCTAGACATTCAAGAGATGGTATGCTACACAGTTCCTGGAACATAGCTAGAGCTCTGATATATTATTTTTGGTTGACATGGTTGCCCTTCACAGTCAGAGGTGAATGTAGGATGTGAAAAGTAAATATAGTCTGAAAGGCTGTAGCACTTAATATTCTTTGTATCACCTACTGTCAGGATACCCTACTCCCCCTCCCCTGACCCAGCTTATTTTCAAAAGGTCCAAAGTGTGATGAAGCATGGGGAGGGACTAGGAGTGTCTGAGCATGGGAAAAGAGAAAAGAAAGATGAGATGTGAACTGGGAGCAAGGCTCAGAATTGGAAGTGAAAGTATATTCTGCCAGTAAACTATTTGGGAAAAGTGGTATAATCTATGGGATATATGTAGATAAAGATATAGATGTAGATATATAGATATATCAGAATTGGGATCTAGGGATTTGGATCCAAACTGCAAACATCATTGGCTTTCCCAATATCAGTTGTGTATTCCCCCGCTCATGGCTGGGAAGAGGGACCTGAGGGCATCTAATCATTACTTCCTCGTGCTAGAGTAGCTGGAGCTCTGAGGGTATAAAGCCATGACTATCTCCTAATACTCTGTATCCCTAAACTCTGCTCACTTTTGGGGTGGGGGTGTAGGGGGTCTCTGGTAGGATGGAGGGGCCATTTCTGCGATAAGGTTAGCTTTTCTAAAATTACTACAAATCGCTAATTTTAATTATCATCAAAACATAATAAAGAACTCCTTTGGGGGAAAAAAAGACTTCCTTTGGGCAGAGTTTTTAGAAAACCAGATTCTAATGTCTGCCTCATAACTAATGGGATATGTGAAATGTTGGATGACAGCCTACGTGCATCTCAACTGCCTCTTTTAGTAAGCAAATCAATCTCTACTGATATCCTGCTGTTAAGATTAAATGAGACCAAATAGATACAATGCTTTGAGAGAATAAGGCACACAATCTATCTGAGCTCTACAACTCATTTTATGCTAATCATGGAAGGCTCCTCAGAGAAGGCACCCATGTGTAAATTCTGAAGCCTTCCCATGAGAAAAGTCAGCCTTAAGGCTTGGTGCCTGTATTTTTTGTGTGGTAGGTGCAGGGGAGGGAGGAGGAGTGTGGGAAATGGTAACAAGACTAAGTGAAGTGAAATAGTGGTACAGATGACCAAGGAGTCTTCTTATGAGAGTCTCTTGAACATTACCTCAGATTGTGTCTCTGTTGTTTTTTACATTAAAATAAAACAGATCTTTAAGAGAGCTTTTCTTCCTTATGACATTGGTAGTTACAGCAATGTGTCTTTGCACTTATTTACTCACCAGCTCTTTGAGGATAGAAGCCAATTCTCATATATTCTACCTGTATAACATACAGCACAGAGCTTTGTGGTGTTTTTTGTCTACCTGTTGATTTTCCAGCTGTTATCTGGAGATGAACGCCTGTTTGCAGAGTATTAATGATAGGCATGACAGCAGATAATAAAAAGAGATTGTATAAATGGTTCAGAGGATTATGGCTTCCATTTCCAAAAAGTGCTTTGAAAGGCCAAAAAAATTATTAGTAACTGCCTAAAAACTCATCATTTATATCTGGACATCAACCAAGTTTCTGAGAATTAAAAAAAAAAATTCACAAAGTGTATACTTCTTAACAATGGAGCTTACATTTCGTCATCCACAGGACACCTAATGCCAGTTTTTAAAAATGTTTTTGAAATACAGCCTGCAATGTAATTATAGATGTAAAATTGTATCTCCTAGTTCAAAGAGAACTGTTGAAAGAACAGCAGTTGCTTTGTTTTTCTAGAATGTCAGCATCATTATTTTTATGGGATGCTTTGGAGAAACACTAATTTGTGAAAGAAAAGCATCCCAGAAGGCAAATTTGACAGTTTAAATTCTCATGTTTACAGTGTTCTGAGGATCATAATTAATTGAAAGATAATGAAAGGCTGAAGACAGCTTTGTTTAACTTCTTCACAGAGCCAGTGAAGTGATTCTGAATTAAATTTTCAAAATCTGAAAGAAGAAAGTATACTATACTTTAGATAGAAAAACACAGGGTAATTAAGAGATTATGAAAGGCTGATGAGTGTCCCCATAGCATTCTAGTATAGTTTCAACTGGTTCTAGACTGTAAGAATAAGCAAAATCCCTTCCTTCTCACACTGATAAACACAAACTTACAAATGGCATTCCATTTCTGAACAGACTTAAATAGTATGCTAGTTTATTATTGTCTGGAAAGAGAAGCCAATGAAAAACTGCCAATCTGGCCCTAGTAAAGAAATCAAAACCTCATCTTGTCTTAAAGTCAGTCATTTTTGGTAGGTTTAATAACTAAACCAATCTGTGGGCACATCTTAAGGAATAGAATCTGTTCTTTACACTGTGGAGTAGTTTTAAGAACAAAATTAAAATTAAGGAACAACTGTGAACTTTAGAACCTAGATTCCTTAATACTTCCAGGATAATTTATCCTTGAGGGGTTGGGGGCTGGTGAGTATTTGGTATTTGGGGGGTTTCTCTCTTCTTTTGCTATTATTGGCCCTTGCTTCTTACCCCATTGATGCCAGTTCAAAAAAAAAAAATGTAGTGCTTTTGTCAGAGACATTTACACTGAGGTAGAAATTGAAGCTTAATTATCTTATGTGGATCAATATGGAGGGAAGTAGAAAGTTAGTAGTAGTAAAAATATTGTCAGAAAACAATTGAAGGAAACCAGCTTGAAGCTGGGAAATAGCACTACGTGCAGGTTTTGCTAAAGCCATGGAATTATTTACAATGTCAGGTGAGGGGGTATGAAAGGCTACCTCCCGACAGGTTAAGCGGGTGGGCAGTGGGGAATGGGGGAATGTCTTGGTCTCAATCTTAGACCTTCTATATGAGAGGATTTCATAACTCTGAGTACACATCCTGAAGGAAATTACCATCAATGCACACCTAGTATCAGGCAAAAGGAAGGTGATGAGAAATTATAAGTCCAGTGAAAGAGTAAGTAAATGAAGAGAGATATCCACCCCCTCCATGAGAGGTCAATTCTCTTTTAATAAGACAATTTTATGCAGTCAATCCCGGTATAGAATGTGATTCACTAATTTTCAATATGATCTCTCACATAGTCTGGGAATTCATCCAGGATGGATAACATTGTAAAGAGAAACCATTTTGATTTTTAAATAACTAATTTTTTTTTTTTGTCTTTTTAGGGCCAAACCCATGGCACATGGACATTCCCAGGCTAGGTGTCAAATCAGAACTGTAGCTGCTGGCCTATGCCACAGCCACAGCAATGCCAGATCTGAGCTGCGTCTGTGACCTACACAACAGCTCATGGCAATGCTGGATCCTCAACCCACTGAGAGAGGCCAGGGATTGAACCTGCATCCTCATGGATACTAGTCTGATTCGTTACCGCTGAGCCACAACAGAAACTCCATAAATAGCTGGTTTTAAATGGGATTTTAGAAATACTAACCATTGCAATAACTGTAATTTGAATACTTACTAAGTCCCACATACCCTGCAATGTCATACGTATATCGTCTCTCTTTGTGCTTACCAAGAACCAACAAGGTCAGTATTAGCATCCTCATCTTACACAGAAAACAGAGGCTCAGAATGTGATATCACACAGATAGTAAAAAGGCAGAACCAGGAGTCATACTCAGAGAGTTTGGCTCTAAGGCACACCTTCTTCACCTCTAAATTGTCTAATGAACACAGCCAATGAAGATTTTAAACTTTGATACACGAACCCCTTTCAGAACATAAATCCTCTTCTGAGACTAAATGTGCCTATGGACATTGGCATATAACCTCCAAGGCACACAGGCATACATGCTGCCAACCTCCATCGCCAATATGAATCCCAGTTATACTTGTGTAACTACTAGACTTAAGCCAGGAAATTATAAAATCTTGGAAAGAAGTAGGAAGAATTATGAAAATTGAAATAAAAAAAACTTCTAATGGGCTTACTACAGAAGTAAATATTAAGAGGAAAAAAGGTAGGGGACTGAATTTTTGAAAGGAATCATATATTCTGTAATAAGTGTGGAGTTCACTGCAACAAAACTTCAAGTCATGTTAGCAAAGTTATATTGCAAAAGATCTCTCCTCCTGTTAATCTCCTCCCTTTTCCTTGTCTCCTTCCCTTAATGCCTCTAATACTTATTTAGTGCATACTATATGCCAGGCACTGTTTTGGTGTTTGCGATATACCAAAAAACAAAACAAAACAAAAACCCTGGGACAAAACAAAAATCACTCTCCTCAAGGAGCCTATATTCTAGTGAGAAGACACAAATGATAAAAATAATCTAACAAAGTGATAAATACTATAAAAAAATAATAGGGCAAATTTGAAGCAATGGAAATGGCAGGGGCAGGTTGTCATTTTAAATGGATGGTCAGGATAGGCCTCAGTAAGAAAAGCATATTTAAGTGAAGAACTAAAGGAGATGAGGGAGCAGAAAAGGCAGAAAGACAAAAAAAAAAAAAAAAATAGAGGAAAGACTGTTCAAGGCAGAGGATCAGCCAGTGAATAGGCCCAGGCAGAAGTGTGCTTGATGAGCTTAAAGCAAGGAAGGAGTCTGTATGGCTGAATGGAGTGAGGTGGTAGAACCAGGAGATGAGGTCAGAAGTCATAGAAGCCAAAATACATAGGGTCAGGTTGGCCTCATAAGTCTTCAGTGTTTACACTGAGAAAAATGGAAAACCTAGCACAGGGAACTATATCTTGTGATGGAACATGATGGAGAATAATGTGAGAAAAAGAATGTGTGTGTGTGTGTGTGTGACTGGGTCATTTTGCTGTGTAGTAGAAAATTGACAGAACACTGTAAACCAACTATAATGGAAAAAATAAAAATAATTTAAAAAAAAGAAAAATGAATGCTAGTGTTGGATTTTGAGAGTGACATGATCTGATAAGAGTTAAATGAATTATTCTGGCTGCTCTGTTAAGACAATAATGTGATGGACAAAGGTGGAAGCAGGGAAATAAGTTAGGAGGCTTTCCAATAATCCAGGTGAGAAAGAGTGATGGATCAAGAGTAGAACTGAAAAAGAGTTAAATTCTGAAAATATTGAGTAATATAAGTATTTAATTCTATATATTTCCCTCCAAGCACTGCTTTAGCTATCCCCTAAATTGATGTGCTGTGTTTTATTTTCATTTAACTCAAAATTGATTCTAGCATCCCTTGAGATTTCCTCTTTTGATCCATAAGATATTTTAAAATATTTTTATTTTCTAATATTTTTTAACTTCCTAGATATCTTTCATGATTTCTAGCTTAATTCTGATAAACTTGGAAATATATTTTATATAGTTTCAGTTCATTTAAATGTATTAACATAAAAGGTTATATGACCCAGAGATGTTCTTAGTGAATATTCCTTTTGAACTTGAAAACAATGTCTCTTCTATGGTTGTTGGTTGGAGTGTCCTCCAATTATTAGTTGAGTCAAGTTGTCAATAATGTTCAGGTCTTTTATATTCTAAATATAATTTCTACTTGTCCTATCAAGCTGAGAGAAGAGTGTTGATCTCCAACCGTAATTGTCAATTTTTGCCTATCCATTTTTACTTTATGTATTTTAAAGCTCTGGTGCTAGACAGATACACATGTAGAATTACAATGTTTTCTTGGAGAATTGACCCTTTATCATTATATAATGCCCAACTTTGTCTCTAGTAGAATTTGTTATTCTAAAATCTACATTGTCAGTTCTAAATACAGCTACTCAACTTTTAATTAGTAGTTTCATAGTATATCTTCTCTCATTTCTTTACTTTTAACTTATCTTTGTCCTATATTTAAAATGAGCATCTTGTCGACAGCGTATATTTGGGTCTTACTTTCTTATCTAGTCCAACAATCTGTGTTTTTTAACTGTTGTGTTTATTCCATTTACACTTGATATAATTATTCTATGATTAGATCAAACTATCATCTTGCTAACTCTTTTCTAATGTTCTATATGTTCTTTGTTTCTCTTCTCCTTTTTTTGCCTCCTTTGAATTCACCAAGTATTTTTCAATTCTAATTTATTTCTACTATGGAGTTTTACCTTCTTATAAAATACTTGTAGTTGCTATAGCTCTTAAAATATACATGTTTAATTAATCAAGATCTACCTTGAAACAATGTTATCACTTCAAATGTAGCATAAGGACCTTAAAATAGTATTTGCCCAATTACTACTTCCATCTGTTGTCATACATTATTTGTTTACCTTTATGATAAATATATAATACATTACTACTGTTTTTGCTTTAGATACTCATATTTTAAAGGAATTAAAGTAAGGAAATTTTTATATTACCTTGCTTTATTCCATCTCAAGTACTCTTCATTTCCTGATGTAGATCCAGGTTTACGGCTGGTCTCATATTCCACTTTGTCTGAAGAATATCTGAATTCTGAGTAGATTTTGAAAATAGAGCCAAGGAGATTTCCAGATGAACTGAATGTAGCCTTTGAGAGAAAGCAAAGTCAAATATGACCCCGATGATGATAAATCACAATAACGGTAGCAGATAATTTTTTAAATGTATTTAGTAAGAGATACTAATGTGAAACCAAATTCAACTCTTAAAAATTACAACTTGATACAGCTAATATATTTTATAATCTGATATTTGCCATGGATTTTTCTGCCCCTCAAAGTTGCAATTTCAGAGACATGTAGAAGTTGCAAGCAGGGACCAGAGATCTGTGTAAGTGACTGCTACATACACATATGCCTCCTTTCTTCTCTCCTTGTCAACCTGAGTGCAACTCAATCCCTTCACTGGTTTCAACAAGAAATCTACTCTTTCCACATTTATCAGGCTTCCTTGTCTTTTTTTTCCACTTTATCATGTGGCCTCTGGTCCTTCTTATGAAAATGTTTCCTGTGAGTTTTGAATTCTTATTTTGTGCAAAATATAAGGATCTCCTGCACTCAGCATCATATACACAAAACTCCTTAAGGAGGTTTTACCAAAATAAAAGAGGCTTCAGGATCTGCCTTTCTTAGAAATTTGGGTTTATAAATATACTGTCATAGGTAAAGTTCTCCCAGGATTTACATGCATGAGGTTTATCAGAAGTACTCTTGGGAGTTCCCATTTTGGCTCAGTGGTAACGAACCCGACTAGTATCCATGAGAACTTGGGTTCAATCCCTGGCCTTGTTCATTGGGTTAAGGATCTGGCATTGCTGTGAGCTGTGGTGTAGGTCACAGACACAGTTCAGATATGGTGTGGCTGTGGCCATGGATGTGGCTGACTGCTGCAGCTCCAATTAGTCCCCTAGCCTGGGAATTTCTATGTGCCATGGGTGCAGCCCACCCCCTCAAAAGAATACTCTTGAAAGCAGAATCTTTGAAGGAGCAAGGGAAGAAAGATTGAGCAGTAGTAGAATTTGAGGTGGGATATGACTGAAACAGAAGCTTAAGACAATGCATACTCCCATCCGACTGAAATGATCCTACAAAGATGTCCCACATTAAGGAAAGAACTCCATAACAAACAATCATCAGATATGGCTTCCTCCAGGAACTGGAGCATAGATTTGAGCAAGTCAGTTTCCTTAACCTGACAGCAATTCCCCAAATTGGATGCAACTCTAAGTCATCATCAGGCAATACTCCCAGCATCTGAGATCATGAAAGCCTTGACTATGAAGGGGAATCTAAGTGTGTCCAAATGCATCCACTACATTCCCCTCCATGCCATTTAGTTCCAGTTGCTTCATACAGTGTATTCCCTCTGCAAAGGAACAACTCCAGGATTATAATGGACCTTGGGAAACCTTTTAGAGAAAGTTTAGCAGAACAAGCTGCAGAGATGCAGTGTCAGCCTCCTTCTCCTTTTCTCCCTCCTCCCTTGCCCTCAGCTGCCCTCACCCCACCAACTATGCTCTAGGTTACACCTGATACTTATTGTCTCCCTCATCTACTAGATTTCCCATGACTACCATTGGGTAGTGAGCTGGTCTCCATCACTTGCCTGAGGGGATGATCCAGGCCCCCATCGCTAAGGGGGTCTGGGCCCAAAGATGCTGCGCCCTTTTCAGGATGTGGCTTCTGCACATGTCCATTTACCATTAAAACTGGTCAGGGGAATACCAAGAGCTTCTTTCCCTTTACCCCCTTCTCTAGCAGATCACTTGGGTGTCAAATGTATTTTTCCCTAATCCTATTGTGTAATATATAACAGCAACCCTACTATCTGATGATCAATTACCCCTGCCAGGATTGTGGATCCTTTTTGGTCTACTATATCTCTGGCAGGAAGAACCAAAAGTAGCCACGTGGCATTCATAGCTAAAGTTTAATGTGGCTCCTGTGGAGAAATTCTCCCTCTGGGAATCATGTCCATTACAAATCTACAGGACCTGAGTTCCCATAGTGATGCAGACGAAACGAATCTGACTAGGAACCATGAGGTTACAGCTTCGATCCCTAGCCTCACTCAGTGGGTTAAGGACCCAGCATTGCCGTGAGCTGTGGTGTAGATCACAGACTCAGCTCGGATCTGTCGTTGCTGTGGCTGTGGCATAGGCCGGCAGCTATATATAGCTCTGGTTAGATCCTTAGCCTGGGAACTTCCATATGCCACGTGTGTGGCCCTAAAAAGACAAAAGACAAAAAAATCTACAGGACCTAGAGTTGTGGGGATGGGAAGAACAAGTTTCCTAAGTGGGTCATTAGAAGTTGATAACCAGGATAGGTCCCTTTCTCCTTGCAACCCTTGGTTCCCAGATCCATGTATTTTCCCTTGGGAACACAGCATCATTTAAGGGTGTGCTCTTTATTCTGAAGGAAGGATGAAGGTGTGGGCCACATTCTTACAAGGTATAGTTTCTTTTCTTTTCTTTTCTTTTTTTTTTTGGTCTTTTTAGGGCTGCACCTGTGACATATGGAGGTTCCCTGGCTAGGGGTCCATTCGGAGCTGTTGCTGCCAGCCTATACCAGAGCTACAGCAATGCCAGATCCGAGCTGAGTCTGTGACCGACACCACAGCTCACAGCAATACTAGATCCTTAACCCACTGAGTAAGGTTAGGGATCAAACCTGCAACCTCATGGTTTCTAGTTGAATTCATTTCCACTGTGCCATGATGGGAATTCTGTTACAAGGTATAATTTCCAACTTGCCGCTTTAGGTGTATACCTTCAAAAAGCCATTCCATCACTCTGTCAAGTTGGCAGAATCAGGATGGTAAAACATGAAAGGGCCAGTGAATCTCATGGTCAAGTGCCTATAGTCACATCTCACTTGCTGTAAAGAGCATTGCTTGGTCCAATGCAACTTACGTATGATCACATATTGATAGATCAAACATTTTGTTTGCTCTTGGATAATGGTGCAGCCTATGAGCCTAATGGGCAGGGAAGCCAATCACGTAGGGAACACCACTCAAAATTAATTTCTGCCTCCTGATATTTCACAGACAGTATAAATTTTGTCTAATTGGTCCCCTCAAGGCCAATATTAGAGGGAAGTATTAGTCTTGCTGATGGCAGGTTAGATGATTGGCAGCAGCAGTACTAGGTCTGCCTTGGTGAGTGGTTTTCCACAATCCTGAGCTCATGCACAGCCTCCCTCCCTGCCTCCATAGCTTATCTGGTATAAACCTTTTGTGCAATACTGGACTGACTTTCAACAAAGACTGGCTAAATTATTCTACATGGTTATTTAGTGCCCCTTTAATAGTAGATTCTCTCTGATGGGCATTATGATGTGAATCAAACCTAGTCACCCTTCACACCCATGTTTATATGCCACTTCACATGCCCCTTCTCCAGATCTCTTCCTCTCACTCTTTCTCCTTCCAAGCTCCCAAAGAGCTACCCAAATCATTTATCACTGCTAATGAGTCCATATATAATCTTATATCAACCTACCTCTCTTTTGACACAAAAGAGATGATCATGCACACTACCCAAACCTTTGGCAGTGGGGGAGACTGCTCCTCGAATGCTGTCTTTCAAGCCCACCCTGAGTGAGGCGCTTGTGCAAGAGTCCAAATTATATATCAGTTGTCTACTGTCATATCAGTTATAAGAAACCACCCAAAACCAAGTGGTTTAAAACAATCACAGTTTATCATCTTTTAAAGGGGGACGACAAACATGGCCAAGGATGGAGACTAATGAAGTGGAACAGCATTGAGAAAATGAGAGTGTCTAGAACAGGGATTGTGCTATCACCATCAGCAGGGTCAGGATGAGAGAGAGAAACTGAGCTAGACAATACAGCGTTAAATAACTGAAAAACTGGAAACAATTTTTATGCTTCCTACTAAACAAAACCAGAATTCCTTACCTCTGTCTTGAGGCCTCTCTCCACTTTGGACTCTCTTTGGTGTTGAATAATCTCCTCTGGCACCAATTTTATATTTTGCCTTTGAGGGCTGCACCCACGGCATATGGAGGTTCCGAGGGTAGGGGTTTAATGGGAGCTACAGCTGCCGGCCTACACCACAGCCATAGCAACGCCGGATCTGAACCTCAGTCTGCAACCTACACCACAACTCACGGCAACGCCGTATCCTTAACCCACTGATTAAGACCAGGGATCAAACCCGCAACCTCATGGTTCCCAGTCAGATTCATTTCTGCTGCACCAGGACGGGAACTCTGGCGCCAATTTTAAAAAACGCTGTCAGAAGCTATTGTGAGGAAATGGTCTTCCACTTGCTTCCTTCACACTATTACCTCAAACCGGAATTCCCCTCACACCCCAACTCAGCAAAAATACCTAATTACTTTTTCTGATCTAACTCAAATTCTTTTTCTGAAGTGAAGACATATGGAAACAAACAAGGAAATTCAAGAGACCTCCCCCCCCCCACTACCACTGAAATCCTTAACAGCAGGGCCCACCCCCTCCCTGACCTTTATACTGCTGCACAAAGCCCATTCAAGTGCTTCAGGTTTGATGAATGAATGACTTAATATCTTATACTTAGGTTACACAGCCTTGTATGATATTTTGGAGTCATTTATCATTTCTGTAAGTTAAGAAACCAGGTCATAATTTTGATTTTCCTAGCATCTAGCAAAGTGCCTTGACACCAAGTTAGTATCAAAATATTTAATTCGTTAAGGGAGTTACTGCTAATCAAGGACACATGAAAAAGTAAGGCAATTTGTGATGTAATTACAAGAACAGCCTCAGTGGATTCCGTGAATTTACTTCGGAAGGTGGAATGGCCTTTTCAAGATGCCTTGAATGGAGATAAGGGGGACAAACCTTTGTATCCTGCATCACCCAGGGATTGAATTGTGTGCGGACCCCCAGGAAGAGGGCATAATTCTGGGTAAGGCAGCTTCTTTGAGCCAAGGGCAATTCCTGAAGAAGAATGCAGCTGTGAGCCATCAGCATGTAAAATTCCAGTCAACTAGGAGAGCAACAACCTTGGTTCTGGAAGGGGATATAGGTGGTGCACAACAGCATCAAATACAGCATCCTGAGAGGGAAAATGCAGCCTCTTGCTCACTTTCTGTACAAATCCTCCTCCTGAGGTTTGAGTGAAAAGATGAGGCTGAATTTATTTTTGGCACCCATGCTTCAAACTCCTCTGTGAGCCCAAACAACATTTTCTCTTTGAGGATTTGAATTGGCACATGAGCTATTTATTTCTGGCTCAGCTCCACAGTTTGGATGCTGGGAAGGCTTTTCACACTCACCTACACAGGATTAGTTACCCACGCCAATACCACCACTCTTCCAGCTTAATCAGGCAGGGTCTTCCTTCATCAGCAGACATCTCTGTGGCCTGTCGTTTTTTGGGCGCTATGCAGTTGTCTGTAGCTTAAAGTTCACAGCATTGGCGAATACAGGCCTGACAAAAATTCTCACCAGTGACCTCTATATATTTTCCACTTCCAGAATCAATGCTGACTTTTGGGTTAATGACTCCTACATACAAGAAAGGAGCATTGGAAGGAGCCAGAATAGCTACTGGGCAATTTAACTTTCAGGGATTACTTTTTCCTTGGTTTTTCCTTGTTTTATGCTCTTAATTTCTGGATGGCTAGGGAAAGTCTCCCATAGCAAGTGTTGTTTGCTTGTAAATACCCATCTTTTCTATAGCCTCATTTTAAAAAGGCAGGAGGAAGATACTTTCATCTGGCAACCCCATGCATTGAATATGTAAATGATTAGCTCCTAAGTTAAAGGTGGATGGTCCCAGCTGTTTTCTCTGAGATCAGACTTCATACGTTAAATTAATGGGCACGGTCTCTCACTAGGTTTCTTCCTTTTCCTTCCTTCCTTCCTGCCTCCCTCACTTCCTTCCTTCCTTTTCACATCTGCACCTATGGCATATGGAAGTTCCTGTGCCAGGGGTGGAATCAGATCTGCAGCTGCCGGCCTACACCACAGCAATGCCAGATCTGAGCCACATCGGTGACCTCCTAGACAATGCTGGATCCTTGACCCACAGAGCAAGGCCAGGGATTGAACCTATATCCTCACAGGGACACTGTTTTCTGAACCCATTGAGCTACAATGGGAATTCCTCTCACCAGGTTTTCTGGGTTTCAGATCAGAGCTGGAAGTTGGAGACCAGTCCTAGGAACCTTGCAGGGAAGCTGATTTTGCTGGGAAGGTTATTAAACCAGCATCACCAACTGCAACTCCCCCAGTCTCAACTAAGGCCTCCAGTTCAACTGTGCCATTTGGTTGGGTTCCATTAAGACAACACCTGTCGCCTTTCTCTTTTCTTTTCTTGAACAAATTTTTGCTAACAAGAATTTAGATCTCCCATTCTAAAGCTTCTCCAATAATGCCTTACTGTAGATTGCTCTTGTAATTACATGCTTTGGCTGAGTTTGATTTTCCAAACCGTTCAATAGCACCTTGTCATGTGGCTCATTGCAAAAGACTCTCTAGTATTAACACATTTCCAGAGAACTTTTCTCCTTCCAGTTGGTGCATGGTTGAGGAGAAGATGTACAAGTCTTAGCAACTTTCAACATTATCAAGTACACTTTTCTACACTGTCAAGTATTTCGTCACAGAGGTGAAGCTCTGGCAGGACTGAGATCATGTGTACCTCCTGATGCCAAGCCTATAAATTTTCTCTTTATCTCCTTCACATCTCTGCCTCTGAAACCTGTCACTACTGCAACACAGCATGCTCTCTTCAAACTCACAATCCCACTATCTGTTCTCTAAAATTGGACTGCCTGGGAACATAAGCTATGTAAGGTTAACAGGTTAGCAGCTTCTGCTGGGTTCTTCAAAGCTTGCGTAATGATGGATTCAGCAATAGATGTCCTGCGTCTGAGGGACTCTGTCTCTACAAATGGAGCTTTATAGAGATCTTTGGCCAGACAAAATCACAGTGGCCATGTACACACTTCCCCCTCCAAATAGAATGTTATATTTGTTTCAATCTTTTATATTTTATTATTTTTTAAAAAATTGAAGCACAGTTGATTAACAATGGGTTAGTTTCAGGTACACAGCAAAGTGATTCAGTTATACATACATATATATCTATATTGTAGTTTTTTCCTTGTAGGTTTTTAAATATATTAAATACAGTTCCCTGTGCTATATAGAAAGTCCTTGTTGTTTACAGAATGTAATATTTTCGAATCTGTGGGGTAAACTTCTAAGTAGAATCCTCATTTGAAACTTGGATGGTTTTGACTGAATAATTAAAAGATACCTTACTTTTTGCTTAAAATATTCAATCTTGCATAGTGTGTTTCTATATAAAGACTGAAAAGTTGACCTCAGAGCAGATCTCTACCTTGGGTTCCCTATGAGGCTATTTAAGGTTCTTATAAGGGGCTATTGCTCAACTGAAAATAGAAGTTCTGTGAGGTGCATCTTAAAAGTCCATAGCAAGCTTTTGAAAGAGTCTCTGAGAGATCACCTTACATCTATGTCTTAAGAAAGAAGTTTACAGTTATAAATTGTGCTTCATATTACCCTTAGACCATGTTTACTGACAGCACCCAGGATTCGATCTTTGCCCTGAGGCTCTTTTTTACTTTTGAGGGTCTTCTGGGAGAGACTAGGGATGAGAATTAGTTTTATTTTTAAATCTAACAAATCTACATTCTGCTTGAAAATGGAATACTTTTTACTTTAACTCATATCTCTTTATCTTCATTTTATGATGTGCAGCTAGAAGACATTAGTTGTCACTTTCAACATTTAACCTAGAAATATCCTGATCCAGATCAATTAGTTCAATAGGTACATTTCTATTTTCTGCAGTAACAGTTGTCATAAACTCCCCACAATGTATCCAGGGTCTTCTTCTTCTGGCCCCTAAAAGCATTTCACTTACTCTCCTTCAAGCTTTCCTTGACAGCCACTTGATGTTCACTAGTCCTGGTAATACCAGACTTCCAGGTAACATCATCTGTTACTTTTGGGACATAGCAAATTTCCAAAACCTACTTATATAAAACAACATTCATTTCATTTTGCCCACGATTTTGTCTGACAGGAATTTGGGGAAGAGTTCAGCTGGGCAGAGCCTGCTCTTGGAGTCTCTCATACAGATGTTGCTAAATGTTGGCCAGGGCTACAGTCATCTGAAGGCTCGACTGGGATGGATGTCCAAGAAGGCTCACTCTCATGGCTGGCATTTGACACTAGCTGTCAACTGGGAGCTCAGCTCAGCTGTCAACCAAAGCATGTATGGGAGATCCCTACATCTGGCTTAGCTTCCTCACATCTTGGCAGGTGTGGGTACTTGGACTTCTAGTACAGCAACTCAGGACCTCAAGTATGTGTTCTCTGAATTAGGTAAAGTTTTGGTAAATTCAATTTTTACTCGTCATACAAAGTTATAAACAAGACAAACACCTTAAAAACCTTCGTTATTGTCCCTTAACATCCCCCACCTAACAAGTTACCATATTTATAAGTGGAAATTATCTTCTGAGAAATGTCAGGCATCTTGTTTGAATCCTCTGAAACAAAACAATTTCTGTGATGCATGTATAGTTATGCCAAGAAGTCCATCTGCCAGCCAGAATTTCATCCTTTAAATACCTTGTTATGGCAGCACAAAAGAACACAATGAGCTTTGTTTAGAGTGTCAGTCTTCCATCTCTGGGCTAAAAGGATTAGGTCTAAATTGCACATCATTACATAAGACACATGAAAATGTTTGCTTCTTTTGTCCTTAAAAGTACTTCACGGTGTTTCATAAAAAGCCAAAAAAAGCCAAAAAAAATGTTAATTGGACTAACGTAATCTATTCAGAGTAGATTTACCAAGCATTCTAATTTCTGCTATTATTTATTTAACACAAAATCAGGGGAATTTTCAAGTATAATCATTTGTTGGACATGGTAGGGGTTGAGAAGAGACCACATAGCATGACGATCAAAAGCAAGCATTTCTGAGTCAGTCCGACCTGGTTTTAGCCTCTCTGGCTAATAAGTGTGACTAGGAAATTTACTTAATCTCTCTGTGGCTCATTTTATTCAGCCGTAACATGGAGATAAAAGTATTCACCTTCTAGGGTTGTTTTAAAGGTTAAATAAAGTAGCACATGTAACTTACCAGTCTTTGGCCCAGAGTAGATGAATACTTAACAAGTCAGATAAGACTGAGCACACAATTTTGATAGGTGGGGTGTGTGTGTGTGTGTGTGTGTGTGTGTGTGTGTGTGTGTGTGAAAGAAGGAGAAAGGAGACATGGAGAAGGAGAGAAAGGCAGAAAGAGAGAGACTGAGGCACAGCAATAGAGGGACAGGGAGAGAGAATGTTTGGGGAAGGGCACACAGATAACATTGTTGGAAATGTCCTAAGAACGTGATAGTTATTTGTCAATGGTCATTTATTTGTTGATGAGATTTTGAATTTTGAAGATGCTGGAATGAAAAAAGAAGAGAATGTCAGGAGGCATTTGGAGATTTATGTGACTTTGAGAGAGTCGCTTGTCTCCTGTACATGGGACAAATCAGCAAGTTAAACATTTCTCCCCTCCTGCTCCCTCTTCTACTCTCGTTTCAACTTTGATTTTTGAATCCAGCCCCTCCCTCGGCAATTCTATGCACCTAGGGTCAGAGGTTATCCTTTGACTAAGACTCGGCTGTCTACAAGGTGAAACAGTTGGAAAGCCACTAGGCCACTACAATGTCACTGCAAATAACTTTGAGGAATTTTCATATTATTATGGGAGGAAAGCCAGTCTGATATACAAATAAAAGTGGACTTTTCCAAGGAATGAGAGTTGGGAAAGGAATGAAAGAAAGACTTTGGGTGAGTAAGGCCTTTGTTTGCTTTTCAGATGAACCAATGAGGTTTGTCCCATTTTTAATCTGTAGTGTTAGGCCACTTGGAAGAAATGCATTCTGCAATATAATGGAGTAATCCTGACATTATTATCTAGAATCATAATTTCCATGGCATAAGGCTGATTTTTATAATAGTTTTTGCCCAAAAAGTAATATTCGGCTTAGCTATGCATGCAAAAGGGGGGGGGGGGCGGGCTCTTGGCGTCAATTCAAAGTTTTTCAACACTTTTTTTCAAATTTTTTTTTATTTCACATTAATACAAGTCTATTCAAAAGCAATTCTGTTAACACCCTTCAAATAACCTTTTAAAATATTACTTATGAATCTATGCACCTCGATAAAGTTTCCTGTTTTTCATATCCCCAAGGCTAATGTGACAAAATTATTAGCTTTTGATAGGGTTAAACAATAACTACCCATGCTTACCTTTGTGGGAGAATGGAAAATAAATATACCTTGAAGCATTGTAACAGTTGAAAAGATTCCCATACTTAAGTTCCTTCTTCTTTTTCTTTTTCCTAGAAGAGCCCAGAGAATTTAAAAATGAATCTTTTGAATATTTGTTCTCTACTTCTCATGCTGAATAAAGTCCTTTATCTCTCTATTAACAATATCATACTTTTTAATGGGGACCCTCTTTAATCCCCTGTAGTAGTAGTTACAATGTGCTGGGTAATATTCTAGATACTGGGGACATACCAGTCAACCAAATAGATAAAAGTCCCTGCCATCATAGAGTTTATGGTCTAGTAGGAGCAGACAGACCATTTGTAAGTCTAGAACGTGGTAATAAATGAGAGAGGGACAATTAACACAGGAAGGGAAGAGGGAGTGTCAGTGGGTGGGGCAGGGGTTGTGGTATCAGAAAGGGTGGTCAAAGAAAGACTCTTGAGAAGATACCATTTAAAGAAAGGACTGAAGGAAGTAGAGGAGGATGTTCTGCTTTAAAGGACAGTTGGTAGACCAAGTGGAGCCAGTCAATGGGAAAAGAGTGAAAAATGAGAGTTAAGAAGCAGCCATCTGGCAATCTATTGTAAGGACTTTTGACTTTCATTATATGAAATGTCATGACAAGTACAAAAGGGAAGCCATTACAGGTTTGTCTACATCTTCTGTTTGCCTCTCAAGATTTGTTCTTCACTCTCCATTCTGTTCTCTGGCCCAGGGAAGCTAAGTTGTATTTTCCTACTTTTCTTCATGACCAATCACCTTTCTCGCTTTTGGTTACCTTCCTCCTCTTACATATATCCAAGTGTTCCCTCTGTAAGAGAAACAGAGACCCAGCTACCTGTATTTCTCTGCATCAGTAGTTCTCAACAGCGGCCGTAAGCCTACTCGTGCCAGCGCTAGGAACCTGACAAAATATAGATACCTTGGCCTTCCTCAAGACATTCAAAACCTGGGATTGTGGTTCAAGAATCTGCATGTTTAACAAGATTCCCTGGTCAGTAATTTCTCACTGTTAGGCTTAAAATCTAGAATCCTAGGGGTTCCCACAGTGGCACAGTGAGCTAAGGATCTGGTATTATCTCTGTGGTGGCTTGGGTTTGATCCCCAGCCCAGCACAGTGGGTAGAGGATCTGGCATTGCTGCAGCTGCAGTTTAGGTCACGGCTACAGGTTGAATTTGATCTCTGTGTCAGGAACTTCCAGCTGCCTCAGGTGTGGCCAATGAAGGAAAAAAACAAACTAGAATCTTACAGAAACTCTACCCTTCTGATAGGCATTCACACAGTTTCTAACACTCATTTCTTTTCTCTTAGAGCCAAAAACAAGAACTCAGAAATATTCGGTTTGTCTGATAATAATCTGCCAGACTTTTATTTCTATTTTTAGTCAATGTTTATAAGATACTTTATTTTGTAAAATATTTCATTATTAAATACTATCTGTAAAAATTATTTTGTATAGTCTTCATCAATTTTGTCATATGAGACTTGGTGTCTTGTTCGCAAGTCTATAAACTATGGAAGGATTATCTATGACTTCTGTATATTTTTGCATAACAGTATTGATTTTATTTAACTTTTACTGTTTTCCATGATGAATCATTTTTCAATACTATATTGACTCAGAAATAAAGGAATCCCAAAGATACTAATAAAAGTGTATACCATGCTGTGTTTTGAATTGGTAGCCCTGAACTTTGAGGACTTTCTCAGACTTATGAAAGGGAAATGACTAGGTGACTTAGATTGTTATAGAATTTGTGATGAGGAATTCACATCTCCCAATAGCTTATGCAGCACTGTTTTCATATTACATTCAATCCTCTGTGAAGAGAGACACTAGATTGATGTTTTCCAGAGTATTTCTGTTATATCTCCAGAGTTCAGTACTTTTAAACAAATATTGTCCTTTTCAACTTTTTTTTTTTTTTTACATTTCGTAAGTTAGTTTCCCCTGGACTAGAATTTGCTATTTCAAGGTATTGAGGCAAATAAAAACTGCTAGAAATAAAGAACAGGGGGGTGGGGGAGGCTGTCATGCACCAAGCAGATGATAGTAAATATTTACCTGAGTAGCTGAATCCAATCCTTCCAAAGAAGATTGGCTCATTTGGCCTCTTAGAATAATTTTCAGGTTTTTTCCTAGCAGAAAGATGGTGTGGTATTTGATTGAAAAGCCTGCACAATGGATTCGGCTAAGACCTAAGGTTAAACCTGCCTTTTAAGCTGGAAAGGATCCAATGAAGTATTTATGGCCCACTCTGACTAGACTGCTTTTATGGCAAATATTCAAAAGTATGCATTTCCTCTTAAATATTAGGATCTGCACCTGCTGCTAGTTAAAGAAAACCTTCAAATGGGTGCCAAAAGCTGAGGCAATGGGCCATATACATTTTTTTTGTGTGTGTCTTTTTTAGGGCCACACCTGCAGCTTATGGAGGTTCCCAGGCGAGGGGTTGAATTGGAGCTGTAGACTCTGGCCTACACCACAGTCACAGCAACGCCAGATCTGAACTGCGTCTGCAACCTACACTGCAGCTCATGGCCGTGCAGTACCCTTTAACCCACTGAGTGAGGCCAGGGATCGAACTTTTGTCCTCCTGGATACTAGTCAGATTTGTTTCCGCTGAGCCACGACTAATGGGTCCATACATTTTAAGAATAAAAGAAAAAAGACTTGTGATTCTTCTTTTAATAATTTTATTGTACATAATAAAATATCTTACAAGAAAAGATTTTTTTTTATGAGAGTTGCAACATTTATTTCAAGTTCTCTCTTGTTTTTTTGTTTCTTTGTTTTTGTATTTTTTTTTTTCTTTTTTGCCACACAGGTAGTATGTGGGAATTCCTGGGTCAGGTATTGAACCTATGCCGCACAGCAGCAACCAGAGCCATAGCGGTGAGAATGCAGGAGCCTCAACCCACTAGGCCATCAGAGAACTCCCAAGAAAAGATTCTTAAAGAATTTCTGCTTCTCTATGCCTTTGGTTAAATTAAGTCAATCTGTTTAACAAGAATGCATTTTTCAGAAAGATAAAGAAATTTTTAACTTTTCAAAGAATTGTGCATTTTTCTTTGTTAATGAAAGGGCTTTTAAAAGTCTAAATATTAGATGTAGGGCGATCCTGTTATGGTTCAACAGGTTAAGAACCTGAAATTGTCTCCAAGGATACAGGTCTGACCCTGGCCTCCCTCAATTGGTTAAGATGCAGCATTGCTGTGAGCTGTGGGTGTGGGTCGCAGATGGGCTCCGATCCTGCTTTGCTGTGGCTGTGGTGTAGGCTGGCAGCTGCTCCGCTAATTCGACCCCTAGCCTGGGAACCTCCATGTGCCCCAGGTGTGGACATAAAATGAAAAAAAAAACAAAAAACAAAACAGATGTACTAGATGATAAAGGGGAATTTATCTATAAAAAAAGGAAGAAGAATAACTTTATATGTCTGAAGAGCCTTTGTTTATATTACTTTAGCTTTTTATGTAAGGGTTACATGGGATGTTGGAAATCCTAAATTTGAAAAGGACCTTAAAAGTTATGTAGTTCAGAAATGCTAACAACAACAATGATGTTATATCTAACATTTGTACACTTACCATCTGCTAGGCACCATTTTAAGAAGCTTTACCTGTGTAATCTTAGTCGATTCTCAAAATAACACTACGATGTAAATATTATTAACTTCATTTGGCAGATAAGGGAACTGAGACACAAAATGTTTAACAAATCTGCCTGAAGTCATGGACCTAGCAAGTAGAAGAGTCAGTATGAAAGCTAAAGCAACAGTTATAAAATTATCCCAGCCAGTTCTATCCGTGGAAAGTGTACACAGCTGTCGAGAATGCGATTTGAAGGTGCCAAAAGGTCTACCCAAACACATCACCTTCAACAGTTTACAGCACTGCCTCTTATTCCCACCAACAGAGAAAGTGCTTTGCGTGAAGACGCCCTCCAAAAGGTTATAGTTTAAAAAATATTACCTCGGAAGAATTACCCATTAGTGATAGCAAAACAGGATTGACACATTTTAGGGAGATTTGGATGATAAAAGTGGAAAAAAGAAAATAGAGCTGTAGAGGGTAAACACCATAACACAGGGGAATTAAGACAAAATTCATCCAATATGGCCTTGGTTGGATATGGAAATTATCTATCTAAAACTATCTTCTCATTTGGGAGATATAAACATAGTTTCAAACATTTTAGATAGTTTAAAACATTACCATTTGCAACGGTAAAGTTTAACAGCAAAAATTATCTATGTATAACACATACCTCACCACTTAAACTTTTGGTCAGAGATTCTTAAGTGAGGGTCCTATCGATGGACCCCTATAGGTATATAAAACTTCAAATATGTATGAGAGTCTGCAAAGCACCCTAGGAAGATTGTCCAAAGAGTTCATCATATTCTCCTAAGTAAAATTGGCCCTCCACACCTGTGGTTCTGTCTGCATCCACAGATGCAACCAACCATGGATCAAAAATATTTGAAGAAAGAAAAAATGCAAGAAAGTTCCAAAAAGCAAAACTGGAATTTGCTCCCTGCTTGGCAGCTATTTACATAGCATTTACGTTGTATTTACAACTACTGCCATAGTATTTATGTTATTATAAATAATCTAGGGACAACTTATAGAGGAAGATGTGCACAGGTTATAAGTAAATACTATGCCATTTTATATGAGAGACTTGAGCATTCATGAAATCTGTCATCCTCAGTGTGTATGGGCACGGTCAGGGGTATTCCCCTCAAAGATACCAAAAACGACTGTGTGTATGAATCCCTCAGCATAGTTAAATTAGCACAAAAGTAACCTGGCCCAGCTGCACTTCCTACGTATCACCTAAAATTAGTGTCTGCTGGAGGTGGGCTTTAACAGCAAAGAGAATACAGCATACAACTGTTTTGAATTATGTATCCTCGTGAACATCCAGGGCTACATTCAAGCTGATGTTTTAGAAAACAAAATATGGTATGCAAAATGACCAAGACCAGAGTAACATTACACACCACTAGTTTGCTCAAATTATCTTTCACCTTTTCACTGTGCTTCTGCAAGAGTAGATAAAACTCTTCAGGACTAGGGTTTTAAGTAAATAATATGCAACAAGGAAGTGAGACAAGTATGTCAATAAAAGTTCTTAGGAAAGGATTAGGTGAGTGGAATGGGCAGTCAATTAATTAAAAATACTTCTTGAAATGAACAAACTTATCTGATTTTCTTGGTGAGCTATTACCAGGTTCTTTGGAGTTCTTAAAACATTTTCTTTACTCGGTGTTTAACAACAAATGTGGGCCAATTGCTGTGAGTTAATTGAAAAGGATTGTTTCCTAGTTGCCAAGAAACGGCTCTTTCTTACATTATGCAGGCCATTATGTGCACAGATCAAGCTTCCTGATTTTTCTTTCAGGGTTTAAGAATATAGGCTACTGTGATTTAGTTGTCCCTTGAGGAGAGGAACTCCCAAGTCAAGAAGGATTTCAGGCGGTGTTGTTCCTTTTCAATTTACCAGGTAAGATTTGGATTTGAAAGTACTACCTTCATTCCTAATGCCTAACTTTTCCTAAATCTCTTAAATGCTTTTGTGAGTGAATGAGTGAGTATGAAATGATGATTTTACTTGGGATAATTTCATGTAAAATCATGCTAAATTTATTTTCTTCCAGCTGAAGTTTCTGAGAAAAAAAAAAAAGAGGTAAGAATGGAGGTCTGTAAGATTGGTTTTAGAGTTTGTCTCTTCTTGATTTCAGAATAGAAGATACATGTAAACCAAGGATTCTGAGTTTATTTAGGGTTGAAATTCTGAAATTACTTACTGCTATGGAAGCAAATCTTTTGGAGAATAGATTTCATATCTGACTGGTTCCAGCTGAGAGGTGGGCTTTGTAAGAAAGACTTGTGGGTCTTATATAATAAGTTAGTTACTTGTCTCTTAAAAACAACAAAACCTCTCTCCATATTATCTCATTTCTGTGTTAGCTATTTTCCTCATTATTTTGTCTTAAAGATAAAGATAAAAAATCAGGGTCCTTGCACCCAGTGTAGCTTACTAATACATGTGATATAAACAAAAAATTCACCCTTCTTCCTCAGGAAGGAAAATAGCATTTGTTGCTTCAAAATTGGTTGCTCCCAGGCAATGCAGGGCTCACTGGGTAATAATGTGGGGCAGGTTCTTGACAAGGTCTCTGTGTATTGAGTTTGTTGCGTCAAATCTTCCTCCAACTCTTAAAGCATTCATACTTTCATGGGCTTAGTTTGAACTCTGCAATCCTGTGAACTTACAACACACAGTTGACATAGACTATATATTAAAAACAAGCATTGTCAAATTTGCAGAGGAACCTAGCTGAGTGCTGTTATTGATCCTTTCTTTTGAAGTCATGTTTTACTTCCTCTCCTCCATGGATCTGGATTTCCTAGGAATACATTTCCTTTACAAGGAAGATCATCAAAATGAATACAAGTCAGGTTAAATATTTGTTTTCTCATTAGGTAAGTTTCCATTTGTTCAGTTTGAAGACACCTGAGTATAAAGATGTCCTCTGTAATAGGAACCCTAGTTGATGCTGTAAAGAAATCACTGCAGCATGCCTTTACCTGATTCTGTGATTTGAGTTTTCCACAAGTGAACCAATACTCTCGTAAGGAAACTATTATGCAGAATAAAGTCAATGAAGTGATAGTTGAATATGACATGCAGTCCATCCATTTATTTTTAACTTGTCAAACTGGAGTCTCCTTTCTTGAATTTACATATATTTTAAAAATTAAAATAAAAATCACAGTATCATCAAAGATCGCAGATTCAATACACTATATTTTTATTAATGTAGAAGTAAAATTAAGCAGCCCATTTAAATAAATGCATGGTTTGTAGTTATGTAAATTTGGTGTGACTTTTTACCATTTCTGTTGGAACAGTGCATTTCTTTCTAGGTGAGTTTGTAATTAAATTATTCCATCTATTTAGGGGACTTATGGCACTTAAATAAATCTATGTTGGTATAATCTCATTTGCCAGATTATCTATACTGGTAAAATTTTTGCCTAGTAATTTTTGTATTTATGGGATCAAGTTGGCCGGTGAATATGTGGAATGTGTGGAGTAGAACTGAAGTCAGACAGATAGAGGATCTTAAGGCAGATTTTTTTTCCATCTAGCAAACCAGTTCTTCTTTGTCAGTGTAATAGTGATTGTGTTATTAATAAACTATTACAAATATTTAACAGTGAAACAAAAAATCTTATTTTCATTTCTAAGTGATACTTTTTAAAATAAACAAATATTAACGGACTTCCTTCTCTGTGGATTAAGAATTTTGCAAAAAGAATGATGTTTACCTAGGTGGATAGGAATCAGTCTATAAAATTTTATTCAGCCATAATAAAGAGACTGAATTGCATTGACAGTTTATAGATCACAGTGATTGAAATACTATAAAATGATAGACTTTGAAGGGCACTATTGATTATTGAATCTAATGGCTTTGAAACTTTATTTTGAGGAGTCCTAGTGTTTCCCCCATAGCATAATAACAGGGTGAGACTATGAATATAGAGGAAATAGTTGGCTACTAATGTAGGGAAAACAAACTGTATTATCAATCAGCGTATGCTTTTAGAGTTTGTCAGCAAGAACACAGATAGCCTAAGTATTTGACAAACCCTTTGCTAAAATCAATATACACTTCTCTGACCTACAACTCAAAAAACCTAGTCAAATATGAGATTAATTTGACGTATCTCATTTATAGTATGCTCAAGAAGTCTTTGGGGAGTCAATTCTTCTATTACAGGCACTCAGCATATCTTTGATTGTTCTATTGTTCTAGAATTATTCCAGGGATTCTTACTAAGTAACTTATGAAGTTTTTTAACCACTACCTATTTTTAATTTTTTCTGAAAATTAGGATTGTTTATTTTATAGTACAACTCTTAAAATAATTTCAAAGAATTCCAAAAATATTATTGTGCCTTTGATCATTTTCCCATATGCTTTTGATATTAAATTTATCTAACTTTACAAATCCAGAATAACATGTAAAGTGCTTTCTTACTCTCTTACCTAAAAATGATCTGTTTGTAATATTAGATTATTTGTAAATGAAGATAATGCAAAATATTTTAGTAATTTTAATTGTCCTATTGCCTACCTATACACAATAAGTAACAATCTTTATCTTGCTCTGATAAGTCACAGGGGACATTCCTTTCTTTTGCTCTCAAGGTTTTTCTTTTTTTTTTTTAAACTGAGATTTTAAACTTCTCATCTGTAATGATAGGATATTTGAATCACTCTTCTAAGTTCCTTTTTCTGTGGTTGCTTATAAGTATTTCTAAAACCTGATAATGTTGTCTCTCTTTTCCTTTTGGGCAGTCCTCAATTTGGCAATGTCTGAGGATATTTTTTGGTTGCACAACAGAGGGGGTGGGGTACTCCCAGCATCTTGTGGGTAGAGGCCAGGGATGCTGCTAAACATCTCACAAGGCATAGGACACTCCCTGCAACAGAGACATACCAGATTACAAATGTCAATAGGACTGAGACTGAGAAACCCTGCTTTTCAGGCCTCACATACCTTATTGTGGATAAATACATGATTGTTGGTTAGAATTTTTGTTTTCAGAACACACTGAAATCTCATGTGCCTTCATTCCTTTTATTTATTTATTTAATTAGGTCTGTAGGATCGCACCTAATTTTTAATTGAACTTTCTGGAATCTGCCTATATAAAGTCTAGGAATCATGATCTAACTGGATTGTCCAGTTTTCCCTTCCTTGATTATTACCACAATAAACATGACCCATGTCACATCCATATTACTAAATAGTGCTTTGTCTGAACAACTTGTACAATATTTCCCTCACTGCTTCTACATGTGGATAAAGAACTCATTAAGTGAGAAAATGATATCATATGTTTAATTGTGTGCTCCTGATTTCATGTCCAATATTTATTGAACACCTATCATGTTCCAGAAAAAGCTTTTGTTGGAAATTCAGTAGTGGGTAAGATAAAAATCCTACTTTTGTTGTAATTACATTCTGGTGGAAAATCTCCCTTTATTCAACTATTTTTGATCCTGGTCTATTATGTTTTCAAAAAAAAATAACAACAGAATCCGACACATTATAAATAGTTGCAAAAGTTTGTTTGTATATATATTTTTTCATGTAAACGCTCTGATTCTTGGGGACTGCCAAGAAACTTTTTATTAATTTTTGAATTCACTTTCTAATAGATGTCTCTATTTTCAACTTGCTAGATGTGCATCCTAGAGAAGACTGACTTTTGGAAGTAAATTTTGAGTGAAGGGAAATAGAATATTTGATGAGTTGAAATAATGTTAGTAAGAAAAGTCTGTCATTTAGGAAAAAAAAGACATAAAGATGGAAAATTGTAAGTGGCAAGAGGCCAGTCATGCCTGAAATTTATTTTATTTGTTATGCCAAGAAAAAAGGGAAAAGGAAATAAAAGAAAGGGAAAAGAAAAGGGAAAAAAAAGAAGAAAAGAGAGCAGTAATGTTTCTTTTCAGTGTAACTGTAACTCAGTGTTACTCATTTCTTTGGGTGTATATTTCTATCTCTGGTGAATTCTTTAAATTTTTTAAATTATGTCATAGTTTATTCCTCAATAGCCATTGATGAAGTTACTGGTTTCTTCTTCAAATAAAGAATGAGAAGCATAAATGAAGTATTATAATTTAATATTCTAATCTAGATATTTCTTTTGATTTTAATTTATAGTTTTTTTCCTTCCCAAATGCTTTCTTAGCATATGTAAAATCATTTTCTTATTTATACAGAAGTTAAAAATTCTCCTAATATGTTAAAATGTGATAAAAGGGATTTGATGCTCTAAAATTCTTAGACTTTATAATCTTATCAGTTTTAAGTAATCATTTAGCTTATGAAGATTTTGTTTCCCAACAGCTATGATTCTCACCTCTTTCTGCTTTCCTGTTAAAATAAATAGAGATCATACCCAAGTAGGAGGTTATTGGTATAAAAAATTCCAAAGAAACAATATAAATGTGGCTACATAAAGTGTTTAAAAATTCTGTGAGTATATTTTCTGGAGTATACTGAAACATATGAAATTGTCACCTTTATAGGTCAAACTCCAATATTGGCAAATTTCCTATGATTCAACTTAATACATAAAAATTAAAAAGCAAATATTATTTCCCCAATATAATTTTATATGATAAATTCTGACAGAACTTGATAGAGCTAGAATATAAATATAGTTCCATTAGCTGTTTAAAAAAATTATAAAAAGACACTGCTAGAAAATAATATAGTCTTTAAGAGCTTTGAGCAGGGATTGACAATTTTGTCTGGGGCCAAATCCAGCCTGTCTTATGTTTTTGTATAGCCCATGGGGTAAGAATTGTTTTTAAGTTTTTAAACAGTTGAAAAAAAATTCAAAGAAGGATAACACTTTGTGGCACATGAAAATTATATGAGATTCAAATTTCAGGGTCCATAAATAAAGTTTTCCTGGAACAACCCATGCTTACTCATTTACATATTGTGTTAGGCTGCCTTTGTTCTACAAAGACAAAGTTGAGTGAGCAGAACACAGGTATTATGGCTTGAAAAGCCTGCAATATTTATTAATCTGGCCCTTTACAAAAAAAAGTTTTGACTAACCCTTTCTTAGAGTCGAACTGCCAACCTTCAAATGGCATTGACATCACTTCTTAGCTCTGTGGTTTAGGTAAGTTACTTAACCTCTGTGAGCCCTAGTTTCTACATTTTAAAATAGGCATCCTGGAGTTCCCATCGTGGGTCAGTGGAAATGAATCTAACTAGGATCCATGAGGACTCAGGTTCGATCCCTGGCTTTGCTCAGTGGGTTGAGGAACTGGCATTGCCATGAGCTGTGGTGTAGGTTGCAAATGAGACTCGGATCCCATGTTTTTGTGGCTGTGGCGTAGGCCAGCAGCTACAGCTCTGATTCGACCCTTAACCTGGGAACCTCCATATGCTGTAGGTGCGGCCCTAAAAAAAAAGACAAAATAAAATAAGCATCCTAATACCTATTGACCTCATAGGATAATTATTAGGACCTGGTTCATCAAAAAGTACTCATTAAATGTTACTACAATTAGTAATATTCTCCCAAGGTGCTACTGTAAATAATTGGGGGGGGGGGGACTATAGAAGCTTGAAAAACTCAGATGGGTGACAACTGTTGGACCACGGTACTATGATATAACAACAGTTGTCAGCATTCTATGGACCTGGTAGTAAAACATAATCATTTTCCCATAGGAATGATTTTAATATTTACACCTCACTCACACCACATGGAACACTTCAAGTTAAAAATATTAAGTTTCTAAATTTGCAAATGCTAAGCAGCAAAATAGGGGCTGTTTTCTCCCTGAGACAGTGAACATCTGCTGAAACAATTTGTCCAAGAGAACATTTGCCTCTGCTGGTCTTCTTTAAAAAACTTTTCTTTTCTTTTCTTTCTTCCTTCTTTCCTTTCTTTTCTTTTCTTCTATTCTCTCTCTCTCTCTCTCTCTCTCTCTCTCTCTCTTTTTTAAGAAATGGAAAAAGGATCATTGTTTAACTTCAACTCTTCTCATCTTCTAAACAATTTCTCTTGGGACAAGACCTAGGATTTGACAGGTAAAGGGGCCTCAGCTTTTTATTTATTTTTTCCTATTTTCAAATAAAGGTGAGTAGAATTTTACTTAGAGTACCATATTCCTTTTTCTTTCTTCTGTGAATATTGTTTGAAAGACCATGGGCCTTTCTAGATGATTTGAGATTTCTGTAGTGAATTGAGCTCCACAGCACTTTCTAGGTCTGAGAAAGACTAAGAGGTGGGGTAGTAGTTATCACACAGCAAAAAAAGGTCAAGTTTTAAATTAGAAAGGCTTTTAAAAAGTTGCTCAGATCTATTACTTTTTGTATGTGAAGTTAGAGTTGTCTGAAGGGAAGATGATCCAAAATCTTGAAATAAAATAAAATGTTCCCAAAGCTAAAATCCAATAGCATCCCCAGCGATAATGGACAGTTAAGTAAAACTGCAGATAAACTTCAATTCTAAGATGTACCAGTCAGGTTACCTCTCCAGCTTTTCTGCATCACTTTCCCCTGGGAAAGGTGAAGAGAGGACGCTTCAAGCGCTCAGCTTTATAATGCATACTTAAGTTGGTGAACAGTAACTATTAGAGTCCTCTGGGTAAACCAGCTTGAATTAAAGGTGCTTCTTTTGTTACTTGCTTTAAAGTAGAGCTTCTGGTCCTTGAGGATTACATCAAGAGCACTGAGTCATATCTGAAATGAGGAAGGGAAAGTGTTGTTAAATTTCATGTTGATTCATAAGAGTAAGCATGAAAAGTTGTTCATAGTATTTCAGTGGGGGCAGGGAGACACAAAGGGAGACCAGAGAATTAAATACCTGAGCAAAGAAGAGTTCCTATTTGCCATAATAGATTGAAGAATTTTGCTGTTTTCAAACAGAGGACTCTGTTTTATGTATATATATCTAGATACATATATATACACATATTATTCCTGATTTTTTGTTGTTTTCTAATTATCATTTTTATTAATAAAATAGTCAAGTATATAAATTAAAAAGAAAATATTTAGCTACTAAGTCAAAAATATTTTGCCACCTGCTATGTATTTTGTAGCCAGTTAAAATCTTTAGCATTCTTTGGTGCAAAGCCTTAAGATGATTGTGGGGCAGAGGGAAATTTTCCTCTGTTAGAATCTTTTGGATGATAGTCAAATACTTCTGTAATTTCCTTCACTATTTTTAGCTCCTTTGGCATCACTTATTTCAAGTATGCCTCTGGAATGTCAAGAAGATGCCAGGTATCATTTTTAATATTGTATTTTAATATCAGGTAAAATTCTTCTTAGAGACTTCAGAAATAAAGGCAGAGTGCTTCTTTCTTATCTTTTACCAAAATGGAGAACTTTAATTAAGACCCCATGGAGTTTATGGTCAATCTCCTACCTGTGAAAGTAGATTAGAAAGGAATTTTTATCCTCTGGCAGTAATAGATTTGCTTTCGGGGGTTGTGTGGGAGGAAGAATTAAGTAAAAGAAAAATCAGAATCTAGTTTTGTCATTTGGGTTATCGAATGGTCCAAATATTTGGTCCAAAGCCAATGACTTCATTGGAGTTGTTTTGTCCTGAATATTGGCATTTGAGTGCTCCTCAGTTAAACTTCTTAGAATAAGGATTCTGGTAATATTTTGGAATAAACTTCTATGGTTATTTCCCCTGTTGAATAAGTGTACAATGAGAAAGGCTATCATGGAATTCCCTTAGTGACTCAGGATTAACGAACCCAACTAGGATCCATGAAGATGTGGGTTCGATGCCTGGCCTTGCTCAGTGGGTTAAGGATCCAGCTTTGCTGCTAGCTGTGGCATAGGTCCCAGATGCGGCTTGGATCCCATGTTGCTGTGGCTGTGGTAGAGGTCGGCAGCTGTAGCTCTAATTTGACCCCTAGCCTGGGAACCTCCATATGCCATGAGTGTGGCCCTAAAAAGCAAAAAAAAAAAAAAAAAAAAAAAAAAAGACTATCATTACTATCATTACTGATTACTCTAACTCCCTGAAATAAAACACGTGAATTTTGTTGTGTTGGCACCAACAGGGAAAAGAATGGTAGAGCAAGGAGAGACCTCATGGGATCATCTAATCCATACTAAAATTATCCAAAATAGATGGTTCTTTAGTCAAAGGTTTCCAAGGGATTTGTTACACTGGCAACTGCAGTTATGACTAGGCCCACAACAATAAAAGAGGCTTGCTTGCCTTTCTGATCAAGAATCATTGCAATATCAAACAATGGATGAATTCTTTCCTAAGAAGCTTATGAGTAATTCAGGTTTCTACAAGCATTCCAGGAACAAGATTCTTTTTGGTTACCAAGATCATAAGTGTGATTTTGGCTCAAAGGCTTAAAACCAAAGCACATATGCTATGTCTCATTTGTTCTCTGGGCCATTTCTCTTTCCATTCCTCTAGATTTTTTTTTTTTTATTCTATCTTTGTTATATCAAGAAATAAGTATTTTTAGTTGGTCACCTGAATTAATCTACAGGGCCAACATATTTGAACTAAAAACCACAAAAAAGAATTAACAGGGAAAACTCTTTCTAATTCCTATCTCATTGTTTTTAGCTTTACGACCTTAGGTAAGTCTCAGTTGTCTCCTTTGTATAAAATAATAGCAGTAACATGAGTTTAGATGACTGAGAATCTTTTTAACTACAACAGTCTACATCCCATCTATTGTAAAGCAAAACTGTGACCTTTATCATGAAGAAAGGACAGTGGGAGGGGAAACGCGTGAGGAATTTTTTCTCATTTCTCCCACTCCCACAAATTCTGCAAATGGCTGAAACTGGATAGTCAAAACTTGATTAGGTATGTTAATTGTTTGTGCGAAGTTTCACACCAAGTTTTTGAAGCTGAAGAGGTGAAAGAGTCTAAGCTACAATCTTATTTTTCCTATTTTTAACTAATTTCAAGACTTGAAAACTGTTGTATTTTAAAATACTGAGTAACATATCATGTGTTAGTTTCTCAGGAAATAACAGTTAACCTAAGTTAATGGTTGACTTAATATTGACTTCTTCCTTCTAATTAATAAATTATAACTTCTCATCCCCTCCCATTTTTGTAATAAATGTGCTTATCCTGCAAATGCCCAATATTTCCAATATTCCTTTGTTGAAATCCTCCAAAAGTTCAAAATACTCATACTACAAGGAGAAAAAATTGCTAAAAATTTGCTTTTACTTTTAATGATTTCGTTCCATACGTGTAAATAAATACACTCTTCTCTCTTAGAGTCCACCTCTTTATATATGGCGTTGAGGAAGGAGGAGACTCTCTTATTGATGAACCTCCTATTCTGTTCTTGAGATTTTTCTCAAATGGCAGAGAGAATTAAAACTACTGGAGAGGTCTGATAACAATAAAATAACCAGTTTGGGTTAGTGTAATTAACAGAGACTGGGAAAAGGAGCAAAATTGAAAGGACTAGTTACATTAACATTTCCTGAATTGTTATTTCCGAAAACGGAAACATTTTGTCCACTTCCCATTTTGTGGAGCTATTGCATAAATTTTCTGCCATCACAAGTCCTAGAGATAGTGAGTCTTACTTAAAAGTTGAATGTGGAAAGCCTCCTAAATTTCTGCCAGAGTAGACTTGGTTTCATGTGAAATATCTAGGAGAATATCTTTCCAATAAGATGATGTTAGGAACCAGCTTTTATCTTTCAAAGATAAAAAATACTACATTTTGGCTGTCTCCTGCTTAATATGTCAGGCTGATTAAGGTTCGGTTAGCTCAGTGACACTACTGAGCATTACCAAACATTGCAAATAATTGTTCATGGACAGATAAGAAGAGCCAGTGACCAACTAAAATGTTTATGTTTGTATTTTTCTATCATGGCTGAAAAGTAAATAATTTAGAATTTTCTACAGAATCTGTAGAACTTGATTTACTCAAAGTTTAAAACATGATCCATGGAATAGAAACAAAATAATGTAAATAGTTTTATACCTTACATTGGTATACAAACTCAGAGGACATTTCGAATCAAATACTTGTGAATTTACAAAAGCCACATTTTCCAGTTTCTTGTCATGGTATATACTTTTTTTTTTTTTTTTTCTTTTTAGGGCCGCACCCAGAGCATATGGAAATTCCCAGGCTAGGGGTTGAATTTTAGCTATAGCTGCTGGCCTATGCCATAGCAATGCCATATCTGAGCTGCCTCTGAGATCTATACCATGGCCCACAGCAACGCTGGATCTTTGAGCAAGGCCAGAGGTTGAACCTGTGTCCTCATGAATACTAGTGGGGTTCGTTATCACTGAGCCAGGACAGGAACTAGAGTCATGGTATATTCTACTAGATCTTATTTGAAAATTAAAATAATTTTAATACAGATTGCATGGGTCTCAACGGGAAGAGAAAATAATTTATTTTTCATTAGAGTTCCTAGTGGTAACCACAGAGAGATCCAGGAATTTCATAAGCGCAATCATTTATCCATGAAAATCACAAATGAAGGACATGATTTTTAAAAGATTAACTCATCAGGATAATTTCCAGGTACATAATTTATTTTCTAAACTGCCCTGCATCAAAGAGTCCTCTCTAGAGAATAATTTAAACAATATGAAAATAAACTTTAAGGACCTAATATATAGTACAGGGAACTATACTCAGTATCTTACAATAATCTGTTAGGGAAATGGGATTCCCTTATATGATATCTGAATCATTTTGCCTGAAATTAACACTGTAAATCAACTATACTGCAATAAAAAATTTTAAAAAGAAAAAAAAGAAACAAAAATCTTTTATTATTATTATTGTAGTTGATTTACAATGTTTCATCAAGTTCTGTTGTACAACAAAGTGACCCAATCACACACATTTCCCTGTGCTGCATAATAGGATCCCACTGCCTATCCAGTCCAAATATAACAGTTTGCATCCTCAAAACCCCCAAATGACCATCCATCCCACTCCCTTCCCTTTCCCCTCCAGGAATGCTAAGTCTACTCTTCTTGGCCATGATCCGTTTCTGTTTTTTTGTTTATTTGCTATTTTTAGATAGGATCATCTGTTCCATATTTTAGATTCCACAAATAAGTGACATCATATGATATTTGTCTTTTTCTTTCTGGTTTACTTCGCTTAGTATGAGAGTCTCTAGATCTATCCCTGTTGCTGCAAATGGCATTAGTTTATCTTTTTATAAGTGAGTAATATTCCACTGTATATACGTACCACATCTTCTTAATCCATTCATTTTTCAGTGGACATTTAGGTCGTTTCCATGTCTTAGCTATTGTGAATAGGGCTACAATGAACATACAGGTGCATGTATCTTTTTCAGTGAAAGTTTTGTCTAGATATATGCCCAGCAATGGAATTGCTGGATCATATGGTAGCTCTATATTTAGTGTCAGTGGGGTACCTCCATACTGTTTTCCATAGTGGTTGAACCAATTTACATTCTCACCAACAGTGGAGAAGGGTACCTTTTTATCCACACCTTCTCCAGCATTTGTTATTTGTTGACTTGTTAATGATGGCCATTCTGACTGATGGGAGGTGGTACCTCATTGTAGTTTTGATTTGCATTTCTCTAATAATTAGTGATACTGAGCATTTTTTCTTATGCCTGTTGGCCATCCATATGTCTTCTTTGGAGAAATGTCTATTTAGGTCTCGTGCCCATTTTTCAATTGGGTTGTTTGTTTTTTAGTTGTTGGGTTGCATGAGTTGTTTGTATATTTTGGAGATTAGGCCCTTGTCTGCTGCATAGTTGGCAAAGATTTTCTCCCATTCTGTGGGTTGGGAAAAAAAAAAAAATCCTTTAAAACATAAGACGTTTAATATCTTTTTCTTCATGATATATTTCACTGACTTAGTAGATTTTCCAGGTAAGAAGGAACAAGTTTTATGCTGAAATTTAGGTACTTTTTTTAGTTTAGAAGTTTTCACTAATAAAAACCTGTATTTTGCTGAAGCTCTGAGACATAAATAAAAAATTATCCAACATTATTTTCTTCTCCAGACAATATTATCTTTTGTGTCCCAAAACTCAGCTCTCCCACCTACTTGGATATCTCATATGTGATACAGATACCAGCTCTTTTAGGGCTTGGAGCCACTAGTCATGTGTCCAGAATAACCTACATTCACAAATAGAATACTTTTGTTTTGCATAGAAATGAAGAATGAAGAAATTCAGAAGTTAGATTTCTGAAAAGATAATTTAAAATATTCTGACTTAGCTATCCACCCATGTATCAGCAGCCTGGTGGCCCCTGTCACCCCCTTTGCTCAGAGTTGCCTACCATAGTTTACTAGAAATGGTCCCACTTTTGCCCCTACCCTGGGTCTCAGAGAGTGAAACATAATTTTGTTTTCCCTGCTGCCACCCCCCACCTCCCACCCTCCTTCCCAGCAGATGTGATAAAGGTCAGGGGGTTCGTCCTCCCCCCTTTCCTCTTTGTTTTCAGTTCCTACTACTGCTGAATTATCTCTTTCACATCCTTCCTCTTGTAGCTAACCGCTTATATCCATTCCGCATAAACCCAAATGTAAAGCACATGAATTTTCAGCTAGTTCCCTGAAACACCATCACACCAGGCAGTTGGGTTAAAGATTTGTGTGTATATCTTGGGATTTGAGGATGGCACGGCAAATAATGTGAAACTGAACAGCCATCTCTGTGCATTGCCAGTAACCAGAACTTTTGCTTAAGTCTTGGCTCCTGATGTCTTGCAAGGCCATCTTCCCCCCCACCCCAGTGATCCTCCACTGCTTTTCCTGGTCTTGGAATACTTGATTCATCCATCTCTGGTGGAAGCAAAACATTCTTCTCACTTTATTATGCAGGCAATGTTTCCTTTGTCCAATTTTTAGCTGTTTTAGACAAGCTCCAAATGCAGAATCAAAGATGGCTTACCAAGATGCTTTTGCTAAATAAGACAGTTTTTTCCATGAGAAATTTTTTTACCTGCTTTTGAGTTACCCACTTCCACCCCCACTCCAGGTTTTAAAGCACATTCTGCATACTGAAAGCCATTCAGCCAGGAGGGTGTTAGGTTTTTGAAGGGCCCTGGGAAGAGACCTAAGATTCATTCCTATGTGGTCCCTATTCCCTCCTGCCCATATCCAAATTCCAAGCCCTGATGATTCTGCTGGAAAAAGGTCTCTTCCTTTTACAACTACTCTAATCCAAACCAGCACGGTCTTTTCACAAGTATTAGTTTAACAGCCTCCTAGCCTATTGTTGGGAGGAAAAACTTATCCTCTACCAACTTATGTCCAAGTGGTTGGGGGCCTGCAAATTAACTGAAGACAGATTAATAGGAGAAATGTTAATTTTCACCTATAAGTGAGAGCACCCCATAAAAACAGCTACGAGTGAGGGTTTACATACAAGCTTAATGAAGGGAGTGCAGTGAGTTTAGGGATTCAAAGGATGGAAGATTCTGATGAGGCTTGTGTATACAATTTTTTGGAATGTCCCAGTGCCTAAGACCAGGCATCTTCCTGACTAGAGACTTTCCCAGAGGCTAGGTTTGTGGCAGCTGAATGTCATAAAGCCCTGCACTAGTCAGATAAGAGAAGTTCTGATAAGATTACTCTCTGCAGATGTTCTCATTTTGAAGTGATCTGCATACCATTTTGGTGGGTTGATGGTCCCTCTACCATCTCCTACACCCAGTCTTGCTTTCAAACCCGTTCACATTGCAGCCAGAATATTTCTGAAACACCTGATCATGACACTCCCTTTCTTAAAAGCACTTTGGTGGCTTTTTGTTGCCAAGGATTATGATTTATAATCCTAGATTTATTGCTTGCCTTAAAGCATAAAGAACCAAAGGATAAAATAGTACACATCTAGCCATGATGGCCAAGTTGATTTACATGGCAGGAAAGGTCAGGCAAGTGGGTAAATTATGGCACAAAAAAATTAATCTTTATTGTCATACCATACTTTGGACCTATGTTTCTCAGATTTTACTTCAGAAATCAGTACTTGGGGCAGTGTGCCAGGTACCAAATCTCTTTCTCTTCCTTTCAATTTTAATTAACATTTTATTGCTTTAGGCCCTTACTGAAATGCCTGGTGAAGTAAGTTCATAAGCTTATTCTTACTAGTGTTAATAAGTTAATGTACTATGCATTTTCACATACAGTGTTTCATTTTAATTAGGCCCTTCCTGACTTACTCCACAAGATGACTTATAAAAGGCATTTCAGACCCTGAAGCAACAAGCTGAGAAAATTTGAGTAAATGGGCTTTGAACACCTCTTAAACCTCAGGTTCTTGCTCTGCCCATGAATAGAAATGACCCTGAGTGGAAGAACGCTATTGCCTTTGTATAATCTGCACCCCTCAAGAGAGGGTTTCATGCACCTCTGTATTGCTCTATTATGTAGCACAACTTCAGTGTAGCAAGAGGGATATTTTGCTATCCAGCTGTGATTCCTGCATACTTGAATTGTTTTTTTTGTTTGTTTGTTTGTTTTTTTTGTCTTTTTGCTATTTCTTGGGCCACTCCTGCGGCATATGGAGGTTCCCAGGCTAGAGGTTGAATCGGAGCCGTAGCCACCAGCCTATGCCAGAGCCACAGCAATGCGGGATCCGAGCCACGTCTGCAACCTACACCACAGCTCACGGCAACGCCGGATCGTTAACCCACTGAGCAAGGCCAGGGATCGAACCCGCAACCTTATGGTTCCTAGTCGGATTCGTTAACCACTGCGCCGCGACGGGAACTCCTGAATTGTTTTTTTTAATTTTTTTTTTAATGCTTTATTTAGGTATAATTTACATGCCACAAAATGCACCCTTATTTAAAGTGTATACTTTAGTTATATTTAGGATATTCTCAGAGTTATGCAGCCATCGCCACTACTTAATTTTCAAACATTCTCATCAGCCCTAAAAGAAACCCTATGCACATCAGCAGTAATTCACTATTCCTGCCCCCATCATCCCAACCCACCTCTAGGTAAAAAATCATCTATTTTCTCACTCTATAGATTTGCCTTTTCTGGACTTTTCATCCAAGTAGAATCATGCAATATATGGACATTTACAACTGGCTTCCTTCACCTAACATAACGTTTTCAAGATTCATCCATGTTGTAGCAGGTATCAGTACTTTATTCCTTTTTGTTGCCAAATAATTCCATTATATGGATGTCACCATTGTTTATCCATTCATCAGTTAATGGACATTGGGTTGCTTCCACTTTTTCATCTATTATATATAATGCTACTCTGAATACTTGTGTGCAGGTTTTTGGGCAGACATGTTTTCAATTCTGTTGCTTGTATACCCTGTGGTGGAATCATTGGTCATATGGTAATTTTATGTTTAACATTTTGAGAAATTGCCAAACTGTTTCCAAAGCAGCTATACCAGTTTATATTCCCATCAGCGTTGTATAAGGTTCCAGAGTCTCCACATCTTCGGCAACCCTTATTATTGTCATCCTAGTGGGTGTGAAGTAGTATCTCATTATGGTTTTGTTTTGCCTTTCCCTAATGACTAATCATGTTGATCACCTTTTCATGAGCTTATTGGCCATTTTTTAGTATATCTTCTTAGAAGAAATATCTATTTACATCCTTTGCCCACCTTTAATTGTATTATTTATTTTTTATTATTGAGCTATAAGAATTATTTGTATATTCTAGATATAAGTTGTTTGTCAGATATATGATTTACAAAGATTTTCTCCATTCTGTGGGTTGTCACACTTTTTTGTTGGTTTGTTTGTGTACTTTCATTTATTTATTTTTTTCTTCTAAGAGTTTTATAATTTTAGCTTTTAACTTCAGGTCTAGGATCCATTTCTGATTAATTTTTGTATGTGGTGTGAGGTGGGTATGTAACTTCATTCTTTTTCATGTAGCTATCTAAGTACCCCAAAACCGTTTGTTAAAATGCCATATATTTTTAAACCATACACTAGGAAGCTGTTAAGTTTGCAGTTGTTTTAGCTATCTGTAACTAATTTACCTAGTAAGCAAATTCAACTTTGAGAGACTTCAGGTATCAGTGTTTGGTTCTATAGATTCGAATACACCATATATCTCTTACTGCTTTTTAATATTTTGTGAATTTTGTTCTGTTGAATATCTCAGGTGTTCGGATGCATTTATCGTCCCCAAAACATATAATTTACTATATTTAAAGTTAAAATGGGTGGGAACCACTACAAGTAATTAACCACAAAGAGCTAGCAATTCATCCGTTTATTTCTTCAAGCAAAACTTAGTGAGTGAGTACCTGTGGTGTGCCATGGATATAATGCTGGGAACATAGTAATGAACAAAACATAGTCCTTGTCCTCAAGGAATATTATCTAGAGAGAAAAAGCAAAAAATAGATGAAGTAGATGTATATGTGAGGTGTTGATGTCAACACATGTTTAGAAGAAAATGAAAGCCAGAATAGGGGACAGAGAGTGATGCAGAAAGGGTTGCTAGTTTATGCAGTGTCAGAGATCTCTTTGATTAAGACAACCTGTAGTCAGAAACTGGAAGGCTGCAGGGAACTATCTATGCAGATATACTAAGGAAGAGGGAACAGCAAGTGCAGTGACCTGGGATGGAACCTGGTTGGCTTGGCTCAAGTTTTTCTGTAATTCTAACACCAACCGGATAATTTCTGTACATATCCCAATTTCACCACAATTTCTTTTCTGAAAACATTTTGCCATAATGGATTGTATTATTATACCATACCAACAGAGAGTCAGTTTGAATGTTCCAAAATTAGATAAATTTAAAAATAAGATAAAAGCAACAACCCTCCTCAACCTTTTCTTGACATTTTGTAACCTTGCTGAAGCACCATTTCTGATGTTGCAACTTGAGTCCAATTTAGTAAACATAACCGAATGCCTATGGTGATATTTTCCAAATCATTATTTGTGGACCATATTTGTGGTTCAGAACTTTCACTAGGGATTGACATTGCATAATTAAAGATAGTCAGGCTTCTGTAATGTATAAGTGTGCTTGTTTGCTTGTATTCTGACCATCTGGAATATAGTAAATGCCACCATGGTGACTTAATTCCAAGGACCTATATGTTGAGGAATGTGGATGACTTATGAACAGCTTACCTTGAGTGTCATCAGCTATGACACACTGGGTGTGTCTTTTATGGGGTCAGTTCATCACTTATGCCACATATGACTGTGGTAATTTAATGACTCACTGGAGTTAATGTTAGCAAAGCAGATGTCGATTCTTATATGCTATGTTCCCATAGACTATCAGTAACCAAAGAGAAGATATATTTGCTATGAAAATTTCAATGCATTTTACAGACATTACTTTTCTTAAAAAGTCATCACTTTTTGAGAGTAATACCTTGAGAAATCAATGCCTGACAGTTCTCTGTTCCTCCTTTCCCCTGTTTGTTTACTTTGGGCAGTTGGCAGATCTTAAGTGGTCTGGATATGTGAAAGCAAAGTGCTTTGATGCTTTCAATATTTAAACTTGGAATAGTCCAGAATTCCCTAAACTAAATTAAAATGCAAATATGAAATGCCCTTTGGCCCTTTCACCAAATATTCAATTCCTACCCACTGCCTAAATTAAAATAATCCTTCTTGCCTCTGAATGCACATTAAAACACTTTGCTCTTGCCTAGCATTTCCTACGTCTTGTTTTCCACATCATGTTATACATACATCTCTTGACTGCCATCTCCTAGGAGCATATCCTAGGGCTATAGAGGGTTCTTAATAAATATTTACTAATGTATTATTATTATGACCTGGAAGTATTAGGGAGAGAAATATCACAGTGATCCCATGGGGTTCAACTTTGTTACTATTTTGGTTTCTTAGTTTTGAGACAGGAGGGAAGGGGGCAGGGTACAGCCTTTAAAAGAAAGACATACCTGTTGAGGACATAATCTGGTTAGAACCAGTTAGGACCAGATGCTGGAAGATTCAACTTCTAGTGCACCTTGAGCATCATGATACATTGTAGTACATTGGCTAAATGACATAACCACATGCTCCACGACAGTTCTGAGATTGATCAAAAAGTGGGCAACGGTACAATTCCTAGAAATCCCTGCCCCTTCCTCCAAACAGTTGGAATAATTCTCCCACTCATTAGCCTATGAAATTACCTAGCCCATAAAAACCAACCCATATTTCAGAGCCCTCTCACCTTCTGTGATGACCAGCACTCTATATGGAGAATGTTTCTCCCAGGGCCTCTCACTTTCTGAGACAGCCCACTCTCTGTCTACGGAGTGTGTATCTCTAAATAAATCTACTTCTTACCTTACTTTTGTCTCTCACTGAATTCTTTCTGCACTGAGTCATAAAGAACCTGAGCTTCATTAAGTCCTGAACAGGTGTTCGATTTCAGCTGGGAGACTGTGAGTTCAAGTCCCCTACTAAGCCAGGGATTGTGGGTTCAAGTCCCATCTGAAGCATGACTGGGTTCAAGTCCCAATCTGAACTGTGTGGTTTCAGTTTTGTTTCTCTAACTGCTTTAGTTTAAAAAAAAAAATTGGAGAGGATGAGTGGGAAGAAAAGCTTAAAGTATGTTATTATTTTGGTGATATTTTTTCCTTTGGTTTTACCTGCCCTGTAGTTAGAAATGGAATTCAACTTCAAAACCAAACCAAACCAAACAAAACAAATGTATTGAGTCCTAATGGCTATTTCCTTTGAATGTGGCCAGAATGATAGTCTTTAAGGGGTGTTACCAGTTTACTGCTTTGCCAAGTAAGGAAGGTGGAGCTGTGTGGGAATGAGGCTTTGTTTAGTCAGGTTGTATATGTTGTGCTGAAACATGTTGGGAAAGGCAAACCAAAGTAATGTGGACTCACTATGAAGTCACAGTCTGAAGCATACCTTATAAAATTTAGAGATTTTTTTTGCCATTCTTTTGGAAATTCACATGCTAGAATTGTTAGAGAAAATCAACTCATGTTTTATATAATATATATATGTATGTGTATATATATATGTGTGTGTACACACACACACACACACACACACACACCATCCCTTCCCTAATATTCATGGAACTTAAAAAAGAAAACAAATAAAGGCCCACATACACACATCAAGTCATAAATCATGGTAAGTATCTTCAAATAAAATTTGTCCTCTCCTCCTACCTTAAAAAATATACCTTCAGGCAAAGTTTAAATTTAAAATTCTTTGACAACCTTGAAGCTTCATGTTTAAAAGTAGAGATCCTGGAAGAGCCTTGCTCTACAGAGAGCAGCCCAGCAGCCCAGCACCCCCACCCTTGGCTACCTCCCACCCATCCCCAACTCTATCCCACAAGGTGAGAGGTCTCAAGAGTATGCAGGTGGCCATACTCACAGATTCATATCAGATCCCCTGCAAACAACTGCCTCTTGGGCATCCCTCAGGCCTCAGTGTGTTTCATACCAATGGAACAAGCCAAGCCTAGGGAACAGAGCTAGGGAAGAAGCAGGCTCATAGCATTTGAAATTCCAGGTCACCATAGAAGGCACAGAGGCATGGCTCATGCTCTGAGTGGGCACCACCCTTTAGTTCCTGGATTCTTTGTCTTGTGCAAAGGGGTAGTCTGAGAAAAGTCAGAGAGATTCTCTGAAGCAGAAGGTCCAGAACAGAGGCCCTGCTTGCCTGGGTCAAGGAGCCTTACTCTGTGTGTGCACATGTATGCCTAACTCTGATTCCTGTATATCTTTTAAAGATACAGGGAGCTCTCCAGTGGCACAGCAGGTTAAGAATCCAGTGTTGTCGCTGCTGTGACTTGGGTGACATGAAATTCCTCATGGCATGAGTGCAACCAAAAATAAAATAAAGATAGAAAATTTGACATATACTCATGTACTGGGGGGAGGTATAACCTTACCGTTGATTTAAAAGGGTGAACAATACAACAGATTTATCACTGGGTACACTACAGGCATTAATTGCCTGTGGATATCTAAATACTTCAAACAAATAATGATAGGTTATAAAATACCGAGACTGAAGCCCCTTTCAGAAAGGCCTAGAAAGCTGTCAGGTTTTTCCTGTTCTAGTACTGAAGGATCAACTCAATCTCTTTCCTTTCTGCACTGCTCTGCCCCAGGGAAAAAGAGGAGGATTTTCTCCTGCTGCAAAGAGCCCCGTGGGGACTGAGGGCCTCCTTCAGCCTGCGGTTCCCCACCCTCCCCACCCCCGCCCCTTCGGTATCTTCACAACCTCTTACCTCGAGTGCCCCTGCTCCTCTCCTATGCATTTTGGAAGAGATTTTCTTAAAGTTTCACAACCTGTTAACCTCATGAGCTGCTCTTAAGCAAGAGAGTTAAAGCTCAATCTTTAGTCTTTTGAACAAGAAAATATTGATTTTTGTAGGATGGTGATATTTGAAAAGGAGATAATCAACAAAACAAAGCCTGTGAATAAGAAAAGATTCTTTTTTATGTGTGGATGTGGCTGAGAGGTAATGTTTCAGCTGGTGTCTGTGTCTCAGAGGTGGAGGCATCAAAGATTTGAGTCTAGGTAATAGGAAAAGCCATGAAGGTATGTAAGATGCAGTCAAGGAATTCTTCATAAAATGAATCAGATATTTAAGCAGCTGCTGCAAACACGCATATATGAACCACTCTGGTTTAACACTGTGTTTAATAGTCCTGTGTAACTTGAGGTAGTGCATCTAATCTGCTAAGACCTGGTTTGCCAGAATTTGAAATGAGACAAGATATTTTACTCATATTTTAAGCGATCCACATCCTGGATCATGATCCTTATGACTATTTGTAGGGCTCCTTACTACCTAACCATGTTCTCAAATATGTTTCTACTCTGTGAAGAAGACAGGGTATAATTGTCCTACATAAATAAACAGAGGGAATGAGCAAGCATGCGGGCTGCCTGGGGACAAGGACATCTTGCTGCCTCACCATCCTCTTTCCAGAACCTAGATAGAATCCAGCATGGCCCCTAGTAGGGTCCTTGTAAGTATTTGATGGCTAACAAAAGAATAAGTGAATTAATGGAAGTGACTTACATCAAGAACTGACTATGGTCCAGAGATTTGAGTTTTAGTTTGATTAGTATTTTGTATATTACATGACATTAAATCTTGTAAGTGAAGAAAATGAGAATCAACAAGGTTATATAACCTCTCACAATAGCACAAGTTATGAAATGATGGACTCACCTACCAATATACTGTCATTTTATTACTTTTATTCCCTTATAATATTTATACACATCACAAATGCCAATCTCGTTAGCCGTAATTGGCCTATCAAGAGTATGATAGGTGTATATAGTCAGTAGCTTCCTTTCACGTATGGTTTGAAAGAGGGAAGCCAGTAGTCTATAATCTAAAATAGCAAAATTCTGTGCACTAGGGAATCCTGGCTCTTCTGCATCCATGAAAGGCAGGATTCCTGAGCAGACCACTGATTTCCTTCTGGTGGCAGTCAATCATCAGGGACCTATAATGGCCACACATAGCAGGAAGGACAGTGTCACTATTCTCCAGAACTTCTCTTTTCAACTTTGACTTCCCAGACTCTGGGCCTTGATTAGCTAGAACTGTGGCTCTTGCCAGCTGTGCTTGGCGTTACCTGACTTCCCTGGACTCCAGCCTAATGGATAACAGCCTGTGCCCCTCCCCGCCTTGTGTCTCCCTCCCCTAGGTTTCCTGAGGCTCTTGAGAAGTAAGGTATCTGCCAGAATCTACCTGGCTAGTTGGACTCCTCTGCCTGTTCACTTGGCCTGCATAACCTCATAACCACCTAAGCAGTGAACTGCAGAAAACATTAGGAGTCCTAAAAAATAAATGGAAAATAAATTAGCTCTTATTCTAAACTGCCTTCTTTGTTACTATATTATAATACTGATATGGGTCTTCTCTCTGTTCAGATAGGCCTAAGAGATGGCTCTTCAAGAATATAATGAGTATCAAGTGACTCTTTTCTTTTATCTGCAGGTATCTGACATTTGCAAAAAGACTGTAATGTGTGTGTGTGTGTGTGTGTGTGTGTGTGTGCGTGCGCACGTGGTGTGGGTGTGTACTGGATCAACTCTGAGTTGTTCTAAGTGTTGTTAAATGTTAGCTTGAACTGAAATGAGATGGTCTTGTGAAAAATAAAATGAAATCTAAACTGTAAATATTGATGAAAACCAAATAAGCCACTATGTGAATAGTGTTCCTGCCATCCACAGTAAGCATCTTTACATAGGATAACTTAGTGACTACCACAGTTTAGAATGAGCAATTAAAAAATTGTCACCAGTTTTTAATGTCTTCAGGGGATTATTGTTTTCCTTGTCAAGGAGAAAGAGGGAGAGGGAGGGAAAATGGTAATTAATTTTCTCTAATAAGAACTTAATGTTACCTATACTGTCTCACTGCAAAATGATGTGTACTAAAAAACATGCATTCTTTAATGTGAATTGTATTCATCATTAAAGCTATTTCAAAGTCCTCATGGGAAAGGCAGAGTGTTTTCTGGTTTCTAACGTGTGAAACCGAACAACAGGCAGATAAAATCTGGGAAGTTGTTCAACTGAACTAATTTATTTTAAATGCCTGATATTAAATATTTGATTAAAATTTTCTTTACCAACACTCAGTTTAGAATAGTAGAAAATGTTAATTTCAGAATGTCTCAGACACTAAAGATACTTGCATGTTGTAACTAAATTGGTTTATACAGAAAAAAGATATTTTCAGACTACATCAGAACTAAAACTGTTGGCAACTGGGAGTTTTGTGAATTTGTGGGAAGGCAGCATGGCTTATAAAATGAGCAGAGCACTGGGAACAAGAATTGCATTTGACTTCTGGTTCCAACTCTGCCGATAACTAGTTTTGGTGAGCTTGGGGAGGTCATTTGACCTCTGTAGACCTCACATTTTTCTCACTGCAAATAAGGGGCTGGGCTCTGACTTCTAAGGTCAAATAAAGTTATGAAATCATGTGATTTTTCTAGAAGTTTCTTTCAAAATACACATTTCTCTTTTATTTATGTCTGGGCCTATCCTACAGGTATTATTGGACTTTATCCAGTCATAGCTGAAGCAAACAATACAGCCACTGAAAAGCTACTTGCGTCACTTGGTTTTATTTTTTCATGCTCAAACAATACCTGGCAAATAAAGAAAGGTTCCCGAATTGTGATTGGCACAATGATACATGGTCAGCTGCACTGAGAATTTAAGCAAACTATATATATCATCAGGGTGCAGAATGAAGGTGAGGGCTGATCTGCAATTACTTGCATGTGTGAACCAAGCCAATGTTGTAAATTGTGGGGGTGGGCCAAAGGCCAAAAGCCCAACTGTGTTAACACAGTTCCTTTATGCATATTTCCAGTGCTGTTATTTTAGCACAATTTCCATCCTCTCCTATTCACTGGCTTTCCCACTAGAATGAACACAAGGTCAGCAACTTTTTCTACCCCAACTTCCCCTAGATCTTCTATGGCTTTTACCACTGTCATCCACACTTTATTCTTTATGTCCTCTTATTTCTGTGGCATCCCGTAACCTTCTACTTTGGCTTTCACTCTTCTCTTTATACCTTAAGTTTAGCCACAATATAAGATATATTCCTAGACCATCTGCACTTTTGTATTGGCTCTCACTCCCTTAGAGTTTTCTTAACAAATTGTCACTGATATGTGGATAGCTCCAGAACTGACATCTTTATTTTTGATGGCCTTTATACAACTTAAAAAATGACTGTCGGGAGTTTCCATCGTGGCTCAGTGGAAGTGAATCTGACTAGGAGCCATGAGGACGCAGGTTCGATCCCCAGCCTCACTCAGTGGGTTAAGGATCTGGCGTTGCCATGAACTGTGGTGTAGGTCACAGACACAGCTTGAATCCCACATTGCTGTGGCTGTGTTGTAAGGCCAGCAGCTGTAGCTTCAATACAACCCCTAGCCTGGGAACTTCCATGTGCCATGAGTGTGGCCCTAAAAAAAAAAGCAAAAAAAAAAAAAAAGGGGGGGGGGCAAAAGAAAAAGTCTTTGTGGTTTTTAGAATGTATTATTTTTCAACTCAAAGGCTCTTGCTCTTGTATATGACATAAGATGCATATGTACTGCTCTTACATGAAACACATTTGTAGTTTCATGATGTAGTTTCATACACCCTCTTCCTCTTCTGCTGTCTAGCACCCTAAATCACTTCCCATACCTGCTGCCCAAATCAGCTCTCCTCATCTTTGTTTGTATCATCCTTTCTTTGGTCACCCAGTCTTACAACGGAGAAACCCTGCCTGCTCTTCCTGTTCCCTCTTCCCCTGTATTCCTTTATCCTGTCAGACAGGGCATGGATTCCTGCATCACATTATTTTTCAAAAGCATCCCTCTGCATTCTCTCTGCTCTCCGCTCCCCCAAGTGAGAACACCCTGAATCTGCAATATTGTCGCAACCTACTATCTACTCACTTGCAGTCTCCATTCTCTAACTCACTTCTATATTCCTCCTGAAATCTGCCAGCTGGAGCTTTGTAAAGCATTTTATACCATGCCTCTGGATGGTCAACAGCTTTCCAATGACCCTAGAATGAAGTCTAAACCCTGAACATCCAAGACCCCCCACAACTATCTGATCCCTTCAAGAAAAGTTAAATTGCTGTGCTTTGAAACAGAAGAGGGATTATTTAGATCTGATAATTTTAATATAAGGGGAGTTTTGACTCTTAGCATCATCTGTTTAATCTCTTATCTGCAGATCTATTGAGAGATAAAATCTTTCTCTGCAGAGAGAAATAAGAACAAACAACTGTGGAAACAGATTTTTAGAAAAAAATACATTGACAAAAGGAATAAGAGGGGCAGAAAGCAGAGGGATTGGCTTCCTGTCTGAGTGAGCCTCCCTCCCAAATCCTTCCTTTGGAAGCCTAGAGAAGTAATGCCTCACATGAAAGCATTTAGTTACAAGGTCAGATGAAAGTGAAGCAAGAATCAGATGTGTTTATATGTTAAGGCCAATGAGAAAGACTTAGGGGTTAAGGAGAGAAACTGCAATTATTCTAAATATTTGCTATTGATCCTTAAGTTGGAATAAAACACCTTTAAGAAGGACTTGTCCTGGAGTTCTCTTTTGGTGCGGCTGGTTAAGGATTGGTGTTGTCATTGCAGCAGCTTGGGTCATTGCTCATTGCTGTGGCACGGGTTTGGTCCTTAGCACAGGAACTTTCACGTGCTGCGGATACAAAAAAAAAAATAGAAGAAGAAGGACTTGTTCTTATTACAATCCTTTATGAATTTATACAATTTACTTTAGATATACTCCAAATAGAAATCAAAAGTACTGCCTTGTGAGACTTTCTGAAAGCTGAAAACACATGTAGATGAAGATCCTCAAATACAATATCCTTATGTTATCTAGTAGAACTGGCAACTCAATCTGATTATTTGAACCACACTCCAGAAGTTATGAAAGATAGTGAAATGCAGTACAGAATGTACAAGTGCTCTGCTGTCAGACTGACCAGGTTCAAAGCCTTTATTAGCTGGGTATCTGTGAACAAGTTACTTAATCTTTCTATGTTTCAGTTTCCTTAACGGTAGAATATGAATAATAACACTACCTACCTCATGGGGTTGTGCTGAGGAAGGAATGAGATGATGCACATAAAGAGCTTTAAAAAGTCACCAAATACATATTTGAGTACTTATTTACAATGCTGTAAAGTGGACAGAATTGTATCTAAGAAGCCAAGCCATAGAGAGACTGCAATTTGCCCAAAGTAACGCTAATACTAAGCCCCACAACCTTGACAACTTTCTCCAAGCTGCCTCCTTGCTTTTGTATTGCTGGAGGTATGATAATGGATCAGACACTGGCCCTGTCATCCAGGATAACACTTTTAAAAGGAAGAAAAACAAGAAGTGAGTGGACACTTCTGCACAGTATTTAAGGGCAGTAAAGAGGTTTAAGGGCCTCTTTAATTCTTCCTGCACAGGTTCTCCAGGAACACTGGTAAAAGGACATATAACTCAGCCTGAAAGGGATGGGGCTGGCTTCCTTACAAGATTACAGCTAAACTGCGTCTTGAAGTGTGGGCAGGAATTTGACCACAGGTTTCAGGAGGGTGGAGAGTGTCATAAGCAGAGGAAACAGCAGACAAAGGAGTGGAGAGGTTATTCTGCATGCAAAGGTGCAAGGCTATGAGAGAGGACACAGAACATTCGATGTTTACAATAGACCAGTTTGGCTGGAATGTGGACTTTGGGTAGGACTGGGGAAGAAGGTGAAGCAGTTTTCTTCGACCAGCTATGAAAACAGAAGTTAAGAAGACGCGGTACAAATGCTTGGACACAAGGCACGGCCCCCAAATAATCAGTACCCTTAGATGGACAGACTGGTACTCATTTACTTTGAGGCATAAGTCAGAATCCTTTTAAATATAATGTATGCCTCAGGCCTGGGGAGGTCAGACATGTCATAGGTTGTGTAAGTTTTAAAGGGGAAATGACCTCATTAACTATTGAGAGAAATCTCCACTTCCCTCTTTCAGGTGTTCTTTCCTAAGGAAACTTTTCTGCCTTAGAATTGTATGTTAAAATTCCTTTGTTTCTGAAGGAAAAACATCTTCCTGTGAAAAATACTATTATTGGTGTTTTAATCTAACCATTCTCAGAGCAGTATATCATCTATAGAATATCTAATACCCTGTAGATAGGCTACAGAGAAGTGTTGGTTTAAGGGCTTCTTTAATCCTTGCTCCTCACAGTAGATGATCTAAAAATAATAGTGAGTTTTAATAGTCAAGTTTATTGTTAAAAACATTTAATAAGTCATTAAAATCCAAGCTGGTTGGGCACTTAGGAAATTTCAACACAGTACCTTCCATATTCTGAAAAACAACTGTGTCCATTTGATGCCTCCCTGGACAGCTTGTAGAAAAGTTATTTGCATGGTGACAGCATACTGAGAAATCATCTATCTTAATGCTGTTAATATCAGTGACAGCAGAACTCCTCTTTGTATATAGTCTTTCATTCAGTTTAACCAATAAAGTGTGACTAAGCGCCAGGCACTGTGTTGAGCACTAGGAATGTATATGTGAAAATATAAAATATCCATGATGTAATATGAGAAGTACTAATATAGAAGCATGCATCAAGTCCATGTCTGACTTGAGAATCTAGAGAGAAGGTCCCCAAACCTGGAGAAAACAACAATTAAGCAATTTGGTTATTTTTTCCCTCTGGGATGTGGGAGGGTTGAATCATTTTTTAAATAGATCAGAAAAACATCTGATTAGCACTAACTTGTCTGGGGTTTGATCCTAATTCAAATGAATGATTATGTTACTGGAATTGTTAGTTCTCTTATCTTTTAAAACACCCTGATCTCCCCTTATAAAGTGTTCTAAAAATGCAAATTATGTAATACGTACCTGCTTAACTAGAAATGTTTCCTGTAACATTTATGTAATAAATTATGAAATATTTTTAAAGTCAGGTTCGCTATCTAAAGAATGATAATATTCCTAAGAACACTTAATGTGGATATCGTAATTCATATAGAGATCCTTTGGAGATTCTGAAAGCTGCAAAACCTATTCTTCTAACACTCTGAAGAAATCTTCGTTGCCTTTGAAGTAGAAATGTTTTAATGTAATAAACCAGTGAGCTCTTTGTCACTGTAATCTGAATTCTTTAATCTACTATGGATAATTTATTATGGAAATCACAATTTTTAATCCGAACAGTTTCACATTAAAATAATTTAAAGGAATGTCTTTGTCTAGCCTGGGTCAGAACTTATATTTCCCGCTTTACATGAAATTTGAATTTAATACTTCCGCTAATTTTCCATGTGAAGGTGATAGAAGTGTCCCTTGTCAGAGGTGCTGTTATTGTTACTTTAGCTCATTTCTTTTTTTCCTAACTTCCTCATCCCCAAAATCATATGGCAGTGATATCGATTTGATGGTGTATTAATGGGATTTACATTTCATTTTAAAAATTAGTGACTTCTTGGGAGGTACCGTTGTGGCTCAGCAGGTTAAGAACCCTACATAGTGTCTGTGAGAATGCTGGTTCAATCCCTGGCCTCACTCAGTGGGTTATGGATCTGGTGTGGGCACAAGCTGTGACATAGGTGGCAGACATGGCTCAGATCAGGAGTTGCTGTGGCTGTGGTGTAGGCTGTCAGTTTCAGCTCCAATTCGACTCCTAGCATGGGAACTTCCATACGCCACAAGTGTGGCTGTAAAAAGAAAGAAAATAATTAGTGCTTGCCTATTTTTTTAGGAGTAGAGAAGAGAAAAGAAATAGTGCTGGTCCCATGTATTGGAAATACAAGGCCAAACTATACCAAATTAATTTCAAATAAAATACCTATTTATGATGGAATTAACTATAATAGAAGATCATGAATAAGACATGTTTCCAAATCTCCCCAAATGTTAGAAACATGACATAGTTATCACCTATTATAATATTAAAAAAGGCATCCTGATACGTTTGACAGGTAGGTAATGCCCATTTAACATATGAATATTTTACCATTTCATGTTTGTGATCATAATGCCTTTCGCTTATAGATAGAAATGCTTCTATTTTTTTCCCCAGCTTTGTTGAGATATAGCTGATGGATAACATTGTGTAAGTTAAAGGTGTACTTGTTGATTTGATACTTAGAGTATATTGCAAAATGCTTACCACCCATAGCTAACACCTCTATCATGGCACATAATGACCATTTTTTATGGTAAGTACATTTAATATCTACTTAATTAGAAACTTGCAAGTATTAATACAGTATTGTTCATTATAATCACCATGGTGTACATTGCATCCCCAGAAAGTATTCATTTTTAACTAGACGTTTGTTCCCTTTGACCAAGACTTCTAAAATCCTTTCCAATGTGTTTGATCCTCCCCAATCTCAATATATAATATATATATAATAGTAATATATAATATATATTAACTTTAGGGAGTGGGAACTGTGGTTCAATCACCTTTCTTAAACAGAGAAAATGTAAAATGTTTTTATGTTCTAAAACAGTGGTCAGCAAATTATGGCCCAGAGGACAAATTGACCCATCACTTGCTTCTGAGAATAAAGTTTCATTGGAAGACAGCCCTGCTCCTTCATTTGCCTATTGCCTTTTGTGGTACAGTGGCAGAACCGAGTAGTGACAGAGAACTTTAGGTCGCAAAGCCTTAAAACATTTACTGTCTGGGCTCTTAATAACAACAAAATATTTCTGACCCTGTACTAAGCAATTTTCCCTTAAAAATCATATTTAAATAACCTTTTAAAAACTGTTTTTCTCATGTTATGATGTGAAAATTAATAATGCCCAATACATTATATGTACATTTATTATGAGAAATCTGTGTACTGCAATATGTAAAATATGGAATTTCATAGCATTTAATACAATATTCTATAACATAGGAAGCAGGATATTAAAATATGCATGTTGATAATAAAATAATTAGGAGAATTTTGAATTTTTGAACATGGTGTGACTAGCTTGAACTAGAGAAGATGTTCAAAAAAGTCTCCTCTTAAAAGTGAAACTAATAGAGCCCTTATTTAGTATGGCATGCAAATGCATTCCTATCAACATTTCAGCTTAGCTTATACATAGCTAGTTCCTAACAGAACCAATTATCAAATAATTCTTATAGCCTTAAAATATGCACTAAGGCTGATTTAACCTTACTTTTGGACATCATTTCCTATTTGGGAGTTTTACACTTGAGCACAAATATCTGGTTATTTCTTTAGAAATATTCTCTTCAGATAAGATGTACAATAATTCTGTGACATATAATACAAATTGTACCAATGATAATAGATTCTCATCAGCTGAATGTACACATGAACTAAGTATAGATTTCTGGAAGGCATAGACAACTTCAAATTATTGCCTGCCTTCTTGTATACTCTTAAGATACTTAATTTTAGAGAAATGGGAAAATCCAGACTCCCCTTTATTATTGCTAGAAATTTGAGGAAAATTTAATTTGGAACATAAAATAAAGAACTGATGTAGATAAGTGAAACACAGATGCACAGTAAAGTTAGAGATTGTTTTTAAAAATGAAACAACATTTTAACCATCAGAATGCTTTGCTTTTGGTTTTATCTTGATGTATTTCAGCTATTGAAAAATAATGGGAAGTTCCCTTTGTGGCTCAGCGGTTAATGAGCCCGACTAGGATGCATGAGGATGCAGGTTCAATCCCTGGCCTTGCTCAGTGGGTTAAGGATCCTGGTGAGCTGTGGTGTAGGTTGCAGCCGGGGCTTGGATCCTGCATTGCTGTGGCTGTGGGATATGCAACCAACTTTAAAGTGTCTTTTCATGGCTATGCTATATTTCTTGTGGGCTTTATCAGAAGTAGTTATTTTCAAATGCTTATAGGTAGCATCTATTCCACAAACTTATTCCATAATATATCTTCCGACCATTACCTTTGTTTATCTATTTTCCCTTGTAACTTATAGCTTAATTAAAACAAATGAAAACATTGATGATCTACTTAATTCAAGGCATGAATATAGTTTGAAAGAAAATCTTATTTAAGCTTCTCCAATAGTTTCATGCTAGATACTCTTTTCTCAAGGACTGGTCAACTGGGACAAAGATGAATACAGCCGAGATAAAAAATTCTATTTGTTCATTTTCTACTCCTACTTATACCCCAGTGTTTTCAAAAACTTTCTAGCTGGTTCCCTTTAGGAAGAAACATAATGTCATAATAGACATAAAGTTCAATTGCTAAGGACTCAGTAAATGTTAGTTCCCTTTTTTCTTATCTTAGTTCTTTACACTTCCCCTGTCAGGCTTTCCCAAGTCAAAATCACTCTCCTCACCCTTGCCAGAATTTTTTTTTTCTTTTTTAATAACAGTGCGTTAAAAGCTGGTTAATGTTGGTGCTGCAGGAAGAGGGAGAGAAAGTAGGGCCAAAAATCTCTCACTGCTTCTCTAGGCAAAAAATTTCCCCTTTGATTCATTTCAGACCTTATTTGCTTTTCAACATGTTTAAAGTGATATTTTAAAGCACTTGCCTGTATCACTAAGGTGATAATTACCATATACTGCAGTTCCTCATTATGGACCTCATTAATTTGCAAGTTTCTGGGTATCAGAAACAAAATCTTAGTCCTCATTTCCTATCTGGGTCAAGTAAATCTCCTTGTACAAAAACATAACACCACTATTTATCGAATGAATAAGAATGTACATGGACTGAGTGATTCTTTTTTTTTTTTTTTTTTTTTTTTTTTTGTCCTTTTGCTATTTCTTGGGCCGCTCCTACAGCATATGGAGGTTCCCAGGCTAGGGGTCCAATTGGAGCTGTAGCCACGGGCCTACACCAGAGCCACAGCAACTCAGGATCCCAGCCGCGTCTGTGACCTACACCACAGCTCACGGCAACGCCGGATCCTTAACCCACTGAGCAAGGGCAGGGACCGAACCCGCAACCTCATGGTTCCTAGTCAGATTCGTTAACCACTGCACCACGACGGGAACTCCAAGGACTGAGTGATTCTTAATTTAAGTGTATTTAAAATTTTATATAGCCTGTCAGTATAAGGATATTACAGTAAAAAAATAATAATTTTTAGTAAGTTTTATCAACATATTACTTTTATTTGAAAAGTTTATTTCATTTAGGAATCATTTAGCAATAAATACTACTAAAATTATGTGTGTCTACTCACATATATACACACACATACATACACATAGGTGAATCGGGCTTTTCATTGAAATTTTCACATTGTAAATCATTTTGTAAAATAAAAAATTTTGGTAAAAAGATTAATAAAATCAAAAGTTGTTTTGGTCAAGCCAAACTGACAGCTAAGCACTTTTATATTGATAGCTGAGTCAAGTTTATCTGATGGGGAAACCAGAAATTCTAAAAAAAATAATGGACATTGGCAGTCATATTGAAGTACTCTGCAGTTAAAAGCAGCAACGGTTTATTTAACAGGTTGCTTGGAATCTAGTGAAACTTACTGTTTTGGTATTTTGCCTGACTTTTTTTCCATTTACAAATGAATCAGTGCCCTGTACAAATAGTTTTTAAAATATAGCCAAAATGAAATGTCCTAATTTCACCAATACATTTTATTAACTGGAATGATAGTACTATTTAGTGGCATTTGCCTAACACTGGGTTTGTGTATTTCTTCACACATTCTGTTAAATGAACACCCGCCAAAGCAAATATCTGACTGATATTTGTACCAGATTGTTTCTATGTAGGAACACTATGTTACACTGCTTGCTTCCTTGAAGAAATACAGAAGATTAGAAGTTGTGAATGTTGAATACAAACTTCGGTTTCTTTTTCTTTTCTTTTTTTTTTTTTGGAAATGCTACCTCAGAATAGATTTTTTTTTTTTTTTTTTAAAGCAAGAGAGATTTATTAAGCATCAGAGGGGCGTGGGCTGCGCTCAAGATGGTGCCAGCTCTGACTGTGAGGAGGTGCTAGGCTTATAAAGGATCTGTGGTGGGAATCCGTGGCTGGATGGAGTTCATGCCCAGAACGTGTGGCAGGAACGGTGAAGAAGGAGGGGAAGGTCAAGGGTGGGGTAAGGGGGTCCAGTCCCATGACAGAGGGCAGTTAATCCTTGAGGAGGTTAATCTATGTAGGTGTTGTTTTCTGCAGGCCATTGTTTCTTGCTGCCCAGCTTGAGAATTTTTAAAACTGAAATTTACTGATAATGAAAGATACTCACAAACCAGAATCTAAATTTCTCCAAATTCAAAACTTTAATCGATCCTTGATACTAATTTTTAATCAAACATCAACCATTTCTTCATAAGAAAACATCTAAAACCACTGACCCAATACAACAATAGAACACCAAAACAGTCTAGGTGTGAATTTTTTTTTTCATTTGTTTTGAAATGTACTGCTTGCATTATAAGCCCTTGTAGTTTACACAAATGGTCTCTGAAGATCGAGTTCATTTTTTTTTTTTTTTTGTCTTTTTTGGGCTGCACCTATGGCATATGGAGGTACCCCGGCTAGGGGTCGAAGTGGAGTTGTAGCCACCAGCCTATACCAGAGCCACAGCAACTGGGGATCTGAGCCATGTCTGTGACCTACACCACAGCTCAGGGCAACACTGGATCCTTAACTCACTGAGCAAGGCCAGGTATCCAACCCGTGTCCTCATGGATGCTAGCAGGGTTTGTTAACTACTGAGTCATGACAGGAACTCTGAGTTCATTGTTTTTTTTTTTTTTTTTTTTTCCCACTGTACAGCAAGGGGGTCAGGTTATCCTTACATGTATACATTACAACTATATTTTTTCCCCCACCCTTTCTTCTGTTGCAACATGAGTATCTAGACAAAGTTCTCAATGCTACTCAGCAGGATCTCCTTGTAAATCTATTCTAAGTTGTGTCTGATAAGCCCAAGCTCCCGATCCCTCCCACTCCCTCCCCCTCCCATCAGGCAGCCACAAGTCTCTTCTCCAAGTCCATGATTTTCTTTTCTGTGGAGATGTTCATTTGTGCTGGATATTAGATTCCAGTTATAAGGGATATCATATGGTATTTGTCTTGGTCTTTCTGGCTCATTTCACTCAGTATGAGATTCTCTAGTTCCATCCATGTTGCTGCAAATGGCATTATGTCATTCTTTTTTATGGCTGAGTAGTATTCCATTGTGTATATATACCACCTCTTCCGAATCCAATCATCTGTCGATGGACATTTGGGTTGTTTCCATGTCCTGGCTATTGTGAATAGTGCTACAATGAACATGCGGGTGCACGTGTCTCTTTTAAGTAGAGTTTTGTCCGGATATATGCCCAAGAATGGGATTGCGGGGTCATATGGAAGTTCTATGTATAGATTTCTAAGGTATCTCCAAACTGTTCTCCATAGTGGCTGTACCAGTTTCCATTCCCACCAACAGTGCAGGAGGGTTCCCTTTCTCCACAGCCCCTCCAGCACTTGTTATTTGTGGACTTATTAATGATGGCCATTCTGACTGGTGTGAGGTGGTATCTCGTGGTAGTTTTGATTTGCATTTCTCTTATAATCAGCGATGTTGAGCATTTTTTCATGTGTTTGTTGGCCATCTGTATATCTTCTTTGGAGAAATGTCTATTCAGGTCTTTTGCCCATTTTTCCATTGATTGATTGGTTTTTTTGCTGTTGGGTTGTATAAATTGTTTATATATTCTAGAGATTAAGCCCTTGTCAGTTGCATCATTTGAAACTGTTTTCTCCCATTCTGTAAGTTGTCTTTTTGTTTTCTTTTTGGTTTCCTTTGCTGTGCAAAAGCTTTTCAGTTTGATGAGGTTCCATGGGTTTATTTTTGCTCTAATTTCTATTGCTTTGGGAGACTGACCTGAGAAAATATTCATGATGTTGATGTCAGAGAGTGTTTTGCCTATGTTTTCTTCTAGGAGTTTGATGGTGTCCTGTCGTATATTTAAGTCTTTCAGCCATTTTGAGTTTATTTTTGTGCATGGTGTGAGGGTGTGAGTTCATTGTTTTTAAGGTTGAGGAGATGTGTGCAAGCCTGAACAGAGAGAAGAGTGGAGACAAGGCCAAGGTTTCTGCTGTTTTTACACAAAGCCTCCACAATTCCTCCAAGAAAGAACTGGTGGGGGTATGGAAGGGCCAAGGAGGCAGGACCCCTCACCTTTCCCATCATACACATGCAATCTCTTTAACAAGAGTTACTCTGCTGCATCTCTTTTGCATATTTGAAATTTGGGGTAAGAATGAGTTTGGGAAAAGCAAAACTCTGTTCCTAAAAAAATAATTTGAAAACTTCTGTATTACCTCATGCACCCTAAGGAAGACAGAGGGGAAATATCATGGACACCTGAATTTGAAATGATGTCCCTGTTAGTAGCGAACATGAGAAACACAAAAATTGCATGCCAAAACAAGGGAAAAGGGGTCCTGAAGGTAGTTCTGTGTGCAGGTAAAATCCTGTTTATTATTTTTATCTTATACTTTGTTGACTTAGTGTTTCTAGAAATTTGAAATGTACAGAAATGAACAATGAATAAACAAAGTATGGTAGATAAACTTCCAAAGTATTTCAGAATGCAGGAACAGGTGGAGCATGTAAGAAAGCACTAGAATGAACTAGTTAACAGAAATCAGAACAATGGAACGTTAAATGAACATCCTGACAGTAAGAGCACCATATGGACTAAAAGACTCAGGAAACGCTTTCTGGAAACGAGCCACTCAAGTAAGAGTAGAAGGTACAGGAGATGGCAACCCTGGTGGAGAGAACAACAGACACGAAGGAGGAAGAATGATTCATTGAAGAGAAAGAGGATAAATCCAAGTGGAGAGGATTGTTTGTGTCAGTGGAATAGGAACTTGACTTAGTAAAATGGGGTTAAATTGAAGAAACACCTTGAAGGCAATTGAGTACATTAAACTTAGTGTATGGATAAGGGCAGTATGGTACTACCTTTGGTACTCAACAAAAGAAGTGCTTTAGTGCTCACACACTGGCAGTGATCCGAATATTCAAGGAAGTTTCTTTTACTGTTTTAAAATTACTGGTGGTAGAAAAAAAGTGTAGGTGCTATGCCACTCTAATAGATGCTAAATTATTTTTAGAGATTTAAAATCACATATGCTGGAGTTCCCGTCATGGCGCAGCAGAAATGAATCCAGCTAGGAACCATGAGGCTGTGGGTTCGATTCCTGGCCTCGCTCAGTGGGTTAAGGATCCAGCATTTCTGTGAGCTGTGGTGTAGGTTGCAGACGCAGCTGGGATCTGGTGTTGCTGTGGCTGTGGGGTAGGCCAGCGGCTACAGCTCAGATTAGACCCCTAGGCTGGGAACCTCCATATGCCGTGGGTGTGGCCCTCAAAAAGCCAAAAAAAAAAAAAAATCACATATGCCAATAGTAGACACACATGGACATTTTATACTGCTCTCACCACTGCGTTGTCCCAAAAAAAGCTTAGGAAGAATACACCATGATCTAATACACCATGATCTAACCCACATGTATGTAATATATATATATATAATTAAAAATATATTAATTTTTTTTTTCGCTTTTTAGGGCCACACCTGCAGCATATGGAAGTTCCCAAGCTAGGGGTCGAATCAGAGTTGCAGATGCTGGCCTTCGCCATAGCAACAGCAGTGCCAGATCTGAACCATGTCAGTGACCTAGACCACAGCTCATGGCAACACTGGGATTCTTAACCCACTGAGCAAGACCAGGGATGGAACCTGCATCCTCATGGATATTAGTTGGGCTCATTACCTGCTGAGCCATAATGGGAATGCCCTATAGTTAAATTTTTTTTTATCATCCCTTTTTAAGTAACTTGGAAAATAAAGAAATTTTGTTTAATTACCGTTTGAGAAATGACATTTGAAAAAAATTTGTATCTCGTAGGGTAGAAATATTATTTGGATAGAGTAGAAAAATAATGGCTATTAGTAGATAATTAAAATTGAGAAAGGAACTTTCCGTAGGAAGACTAGAATGAAATGACCCTCGAGAAGTATTTTTTCTATTTTTATAACTTTTATTTCTGTGTCTTTGTTATAAAAGACAGAGACAAAATTTTACCTAGTATAAATAAATAAGGAAGGAATCAGTGGACTGTAAATATCCTTCCAAGGTCAGGTCAATGAATGGTCCCTAGAAAGAGTTTATTCTAAGATTTTACTTTTTAGGGGGAAGCAGGTAAATCATTTTTCAAAAAACACATTCTATTACAGAGGTTAAAATCATTCTCAAATGAAAATATTTCTACAACAATATTTTTAAACTTCTAGATATATTTTTTCAATTTCCAATGTTTTCAGATCACTTAACTGAATAGTAAATGTTCCCACTCTTCTTCCTTTCTTTTTCTTTTCTCAAGTTCACTCTGGAGGTGTGTGGCTATACATGCAGGTGCCATGGTTCTCCTTTCTAAAATCTGATATGGAGAAAATTATTTTTCTAAGAAAATTTTCTCCTTCTTGGAAATTACCTGGTTTTGCTGGATACATACTTTGATATGCTGGTTGAAGAGTGTGCATGGGAAATCCATCAAAAGTATGTTTGCGTGAGAATTGTAATTGGATAGTTATCTAAAATGCATGGCTTCTATAACTGCAGTGTTTTTGTTTTCCTCAGAAGGCAAGTTTGGAAAGAGAATGGAATTGCATTTAAATACAATTGTGTTAAGAAAGGGAGAAGAGAAGAGTGATGTCTAGTTTCAGATCAGAGCATAGTTTTGAATGCTGATCTGCCTGCCCGATAACAATGCTGATCATAATCTTCTCTTTGGTAGCCCCCTCCATTTCCCAGCCCTGGAAATCCCAGTACAATTGACTTCACTGGCTGTGGTATTGTGAGGCTGGATTTGCCTTGAGGGAGGGTGTGGGGGAAAGAGCAGAGGCTTGGTGATCTAATAATCCCTGGATTGCTCCTAAGCATAAGTTGTGTACACATTTGCAGATGCACACACGCAGACCTGTGCATGCATGCATACAAACATATACCCCCAAGTCAGCTTAAGCCATTTCCAATTGACCAGGGAGGTCAGTTCAGGTAAAACTTACTGTTTTTGAATCCTTGTGGTTGTATTCACAGCAGAAAATGGAACTTTAAGAGCATTCACAAATTGATTTGGCCCTTTGATAAGTCTTTAGAAATGGATAGAAAATTTGAAGCTTTTGGTGCTTCTAGGGTCGCAAAGGTTGTGAATATGATCATTTAGAAATTTTTCTATCATTTATCTTGTTTTCTTTTGCCAGAGGTTATCTTGTACTTTGGGGATATTAAGAATCAACACCATATATTTAAATGGATAAAGGACTTCATTCCAATTTTTATTCATAACTCAAGAAACTCCATGTCAGAGTGGTTGAATTACTGCTTTTCCTCATATATTACAAATGTTGACTCTGTTAACTCTTAAGACAAGTGTCAAAAGAAGCTCTTTGTTATATAATTAATTTTAACACTGGATAATCTCTGTTGTATGGCCTTATTGTTAGGTGCTTTACCAAGTAAGAAAATATCACACTTTCATTTGTCCTATAATAACCAATATTTTCTGAACTAGAATACATCTTAGAAAGCGTCCAATCTAGCTTAACTACGCAGATGAAGGCATTATGTTATGCATTTCACAAAAAGGATTTTTATGGAATACCACATAAAGATGTACAACTATAAATCCAGAAAACATAGCTTTATTTCATACTGAAGGACTTTCACAAAGAACCCTTTTGAAAATACTAATTAGAATTTGCAAGTTGATACTTAGGATTGAACAATATGTGTTATTGACTTGCTCAATGAAAGGGCTGATAAAGCTGCATTAGTTAGGATGCTTCTGACTATGAGTAACAGAAAATGCAACAAGAACTGGCTGAACTGTAAGGAAGATTTGCCCAGCATTAAAATGTTAAGGTGGTCCCGGAGTTGGTTATTCAGCCAGTCAATTACTTTATCAAAAACTTAGGATCTATCCAACTTTCCATTTAGCCATCCTGAGTGTCTTGAGTGATTGGTCTGCATTACTATTTCCTAAATCTGGGAAACTTTTCATCTTGGTTTTTTTTTGCAGGCTAACTCCTCTCATGGTCATAAGATGACTACCATCTCTTAGTATTATGTGTAGATGCCAATATCCAGTTGAATAAAAAGGATTCCCCTGGTAAGGAAGAAGGTGGATCAGGTAACCGATGATATAGGTCACCAAGGCAAATCTGAATTTTTGTTGACTAAAATATAATTTCCTCTAATAGTAGGTAGTTAGTTCTATAATAGCATATAATTCAGCCTGCCTTCTGATTTAGGGGTAGGATTTTTTTTTTTTTTAATGAAACTTTATTTTTGTTTCTGAGGCTCTTAACTTTGTTAGAATAGGGAAAACCCATATCACTGCAGGTGAAATTATTAAAATAATTTTTCTTGAGTATTCTGAACTAAAGGAAAAAGTTGGCTCATTTGCACATTTCCCTTTTTCTACACTATTCCTAGGGCACATGTTAGAGGTTCTCCATGTACATGGCTGCTGGCTCTTTCTTCCTCCTTTATATTAGTTGTTCCTGTTACCCATGGCCAACCTCAATTTCCTGTGTTCCATTCCTCCTCCACTCTCCCACCTTTTAAAAATGTATCCATGTGCTTAGGGCCTTCTTCGTGCTTAAGTGATAATGGTTTTATACAGCCTAGATTAACTGTGCTAATATTTACTTTGCTAATGTGTTGGACCTCTGAGGTAATTCAAGGCTTTAATCATTTCAAAAGTTCAACCCCTTTAAAAAGCTCTTCAGGAATGCTGCCAGATTACACATTTTGGTTGGAATGACCATTGTGGCTTCCCTATCACACTCAAGGTAAGGCAGGTGGCTACAAGAAAGGTTGGTTGGCCTATATGACTCCACTGCCTGGAGTCTGTTCATTCTGTCAGCCTGATCTCTCATCTTATGCCATCTTTCATTCCCTCATCAGACTCACACTGCAATCTGCTGGTTTCTGCAGCCGTTTCTCCACCCTGTTTCCTGTCTCATCTTGAGTGATTCATATGTGACTTCAGTATTTATAGAGATGCCCCACCCAACACCCTGGACTCATCACTTCTTGACCTCCTCTGCTGCATAGGCCTTTAACTCATTTGGACTTCAATGATATACTACCAGTGCTAGACCCCAGTGCTAGACCCCAGTGCTACCTAGTCTTCACCTCTCTTAATTACATTTCACAATCATAATGGCTTTTTTTTTTTTTTTTTTTTTTTTTTTTGCTTTTTAAGGCTGCTCCTGCAGCATATGGAAGTTCCCAGGCTAGGGGTCGAATCAGAGCTTCACCTTCTGGCCTACACCATAGCAATAGCGGGGTCTGAGCCACATCTGCGACCTACACCACAGTTCAGAGCAAATTCAGATCCTTAACCCACTGAGTGAGGCCAGGGATGGAATTGTCATCCTCATGGATACTAGTCAGATTCGTTTCTGCTGAGCCACAACAGAAATTCCACAATCATACTGTCTTAATCAGAGTTCCTGCTCCTTTCAACTATCCTTCTTCCCTACTTCTAGCAAACTAACTCTGGCTTCATGAAGAATCTAAAACGTCAGGAAAGCAGCAAAGATCCAAGTCTTCAAGCCTCTCTACAACCCTGCTTCTTTCTTTCCTGCCCTCTCTCTCCCATCTAGCCTGCATTCTATGGTTTATCTCATCAAGTTAGCCCCCTCTACTATCCTCACACTAAAGCTCTCAGCTCCTCTCCTGGAAGAATCTAAAATATTCTTTTGAAATTCCACACCTATGTACTTAAGCCTGCTAAATAAAATTGTATCATTGACATCAGCATTGTAAAGGGGTAATGCTCTTAGAGCATGGACTCTGAGCTTAACCACAAAGCTCAGTTCCTGGCTTCTCCACTTACTAGCTGGGTGCCCTTAGCAATTTAGCACAGCCACTTTCTGCCTCATTTTCATCATCTACAAAAAGAGAATAATAACTGAGCACATCTCATGGAGACATTATGATGAATAAATGAGCTAATATTTATAAAGTTCTTTCAAGAGGATATAATTGTCAAACAAACAAGTATTTTACTTCTCCCTTGTAATTTTGATTCCATTTTTAATAACAGCTGTTACAAACCTTCACTCTCTTTAATTGTCCAAATCGCTTATGCGCCATCACTTCAGCAGATGATCTGGCCTAATTATCCAAGTACAAGTAGGACACTGGGTGTTAATTCCTTTATCTTCCCCTGAAAATTTAACTATATTGTTGCATTTATGTCTCCTTCCAATCTAAAAGAAATTACCTTCTAAAATTAATTTCCTTCTTCTCAAGATCTTATCTCTTCAAATATCTAACTTTTCTGTATGTATTTAACCTTTCTCTGTCTAGTTGTTCCTATCTTTAAGCAAAAACATGTTTTATTCCTATGCATTCCTCTCAAAAAATAACCAAAAATCCTTTTTCGACTCTACTTATCCTTTTAAATATTTTCCCATCTTTATCCGTCTCTTCATTAGTTGTCTACATTTACTGTTTCTATCTTTACCTCTTGACTGTGTTACTGAGAAATGATAGTAACTATAAGAAGGTCTGATACTAAAATCAATTAGGAATAAACTCCAAGGCATCAAAACATTAGAACTTGGCTTTTTCCCAAGCTTACCCAGACATAGATATTCATAATTCTGAATGTTCGTATATTTATATAATGGGTTTCCTGCTCTATTGTTCTATCTAACCAATTAATTGTTATCATTTGAATACCCCTGCTATTTCCTGTTTCCCTCTTCTAAAAGGAATTAGCCCTACAGACTCCCACTACAATCAAGGCATCACTCTTCACCATTCCACCACAATTATTGTCAAGGTCAGCAATAACATCTCTATTGCCAAATCCAGAGGTCAATTCTCAGCCTTCATCTTAATCAACGTCTTAGGAAGTTGGTAGAGTTGGCCATTTCCTCTTCTTGAAAATCTTTTTTTTTTTTAGTTGCCTCTGGCCACCACTTTCAGTTCTCTTCCTTACCTTGCTAGTTGACCTTTCTTAGCCTCCTTTGATGGATGCCTCTTATTTATCTGCCTCTAAAATGTGGAGCAGCCCAAGACACTATCCTGAAAGAGATTATCCTGTCATTCTTCACCAATCCCTCCCTCGTGGCCCCAAATGACTTTTTTGAGCTCTAGATACCATCTACATGCCAATAACTTCTAAACTTACATCTAGTCCAGATTTTCGCCTTGAACTCTATACTCATACATCCAAACGCCTATTCAGTATATCTGCTTGGTTGTCTAACAGGCTTTTCAAAATTAACACATCACTAAGTTCCAATTGTGGCTCAGCAGTAATGAGCCTGACTAGCATCCATGAGGATGTGGGTTTGCTCCCTGGGTAGGTTCAACCCCTGGCCTTACTCACTGGGTTAAGGATCCAGTGTTGCTGTGAGCTGTGGTAGCTCAGATGCAGCGTGGATCTCACATTGCTGTGGCTGTGGTACAGGCCGCAGCTGCAGCTCCGATTCAGCCCCTAGCTTGGGAACTTCCATATGCCAAGAGTACAGCCCTAAAAAGCAAAAAACAAAACAAAACAAAAAAACCCCAAAATTAACACATGGAACAAACTTTTGTTTCTCCCAGAACTCCTTCATTTTTAGTCTTCTCCATCTCAGTCAGGGAGAGTGTATGAACTTAATAGCTTATACTGGTAAAAGAATGAAAGCCAGTAAAGGAGACTGGGAAGTAATAAAATATAAAAATGTAAGGTCAAAAAAGAAATAAAAAGAATAGTGAATCCTGAAAAAATCTATAAAGATACCTATAAAATGAGAGTTGAAAGGATAAGGGCTGACCAGGATCATATATAAAAAATGGCTGTCTGGTATTAATGATTCCAAACAGACACACACACACACACACACACACACACACACACACACACACACCCTTACAATATTTAAGCCAAACTTGTACCCAGAGTTCTACCTCTGTACTCTATTTCTGATTGCTTAGGGCTATATCTCTATATGTCTTATAAATACCTTATTTCCAATATGTCCAACAATGAACTCATATCCTTTCTTCTCTTATTTGCCTTACTCTCAAACAAATTAATGCCACATGCCTAATCATTCTAATTCTCTATCATATTGAATGACACCAATATCTATCCATTGACCTGAAGTGAAAAGCAAACCCTGGGGATCATTCTCTTTCTTCCTCCCCACCCATTTCTAATCTGTCAAATTTCATTGCAGCCCCTATCTCTACTGGTCTAACTTGAGTCTTTATAAACCTCCTTCCTCCTGACCCCCCCACCCCCTCCACCCCACCGGAATAATAATAACAATAAGCCTCCTAACTGGTTCTCTTGTCTTAGGACTTCTCATGCTCTATTCTTTCATTATATAGTTACAGCTATCTTTCAATAAAGCATTTTAGTTAAAAACCAGAAGCTGCTTCCAGCGTCCCACTGGCAGTAATACACTCCTTTAGAATAGCACACAAAGGCCTTTAAAATTTGGCTCTCACCTACCATTTCAACTTCAGTTTATGACAGTTTCCCATGTGCCTTAACACAATCAAGCTGAAGTACATTGCATGGGGCCAAGCACATACCTCCCACACTTCTGCCTCTGGAATACCTAGAGCTTCCAAAATTCAAATAAGTTTTTCTCCTTAAATTGTAAATGCAATTTCAAAAAGTTTGGAAAATAAAAGAAAATAATTTAGCCATAATACTGTTATTTAACAGAACATCGTTTTTTCCCTCCTAATGTTCCTCTATGAATGTACATATTCGTATAGTAAACATATAATTTTGCATAATATTCTCAACATTTTATTTAGCTATGCTTTGTCATGCTGCTGAAAAGAAATATCAAAAATTATAAAATTTATTTTGAGAAAAAGAAAAAATGAAAGGAAAAAAAAGGGTGGGACAGAATTAACTATGAATAAGGTTTAAGATGCATACCATCATGACCTACTCATGTATCATGGGTAAGCCACACATTTGGCTCTCAATTTTCTAGTTGCCAGTATAAAAACAGGAATTTTGTCAGTTATCCAACTCCCATTGCCCATGAAATTTAAAAGAAAAAGATGTCCTTGTAATTTCAATTTTTAATGGAACGAATATTGTAAGAAGATATTTCTCCTGAGGTCCTCCTAAAAAGAATACAGGGTGATATACTTAACAACTTTGGAGAAAGATTCCTTATTAGAGATGGCACATCTCATTTCATGTCATTGCTCAGATTGAGACTCAATATAGGCAGATGCCATTGTACATATTACAGAGTGATTTTGTAAAAACCATCTTACTGGGAATCATTTGATACCATCAGCTCTTTGCTGGCCTGCTTTAAATCATGAGTAAATATAATATATATTTAAAATAAAATATATAATGTATTGAAATACATATCATTTATGTTAAATAGTCACAGTAGTGGCTGAAGTTTTATCCTTTAGAAAAACTTTCTGAACATTGTTTCTCTTCAAGATAGAGTTTAAGATAGTTGGTGGAAGACTTGATGGAGAATAATGTGAGTAAAATAATGTATTCATATATGTGTGACTAGGTTACTTTGTTGTACTGCAGAAATTGACACAACATTGTAAATCAACTATAATAGAAAAAATAAAAATCTTTAAAAAAACAAAAATAAGATAAAATAAGATAGTTGGTGGAAGTTCCCTTGTGGCGCAGCGAGTTAAGGATCTGGCGTTGTCACTGAAGTGGCTTGGGTTGCTGCTGTCACCAGTTTGATCTCTGGCCTAGGAACTTCCACATGCTGCGGGCATAGCCAAAAATAAAATAAAGTAGGTTTTAAGTGAAACCTTAAAACATCATATCCTATATTGGGCAGTTGAAACTTGCTTGAAAGACCAGATCTTAGGTGAAGAAGTAAAATCATCTTCTTTTTGATCATGAACATCATTCCCTTTGGGAAAGTCCTCTGAGTGCAAGAATCTGGATGGGCCAGGGATGTTACAGTCTCGTGTTTTGTATCTAATAGAGAACAGGATGTTATCCCAGAAAGACTCAAACATGAGCTGAATAACAGGTTTGTTTGCAGAGATCTCACTGTCTCCAGCCTTGAGTCCCCTCCCAAAATATGGCTAGGTGGAGCTACAGATTAGGGGCCAGAAGTACCAAGTTTACTTCTGTAATATTATATGTTGGCAAGAAGCCCAGATACTAAAGTCTTTGTTTTTACATTCTCTGAGTTTTTCAGAAGATTCGATGAAGATTTTTCTACCTTTGCCTTTATTAATATTTGTGGGGCTGTTGAGATTGTCTTTAATTCCGTCACTAATGAAGATGGCTAATCTTAGGCTTCTTAAAGATTTTGGGCTCAATTTTCCTCCTTTAAAATGAGGGAGTTGTAGTAGGTAATTGCCTCTCCAGGATTCCTTCTACTTAGGAATCACATTGACCCTCTGCCCATCAGCTGTAAGAATTCTCTCAGTTTGAAGGCAGTAAGTGGTTGCTAATGTTTCTTTAAGAATGGACCTCAAGTATGGAAAGATAGTCACAAGTATTGCTAAGAGCATGGGACTTACAGGGAAAAATCCTGGTTCCACTCTGTCCCTTACTAGTATGTGGCCTGAGGCAAGTATTAACCTTTCTGAAGCTCACTTTCCCTATCTGTAAAGTAAGAATAATACAAGTCCTCATGAAATTGTATTAACAAGACACTTTAAATCCAGGCCTAAATACAGTGTCTGGCACAAAGCAATCAAAAGTATTCATTTTTAACATCGTTATTTCCTTGAGTTCACTGAAATAATAATGTCCTAATAGCATTTCTCCAAGTTGAATATCAGCAGTAGTGTAATTACAGTCTTTAAAGGTTTTAAGATGCCAACTTGGACTGACTTGTTTAAAAAAAATTGGGAAGACATAGCTCAGACGATTGTTTTAAAAATTAAGCAAAACAACCTGTGTGCTGACCTTGACCCTGTAGTTCTTTTATTTAACACCAGTCTATTAACAAACACAACTTTAAGCTGTTTGATTAATACTAATGTAATCCAGACCAAATATGCTACCTAACAGCAGTAATAAACTTTCTTGCCTCAAAGAAATTTTAATGGAGGTTTGCTTTACCTTTCTGTTTATTTTAAAACAAGATCGTGGAGAGTCCTTAGTTTATGGTTCCCATCAATATATATTTGGTCCCTTTAACTTCTGATCATATGTAGATTATATTTCTATACAACTAAATACAATAAAATCATTCTTAGATAGAAGAGATAAGCTTTGAAGGCCAAGTACTTATTTTACAATTCTAAAACAATTGCTTAACCACAAAAGGAAAAAACTCCCCCAAATGTGGGAAACCAGAGTCCTTTGCTGTGCTCTTAACTACAGCCGGAAACATGTGTTTGTTTATTATGACCCTAGTGCTCCCACAGCCAGATTAACTTTCAAATACAGAGTTTTCATTCGGCTTAACCAACAATTGTCACCCTGACTATGGAAACTGATAATTTACAGGGAGTTCAAGGAGAATACTTGGATGATTACATCCACTAGAGCCTGGCTTGTCCTCACTCTGTGAACAGGGAACACATTTAGGAGAAGTTCTCTCTACAGGGTATATTAATTAACACGCAGTAATGTGCTGCGTCAACCTTTGTCAAAGATATCTTTCAGGGACTATCAAATTTTATAGTGAAAGAGTTCTGAATTACCATTACATATTAAGAATATCTCATTGTTCATTCTAGGTTTCTCCTCATTTGTGAGATGTGAGCCTCAACTGATTTGTAAAAGGTTGTAGAAGAGTAATCAGTTGTATTTATTTCTGCAAGAAAGTTCTCTGCAGGAAAAAGGGTGAGTATTATGTTTTATAGATAGAAAAGTAAGAATCTATACTGATGCATAAATCTTGAATACCTTCATGTTAAAATTCAAAATTTATCAAACCATTGTATAGACATATATTAATTCAATTTTAAAAGTTCTAGTTCTTAGGAATTAGCTGATTTTCTGTCTCTATAGTTCTATTTCCTTTAATATTTTATTGTCTGATTAACTCTCATAGAACTTCACTTATTTTTAAAAGCAATTTTAAAGGACTGCATACTGAATTTATACACAAGTTTCTAAAAATAGGCTATTATTTATTTGTCAAAATGATTTAATCAGAAGAAAGATTAAGTGGTTACATCTTACAGCTTCTGAATAAAGGAAGACAAAAGAGGGGATTTAAAACTGTCTCTAAGCTCCAAAGGATACACTGGCTCTGCCCACTGTCACAGTACTGGTTGAGACTGAGTGTCCTTATTCTGATATCTTACCTACTCAATCTTGTACTTTTTAGTTAGTGATGGTAAGGAAAGTTGATGGAGCTGAATGTAAAGAATAGCCAAAAATGGTTTAGCAGAATCCTGTCTGGGTCTGGCAGAAATCCCGCGCTCTCTCCATTTTGTCCACCCTCAAACTTGCCAAGCCTTGTTCACTTTGGCTTTATTTTAAAAATGCATTTCTGGTGAGTGAGGAAAGGTTTTGTACTGTGTTTTCAATGACTCACCCAAAATAACTCCATTCAGCTTGTAAATGGTCCTGTTCTGAATGCAGATTGTGTTTGTTCTAAGATGGTCATGAAGGGGCTGCAGAAGGGAGATTAGAGAGGGGAAATGTGGTAGGAGAGGCCAGGGCAGTTTATATTTATTCAGGTTCAGGAACACATCAGAATTATTTTTTAAAAAGACATTTTGTGTGTGTGTGCACGCGTGCATGCATGCGCACGTGGTGTGTTTTAAAAAACCATTTATGAGGTCTTTATAAGGTCTGTACAAGTTAAAGCTTTTTTTTTTTTTTTTCTTGGTCTTTTTGTCTTTTTAAGGCTGCATCCCTGCGGCATATGGAGGTTCCCAGGCTAGGGGTCCAATAGGAGCTGTAGCCTCCAGCCTACACCACAGCCATAGCAACACGGGATCCCAGCTGGGACTGCAACCCACACCACAGCTCACGGCAGTGCCGTATCCTTAACCCATTGAGCGAGTGCCAGGGATGGAACCCTGCAACCTCATGGTTCCTAGTTGGATTTGTTTCCGCTGCATCTCGATGGGAACTCCTGTACCATTTCAAGCTTTTAAAGATACATCAGTATTACACAAATACCTAGTTCATCTAGTCACTAACCTCTTTTTCTGATCCTCATAAAATGTGGAAGGAGAAATTTACATGTAAACATATAATTCTAAATATATGCATAATAAAATCATTTTTTAAAAGTTCTAAATACCTTCAAATAAGAAGAATCATACAGGTAACAGAGCTAGAAATTAATCTTAAATTAGGAAGAAAATGTGTATCAATAAGTTGATTATGTAAAAGAACAGTGTTAAAACCGGAAAATTCAATAATGACATCCTCCTGTTTTGTTGTATACTGCAGAAAAATTTTAATATCAAGTGGCATACACTGAGCACTTGATGTAATAGATATAACTTTCCAAAGTTTTTATGATTCAAAATATCAGAGACCTTTAAACGCAATATTTTAGGGCAGGACTGAAAAGAAAAAGAAAAGGACTGATCTAAACACTAACATTAAAGCTTCACAGATGAATTAAAAACATTTTGTTACTATGTCCAGTTATAAGGGTTTCAAAATCTCCTTTGAGTTGTTTCATTTATTTATGAAGCAGACCAAATTAAGCTTATTGTTATATAATTCGCTTCACTTCATTGTTGATGAAGAATAGATGAGCCACTCTTACCTGTTGCTCAGAAACACCAGAGAATTGAGCCACTGAAAAGAAGACAAGGTTTTAGAGGAGGGTAAATTTAGCATTATGTGGCAAAATGAAGAAACTGTGATCTAGAAATCGTGAAATGGGTGGTAAATGACAAGTTTTTCCATGCATAAATCAGAAAGCCTATAAACTTATGCAGATTATGTAAATAATTTGCAAGGCAAAATTCCAGTGGTATCCATACCTTCTTCTTCTGTGTACTTGGAATAAGTAGGGAAATCAGAATAGCCAATTGTTATGCCATGTTAATGCTTACTTAAGAGGACAATAAATTAGTATAATAGGAGTTTTTGCTAATGTGGAAAAATTCAAAGAATAAGTAATACGTTTAAATTATTAGACCTTAAATATGCAATTTACTACTTTAAAATATACATGATAACCAGAAATCCTTTAATGGTTAATAATGACTTAATGGAAAAAAACCAATCTAAGTCAGACTAACCACCATTCCACATAGTTCAATTATATGATTTGTAAATAAACCTCTGAAAGTTTTGGAGGAATGCATTTGTTCAGTAACATTTTCCTTTAATCCCCTTTTATCCTATTGTAAATCATTACACTGGTATCCCTAGAAATATTAACAGTTACATTGAAGGGGCCCAAAATATTATATGTTGAAATGAATTTTAGAAAGGCTGAGTTAAACAAAGTTAAACAGTTTTATTTATTTTTTATTTTTAAAAAATTTTGGCCACACCTGGGGCATGTAACAACCCTGAGTTCTTAACCACTAGGTAAGACACCAGGGTCTGTAAACAGTTTTTCTGTTTTTTTTTTTTTAATAAATCTTGAGAACTTCTCAAATTTTTAACATTCATTGTGATTGGGTTGAGGTTGGGAGAAGCAAGAGTTCCCCAAGTTTATTTTATATAGAATTATTTTCTCTAGGCAATTCTATCATTAAGACAAATAGAATCTGGAAAGTGTAAGGTAAGTAGAATGGCAGATTGAATAAACAAATCAGCATTTTATATTTAAATTTGGTAAACTGCAACATTAAACCCCCCTCTGATCAGATTCCTAATTATTAAGATTTTGATGTATACAATAAATTTTTAGTTATGTAAATACTTAAGAAACAATACCTTAACTAGAACCAAAATGCCTTAGTTTACCCAATAGTAAATCTCTTTTTGTAATTTTGAGGTATGTGTTTAAGGCCTAGAAATCAAAAAATAAGTTGCATAATTAAATTGAGCATAAGTTTTCACTTTTGACATATGCTTTTCCATTTAAAATTGCCTAATTTAATGAGAGTATGTTCTCTGTTCTAGCCTGAATGTATACCATTAAAGAAATTCAGCTGCATAAGCATGAAGACAAATGTCATTTACTGTAAGAATAATCCCCCAATATGAAATTGATATTTGTCTTCTACAATATAATAATTCCAATAGCTATACTGAGCATCTACCTTATTTCATGTAAATCTTATATTACCTTGAGAAGTAAGTTATCATATTGCTATTTCACAGATAAGGAACACGACAGCCATAGATATTAGCTGCCTAACCCTATGCCATACAACTAGAAAGAGAAACAGATTTGAAACTTCAGTCTGACACCAAAGACCCTACTGTTTCCAATAGGATTATCCACCTCTAATATAAATTTCTTCCTTTCTCCAACTTGTAGGCCTTAGTAACTCAAATATTATTCTTTATGTAGAACTTGTGCAAAGTAGGTTGGCAGATGGTCTACAATATAGCACTTATTTGGAAAAAAAATCTTTGAAGAAGCAAGCAAACAGCTAGACTCTCCTCATGTGCGGTGGCATTCATTTTTGGATAAATGAAACACCTTGGGCTTTTTTTTTTTTTAATCCTAAAGTTGAGAATACAGTTAAAACCTCTTACTTTTTTTTTTTTTTTTTTTTTTTTTTTTTTTGGCTTTTTAGGACCGCACCTACGGCACATGGAGGTTCCCAGGCTAGGTGTCAAATCAGAGCTGCAGCTGCTGGCATATGCCACAGCCACAGCAATGCCAGATCCTTAACACACTGAGGGAGGCTAGGGATTAAACCTGCAACCTCATGGTTCCTAGTTGGATTCCTTTACACTGCATCACGATGGAAACTCCTCTGAAACCCCTTACTTCTCAAAATAGCTTGCTGCTTCAAGGATTTCCTTCTCTATTACTTCTGTACTTTTAACTTTTTGTGTTAAAAATTATCATGTATTAGAAAACATACGGTTGTGCTAGTGGAGATTCAACAATTGCTGTACTCTATTCTAGTGTTACCTGCTGGCATTTTTCCTATCTTTGTTATTTCACTTGGTTTTATTTTTAAATATGAAATATGGTTCATTAAACTCAAAATTTATTGTCTAAAGGAATTTAAACATCCAAACTAAATAAAAGATAATGAGCCAGAGAGAAACAACAGAAAGCAAGTATTTTATCCATTTGTCCATTCTGAAGAATGTAAAGCATAGAAAATTCACCTCAAGAGAACTCAATGTTCCTTGTGGGATCAGCATTGTATTAAAAGTGTAAGGTGTGCAAGAAGAATATAGAATACGGTTCTTTAATCTCTCAATTTATAGTCTTGCTAGGAAGTCAAACATACCTGCAGAAGCCAGTCATATTATTTACTACACAGTTCAGTCCCAAAATAAAGGATACCAATATACCCTTTTTATATCAGGGAATTATGGGAGAGATGTGAGCAGGAGTGGTGGAAAGATGTAGTTGGGGGAAAGTTCTGGCTCAGCTGGATCTTAAAGATCATGAAGATACTGGAAAGAAAGAACAGGAACAAACTGAGAGGAAGGGATCAAGAGTCAACAACAGTATATGGGAATGATGGAATTGGATAGGTTGAGGTCCATAACCACCCTGAGTGAAACTGTGAAGACAGCATACTTTGTTCTCTGTGGCTACTGTTCAGCTCTGACAGTGCCTTCTCTCCAGATACCCCCCTCTCTTGCTCTCTTCCTTAACTTTCCTACAGGCAGTTAGACTCTGGCCTGTTTTGAAGGACCATTGAACTATTAGCTGCATTTTGTTACAGGACTCTTGAAGCCTGGGAAGTTTTTAAGATTCAAGAAAAGGTTACTAGTGAAATGCCAAGCCAGTGCCATACCAGTATCACTGTTCTAGAACCCCTTCATATTTCACAGCATAAGGCCCAGAGTGATATCGTAATCGTTCTGGAAAGTTAGTCTGGATTTTGGACATGATCTTGTACATATTGGTAAACCACTGTCTGATGTTCAATGGGACTTTATGGTCTTTCTACTAATTAGACTTTGAAAATAACAAGAGGGGATGCTTAAACTCCTTTTAAAACTAGTTCTAAACCTTGACATAATTTGTATCTGGCAGCATCACAATCCAAGCAAGTATTTCTATTTTTCCCAGGCATTCCCTGCTCTATTTTTCCTTCATGTCTCTACATCCAATCTCAATATGGAATTTCCAGTTAAATACTCTTTCCCAGTTCACTTTCATACTTAACCACGATGAATAACTTTCTTAAGCAGGAAAGCAGCACTCCACGAAGCTTGCTTTTTTCCAGTTTTGACATTTTGGACAAGAAATACCAACCGTGTGCCTTTCTCCTATCTTTCGTCACAATTCCTTGGACTCCTCCAAGAGTAACTTTCAGTGGGCCCAAGCAGACACTTGTTTGGAGCGGCGAGGAAGGGTGTTTAGTGAAACTTGGCCTTCCCACATTTCTCCAGTTTTGGGGTGAAAGGGGCACTTGAAAAGGAGCAAAGATTACTGTGGAACAAACAGGCAAACAAATCTCGCCCACCCCGCGGGCGGCGGTAGGGGGCGGGGGGCGGGTCACTCCTCTCCGCGCTCGCCCCGCCCCGCCCCGCCCCGCGCGCCCCGCCCACGCGTCCCCGGCCGGAAGGGGGCGTGGAACGCCGCTGAGGGAGGGGCGCGCTGACGCCTGGCTGCCAGCCAGGCCCCAGGCTCGCCTGGAGGAGGCGGGAGGCGGAGGACTGGGGGTGGGGAGCGGAGGCTGGCTGCGCTCGGCTCTCGGCGGTGCTTGCTCGGGCCACTCGCGCTCCCGCGCCGCGCCCGGCCGGCTTCATGTGAAGCGCTGGCCCTCCGCCCCCCTCCCTCCCCTTCCTTCCCTCCCTCCCCTTCCTTCCCTCCCTCCCTCCCGTCCCCTCCTCCTTCTCCTCCTCCTTCTCCTCCTCCTCCCGCGCCCGCTCCCGCTCCCCGGGGCCCCCAGCCCGGCCGGGCGCTGACAGGGGCGGGGGTCCCCGCCGTCGCCGTGTCTCTCACAGGGTCCGGCTAGGTCTGCGGAGCCCCCGGTGTAGCCATGGACCGGTCCCTGGTGGCGGAGGCGGAGGAGGAACTGGAGTGGCAAGTGGCGAGTCGCAGGAGGAAGGCCTGGGCCAAGTGCCGCGGCTCCTGGCAGGCGTCGGAGACAGAGGACCTGTCCACAGAAGCGACGACGCAGGACGAGGACGAGGACGACGAGGAGGACCTCCCCGGAGCGAAGCTGCCGGCGGCCGCGGGGAGAGGTCGGTGCGCCCGGCAGCAGCGGGCGGGGAACTCGGGGAGGTTCGGGCTGGCGGGCGGGAAGTCTCGTGCGTTTTGGGCGACTGCTGTGAGTTCTGGAAGATCTTCCTGGGCTTAATAGGCCGAGGGGAGAGGGGACACATCCGACCTTTAAACGCGCGCGCTTGGCAAGGCGTCTTCAGCGTCAACAGAGACACCCCGGTGCCATCATTTCCCTTCTGATGGTCACTAAGACGCATAGCTTAGGCTGTGTTTTGCCCCAGCACGTTTTCCTTCCTGGGGGTGTCCGGGTTGACCCCGCCGTCGGAGTCCCCCCGGGGTCGGTAACGTGCTGTCCCCTCGCTCTGGCCCGCAGGAAACGTGCCCAACGAGAAGATCGCGATATGGCTCAAGGACTGCCGGTGAGTCCTCGCTTGCGCCGCTCGCGTCCCGGAGGGAGATCCACGCAGATGGGACGCTTGAGCCGAGTGATTCGGGCCGTCGTCTCTTCCTTCGGGTCCCATGGACCTTGTAAGCAGTAAACCGGAAAGTGAGCCGGCGGATAGCTTCCTCCGTTAAGCGCTTAGAAATGGAAGTGCTGTGACCGCTGATTATTTGGTGACCGTATTGACTTTTACAGTTGTTAGGACTGTTTAGCTCCGGTGTTAGCATCAAAGATCAGAACGTAAAAATAGATAATCTTAGTATGTTATCATGCTTGTCATATTTTTATTTGAAGGGGTTTTCACATTTCACATGGTATTTTATTTTGCTTTTGTTTTGACATCTGTACATCTGGCATGCAATCATTTCCCTTTCAAATGTGTTTTAGATGAACTTAATTTACTTAACTGTACTACTGGGCTTTAACTGTATAGTTGGTACCTTAATTCTGCTTGGAGAGCTATGAAAACTAGCTAACTTTATTCTAGTTTACTTCTTGGACATGCATTTGTCAGATGGCATTGGAATTCACAGAAGGGAAGTAGAGCTTTGAAGGCATTCAGGCTGCATAAATCTGTTTAATTACACGCTTTGGCAACTGGTACAAAAATGATAAAGTACAGAGGAGATAAATCATTTTACTACAGTAGTATGTGCTTGTTTCATGTTTTAATTTTTTCTTACTTATTTGGTACTTATAAGATCTCATGAAGAATGTTTACTTTTTAACTTTTGTTAACATGTTTGCTTTTATACATGTTTTTTGCTCTCTCGATTTGGGATTTTCTTAGTCTTTTTTTTCAAGTACCAGAGTTGGGAAAGTTTTGGGGGCGGGGAAGGGGGAAGTGAGTCTCATGTATGCCAGTTTATTTTTCTCCCATAAAGGCATACAATATTGGTCACTACTTTCTTGAAATCCTGTTTTTTGGTGTGTTGTCTGGAGCTTTACTGAACTCTCTTCATTATAGAACTCTTTAACCTTTATTGGGGATGTCATAGACCCTTCTGAGATTTGATGAAATACTCGGACCTTCTCTCTAAAGACCCTCACACAAAAAACTGTTTAGGAGAAGAAGCATGTTATGTTTATTTTATGATATATAGGATTTAAGATTGTATAAGAGATCATATCATGTAGACATTAAATAAGTGCATCTTTTAAGATAAATGCGATAGGCAAATGGTAATGTTCACCAGGACACATGGTCTCTGAAAATTCCAGTTCTTTTTTTTTGTTGTTAATCTTGATTTATGTAGGCAGGTTCTATAGTCTGTTGCTTCCTTCCTTCATAGGTTTTTTTCCTTGCTCCTTACTGTTGCACCTATTCTGTACAAAAGGGACATTCATTTGTACTTGGGAAAGCTAGAACAAACAGTCTTTATTGTTGACTTTATTATCACAGATTTAACTGCTAGGACATATGCAACTTTTTTTTTTTTCCCCCCTGTAACAGTTTAGGAACCTTACCAGAGTTAGGCATTTGTCTACTTTGTATATTAATATACAGATGATCTGAAGACAGTGTCCCCCCCCATAAATTCTCAGATATTCTTTGTTTTCTTAGTTTTCCATATCCTGAGTAAAGATACCATGTTGTCTTTCCTTAAAGGGATTCTTTGTTTTGATTTTTATTTATTTATTTATTTATTTTTTGGTTAAGTGGAAACAAATTGCTTGAAAAAGGTAACATCAAAGAAGGGATAGAGTTTTTGATAAAATTTGTAAGAGAGCAATTAAGAGCGAGAGACTTGTTTTTGAAGGAGAATGTCTGTTTATTTTGCTTGTTTGCCATTTTCTGTTGGTGCACAGTCCAGTCAAGACATCTGCAGAAGGAGTCATGCAGGGTTTTGTACGAAAGTAGCCATCAGGGAAGAGGAATGACTTTTTTGAAGGCATAGAGTTTTTATTAAAATACATACAAAAACTTAGCTCAAAGGTATAATTATCTTTATGGTTGTTGCTTATGATTCTTTTCCATTTCAAAAGCACTAAATTTCAAAGAACTGCCATTGCTTGTATATTTGTTTGCAGAAACTTAACATTTAATTAGCAATTCAGTAAAATTTCTTAAAAACTAATATTTTTATGATTTTTCCTATGTCTGATGTGAATTTATAACAGGTATAAATTGTTACTGACAAAAGGCTTATATCAAAAAATAGAAGTTTTATAGTAAGACAGTGTTTCTTTAACTTAGAGAAGGAAAGGAAAACCATTTTTTATTAAAAAGATTTCAGTGTATTCTGTGTTTGACCTACAAGAATGTGAAAGAATTTTAGTAAAGGCTAGTTCTTAAAGTTGATTCTCAAGTCATTTTTTTTAGTAATTTTCTTTTCAGAGTTAGATGAAGAAAATATGTATTTTTTAAATTTAAAAGCATAAAATAATTTCCAAACATCTCCATTTCTATCAGAAAAGACAGTAGTTAGGGAAAGGGAGGCACTGAATTGTGCTCTAAAATGCTAGCTGAGATTTAAGAAAACTATTGATTGAGCCTAGTTTTTAACTAAACTCTGACTTTTTATTGAGATAAAGATTTGTATTCTTTTAGTTTTGTTTCCTATTTCTAGGTAAGGGATTGAGTGGAGCAGATATTTTTTAATACCTGTTGTCATTATCTTTTTCTGCTGTTGTGAAGAAAATGCCAATTCATGTCGTTTGTAATTGCCATTCTTGCTCTTAATTGCTGGCAGATCAGACATGTAATTAAACCATTCCTGGTGAGCTAACTTGATGATAGGTATTTGCTTAGTAGGATATTACTTATGTAATCCACTTGTATTCCATGTGTGTTTGGGAGGAGAGTTAAGCTATGATTAGAAGCTTGCTTAGCTATAACCCTTGAAGTGTAAGGCTGTGCAGTGACAGCTCTCCAGACAGCTTTTCAAGACTAAGGTTTATATGTTTATGTGGTTTCAGTACCCCTTTGGGAGCCTCGCTGGATGAGCAGAACAGTAGTACACTCAAGGGTAAGAGAAAGTTGCCTTTCTAAATCTGTTCTTTATGAGGGTCCTACTTTATTTGTCCTCTGAGTGAAAGTATGTGTGTATGTATGTATGTGTGTATATATGTGCAAAGTGTAAAAGTGATGTTCATGTTTATAAGATACGCTATTCTAAGCTGAAAGCTAAAAGGGAGAAACCTTGTCATGAACCATAAAACAGTGGTGCATTTAAACAAGTTACCAGACCTTTCCACAGTGTGAAACTCTTTATTGTCCAGTTAAATGTTATAAAGGCTAATTAAATACAAATATATGATATGTAAACATGAGGAAAATATATATTGAGTGGATTAGGTCAGCTTTAGTGTAGCATTTCTCTGCTTACATTAACTGGAGTTGCCACACCTGAAATTTTACCGCCTGTGCAAGGCAGAATTCTAAAGTTCAAAGTACAACAAGAATGTGCAGGTAGTGGCAGGGCATATAGGAAACATTTATAGAATCAGGAAGATCTGACTTGAGCTCCTGACTTAAAATAAGGGGGTAAAAGGAATGATTGAGCTGGGATCTGGTTTTCCATGAAACTCTTGGGTAAGATATGTTATCTAATCAAATATCTTAAAGGCATAATAAGTATGAAATAGTCTGTAGATTGGGGCTCCTAACAACTTTACCTGGCTGCAAATCAAGTTTTCCTTTAAGTGAAAAGTTATATTTTCTTTTTGAACTTATATAATCAGAATAATTTATGAGTACATTCAGGTCTAAAACACTTTAGTGTGTCTTATATATTGCTTGGTCGATTTGTTTTAATTAAATCAGTGATTTTATGTGGGGGTAAGGAAGAACAGAATACCAGGATGAATCTTCTAATGATTCTCTCAGGTGTGCTTGTGAGAAATGGAGGAAGTTTTGAAGATGATTTGTCATTGGGAGCTGAAGGTATGTATGCTTATTTGGAAGAACTGCATTTTCTTACTCTTTAAAAAAAAAGAGAGAGAGTCCAGTGCTTTCAGCGTTATGATCCCCAGAGTTAAATTTAAAATTCTTGAAAGTGGTTCAGGCACATTTTATAGAAACTTTTCATGTTAATAATCTAGTCAGAGCCTGTAGGATACCTGTAGGAGTGGTTCTGGAAAACCATTGTGAAACTTCCATGTCTTCCTTGGGCATAAATGCTTAAAGGAACTATTTGGGGGCAAACAATGGTGATATAACAGAGGGAAGAATTGTCCCACAAAAGGGAGGAAGCTTAAATATTTATAGATGAAAAGACTATTGAAGTTTATTTTAGTGTGAGGTCGCCTTATGTCAGACTTAGAGCTGCAGTTGTCTTCTTTGCATTCAAGTGTCTGTCTTTCCCACTTACTCTTTTTCCAGCTTTTTAGAAGATTAAAGGGCAAAGACAAAATAAAGTTATTAGAATTTAATTAAAAGTCATTTTGCTGATGTGTATTCAAGGCTGTGTTAGGATTGTAAAAGTGTAATGTGCTAGGTTTAAATTCTCACAGGTTATATAATCTTTATTTATATGGATTCATAATAAAGCTTTCCATGGTGTAAAATTAAGAATTTTTTATTTTTACTAGTATTTTAAGATTATTGATAACTGTATAGCTGGGCTGTTAATGTGTACTTTGTATAAAAAAGGAATTTTTAAGGACTTTATTAAAACTTCTTGAATTGTAAGTTGATGAATAGTGAATTTATACACTGAATTTAATATCCTTGATCTTTTGCTGTTTTAAATCAACTTATTTAGGACCTTCTAACATTGAAAACTCTAGAGTATATGAATATATTAGTTTTTGTATTTCTGTTAATATGTTGTAAAGGAGTTAACTCTATAAAGAGCTTAAAAACTTAACTGCTTCCCAATCAGTATAGTTGAACACACTGTTCAACCCTTTATTAAAATGCATTGCAATGTTACTGTACATAGCACTTTTGATATATGCCTTAGTAGTTTCACAATATGGAATTTTCTTTTAAGACTTCATTTTTTTTCTAAAAGCAGTTTTAGGTTCACAGAAAAAGGGGAAGGTCCAGAGATTGCTTATGTACTCCCTCCCCCAGATATGCATAGCCTCCCCCATTATCAGCATCACCCACCAGAATAGTATATATGTTACAATTAATGAACCCATAGTCCTTAGTTTACACTGGAATTCACTCTTGGTCTTGCACATTCTGTGGGTTTATACAAATGTGTAGTGACATGTATCTATCATTTTGATATCACATGGTGTATTTTCACTTCCCTAAAAATCCTTTGTGTTCTGTATGTTTATCCATACTGAATGATTTTATTGGAAGCCAGATTCATAAAGGAAGTGCCAGAGAAGAGTGGAGCTATTACGTTGTTTTACTGAAAATTGTTAAGATTATTTTCATTCATACAATAAATATTTATTGAGTGCTGTGTGTTAGACACCTTTCTGGTGGATATACAAAGAAATGTAAGAAATTGCCATGCCCCTGCAGATCAGAAAAGAAAAAAAAAAAGGTCTGGTGTGTTGAAAAAGATATTCTTTATATTTGTCTATAAAATTTAAATGCAGTAAATTTATCTCACTCTAATCTTAATAGTTAATACATTTATTTGATTTGAACTTGTAAGTCTAGGATAAACTTGAAAGGTAGTTTTTAAAAGAAAGCTTATGTTGAAATGAGTAAAAATTTTCAAAGTATGTGCATGAAAAATTGCTTGTAACTAGAGTGAATTACCAGCCTTATAAAAACCACATTAGAATACATATATTCTGTTGTCACACTTAAATAATGCTAAATCATGTTTTTGCTTATCTGGTGTTCTTTACTAACAGCTTTTAAATTTAGTAATTAGAACCACATATCTTCTTTCTAATTTTAAACCATTTAACAAATTTAATTATTTATGTCTTTTTATTTTAAACATTCAGCGGAAGTAGTTTTACATTGCTAACAAACAAAAACAAAAATGCCCTCCAAAAGCTACTGATTCTGTTCTTAGCTCTTTGTGTATTACCTTTAGTGGTGCAGATTTAATGAGCCAAGACAAGAGTTTTGCATATTAAGCATTTAGCTATAATAATGTTGCTAATTTGCTTTCTTAATATTATATTGTAGTAGTTACCGACCTACTAACAGTTGTGCTTTGCATTTATTCTTTTTACCTTTAGCCAACCACCTCCATGAAACCGATGCTCCAATTGAAAACTGGTATGTAGTTGTGTTTGTTTTTTTCATTATAAAAATGAACATTTATGAAAATAAGGTTTTATATAATCTAATTTTGTTTATAGCAATAATATCTTGGCCAAAGAGAGAAGACTACAGTTTCATCAGAAGGGGAGAAGTATGAATTCCACTGGATCCGGGAAAAGTAGTGGGACAGTCTCAAGGTAAGTTATTCTGAAGTTATGCTGCAATTATGTGTTGTGTTGTAGATGACCACTCTTATCCCTTTTTCAGTCTTGAATTTAGCTTGATAGTATGAAGTCGAAAGGAATCCCAGAGTGTGTCATGGATCAGCATAATTGATAGAAGCGTCTTTTTTTAAAGTTAAGATTGACTAAAAATTAACAAATACGGTAATAATGATGCAAGAGTCCATTAATAAGTATTTCAAACATTATCAACAGCATGAAAGATGAAATCCGTAGTGGAATAATTTCTGTGTCCAAAAAACTCCATTCTGCTTGGGCCTTAAGTTACTCTGACATAAAAATCAGAAGAAACCTTTCTAATTCAAAGCTTGATGTTTAAGTATAGATTTATCTTTATACAAAACCAAAGTATTTAAAACTATATATTTTTTGTAATATTTTGCTTTGCTCATCATCTGTAATGCAAAACAACCGTCCGTTTGAGTATAGCAAAACCAGTCAAGAAAATTGGTAATAATAATGGTGTAATCTTAGTGCAGAGAAAATTTTGAAACTATTATAACAGTATTCCTTTAGTCATTGACCATCAAAAGAATTATAATGTAACTCTAAATCCTGGTTTTTTGTTTTTTGTTTTTTGTTTTTGGCTGCACTCGCAGCATATGAAGGTTCTTGGGCCAGGGATCAAACCTGCACCGCAACAATGATTTGAGCCACTGTACACTGAACCTTTAACCCACTTAGCCACTAGGGAACTCAAATATATATATTTTTACACTGTATATTAAAATAAGTAAATACATGTGCCTGTGGGATCGGTTTAAACTATTATCCAAATTATTGTTTGGGAATTTGAGCATTTTCTCTGAAACAAATTGAAATTTCGTTCTGCTCAAGTTCTGTCTCTAACATTCCTATTTTCCCCAGTGAGTCTCAGCTTGGATTATCACAGGTACAAGATAAGGGTTAATAAATGTTTAATTCCCAATAAAATTAGAACAAGAAGTTACCTTTGTGTAATCCATGCTATCCTTAACTTCACTCCTCCTACTTCCTGAGTGCAAGTAGTTAGAGAAAAGTTGAAAGTAAGCTCCTCCCTCACTTTCCTGAGATCAGCTGTGACCTGTATTGCCTCTTCCAGGACAGCCAACGATAGCAGAAAAACTCAAGATCTGCTTAATATCCTTTGGTACCAAAGTTGTACCAACTTTCTATTGTATTTTTCCTTTTCATTTTTTCTTTAATCTATTCACTCCTTGTTCTCCTTATCTGTCATTTAATTGTTTAGTTGCTTGAAATCTCTTAAAATGACCAAAAAAATAAGGTGAGGGATCCCTTAGAGAGTCTTTTCTTTAATCTATTTACTCCTTATTCTCCCTGTCTGTCATTTAATTGTTTAGTTACTTGAAATCTCTTAAAATGACCAAAAAAAAAAATAAGGTGAGGGATCCCTTAGAGAGTCTCTTACTGAGTGTGTTCTTAGGGCTTAGCTCTTTTTCCTAATAAGAACAGCTTGAGAGAACAGACCTTTTTAAAGTGTTATTTATTGCATTTGGTACACAGTGTATAAAGGTGCTGAAATAAATAATGGTTGAAAGAGCAGAAGCTCTAGAAAAATATTTTATTATAAGAAAGCAGGAATATGAATTCCTTTATACAGTGATGTGTGGACTGTAAACTTATTTTATATCTTAATGTTTTCTTTTTCTTTTTTAGTGTTTCAGAATTGCTGGAACTTTATGAGGAAGATCCTGAAGAAATTCTGTATAATCTTGGATTTGGACGAGATGAACCAGATATTGCTTCTAAAATTCCTTCCAGATTTTTTAATTCATCATCATTTGCCAGAGGAATAGATATTAAAGTATTTTTAAGTGCTCAAATGCAACGAATGGAAGTAGAAAATCCAAATTATGCTTTAACAAGTAAGGTTTTTAAATGTTAGCATGTTATTTTAAAAATTATGGCATCCACGGTAATGTCTTATTTTTTAAAGGCATATTAATTTCTAGGTATAGCAGTGGAAATTTAATGACTGAGGTTGATAAAATAGCTGTTTTACTTATTCTGAATTTTTATTATTCTATTTATAGAAGTTAATTTACCTATTTTTCCCTCCTCCCCCTGCCAGTTCTTGATTTACTTAAGTATTACCTTGTAGAATGTAGCTTACTTGTAGAACCTTATACTTATCACCAGATTGCTTTTGTTCGAGAAGGAAAGAAGTAGAGGAGGGGTCTTGTTACTATTAGTTGAAGTCAGTCAATTTTAGGTGCTTTTCTGTAAATATACAATAGTATATTTGATGATTTTTCATGTTATGTCTTTGCTTATTTTTTCTCTCTTGACCAGAATCCAAAAATGGGGTCTCTAGGTGGTCCTTAGATTAGCTTTAAGAGCTCTATACATTCAACCTCCCTTCTCTTAGGTATAAAACATATACTTAACTGTACTTTATTAGAACATATGGAAGACTTCAGGACCTAAAAGCAGAATCACAGCTATAGATCAATAGATAGTCCTTTCTGTTTTATTCAGTTTTGTGCTTTTTTTTTTGGATCTTTCAAAATGTAAATTCTAGTGCTTAGAGTGAAGAATCTTTTCTCTTTCTCCACAGTAAATGTGGAGAAGCTTTAACTGTTAAATAAGGAAAAAAATCTGGTTTCATAATCTTTGTGATCTTGGTTCAGTTATTTGAATTTTGAACAATAGTAATGTCCTGTTACTGTATGTGTGTGTATATATCTACATGTAAACATAAATATATTTATAATTAATGATTTTTTCTTTTTATAGGCCGTTTTCGTCAAATTGAAGTGCTTACTACTGTGGCCAATGCATTTTCTTCTTTGTATTCCCAAGTCTCTGGGACTCCCCTGCAGAGAATTGGAAGTATGTCCTCAGTGGCCTCCAACAAGGAGGCAGACTCACCTCCACCTTTAACTCGAAGTAACACTGCAAATCGCTTAATGAAAACACTATCAAAACTAAACTTATGTGTTGATAAAACAGAGAAAGGAGAAGGTAGTACTCCTTCCCCAGCAACTGAAAAAGGAAAGAATCTAAATGTTTCAGTGGTGGAAGAAAGTGGCATTAAAAATGATCAAAAGTCTCAAAAAATTGTGAAGAAGAAAGACTCTTCTTATATGTTGGCTACAGTTAAAGAAGAAGTATCAGGGAGTCCAGCAGCTATTATGGAAAATGCTGACATTGATAGACCCTCTGAAGAAGCAGACAGTAATTTTAACCAAGAAACTGAAAGCGGGCATACTCAGAGCCATGAAAATAAACTGGGTGAGGAATCTGGTATTATAGAAACTGATTTAGGTAGCGATTCCAACTTGTCTAGCCACAGTGACCTGGAAAATAGCGGGGAGCCAAAAAGTGTCGCTATGTCCACAACTGAAAAAGAGCCATGTGCGCCGTTGACGATCCCGTCCATAAGAAATATAATGGCACAGCAGAAGGACTCCTTTGAAATGGAAGAGGTAGGTAAAACATTACCGAGACCTGTTTCACAGTGAATTAGGAAAAAAGGTACCAAAAATGAAGGGTGGCTAATAAATTTATTCTAGGAAAAAATTACCCTAATTTTGACTTGCCAGGTTTTTTGTATTTCATAAACTAAGAGGTGCTCTCAGGATTATGTGATGTCAAGAAAATGGCCCCTCTAGGTCTTCTGTCGTCCATTGCTGATACTTGAAATTTAACTCTTTCTCAGTTTAGGCTTTTGATGCCCTGAGAAAGCCCTGAAGCACCCTATTCAAATTCAGATCAATATTGCAAAATAGGTAAAAACACAGGCTCTGAAATCAAACAAGTTTGAGTTCTGGGCCAATGAATTGCTCTGTGCCTTTGGGCGAGGTTTTCTTAGTGCATCTCTTCTTAGTGTGAAGAAGATTTTGAGCATAGATAGAGGTATAGGCATAGCATGATTTTGAGTATGGGACTAGAAAGAACATAAAGATATGTATTTGAAGGGGAGAAAGGGGGACCCTCCAGGAAGGTTTGAAAGGCCACTGAACAGGATTTCTGCACCTTCAGAAGACCATTGTTTGTTTACATTTTTTTTTTAATCTAGTGATAGTCTTAATTTTTTTACATAAATTTTGAATTGGACAAGATAAAAATATTCATTCAGATGAGGATCAGCTAAAACTTAGGCTTAGGAGCTATATATTTTGGGGCAGAAAACTGAAGTTTATTAAGCACCTACCTTGCAGCAATCAAGGCCACTGTATTAGGCCCTTGAGTACTTCTCTTCAGTGCATGAGGCTAGCAGTGCTGGTCTTATTTTACACATGATGAAACTGAGCCATGCATGTACTGCTGATGAGTTGTGGCTATAAATTATGTAATACTCAATTTTTTTTTGTTAAAATTTATTATAGAATAGTTTTAGTAATAATGAAGCATTTTTTAGAATCACACAGGATTATTTTAGGAACTAGGAAATGGGATAATTTATTCTGCCCATAAAATGTCCCCTTAGGTGAGTGTGTATCTTTCATATCAGTTAAGATTTTTCGTTATTGCAAAATTTCAATTACTTTCTTTTTTTTTTTTTTTCCTTCTTCTTGGTCTTTTGTCTTTTTAGGGCCACACCCCCCGGTATATGGAGGTTCCCAGGGGGTCGAATCAGAGCTGTAGCTGCTGAGCGAGGCCAGGGATTGAATTTGTCTCCTCAGGGATTCTAGTCCGGTTCATTAACCACTGAGCCATGATGGGAACTCCCCCCAAATTTCAATTACTAATACACCTTTTTTTTTGCGGTCTTTGAATGCATCTTAATAGTTTAATTCCAATTAAAAAGTGAAATAAAAAGGGAACAAGAGCAGTCCTTTTAAATATTTTTACTTTTTTTTTATAAGATTCTTTCTCATTATAATGAGTTCAGAAAATGACAACTTCAATTAGGACATTTTTGTTCCATTCTGTTTTTGACTTTGTTTTGGTCTAAACTTGTCCCAACATTCTTATTAAAGTATAACTTCTTGCCTTCTTTAGGGCCCCTTTTTCTATGCCAATGACACATGACAGTTTCCTTGTTTTAATACAGTTGCGGAGTACAGATGTTTGTTACATACTTACTGATGTAGGTGACTCAGATGAGAAGATATTATTATATGTTGCTTTTTAATTTCTAGAATTCCTGATTTCTAGGCTTTAGTTTTTAATTACTGATACCATACTTAAAACATCTTTACAACTTTTATAAGGTGCTAGATATATGTACTTTGACAGCAAGTGAACATTTAATGATACGCTGGCTTTTTTTTTTTTTTTTGCTCCCTCTGCTGGCAGAAGCAGTTAATGAAGAAAGTAACTTGACATTGAAATGAACTTTTTTTTTTTTTTTTTTTTGAAGTACAAGAGTATAGGCGTTGGTTTAAGAATAATGGAAGACTTCTGTTTTCAAAAAAAGAATGTATGGTCAACCGTAGACACACTGTAAATACAGGGAATTTTAAGGATAATCCTTATTTAGATATACTTCAAACATAGATAAAAACCTCCTAGAATTGTGTTTTTATCCCTTTGGGAACTTTAGAGAAAGCTTGTAGAACAATGGATAAAGAAAGGAAATAATGTGTTTCTTTAATTTCCTCTTCTCCCAAGTTTGTTGAATCATACTGACAAATGAAGAGAACAATCTTATTAGAGCAAATTTTTAGGTCCCATTGAAATAGGTTGTTACAATTTTTCTTTTGGACTTCTTTCCCTTGAGGTTTGATTCCTAGTGGGAACTTTCTTCCTGTAAAAACAGTGAATAAATATAAGTTAGAGAACGCGTACTCTCTCTCTCTCATTGTAAGCCAGTTTTCCAGCAGATTAACTGAATGCCAGCTGCTTTGGGTGGCTGGGTGGCAGAAAATGTCGCAGATATGTCACTGTGCATGAAGCTGCCTAATACTTCTGAGGCAGAAGGTAAGACCTGACAGTCACCAGGAGCAAAGACAGGGAATATTTAAATGTAAAAAGAGTTAAATAGATGACAAGACTAAAGTTATGGAGAATGAAAGTGACTATCTCTTATGATGAAAAAAAAAAAAAAAGGCCAGAGACTGTTTCAATTACAGGTCAGTTTGCCTTATGAAAAATAGCTTGTAGGCTATGTTTAAATGTATCTAAATGTTGTAAAACTCTATTCTTGAGTTTTCTAATTGTTAGTAACTTGCTTAGATAATTCTTATGATCTTATTGAGAAATTATTTATATTGAATAAATACATCATGATGTCTCTCTAGAACCATAGATAAGTAGTATGAACAACTCATAGTTAAACCAGAATGATTCTGCACCGTGAGCAGTTGCTCATCTTTTAATAAATGAAAAATTTCTCATACTTTAGAGGAAAGAGAACTTTATCTGTGTATTTCTATAAACAAGTTGTCCTTTGTCTCTCTCTTTTTTGTCTTTCTAGGGCCGCACCCATGGCATATGGAGGTTCCCAGGCTAGGGGTGGAATTGGAGCTGTAGCTGCCAGCCTACACCACAGCTAACAGCAATGTCGGATTCTTAACCCACTGAGCTAAGCCAGGGATCCAGCCCATGTCCTCATGGATACTAACTAGTTGGTTTGTTACTGCTGAGCCACGATGGGAACTCCTGTCCTGTGTCTCTTTACTCTATAAATAGGTTTACATTTAAATATAAATATTATTGGCATTATATACAATTTTTTAAGCTGCTCAAATTTTAGAAGGTGTTTCTGATCCTTTCTTTATACATATTGTTGATCTAACTAATGTCCTTCATTACTTATTTTTAGCCATTAAGTTTTGGGATTCTTTTTATTAGATTTACTAGCCTTGGTTAAAGTAATTACAAATCAGTCAGACACCTGACAGTTAAGTTGTTTCTTTGGCCTTTCAAATTTGACTGTATGTATTTTGAAGGCAAATAACATGTCTGTAGTTGAATAGGAACTTGAACATGACATACACACTGACGTCTGTTGTTTTAAATCCCAATTAACCACTAAGTTTTGTTATTCGATATTTATCTAAGAGAATGTTAACTTTTTTGGTTTTCACCTGACAGTAAAAGTAAACCATATATATATGTGTGTGTGTATATACAACTTGAAAGTTTTTTAAAAATGAAATTTTTCAACTAATTATACAATTATAAGCTAGCATAGAAGGATTTTTGAATTCACTTTCCAGCTTTTTCCTTTTATGGATAAGGAAGCATTTCCCTCCAGTATTTCAAATTGCTTGGCAGCAGTGGCTCTCCATCGTCTTTCCGAGGGATGCAATGCCCTTTAGTATCAGTGCCTTACCCAGGGGCTGTCAGGGTATGGAGTTCTGGAGAATGCAGAGGGAGATCTGTTGTAAATCTTCACCACTTTACCAAAAAATACATTGCTTACGGTCACACTTGGTCATCCTAAGGACATGTGAGGTAGGAGCTCCAAACTTTATTTTTCAGTTAAGAAAACTGAGATAATTATCACCAATAATTCAGATAATTGTCTGAAGCCATTCAGCCACTAAGTGGTACGAGTAAGACTTGACTTTGAGTCTTTGTACAAACCAGCTCCTTTTGACTACAACATATAACTTGGTCAAGATCAGACTGGTTGATAGGGTCAGACATTGCACAAGAACTCAGGTCATCTGATGCATAGCTCCGTGCCTATTTTTGGAAAATTAATGCTTTCCTTGAATTGTTATGAGGTATCATTTAAAATGAGGCAGAAGAGTAATTTCTGAAGTTCCAGTTTGGGTTTTCTGCTATATGGTTCTCTTTAAACCTTAGAGGAGAGTTACTTGAGTTAGAACATTCTACATATTGCTGCTGTATAAAAAACACAGTACAATAGTATTGTGCCTCAAAGATGTGTTTTAGAATAAATGTGACAGATGTTTAAAGAGCCAAATTAGGTGTCTGCTGTGGTAACAAGACATTGACTAAAAAAGGTAAAATCTTGAAGTTCCCACTGTGGTGCAGTAGGTTAGTGATCCAGCTTATCTCTGGCATTGCTGATTTCTGGCCCTGGGCTGAGGTTCATTCCCCAGCCCATTGCAGTGGGTTAAGGATCTGGCATTGCCACAGCTGTGGTGTAGGCTGCAGATGCGGTTCTGATTTGATCCCAGTCCTGGAACTTCGTATTCCTTGGGTAAGGTTGAAAAAGAGAAAGAAAAAAGGTAAAATCTTTGATTAAAACATTTTTAAAATGTAGTAACTCAAATGTGTGGGTTATTCTAAAGTTGTTTTCTTAAAGCTTTAAATTCTTAAAGACATTGAGACCAAGTGATTTTATTATTTTGATTTAGTGGGTTTTTCGTGTTTTTGTTTTGTTTTGCTTTGTTTTTGTAATTTTTATTATGAAAAGTTTCAAACTTACCAAAAGATTAAGTAGTATGATGAAAACCCATTATTCATCACTCAATTCGATTATCAATATTTAGCTATAGTTAATAAAAGACCAATCCTGTAGCAAATGACCAGCATCCCACTGAGAATTTGAAACCATGGAATAGGAAAATCTAAGTTCTATGTTTGCATTATAATTTCTGTGGTGCCCCTCATCTTGAATTTGACTGCTTTTCTCTGCACAACTTTAACCAATAATGGAACATGATAAGCTATGAAATTCAACCATTATCACTGGCAAGTCTGTTTCTGTCTTCAGCAAGTGATTGATGATTTTGCTGAGTAAGTAGGAAGAAGGACCCTAACCTTAGTAGTTTTGTAGTAAAATATGATCCACTCAACTCCCTTTTAAGGGCCTTCTTTCACTTAATTCTGGAGTTTGTAGTGGCAGGAGAGAGGGAGATTTTTATTTTTTGGCCATAGAGTAGCATCTTGAAGGTAGTATAATGAAGATACTTATTTATTAAAGTCATGTTATCTTGTGACTAATTTTATAAATCTAAAGAATAAAATATGTGATAATTCTATTTAAAAATGAGAGGTTAGGGAGTCCTTTTGTGGCACAGCCAGTTGAGGACCTGGTATTGTCACTGCAGTGGATTGGGTTGCTGCTGTGGCTCTGGTTTGATCTCTGGCCCGGAAACTACCATATGCTATGAGTATGGCCAAAAAAACCTTTTTTTTTTTTAATTTTGTAATGAGAGATCATAATCTCTTATCTCAGCTGAGATTCCTAGAATATAAGGAATTATATTAATATAATTAAAGAGACATTTGGATTTCTCTTACAGTTTTTTGGTCTGTTTGATACTTAGTTTACAGAAAACTCTTTGAAGTAGGCTAGGCCTAAATAGAGACTAATAATAGACCTTTTGTTGACTATAAAAAGAAAATGCATTTTGTTTCGTTGCACAGAAAACAATGGTTTCCTGTTGAACTTATGTGTGCTGCTTTGAAGAATATGATTTTTCAATAATAACAAAGAATAGTAGAAACCGTTTTATACATGATTTATAGGTGATGGTTTTAAATGACAGTATGCTTTCAGTTTTTAAAAGAAACATAACATTGGATTCATGGAACTGTGTAGAACAAAGATGACAGAACAGTTTTTAAATTGGGTAATATTATCTTTAACCTTTGGAAACTTTTTTCATGTTGGTCATTCCAGGCTCATTCCTATGGAATATTTCTTATTCTGGAGTGGATTTGTAGCTCAAAATTATGAGGGTTCTATCTAAAAGTCTGTTTATTTGCTCTCCACTTTGTTCAAGGCTGAAAGCCCAAATGTTTGACTAGTTTGCCCACTTTACTAGGATGTTATTAATTATTTTAAGAAATAATCATTACAGGGTAAAGTGTTGGGCATTAGTATTTTACCTCCCCGAATGTTTAAAGTTAATACAGAATTATGTTAGGGTAGATAGAGTATTTGGGGAGTGGGTGTGATGAATAAGGAATCTGAAAACCCTTAAATTATGTGGTCGTTCAGGTAGGGACAAAAAAAAACAACATAAAAGGACAGCTTGTGGGTTTGATACCTTCTTTGAACATAGTTTTCAGGGAGCATTTATGCTTAATATCTTTCAGTGTTTTAGTCCTATAATGAAACCTACTTTTTTCCTTGCAACTCCCAAGTTATTTATATCTTAAAAGAGTATTTGTGTCAGGAGAAAGAAGTCTTACACTTGAATGGTTTTTGATACCTGAAAATTTGTGGAGTTTTATAAGGTTTTGCATTGGGACATGATGTGCCATTTTTTCAAGGTGCAAAACTTGTGGCTATCCCAAGTGTGTGCCGCAGTGAGTGTATTAGCATTTCTCTTGGGATTGACCATACACTTTGAAGTTTAACATTTAGAGAAGAACTTTCCTTTATGGGTTTGTTTTTCATTTAATAGCAATTTTTTAATGAAGTAGTTTATACACATAGTTACTTTTCTTTGCTAGCTAGAAACATGCAGTCCTGTCAACTGAAAAATTGATCATAAAATTTAAATGTGGGACATTCTAACAATTTTGAGATAGAATATCTTGCACGTTTTAAATACGTAAAGCTGGGAGTTCCTGTCGTGGTGCAGCGGAGACGAATCCGACTAGGAACCATGAGGTTGTGGGTTCTATCCCCAGCCTCACTCAGTGGGTTAAGGATCCGGCATTGCCATGAGCTGTGGTGTAGGTCACAGACGTGGCTCGGATCTGGCATTGCTGTGGCTCTGGCATAGGCTGGCAGCTACAGCTCTGATTAGACCCCTAGCCTGGGAACCTCCATATGCCATGGGTGCGGCCCCCCCAAAAAATATATATGTATATATATACATATATGTGTGTGTGTGTGTGTACGTATATATATGTATACGTATATACGTATACGTATATACGTATATATATGTATACGTATATACGTATATATATGTATATATAAAGCTTTGGTACTTTTCTAGCTAGGTTGGTTGTTTTGCAAATGATTAAGAGATATTCTTCTTTGCCATAGATTCTTTAACCTTTAACTACTTAAAATTCTTCTTTAGGTTCAAAGTACAGAGGGAGAAGTTCCTCATGTTCCAGCCACTTACCAGCTAGGCCTTAACAAGTCAAAAAGAGGTAAGAAGACCAAAATCCTCTAGGTCTTGAGCACATTGCCGAAGTGTCCTTGGGTGATTTGGACGAGGGTAATTTTTAATCTGTCAGTATTTGTTGTGCTTATAAGTGTAAAAAGAAGATTAAGAACTCAGGCGTGGGAGTTCCCATTGTTGCTCAGGGGTTAACAAACCCAACTAGTATCCATGAGGACATGGGTTGGATCCCTGGCCTCCCTCAGTGGGTTAAGGATGCGGCATTGCCATGAACTGTGGTGTAGGTTAGCAGCTGCAGCTCCGATTTGACCCCTAGCCTGGGAACTTCCATATGCCAAGGGTGCGGCCCTAAAAAGCCAAAAAAAAAAAAAAAAAAAAAAAAAAAGGCTAGTTAAATTCAAACTATAGATCAAAGGTGAGTGGCTGTAGATATTGTTCTTCTCTTGAATTATTAATTATTGACTAAAGAGCCTTTGAATCCATTTCTTTCACTTTTAACTTGCAACAAGAATACATCTGACATCTTTAGTCAAAGCTTTTGAGATTTAGAGAAAAGGAGATTTTTAAGATTTAGAGAGGAAGTTAAAATGACCACTGAAGGTAGGACTGTTTATTTTTAGAACTTTACACTTGCTGAACCACCCTGTTTTTTTGTTTTTATTTTTAAGCAAAGATTCATATGTATGCCTAGAATAGGAAATTACATGTTTATTCTTTTCTGATCTCTGAAGTGACTTCATAAGAGACAATTTGCATACAGTGTTTCTTTCATTGCAGTTTGGTACTAAGAAACAGGAGCTGCACTCTCACTAGGTCACCACATTTCTGGTCAGGCACAAAAATGAGCTTTCCTGATTAATTTTCCTCCCCTTGTGAATCCATAAATATATGTGTTCTTGAGCTGTAAGGCAGAGTTTACAGCCCTCCAGGAATCTCTGCTTTAGATTGGTAGACAAGGGGTGCATTGGAAAAAGCTGCGTGCCTTTGTCAAAGCGGGGACAAAAACAGTATGATAACTTTAAGATCTTTGAAGAGTAAGCTTCCTGTGGTGGGAAAGATGAAATGTGGTTTGTATTCACATCTGCTTCTTCCTCCTATCAGTGTAGGAACACTTATTTCTTGTGGCATAAGTAAAAATGTTAACGTTTTTTGGAATCATATCTTTAAAATTAACAGTAAAATGGTTTTGTGTGTGCATAAGAGAAAGGGAGAGAGAACAATGTAGTGTTTTAGTCATTTTTGATTAGCCTGTCAAATGTTGATAATATGATATGCAACTATCTTAGATAATCATAGTGGCAGAATTAGAATCACTGGTTAACATTTCAGAACATTAGTAAAAATGCCTAGAGTACATGTATAAAAATATTTCACACTTTAGTGATAGGACTTTTAGTAAGTTACAGTGATCTTAATCTCAAACCCAGTTCTGGTTTATATACTGAAGTCTAGAGAGGCTTAGTGACTCAACTCTTATCACAAGCTAACCATTCAGTAGGTATGTTAAGAATGGTGCAACATTTTCTTATTGCCAAAGATTTACAGTCTTTTCTCTGGTGTAGCTAAATAGTAGATGGGTTTAGCTAATAGAGAGGTGTTGTTTTGTTTCTCTATGACTTTGGATAAGTAGAATTTCCATTTTGTTTTGTTCTCACTTTAATGTTTACTCTAACTTCCTATTTTTTAATTGGAAATAATCTCTTAGCTCTTCATTTAGAGCAGAGGTTTTTTTATTTATTTATTTAATTATTTACTTTAGTTCTGCCTTCTTTGGTGAACTGTGTTTTTTGTGAAACTGAAATGTCTGGCTAAAGAACCTGGATTGTGGTTTATAGTTTCCAAGCAGTTTCACCTACATTCTGCTTAGTGTCTGAAGTAACCCTGTGAGGTAGAAGAATTATCATACCATTTTTTGGAGGAGAGAATTGCTTGTGATGAGAAAGCTGAGACTTGAATCCAGGCCTCCTTGTTCTTCCCACTGCCTGACACCTGCTCTGAAACCTAAGCAGTTTATGCTTGCCCTTCCGTGTGTGAATTTAGACAGGGCCACCCACAGAGGGGTGCTCTCGGCACAGACTTTACTCTGCTGTGGATAAAACAGATCTTAGCAGAGAGAACCTGAGCAGAGATGGTCAGTGCTTCCTGGGCTCTTTGGCAGCTGCCCTTTGCCCAGGTGGAAAGAGCAGTTTCACTTCTAAATCCTTTCAGCACCTGTTTCATTCTGTTGTTGAAGTAAGGAGATGGTTATCATTGATTCATTCAGCAAACATGTTTTATTGTTGGCTTGCTCTGGGTACTTGGGATACAAAGAAGAAATAAAAAGTTCCTGTCTTCAGAACGTAGGCAGTCTAGTTTTATTAAAAAAAAAAAAAAGACATGCAGGCATATAATTATGATGGCTGTGATGTTAATCATTTTCTCAAAGAATATAATGCATAATTAGTACCTAAGGTGACAGCTTACTGCAACTCAGTTTCACAATTATTCCAAATTACCTAGATTTACCAGGGATATTTTGTTAATTTCAAAATTATGTTATGGAATTCTTTTAAATTTTTAATGGGAAAAATATTATTCCATTTAATGTGGCTCCAGATTGAACCTAAGGTTATAATAGTCAAGCAACCTTTAATTAATTTTGGATTTTATTCTTTTTTTTTTTTTTTTTTTGGTGCTTTTAGGGCTGCACCCGAGGCACATGGGAGTTCCCAGGCTAGGGGTGGAATGGGAGCTGTAGCTGCTGGTCTGCACCACAGCCAAAGCAAGCTGTATCTGTGACCTACACAGTAGCCCACTGAGCGAGGCCAGGGATTGAGCCCATGTCCTCATGAATACTAGTTAGGTTCGTTACTGCTGAGCCATGATGGGAACTCCTTATTCACATATATTATCAAGTATTTTCTATCAGACAAATCTTAAATGAATGTGGACTTGGTAGACACTTTATTTAGCCCGTTGCTTTTGAAGTTCTAACAGAACCTGACTGTCTCATGAAGCGTCTCCATCAGTGAATTTAGTAGTTGTAAAGTCTGCCCTACTCTGGTATTTACAGTGTGGCTTGGGCATATAATCATGCCTGCTGTGCTTAGTAGATATTTTTATTTTTATTTTTATTTTAGTTTTTGTCTTTTTAGGGCCGCATCTGTGCCATGTGGAGGTTTCCCAGTTAGGGGTCAAATTGGAGTTGTAATTGCCAGCCTACACCACAGCCACCTGGGATCCGAGCCGCATCTGTGACCTACACTACACAGCTCATGGCAATGCCTGATCCTTAACCCACTGAGCAAGGCCAGGGATTGAACCCCTGTCCTCACGGATACTAGTCAGATGCGTTTCTGCCAAGCCATGATGGGAACTCCCGTAGTTGGTTTTTTTAAATTACTTGAAAAAAAATTTTTTTAGGTTATACCAACCAGGAATTAGATGTTTACAGACCAAAAATAAATAAATAAATAAATAACAAGTTTATTATAAAACTAATAATATTATGTATCAGTTGAATCTGACTTTCATGTAGTTGTTAAGAAATTATTGTTTCAGGAGGTCCCACCTTGGTGCAGTGGGTTAAGGATCCAGTGTTGTCTCTGCAGCAGCTTGCATTGCTGCTGAGGTGTGGGTTCAATTCCTGGTCCAGTGCAGTGTGTTAAAAGGATCTGGTCTTGCTGCAGCTGTGGCTCGGATTTGATGCCTGGCCCAGGAATTTCATATGCCACAGGGCAGCCCCCCCCCAAAAAAAAGAAAAGAAGGAATAACTGTTTCATAACTTACAAATGTTTGCATCATTTGAAACATCACAGGCATTTGAGTACTATTGCATATAAATTATTTAATTTGTTGGCCTTAATTGTATTTTTATTTTACTAGGAAGGTAATAGAAGTTTTAACATTTTACATTTAAGTTTCTAATTTTGCTTACTAAATATCTTTACATATTTACATAATGAAAATTGTTCACTTTTCATAAATAAAATGAACTTTTATTTTTTTTTCCCACTGTACAGCAAAGGAATCAAGTTATCCTTACATGTATACATTTTTTCCCCCACCCTTTGTTTTGTTGCAATATGAGTATCTAGACATAGTTCTCAATGCTACTCAGCAGGATCTCCTTGTAAATCTATTCTAAGTTGTGTCTGATAAGCCCAAGCTCCCGATCCATCCCACTCCCTCCCTCTCTCATCAGGCAGCCACAAGTCTATTCTCCAAGTCCATGATTTTCTTTTCTGTGGAGATGTTCATTTGTGCTGGATATTAGATTCCAGTTATAAGTGATATCATATGGTATTTGTCTTTGTCTTTCTGGCTCATTTCACTCAGGATGAGATTCTCTAGTTCCATCCATGTTGCTGCAAATGGCATTAGTCATTCTTTTTTTATGGCTGAGTAGTATTCCATTGTGTATATATACCACCTCTTCCGAATCCAATCATCTGTCGATGGACATTTGGGTTGTTTCCATGTCCTGGCTATTGTGAATAGGGCAGTGAACATGCGGGTGCATGTGTCTCTTTTAAGTAGAGTTTTGTCCGGATATATGCCAAGAGTGGGATTGCGGGGTCATATGGAAGTTCTATGTATAGATTTCTAAGGTATCTCCAAACTGTTCTCCATAGTGGCTATACCTGAACTTTTATTTTTATTAGAGCTAGTTTTTATTTCAGCCGGTTGTCCTCAGGGTTAAGATATTAATTGCATTTATCACAGTAAATTTTAATTAGTGCTTAGTTAATAACTGAACACTAAAAATTTCTGATCTTTTTTTTTAGTTTTAGTTTTAATTCAGGTTACTTCTTGTGTTTTGAAGCCACAGTTTTTCATAAGTGACAGTACTTTTCTAAGAAAGACTACTGTTGTATTCATATATCTGTTGGGAATCATATATCTAATAATATTGTACTCATTGAAGACTTGTTTAGCAGTTTTGTGTAACTACATTTCTTTTGTAGATCAACTATTACGTACTGCAAGTCAACACTCTGATAGCAGTGGTTTTGCTGAAGATTCAACAGACTGCCCCTCCCTTAATCATCTTCAGGTAAAATTTCCTATTTTATTTAGGCACTATGATTTACCTCTTTATATTTAGGTGATTTTTCACTACCTATATATTTCAAGACACTCTGTTATAATCTTTATTTTTCAAATAATACTAAGACTACAATTCTGAGATGCAGATGTAGTCTGAGTGTTTAACTACAAATTTTAGGTTACACTAATTCTTTATATCTCTCTGATTGAATATTTAAAAACAACAACAACAAAAAACTTCTCCATTATTTTTGGATCACTGGTATGAACAGTTGTTTTAATCCTTAACCTAATCTGTCTGTTATTTTACCATCATTGTATGTCAGTATTTTACAGTAATTGTTTATTTAATAACTAAAGCTATGGATCCATAGCTTGCTGAATATTACCTGACTTTTATGCTAGAGAATGTCAGATAACCCAGATAATAGGCATATCTTTATCTTCAGAGAGCTTATAGTTTATGTATGCAGTAGACAGAATGTACATGAGAAGTGTTTAAAACATCTATAAGCAAATTTTAAAGAGAATTGGAATGAGAGAAAAAGAGAACCTTAAAAGGAGCCTTTAGAAACATAGCATCAAGAGGTGTTTCTAAGGAGACTCAGAATAATCCAGCAAGCATAAAAAATGGGAAATGGAGGAGAAATTTTTAAAAAGAAATTTGGCTATTGGGGTGAAAAGATGAGAATTTGGTCATTTGGAAATTGAGTAGTTGATGGAATAGTTCTGAAGCAGTAAGTGAGTCAAAAGCATGATTGGGAAGTAAATTAATGATAAGGAAGAGAAGATATAACAGTTAACTGTTTTCAAATAAGAATGACAGCTTAAGGGTTATAGGTCTTTTCATCTTTTTCATATAGCAGTAACTCAGGGAAGCTGTAGAAAAAGATAGTTTGATGCAGAAAAATCTGAGATGAAACTGGAGAAATACCCTCGTTCTGGAGAGGATGTGATCAAAAGTACAGGTTGGAGGGGTTAGCTTTGAAAAGAGTCAGTTTTTCAGAATGGGGAAGAGGGACTGATGGGGAAAGGTATAGGGAGTTTGTGGTGCTGGGGGGAAAGTTGAGAAATTTTTGTCCATTTTCTCCGAGTCAGTGTCACGTGTTGGAAGAGAAAGAGACAGGTGTTGAAAAGGGGATTTGAGGAAAATATAAAGGCCTGGAATAATCTGTGAGAAGGTGAAGGGATTGTTGATCAGGGGCACTGAAAGCAGTTTAGAACAGCACCAGGGCCAAAAGCAAGGTGGGAGACTTGGAAGTATAAAAGCATCATATCAGTTTGGTATTTTGTTAATGCTACTTCTTACTTGAATTCACCATCCTTCCACCTGTTTTCCTTTCACAGGTTCACGAGTCCTTGCAAGCCATGGGGAGTAGTGCCGATAGTTGTGACAGTGAGACAACAGTCACATCATTTGGTGAAGACCTTGTCACACCAACAGCACAAGATCAGCCTTATTTTAATGAATCAGAGGAGGAGTCTCTTACCTCTCTTCATATGGGAAGGGAGAAAGCAGTGACGATTGCTGACAAAAAGTCAGATGGCCAGGATTTCCCCCAGTGCGAGACTGTTGAGAGTACAGGAAGTCAACCACCCACCTGTAGTGCAGGGGCTCACATTACTGAAATTACTGAAATGAAAGGAGATTTGTCTCCCGCACAGCCAGTGGACCTACTGAGGGAAGCAAGTGCTGAAAGTGATGCGGACAAAAGCAGTGAATATGAATTTGCCCAGTATACCACCCACCATATTCTTAAATCATTGGCTTCTATTGAAGCTAAATGCAGTGAGGAGGGCACTGAAAATACAACTGGGCCTCCCTCTTCTGTGGACAGAGTAAATACAGCTTTGCAAAGAGCACAGATGAAGGTTTGCAGTCTGTCTAGTCAAAGAGTGGGGCGTAGCTTGTTAAAATCAAAAGATCTGTTAAAGCAGAGGTACTTGTTTGCAAAAGCTGGCTATCCTCTAAGAAGGTCTCAGTCTTTACCAACCACCTTGCTGAGCCCAGTCAGGGTCGTGTCCTCTGTCAATGTTCGTTTGTCCCCTGGAAAAGAGACCAGGTGCAGCCCACCTTCCTTCACTTACAAGTATACACCGGAAGAGGAACAAAAATTAGAAAAAGAGGCGATTGAGCACGATGGTCAGTCTTTAGTTAAATCCACTATTTTCATCTCTCCGTCATCTCTGAAGAAGGAAACAGCTGCCCAGAGTGAGGCGAACCAGTTGGAGGCGTGCCAGCAGCGAAGGACTCCCACCTGCTCACTGTATGCCCCTGCCCCTGTGTCTCAGTCCACCTGCTCCCTTCACTCTGCCCACTCCGAGTGGCAGGAAAGGCCCCTGTGTGAGCACATGAGAACTCTGAGCACTCACAGTGTTCCCAACATATCAGGCGCCACCTGTAGTTCCTTCACGTCCCCTTTCGGGTGTCCTTACTCACATAGACATGCTGCCTACCCTTACCGGCCGTGCTCCGTGAACCCTCCCTCTGCCATCGAGATGCAGTTGCGAAGAGTGTTACATGATATTAGAAACTCACTGCAGAATCTCTCACAGGTATGAGAAAATGTTTATCTTTCTTACCTTTTCTCTTTTATTGCTCCGAGCAACTCTGAATTGAGAAGCCAGAACCCATCAGGCAGGAAGGAACCACCTCAGCTTCACTTTCCTCCATGCCTGAACTTACTGTACCTGCTGTTCTCCTAGCTCAAGGGAGAAGCTGTAATTAATTCTGAACACAGGGACTTCCTCTGCTCACAGTCTCCCTCCCTTCTGTAGAAGAGATTTGCTCATTAGGTCTCCTCCCTTCTTTAGCCTCTCCTCCGTTGTCTTTGTCTTAGTGGAGTGTGTGTATTATTAAGAAAACCTCCCCTCTCAGTATAGTCTGTCCTTTTCTCTGCTGTCTGACAGTGTTCACCATCTCTTCTCTCTGTCTTCCCTCGGCCTCTGTGTTCTCCTGGTTACACTCTAGCTCTCTAAGCTTTTTCTTCATCTACTGACTCCTGGTACTGGTCTCCTGGCACAGAATTAGTCTGCTTCCACTGGGTTAAAAGACTGCAATCACCTCAGAAGAGAAAAAAATCAGGTAATGTGAATTTGAATAAAAATGGTCTCTTTGTTTTGTCACTTTTAAAGTCATTACTCTCAGATTTGCTAGTGGGCTGGAAATAATTTCCAAAAACTTTGGAAAGAAGTAAATTGACTTTAGGTTTTCTTTTAACATTTCCTTTCTACATCTTTCTCTTATTTTAGACTTATTTTAGACTGTTGGGGTAATGAAGAGAATGACAGTGTAATATAATGATCAGGGAGTTAGGAGGCCTAGAATGTCTATAATAGGTCTTTTATCACCATGCAATAGTAGACAGGAAGCCACTTTCACAGTAGAAATTAAAGTTGGAACTTTCCAAGTCATGTAGTAAGATACACCTTTAAGTACTGACTTTATCCTCATGATAATTGTCTAATAACTTTGTCTAACCAGAAAATTTCTCCATCCTCCTTGCAAAATGTAGTTCTGTCTACAAGTGAGACCTTTCACCTTTCAGCTGCAGTTATGTGAAGTTGGGGATACCCAGGGTCCTGTCCACCTGCAGCTTGTGGTGCATCTGTTTAGGCCAGGTTGTTCTGCTCTAGATGTAGTCTTCTCCCCATTTCCCATGAGCAACTCAGCTCATTCATTCCTCCATGCTCACCCTACCCCACAGTAGACCCGGTCTCGCCAGTCCTGCTCCTTGTGTGTATATTCCCCCAGTATAACTGCATGCAGGCCTCTATGTAGTTGTGTGTTCCTAGGTATCTATTTTTATATATGCCACTTTAAAAAACAAAAACAAACCCTGGAATGCCCTGTGCTTGCTTTTCTTTGACCAAGTCCCCTTTACTGTTAAGGCTCAGCTCAGGTGTCACCACTGTCGGGAACACTTACCTAATCTGGATTTTTGTTTGTTTCCATCATAGCATTCTCCACACCACCCCTAGCAATATTAAAATTTATCTTTTCTTTGGCATACTCCTTACACTGTGAGAAATTTGAAGACTGGGAACATCTTTTGTCTTCCTTTTTTCATTTTCACACCCTGAAATAGTGATGTCTAGTAGATACTCATATGTCTAAGAATGAGTGTAATGATTGCTTGTTACTCTACAGCCAAGTCAGGAGTTTCTGTAATCTCAGAATGACATTTGCCATTGCTGCTACGTTTCTGAGTTTTGTTTTTATTTTTCTTCTTTCTCGGGGTAAGAGGGAAGTCCTGTAAGACAGATTTTAGTTATGTGTGTTCTGTTGTTTTTTCTCATTCCAAATACATTGATTTATACTTGAAACAGAATAGATAGCATAACTTATTTGGTTCCTGCTTTCAACATGAAGTAGTTTTTTGTTTTTGGCCTCAAAAAGAAAGATGTGTACCTTTTAACACCTTATATAATTTGGAAATAGTCACGGTAAATTGATTTCTAATCATACTTTGAACTCTTTTGAAGTACCCTGTGATGAGAGGACCTGACCTTGCTGCTGCTCCATATAGTCCTCAGAAATCATCTCTTCTACCTCTTTATGAAGTAAGTCCTTACTTAAATCTTTGCATTACAAAATTCTTTGTGTGGTTTAGAAGTTAATGCTGTTATATTGTATTTTAGAACACTTTTCAGGAGCTCCAAGTAATGAGGCGGAACCTGAACTTGTTTAGATCACAAATGATGGATTTAGAATTGGCAATGCTTCGTCAGCAAACCATGGTTTATCATCATATGACTGAGGAGGAAAGGTAAAAGTTCATTTGTCATACTGTGACACTTATTTTTCATTCTAAAAAGCATTGTCGGAGTTCCCGTCGTGGCTCAGTGGTTAACGAATCCGACTAGGAACCATGAGGTTGCAGGTTCGATCCCTGGCCTTGCTCAGTGGGTTAAGGATCTGGCGTTGCCGTGAGCTGTGGTGTAGGTTACAGACCTGGCTTGGATCCTGCTTTGCTGTGGCTCTGGCGTAGGCCGGTGGCTGTAGCTCCAATTAGATCTCTAGCCTGGGAACCTCCATATGCCAAGGGAGCGGCCCAAGAAATGGCAAAAAGAAAAGAAAAAAATAAAAAAAATAAAAAGTATTGTCAACTTTAAGTTGGGTTTTATTTTACTGCTGTGGTCTCTATTTTGTAAATGTGTGTAAATAAAATTAGGCATGGTGTTTTACTAAGTAAACTTTACTGCCTTTGGTAGATTAAGAAAGATGGTGGTTCCATGTTTTTTTATTGGTTGGGATATTTGTGATTGAGGATAGAGGAAGAAAAAACCAATTCTCCAGGTGGTTACACCTGCAGTTGCTGTTGTGCTAATTGGAGTTTCAGCACCTTCCAGTAGCTTATGAGAGAATTATGAACATGAGTTTGTAAACCACTTTTTTTCAAACATTGTGCTTACTCTGCACTGACAGGTATGAAGTTGATCAGCTGCAGAGCTTGAGAAATTCAGTGCGAATGGAACTTCAGGACCTAGAACTGCAGCTGGATGAGCGCCTGCTGGGGCTGGAGGAACAGCTTCGCTCTGTGCGCATGCCTTCACCTTTCCGCTCCTCGGCACTCATGGTATGCTACCATGGGTTGGCATTAGTTTTCACTCAGGACTTCTTATAACATTCCACATAATTTAGGACAGAGGCCTTACTTTAAAACACTTATTTTAGGGAGTTCTCCTGTGGCACAGCAAATTAAGGATCTGGCGTTGTCACTGCAGCAGCTCAGGTCACTACTGTGGCATGGTTCAGTCCACATATGTGATGGGTGTGGCCAGAAAATAAATAAATAAGGCACTTATTCTAATAGTGTTAGAGGCATGCAGAGTGTTCATGCCTTCAACAGTTGTATTCTATTTTTGCCAGAATCATTCAGTCATAGAATATATTGTTTTGAACGTAGAATATATTGTTTTGAAATGTTGAAATACTAAACTTTTCTTTTTTTGAATAAATTTGATTTTGTTAAAAGTAAAATGCATGAATAGACACACACATATGGGGCAGAATAAGAATGTGTGTGTGTACACACATACATACATGTATAGCATAGAATATGAGTAATCATCGAAGAATATCTTTTTCTATAAAAGGTTTCGATCCATTATTCTGAGAAATGTGTGTTGGTCAGAACAGAGAAGCAGAACATCTGTGCAACCTCTAGTCACTGTAACACATTTTATGGGATCCTGTGATAGTTGGGGTGACCTTAATGACATAAGACTGCTTCAGAGCAATAATTAGTTCACTTTACTATAAAACACTTGCAATTTGAAAAAATACACATATGCACACATATATATATATTGTTCTTGCTTTTTCAGGGGATGTGTGGCAGTAGAAGTGCTGATAACCTGTCATGCCCGTCTCCGCTGAATGTAATGGAACCAGTAAGCCTCTTTCTTTCCTTTTAAATCACTGGGAAAGGCAATATTTCATAAACATACAGTTTTCCTAATAAAGATGAATTGTTTTTTTAAAATATAGAATTTGATAAGTTAGTTAAATTGATTGAAAGTGAGTCTGGTACTTCTGAAGGTCTAGTGCCATCTTTGGCCACTAGAAAGCAGGTTAATTGCAATAGTGATTTATCATTATGGCCTAAAGAAAAAATGCATCATAAAGAGTAATTTATACTCTGGGAAAAATGTGCTGATTCCAGGTCCTTTAGGTAATTGAATCTGTAGGATGACTACTTTTTGAACAAAGGTTTGACTTTTATTATATTTTAATCAAATTGGTTCATTTGGGGGCAATATGAGTAGCAGTTTTGTTTTGTTTTTACCAGTTACTCTTCTTTATAAATAATTTGGACACCCATGTGGGACCAAGTAAAATTTCACCTTACTATAGTTACACATTTTATGGCTTGATATCACTGTGAATTTAAATTTTCTTTGCTCTTTTTGTGAATGAAATTGAATAGTAACTAAATGAATAAAAATCATTTTACAAGTTAAATGATTTTTGGACAGCTAGGATTTTAATCTTTAACTACCAATCTTAATTTCAAGAGAGAAGAATTAAAGTTTTTCCGATTTCCAGGTCACTGAACTGATGCGAGAACAGTCATATCTGAAGTCTGAATTAGGCCTGGGCCTTGGAGAAATGGGATTTGAAATTCCTCCTGGAGAAAGCTCAGAATCTGTTTTCTCCCAGGCAACTTCGGAGTCATCTTCTGTATGTTCTGGTCCCTCCCATGCAAACAGGAGAACTGCAGTACCCTTTAGTGACTCAGTGGGCAAACCCAAGGCCCATCTGATACCAAGCAAGAAAGTATTCCGAGCATCGGTGGCCCTAACACCAACTGCTCCATCTAGAACAGGCTCTGTGCAGACACCTCCAGAAGTAGAAAGTTCTGAGGAAGTTGGAGCAGTTGAGGAGGCCTTAGAGGCTGTAGGACCTAAATCTGAAGTGGAGAAAGAGCATGGAAAAATCTCATTATTGCCAGCTGCTGAGGAAATACATAAAAATGTGGAGCAGGATGAGTTCCAGCAAGTCATAAGGGAGGTGAGTAAAATCTGCGCTTAATTAATTTGGAAGAGGTTTTATTTGAACATTAATTATTTATAATATAATTCCTTTGATTCACTCTATTCAGTAATTTTCCCATTGATCCAACTGGTGTCTGTTAAGATATGTTTGTAATGCCATTTCTGCAGATTTCATATTCCAGTCTGAAAAAATTGGAATTCTCTATATTTGCTTTGGTGAAAAAAGGTAGGCATAGGGTTCAGAATAGATGAACATGTGATGAAACTCTCTAGACCTCCATTTCCACGTTTGTAAAATGAGGGATTACAATTTAGATCTCTTCCAGGATTAAAGGTGTCGTTTTATTATATCAATTGACATAAAAAAATGGTATAATTTTAAGTATAAAGAATTTGATTTGGTTTAGTGGGAAGAGAAATGTGGAAATTACGTAAGTTACTCAAAGAAAGAGGTATTCCTGTCATGGCTTCTTGTGTTAAGAACCCAATATAGTGTCTGTGAGGATGCAGGTTCGATCCCTGACCTTGCTCAGTGGGTTAAGGATCTAGCGACCCCTAGCCTGGAAACTTCCATATGCTGCAAGTGCGGTTGTAAAAAGAAAAAAATTCTATTACACATAAAGATAGAAATAGAGAATGAAGAGTTTTATCCTTTTGATAGCAGTGTGCAAACCTAAAGCATTTTTCCATTTTGCTCCCTTAAGCGTAACTCTAAGGCAGAACCATAATTATTCATAATTTTTTCCAACTGAGATACTAAAGTCCATGGTGAAAAAGGATCATTTGTTCTTTTCAACAGTTAGAGGAATATCTTGTACATTAAAAAAAAAAAAGAAAAGAAAAGAAACAGTTTATGTGTCTTAATGAGATCCTTAAAGTCTAGTAGGAAGGTAAAAAAGACTAGGAAACAATTGAGAAAATCATACAGAAAATCATTTAGTGTAATGTATTAGAGAACTAAGAATTTAGAAGTGGAAAAGTCAAAATGAGCCAGAGAAATTAGGGTCAGTACCTCTCTCATTTTAATCTCTGTATTTCCAATAAATTCGGTAATGTGAAACTAATGTATTTTTAGAATTTGTGAGTAGCATAAACAAATTTCTAGTGATTATCAGTCAAGAATGGTGGCAACAGACCAAAATTTTCCTTCAAATGGCCCATCCATCTTTTTGGTCCAAAGAGGTGCCATAACTTATACGCACATGACAGTAGCTTGAGAAGTACATTAAAAATAGTTTTGCTATAGTATGATACATGCATTTCTAAAAATCATTGTGCTGTGCAAATTTGTGCAGTAGAAACCTCAGAACTTATGAGGAAAATAGGATTAGGAGTAAAACACTCAAAACTTGTCAGTGACATATTTAAATAAAAGTAGAAACCTAATAAAAACAGGAATACTATTTTATAAATGTTAAGTGGTTAACAAATATATAAATACTGCAATAATGTTACACTTTACCTTGAAAAAGACCTGAGCTTGCTTATGGAATTGTACTTTTGAAGAGTTGTAGCTTGTGAGATATTGTAAAGTGGTAGAGAAAGGTGACATGAAATTTAGCAGAAAGTTTTGTGTTGTTGTCTTTTGCTTTTTAGGGCCACACCTGCGGCATATAGAGGTTCCCAGGCTAGGGTCTGAATCGGAGCCGTAGCTGCTGGTCTATGCCACAGCCACATGGGATCCGAGCCTCATCTGTGACCTATACCACAGTTCACATTAACGCCGGATCTTTAACCCACTGAACGAGGCCAGGGATCAGACCTGCATCCTCATGGATACTAGTCAGGTTCGTAACCTGCTGAGCCACAACAGGAACGCCCTAGCAGAAAGTTGTAATGCCAGATATGGATAGATGTGGTTCATGACACACAGAGAACTGAGAGAGCTGATGGGGGTTTAATGTTTGTACATCCTGAGCACCACGTTCCTAGATTCAGCTGACATTCAGACAAATTCACATTTACAGTACAGGTATCCTAGCAGAAGAGACTGCATGTATGTAATTTCTTCTCATGATATAAATGACCAACTTTAAGTTTTAAAAGGTCTTAATTCTATAAATGTGTATGTCTTATAAGTATTATTTTTGTAGGTTGGTTGTGGCTAGCTAATGGTTAGCAGGCTCTGTATATCCACCTTGCTCTGTTATGTGTGACTGATTATAATCTAGTCTTACTTCACATCAAAGATCAGTTTTTGAGTAAAATTAAGTAATTATTTTTCTAACAGGAAATAAGTTTTATTACCTGAGGAAACAAGTTTTAAGATACCTTTTTTTTTTTTTTGCCCCCTAGACATGTGATGTTTTCATTCCCTTTAGCTTGCTTTGGTTTGAAAATTTTCCTTGGAAATTCAGCTTTATGTATTCATTTGGCACAATTACTCTTAATGCACACTTGAGTCCTAATTTTTATAGTTGTTAGTGGATGGCCTGATATGTGCTGTGAATAATTTCCGAGGAGTAAAGCATTCCTAAACTAGACCATTGATTTTTTTTTTTTTTTTGGCTGATAAAACATATATATATATATATATATATAGAAAGGTTATATAGAGAGAATTCCTTAATCATTTATAAGAACTTCTTGTTAAATGTGGAAGATTTTATAATTTAAAGACATTTAAACTGACATGCAAAGCAAATGTTTGAAGAATTTTTCAGAATTTGTTATTAAACCTATTAATTGGAGACTCCCTAATTCAGGATTTGGCATAGTTTGGAGGAACTCTGGCATAACATTGACCGTTTTAACTAACTACAAAGAAGCAAGCAAAATATATAGTAGATCAAACAAGGCATAAGAGGAATATTGATATCCTTAAGAAAAAAGTATTTTGAAGCACTTTAAAAAGCTTATGTAAATAGATAAATTAGTCTAATACCATCTATAATTTTAAAAAATTGTTAATATCATCTTAGCTCAATTACAGTGGTGTTCTGTTAAACTTTGTTTACAAAATGTTTAAAACTCAGATTAGTCTTGATTCTACTCATTTAAAATAGACATAATCTTTTTACTTAAATATACATCATATTAGAGTTCCTAGTGTGGTGCAGTGGGTTAAGGATTGATCCAGTGTTGCTGCAGCTGTGATGTAGGTTGCAACTGCAGCTTTGATTGAACCCCTGGCCTGGTAGTTTCTATATGCCATGGGTGTGGCCATTAGAAAAAAAGAAAAAAATAACGCACAAAAAACAACCTGGTACTGATTTCTAATTTTTCAAAAAAGCTTATTGTATCAGCTACCAAGAAAATTAAATTAGATTCTGTGTTCCCAGTACATTCTGAGTCCCTAACCCCATTAACAAAGCCTCTATTCAGGAAGGCAAGATTTAAGCTTGAGTTGAAGAGTTTTGCAGGTGAGGATTAAGCATGTTTGGCAGACACTTTCAGGGAAGTTTTCTTATTGCACTCATGAGTGAATGAAAACAATGATGTCTGTCGGCCTTTGTTTCCATTATTTCACCATCTGTGAAGTTTTAAAAAGAATGTTTTCATTATTTGTAGCGTGTTAATACAGTAGAATTCTTTTGAAGGAAAACACTGAAAATTCTTTCAAATATTTAATATGCTTATTCAAGAACTAATCTTTTGGTAGATTAAAGATACCTGTTTCCTATGCAGATTGTAAATGTTGTCATGGGGATGTGTACACGCTGAATTTGTTCAGGTGGTCTGTGATGTATGTAATCAGTGGCCTGAAAATGTTTATAGTTATTTCAAAAAAAGGTGATTACTTAACAGAATGAATGAGTACAGGCTTAGAAGCAAATGGAGCAGAATTAAATGTCAAAGCATAATCATAGATTGCTTTGTGTGGAGAGTTCTTTGTTTATTGATGTCTCCAGGAAGGCTTGGTTCATGCCTTTTAGTATCTTTATTACATTTCATCTGGCAAGCTTTAAACATGTATTTTGGTAAATACACAGCTTTCCTGTTCTTTTATAATTCTGTTAGTGATCACATGATATAGTGGCTGCCACAAAGGAAGCACTCTGTAGATACATATTAAATGGATATGTTGCCCCACACTTCAAATTTGCTTTCAGCCTGTTTATTTGCCAATGAGCATTCCTTCCTTAATCATAAGTAGTCTGTCTTCAGCCAATACCACTTTTTGGTAGTTGTTTTCATAAAGGCAACTCTACATACAGGCAAGTAGTGTGTCTTCAGCCGGTACCACTTTTGGTAGTTGTGCTCATAAAGGCCATCCATCACACCAGTTTTCTAACTTTCTAATTCTTTTCACTTTTCTGTGGCATGGGAGACTTTGGAATTTATTTGTTCCTTCAGTAAATTATCAAAGATATTGTCATTTTCAGTAATAGTCTGTACTTTTCTTTACTTTCTGTTCTTCTTTGCATCTCTCAATCATGCTTTTGCTCAGTCTGTCTCATTCTCTCACTGTCATTGATGCATTCATTTGAACATTGATCGAATGCATACTGTATGTCAGGGTACATTGATAAATGAGATCCAGCCCTGTCCTCTCCCTGAAGTTGCTCACAAAGAACACTTTCCATCTGACCTCATCCTGTTCTGCTTCCTCCATACCTAGTAGGAACTAGCTTGTCAGCTGGGCTTCTGTTTGCTCACTCCTATCCACTGTTCTTGGACAGTTTTCATCCTTACTATCCTCTGAAGTCATCCTTAGTGACCTACCAAGTTAATGTTTGCTATTCTCTGAGAATTTTTAAATTTTTTCCTCTTCTAGCCCATACTGGCCTCTCATTTCTCAAAATGTATTCTGTTCTGTTCTTATGTCATAATAAATTTACTTACTCCTCTTAATATTTTATGAAACAATATTCACTTTGTGCCCATATAGATTATAACATCCTTGACAGAGATTTTTTATGTTTTATTCCAGTTATGTCTGTAAACCACTGCCCACCCCCACCCCCCAATGTTGGCACACATTTTTGGTTTGTAGAGAATATTTTTTGGCTAGTTTTTTTGGTTTCTAAAGAATACTTTTTGGCCAACTTTTTTTGAATGATGAATTTTTTTTGTTTTGTTTTTTGTCTTTTTGCCATTTCTTGGGCCGCTCCTGCGGCATATGGGAGGTTCCCAGGCTAGGGGTCTAATCGGAGCTGTAGCCGCCAGCCTACACCAGAGCCACAGCAACGCGGGATCCGAGCCGCGTCTGCGACCTACGCCACAGCTCACGGCAACGCCGGATCGTGAACCCACTGAGCAAGGGCAGGGATCGAACCCGCAACCTCATTGTTCCTAGTCGGATTCGTTAACCACTGCGCCACGACGGGAACTCCCTGAATGATGAATTTTTTTGAATGATGAAGTATGATGAGATGTCCATTGGACAACAGTAGTGAAAGACTGTGCTACTCGTTGTCTTTTGTAAATACAGATTTACAGAGGATCTGACTCAGCACACTGCATTTGCGCTTGTATATTGTGGCAAAGAGATTGTAGCTTTCATAATATTTGTACCCAATACATATTTGTTTAAAAAAATGAACCTGAAGTACTATGGCTTTCACAAACTTTGGACGATGTTTAAAGTTTGGAAATATTGGTAGAAGGTAATATGAGAAGCTTCTATTTATTTAAATGTATTTCAGTACAGATGGTAGCTAAGGAACATTTGTTTCTCTGAATACTTATGTGTAAATCTGTATTGTGTACCAATTTTGCATGACATTAATACAAAGCCATTTTTGGAAAGACTTCAATTGAGATGTGTTCAGGATGTACTTAGGAACATTTTAGGAAATAGATCAGGCTGACAGGAAGCTGCAAAAATATAGAATTTTAAAAGCTGGTTGAAGTGTCTCAAGTGCTAATTCGGGAAGGCATTATCAGTTTGTTTCAGGAAATACACATTTAAAGCCTTCACAAAAGGCTATTTGGAGGCGATGCTGTGTCATTGGAAAAAGGCGAGGATAGGCATGTGTAGTGTTTGAGCATCTGGAGAAGAAAATCTTGATGGACTTGTCATTGCCTCTAGATCTGTTTGCCTTTTCCAACAATAAAATGACATGTAAATCCTTATCTGAAGCAAAATTTTCAGACAAGTGGCAAACATACCATACAACTAAGTAGATTTTTTTTAGAGTGTATGGTTGTTTAGAGGATGATGTTTTAAAATTAATTGTACTAAATTATCATTTCTTCTTTCCACTTAAATGTGCATGTTAGGTTAGAATAATACATAACTTCTTTGGATACTTTGTTTTCAGTGACTATGAACAACAGGCAATACACTGGTATAGTATTTTCTTAATAATGAGAATACTTACATATCTTGCTAATTACCATACAAAGATAGACATTAATAAAAAGCATAGAAATGAACCTAACCTTTAGTCAGTTCTTCTACGGTATTTTGTGTCGTAGAGCAGATAATCTAATGAAGTTTTAAAATCTAACATTCTTCAATATTCTCAACCTAAAAATCGTGATATTTTGTAATGAAGTTATCTGAGTTACACTAGATGAGCCCTCAGAATGTGGTCTGGGCTTGAGGGTAGATGGATATGGTTCCCCACGGCATCTCAGCAGTTCATGAAGGTTGTAGTTTTTGCTGTTGGTTAGCTTACTGCAGGAATTAAATGGTATTTATTTATGTTTTTCTGAAAATAGAAAAAATGAGTCATATTGTTAAAGTCCTATTTTCCTTTTTTTCCAATTCTAGATTAAAGAGTCTATTGTTGGGGAGATCAGACGGGAAATTGTAAGTGGACTCTTGGCAGCAGTATCTTCAAGTAAAGCATCTAATTCTAGGCAAGATAGTCATTGAGTGGAATTTATAGGTAAATTTTTCTGAATTTCTTTATTTAGCTAAATTAAATCAGTACTTTTTTTTTTTAATGCTTTGGGTTTTTTTAGCACATAGGTCTGTTTCTCTAGCTAAATTTTGATTTATAGGAAGTGTATGTTATCCTTCAGTGTAAAAACCTCTTATAGTCTGTTTTAAATTGTAAGCAAGTCAAATCTCATAATCTCAAACCTCCACAGGATTATCAATATTTTGTCATTTTATTGAAATTTCTTTATACTAAATAAATTCTGGATTTAGGGAATTTGGGACCTTCAAACCTGAATCTTTTTTTTTTTTTTTTTTTTTTTTTGTCTTTTTGCCTGTTCTAGGGCCACTCCCACGGCATATGGAGATTCCCAGGCTAGGGGTTGAATTGGAGCTATAGTCGCTGGCCAACACCAGAGCCACAGCAACGCCAGATCCTTAACCCACTGAGCAAGGGGAGGGATCGAACCCGCAACCTCATGGTTCCTGGTCAGATTTGTTAACCACTGCGCCACGACGGGAACTCCCTGAATCTTATTTTGAAAGCACTGGTTATAATGTTATTTCAGATGTACAATTATGGACCAGGATTTCAAGAATTAGTCATAAATTTTTAGCGTCTTATTTAATTTTTTGCCTTTTAAAGACACATATCCCATAGGTCCATATCTAATCATGTCAGAATATATAAAGGAGGATCATATATATATATATAATACATATATAAACATTTAGAGAATATTCTCATCTTCATTTTAAAGACCTTTCAGTAATAATTTAAAAATGTTTAATGTTTACTTCTCTTTTTTAGGGTTGGCATGGGTCCCATTAGCTGTTTGATGTTGAAGTTACCAGTGGTAGACACTGGTGGAGGTGTCATTTGTGCTTCAGAAGATACTTGCTGCTGAACTGGGCTACTGTATACAGTGTAGAATGTTTATCTCTTCTGTGCATCTCTTTTTAAAAAACATAGAAACTAGGCACTTTGCTGACTTTCTTTTCTAAACTATCAAAACTATAGTCATTTGAAAAGCCTAATATTTATTTGTATGTCAATATTTTCCAATTGATTCCCTATGTAGAATTAATTTTAAAACTTGAAAACTTCCAGACTTAACCAACTTATAAATAACATATTTCTTCAGACTAGCCTCTTAAAACACTGACCTCTATGAGGTATTTACTGTGCAATAACTGATTCATTTTTTGAGAGCTTGAAACAACCAATGATTTTCCCTCCACTGCTGTTAATTAGTGTCACTTCCAAGAAGAAAAATTATTCTGTTGTAAAAATTGCTCTTAATTCTTGAGGAGGTTACTAATAGCAGTAGGATAGAATTATATGTTATACCTACAACTACTTAATGTTCTTACACTGTAAGCATTGTTACTTTACCCAAGACAAATGTAATTTTATTATAGCTCTGTAGGGTTTTTTTTGGAGGGGGGGAACATGCCTTATGTTAAACACTATGTACTTTTCTTCATTGTCCAGACTTCTTTATTATAAGGGGATGTTTCTTCTTTAAAAAGACTAAATAGTAGTATATTGCCAAATAATGGAGCCTGTGACTTGAATGGATAGAAATGAATAAGCTGGTTTTGTTTTTGCAAAATGGAAGTAATTTAGATTTGTTTTTCTCATAATAAATAGTTTTAATTCAGTTTTAACCAGTGAGAACTGTTTGTTTTATGGTGGGGTGGGGGCGGGAGTGTTTTCCTATTTGGTTTTATATCTGTTAAATAAATGTGTAAAGTAATAACCAAATGTTATTAGCATTATTCTTTAGCATTTATAATTTTCAACTATTATATTTCTTTGTGTGAAATTTTAATCAAAAGTGGTTGAGATGTTAACAATATACTTTGAAAGAGTATCTTAATAGATTTTTTAAATGTTCGAATTATCACACAAAGGCCGATTCCTAAAAAAAAATTAATAAAGTATTTATTTTGCCTAATTCATTTTTAGCAGTTTCTTTTTTTAAAGCACAACATGAAGAATGTGGATTTGACAAAATGAGTAACAAATACGGTCCTAAAGAATTGGTGCATATAACCTAAAAGGCTGAAAGGCTGTTCTCCTGAGGAGGCTTCTAGGATGTTTTCAAAAGTGCAGTTAAATCTTGGCCACCCTATGGAAAGAGCTCACACTGATGCCTCTTGGTCTCATCTAGTCCTGTGGTCCTAATGATTTCTATCTGAGACCAAACTTTTTCTTTAAATGTCCTGTTAGGAAGTTCCCATCGTGGCTGAGGGCGAATCTGACTAGCATCCATGAGGATACAGGTTTGATCCCTGGCCTCGCTCAGTGGGTTAAGGATCCAGTGTTGCCGTGAACTGTGGTGTAAGTCACAGAAGCAGCTCAGATCTGGTGTTGCTGTGGCTGTGGTATAGGCCAGTGGCTACAGCTCTTATTCAACCCCTAGCCTGGGTATAGCCCTAAAGACAAATAAATAAAATGCACTGTTAAACTACGAATAACAGACAGTAAAATAGCTTATACTTTGGTCAAATTATTAAGTGATTTTTTTTTTTTTTTTTTTTTTTGGTCTTGTCTTTTTAGGGCTGCACCTGCAGCATGTGGAGGTTCCCAGGCTAGGGGTCTGATCGGAGCTGTTGCTGCTGGCCTACACTGCAGCCACAGCAATGCCAGATCCGAGCTGTGTCTGTGACCTACACCACAGCTCACGGCAACGCTGGATCTTTAACCCACTGAGTGAGGCCTGGGATAGAACCCAGAACCTCATGGCTCCTAGTCAGATTTGTTTCCACTGAGCCACGATGGGAACTCTGTAATTTGGTTTTTGGGTCCAATAATAGTAATGATATGTATAAGCCAGACACTTAATAGTAGTACAGGCATCACTGATTTTAAACTAATCAGCTTTGTAGCCACTTACAGTTCATTTCTGACAAGATACAATACCTAGAAATTGAGAATTAGAGGTGAAACAATTGCAAAAATAGCCTGAGCCAATGGGCAAATCGCTTAACACAGTTTATAAGTCAAATAAAATGAACTTCAGTACTACTGGAGTTTCATCTTTACTCTTCTCATTTTAAAACTTTGTGTACTTGAAGATTTGAAAGCTACCATATTCAAGCCACAATGCTAGCTGCTGAAATGAAGAAGAGGTTTCTTTTTTTAAAATGGTTAATTTTAGAAGTACTAAATGAGAAATTTGGATACCATAAAAAGAATTTGTAAGAGTGTAGCCTGGGGTGGTCAGAGAAGTAAGTCTTTGCCACAATTTATCTTTTTTAGGGCTGCACCCAAGGCATATGGAAGTTCCCAGGCTAGGGGTCAAAATGGAGCTGCAGCTGCAGGCCTACACCACAGCTGACAGCAACACCAGCTCCTTAACCCACAGAGTGAGGCCAGGGATTGAACCTGTGTCCTTGTGGATTCTAGTCGGTTTCGTTACCACGGAGCCACAACGGGAATGCCAAGTCTTTACCACGACTTGGTTTGAGTAAAGTCTTGAAAAATAGGAACTGGAAAGGATGGGGTTTAAGTAATAAAGAATATTAGCACTCAGAAAACTAAATATAGAACTACAATATGATATAGCAATCCTACTCCTGGGCATATATCCAGACAAAACTTTAATTGAAAAAGATAACATGCATCCTTATGTTCATTGTAGCACTATTCACAATAGCCAAGACATGGAAACAACTCAAATGTCCATTGACAAATAAATGAATTAAGAAGATGTGGTACATATACACAATGGAATACTATTCAGCCATAAAAAGGACAAAATAATGCCATTTGCAGCAACATGAATGGAACTGGAAATGCTCATACAAAGTGAAGTAAGAGAAAGACAAATACCATATAATATCACATATCTGGAATCTAATATATGGCACAAATTAACCTATCTACAGAAAATAAACTCATGAATGTGGAGAACAGACTTGCCAAGAGAGAGGTGGAGGGAGTGGGATGTACCAGGAATTTAGTACATGCAAACTATTGCATTTGGAGTGGATAAGCAATGAGGTCCTGCTGTATAGCATTGCTGTCAATCTCCTGGGATAGACCATGATGGAAAATAATAGAAAAAAAGTATGTATATATATCTGAGTCACTTTGATTTACAGCAGAATTTAGCACAATATTTTAAATCAACTATAATAAAAAAATGTAAAAAAAGAATATTAGCAAAGACTACCCGGAATGCATAAACAGTTTGAATTACTACATGAATGATAAAGGTATGTTTTTAGTAAGAGTCCAAGCTGTCTCTAGCTTGTATGTATTGTGCTAAGAGCCTAAACAAAGAAGGCATAGGAAAAAAACTTGAAATGGTGACATGGAAATTGGGAATTGCTGTGAATGATATACCATGGACAAAAACTGGCAGCTTCTCAGACTTGAAGTACATAGCATTCTTCAAAGAATGTTAGGTTGAATTTCTGTAATATTCAAAATATGTACTCCAGCAGTTAAGACTATTTGCTCAGCTGGCCATCTTTTTTGTGACAACTATTTTTAGAGCAGTTTTAGGTTTACAACATACTTCAACTTGTTTTAGAGGAAAACGAGAATGCAGTAAAGTACATGTAAAATAATGTAAAGAAACAGCGTGTTTAGAGGATTCCTGAAGAGATGGTGTCCTGACCTGCCCAAATGGGAGTGTGGTGCTACTGAGATAATAAAGCAAAACTGAAGCATAGTTTTTTCCCTTCTGGAAAGGAAGAATTGATAGCACATAGGAAGTGGGAAGGTGAAATATTTTCCCTTATAATTAAAACTTAGGGTCTAAGTTTTAGTAAGTTAGGTATAACTGATAAGAGTCATTTATGAATATAGAATACATATAGTTAGCACTTATTCTGGCTGCATTCCAAATGTACACAGTTAAGATGTCTTACCCAATTAATAGTTCTCTCCTATACAGGTTTTTATTTCTATTTATTACTACTAAGCTAGGCCCTCTACCTCTTTTTGGTTCTTTTTCACAGCTGATGTTCTATTTCTCATATTGATTAAGTAATGACTTGCAAACAGAATGTCAGAGTGCTGAGCACCACATCCTCAAAGATAAACATTCTTATCAAACAAATTTCAGGGTCCATTTCCTCATGAAGGTCTTTTTGGATACCCCAAAGGAGACCTTTTGTGTATAATGACTAGCTAGCTTACTTGTTCACTCTGTTCCCTCAAAAGATTGCTGGATACCCACCCTTTTTAAAGTTCCAAATTTAGGAAAAAGGATATATGAAGAATGAATAAGAGCATGTTTTAAGGAAAGGTAAAAAAGTACATTGTTTAGACCTTTGAAAGAATCAACACAGGAAATAGATTGTCTTTATTTTTGTCCATTTTTTTTTAAATGCAAAAAATTCTTTAATGGATAGAAGAGCATGTTAAATGTAACATGAGTTGATATAATATGAAAGCATTTTGAAGAATGGACTTCAAAATGACTTATAAGTGGAGTTCCCATCATGGCTCAGTGGTTAACAAACCTGACTAGTATCCATGAGGAGGCAGGTTCAATCCCTGGCCTCGCTCAGTGGGTTAAGGATCCAGCATTGCTCTGAGCTGTGATATAGGTCACAGACACAGCTTATTTCCTGCGTTGAGTGGCTCTGGCATAGGCCAGCAGCTACAGCTCCGATTGGACCCCTAGCCTGGGAACCTCCACATGCCGTGGGTGCAATCCTAAAAACACACACACAAAAAAACAAACAAACAAACAAACAAAAACTACTTAGAAGTGGGAATGAGAAAAGAATCTTGCTAAGGAGAAAAAAACTGAAAGAAACCTGAAGAGTTTACTTTATATATACTACTTAAGTGAGGATCACATAACTATAGGTAGCATGCATTTTGTAAATATTTGTATGTTCTTGTGGTTTTACTTACAGTCTATTGTTTTGATGCCCTTATTGATTTAGATTTATAAAAATGTTCCTTGAATCAGTCTTGATGTCATAAATACACTTTTATGAATAAAAGTAGTATTAAATGATAAGTGTACTCAATTTGGACATTCAAATGATACATAAAAGATTTGTTTTTAAAACATTCAAATGATATGTTTTAAAGCAGAGATTCATGTTTTATACTAAATTATTTTCTGTTCTTAATTCTAATGTGCATAAATCTAATTTTCCTAAGAGAGCAAATTGACAGTGTTACACACTTTATAAAATACACTTCTTTATAATTGCATGCCTTTAAAAACAGTTTTAAATGTCATGTATTTGACTTCAAGAAGTATAGAAATGTAAATGCTACTCTTTGTTCATAAATACACACACATTTTAATAGAATATCTATTTTTTCCAGTGTAATTAAGCTTATATTAGTCATCAGAATGTTTTTGTTAAATAAAAGTAGTTAAATATCATTCTTGCTACAGGTACTTTGCCAGAAAGCAAGGTACTAGATCACTAGAAAGGGTAACAAAACATTTAAAGTAAGAGAAATAGTATATATGAGGTTCCCTCATTGACTTAAAGTTGTACATGTTTCTAGTAGTTAAGGCTCATGCTAGTTCAAACCTCTGCTACTTAGAGCTGGGATGGTAGTAATAGTGCCTATTTCATAGAATTGTTAGTATAAATATAAATACATTTGGCACAGCTCAACAAGACTTGTGGTTGTGGTAGTGGTGATGGGTAGAAATAGGGTAACATAGATGAAGTTTGGCAAATTAAGCATTATATGAAAGAGAGAACATGAACATACAGAGTCAGGATGGAATAATTTGTCTTCATTGTGGCCTTTCAAACAATAAAACCAGGGACTGGCAAAGGACCCTGACTGTCCTGTTATGTGAAGGGTGAATATTTTTGAGCTTCAACTTTCAACAGAGAAATTCTGTTATTTAAAACAAAAAATTTTTCTCATGGAATACCACTTAGAATAATACTTCACCTGAGATTTGTGGAAGTGAAGACTCTGATTGAGTAGGTCTAGCTCCTACTTTCTGGGATTGAAATTTCTGCATTTATAGAAGCACTCAGGTGAAATTGAGGCTGCTGGTCCATGAACTATACTTTAGTATCAGTGATTTCTATTAGTATGTCTTATTACCTATTTGCCAGATACTTTAAAGGGAGAAACTTGCTAAGCAGGTAAAGGAATATTTATCTCCAGTGAGAAGTCATCTTAGAGGCCTTCCTTCAGGAGACTTTTTACTACAACACAAAGTTAAGAATTGAGAACAAATGTATATCAAAACCAGACAAAGACACTACCAAAAAGAAAATCACAGGCCAGTATCTTTGATGAATACAGAAGCAAAATTCTCAACAAAATATTAGCAAACTGAATCCAACAACACATTAAAAAAGGTCATACACTGTGACCAGTTGAAGTCATCCCAGGGTCACAAGGATGTTTCAACATACACAATCAGTGTGACACACTACATCAACAAAAGACAAAAATCACATGATCATCTCAATAGATGCAGAAAAAGCACTTGATAAAGTTCAATATTCATTCATGACCAAAACTTTTACCAAAGTGGGTATAGAGGGAACATATCTCAACATAATAAAATCTGTGACAAACTCACAGTCAATATAATGGTGAAAAGCTGAAAGCCCTCCTGCTGAAATCTAGAACAAGACAAGGATGCCTACTTTCACCACTTCTATTCAACAGAGCATTGGAAGTGCTAGCTATAGCAATTAGATGAGAAAAAAGAATAAAAATATCCAAGTTGGAAGGAAAGAGGTAGAATTGTCATTATATGTCCTTATACTATATATAGAAAATGCTAAAATCTCCACACATAAACTACTAGAACTGATAAACTCATCAAGGTGGCAGGATACAAGACTAAGATACAGAAAGTGGTTGGATTTCTTTAACAATGAAATCAGAAAGGGAATGCTTAAAAAAAAAATCCCTTTTAAAATTGCACCAAGAAAATAAAATACTTAGGAATAAATCCAACAAGGAGATGAAAGATTTAATGATGAGAACTGTAAAACATTAAAAAAGGAAACTTAAGATGACTCAAAGAAATGGAAAGCTATCCCATGCTCTCAGATTGGAAGAATTAATACTGTTAAAATGGCCATACTGCCCAAAGCAATCTACAGATTTTATGCGATCCCTATCGAATTACCTATGAATTTTTCACTAAAGTAGGATAATCCTAAAATTTGTATGGAACCATAAAACTCAGAATTGCCAAAGCAACCCTGAGGAACACGAACAAAGCAGGAGGCATAATCCTCTCAGACTTCAGTAATACTTCAAAACTATAGTAATCAAAACAGCATGGTACTGGCACAGAAGCAGACATATATATCAATGGAATAGAATAGAGAACCCCAAAATTAACACATACCCACAGTCCATTAATCTACCAAGGAGGCAAGAATACGAAATGGGAAAAAAAGTCTCTTCAGCAAGCGGTATTGGGAAAGTTGTACAGCTGCATGTAAATGAAAAATATCAGAACACATCCTCAGACCATACACAAAAATAAACTCAAAATGGCTTAAAGACTTAAATATTAGACATATACCATAAAACTCCTAGAAGAGAACAAAGGCAGAACATTCTCTGATCTAAAACATACCAATATTTTCTTAGGTCAGTCTCCCAAGGCAACAGAAATAAAAACAAAAATAAACAAATGAGACCTAATGTATAACTTTTACACAGCAAAGGAAACCAAAAACAAAATGAAAAGACAACCTACAGATGGGAGAAAATATTTGCAAATGATGTGATCAACAAGGGCTTAATTTCCAAAATATACAAATAGGTTGTACAACTCAACACAAAATACAAACAACCTAATTAAAAAACGGGTAGAGCTAAAAGATATTTATCCAAAGAAGACATACAGATGGCCAATAGGCATAAGAAAAGATACTCAACATCACTAATTATGAAATACATAAGAAATACAAATCAAAATTACAAAGAGGTACCAACCTCACACCAGTCAGAACGGCCATCATTTAAAAAAAAAAAACCAAAAAACAAAAAACTTACAAATAACAAAAGCAGGAGAGGATGTGGAGAAAAAGGAACTCTCCTACACTGTTGGTGGGAAGTTAAATTGGTGCATCCACTACAATGAAGAGTATGGAGGTCAGAAAGTGAAATACAAACACCATATGATAACGTGGAATCTAAAATAAGACACAAATGAACATGCCTATGAAACAGAAACAGACTCACAGAAATAGAGAACAGACTTGTGTTTGCCAAGAGGTCTGGGCGGGGGCGGGATGGAGTGGGAGTTTGGGGTTAGCAGATGCTAACAATTATATATAGAGTGGATAAACCAGAAGGTCCTACAGTATAGCATAGGGGATTATATTCAATATCCTATGATAAACCATAATGGAAAAGAATATGAAAAAGTATACAGGTGTATAAATGAATCACTTTGCTGTACAAAGCAGAAATTAATGTTGTAAAAAAACTATACTCTCACAAAATAAATTTTAAAAAAATTGAAAACACATGTAAGCAGAGCTCATGGGAAGGAAACCATGAGGGAACCTACCTAAGGATTCACAGGAAGTACAATGTTCAAGAGAGGCTTGTGTGGAAGCAATAAGAACATGAGCTGGGAGTTCTTTTACTGTTAATGATAATAGCTAGTAACTCTACATATTGTGTTAACTAGACAATGAGAAAATTCAAAGCCAGTCTGAGTTCTTCTAGAGTCAATCAGTCAAGAAACAGAATGAGACCCAAAAAGGAAAGACCTAGCTCTGGAGATGCTGGAGAAAGTGGAGATAAGCTCTAGGGTGTAGAGTTTGTTCTGGTAATTAGTGTTTGGAGAAATTTCCCGTTCCTTTTGGGAAGGGATTAGTGATATAAAACCTGTGTCCAACACATTGTAATATGTTATGTATGCTCTTGAATTAACTGTTTAGTAAACCATTCATGGATGATTCATGGTTTTCGTTTTTGTTTTTATATATCTCAGATAACTTCTTGTATTATTTCTCCAGTCCCAATGTTAAAAATCCCTTGAGGTCTTGCAAAGTAGGTATTATCTAATGAGTTGATTCACAAACATCTATCACAATCCTGTGTCTCAGCAGATTGCTCTTGATTGAATCACAGTGCATCAGACAAATCTTGGTTGTGAATGTTCTGATTTATTTTGGTTAGAAAGTATTCATACCATTATTAACCCATTGAGATATGTAAAATAAGCTTATTCATAAAACTGTAATGTGTTTACCAAGGCCTCATCAGACTGCGAAGACAGATGGGACTGCATTCATGGTGATAGCCATTTTATCTTTTTCTATCACTTGCTGAGGCCTATCCTCCTCTAGATCTCATTTGTTTACATGGGGATCCCTCAAGAGTTATTCATATGGTTTCACAGTAGTCCTTATCTGTCAATTTCAAGTGATTTTTCTCTTCTCCAGCTCCACAGCTCTTCCTCTGGGGTCCTCAAATGGCCAAACTTGTGATGACATCAGTGCTGTTTGGCGTAGAAGAGAGAGCTTCTCTTGCCATATCACCACTTACTATACTGGCCAGAAAGCAGCACTTATAACCCAGCCTTCTTGCATGAATCCCCCATGAACACATCTTTGGTCACTTGTACTTTCACTATCATCTCCCTGGGGCGTGACCATGGGTGAAAAGCTCTTGAGACAGACACTTTGCTGTTCTTCCCACCTCCTGCAGGTTCCCTTGCTCTCCGCCAAAACACCCTCCTGCAAATCAACTCATTCAAACTGATAAGGGCTGAATCTTTGGCCTCTGTGTAGGTATAAACTGATTCCTTCTTACTCTTAGGAACAGACAAGCACTTCAATGACAAAAGTTAAGCATTCCTATTTTTTATTATTTTTTAATTCCAAAGGTTTATCACAGATTCATTTATACACAGATAATGAACAACTTCTGAGTACAAAGCACTAATGACAAGGTTAATTTTTTATAGCCTTATTTTACCATTTGCTAAATTGCTAATTTTGCTAGCATTTGAATCAAGTTTCTCAAGATTCGCATGAGATAATTCTTATTTTGGTACAATTTATTACTGTTGCCTCTTTTAATTGCTAAAGAAACCAAAAGTGGAACACAAATGTCATCACAAATTCTGTCAGATATAATACTAAACCATTATTTAGAGTAGATATCAATTTCCTAGAAGAGTCTTTGCTTGGTCCCTTCTGCCTGTAATGCCCATAATGGGGAAGGGAAATAAATGAAGCAGCCCATCTCTTGTGAGATGTTCTACTTCTTTAGTTTCTAGATACACTTTTGACAGGAATTATTTGTAGAAAGACCAGTAGCATGGAAGGAAATTCATCCATGATCAGAAATTATGTGAGTTATAGAACACAGTTGTAATTGTCACATGATTGGGGGGGGCAGTTTCCCAAAACGGGCTTAACATTCCAAAGATTTTGGATTGTGTCTCTCTCTAGATAAATTATCATTTTCTAAAAAAGAAATCCAAGTGAGAGAATGCTTGGATTCATTAAAAAAAAAAAAAGCTGGAACTAAACATGAACCACCAGTGAAACTGGTAACTGTTTATTTACAGTTGTCTTGGTTTAGGGATTAGCTAAATTAGAGCAAAGCTGGAAGCAAAGCAAGCTCTTCAAAGTACTTTATACCTTCCTATTAATAACAAGAATAAAGGGAACAGCGAAGGCAGTTGGGGAAATCAGTTATAGCCTGAACTTAAATCCTTTGCTAAGGAAACAATTCTATGGTTGAAAAGTCCTAATCACAAATACTAAAGAGCAATATGTATTTTTTTATAGTATCGTCTTAATTTCAGCATTTCCTTTCTGCTCTTTTTTTCTTTCCTTACTTCTTTCCCTTAAGACCTAGAAATTATTTTCTTACAGAGGGATTTCTTGATCCTCACTTTTCTGCTCTGAGAATATTTTTTTCTTCCTCCAATCTGTGCATTATCATATATGACTATGGATTAAAATATTGTAACTGGATTAACATATAACATTTTGTCAACAAAAGTCCCTTTCAATGTCATTCTTGTCTGAACACTGCATTTGAGATTTCAGGTTATATACAAGTTAGTTCTTCATGTGACCTGGCCTACATGTTTGAGTTTGTACCGACTGAGTCTGCTAAACCAAAGACATCTTTGGTCACTTCCTTTCTTTTTACAAGAAGATATTGCTAAGAATATACATAACTATCCTCCTACACTGTTTGTGGGAATGTAAATTGGTAAAACTACTATGAAAAACAGTATGGAGTACCTCAGAAAACTAAATATAAACTATAATATGATCCAGTAATCCCACTCCTGGGCACATATCCAGACAAAACTTTCACTGAAAAATATCCATGCATCCCTATGTTCATTGCAGTACTATTCACAATAGCCAAGACATGGATACAACACAAATGTCCATTTACAGATGAATGAATTAAGAAGATATGGTACATATACACAGTGGAATACTACTCTGCCATAAAAAAGAACAAAACAATGCCATTTGCAGTAACATGGATGGAACAAGAGACTCTCATACTAAGTGAAGTAAGAAAGTGAAAGACAAATACTTCTATGATATCACTTGTATCTGGAATTCAATATATGGCACAAATAAACCTCTCTACAGAAAAGAAATAACCTCATAGACATGGAGAAAAGACTTGTGGTTGCCAAGAGGGAGAGTGAGGGAGTAGGAAGGACTGGAAGTTTAGGCTTAGCAGATGCAAACTACTGCATTTGGAGAGGATAAGCAAAGAGGTCCTGCTGTATAGCACAGGGAAATATATCCAATCACTTGCGATGGAACATGATGGAGGATAATCATGAGAAAAAGAATGTACATATATATATAACTGGGTCACTTTGATTTACAGCAGAAATTGACAGAACACTGTAAATCAACTACAATAAATTTTTTTTTAAAAAGAATACACATAGCTGAAGGGAGTAGAAATACATAAGCATTAGGAGGCCCTGTCTAGAGGCAGAAAGATCTTAGTTCCAGGCTTAGCTCTGACACTTTCTTGTTTTAGTCTCGATGTCCTAAAACAAAACAAAACAAAAGCACCTTCCTTTTTGGAGTATTGGGGGAGATTAATAAGGTGTACGTAATAACATAAGGACATTTAGGATATTGTCTAGCATATGGGAAGAGCTCAATAAATATTAGCTATTAGCAAGAGGTAGTAATAACAGAAGAAAAAGTAAAAATACACAGCACTGTATTAAAATATCAAGATGATATACTGTATTATCCAAGTCCAGTATGAGTGAAAATACAGTTGCTGACATTCCAACTTTATGTTAAATAAACCACAATCACAATTATGTGATTTGTCCTGCTTAAGCTTTATTTCATTCAGGAAAAGCTCAACATGAAGGACATTTGTCAGACTTTTATCTTTTCTATTGTTTATAATACACTTAATTGGCACCACAGTAAATGATTAATTAAGATATTTGCCAAGGATGAGATTATTTACCCTGTATCATCTATTTATAGGATTTGGGGTTTCAAACTGGAATCCTTGGTTTTGGCTATTTGTTGCCATTTATTGTTTTTTAGAAGAATGCCCTTGACAACAATACTGTCTTAGTACAATCCTATTTCTTTTCTCTTTCTTATTTTTTTAAAATGAATTGATGAACCACTGAGTTGAGCTTTTAAAAATCCTCTGAGCACAGAGATTCTCAGGTAAGCAAAGGCAATTATCAGAATATGTATTGCACGTGTAGGTATGTTTATGCACATATGCACGGGCATGTTGTTTTTATTCAATTTTATAATTTTATGTCTGGAGAAATATTCCTTTGAAATACTAGCCTTTTAAAACATAGCCTCTCAAAATCTTCCAAACTGGTAGGGTATGGGTTTTAACAAGTTGAGAAAAAGTTACAAATTATGCTAATTTATTATTAACATTGAAATATTAAAATAAAATACTATATCCAGATCATTTTATATTTATTTACTTTTGAGAGGTTCTACTATTCATAATATTAGAGTTTAAATTGGTATGTAACAACAGTCAAGTGGTTTTCAAACTGATGTAATTCTGAAAGTCGTACAATCTAAAGCTGAATTAAGTATTCGACTGGTAGAAACTGCAAATAACTCCAACAATTTTTAAAATCCACTACAATGAGACAGTCAGCATATTTCTCTGGAGAGAAGAATTTAGAGCTCTTGGTGATGAGGATTGCTCAGAGCATAATACTTGCCTAGCCATGACTTGTGTGTCATAGAGATTGAAAATCAGGAAGTGTAGACATCAGTAGTTCATGACCTTGAGATCTCATTACAGGCAAGAAAAAGAAAAGGCACTTTCGAGAAGTGATAGTCACTGCCAACTTCCTGGTTTCATCTTCAAACAAGGAACATTTAGAGCTCTCCAAAATATTCTGGCACATTGCTAGAAAAACATCCCATATGCAGCAAGTACACTTTCCCAGTCCACTTTTTATGGCTGCTGGTACAAAACCTAACAGTTATTTCTCAAAAATTATGGGACTGCTAATTAATGAAGATGTTAATTTGCAAAAATAACTCTTAAAAAGGACTTGCCAATATCTAAAATTAGCCCCTGGTTTGGTGGGTATGTAGTTATTAAAATGTGTATTTGGCTTCTCTTTGAGGAGGCATGTGTGAAAAATTTTATATACTTGAGCTGAACTTTACAGAAGACTCTAAGCATATAAAAATACATTTATGCATTGTGGCATATGTCATCTCTTTCCCTTCAAGGACGTATTGCATGCAAAGATTATGTCATTTGAAACATTAGCCATTTTTTCCCCCCTTTGTTGACTAGCAAAGTAAAAGCCCCATTAAGTTCTAGTTTTGCTTAGCAAATATTGCTTTTTTTTGCTAGGTAACTTGCTTCTTTACAATAAGTCCTGAACGTCTCTTCCATATCTAACCACCTCCACTACTACTATCTTTGTTCAAACCCTCTTAGTTCTTGCCTGAGTTATATTCACTTGAGTTATAGTAGTTCATCTGTAGTCCATATTCTTCTACATTGTTAGAATTATTATTCTGAACACAAATATGATTCCATCACCTTTGCCCAATTGTTCAAAGCCTTCCAAAGACTCCCCATTGTTTTGAAGTCCAAATGCATCCCTTTTTATATCTCCAAGTCTCATTTGTTGAAAGCCTCAGTGTGCAGCTGGGCTCTAGCCATATTCAACCATGCTGCTCCACCCTTCCCTGTATTTGCATGTTTTGTTCTCTCTGCTTGGAAGTCCTTTCCTTTTTCACCAGTGCCATCCACTTTAAGCATCTCTTCCTCCAAGAAGCCTTCTGTGATCCACCAAGTAGAGATCACTGTTGCCTATGCCTCCACTTTACATAGTATACACCTTTATGTGTGTGTATATGCCAACTTTACTAAAATATATTTTACATACAATTCACCTATTTAATGTGTATGATTCCATGGGTTTTAATACTTTCAAGGAGTTGTGTAACCATCATCACAATTAATTTTATTTTCATTATTTCCCCAAACATCCAGTACCCCTCAGCAGTCACTTTCTGTTCCTCCCCAACCCACTACCATCCTAGGCAACTACTAATCTACTTTCTGTCTCTAGAGATTTACCTTTTCTGAACATTTCAGATAAATGGAATAATAAAATATATAAACTTGTGTGACTGGCTTCTTTCATTTACTGTAACATTTTTAAATTCACTCATGTGTATCATGTATCAATTCTTCATTCCTTTTTACTGTTGAATAATATTCCATTGCATAGATACACCTTATTTTGTTTATCCATAATCTTTTTTTTCTTTTTTCTTTTCTTTTCTTTTTTTTTTTTTTTTGTCTTTTAAGGCACACCTGCAGCATATGGAAGTTCCCAGGCTAGTGGCTGCATTGGAGCTTCAGCTGCCAGCTTATATCACAGACACAGCAATGCCAGATCCGAGCCCCATCTGTGACTTACACCACAGCTCACAGCAATGCTGGATACTTAACCCACCGAGTGAAAGCTAGGGATCGAACCCCTCGTGTATACTAGTCAGATTTGTTTCCACTGAGCCACAATGGGAACTCCCATCATCATTCAATGGAAATTTGGATTGTTTCCATTTGTTTGTCTCTTATGAATAATGCTGCTAAGAATTTTTACATGGAAGTTTTTGTATGGATGTATATTTTTATGTCTTTTGGGTAGATATCTAGACGTACACTTTATTGGGCATATGGTAAATCTATGTTTAAACTTTTGAGGAAATGCCAGACTGCCTTCCAAAGTGGCTGGTTTGACAGGGTCACCAAAGGCTTAACAGTTATTTGTAAACCAAATTACATTTCTACTAGCAGTGTATGAGGGTTACAATTTATCCACATCCTTGACAAACCTGTAGTTGCCTTTTTTTCTTTTTTAATGGTTCTAGCTATCCTAATGGGTGTGTGGTATCTCAGTGTGTTTTTTGTTTGTTGTTTTAAGGCCTCACTTGCAGCATGTGGAAGTTCCCAGGCTTGGGGTCAAATCAGAGCTGAAATTGCAGCACTATGCCACAGCCACATCAATGCTAGATCTGACCCGCATCTGTGACCTACACTGCAGCTTGCGGCCACGCCAGATTCTTAACATACTGAGTGAGGCCAGGGATCGAACCTATCTCTTCAAGGACACTATGTCAGGGTGAGCCACAGTAGGAACTCCTCGCTATAGTTTTGATGGAAATTTCCCTGTACAATATTGAACTTCTTTTCATGTGCTTACTGATCACTTGTATATCTTTGGAGAAACATCTATTTGGATCTTTTGGTCTTGGAATCCAGTAATCATTCTGCAAGGAAGGTTAAAATACCTTGGGAAAAAAGGTCTATGTGGAGAAAAACAGAAGTTTTTGGCCTTTGGCTTAGCTCCCAGTCAACAAATAACAACAAATTGCCAGCCATGTGAATGAGTTATCATAAGTATGTATTCTCCAGTTGCCAGGCAAGCCACCCCAGATGCTGCCAATGTAGAGTTGAGACAAGCTATCCCTCCTAAATCCTGCTCAAATTGCAGATTAATGAAGAAAATAAATGATGGGTGTTTCTTTAAGTCACTAAGTTTGGAAGTTTGTATACCAATAGGCAACTACCATTATTTTGGTACCTAAAAATGGAATACTGCCATAACAAAACCAATGACATGTGGCTTTGGCCTTGGAACTGGACTGTGGAGAAAAGTTGGAATGGTGTTGAGGAGACTGTTAGTGAAACCAAAAAAGTCTTAAGTAGAGAGGTTGTAGAAGACCTCAAAAGTCTTGAGAAGGCTATCAGCAAAGCCTTGAAGAAAAAGAGAGAAAAATATCTTGGAATTGGAAGGAAAAAGAACCTTTGTTAGGTGATGGCAGAGATTTTGCTAATATAGTCATTTGCAATAGTACAGCAAAGAGGAAATGTGTCTAATAAACTCAATGATCTAGCTAAGGAGATTTCCAGGCAGAATATTCAACATGCCACCTGTTTTTTTTTTTTTTTTTTTTTTTTCTCTTTGCCTATGATAAAAATGTGAGGAGAGGAAAATGACAAAATAATAAACTATTAAATACAAAATATATTTATATTGCTGGGTTTGAAATAAAATTATTTTTCATACCCAGATTCTCTAAAACAATTACTAAGTTTTAAAATATGGCTCTGGAAAAGATAAAATCCAAGATGAGTCTGTAAGATAGTTGTTAATACCTCAGACAGATTTAAGACAGTTGCTCATAAAATATTTAACAAAGGAAAAGTCCTTCAGGAACTTTAACACCTACCTGGTAACATCATTTCAGTTAAATAATAGTTTCTAAGATTCTTAAGGGTATTCTTCTACAGCAATCTCAAAAGAAGCGTAATAAGGGACTATTTTGTTTTTACAAGTGTTTATTTTGAAGATCTCTATGGATTAACTTCTAACAGAGTTGGTTATAAATTGATACATAAGAAACCCACAAGAATTTTTTAAAAATTATATCAGCTTAGACTGAAAGCAAGAGACATAAAATGAAGAGGGCTTTGGATCCCCAAACTTTTAGATGCGGGAGGCAGGCCTTTTTAATTTACATCACCTTTGTGCTGCATCAGATTATGTATTACCTTGCTTGGGTGATGTATTTTCCTTTATGTGTCTTAAATTTTCATGTTTCTATTTTCAAAGGACATTTTTTCTCTCTAATACTACCGGAATTTTAAAAACAAGATGTTGTCCCCAATCCATGAATTTAGTAAGTTTTAGAGGCTTCAAATAAACTATCACATGGACTTTCAGATTGAAAACACTAGAGTTTTTTTTTTTTCCCCCTCACATAATATATTCTCCTCCCATCCACTACCCATGTACATTCCTCCAATAGTTTATGATATCCTTTTATCTATTTTCTGGCTGTATTCTGTCTTTCTTAAAGTGTTTTGGCCAGAAATACACTAATGTTTCAGAGAAGATGTATGCTGCTTTTGTCAAAGAGCAGGACAAGGTTGTATCTTTTATTTGCCATAATTCTTGATGACCATGGAGATATTTGTCTTACTAGATTTGGTGTGATTGAAGAATACTTAAATATCTTTAGCAATAAACCCCAGAGCAAGGTGATTACATTGTTAACTGCCTCTATTACGAACAGTTCATGGATTATGGGGAAAAAATGAGAAGCAAATGTGTCAAATATGGTCAGTAGAAAGAGTAAATGTTGGCAAAATCCTGTTTAAAAACTGACAGGTGTTTCCTTTTATTTACTTCAATTATGTTACATTTAAGGAGGTGAATTTAAATTAAATATATGTGAAATACTTCCTTTTGCATTTGGCATTTTGGGAATGGAAGCTGGTGTTATAGCAGATACACATTTGGGATTGTCTCAGACACTGTGTGAAGTGTGGTTTCCCTGTGCAGCATGCATTGGCAGCATCAACAGTAATTAAGTACCACTTGAGCTGCGTTCCTTGTAAAACAATCCAATTATGGTGAGCCCACAGACCTTAGCTCTGGTGATAATTTCCAGCATGAAATGTTCACAGGATGAAATGGAAAAACATCAGCAGCTCATCCTTTTCTCTGTCACCCTTGTTTATGGAAAGCTAAAAATGGGAAGGAGCTTCTTTTGTTTGTGTTTCCCAAGCTTAATAGAGACATATATAGAATTCAGTCCAGTGAATTAGCATTTCTAGGAGAGTTCTATACAAATGACTTTCTACTGTTTGATCAACTAGTCACTTGTTCTGGATTCAAAGTCATTTACATAGAAAGAAACAAGCCCAATTTCATGGTCATTAATTCAAGACCTAATGTTCAGTGGTTGTCGGATCTCACTTTTTAGTTGTTTATCATTTGATTAGTCCAGTTTTGTACAATTTAACACAATCAACTTCTGTCAGATCTTTATTCCTGATTGGCTCTGGCAGGATAATTTTTACATTAATTTATGCTTATTTCCTTAGTTTTTTCCTCACTGTGATTAGAAGACTCTAGTCAAAATTTATAATCCCTTGCTTCAGGGTTATGACGCAGGGCTGATTCTTCGACACTAAAAAAGAAGCTGCTCTCCTAGACCCCACACTTAAGAGAGCTCCACTTTGGCCCTGATCTTTTGACTGTTTGTAAGCAAACCCACCACTACAACAAGACAGCCACTACAACCCTTCCATGACTGGGTACTTGGAGGTGTGGGAGTGATGCAGGCTGAGTATTTTCAGATCAGGCACCCACTGTTCAACTCTGATGACTTATTGAGAACATGGGCTAAGAGAAGGACTTCTATAGAAAGACAACCACATACTTTTTCTTTAGGATTATCTTAAGGAAGAAGGAGGGACAATTTTGTGAAATTCAAAGTTCACGTAAAAGTAAACAATCCAATAGAACATCATATCACTAGGTTAAAAGGAAACTAAGACATTCCAGACAAAGGACAATGGCTGAAAGAACTTAGAGGGTCTTAAACTTGTAGGTTCCCAATTTTTTTTCATGTCCATCTATTTTCCCAAAATGAACATTAGTGACACATATAAAAGATCTGTGTACTGCTTATCTTGAGGGTCAACTAGTGAGCTTGTGCCTAAGGTTTATACATTTTTGAGAGATTAGCTTAAGGGGTGGTGTGGAAAAAACTCTGATCTCTTGATAATAGATGAAGATTATTGCCTTTGGAATGGATAAGCAACGAGGTCCTGCTGTGTAGCACAGGGAACTATATCTAGTCACTTATGATGGAGCATGATAATGTGAGAAAAAAGAATCTATACATGTACATGTAACTGGGTCACCATGCTGTAGAGTAGAAAATTGACAGAATACTGTAAACTAGCTATAATGAAAAAAAATCATTATATGAAAATAAAAAGATAGAAATTTCTATGCAGGTTGACTAATTCTATGACACAACTGAGATGAGTTTTAATTCACTCATTGTGAATCAAATGTGCAGAAATGTAGATTTGTACTCTAAAACTGAGCTTGCTTAGCATCTCAATTTGCTTTTGATGCACATCAAAACATAATTTTCAAAAAAAATTAAAATCATGACTCTAATGTAAAATCAGCAAGTGTCAAAGATTAATTTAATTACTAAGTGAATTAGAGGGATAATGAAGTTAATTGAAAAATGTGCCAGACAGGCAGAAATATTATAGTTTTTTTAAAAAAGAATATCAGAATAAGATTGCTAAATTAAAATTTTAAATTTTGTGTTTTAATCTTTTCTATTACATAGAAATCATTTACATCTCTTTAGGACAAAATTCATATGCAATGCTATGGACAAAAAAATTTGGATTGCTATCAGTCTTCTACAAGTTAACATTTATTTTCTTATAGTTGTTAAGATATCCTAAGTAATGCGAATATTAAGTCAAAATAAACTATATACCCTTAAAGAATTAATCATTTGCCTGTTCTCACTTTGGGATTTTTCTCTTTACTGTGCTGATAAAGTTAATTACATTTTTCCTCACAATGAGAAATAAATACAGCGTGTTTCTTCCTGCGTGTGAGTCAAATAAGAGAGTGAAATTGTGACACATATATTTTGGCATTTATTTTACATAAAACTAAAAAACAGTATTGATGTTATTTTTTTAATTTAAAAGTGTGTTCAGAAGTCAAAATAAAATAGTTAATAAAATTAAAAGTTTAACAAATCTAAATATAAAATTTATAAAATATTACAAATCAAATTAAAAAATATGTTTATAAATGTGTATCACATGCACACTTATGTTCATAGTAGCACTATTCATAATAGCCAAAACAAGAAAACAACCTAAATGTCCATCCTAAATGATAAATGGATAATGAAGATGTGGTACATATATACGTAGTGGAATATTATTCAGCCATAAAACGGAATGAAATTGTGCCATTTGCAGCAACATGGATGCAACTAGAGATTATCATACTAAGTGAAGTCAGAGAAAGAGAAATACCATATGATATCACTTTTATGTGGAATCTAAAATATAATGCAAATGAACTTACCCATGAAATAGAAACAGACTCACAGACTGATTTGTGGTTGCCAGGGCAGGGAGGGTTGGGACAAGCAGATGTAAGCTATTATATACAGAATGGATAAATAACAAAGTCCTACTGTATAGTATAGAGCAATGTGACGTGTTAACTCCAAATTGAGGACTACAGTTACATAAAAGGATGCTTTCTAAATGAGGGCACCACTGATTAATGCAAAATTTTAAAGGAGTGTAATTACTCTCTGGAAATGTATCAAGATATAAGTGATAACAACTTCATTCTTTACCACTCTTGTGCTGGCTGATTTTAATATTTTCTCTGTAATAATGGTTTTCAGCAATTTGATTATCTTTTGCCTTGGTGTAGCCTGAGTTCCTTGGATGAGATTTTTGGATCTGTGGGTTTATACTTTCATCAAATTTGGAATTTTTTTAGTTATTATGTCTTCAGATATTTGTTTCTGTTCTCCTACCCTTCCTTTCCTTCTGCAACTCCAATGGCATATATGTTAAACTTTTGATACTGTTCCTCCCCATACACCTCTTTCTCAGTGCTTCATTTTGAATACTTCTATTTCTTTTTTTTCTTTTTTTCTTTCTTTTTTTTTTTTTTTTTTTTTTGTATGAGTGTATATGCCACACTCACGGCATATGGAGGTTCCCAGGCTAGGGGTCCAATCGGAGCTGCAGCTGTCAGCCTTCACCAGAGCCTCAGCAACATGGGATCCAAGCCTCATCTGTGTCCCACACCACAGCTCATGGCAATGCCAGATCGTTAACCCTCTGAGCAAGGCCAGGGATTGAACCCACAACTTCATGGTTCCTAGTCGGATTCGTTAGCCACTGAGCCATGATGGGAACTCTCAGAATATTTCTATATCTTCAAGTTTATGGATTTTTAACTCTATTTTCTTGGCCACACCCATGGCATGTGGAATTTCCTGGACCATGGATCAAACTCAATGCAATTGTGACCTGCGCCACAGCTGCAGCAATGCCAGGTCCTTAACCTACTGGACCACGAGGGAACTTCCTATGGATTTTTTTTCTGTTAATCTGTTGTTAATACCATTCAATAAAAATTTCAAGTTCAATATTATTTTTCATCTCTAGAAATTTTATTTGGTTTATGTCTTCCATTTCTCTCATTATGATTATTTTTCTTTGAATATTCAAACATATTTATAATTGCTTTTAAAGTCCTTGTCTGCTAATTCTATCATATCTGCCATTTGGGGGACTGTTTTTATTAACTGCTATAGCTCTTGTTTATGAGGCATATTTCCTTGTTTCTTCACCTGACTGGTAATAATACTGGGTATCATGATTTTATGTCATTGAGTGCTACTAGATTTTGTAGTGTTCCTTTAAAAAGTGTTGAATATTGCTCTGGGAGGGTAAGCTACTTTCAGATCAGCTTGATCTTTTTAAGGCTTTCTTTTCAGTTTTTTTCATATGGGTCTATAGTTGTCTTTAATTCCACTACCAACCCTGAGTATTCTGGTTTCTCTAATGAAATGTCAAGTGTATTCAACAACATTTCTCTACTCTGATGCTAACTCAAGTGATTTCCAGGTTCACCGGGGTGGGGACAGTTCAATTTATAGCTCCCTAGTAACAATCTTCTCCCAGCTGTTGTTCTTTTGTCTGGCCATGTTGAATTGCACCCTAGCCACCAAGGATAGGTATTCCATTAAAGACCCCTATGCATATTTCTAGAGCTCATTCTCCACACAGCTCCCACCTCTCTGGTAATCTTTCTTGCAAATTTTAGCTGCCTCAGCCTCCCTCAACCCTGAGCTCTAACTTCTCAACTCATTGTAATTGCCAGGATCTGTTTGGGTTTGCCCTCCTTGTTCTGGTGTCCAGAAATTACTGGGGCAATCACAGGGCTCCTCTTAGTTTCCTCCTCTCAGAGTACAGTTACTCAATGTATAAAAACAGCTGTTTCATCTATTTTGTCTAGTTTTCTAGTCATTTGCTGTAGGAAGGAAAGTTCCATAAACAAGTGTGCTTTCACAGAAGGATGCATCAATTTAAAAACATTCCAGCATAAAAATAGAATGTCAACAAAAATTATTGTGTCTGTTACCTAAATATAGCATGGTATATAGGAATGCTAGCATGCCAACAAATGGTGTAGCAGCCACTACGTCTGGAGGAAGTAGACCAACTTCTCAGAGTTGACTAGAGCCCACTTCAGCTCTTGCTAGTATTTCAGATCCAATGGGATTTTCTGTGATTGCCATTCATTGTCTGGTTTAGGGGACTCCTCATTACAGTTCTCTGCTAAAGGCTGCATAAACTCCAAATAGATCACATGGAAATTCCTCAGATGGAGAAGAAGGGGCTGCACATAGGGTGTCATCATAGGTCTTCTTGGTCTAAATATGCCCTCTTGCTTTCCACTTTATGGCACCCTAGCCGGTGTGGGATGGAACACTTTTTGAGGCTGCCTCCATTTACAATTTCAGGCCTTAAATCAATGAAAATTTCTTCTATCCATAGAACTAAGCTACTTGAGAGTTTTCTGCCATCTAGTTTATTGTCTAACCTACCCTTCTTTCCACCTAGGGAGAAGGCAGGGCAGGGACCTTTTTGGAAACCCATCTATGATTCGCTTGCTTGTCCTACTACCTTCAGGATCCTTTCCATAGGGTTTGGCCTGAATTGTGTCCCCCCCAATTCCTATCTTGAAGCCCTATCTCATACTGCAGATCTATTTGGAATAAGAAAATAACTGATAAGGATAGAGCCCTGGTCTGATAAAATTAGCATATTTTTAAGGAGGCACCCACATCCTTGTTCTCTGCCAGGTGAGGCCACAAAGAGCAGGTGACCACCTACAAGCCAGGAGGAAAGTCCTCACCAGGAACTGAGTAAGCAGGCAGCTAAATCTTGGACTTCCCAGCTCAGAAGTATGAGAAATAAATTTCTACTGTTTAGCTACCCAGTCTGCAGTATTTTGTTATTACAACCCAAGAAGAGTGTAAGACACCACACCTGAGGAGAGTTTTGTTACTTTTTTGTTTCCTTTCTTGGACTCAGAAACTGCCCTTCTGTCATCTCCGGTATGCTTCATATTGAAAGGTTTTTGGTAAAAACAAAACAAAACAAAACACTTTTTTCAGTCTTCTAGGCTTTGTTTCTTGACATTTAAAGGAAAGACTATGAGTTTAAAAACAAAAACAAAACAGAAAGCTTCTCTCTCTCAATCTCTAGCTGGCTCTTGAGATAGAAAACTATATTCAAAACTATCTTTACTGAAATTGATCTTAGGAATGTAATTTTGGAAGCCAAAAGCCAAACTCTGACTACTGACTCTTTTTCTTTTTTGATTATAATAATCTTAATCTCCTGGAGGTAATAAAAGCTCTGTTTGAATAGGGGTGAGATTTTTTTTTTTTAAATACAAGGAAGTGCTGAAAAGAAAATTAATGTATTTCAAAACATTATTTCACTACACAAATATAATACAATGTTTCCTACACATTCATAAAAAAATAATAGAGAACTAAGTAAAACCAAAAAATAGCTTTTGAAAAAAAAGTAGTATTCTGTTCTAAGCTATTTCTCCTTTCCCTCTATCCTACAGTACTGCTAGAACTCAGACAACAAAGTCCTTTTCTTTCTTGGCAGAGTCTCTGGTATGGAGTTCTTATGGGCAGTACATGCTTGGCCTCCACACTGGTCTCAGAATTGCTGCTTGTCTGACATTTTCTATGTCTTACTTGGAAGCACAACACTGGGGTTTGCTGAGGTCTTGCCATCTCCCCTTGGTCCTGGGTCCTGGTGTGCAGAAGCACCTCTAGATGAGTCTACTTAATGAAAGAAAATCTACTCCCCCCCAACAGTATCACTTTATGTGGTATCTACAAAGAACAGCCTTCATTGTTTTCTCGGGTCCTATTTGTAGCACCAGGTGCTACATGCTTCTTGATCTCTTCAATTTCTTGAGAGATTTAGAACAATATTTTCCATGGGCAGAGATGCAGGACACTCCATATGACTTCCCATTGAGTCACCAGGAATTATCAGCTTTTACCACAAGATCAGCAAGTTTCCTACAATTCAAGCATCTTCCTACTTCTTTCCCTGAGTTTTTTACGAATGTGCTATGTTTCCTGAGAAATTCTAAGATTGTTTAATCCTTTTTGTGGAAAGTTAGTTCTTGATTCGTTTTTTTCCTCAAGAGTACATTTACAACCTCTCCTCAGGGAACATCAGAATCTTTTGCAAATATACTTACTGTTTGTCCTGACATGTTAGAATTTTGGATGAATATGTACATTAGGTCTCTCTGAAATCTAATCCAAGCTGGTTAAAATGACAGAGAGGATTTATCAGCTCATATAACTGGAAGTTGACATGTAAGTTGGCTTCAGGGTTGGTTTGAGTCAGCTCCAAAGGATTCAGTTTCCTTTTATCTCCTCTTTTTCTCTTGCAGCTTCAGCTTTTTCTTAAGTCTGGTTCTTCTTTGTGGCACAGGATGGTTGTGTCAACCCCTGTGGCAATGTGTTTCTCTGTGCACGTCTATGGAAGAAGGACGGGAATGTTTCCAAGAGTCCTTTTAGGAGTGGGAGGACACTTTTTCTCCAGAAACCACCAGAAACCAGAAAACCTCTCCTTTGATCTCGTTAGCCTGAGATTACACATCCTAGAATCAATAACTGAAACCAAGGATCGGGATTATGTTCATTACTTGGGCTTCAGCCACTTGTCCCACAGCTAATTAGATGCCCAAGAGAGGCGAAGACATCCGAATGACAAGTGGAGTAATGACTTAGGAAAAGGAGAGAAATTTGGAGAGCTAACCACAATGTCTATTATATCTAATGACTCAGAAGAGAATAAATGTCTTGAAAGGGCAGAAAAGCTAAGTATTTACTTATGCTAGGCAATATATGTATTTCTGACACTGCTGGGGAGTGTCTGTCTAGCCTAGGTTATCTCTTTTCTTTGAGAATCTCCCTGTCCTCAGGGATGGGCTCTGATAGTCTGTTTTCTGGACAAAGGTCACTGGATCAGCGATAGACATCTGGTCCAGACCAGGCCAATTTTCATTCTTCTTTAGGAATTTTGAAGTAGGATTCAAACTAAGTATCTATGGCCTATGGCCACAAACATGTAACACTGGAAGGGGCTGGGTAGGTGGTTTGTCTAGGTGCATAGAGAAACCAAGAAAGAGAGTTTGGGCAGAGAGAGGAGAACAAAATAGATTATGAGTAGGGAGAAGTAGAGGTAAGGTAGTTGTTTGACTCTAGAGAGGGAAAGACAGAAAAAGCTTCCTTGGTTCCTGATGACTTTCACATTCATGACTTGGTTACTCCTGAAGCCCATTATCTGTGGAACAAGTTGTTGAGAAGGAGCTCAAAGGCAAAGATCGATACAAGAGAGTCCACAGAACAATTCCCTCCCCCTACCCCAATCTGCTAGATGTTAAGGGAGAACAAGAGGGTTCTGCCAGCTTGATCAGGTACCCTAGCTGATATAGGAAGAAAACTATGGAGTAGAGAGATTTCTATCTGTGAGCTTTGTATTTTCTTCTCTGTACTCACAGAACTAGAAAGATACTTTATTTTCACTTCAGGCTAATGAGCGAAGACAATGAGGAGATTCTGATATTTGTGCCCTGGAGATTAAGGGAGCTAGACAGTGGTGTTAGACTTACGTCTGAGAAGTATGAAGTCAAGTAGTGTAAAGACTCTTCCATGGTGGTATGCATCTCTGCTGTGGTTGGTTTGTGGGGACAAAAATGAGCCTCTTCCAAAAGTGAGTTTATCTGAGTTATCTTGAAAAGGAATCTCTTCCAAAAGGACAGCCTCAGTGGGTTATGATACATGAAGAAATGGTGAATTGCTGGATGCTCAAAACAGAGCTATCCAGGAGAGCACTGCAGCTCATTCTTCTATTCCTTCTCTTCCCAGGTGACTTTGGAGAGGCTGGAACTGTGGTAGGAGCATAGGCACAGGATAACCTGCTTCCACAGCCAGGTAAGCCCTCCCCTCCCTATTTGGACCTCCATTCTGGGAATGGGGAAAACTTGACACCAAATAAGAGTTTAAATATTTTGTTTCTTTACTGAACTGGACTCCAGCTTTGCAATTATTAGACTAGACTGGAATTTTGAATGGCAAAACATTACCTAAAAGTGAGTATAAAAGCTACGGACCTACACAAGTTTTATATTTAACAGTGAGAAATTATACATTTCTTTTCTCAGTCATTTTACCATTGACTGAGGTGTCATATAATCATTTCAATGACTCTGCCAGGTAGACATGGTTATCTCAGTAGGAATTCTTTGTTCTACTCTGTGATTGAGGACACTGAGGCTCAAAAAGCCTCATGGAAGGGAAGTGACCATGCAGTTCATTTTACAGGATGAACAGGTTTTCAGTAGGCAGAGTAGAAAGGAGGGGCATTTTAGGAGAGAAAAGAATGAAGAAGCTGAAGCTAAATAGGGTGTATTCCAGGAACCGAGGGACTCTAATTTGGGTACAATACAAGGTCTAGGCAGGGTTAGTGTAAGATGAGTCTGGAAATATTTTAGATAGATAATAGCATGGCGGTTCTTTAACACTACTTTTCCCCTCACCCCTCCTCTACAACTGCCTCCTTCTCATTCCCTGAAGAAAAATGAGGGTAACACTTCTGTTTGACCTATTTGAGAATGTGCACTTTGAAATGTAGGGATTATGTGACAGAATCCCACAAGACATTGGGGAAATTTTCAAGAGCCTTTGAGATAGGTAGATCTAGTTTTGAATTCATTACTTTTATAAGAACACACTATCTCTGAAACTCATATGACCCTAGAGGACTACTGTGAGGGATGAGTAAGATGAAAATGAGGCAGATACGTAAAGTAACTGTGTGACTTTAAGTGAATCACAAATATCACAGGTCTGTCTCTCAGTTTGCCCATCCCACTGTGTTGTTAATGACCACCAAGTCAATGTTTGAACTATGTAACAGTCAAGATTTTTTGGCGGGCAAAGCAAGGTGTTAATTTCTCAAAAATGCTCAGTACATGTCAAGCCTAACATTTTATGTGTCCAAAATTAAACTTTTTATCTTAGTTACATAAAAAAGGTTCTTTTGGAGATGGTGATAAGGACATTTCATCTGAAAGTATTACAATTTGGGACTGAAAAATTTTTAATGGCCTTATTTTAAATGAACAGAAAGGTACTTAAGGAAGGTAGAAGTTGTAGGCTTTCTTTTCTTAGGAAATCAATACTCATAAAATTCAGGGTTGGAATTGAGAATTAAAAGCCACAGTGAGTTCATTTTAAAACCTGTAGTCTGTCATCTTTATTTTCCCTTTGGATAACATAGTGTTTATATCCTGAGGTCTATTTATGTTGCTGCAACTCTTCCCCTGACTTTGAAGTGAACTTTGCTCAGTGCTAGAATCAGAACATGAGGGCTTAGAGATCATGTAGTCCAACCCCCTCATTTAAAGAGTAAATTGAGGTCAGAGAGGAAAGTGAATTGCCCAAACACCTCCTCCGTTTCCTCCAAGCTGTTAAATGGAACCTTCTGTTGTTCTTAACCACAAGACCCAGCTCTGAAAAGGCAAGAGCCCTTCTTACCCTGCATACATAAAGTAACTGTGTGATTTTAAGTAAATCACAAATATCACAGGTCTCAGGCCCTGATCTTTCAGTAATCTAGACGGTGCTGGTGCTTAGCCTTAAAGAGAGAAAATGCATTTAACTCTGAGCAGAGTATTTCATTCTCAACAGAGCCTGATTAGAAACTCTGTCATTTCTTTTTTTCTTTTTAGAGTCCACCTGTGGCATATGGAATTTCCCAGGCTAGCTGGTGAATTGGAGCTGCAGCTGCTGGCTTACACCATAGCCACAGCAACACCTGATCTAAGCTGAGGGTGTGAGTTTACCACAGCTCATGGCAATGCTAGATCCTTAACCCCTCACTGGCATTCTTGATGTAGTTTAGGAGAATCAGTAATGACTGACTAAAAAGAAAAAAAAAAAAATCCCTGCTGCTCTTCTCCCAAATATGCTTCATCTAGTTGCCTGAGAAACAGTTCCATAGCCAATCAGCACCTGATCAACAATTGAAAGCATTCTACTCTTGGAACTTCTTATTTGCAGGTTCTTTTGAAACCATTTCCTCTGTCCAGGGCATCTTAAAGCATGTTGGCACCTCTCATCCCACCAGCAAGCACACTCACTTGTTATCACAGCTCACTGTCAGGTCAGAGAACTGCTTAGTTCTTTAGGCTGTTCTTTCAGGGTCCCAGAAAACAAATTTCATTTATTTTGTATTTTAAATCTGGCTGTCCCAAAGTTTCATTATTTGCAAGAAATATGTTTATTTCTTTCGGTGTGATTCAAATACAAACTGAGATTTAGGGAGTTCCTGCTGTGGTGCAGTGGAAACAATCTGACTAGTATCCATGAGGATGTGAATTTGATCCCTGGCCTTGCTCAGTGGGTTAAAGATCCAGCCTTGCCATGAGCTGTAGCAAAGTTTGCAGATATAACTCGGATTGGATCAGATCAGATTTGGCGTTGCTGTGGCTGGCAACTGTAGCCCTGATGACCTCTAGCCTGGGAACTTTCATATGGTGTGGGTGCTGCCCTAAAATGCAAAAACCAAAAACCAAAACCAAAACCAAACCCAAAAAGAAAAAAACAGAAAAAAAAAACAAACAGATTGATTTTATTTATATAGTTGTCTTTAAGATCTCGTGGATTGCAGACAGAATGAATGAATCAAAGACAATGAAAAAATGAAATGAGTAGAAGCCAATTAGAGGATTTGGGATTGCGTAGGTTTTGCGTGAAGAGAAGCTAGACTTGCTGTAGCAGTAGGCTTCCTGTGTGCTCTACATAGGAGATACCAGGTGTTCCCCCTCTTTACCTGGTGAGCACAGTAGTCATTAGGCTTAAAGGGCAACGATAGGCTCTTTTACCTGGAGTGCCTATAATGCAAGAAAGATACTTCCATAGAGTCCCTTTTACTTGTTTTTAAATACCCCCAAGTGCAATTCTGCCGCGCACAACACCCTGTTCAAGGATGATCTAGAGCAATGGTTCCCAAACTGAGCCCAGGGGCCCAGAAGCCACTCCAAGTGAACTCGCAGGATCCCCACGGGAGAACTTTAATTGTCGAGGAAAGCACAGCGCCATCTGTTGGACATCACGCCAACTACTATTATTAGTTGCTCAGACCCGGCACTTTAATAAATGGAATTGCTAGTGCTTCTTTTGGCTTAGGGACATGGTAAAAATTAACTGAGACTCTGAAAATCTCCAACCAAGAAAGTCTGGAAACCTCTGAACAAGGGTTGAGACTTCCGAAAGATCACAACTGACAAAGGAGCTAGAACAAAAACAAAACTCAAGCATTCCACCTTTCTACTTATTGCTTACAGACTCTGCTTTGTTCTCAGCTGTGTAAGCAAAGGCAGATATCCGTGGTTTGGAGCCAGGCTCCATCTTCAATGCCTGTTATCACTTTACTGCTACTTGACTGGTTATGAACATTTTCCATGTATACCTTAGTAACTATATGTATAGGTAGATAATATTTATCTGTGTATGTGCATATACGGTTTTTTTTTTTTTTTTTCCCAGAGACATTTTCTTAAAAGTTATCTTTAAAAGCTAAATGCATGGGTTTCATGCTACAGAATGCATTAGAGATGAAGCTGTGGCATTCTCAAATTCTAATTCAGGTCCATCATGGTGAGAGGTATGGTATGGAATCAGTCTCATCCTAGATGTTGTAACCTCTGTCAACTTTCAAGCTCTTTGATGACGTATTAGCCCATTTATAAAACAAAAAAAATTGGAGGTGTTATTGAGCTTTTGTGCTTATAAAATATTCTAAGATGCTCAGATAACAGATGTGACCCACAGGAAATGCCAAGCATGAAACGGTCCCGAAAACAGATCCCCTTTCGAAGTGACGGAAATTTGATCATTGAAAACTCCCTTGATAAGAATTCTGTTCTCATCACTTGTACCTCTTCTTTGACATTTGTTCCATTTTTTTTTTTAAACAGTACCTTGAAATTGGCTGATATTCACAACCTGCAAGGGGGTCATTGAGAAATTTTTTAAGGGAGACCTGCACAAATATAATTTCTTTTCCACCAGACCTGCACAAATATAATTTCTTTTCATGTATGTGTGTGTATCTCCTCCCTTTCAGTATCTGTTCGTCATAGAAATAGGTGTTAGGAAAATAACTGTCTTAAATTCACTACAGTTCTATTTTGGTCTGCCATGCTCCCTTATTTTGGAATGTTTTCTAGGCAGTATATGGTAATGCAAAGAGATCAAATTAAATCTCCCTACCTAATTCACACAAGCCTTTATAATAACATGCTTTCATAACATGCTCATGCTTAGGTGACATCCACCGGCTAAGCCATTATTTGAGGTAACTTTGGAGGAGGATCTTACACATGTTTTTCATAAACAACACTTTTCCTGATAAAATAAAAAGATCCTCAATCCTAGCAAACAGAGATAAGCACTGCTGAAATATTGGCATGCTTCTCTCTAGCCTCTTTATGCACATTTTTTTTGTTTAGCTCCTTTTGTGTCAGAGGTTCTTTTGATAACTGATTACTATTCACTCCAAGTCAATCACTTAATACTTAACACCTCTCTTTTCACACAAACCTGTTTAAAAGGCCAATTTAAAATAATTTTATGTACAAGTTAAACTGAAATTGAGGTACATATTTAAATATATTATTTTTTAAATTTCCATCTGTTATGTTATATCATTTTATGATTACTGACTTGGTAATTAATTCTAAAGCTCATATCACCAGCTATTCATATTGCAAAACTTTAAAATGGATTTTGAGCTGCCTAAATTTGATCAGCTGTTTGAATCATTAGTACTGATGTGCTTCTCCACGGGATAACTGTGCTAACTCATGAAGCAAGCTCACAAAATCACACTCAGTTCATGAATCCTTATTGGTTTCATCTGGGACAGGGAGTGTTTCCCCATTCCCAACTAAAAAATATTTTAAGTCCTCTGGCTTATTAAATCACAACATGGATTCATACATAGAATGAATATTATTTCAGAGCTAGTCCTAGATAAAATTCATTAAGTTAGATTGTCTTCTGCTCAAAATTGTTTGAGTCTTTTTTCTTTCTTTCCTGTGGCCCAGGTGATAAAAATCTAATGTTGCTGCTTATAGTCTGAGGAATGCATCTCTCATGCCCTATTGAGTTACCCTTTTCAGGCAAGGCTTGTGCTTTGGACCTTTTCTGAACATCATTCCTTCTATCCACAATCACCAGCCAGTGGTGGGTCTCCTGCGCGCTGAGCGACTACACTGCTAATCTTCTTGCATTTTGCTAAAATGCAAATCATTGATAAATATTTCATGAGAAGTTGGCAGACAAGATGGCGTACAAAGAGCCTGAGCTCACCTCCTCTCAAGAACACACCTAAATCACAACATCCTGCAGAACAACACTTGATGATAAAGACTGGAATGCCCCAGAAAAGATCCTCTACAACTAAAGACATAAAGAAGAAGCCTCAATGAGATGAGTAGGAGGCAAACTCTTGATATAATCAAGTCCCATACCCCCGGGGTGGATTACCCACAAACTGAGGTCATTGCAGAGTTTCTCCCACAGGAGTAAGACTTCTCAGCTCCACATCAGGTTTCAGCCTGGGCATCCGACACTGAGAAGTTGAGCCCCTAGAGCACTTGGCTTAGAAGGCCAGTTTGGGTTGACTGCAGGAGCTCTGCAAGACTGGGGGAAATAGAGACTTCACTCTTAAAGGATACACACAAAATTTCACATGCATGAGACCCAGGGCAAAAGCAGTAATTTGATAGGAGCTTGGACCAGGCCTACCTGCTGGTCTTGAAGAGTCTCTTAGAGAGGTCAGGGGGAGGTAGGATGGCTGTGGCTCACCCTGGGATTGGTAGACACCAGACAGTTAGCTGCTTGAACACTCCTGGAGGCTGATACCATTGCTCTTTAGCAACAAGACCTAGCATCACTGAATAGCCTGCAGCTGCTAGTGCTGGGATGCCTCAGGCCAAACAACTAACTGGGTGGGGACACAGCCCCACCCATCTGCAGACAGGCTGCCTAAAGACTAAAGGGCCCACAGCTGCCTCTAGACAGGGCCCAGCCCACCAGAGGGCCAGGACCCAGCTCAACCCACCAGTGGGCAGGCGCCAGAAACAAGATCCCACAATGTAGGCCTGACCTTCCTCTGGGACCAGCTGGGCTCTGGCTCTGCCCATTAGCAGGCCAACACAAGCTTCCGGTCTCCCCAGGCCCCATAGCCAGCTGTGTCTGGAACCAACCTCTGCCACCAATGATCTGAAATGAGCTCTAAGATCCCTGGGCCCTGCAGTCAGACTCAAGGAACCATCTCTACCTGCCAATAGTCTGGTCCTAACTTCAGGATCTGGCTTCACATGCCAGTGGGGGTGGGAAACAGCCCCAGAGTCTTTGAGATCCTGACTCCACCCACCAGTTAGCCAGCACCAACCCCAGAGGGTTTCCTACCATTCTGCAACCAGCCACCTTGTGACCAGATCATACTAACCAGCAGCCACAACCAACAGAGCTGGGGTCCAACAAAACCCATTAGACCACCCACACAGAAGGACTATGCAGCCCTCTTAGTGGAAATTCCTAGAGCATACAGCTTGGGTGAGGAAAGGGGGGTGCACTGCAGGGACACACATGACACCTCCTATAGAGGGCCATTTCCCTAAGGTCAAGAAACATAACTAAATCTAGCATACACATAAAAATACAAATAGCAACTTAGACAGAATAAGGTGGCACAAAAACATGTTCCAGATGAAGGGGAACAAGATAAAGCCCTAGAAGAAGAACTAAGTGAAATGGAGATAGGCAATCTATCAGAGAAAGGGTTCAGAGTAGTGATCATAAAGGTGATGAAAGAACTTGAGGGAAGAAAGAATGCTTTATGAGTCATATCTCTCAGATATGTCTCCTTTTAATTAAAAGAATCCAGGAACCTAATCCCTAAAACAGATTGTTTAGGGTATAAACTCTAGGCAATAAGGAATGTAGTAAGTATTTTTAGGGGGAGTGGGAGAGAGAAAGCTATACCCATGTGACACTGGGTTTCCAATATGGCTCTTTGGGGTCCAATTCTCAGAGGATGACTTTGACATGAGAATCTGTGGGCAAGGGATTTGTTAAGGCAGTATTTTTAGGAGAAGGCATAGAATTGTAGAGGAAGCCAGACAAGGAGGGGGAAGAAGCTAATCAAGGGAGCTCTTGCAGATCAAGTCATAGCCCTCACCTAATCCCATAGGTAGTAGTACAGGGAGTTTGTCTTGTCTTGAGGGAAAGGAGCTGAGCTTACATCCTTCCACACCAGTTAGTCGTTGGCTGCAGGCTGCCCTGTGGGGTTTATAAGCTCCCTGGCACTTCTAGCTCTATGCAGGAGTAGCCAAAGGGGCTCCAGTAACCCAAAGGTGGTCCTCTGAAGATTGCAGCTATGAGCTAGTCAAAGCACAACATATAGAAGTGGAGCAAGGGGCTCATAAGAAGATCCAAGGTGATGTGGGTGGAGCACTGTCTATATCCACTGTAATCACATAAACTTGAATAGGAGCACAGTGGGTGACCAATGTCTATGCAGTCAGGCCTTGGGCAGTGGAGCCTTCTTCCCAGGAGTAATCACAATACAAGCTCAAGATGTGGAATAATGTAAGTACCCCAGAAGTATTTCTAATACTTTCTCCCAGTCAGCAGACTCTTTAAAAAGATAAGTTGATCTCTGAGGATCATTTTGCTTGCTTTTTAGCCTCGTATAAATGAATCATACAATATGTATTCTTCTGTGTCAGGCTTTTTCATTCAACTTACTATGAGATTCATCTATGTTGTAGCATCTAATGTCAGTTCTTTTTCTTCATTGCTCTGGAGTATTCCATTGTACTGCTGTTTCATGATTTACTTGAGCACCGATGGACAACTGGATTGTTTCCAGTTTGGTGCTATTATAAGTAATGCTGTTATAAATCTCTTGTAAGTGTATTTTGAAGCCCCAATATTTGCATTTCTGGGAGGTATGCTGGATAAATACCTGAGAGTAGAGTTTGATTGCATGGGCTATGCATATATTAAGCTTTCAAAGATAGTGCCATATAGTTTCCCAAAGTGATTGTGTCATTTTAACTCTCACTTGCAATTTATAACTGCAGTTTCTCTACATCCTGAAAAATACTTGGTAGTCTCGATCTGTAAACTTTAGCCATTCTGAGTGTGTTGTTTTTTTATTTGTTTATTTTTATTTATTTTTTAAATTATAGTTGACCTAGTGTTGTGTCAACTTCTGTTATACAGCACAGTGACCAGTAATACATATATTTATATATACATTCTTTTTCTCATACTATCTTCCACCATGTTCTATCCCAAGAGATTAGACATAGCTTCTTGTGCTATATATACATGGTTGTTTTTTAAACTCATTAAATTGAAAACTCACAAATAAAATTTTTGCAGAAATTTTCCTCAAATCTAGGAAATCCATTTAGAGAAATGCTGCTATTGGTGAATAACTACTCTTCCTACACATAAAATGAATGCTAAATATTGCTGTTTTTTTTTTTTTTTTTTCTTTTTCTTTTTATGGCCATACCTGCAGCAAATGGAAGTTTCTTGGCTAGGGGTTGAACTGGAGCTGTAGCTACGGCCTGTGCTACAGCCACAGCAATTCAGGATCAAAGCTACATCTTCTACCTACACTGCAGCTTGTGGCAACGCTAGATCCTTAACCCACTGAGTGAGGCCAGGGATTGAATCAGCATCCTCACAGAGACAATGCTGCATCCTTAATCTGCTGAACCACACGGGGAACTCCTACTATTTATTTATTCAACTCATAAACTTGTTTTGTAAATTTTAAAGTCATAATATGTACTTGATTTAACCAAATCTCTCTTATATCGCTCATTCCTAGACATCAAGACCTGTGTCTGTTTGAATTTGCTCCATATAGAGCATATTTTAATGTATACTACTGAACACATTTTTTACCCAATTTTTTTTTTTTTTTTTTTTTGTCTCTTTGCCATTTCTTGGGCCGCTCCCATGGCATATGGAGGTTCCCAGGCTAGGGGTAGAATTGGAGCCACAGCTATAGGCCTACGCCAGAGCCTCAGCAATGCGGGATCCGAGCTGGGTCTACAAACTACACCACAGCTCACGGCAACACCGGATTCCTAACCCACTGAGTAAGGCCAGGGATTGAACCTGCAACCTCATGGTTCCTAGTTGGATTCGTTAACCACTGAGCCACGATGGGAACTCCTACCCAAAATATTTTATGTTGGCTAGTCTTCAGCCTAAAATTTTCTATCTCCAGTTTAAGATAGAGGCCCCCTGGTAGAAATATGTGGAAATACTTTGACATCTATATGAATGTAAAGAATTATAAATGAGTTATTTTAGTGTGAACTGGGGAAAAACACATTATCATTGAAGATGTATAAGACTATAAAAAATTTATATTTTTCTGTAGGCTGAAACCAGATAGCAAGCAGGAGGGAGGTGGCTCTCTGATGCTGGACTATAATTTCAGAAGACTTCGAGCATTGTGTCCTTCAGATATCAGTGTCACTCTGTATCATTTTACTGGTATGACTTTATCTTTTTAAGTGTTTAAGACTTCTGTTGTAGCCAATTGATTGTTTTCAATTTAGAATCAAATGGCCTTTATAGATGGCGCCCCAATCCCCACATCATTCAGTCACATGATCTGTATATTATTTTTCTCCTTGCAAAACTGAAAAAATCTTAAAAAAGAAAAGATAATGCTTTTTATTAAATGCTGCCTCCACAAGTGGTATATAATTCTGCAAAGCATCTTACCTTAGTCCTTAGAGCCAACATTTTTCTTATCAGTTAATGCCTTATCAGAGAATTGTAGAATCAGCCATAGAGTAAATCACTGGGAATAGGTGGCTGAAAGAGAGAAAAACAAGGATAATAGAGAATTGTGTGAAGGGAGATGAATGCTACTCACAAATCTCTGTCTCTCTGTCTCTGTCTCTCTCTCTCACACACACACAGAATAATTTCCTCACTACTTTACCAAAGCCTGGTCTTACTCATTTTAGGATGAATGAGATCGGTGTGGCTTCTCTCTGTAGGATGCTGTGAGAAGATCAGTGGTCCGGTAAGATCTGTTAATTTCCAATACCTACTTCATGGAGCCACAGTGACTACACAGGAATGGTATCTTGGCCATCTTGTAGCCATTTTCTCTTTCCCAAATGGGAGCACTGGGGCTCAGAAAAGGGTCAAGAATAACCCCAATATCACACAAAATATTTTGCATCTCTCTCTCTCCTCACCAGTTTCCACTGTTTTCTATTAATAGGAAAGTCAGAATTCTCTCTTCCAAAAGCCTTTGTGGTTTTAGATTTCTGTGTCCTTGTTCACAAATTCTCCTCACTTCCAACAACTGGGGTCACAATGGGGATTGCCAACATCTTGATGAGGCATATGGGGGTCACTTTCTAGTGGGAAGATTTATGTGTTCAATTACTCTAGTGCACAGTCAATACATTCAAGAAAAGTATGAACCAAAATATGCCCTACTATTGTTCTGTGACTGTTGTAATTGCTGGAACTCTATTAAAATACATGAAAATCACAGAAAATATTTTAACAGGTAGTAAATCCATTATACACCCTAAGTAAAAAAGTTGAACTCAGAAGATCAGAAATTTTGAGATTTTTTTTGTTGTTGTTGGTAAAGAGCCGGTAGGAGGATCCTGATGGAGAAATCAGCAGAGAGAGAGAGTTGTAACATAAAGGCTGTTGCTGGAGAAGGAAGGCTTTACATTGTCTTAGCATTTCCTAAAGAAGTTAGAACAACTGTGCTCAGGTTGAACAAATCAAAGAGAGGGAGGGGCCCCTGGGAGCAGTTAAGACAATTAATTAAAGACTTCATTTGGACAGTCTGGGCCAGCTAGCTTGCTCCTCACCCTCACCCTCCACCTTCTGTACAAAAGCAGTTGGCAGCAGCAGTATTTGCACCAGGATATACCCTGGAGGATTGTTTCCTATAGAAATGAGTTACTTTTCTAGAAGAGTCCTTGTATGAAGAATGGGGCTAGCGATGAAGGGAAGCACAGCCTGAGCTAACTGGAACTTCACCTTCACAGCAAAGAGGATCCACAGGACAAATTTGAGGATAGGGCACTCTGAAATGGGAATTCCAACACAGGCTACTGCCATGGTGCACATTGGACCAGGTAACATACAACAACTAGCAGGGCTGGGGAGCCCCAGACCCTAAATGTAAGTTATTTGTATACCATGCAAAATTTCCCATGCTGATCCTCCTCCCAAAGATCTAAGGAAACTACTATATTTGGAATTTAATGGGGTTTTTTGTTTGTTTGCTTTTTAGGGCTGCACCCATAGCATATGGAGGTTCCCAGGCTAGGAGTCCAATTGGAGCTACAGCTGCCAGCCTACACCACAGCCACAGCAACACCAGATCTGAGCCATGTCTGCTACCTACACCACAGCTCATGGCAACACCAAATCCTTAACCCACAAAGCAAGGCCAGGGATCGAACCTGCATTTTCATGGATCCTAGTTGGGTTTGTTAACCACTGAGCCACAATGAGAATGCCCCAAAAATCCTGTTTGATAAAGATGCACAACCATAAATATAAATAGCAATCCCAAACTGTAAGCTAATTGAAGAAACTTAAACATGATAATGAGTCATTCAAAATATGGAAAAGATACAAAAAATTTCTGAGTAGCATGAATAGAAAAACACTACCCACATTTAGACATACCCTAAAGTAGTCTCAGAATACCGAACATAAACATAAAATCCTAAGGGTTTCTCAGAAGAAAAAATTAGAGTGACTATGAGAGAGTTCTCTCCCAATTAAAATCAGAAACACTGGATGCAAATTGACAACGGAGAAATATTATCAAAGTTGTGAAAGAAAAAAACAATTATTAATCTGGAGTTCCTTACCCAGCCAAATCCACTCATGTGGGAGAGCAAAATAAATATTTACAATTTTAGATATGCAAAGACTTAAAAAGTCTACTAACTATGAATCATTTCTAAAAAATTTACCAAAGAACACAGTTCAATAAAACTGAATAAATCCAAGATGAAGATGTGGGATATGCAACAATGGTGGCCAAATAAGGCAGTAAAATGAAATAACATGTCATAACACTGTGCAAAGGGAAAAAAAAACCCCTGAAATTAAAAACACTGTTTCATCATGACAGACGAATGTAGTCTGGGGACAGGGATGTGGTGTCTTTGGGGGCAGATATAGACAACTAAAGTTATTCATCTAGGAGTTCCCATTGTGGCACAGTGGTTAATGAATCTGACTAGGAACCATAAGGTTGTGGGTTCAATCCCTGGCATTGCTCAGAGGGTTAGGGATCCGGCTACAGCTCCGATTAGACCCCTATCCTGGGAACCTCCATATGCCATGGGAGCGGCCCTAGAAAAGGCAAAAAGACAAAAAAAAAAAAAAAAGGTATTCATCTATTAATTGCTAGTATAATTAGTTTTTAATAGGGCAGAAAACAATGTCTGAACAAAGCCTCTGAAAGCCCAGAGGATTCTGAGAAAAGTTTTCAGAGTAGGGGACATTTGAATTCAGTCCTTAATGAAGAGGTTTTTGTCAAGTAACAAAGTTGCAGTAGAAGGATATTCTGAGCAAGTATCTACCTGTACAAAGTTTGCAGGGCTATGCAAGGCCTGACTTATTGGAGAGAGAATAAGTTTGGTGATGATAGAGAGTGTGTGGTCTGAAATGTACCTGGAAAATAAGGTTTTAAAGTTTCTTTCTTCTCTAAAGGGCCAGGTGATGATCTGAGTGGACTTATCTTACTTTCTTAACTACCTTCTTTCTTCTGCTTTTGCTCCATGACTCATCATTTGCCCTGGAAAATAAGGCTTAGCACATGACAACCTGCTAGAAATTTCATGTTCTTTCTGAATTAAGTATGATATCTTGCTTCCAAAATCATTGTGCATATCTTACACAAACAGTACAATGAGTCATATGCTTTTAAAACTAGGTGGTTAAGAAGTGATACAAAAAGTTTATAATATTTCAAACTCTCAAGAAACAGACTTTGTGATAGTACATATGATCCTCATAATGGGTTGTTGTGAAATAAATATGATCAATAGGCAACTCTGATACAGATCAGACTACTGACCAGCATGACCAAGAAACCATGGCAGATGCCCTGAAACATTCAATACAGGCTTCATGTTCTTACAAAGAAGTTTGCCTTTACTGGAAATGACTCATCTTAATCAGTAAATTATTCTAGTTCTTAATATTCCATCATCTAAGATTATTTGTGGACATGAATAAGCCTACATTGCACACAGACACTTGGGAAAACACTTAAGAAAGGTTCATGTTCCATTCTAGAGTCTACTCAGGACCAGAAGATTGCTAACTGCAACATGAAGCCAAAAATTGCAATCACCTTACAAAGAACTTATTTTGGGAGTTCCTGTTGTGTCTCAGCAAACCCAACTAGTATCCTTGAGATGCAGGTTTGATCCCTGGCCCCACTCAGTGGGTTAAGGACCCAGCATTGCTGAGAGCTGGGGTATAGGTTGAGACATGGCTCGGATTCCGTGTTGCCTTGGCTATGGTATAGGCCTGCCGCTGCAGCTCTGATTCAACCCCTAGCCTGGGAATTTCCATATGCTGCAGGTGTGGCCCTAAAAAGAAAAAGGAAAAAAAAATAGAACTTATTTTTTGCTGAAATGGAAGTTAGAACAAAGAGAACATATATAAATTACTAAATATGTAAATGCATTTTACATAAGTATAGGGGTGAGCAGAAAAAGTAGTAAGAAAGCATTTATCAAGTTTTATAATGATAAAAAGGCTAAATGATGGGTGTTAAAGTGCCAAGTTTAATCATTTCTTGAGGTCTAAGTCAAAAGAAAAGGGATTTTGGCAAAGTAAAACTTTTTCTGACATTGAAAGTACAGAAAACAATTGGTTTCCTTATGGAGATGTTCTAATCAAATATATTTTTTGAAAAATTAAAAATACCCTCGATATGAACATAATACTACAGTCTCACTGACATCTATATTGTATGAAACTTACAAGTCACATGCAGACTTTATTTAAAATTATATCCTGTTTTCTTAAAAAAATGAGAAGCTTGTTAAATCAATTACTAATGCTTAGCATAAAATTAGACATGTGTTTCAGTTACGACGAATGAAATAAAGTTTTTATGCGTTATTTGGTATGACTGGTGGGTTATTTTTTGGGTCTGGAAACTTTCAAAAATTTTCTCATATAGATTGATGGCAACTGCTTCTTTATATTATGCTATTTCAGCTTACAAAGACTTTTATAGGAACACTAATTTCTGATAGCAGGGGAAACATGTATACATTTTAAATTGGATTCCATAGAGAATATTTGCAGGTACAAGTGAATTGAGCAGAAAATGTTATTAAAACATTTCCCCAAAACAACCAAGCATTAAATGAAAAAGTCTTATTTGCTTTTTTACGCCATCATAGAACTTAGGTTCTGTTTTTGTCATAAATTGTAATTGGAAAAGACTGTGGTCATACAAACCCACTGCATGGGTATTTGCTTCCACCCTGAGATGGGATTCTTCTATTTTTTTGGCTGTTCCATAGCATATGGAGCTCCTGGGTCAGCAATCCTTTAATTGCAGGATTAATGCTGGATCCTTTAACCCACTGTGCCAGATCGGGGATCAAACTTATGTCCTGGCACTGCAGAGATGCCATCAATCCTGTTGCTCCACAGTGGCAACTCCAAGACGGGGTTCTTCTAGAAGTAAGATAAACCTGAAGCATCTCAATAGCATCTTACACACATAGCGGGCCCTTCCTGGAGTTTCTCTGGGCAATCCAGGTTTCCTAGTTGCACTCCAGGGTTGTAAGAAACTATTTGAAACTGTCCAAGCATGAAGCAGTGAGACAGAAGATAGATTAAACCACTAGCAGAGGTCAGTGTTCTACTGGAAGAAGCCCCTAATCTGAGAACCATGAATAAGAATTCTCACTGTTCCCCAGAGGTGAGAATTAAGCTGGCAGCAGCAACAGGCTGGGATCTACCTGGTAATTTTCCACCAGTTACATTCCCTTTATTTACCTATTTATTTTTGTCTTTTCATCTTTTTTTTAAGGGCCACGCCCACAGCACATGGAGGTTCCCAGGCTAGGGGTCTAATCAGAGCTGTAGCTGCTGGCCTACACCAGAGCCACAGCAACACCAGATCCCAGCCATGTCTGCGACCTACACCACGGCTCATGGCAATGCCAGATCCTTGACCCGTTGATCGGGGTTAGGGATTGAACCCACAGCTCATGGTTCTAGTAGGATTTGTTTCCGCTGCACCACAACAGGAACTCCAGCTACACTCCCTTTAAAAGCTTACATATGTTTTAAAGTAAAGCGCTTCATCATCTGAGGAGCAGAGTGTTTTCCTGTTTTCTTCAATCACTTAAAATAGTCTCTCAAACTTTGTCTAGATGCTCATGTTGCAACAGGAGAAAGGGTGGGGGAAAAAATGTAATTGTAATGAATACATGACCCCCTTGCTGTACAGTGGGAAAATAAAAAAAATTATTTAAAAAAATAGTCTCTCAATAAAGGTAGTACACCAAATGCTTTTGCTGGTATCTGTAAAATGGATGAAAGGGTTAGGAGTCTACCACAATTTTGATGAATATCGAATTGTGTCTGACATCGATCATATGAGGTTACAAGGCTCCAACCTTAGGTGACTTACAAAACGCTGCTTTGTAAGTGACGAATCTAAAACCTGGAGGGTAATGGAGGTTGATTGTTCTCTGTCTAGCATTTGATGACATGTTTTAAAGAACTCAACTACAAATAGGCTATCAGCCAGAGAGTTATCTGTTGCCTGTTTTGTTTTCTTTAGAATGTCCTGTCTATTCAAGTTCCCTTTTTGAAAAACATCTAAAAATGTAAGACTGGGAAGGACTTGGAGAGAACTTGTTCCTTCAAGGCTTCTCAGACTGATGCATATTCCCAGAACTTACTTCACATTTTGCCTGATCACATTTTGTCATACATGTAATACCATATATAGTTTGAACCTTTCTTCTGAGCAAAAGACTTGAAATTCCTTAAGGTTTAAGGAGCTTCATTTTCTATCCTGTTAATTCTCTCTCTCACCTTTATTCCTTCATGCTGTTTTAATTATGTAATATTAAAAGTAAGGAAATAGTCTATTTGTCATCCATGGCTTAGAGAATCAACAAGGCTATCAAGAAAATAATAGTTATCTTTCAAGGAAATTCCAAGAAAACAAAGATTTTCCTGATATTTTCCAATTGTTATTGTAATGCCTATGCATTATATTACATGTATCATTAAGTATATTGAAAGGCCCTTTGTGCACCCGCAGTCTTTCCTGTAACATTGCTGTTAGAGGTAAATATAAGAGTGTTATGAACAGTGTTCTTTTGCATTTGATGATGAGGTAAATTCAAGGCTCTTATGAAAATAATGATCTCATCCAAAGAATACTGTCCTGAATTAAAAGACAAAACATGTTTTGTGAAAAACTATTCTATTTAGATTTCTTTGACTTAAGGGAGAGTGTAAAAATAATTTTTTATGCATGAAAATTAGACCTTTTAAAGAAAATAATACTTTAAAAATTATCTTTGCTATTCTGGAAACTGTTTATCATAAAAATTAACACCTGCCTACTGTATAAAATAGAAAAACAGAATGAAGATGTGACATACAGTCCTACCTCCCAGAGATAATCCCCTGTAACATCTCAGAACAGATTCTTTCAAATGTCTTTTTCACAACACACACAAAAATAGAAAAATGTGTATATGTATACATCAGTATGTGACTTATGTGAACACATGTATTCATATAATTATGTATAGAATACTAAACATACTATTTAATAATCTACCTTTTTAAAAAAAAAAACTTATTTATATTTAACAATACACTGTGTGGAGTTGCCATCATGGCTCAATGGTAAAAACCTGGCTAGTATCCATGAGGTTGTAGGTTTGATCCCTGGCTCTGCTCAATGGGTTAAGGATCTGGAGTTGCCATGAGCCGTGGTGTAAGTCACAGACATGGCTTGGATCCTGCGTTTCTGCGGCGATGGCATAGGCCAGCAGCTGCAGCTCTGATTTGACCCCTAGTTTGGGAACTTCCATATTTCACAGGTACAGCCATAAAAAGCAAAAATACAAAAACACAATACACTGTGAAAAAAATGTTTAAAACCATATTTGAAAACCATACCAACAACTGGGGTGAAATTTTTAAAGTTATTCCAAATACAACCCAGTAAAATACCATTATAACATAATTTTATTTAATTATATCATCAAAAATTGATAAAATGTGAAGAATTTTACAAATGGATATTTATTTATTTATTCATTTCTTTTTGTCATTAAGAAAGAGAGGCCCATCCACAGCTTCCTAGAAAGGAAATGGGCCTATTATTCAGGAATCCTAAGTAGTAATTCTAGAACAGAAAATAGATGTGTAATGGAAATAAATTGCCTATACTTATTCCCTTCAACTTAAATATATATATTATATATAAATATTAATAATATTTAATTAATATTAATAGGACATCCTCAAGTCTTGCTCATCTATAAAACCAACCTAAAAATCTCCACTGTACTCTTGCTCTGTGCTGTAAGGTCCTGTGTTAGAATGAGACATTTTTTAATTGCCAAGGTTTTTTTTGAAGAACTAGTCTAAAATATTGTTTACACTTACCCATCTCCCATTCTTTCTCTCATCCTATTCAGTAAAATTAAACAGATGCTTGTACATTCTCTACAGTTTTCTTTTTTTTTGCTCTTTTTTTAGGGCCACACCCATGGCATATGGAAATTCCCAGACTAGGGGTCTAATTGGAGCTACAGTCACTGGCCTACACCACAGCCACATCAATGAGGGATCTGAGTCTCGTCTGTGACCTATACCATGGCTCAGGGCAATGCCTGATCCTTAACCCACTGAGCAAGGCCAGGGACTGAACCCCCATCCTTGTGGATACTAGTTGGAGTCATTTCTGCTGCTCCATAATGAGAACTTCCTCTCTACAATTTTTTAAAGTGCTGATTACAACTTTCCTAAAGAAACGCTCTTCAGCCTTGATTTCCATGTTACTGTTCTTAGCCTTCTTACCTCTTTGACTAATTTTGTTTCCATTTTGTCTTCTCTTTCATCTCTTAGCCTTTGAGTTTCTCAAAATTCTATACTTTCTTTTCCTTGAATCAACATATTCCTTCTCCTTCTTCTTCTTGCCACTCTCATGGCATATGGAAATTCCCGGGCAAGGGATCAAACCCATGCCACAACAGTGACCCAAGCTGGTGCAGTGACAACACTGAATCCTTACACTGCTGTGCCACAAAGGAACGCCTGGTTCTACATATTCTTGGATTAATTTATCTACTACATGTCTTCAACTGTTTATTTGACAATGACATATACTTATGTGTATATCTTTAAGTCAGATCACTCTTCTGAATTATAAACCCACATATAAAATGGTCAGCAGTAAAACAAAAATAATGATTTTTAAAATAGCCAATAATTGCTGAGTTGACTCTACATCCCTGTTCCAAACTTAGTGGCACAAACAACAACTGGTTTTCATGCCAGCCAACTCTGCAGGTGAAGAATTCAGATAGGGTAAAGTGAGGATTGCTTGTCTCTGCTCCATGATGTCTGGGGCCTCAGCTGGAACACACAAAGAGCTGTAGGTGACTCAGACGACAGGCAGTAGAGGCATCTGGAAGCTCCTTTACTCAGATGCCTCATGGGATGGCTGTAGTGACTCAAAGACTGCTCTTTGCTGGGGTGTGGACTAGAGTTAACATAGAACCACTCCATGTGGTTTGGGCTTTTCCCTGTACACTACCCAGTTTCTGAAAGATTTGTATCCCTATTTTAATATATAATGTCCTAAGTGGGCACATCTGGAGTGTAGACAGACAAAACAGAGCAGGAGTGTTTTTCTCTGGATCTTGATGTCATCAGCTGTGAAGACTCAAATAGCTGGGATGACTTGAGTAGCTAGGGGCTAGAATGCTCTGGAGGCTTCTTACATCACATATCTAGCATCTTGGCAAGAATGACTGGAAAGCTAGGTTCAGTGGGGGTTGTTGACCAGAATGCTTACATGTATCCTGAAGAAGCACTGGCTTCTTCGCAGTGTGGTAGCTTGTGCCTAAGTGGAAGCATTCCCAGGTGGAGGCACAAGACAGTGTTGCAAGAGAACTAAGCAGAATTAGTACATCCTTTTACATCCTAGACTCTGCAGTCATAAGCTTCATTTCCTCTGTATTCTATTGGTTACAGACTCCAGACTATAAGAAATAAATGTGTTTTTTTGTTTGTTTGTTTTAAGACATGTAGTCTATGGTATTTTGTTACAGAAGCCTTAATGGACTAAGACAAGTGACAATTTAAAAGTGGCTGTTGGTAATCATCAGACAAAAACTCTAAAAGAATTGTAAGAACTATGGAATTTGGAGCTAATTAGGGTAGCAAAAAATATCAATAGCTTCAGATGGCATCTTTGCATATGATAAGAGCACAAATGTTGTTTATATGAATGCTACAAAGTAAGGAAAAGGACAACTTATGTTTGATATATACTCCTTTAAAAGGCATGAAAATATTGAAAATATTGTAAGTACCCATTAAAATATTAAAATAAAAGCAAGGTGTGGTGTTTAATAGGATGAGCTATAAACTGGGGAAAATTCAAGTATATTGAAATACCTTCTTTCCTGACATTACGAAAGATGAAGCCTTAAGTAGAGTTATTTAGAAGCTACTAGATGCCCAACATCTTGCTTGTTCTGTTTATCTTAAGATGGGATACAAAAGGATCTACTTTTAAGAAAGGAAGCCAAAGGAACATGTAGGAAATTTGTAGAGAATAACAGAAAACTGTACAATTAAATACCCAGAGAGGAGGAAAAAAGAAAGTGATTCCTCTTATTGGCAGGATTTAAGGGTGCTTTTTTAAGGAGGTATAACTAGAGGATGGATCAATCTGGATAAAAGGAGAGCTTCCTAGGAAGGCTGAGGAGGCCACAGAAATGCTGGCTGTGGGGTCAAGTGAAGTCAAATGGAAATCTTGAGAAGCTGTGGAAAATAGGGTCAGACAGATGTTATAGAGTACAATTAGGAAGGTCCAATGGCCTCTTGTCCTGATGTTTTACCTTTACTCATCATATCATTTATTTTGAAGAGAGATGGTAGGTATTGCTTGTTCTAGAGGTTTTAAAAAAATCTTTAATGATAGAATGCATTATCTAAAAAAATTTAAAGAAAAGCTGCTTTCTTTCAAATCAGCTTGACTTGACATAACATCCAACTCTAGATTCTCAAGTGTGTGTTGATATATAATTTGAAGTGTGAGATTGTGATTACCTGTATCCAATAAACATGCTACTTTCTTTCCTTTTATTTAAATGCCATGTCATCTTAAGATTTTTTACAATGGAACTCTTGTGGTAGAACATCTAACCACTGTGGAGATTCTGATGCCTTCTGTCAACTTCTCTATGGGCTTTTATATGATAGCAGCCACCGTGATTAAAGCCCAGGCTTGATGCAAAATTGCCTGCTTTTGAAGGCTGGCTCTGCCACATATTCTAAGGATGACCTTGGGAAAATCACATAAACTCTCTGATTCTCAGTTTCTTCATTTTAAACTAGGAATGGCAATAGTACCTACCTCAAAAGGTCCTTATGAGTATTAAATAAATTGATGCAGATAAAGCACTTAGGATTGTGTTTGGCACACAGTGAGTGTCACATAAGAGTTAATTATTACTATGACCTCTAACAGGGAGAAAAAATGTACACCTAATATTTAGTATAACTATACTCCCCATAGAAACTCATTACAAATTTTAGATTATTTCAAATTTGTCGTATTTTAATTGAGTCTTAGAATACCAATTTAGCTTTAAAAGGACCTTCAACACTTTTAACACAATCTCTCCTGTAATGCCATGGCAAAAGGTCTAGCATGGAGTGGGTTGTAGACTCTTCCCAACAAACACTTGCTGAGTGCATGACTGCCAAGGCAAAATACTACTGTTATAAGACAGACTCAGAGTTATTGTATGAAAAGTATTCTGGGTGCTTTGGGAACACAGAAGAGGTGGCTCTAAATCCAAGGTGGGTTCGAGGGAATCTATGAACAGCTAACCAGAGGCAATGACACTTAGCTGAGGCCTGAAATATGCATAGGACTTGGCCTGGTGAAGAAGATTAAAGGATCTAGACAGTTGATACTATGACACAATTTTGGGCCAAACTATTCAAAACTGGGAATTAGTTAATGAGAATCATTTTATTGATATTTATACTATAATGCATAATGGAATTTCACTTTATCACCTGTTATTTAAACTGATAAAAAATTATTCTAAATAGGTAGAAATTCCTAGTAATCAGATTAAAAAAATATATATATATTTAGCTGTTTGAAAAATCTAGCTATCTTTTACTCAGTGGTTATAATGTGTTGGCTTTATAATGAACTTTTTTAAAGAATTCCTTTTCAATAAATTCATTTTAATTCATCTAAGCCTCACAAGAAGAAAGTTCTCTTATTGTCCACATTGATAACTGAGTAAGTACCAGAGCCAGGATTTGAACTCAAGCCTGCTGAGTGTATCTCTAAATTACTACCCTCAATGAAGTTTGGTCTAGTTTCCTTTATATGTAATTTGAGGAAATGTTCAGGGAAATAACTCCTTTAATGATATTAATTTGGATTTTCATTCTGAGAATTTTTGTAAACTGTAAGCTGTAAAATGTAATTTATCAGTTTTATCAGTTTTCTTTTGACACTGCAAAGAGGAACCCATCACCAGATTTCTTGCTGGTCAGCACTGTTCTCCAACTAAAAGTGCTTTCACAGTTACATTTGCATTTGCTTTATCCCCTAGAGAGTATAGAAAATGACTTGAATAATGCATATTACTTTCTATACTCTTTCAACAGAAAGAGCTGCATACTTAATCATTAAAATGAATTCTGGGTATGGACTCAAAATTTTTTTAAAAAGGAAGAAAACTCTATTTGTAAATACCTGGAATAGTAGTCACCATCTAAATGTATTGTATGAATCCAAACACATATTAAAAAATCTGTTATTTGTCAAACCTTATCTTTCAAATAAAAATGTAGAGAACTCAAGTTTTTTCTCCTGTTAAAGCAGTTTCATTTTCAGGCTTACTTTGCAAAAGGGCTTGCATGCATGACGGCCATCTATGCTATGCCTTCCCTTAGATATTAAGAGATGTGAAGAGTAGGGCAGTGTCTCCCTTTATGTTCACCTCTAGCAAATACGACCATCACCCTCCATCATTCTAAAGATTTCCCCTTTTATACTTATTTTTTTCAAGACCTTCTGTTTGCATATATCTCCACTATTGACAGCACATCACAACATTGGAAACCATTAGGTTTCCATGAATGTCTTTTATTCTTTCCGTGAATGTCTTTTGTATTCTTCCAAATCAGAGGCTTTAACTGGCTCCACCAAGAAATAAAATAGAGGTCATTGCAGCAGCAGTGACTTTCAAGCTGTTTGCTAAATTTAGCTGTCCAATACTTTCTCCACTAATGAAAACTGCACTACGAATATAGAATGTTGGAACAGAACAGGAGCTTAAAGGTCATCGAGCCTAATCCCCTTATTTTTCTGAGGAAGGTTTGGAGATTTGCTTCAGGCCACAGAACTTGCTAATAGTGGGGATGGAACTTGAACTGAGATTTGCTCATCCCAAGGGCAATGCTGTCCTACCTCATAGATGCTCTGTCTCCTGTGATCAGCCTCACCTAACCAGATCTCACAGCATAAATATAGCTGAGATTATTGCTTGTGGCTTACCCTTCATGGCCTTCCATCAATTTGGCAGCTGGATGTGAAACAAGAAAAGTGTCTGAATTATAAGGTGCTACAAGAGAAACAAAATGATTCCATACCCAAACCCTGCCCCCAACTCTAAAAACTTCCTGCTTTCTGTTCATCAATAATAAATGGTCCATCCCTGCAATACTCAGAGGGAGCTTACATTGCACTTTTGAGCAGCCGGTTAGTAATGTACAGTGGATAGAGGCTTTCTTTCAAATCCCAGGGCAGCGGGTCCTTCATGGCTAGCATTGCATTTTCAATTAGCTGCTGAGTGAATGCTTGGCATGTGTATAGTAGTGAAGAGGCACACAATTATCTTATTGTTCCTTTCTGTATTGTGCTGAGAGGATCCAAGGGATTGGTGGGGGAACAGGCAAGCCAGGCATCACTGTGGATGGGAGTTACTCAGACCTCGGCATCTTTGCTCACTCGCTCTGGAATTACAGCTATTTTTTTACGAAGCATCTGTTTGGCTGGGTGGAGTGCGCCCGAGGAAACATCCCAGACACCACCTGGGGTTAGTCTTTCTGAACCCTTTACATCTCTAATTCTCATCATTACCATGGAGCCCAACAGTCCCAAAAAGATACAATTTGCTGTGCCTTTATTCCAGAGTCAGATTGCACCTGAAGCAGCTGAGCAGGTAAGTGGAACTGGGTGGGGACCAGCTCTTGTATATAAGTACTACAGACATACATATCTGTTATTAATTGAAAGCTTCTCTACCTTTTGAATTTGTCTAACTTGGTTATTCACCAGGATAAGTGAATAAGTTCAGTTATACCTGCATAGTATTTGAGTTGCACTGGGAGAACCAATGGCTAAAATGCAGGATTTCATGTACTACAAAATTAGCACCTGTTAAGGAAAAATGATTATATTAGCAATTTAGATTTGGATCCAAAAATATGTTTGCTTTTGCTTATTAAAATAACAGGTTCAACATTTAGAGAAATTTTTAAAAAAATTCTCAAAATTAGCAAGATTTCATTTTATTATTTATGAAATCAGAAGATTTATTTAGCAATGAAAGCATTAAATTTTGGAATAATTTCAGATTATAGACTAACTATTTTAATTTAATGCTTTTCATTGTGTACCCCAAAGCCATAATTATACGTAATATATGATGCATAGGATTGTAGATATATGTATAATTTAAAAAACATTTTATTCAGGTATTAAAAATAGTATTTTAACATAACCTGGATTTTTCCCCCCAAGTCTAATATATCTGTATATCTGTATTTCTATCACTCTCTTTCATGTGAGAGAACTTTACTGGATCACCTTTCTTATTCAGATTTACTTACACTCTTGATTCAATGGAGCCACTTAAAAGATCATTTGTGGTGAAATTACAACAGTGGGGAGGCAAAAACAAAGAAATTTACAGGGCCATCAACCTAATTCATTAATTTCTTAAAACCTAAATTACCCCTGAATTTTTTTCCAAATATGATATACAAAGTCTTAAAAATATTTATTGAAACTGAGCCTCTTAAATTCCTAGGATATTTTGATAATCTTAAGTAGATTCACCTAGACTTGGGTCAGATAAATACAACCTTGAACATGTGTCTATATTGCATGGAGTACTGGTTCTATCCTGGAGAAGATATCATTGGTAAAATTTATCCACTATCCTACTTTACTTATATATTTAATAAATCAAGGATATATTAGAAATTCTAATCAGAACACACTCTTGTAACTCTCAAGATAAAGAAAAAAAATCCCACACCAAATGTATTAGTTTTAAAGAATTATGTACTTTTGTAAGATCCATATTCATTATTTGTTAATTTATCTAAATATTATACTAGAAAATAAGAAAAGTTTATAGTATTAATTTAAATTAAAGACTAAATGAAAAATTTAACACCCATAGTTAAACTTCAGCTACTAGAAATTTGAGTTTTCTAAGCTTCTCTTACCCCATTTAGAAATAAGAATAATAGATCTTGAAAACACCATTAATTTATGAGGCTCCAAGAGAGCCACTAAAATTAGCAAGTCATCCCTATACCTTCACTCCTTATTAATATTTGGTGGCATCATTTGGTTATGCACAACTAGTTCTTTTCTGTGGAAATGTAGTTTTTTGATCAAAGAAAATGATACTAATATCTGACTGTTCTACTGTCTGGCTGTCTATTATTCAAAATAAAATTAGTGAATGCCTACTGTATGCTCCCCAGAAATTTGCTCTTTGTGCTGGGAAGAAATGATGATAGGACAGCTTTGCAAGGTATAGCATAACCTGAAGCAGTGCCTGACTCTCACTGACCTTAACTGGGCCTTTGTTGTTTATAGATCAGGAAAAGAAGACCTACACCAGCATCACTCGTGATTCTCAATGAACATAACCCCCCAGGTAAGGAAGCATGATGTCTTACATATTGAAGGAACAGAATAGAATTGTTTGAAGAATATCAAAGAGCATACCATTGCCAAAAGATTTCAATTCAGGATTTCAGTTAGCAATAATCTAATAAGCTAGTCAATAAAATGGATCACAAACAAAATAAAAAATAGATACTGCAGAAACTGCCTAGTTTTCCTCTAGAAAAGGTGATGATGTGCTAAGAACGTTTTGTTAGCATTGGCTGTCAGTTGTTCAGGTGTTTGTATAGAATCTCGTCCAATGCTTATTAATGAACCTGGTAGAAGGTTGTTTAATTAGGTTTCATAGCTCAAATTACAGCCCTAGAGATGCTTATATCTTTACAGAATAGGTTTTTTATATATCAAAGGTTGTCATGGAGTGGGCAAAGAGCCAGCATTGGCTACAGATTTGCTGCTGATGTCATCTCTGAATAATGCAACTGACAAGTAACCAGATCAATTTTCAGCACTGCCCATTTGAGAGCCATTCTGGAGTTGCATCCATTTGAGGTTTCATTCTCCATTTCCTGTAAAAAGTAAAGCTGCTTTATTATTCCTGATAAAGGACTATGATCTGAATATACAAATATTTACTTACTGAATGGGGGTGATTCTAATCTCATATTTAAGTGCTATTTCTAGAAATATAAGCAAGACAGCAAAGGTTTCAGCATTAATTTGTAATCAGGAAGGACTTCGTATTGGATTTTTTGCAGGTATAAACAATAAGGGTAGACAAAAGGAGTTTGAATAGTGGAAACATAGTAAGTCTAAGTATGGATCATTGTGAATGATTTGCTTTAAGAACATTAGGACAAAATGGTCTTAGACTTTTTCAGATTCCTTTCCAATTAGAGAAATATACATAAGATAAGAAAGCAAAATTCTAATAGAATATCTGTCATTGAGCCCAAATACAGAAAGGTGTTTAGTTTATTAGAAACAAATAAGCAAATTTATTCCTGCTGAAAACAAAGAATTATAATTTGATCCTGTTGAAAGTGCTATAACATTTTAAAATCATTTTCAAATATGTTATCTCACTTAATAAATATTAACTTACATTTGGTTGAATAAGAGGTACAAATATTATGTACTTATAGTATACAAATAAATACAAGTAAATAAACATATGAAATCTTTTCAGATTAGAGATAATTTTTTAACAATTTTCCAACATTTCCTTTGCTAATAGTGGAAGACTTCTCCACAATATTCTAGAACTTAGCTCTCTATGCTAAACTTGAAAAGTGTTACCTAACTTATTTTTGGGAGTCCTGCCCAATAAAAAGCAGCTTTCAGAGTTCTGCAGGTATTTTAACTGTTTGAATATAGCAAAGCCATGTAAGTGACCTCTGTGACTCTCATTCAAGCCTCCAAATTAGTAATGACTGTTGTTTCTTAAATGCCAAATATGTGCCATTTACAGATAGGGTACGTGAATATCAGAGATGCAAAGTGATTTTTGCAGAAGTTATTCCACTAGAAGTGACAGATTACAGAGACAAACTCAGTTCTGATTCTAAAGCCCATGCATTTCCTAGGGCAGGATGTGGGCACTGCAGTGCACAGTGAAGGCTCTGTAAGTGTGACTAGACATTCGGGCCCCATAAACAAGCAAATCTAAACTTTAAATAAATTCTTTGTCTAGACCTAGCTTAGTGTATTAGAAATTATATTTAAATATTGCCGTGAGCTAAATTAAGATTTTCTCTGGGGAGTTCCCTTCATGGCTCAGCAGTAATGAACCTGACTAGTATCCATGAGGATGAGGGTTTGATTCCTGGCCTTGCTCAATGGGTTAAGGATTCGATATTGCCAGTGAGCTATGGCATAGGTCACAGACATGGCTCAGATCTTGAGTTGCTGTGGGTGTGGTGTAGGCTGGAAGCTGCAGCTTCTATTTGACCCTTAGCCTGGGAATCTCCATATGCTGTGGGTGCGGCCCTAAAAAATTTTTTTTCCTCTGGAAACATTTTCTTGCCAGACCTCCTAATCACTATTGGCATGATCTTATTTCCCTTATTGCCTCCATCCTCTGTTATAGTCATCACTATAAAGAACTTAGATACAAATAGCACCTCACAAAGAACCCTGCCATTTTAGTAATGTCATCTCCCTCCATCTTCATCCTCCTTTTTGAAAAATAGAATAGTTTACCGAGATGATTAGCGTTTGGCTGAGTAAAGCAATGTGTACAGCAAACAGAGATTTTTTGACTATTCATGGGCTTTTGCACTAAAACCCCCAAATGCTTCCATAGCTTTCCCAGTAAAAATAATCTAGAATCATGATAACTGGGGAAAAACATGCAACTCAAAAAAAAACAAAAACAAAAACAAAACAAAACAAAACAACAACAACAACAAAAACAAACCAACCCTAAACAGCAACAAAAGAACACCATAGCACACCAAACTAAAGCTGAATACTGGTCTTTGTTAGCCATGCGGTCTTGGGTTAAGGGACAATGTCTCCAAGCTGTATTTTCTCATCTATAAAACAGAAATGTTTATCCTTTCTACCTCACAGCATAGTTGTAATGATTGAAAGAGTTAATGTGAGCATCCCTTAAAAACTGCATAGTGCAGGAATATTAGGTGTCACTAGCTGATGTGTTCCAGAATACAACATTTGCATGTGATGTTTAAGAGTTAAGATGTAATAAGAACAGAATCTTCATAATTTCATCTGTCCTAAATGCTTTTTTTTTCGCTCCAACAATTCACATCTCAAATCTTATCTGAACATTCTCTATCAAACAAAACAATGCAAAATAATAACCTCAACAACAAAAATTATTATTAAATGAGCTTTTTAAAGCAACTGCCCCTTCTAGCCCTAAAAAGCAATGTACTCTTTGAGAAATTAAAATTGGATGCAGGTCTAAATGACGGTGAATAAACAAATCTCTTTAATTTATTGAAACTGTCCAGGATACATATAAGTATTCTTGGAAGCACCTATTATTAATGCTATTTAAAATTCAAATTCCTGAAAATCTCTCCTTATTGTCAGTTAATAAAGCAAATAAAATTAAATTTTCCATTACAGAGATATAATTAACAAATTCTTCCAATTCATATGATGAGATCGGTATACTATAATCATTATTAAATGAATTAGATATAGCTTACTTTAAAAAATATTTCCAGGTGTTTGCAGAAATAGTCTGTTATAAAAGAACATTTAAAAGAATAATTTAATTTTATATTTAGAAATAAATATGCATTCTTTTTTATATTTGATAGAGAGGAAATAGAATAGAAATATATTTCAACATGTAAATCCAGATTGTTTGTTTGCTAGTTCATCTTTGCTTGTGTAAACACAAAGATGAGGTTGACACCTGATTTGGTAAGATTCCAGAGGCAATGAAATGTTACACTGGTCCATTTCTAACCAATGGCCTATTATTCTTAGCAGTAAAAACACTATTTAAACAGATATGTAACCTGTTGATGTATTACCCTCCCACATAGATTAATCAATTTAATTCAAAATAATGGGATATAAGACTAAAAAATTTTAATTGAAGGCATCATTCACGAAATAATTTAATAGCAAAGGGTGTGTCTTTATGGGAGAGGGAAGACTATGTGTTTGCTTGTTAGAATGACTTTAAACAGCCTATGACAGTGAAAAAGTATGAGAAGATGGAGATGTGTAGGTAGAAGAGAACCAAAGAAAAATTTCATTTTTTTCAAATGTTTTCTAGGGCTAATGTGAGTGACCTGTAGCAAACTGCTTATCTTTCTGTATTTTTAGTTCATCTTCTGATTAAGTGTCTATTTATGATAAGTTTTCTGAGTTATACAGTAAGACTCTTATTGTCAATTCTTGTATTACATGCTGTTTGTTTTTACTCTTGCATTATATATAGGTAACTGGTTTGGTTCCTATATCTTTATTTGATGACTACACATAAATCTTCTCTATTTAGAAATAAATAGCAATGCCACTTGTTGCAATTAATTTCATTACATTTCTAGATTTACTTATATATTACTTGTATTTAGTAGGCTTATCAGAAGACTGTACTTTTGACTACCAGTATTGGAAATCTAAAATCAGAAAAGAGGAGTTCATGTGGTGGCATAGCAGAAACGAGTCTGACTGGTATGCACGAGAGTGTGTGTTCGATTCCTGGCCTCACTCAGCAGGTCTGTGATCCAACATTGCTGTGAGCCGTGGCGTAGGTCGCATACGCAGTTTGGACCCCACATTGCTGTGGCTGTGGCAGCAGCCATAGCTCCAATTCGACACCTAGCCTGGGAACTTCCATATGCCACTGATGTGGCTAAAAAGCAAAAAAAAAAAAAAAAAAAATTGGAAAAGAACTTCAAAAAATACTTAACCACACATCTTCATGAAAGATATAGATATCAGTGCAAGTCCCTGAGACTTGCTTCATTTTATGTATCTCAGAGAAGAATCCATAGTTACAAACAGTTTTCAATTCTAGATCCAATAATTTTAGGTGTTAGAAAATATAGTTTCTTATGCAAAACATGAATAATGTCTCACTTTATTCTAAAATAACTCTTCAGGGTGTAGAGAAAAGGGAACACTCTTACATTGTTGGTGGGAACGTAAATTGGTGCAACCATTATGGAAAATAACTTTGAGGTTTCCTCAAAAAACTAAAAATAGAGCTGCCATATGATCCAGCAATCCCACTCCTGGGCATATATTCAGACAAAACTATAATCTGAAGATTCATGGGCCCCTATGTTCATATCAGCACTATTTAAGCACATGCTTAATAGCTAAGCATGTAAACAACCTAAATGTCTATTGACAGATAAATGGATAATGAAATGTGATTTTATATATATATAATGGAATATTACTCAGACATTAAAAAGAATGAAAAATACCATCAGCAGCAATATGGATGGACCTAGGGATTATTAGCAATACTAAGGGAAATAAGTCAGAAAGAGGAAGACAAATACACATAATATCACTTATATGTGGAGTCTAAAATATGAAACAAATAAACATATCTAAGAAACAGACTTACAGACATAGGTGGTTGCCAGTGGGAAGGGGAGTTAGGAAGGGAAGAATTAGGAGTATGGAATTAGCAGATGCAAACTAGTATATACAGGATGAATAAACAACAAGTTCTACTATCTAATACAGGGAACTACATTCAATATCCTGTGATAAGCCATAATAGGAAAGAAAATGAAAAAGAATATTATATATATAAAATATATACATAACTGAGTCAATTTGTTGTACAGAAGAAATTATCACAACATTGGAAATCAACTATAATAACATTAAAAATAAATAAAGAAAATAGCTCTTTACTCTTGGTAATAAAATTTCATTTACTCACCTTTTAAAATACATACAGAAATTATTCTTTTTTTCTGAATTGAATATTCCTGGTACCCAATAAGGGCCTTGTCCAAATTTTCCTTGTCTCTGGGCCTTTGGAGCCCAGAGCTAGACATAGTCTTCCCATTAAAAAGCTGGACTAGATCAAGTTTTCCAAATATTAAAGTTTGTAGCATCCACACCATTTACTGTTAAGTACAGGCAGTATGCCTCCAATTAAGTTTAATGGACCCAATGCTTATTAAACATGAATGAACTGTAAGAGGCTAGGAGCTTAGTGCAGATTTGGGTAAGTATCCAGGAGTTTTGGTATTTGGGGAATCATTTAAAAGTTTGTTGTACATCTAAAAAGTGGGACCAGAAATACAATGTAAAATGGGGGATATTTATCAAACTTCCTATCACAGCCAATTTGGTGGAGATTGACTTTCTCTTTGATACTTTCAGCCCCAAATATTCTTTAAAATAAGGATTAAGAGCAAAAGCATTTTCTTGCATGGATCATGTTCCTAAATATTAGTTAATATAAGACATATGAATTAAAAATCACATTATCTCTTTCAACTTTGAGAGTTAAGCCTAGTCAAGAAAGAGAACTAGAATTTCCAAGTGATTGGGCTCTTTGGCTCCACACACTGAAAAAGAAGTCACAGTCTATTCTGGAAGTAGCCTGTAACTTTATTTTATATATTGTCTTTTTTTTTTTTTTTTTTTTTTTCTTTTTTGGCCATACTCATAGCATCTGGAAGTTCCTGGGCCAGGGATTGAATCAATACCACTGCATTGACCACACCAGATCCTTAACCTACTGAGCAAGGCCAGGGATCAAACCCATATTCTCATGAAGACTATCATGGGTTCTTATGTTCCCAGAAAGATGTTACTGGAATCTGGTTCTTGTTCACAGAGCCGAAGAATGAACTTCGAACACACAGGCAACAAGCAAGCAAAAGTCTTTATTATAGGAAAGCAAACAGCTCCCAGCATAGGCACTGGGCGGAAGAGGAAGAGTTCCCCTCTCTATTGTTCTATAGAGGTTTTATCTCTTAAAGATTGGAGTACCAACGAGGGGTCCAGATATCAGTTCCTTTTCCCATTGGCCTTGCCCCGTTTACCTATATTGGTCTCTGTCCAATAGGGGTCTTAGAGGTGGATATATCCCCTAAGTCTCATGGTTCCTTTTTTCTTCTCTTCCCTAGACTGGGAGTTGCCATTCCTCTCCTTCCTTCTCCATCAGTTGAGGAGAGGGTTAGAGATTAACATCCACCTGGACATAAAACAGATATACTCCCTATAGTAAACAAGGCCTATGGGGATGTTACTCCCTGGAACCCTTAAGTCATGGACATTAATCAATGACCATACCAAACAAAATATCAAAGCCCATGTTCCTATACTAACTACCTGAATTATGATTCTGTCTCACTTAACCCGATGAGCCATAATGGGAACTCCATTAAGTAATAAGGTTTTGAAGGCTCTGGATTTAAAATCCTGAGACACTGGATCACAGAGAACATTGCTAGACTCAGATTGAGTTGTTCAAAACAGAGAGGCTCCAGAAATTTCCAGTGATGGAGGTTTTGCAGGGTCATCAAGTTAAAGTGGAGATTTATTTCTAGCATTAGAACATTTTTATGCACAAAATCTCTTTTCATGGAGACCCTCTATTTTACAAAATGAATGATTTGTGGTCAAAAGGCAGTGGACACACTGGGTGTAAGTTCCAGGAATCACACTGAGGGTTTTTCTGAGATTCTTAAGGATGGATATGACATCATCAGGCCCCAGACTTGTAGGGAGTCTGTCACCCCCAGGGACTTCCAATCAAATATACTCAAGTATAAGAGGTACAAGACCCATAGTCATACAGTTTGTTTCATTCTTTGTTTTCATCTTCTTTAGGATACGGTTGTTAATTCATTCTGATTCTCTATTGCTATGGATTATTCAGTATTTATTTTTCTTTCTCAGTATTAATGACAGTACAAAAGAAAGAAAGGTCCAGTGTTCAAAGACCATTCAAGAGTTAACTAGTATTGGAGTTCCCATTGTGTCTTAGTGGTTAAGGACCCAGTGCAGTCTCTGTGAGGATGTGAGTTCAACGCCTGGCCTTACACAGTGGATTAAGGATCCAGCATTGCCACAAGCTGTGGTATAGGTCACATATGTGGCTCAGATCCAGTGTTGCTGTGGCTGTGGTGTAGGCCTTAGCTGCAGCTTCAATTTGACCCCTAGCCTGGGAACTTCCGTATGACTACAGGTACAGCCATAAAAAGGAAAAAAAAAAGTTAACTGGGATTAATTTCTAAGAACTGTTCAGAACTGTCAGAAAAGCCTGTTTGTTTTTCTCCTCAGTATTTCTTTCTATGAGTTTTTTTTTAAGTTTTATTGAAATAAGGTTGATTTATAAGGTCATGTTAGTTTCAGGTGTACAGCAAAGATTCAATAATATATAAATATTTTTTCAGATTATTTTCTCTTACGGGTGGTTATAAGATATTGATATAGTTCCCTATACAGCTATACAGTAGGCTGTTGTTGGTTATCAATTTTTATATGTAGTAGTGTGTACATGTAACCCCAAACTCTTAATTTATACACCCCCACGAGTTACTGAATGCCAAACCATTCTGAATGATTTAAAGACAAGTGATGCATGTGGCCTTCAGAGTCTCATGTACTGTACAATTGATTGACATATTTTCCCATATCTATTCAGCCTGGGCAGCCATATAGCCCAATCAATAGAAATAATTGTGAATCAATGATAAGGTGCCAGTTCTTAGTCATGCAAAACTTGCTGTTCTCTAAGTGTTCAAAGGACTAGTGTAATTGTCACATTAAATGGAAGAAAAATAAAAGAGAAAATTAAAAAACTATGAATAGTGCTACTTTATTTCAGCAAGATTACCACTTTGTGCATTTATTTATTTATTTATTTTTTTTGTCTTTTGTCTTTTTAGGGCTGCATGCATGGCATATGGAGGTTCCCCGGCTAGGGGTCCAATTAGCGCTGTTCTGCCAACCTACGCCAGAGCCACAGCAACACCAGATCTGAGCCGAGTCTGCATCCTACACCACAGCTTACGGCAACACCGGATCCTTAACCCACTGAGAGAGGCCAGGGATTGAACCTGCAACCTCGTGGATCCTAGTCAGATTCGTTTCTGCTGCACCATGACGGGGACTCCCTGCGTTTTGAATAATAGTATATTCTGCTCATCTTTTATGTTGATTTTAATTAGAAATAGCTTAGTGAAATATGACAGAATGATGGTAGGGTCAATTCACTTCATTTTGCTTGGTCTCTGTTTTCCTACTTGTAGGGACTATAGCAGGTGAAAATAACCTTTAGGTACTTCAGCAATATGTAGAAAGGAAGTGTTTGTAAGTAGGTAAAGTACCAGGTTTGGAGTAAGACGTGGGTTTGATTTTCAGGTTTGCCAGTTCCTGATATTGTGACATTGGTATGTATTTGACCTCCATAGAATCATTTTCCTCCTTTTTAAAAAAAATTTTTTTTGGCTGCACCTGTGGCATGTGAAAGTTCCTGGGCCAGGGATGGAACCAGCACCACAGCAGCTACCCAAGCCACTGCAGTGACAAGACTGGAAACTTAACCCATGGGAACTCCTCAGTTTCCTCCTTTCTTGAGTAGGATATGGAAATGTGAGAAAATGCATAGTGCAGTGTCTGCAGCTAAGTAGATGTTGAAGACATGTGATAGCTCTGTGTCATTATATCCATGCTGAGAGAAGCTGAGTTCTCCTAAAACCTGCCTTTCTTATCATAAGATGGCCCAGCTCTTTTCCCATTCTAACTGCATTAGGCAGTGCTAGAGTGTCCTCATGAGGCAGTGGTTCTTGATAAGAGAAAAGATGTACCATACTTCCTAATTCATCGAGATAAGAATGTACAATTATGGAATTGTTACGGACCTTATACTGTGGTATTTGTTCAACTGACCATGTCTGGTTTATGAACACGATTTTGATGAAATATGAGTCCTTTAGAATTTTTAAAAAGTAAGCATGCTACTAATATCTATAAAGTTATGAAAAAATATATTATGAACAAGAGATTTTTGTTAAAGATTTATATCTGGTCAAAAATTCAATTTATATCCTAATAATATGTGGAAAGAAAGAAATTTGCCTATTGAATATAAAAATCCTTTAGTGATGTTTATTAAACTCTCATCTTATTGCTCACATTTGACTACACTCCATATGCCCTATGCTCTTCCTTCATTCCGTATACCCTTCCTGTGCTGTATTCTGACTGAGCTTTCTTTCTTTGGTTTCTTCTTTTGGTTTCTTTGCCAGCTCTTAAGACTTAGTCTAGACTGACTCATTTGTGTAAATTAGTCTCCTTCTTTTGCAATTTATCTTATTTAAATTGCAGCACAAGATTTATTTATTTATTTGTTTGTTTGTTTATGTTTGTCTTCTTGCCATCTCTTGAGCCGCTCCCGCGGCACATGGAGGTTCCCAGGCTAGGGGTTGGATCGGAGCTGCAGCTGCTGGCCTACGCCAGAGCCACAGCAACGCAGGATCCGAGCCGCGTCTGCAACCTACACCACAGCTCACGGCAACGCCAGATCCTTAACCCACTGAGCAAGGCCAGGGATCCAACCCGCAACTTCATGGTTCCTAGTGGGATTTGTCAACCACTGAGCCACGACGGGAACTCCCACAAGATTCATTTAAATCTCAAAAATTTCCCGGGACTAATCTGATTCATTGTCTGGCTTTGTTATTGCAATACTCTCTTCCCACCTCTAACTCTGTTTACTGAGTCCTTATTCTAAATACTCAAGGAACATGTGATCAAGATAACAGAGAATAATACATCTGGATGAACCGGGATAGAATTGTAATAACAGAAATTCCAACTGTTCAGACCAGGGTATCATTAATTCTGGCTAATAGAGGCATTTATTTGTCATGTTTACTATTCTAAAAAATATTTGTATGACTCATTTTTATTTTTTGTCTTTTCAGGATTGGTGTAAGAGCCAAATTTTTACTATTTATTCCAAACTAATAGAATAGATATATCTACTCAAACTAGTAGTATAATATCTAATAAACTAGATATTAGATGCCCACAGATAAAAAGTAGATTCTCAAATCCATTGTTAATCCATCAAATTTTGGGAACACCTCTTTTAGCTGTTCTAGGGGATAAAGTAAGTAAGTCGCCCTGACCTCACGAAGAAAACTGCCTGGGGCATAATTTGACACCTGTACATTGGTAGGAAGATCAACATCATGTGGCAAAATATATTTCATTTCAGTACAGCAGTGTTTATTGTAGGATGTAGGGGAATCGATTAGGTATAGTGTTGCAAAGCATAGTACAAGGACGAGATGCTTGATAAATGGCAACTATTATTTTCAAGAGGCAGGCAGGTAGTACTTAGGAGTAGAGCTGTTCTAATCACTTAGGCCTCAGTCTGGCTCTCAGATGGCTGCTTATAGCCTGTGTTACCCCATGAAAGTGGCTCATTCTCCTAAGGGCCATTAAATGGGGAAGCTGGGTTCACGAGGCTCTGAAATTCTTGTTTCTCGCAACATAACCGAATTTCACTAAATATAAGATATATTCATTAGAAAGAAGGCTATTTTGTATCCATTAAATAAATAGATGTGCATTTTTATGTCTGCATAATAGAACACATGGACAACATCACCATCAGCTGTTCTGAGGAGCTTAAGGGCACATTCAGTTTCAAATTTAAGATCAGTTTCAAATTTACCAACAGCTCTAATTGTTTTTATTTCATTGTAATAGTCAAGAAGAACAGTAGATTACAAAAAAAAAAAAATTAACCAAACTATGTAATTAATGGAGAAGAGTTATTTCCCTAGTTATTTTAGAATTGCTCAGGAGCAAGCCTTCAAGCTTTGGGATATTCTGTCTTTTCTCTCTCATTTTCTAGTCATGCCTCTGACTAAGTAGTGATCTGATGTTGTTCCAGCAATTTCAGACACAGTTTGGTAGTATAATTTACCAGAGGCTTAAGCTGAAATTTGCCTCTCTACCAGAGGTAGGAGAATTTACCAGAGGCTCTACCTGTCTGGATGATATAAAGGGTACCATGGTCTATTTGGAGGATGCAAGCTCCATTCAAGGCTGTGAAATTGAACAGATAGAACTACAAAGAAAGGAAAAAACACTGTGAGAAATGGAGACAACTAAATTGTAAGATTTTAGAGATGCTGAAAAATATCTCCCTAAATCAGTTTTTCATACTATCTGAAATTCTACCTTTAGAAGTTGTTAAAGCTGTTACTATATTCTATCTTCTGAAACACTAGTACTCTGACCAGATGTAACATATCGTCCCAGTACTTCCGAAAAGCTGTCTACCCCAGACCTCAGAAAGCCTGAGGAGGAGAGAGAGGAAGGTTGCAGAGCAAATGCCTCAGCTGCAAAGATTAGGGACCTCAGAACTGATTTCCTCCCTCCCAGTCTGTATGCTGTCATTGCCTTTTCCACACTTAGCCCTTTCAGATCTTCCTCAGCATTTCAGGGGCCCCTGGCACATGGTGAGAAATGTTAAATCTCTATCTATGAGTCTTTTCTCTGTTCTGGATAAAAGAATATCTTTCAATTTAACTCAATGACTTTGTATCACAGAGTAATTTGATATAGTGATAATGATAATGCTTAACAAGGCTATTCTGTGAAATAAGTTGCCAAAATCTGCATCATCAAAGGGAGATATCTGGATAGTCTGGCTAGGATCCAATTACAGTTTGATCTTGGCAATAACACTGAGGAAAGAGTACTGTGCGAACTAAGAAAAACTTGGAAATTTGTAATCTTTTTTTTCTGTTTTTTTTTTGTTTGTTTGTTTCTTTCACCCTCTGGAAGCAATTTTCCATCATTACGGGCAACAATTTTCATAATCATACTCTTTACATATAAATACGTATTGACCTGCTTATAAAAATAGAACTGAATGCACAAACTGGAAGAATGAGAATAACAGTTGTTTCGGAATCCAATTTTTAGAACAATTTGCCTAAATGGTATAACATCATTTTATGCTTTTTTTCCTCCCATCTACTGAAGAACAGACTGTTAGAACTCATATACACAGATGTTTACCTGCACTAATACATGTACACATGCATATATAAGCCAAATACCCAACTATGTGTGTAAAAATATCACAGGCTATTTATCCATATAATAAAATACACTTCCAATAAGTGCCCTGACTTCAAAAACCCAGCACCTACCAAAGTATCTAGAAAATCTCTGTGAATTCAGTTTATAAAGGAATAAAGCTAAAAATTATTATTTATATTTCTAACCTTTGAAATAAAAACCAATACACCAAAAATGAATCATGTTATTTGAAAACTCCTGAATAAAAAACATTGAAATTACTGGCATAGATTCAAATGGTGAGATTTATTATTTTTTTAAATCAGAAGAGTATGTTAAAAAATGTTTTATTTATTTAATATAAGTTACTTTAAGACTATCTTCTCACTTGGGTAGGTTTCCTGTGCCTATTTTCATAATTCATGAATACAAAGAGGAGTATTATAATTAGATGCAGAAAGTAAGAGCCTCCTGCTACCACCTGAAAGTCAATGTCTAGCTGGAATGCATCCTCAAATTGAAAGCAACATTTAAATTCCTGACCTGAATATTTCTGTTAATGGTATCCCCAGTCTTCTAACTGCTAAACCACATAACCATGGAATCATTTCCAACTCCTCCCTCTTTCCCTTGCCCCTGCACCCTATCAACGACTTTCTGCTGATTCTTTTTGTACAGGTTGAATCTATCTCACAATGTTTTTGCTGCTTCTGCTCAGTCTAGGACACTTACTGCTTTATTGCAAAATAATACAGTAACTTCCAAACTGCTCTTATGGCTTTAACAGTGGGCAGTGGTTTTGCGTAGAGCTAAGAGCCCTAACTTCAGAATTACTGAACAAGTCATGGCTTAGAATTAAATCATGGCATGACCATGAATATCTGAGTCTTAGCTTCCAATTCCATGAAGCACAAATCATGGTAACTCCAATGGTTGTATTGCTGGAGTCAAGCAAGACAATAAATGCTAGCAACATTGTTTTTTCCCCACTCTGGTGTGTATGAGATGCTTTTGGCAGACAATTATATAATGGGTGATTGACTAGGGCAGCTTTAATTTTCAAAATTGATCCATTATGAGCTTTAATTTGTATCTTATAATTTACCTGTCCTAGTTTTTAGTTAGACATGGACAATAATAATAATAAGGCATGTGAAGTTGTCTTATGACGAGCTCACGTTTCATCATAATTTGCACATCATTCCTATTTCTTGCTTTATTTGTTTATTCTTTTTGGCCACATGCAGAAGATCCCAGGCCTGGGATCAAACTCATGCCACAGCAGTAACAATGCCAAATCCTTAAGCTTTAGGTCACCAGGAAACCCTGCTATTTCTCACTTCAAATAAGTGAGGCATTTCCTCCATAGGCTATAGAATACTGCACAAATTGTTGATAATTATACCAAAGCAAAGATCTAATTAAATGAAAAAAATGAACATAAAAAAGGAAAATAACTGTATTAGATTATGGCTAGCATTACTGCTTTATAATTTCTATTTATTTATTTTTTTTGGCAGAAGTCTTGAAGTCCGAATAGTAACTTTGCTTATTTGCCACAGGTACCTTCCTATTGAAAATAATTTTTTCACATGGGCAGGGATTTCAGATCAAGCAAGACAGGGCCCAACTAGTTTTGCTTTCCAAATCACTGTAAGGATTATCCACTCTCCTTTCATGGATCCTAAATACTGCTCACTTGCCCTCAATAATTAAAAGGTTCTTAAGAAATAATGCTGGAGACCCACTCACCATCACATTTCAGTGAAGCAAAATGTCATGAATGATTGAACTAAATCTTTCATCTCAAATTCTACCACAGGTCATTTTACTTGGTGACTAGCCCAGAATTCCTGCTTTACTCAGCCTGTGAATGGCACCGTTTTGCTTAAGGTCTTGGAAACAGCCTAAGATATTTTCATAGCCTAATTCTATGGTTCACTGCCATCACTGGAATCAATGCAAACACCCGAGCTGTACTGTTTATACTTATAGTATAAAGAACATATGTAAAATACATTTGAAGTACATTAGGACATAAAAGGCAAAATTACCTCTAAACTACAAATGAAAGAATTTTTAAAAATCATATAAGCTCAAAGGCAAATTTAAAGATACTAATAGTAACATATCTTATCTTTGGTAGTTTTATTATTTCCAAACCTATTTCACCTATAACATATGTATCCTCAGTAGCTCTTAAATGAGATGAATGTAGCAACTTGCATTACAGTAAGAGGGTGATAGGTGAGCTGCTCAAGGTCAAATAAGCTACTAACTTAATGGGTATGAAATTTAAACATAGGTTGTCTATCCAAGGTCAGTGCTCTTCCCACTACATTAATAACATTTTCTTTCTATAAATAAGCAAGACCATATCCTATTTTATTTCTCTCTTCCCCATAAATTAATTGAAAGCAAATTCTTCACTGTAACTTGGTCAAGTGAGATTCTGTTTGATATGATACCAGAATGTACTTCTTTCCATTACAGTGGATGGGAGTTTGTTTTGGAGTGTTAATTCTACATCTTTTTTGCTTTTCTTTGATAATTTATTAGAAAAGAGAACTTTAGTGTTGTTAATACTGGACTTTTTTTTTTATTATATAAGCAAGAACCCCCCAAATCAGATAACCAAACAGAAAAATAAATCTTACCCATTATTCCGTTCTTAGAGTTAAGACCTTATTATTGCATCTGTTTGCCTACCTATTTATCTGCACTTACTAAAAAATGTCTTGGAGTTCCCATTGTGGTGCAGCAGAAACAAATCCTCATGGTAGTAACCATGAGGTTGCGGGTTCAATCCCTGGCCTCGCTTGTGGGTGTGGCCCTAAAACAAAAGCAAAAAAAAAAAAAAAAAAAAAAAAAAACTGTCTTTATTTAAACCACTAGTTGGAGGGCCAACTGTTTATATTTGGATCCTAGTGGACCAATTTGTACACATGCTGGGATGTCATCTTACATTTCCATCAACTGTAGCTCTTATTTTCCTAGACTCAAATCAAACCCCCTTCTTCCATGAAACCTTCATTGACCACTCCAGCTTGAAGGCTTTATTCCAGAAGTAAGAAGTCACTGGATCCACTAACTCATTTGCTGCTACTAACTGTCAATAACTTTCTATCACCTACTAATGCTCTGAAGGAATGAATTATAGAATTAATATTTTGGGGGGGTCATGCCTATGGCATAGGAAGTTCCCAGGCCAGGGATCAAACTTGTGCCAAAGCAGTGATGCAAGCTGCTTCAGTGATAACACCCAATCCTTAATGCACTACACCACTAGGGAACTTCTAGAATTAATAAATTTTGGTGTGAGTTGGAAGAAAGACTGGGTCATGAGGCCCTTCCATTTGTGTCAGACTTTCATTAAGTGGTCTTTGGGTAGCAGGGAAGCAGAATAAGGATGTGAGGTTCTGGGAGAGTGAGTGGAAGGAACCCTTATTGTGAAAGGAAAATAGAAACCATCTAAAATTAACATGATTATTTCACAAGGTTTATCCTAATCCTTATATCTCATAAGCACCTACAAATGATGATCCATTGGATCATCATGAGCTTTTGCATGAAATATTTATGGGAATAACTTAAAGTGGCCTTTGCACTGTGATGAACAGGATGAACAAAATTCTTGGATTGTCTAGGCAAAGGTATGTTTTAGTAGTAGAGGACATGAGCTAGTTGTACCATTGTTTTAGTATAGACATGATATAAATTAAGCACCACAGGGGCCAGTGACTATGGATACACAGACAATTTTGCATAATGATGATTTGGGTATTTCTTATGTTCTGCAGGACAATTAAAGCCTGAGAATGTTTTGCCTAATGACTAATTTTGTTCTTTGGCTGTCTTTAAGTTATTGGAACCTGTTTTTAAGATGTCCATAAAATGGTGACAGTGGAAAACTGAATATATAATCAATTTGTCTTCTTTCTTACAGAAATATAGGAGTTCAAGAGTTTAGTTCAATACCATCAAAAAGCATCAGTTTCCATACACTGAATGAATGGCCAGATACTTTCCTTCTATGCTAACATATGGGACCAAATAAATAGGGGCTAGGTCTTCTTTTCATTTTCTTTGAATGGTGAAATAAGTAATTTACCCAGTAATTTTCCATAAACTGTTTTGTTTTAACAATAAGCTATCAGGGAATAGTTAGTAACCTGAAATCAGTACTGAAAAGGAAACAGTTCATTACTTACCAAAAGCATTTTAAATTACACAACTTCACTGAAAAATCCATTTGATTTGGTTTGTAAGGTTTTTACGTAAGTGAAACTTAATGACTGTAAGAAAAATAATTTCAGAATGGACCGTGTACCTTAGTCTTCCTTCCCCTCATTTTTTACCTAAAGAAACCATAGAAACGACTGACTTTGGCCCCACTGAATTATTTGCAAATACATCTATATTTGGCTTCACTTACAGCATTCCAGCTGCTTTATTATTTTCTGACTGAGTCAGATATGATTGTGTTCTACGTACTTCTGTTATCTGGGTACTTATTAACATGTCTATCACCACGAGCTGCTGCTGGTATATTACACCAAAATGAGCTCATTACAAGCATTGGTTCCATTTCCTCATTTCTAACTTAGTCTGACATTCTTCTTAACAATTTTTCCAGAGATACACAATATATTTTCTATTGAGATTTTGTTTTTTCCTTCACAACATTAAAAAAAATTTTTTATACAATGATTTTTATTTTTTCCATTATAGCTGGTTTATAGTGTTCTGTCAATTTTCTACTGTACAGCATGGTGACCCAGTCACACATACATGTATACATTCTATTTTCACACCTTACCATGCTCCATCATAAGTGACTAGACATAGTTCCCAGTGCTACACAGCAGGATCTCATTGCTAATCCATTCCAAAGGCAATAGTCTGCATCTATGAACCCCAAGCTTCCAATCCATCCCACTCCCTCCCCCTCCCCCTTGGCAACCTCAAGTCTACTCTCCAAGTCCACTCTTGGGTATATATCCAGACAAAACTTTCCTTGAAAAAGACACATGCACCCACATGTTCATTGCAGCACTATTCACAATAGCCAAGACATGGAAACAACACATATGTCCATCAACAGATGATTGGATTAGGAAGATATGGTATATATACACAGTGAAATACTACTCAGCCATAAAAAAGAACAAAATAATGCCATTTGCAGCAACATGGATGGAACTAGAGACTTTCATACTGAGTGAAGTAAGTCAGAAGAAGAAAGACAAATACCATATGATATCACTTATATCTGGACTCTAATATATGGAACAAATGAACCTTTCCACAGAAAATAAAATCATAGACTTTTTTCTCTTTTAATATTACATTTTTCTGTGTAGTGGCTAGAATCTGGAATTGACCTCATTTTTTAAAAGACCTATAGATACACATTTTACTTCAGGGAAAAATCTGAAAGGCTTTAATTTAACATCAAATTCCTTATGAGAAAATAGCTTTTTTAGACGTGAAATAAAGTTGAAACTTTGACACAAAATACATTGAGAAAAGAATATGAGCTCTCACTCCAAATCTTATACTCTAAGGAATATTTGCAAACTGAAACAAGACAAAACAAAGAAGCAACCTGAAACATGGTTTATACATAAGTCATCAGATTTACGTTTTTATTAATAATTTAGTTATTATGTAACAATGAATAAAATTCCTTGTTCTTAAAGTAGAATACCTGGATTTTGCTTCTTATCAGTAATTTTGTTAAATGTTTTGATGACTAAAAAATTAAGACAAAAAAGCAACAAAATGATATACAAAGAACTAAATAATAAAATGACTGTCTCATAACAGTTTATTAATATGTTCATGATCTAAACTGATTTATATTCTTTAAACACGCCAAATCACAAATACAGAAATAGCCATACTAATTGACACCAAACATTTGGTGGCTGGAAGCAAATATGAAAAAAATATTTGTTCATAAGATCACTCCAAATATCTGTACATTGTAATTTTCACCCTCTTTTTTTTATAACTTGTAGAATTATTCCATGCAGAGTCATGGTAAAAAAACAAAGACAAAACCCCCAAATTCACCACGAATCATCTTATGAAGTACACAGTCAATATTTTAAATTATTGCGATAAAGACCTCTGTAATTTTTGCTTATGTTTAAGATCTATGCTATATAGTCTTGCCTCATCTTTTCCAAATAGTACTCTTGTATTTTCCTGCATTTTCTCATTCTATGCTCCTTATAGAATAAGAGTTAAATCTCTTAGCCTGATAACGCAAGATCCTTGACTGTCTGGGTTGAACCGAATTCTCCAACTCTGCTTTATTTCCAGGCTTGAACATGTATCTCTGACCAGACTAGCTACTTGTCCTCTAACCATTTCACCTTAAATCTTCTAATACATACTTTTTTCCAATTTAGAATGCCCTCATCATTACTCTATTTTATTAAATATCTGCATTTTTAAGATGCTTAGATATACTTAATTTCATTCATTTCTGGACATGGACATTTATCAGAAATGTAGCTTATAGCAGCTCAGAAATGAAAAAATACTACCAAGTAGAAAACAGTTAGGTAGTGGCTTAAATTCACAATTTTCCTACATTCCACTACAGTTGGACATCACTTCAGTTTTTTGACATCTCCAACCTAATAAACTCAAGAATCAACCTCTACAATTTTTGTTCAATTGCTACCTTGTTTTCTACCTAAAATTGAGCCTTATCATCTGGATTTAATAAAAGAGCAATTAATCACTGAAAAAAGGAATGTTCCATAGCCATCCTACCTTCCATTAAAACCATCCTCTTTCAGGAGTTCTGACTGTGGCATAGTGGGTTAAGAATCCAACTGCTGTGACTTGGTCACTGCAGAAGCACAGGTTTGATCCTTGGCCCATTGCAGTGAGTTAAAGCTGCAGCTACATCTCAGATTCAAACCCTGGCCCGGGAACTTCCATATATTGCAGGTGTGCCCATAAAGAGAAAAAAAAAATCCTCTTCCATTAATTTTATTTGAAAAGGATTATTTTTGGCAAGCAAAGGAAATATGCAGTAAAATTGGTAAAAAGCCATGGTATTAATTCTACTTTGGTCTCAACTCTATGCAGGATTACTTTCTCTAGGAATCCCAATTGATGATTAGTCAGATTCCAACTGACCATTTCCCATGATGAGTTTTAACTCTTTGAAGCATCATGGTTATGATTGGACATCTCTAATTCTTAGAAAGTTGTGCCTTATGTCTGGTTGGAATATCCTTCTTGAATCTTTTAACTATTGATCTTGCCATGTTTTTCTAAAGATTTTGGAAAAAGTGTAATATTTCTTTCAACTGTGAACCCTTCATATATTTGGGGATAGCTTGTTTACCTTCAGTTGTCTCTTAACTAAAATTTTCAGTTATATTTATCTTTTTAAACATTGGAATATAGTTGACTTACAATATTAATTTCAGGTGTACAGCAAAGTGATTCATATCTACCTATTGAGAAATATCTGATTGTTTTCCATTACAGGTTATTATGAGATATTGAATACAGTTCCCTGTGCTATACAGTAAATCCTTATTGCTTATCTATTTTATATATAGTAGTTTGTATCTGTTAATCCTATGCTCATACATTTATCTTTATGATTATGATATGATTTTCAAAAATCTCACCATTCTGTTTCCTAGTTTTACTCCTATTTTTCAGCATAGTCCCCAAATTTCACTCATTTAACAGTCAATTATTGAACATCCACTGTAGGCTGGTGACATACAAGAATTCACAAGAATTCACATATACAAACAAGAATTCACAATGAAAAGTGATGGGGTTTTTGGTAGCAGAAATATAGGATCCTTTAGAAACACACAGTTAGAGCACATAACCCAGTCAGTACTGGCTTAATGGAACAAAGAAGATTGTGCTGAAACCTGTATGAAAAAGGTGGGGAGACTATTCAAGACAAAGAGGAAAACAGGGGCAAAGTCTTAGAAGTAGGGCAAGAATTGCAGATTCAAGGAACTGAGAGGAGCCCAGTATGGTGCAGCACAGAATGGCATGGGGTAAGGATGGAAATTAGGCAGGCATCATGCTGGGGGGCACTGTAAACATTTGAAAGATGTTAGGTTTAGGAACTTCCTCTTGACTAGGAGATCTCCATGCTCAAATGTTATTCTAAAATGTTCCCTGTGGCTGCAAATAAAGAATGGATAGTAGGAAGATGGTATAAAGGCATGGAAAGTCAGTGGACCTGATTAATTGGATGGCGGGGGGAGATAAAAAAGAAGTTTGAGTTAAGGCTATAGATGCTAGAGTCTTTCTAAAAAGGCAGAGCACGTTGGGAGAGGAGTAGGGAAAGGTAATGAGTTCAGAATGGAACACATTACTCTGGGTTTAGTGGATAAAAGAAACAGCACTCATTCAAATTCCATATGAAACATTCATAACATTCCTGAAAGTAACGCCTCAATAATGGAGCCACTGGAATTAAAAACCAATTTTCTAGAGCCTTTTACAAGTAAGCACAATGTGCTTATAAAAAGTAAATGTTTACCTAGTAATTATTACCTTAATAATATTGGCAATATGTCTACCCTAGGCTCAGTATAACTACTCAAAAAAATGATAATTGCTCTTAATCATTAAAGGTCTCCAAATAAACGAATACATCATTAGCCAAACCATTACGATTAGCTACTCACATCTACTTATTTGCTTAGTCACTAACCTGCTGCCAGACAGTCTGGGGCATAGGTGTTATCCCAGCTCCGATAACTGTTCCATATGCATGGGTTCCAAGGAATAGCTAATCCTAAACTGTACGGCTTCAATTCAATACATCCATTTAAATTCAAAGTTCAATTGGAGCAAAATCTTAAATTCTTCTGTGATGAGTTTTATATACTTTTCATTTTCACTATTTAGCAAAGTGAAAATCTGTGACTGAATATTTAAGTATGGATCTTGGAAGTTTTTAAGATTTATAAAGTCAGAAGCAGCAAATTGTTTCAACCTCTTACTAAATCTATTTGTTATACCCCATGTAACTACATGTATTTTCTGTCATTTATGATATTTATGGTACTATTTTCAAGTCTCAAATAAATATCTACCTATTTTGTCATTCTCTTATTCTCAATCCTTTTCTCTTAAATCTTAGAAAAATTGTATTTCTGGAAGTACAGTATAATCAAAAGATATAAACTTTGGAACCAGAAAGAGCTGGGTCTGAATTCCAACTCTGCCACTTATTAGTTCTGTGACTCTCATCAAGTCACTCATCCTCTTGGAGCTTCAGTTTGCTCACATATAAAATGTAATTAATAGTACCTACCTCACTGATGTGTGTTTTTTTTTTTTTTTTTTTTTTTTTTTTTAATTTGTTTTTCTTGTGTCTTTTAACGGCTGTACTTGCAGTACTATGGAAGTTCCCAGGCTAGGGGTCAAATTGGAACTGCAGCTTCAGGCCTACACCACAGCCATGGCAATGCCAGATCTGAGCCACATCTGTGACCTATGTGCCACAGCTTGCAGCAACACTGGATACATACTTAATTCACTGAGTGAGGCCAGAGATCAAACCTGAATCACCAGGGACACCATGTTGGTTTCTTAACAGTAACTACCATTGAGTTGTTTTGAAGATGAAAAGAGAATGAATGAAAATATCTGACAGTATAGCATCTCAGTATTATAGCCAATAACAGTAAGAGTAAAATATTAATATTTTGGAAATTGTTGAAGCAAAGAGTATGTGCTCTTTTCCTTCCTCAATTGGAAATCTTGACAATCTAGCTATTCCCCTTGTGGGTTGACATATAATAGGGATTTTATTAATAACTGGGGGGAGGAAGTATCCCCACTGGTTGAAATGAAGGAACTGGCAACTTAAATCATTGAAAGGAAATTTGGCCTAATATCTGCTTTATTGCCTAGAATTTTACTAAACAAAATAAAAACAAAGATACTTGAAAGTAAGACATTGGTTATAAAAGATTAAAGACATTTACTTTGATCTTCACTGAAACATTCTGAAGACTTAAAAAACAGTCTCAATTTCTTAGCAAAAAATAAGGATTAGACGAGAGAGACTAAAAGTGTATTTCAAGTTAATCAGATCTCTATAAATTGTCTAGAGAATTGAGGGAACAAGAGGACTTAAAAAAAAGTGGTACTTTAGTCAGTCTGTCTATATCTGCTGGTGACATCCTTTCATTCTCAGGACTGAAGGATAAATGTTATTGTTGCATGTGGTTACAATTTTGAACAAAATTGCATAGACTAATTTAAAAATCATCTTTAAAATTTCCTGGCTTTTTTTCTGTCTAATCTTTATTAGCAGTGGCCTTGAGTTTTGAGTAGTTTCCTCTTGTAAGGCAGATGTGTTGAAACATGCACATGGAGTCATGTGCCGTTATGAGTGAAACACAAAGAAAATTGAAACCCCACCCTACACTTCAGCCATTATTGAAATATTTGAGGTATTATAAAAAAGCAGTAAGCTTAAAGTCAAGCAATGATCAAAGTGAAAACCATGAGCTGAGGAAACACTGCAGTGTCAGGATGCGCACTGGTTTACCTGGCTTCTCACTGCTAGTCAATGGTTTTAAATTACTTATCATGTTGGTCTTCAAACTGAGGATGCAGGGTAGGAAATTCCTTGTTTAGAAGGAATACTGGTTAGATGATTGCCTGTATTACTGTTTTAACTACAGAAGTTGTTTGCTTTTTGTTACCTTATTTCTACAGCAGCAGCAAGCATGGGAAAATTTAAAAAACAAACAAAAAAGCTCCATAATAACCGTGTACTGGGAGTCAGGAAGTCTGTGTTTTAATTTTGTCTGCCATGATCTATCTGTATGGAAGAATTAGTCATCTCACGTCTTTGAGTATCATTTTCTGTATTTATGGAATGGAGAGATTTGATGACATCTTTAATTGTTTCCCTGTATTGAAATTTAATAATTTCATAGTTATTGTTGGATTTATACACACACACACCCCACACTTGTTAACCTGGCTATCTACATAGATATTCTAACACACTGTATGATTGATTTCTCATGATAGTCCATTATCCTATGATGCCATATTGTGGCTTATTTGTTTTACAAAATACCAACATCAATACTAATACCACTAATACCTTAGTTACAGCTCCTTTCAAATCTAAATGTCACTTAATATCCAGTTAAAATTCCAGTTAAAGCCTCAACTTCATAGGAGAGACCACTCGAACGTAGACACCCAAATCTGCCTTGTACATAATGCTTTGTATAGATTCTATGCTTTTGAGAATAATGCTACATTGAGGCATATGATAATAGTGAAATAAAAGAAACCCAGACAATGGGGATTCTTGTCCTAATTTCCACTAACCAAGTAAGCTTGGTAAGGCACTTTGCTTTGCTTTTCTCAGTGCCGTTTTCCCCCATTAGTCAAATAACACATTGCCTGGGAACTATGAATTTTATCTGGATCTACTGAAAAATGTAGGGCTTGAAAATTTTAAGTGGATTTAGTGTATTTTAAAAAATTTCAAAATATAAATCTATATATTTACATACATGTCTATAAAATATAATGTCAGGTGGTTATTTGCACCCTGAAGAATGTCATTATACTGTGAGCTAAGACGGCATTATGATACAGGCTAGGCTGTTCCAAGTCACTGCCTGTGCCTTTGGTAAAAGAACCTTGGTAAAGAGGGACAGACTTAATGCTTCAACATTTTATAATTACATATGTTTACTTTTTATAAAGCTTCTATTATAATTCTTGATGGTTTTCAATCAAAGAAAACTTAAAAAATGTGCTTTTGTGATAATTCTACCCTTGAAGTTAGTATAGCAAAGCATAAGGGTTTTGGAGCAAGATGGACGTAGATTTATATCTTAGTTTTACCATTTAGCAGTTAAGGGATCCTACAAAAGTGACACAACTGTCTTGAAATTCAGCTTCTTCATCTGGGAAATGGCACAGAGCCACTCATTTGGTGTGAGTATTAAATGAGGGTTAAATGAAACTATACAGTTTTGGGGACATAGGAGTTTCTTAGTGAAATGTTAGTTTCCTTTCCTTTCTCCCCCCCCCTTTTTTTTTTTAGATTTCACGTATAAGGGAAATCACACAGGATATGCCTTTCTCTGTCTGACTTATTTGAATCAGTATAATGTCTTCAATGTCCACATATGTTTTCCCAAATGGTAGTATTTCTCTTTTTTTGATGGAATAATATTTCATTATGTATACCAAATAAATTATGGACTATTATATATAATATATATCATCACAACTTCTTTCTCCACTCATCCATCAATAGACATTTAGGTTGTTTCATGTCTTGGCTATTGTAAATCATGCTGCGATGAACATGGGGGTGTGAATACCTTTTTGAGTTAGTGCTCTTGTTTCCTTCAGATAAATACCCAGAGGTGGTATTGATGGATCATATGGAAGTTCCATTTTTAATTTTTTGAGGATCCTCCTGTTTTCTGTAGTGGCTGCACCAGTTTACAATCCCACCAACTGTGCACAATGGTTTTCTTTTATGCACATCCATACTAGCATTTGTTATCTCTTATCATTTTGATGATGGCCATTCCAAAAGGTTATGAAATGAGATCTCACTGTGGTTTTAATTTACATTTCCTTAATAACTACCGACATTGAGGAATTTTTCATGTGCCTCTTGATCTTTTGTACCTTTGGAGAAATGTATATTTGGGTCCTTTGCCTATTTTTTAATTGGATTAGTTATCATTTTTATGCTATTGAGTTGTACAAGTTCTTTGTATGTTTTGGATACCAACTCCTTATCAGATATATGGTTGTATTTTTCTTTTTATTTTAAACATAAAATTTGATTGATTTGGCATTTTTTAATGAAATATGTACAAATATATATATAATTGAGGGAGACACTGATCACTATTTTTATAGCTAAGACATGTTAACATTCTAGCTTATTTAAACCACGGGCATCATTTAGTCAGACTATCTACTTTCATCTTTGTTTCTGATAATTAACTGTAAGAATCTGGGTTTCTGATTATATGGTCAATTGCACTTCTTTTATTAACTACTTAAAAGTAGTTAGACATCTGTTTAACTTCTGTGTCATTTAGTAGGCTAGGCCCTAAAATATTAATGTGTGATTCATAGCCAAATTTCCAATTATAAAACTAAAGTTTTAATCTCACTTTCATCCATAATCCAAAAGGAATCTTTCCTTGTCATCACAAATACATGATAGTATATAGTTTACCCATCTTTGAAGAGGTTTAGCCATCTTTGAAGTCTTTGCCAAATACTTGGTAGGCCAACAGATTTTATAAGTTTCCACTAAAGTTTGATGTTCCAAGTGGACCAACTATGACTTTAGGTTATTTATTTATTCATTTAGTGTGAATTTAGCCATAAACTAATGAAATGATTAAGAAAGCTACATTTCTGGGAGCCATATATATACACACACACACACACACACACACACACACACACATATAAATGTATATTACATATACATATACAAATACATATAATAGATATATCAGTACATTTTGGAGTTAATATTTTATATTTTCTGAACAACACAGAAATTATAATTTCTAAATTATAAATTACTAAAATTATACTCTAGGTCTGATTCCAGTTTGCTGTGATGCTTAACAGGTTGTAAATCTTTCTAGGCATTTAGTTTGTTCATACATGAAATGAAGGAGTGTCCTATCTCTTCCTGAGAAGATGAGACCAGTGTGGGCTTTCAGAGTCAAGGCTAAGTACAAATCAGGCTCTGACTATGGTTTAGATGTTAGGTGAATACAAGGGAGATCTCAGAGTTTGTTCAACAGAACATATTTGAGGTATGACCAATGTTTCAGAAGAAAAAGCAAAACTTTTGTGCATGTATGAAATCAAGCTTAAAACCTTCATGTCTGTATGTGTGTGTACACACCTCATCACTTACATTCCGAGGAGGGGAGGATGGGAGTAAAGAAATTTCGTCAATTATACTTTAATAAAGCTGGGAGGAAAAAGAGAAGAAGGCAACTGAAAAAAAAAAAAAGAGAGAGAGAGAAGAAAACTGGGGGCATGGATGGTGGTTTCCAGAAGTCTAAGGTAAGGTATTTAGAAACATGAATTGACTGCTTGCCTGAATCACTGATTGCCTAGATGGGTGTTAGAGGCTGAAGCTAAGAGAATCAAGGCGGACTCCAGGTATGGGTAATAGAGGAACTGGGAAACCTGGAGAAACGTTTCACCTGTGATGAAATTGAAGTTAGTCATAAATGTTAAAGTAATGGTTAAGTAGCTACTTTATACACATTAAATAAATTCATATAGTGTAAGCAACATGTACATTATTGATACATTATTATTACTATTATTATTTTTGCTGAGGCCACAGCATGTGGAAGTTCAAGGCCCAGGGATTGAGCCTGTACCACAGCAGCGAGCATGCTGAGCCACAGAGGAACTCACATTATTACCATTATACATTATACTTATGACCATGTTTATCATGATAACAGGTTTAGACACAAAAACATGATTTCAAAAATAAAACCAAATTTTAGACTCTCTGTAAAAGTGAAGTTCTTTAATAGAGTAGAGCTTTATATTACCATAGATGTGACCTGAATTTTCCTACATGTTGCCATCCTATGGATAAAGGTATGATCTTCTTTGTAACAATTCTAAAGTACCCTTTTGTGGTAGTCATTCTGTGTGGTAGCCATTACCTACTAATGTGGGCCCTCCAGCCTCATATAAAGTGCTTTCCCTAATCAAATATTTTCTTGGATCCCTTGGGCGAAGTATCACATGTATACCACTTCTCATTATTTTTACTGCTCCACTGGGCACAGCTGCTACTACTTTGAGCTGTTTCAACCACCAGGCACAGCTTTTTTTAGTTTGTAGCCACCCTCATCCCTGAGCCTCTGGGTGATTCAAAGACAACATGCTTTGTGTAGTCAGAAACGTATTTCTTTTTTCTTATTGTCAATCTATTAGCGGGGCTCCAAAATCGTTGGGAGCAAGCTCATTACAGAGTATGGTAATATGTCTCTTTCAGGTTTTGCTTACAGCTCCTTTCCCCATTTTTGGATGAGAAAATGAATTCAGAGAGATTAAGTAATGTGGTAGATACCATATGAAAAAAATCAGTGGCAGAACTGGGATTCTAACTCAGATTTATCTGATTGCAAACCCTATACTCTTAACCACAGTTTTTAATAATTATGAATGCCATGCAGTCTCATAAAACAGCATTGAAGTAAGCTCTCGGGATCAGATTCAGAAGTTTCTCAAATCAACAAGACAGAAACAGAAATCCCTGTACTGAAATCAAATTTAGAAATTAATTTTGTGAAGTTTACTTCAAAGTGGCTTACAGACACATCTCTACAGCAGCAGCTTAACAATATCAGATATAGTAAATAATTGAAATTCTTAAGAAATAAATTGCCCAAAAATATGAACATGCTGAAAATGGTTTGAACAAGTTAGATGTTTGTTTGACATTTAATATTGAACACTCATGAGAATCATAATTAGTTCTCAGATTACAGCATGAGATTATGGACAATGAAAGGAAAGATTAAAAGGACAATAAAATAAGGACCTACTGTATAGCACTGGGAAATCTACTCAATTCTGTGTAACAACCTATATGAGATAATCTGAAAAGGAATGGATAAATAGATAACTGATGTTCTTTGCTGAAACTAACACAGCTTTTTTTTTTTTTTTTTTCTTTTTAGGGACACACCTATGGTTTATGGAAATTCCCAGGCTAGGGGTCAAATTGGAGCTACAGCCCCTGGTCTACGCTACAGCCACAGCCATGCGGGATCCCAGCTACATCTGCAAACTACACCACAGCTCAAGGCAACACCAAATCCCTGACCCACTGAGTGAGGCCAGGGATTGAACCCACATCCTCATGGTTCTTGGTTGGATTTGTTTCCACTGCACCACAATGGGAACTCCTAACACAACTTTTAAGTCAACTATACTCCAATAAAATTTATTTTTTAATGGACTATAATACCCTATATGTATTTGAATTAAAATAGCATTTTTATTTTTATTTGATAAATTGTTTTAAGGTATTTATGAATATTTATACTGGGAATCTTTAACTATACGACCTATACTTTTCTTTTTTTCTCATCCAGGAACAACATGAGGGTTCTTCTCTATCTTGGGGTGTTTCAGGGCAAAGGAAAATGTCTGAAGAAAACTAAAATAGAATGAGTGGTCCCTTGGGGTCCCTCTTGCCCTGAATTCTTTTGCATGTTTCCCTGACAGCCTCAGAAGAAATCACAGCTCTTCTCAACATGCAGTTTTTCCTCTTCTCAATCCTTTCCTTCTCTTTGATAGAGTTCTTAGTCTCCCTTTATCCTCTTTCTTGCTTCTGCCATGTAACATGAATAGGAGCCTATCTCTTAAGAAAAAAACTCTTGTTCTGAACTACACGATTCCTTTCTACATGTCAATTGATTTCCCTCTGTTTATAACTCAACTTTTCAAGGGCGAGTCTGCCCTCATTTTTAGAATCTCATTAGTCACACAACCCACTTTGCTTTGGCTTTCACTAAATCTCCTCTCCCAAAGGTCACTTTATCCAAACACACTTGTCTTTTTCTGTGCTTACCTTTCTTGATCCCTCAGCGCTTTTGAAACTGCTAACAATTCCCTTCTTGAAATTCTTTCCACCTTTGGCTTTTGTGAATCCATGTCCTCCTTTTCTCTCACAGCCAGGATGCCTTCTTTTTTTTCTCAGTACTAATGACTAGTGGCTCTCTGTACCCTCTACCCTAAATAAATGGTGATTTTTTGCAGGGCTCAATGTTTACTCCTCGCTCCTCTCCAAAATTAGTGCCACCAGCTGCTTGCCCTTCAGCTATCTCTTTATAGTTTACCCCCTATTCTTTGCATTTCTTCAGCATTTACTGATTTAAATAATAATTATCTCTCATACAGATAATTACGCACATTTTTTTTGGCCACTCCTGTAGCATGTAGAAATCCCAGGGCCAGAGATCCTACCTGCACCATAGCAGTGACCCAAGCCACTATTCTTGCTTTACCAAGATGCTTTTCTTTAATTTGCATTTGTAGGCTAAGCACATCTATATGTACTATCTCACTTGCTTCTTTTAACGGTGCTGTCTGGTAGGTAAATCACATGTTTGTCATTTCTGTTTTAAAGATAAGGAAACCTCTTGGAGACCTAAATAACTTTCCTTATTGGTAGACACTAGAGTTACTTCTCAATCCCAAGTATTCTGATTCCAAATCAGCCTTTCTATTTATCATATTTATCATTCTGGGATATGGATTTTTTTTTTCTTTTTCACGGCTGCTCCTGTGGCATATGGAAGTTCCCAGGCTAGGGGTTGAATCAGAGCTGCAGGCTTATGCTGCACTCTGCAGCAACGCTGGATCCTTAACCCACTGAGTGAGGCCAGGGATCGAATCCACATCCTCACGGACACCATGTTGGATTCTTAACCCACTGAGCCACAACGGGAATTCTTGGATATAATTCTTTATAATTTTTAATGAGTTGTTTCATGAAGGTGTGCTTTGTATTCTCCAATAAACAGATTTATATGATGAGATTTTTCTACATATGGCAGAGCTAATTAATGTTTACTGACTGTATTTCTACCTCAAAATAATTTGTTATTGTGAAATCTGAATTTTCCAAACATGTTATTAGAGTTTTATAAATGGAAAGTTATAATTCAAGATGTTTTTATTCTAAAAATTTTCTGTGAAATATCTGTCTAAAAGATATGCCTGAACTTGAATGGTGCCCCCGGACTCATAGATATTCAAAAATAGTTTTTAAATTAATTAAAAAGCAAAAAAAAATAAAAATAAAGCCAGGCTCCTGAATACACTTACATCATAGATACAATAGAACAGAATAATTATTTTAACAGTTTTGCAATAGTGGCAGTAAAAATTTTGTTCTAATAAAATCAGTATAATTTCTTAATTTCCCAGTTGGTGAAAGAAAAGTTTAAAAGGGAAGGGCTTAGTAGAAAACAGCAATGAATCTGGAAAGAGAAAACAAACTAGTTTTTAAAAAAATGCTAAAGGGAGCTTGTTGAATAATCCAAAATATGTATAATTTACAATAGAATAAGCAAAGTACATAATTTTAATGCAGACCCTTAAAGGCCAATGTTACAGGGACACATATTTTTATATAATCTAAAGCATTATATTATGACAATCAAAGTCACTACCATGGGAAAGATGAGGCAAAATATAAATAAACAAATCTTCTGCAACTCAAGCAGAACCTATATGGTGGTCTCAGAGATGTAGTAGAAGAGTCCTCCATTGTTTAAGGAGGAGATGGGGAGGGGACTCTTGAATAGGTTCTTCTAACTGCAATAATCAATTAATATGGTCTATGAATGAATGTTATTGTTCTAAAATTTGAGAATCTTTAATACAGGAAAGCAGATGTTAGTCATTTATCTTTGCTTGTCCTAAGCATGTTGCAAAATGAACAGAGGGGAACTAATAAGGCAAAAAGAAGGCAAATAAAAGGGAAATTAGTAAAATAAACAATAAACACTAACAGGGACGTAACAGGTATTTACCCAGAAAAAATAGAAAGTGGTCTTTGCAAACAATGGACCAACACTTTAGGCATCAGAGATACTCATCCAGTGCATTGTAAGTGATCTTTAGTTATTTGTAAATGAGATAGTCTGAAATAGCAGGAGGAAGAGAGATCATAGTTGAAAAGCTATAAATTAATGTGGGTAAGATGACAAAACAGACTCTAAAATGAGTTGTCAGTGAATAACTTGTAAACAGATGTTTCTTTCAGCATGTACCTAAATTGTACGTTTTCTTAAGATATGGGTTTAGTTAATGTATGCTATTATTTAAATGATAGCATAAAATAATATATGCTATTATTTAAATAATTTATGCTATTATTATTAAATAATTTAAGTAAATAAATTCTACCAAATGGTTTTTTTGTTTGTTTTGGCTGCACCCACAGCATATGGAAGTTCCCAGAGCCAGGGACTGAAACTGTACCACAGCAGTGACCTGAACCACTGCAGTGGCAATGCCAGATCCTTAACTCACCGCACTACAAGGGAACCTCCATCAAATGTTTCAGGAAATAAATTGATGAAAAATTTTTTGTTAATACAATCTTCACCCCAGGTAAATTTACATTTTCAATTAAATTCAGAAGATATTTTCAACCACTGTGCTGGGCACTAGGGGAAAATCAGAGATAAAGAAAGCATAACTCATAAATCTGGGTAAAGACAATTTAATAGTGCTGTATTATAAACTCTCCCTCCTCAGTTCTTCATAATGTTTTTTAAAAGTAAACCTAGTAAAAAAAAATGATAAGATAAAAACTAGCAGAACCCCAAAGAGCACAAGGGTAAAATCACATGCCATGAACTTGATAATGTGGTATCCAGGAAATAAATAGATAATTCCATCCCAACTCAGAATAGATACTTACCCCTCACCCTCTATAAATAGTATAATATATCCTGTGAATTTTTATTTAAAATCTTAAATTTGGAGAGACCTCTATTCAAGGACATCCAAAAAAAATCTTGGAGGAGAAAATAAAGCTCTGAAATATATGCAAAAGTGGACAAGCAAAAAACTGATCCTCAATTGCAACTTGGCAACAAAGTAAATAAATCAGATATAAAGAGGGAATTGTTTCAAGAAGAATTATTCATAGTTTATCTTATGAAAAAAACTGAATGGCAATTTTGTAAATATAATACAGAGAACAAATAAAAACTACAATGCAGATTGCTAAATACACGTCAAGAAGGCAGCATAGAACATACTATGCAAGGATCAGAAGAAAATGTATTCATAAGTACTTAGCAATACAAAAATACTTAGTAACAGTATGAATATCATAGTCCCATAGCTAAAACCTGAGATAAGGAGAGGGAAATAAAATGAACATTATAGACTGAAATGACACCACTGTAGGATCAATGAATAAATTACAAACAGAAATGAGACATAATAGGCAAGCTAAAAATAGGATTACTGATACAGAAGAAAAGCTTTAGATAATTAGGGTTCATCAAAGGGAAAAGACTGAGTGAAACAATTAGAAAAAATAGAGAGGGCAAATAAAATCAAATCTGTGAACAACAAGTCTCACCCCCTCCCTTCACCAAAGGGAAACAAAAAGAAGCCCAAAGTTATGGTAGCAAATTTTAAATTATAATAATGGAAGAAATTATTGAAGATTGAAAGAACATCTTATGATCTAATAAAACCTTATGTTATGTGACCAAGATAAAATATTAGCATTAATTTATTAAAATTCAATAATTATTTTTCAGATATGCAGGGATAAAAATAAAATTACTCCTTTTCACAAAACACTGTTACAGAAGATGTTAGAGGCAATATCTACATAGTTCTAAAGGAAAGATTAACAACATACTTACACCAGCTAAATTATCTTTTTATCTCAAAGTGCAGATATTTTCAAACATGTAAGAATTCAGAAAAGAGTTTCTTTCTTTCTGGTCTTTTTTTGTCTTTCCAGGGATGCACCCACAGCATATGGAGGTTCCTAGGTTAGGGGTCTAATTGGAGCTGTAGCCACCTGCCTAAGCTAGAGCCATGGCAACACCAGATCTGAGCCGCGTCTGTGACCTACACCACAGCTCACAGCAATGCCAGATCCTTAACCCACTGAGTGAGGCCGGGGATCAAACCCACGTCCTCCAGGATGCTAGTCGGGTTTGTTAACCGCTGAGCCATGATGGGAACTCCCAGAAAAGAGTTTCTATTAGGCCTTCTGAAAAAAATTAATAGTGATATCCAGCTAATTCAAAGGGAAATTAAAACTAAAATGATGCAAATTTTGATATGTTTGTAAGCAGCTATATATTCTTACTATTAAGGTTAAATAACAATGTTTTGGAAGAGAATATAAATATTACAGATCCTGAAATATAAGAATTAGAACCAAAAATTTAGGACTTACGGGAGATGAAGTTTGAGGGAAAATAAGAATACTACTTTCTTCATTTTTCATGGAATAGTGAATTGATAATAATTATTCTTGAAATATTAGTTTAAAATAATGTTCTCTATTACTTGTTTTCGTCATGTTAGTGATCTTTATAGAGCTGTTACCTCATTGGTGAAGAAAATTTTATTTACACTTTATCAGTTTCTGAAATTTTACCTCTATATTTTTTCTCCCATTACGTTGAAGATATACAGTATTTTTTTCTGTATTTTTTGTACAAAAAATATATGATATCATATGCTATATGATATCAAATGATATATGATATCAAATGATATATGATATCACTTATATTTTGAGTCTAAAAAATAACACAGGAGTTCCTGTTGTTGCTCAGCTGTAACATACCCAGCTAGTATCCATGAGGACATGGCCAGGGATTGTACCTGCATCCTCATCGATGCTAGTCAGCTTCACTAACTGCTGAGCCATGATGGGAACTACAAATATTTTTTTGTCTTTAAAATATAGTACTTTTTAAACCTAGACAACTGTCGGTCATATACTGATGACTTCCAAATCAGTTATGTAAGCCCCAAATATTACCTGATCTTTAAATATCCACGTTTTAAAGTTGTCTGAATATTTTATTTTGGGTGCCCCAGAGGCATATCAAACTTAATGTCAAACAATGAATTTTTCTTTTATTTCACTTCCCTAAATCTGCACCTTCTCATGCACTCTTGAACATTCAACCAATCACCAATTATTGCCAAGTTTATCTTCTAAATATTTCTCAAATATAACATCTCTTCACTTGGAAGAGACGGTGAAAGTGCAGCTACCACCACTTCCTAACTCAGGCTTTTGTCATACCCTTTCTTTTCTAATAACTTCTCTGATTAGTTGTACCAATTTCAATTTTATTTTTCTCTTTTCCAACAGAGCGATAGTCCTAAAATACACATCTAACCAGATTCCACTTAAACACTTTTTAAAATCTTCCCAAGAGATGCAGGGCAAGGTCCAAGCTCAGTTGCATGGCATTAAAAGCTTCCTATGATTTATCTTTTCATTATCACCCTGCTCTAAACCATTCTGCACTGCTTCTAGGTACCAGGACACAGCATACTTATTTTATAAATATGTCCTTTTACTCATGCTATTCTCTGTTTCTGCAAGACTCTTCTGATCTTCTTCCAAAGGCCTACTCCTTCTCTTGTGTCAAGATTCAGACTTGGAATGAGGAATTTTTTTTCAAACTCTAGGCTAGAGTAAGCACATTTTCAGATTTCTTTGACTGTTTACGCATCACAATATACTTTTACCCATTGATTTATTCTTTCAATGAAACATTTTTGAATGCCTGCTATGTCTAGGAAACTATCTTACTTGGGATAGAGGTAGTCTTTTTTTTTTTTTTTTTTTTTTTTTTTTTTTTTTTTTTTTTAGTAGTGAGTGTGTGCTTTTCAGGAGGGGAAGATAATTTTTGAACAAATCAGTATACAAATGATTAATTTATCATAACACAATAAATGTTATAAAGGAGGATTAAAAGGTGACATCAGAGTATATAACAAAACAAATATAGACTAGTCTGGGAGTCAAGGAGGACTTCTTCATGGGAAATTAATACCTGAAGTATAAAATGGGAATGAGGTAGAGTGTGACGTCTTTAAGGAAGAACATGTGCAAAAACCCTGACTGGGAAAAGTGCTTCTGAGGAGCCAAATGGGCATTGAAGCTAGAGAGCAAAAATTGTGCAGTTAAAGTGTGAAGAGGCAAAGTTTTATCATATTATATTGAAACTGTTTCTCCATAGGTAGACCATGAGCTTTTTATTTTTAAGTTGAAATATGGTTGATTCACAGTATTATGTAGTTTCAGGTGTACAGCATAATCATTCAGTATTTTTACAGATTATATATCATTATAGGTTATCATTAGGATAATGCATATAATTCCCAAGTATATCCTCATTGCTTATCTATTTTGTACATAACAGCTTGTGTCTGTTTTATACATAGTAATTCCTATTTGTTAACTTTATACCCCTACTTGGTCCTCCCCTCCTTCCTTCTTTCCTTTGGTAACCCTAAATTTGTTTTCTGTCTGCGAGTCTGTTTCTGTTTTGTATATACATTTATTTGTATTATTTTTCATTTATTTTTTAACCTATCTTTTTTGTCTTTTTAATGGCGCACATGTGGCATATGGAAGTTCCCAGACTAGGGGTCAAATCGGAGCTCCAGCTGATGTCCTACACCACAGCCACAGCAATGTTAGATCCAAGCCATGTCTGTCACCTATACCACAGCTCATACCAACTCCAGATCCTTAACTCACTGAGCGGGGCCAGGAATTGAACCCATGTCCTCATGGATACTAGCTGGGTATGTTACAGCTGAGCAACAACAGGAACTCCTATGTTATTTTTTAGATTCAAAATATAAGTGATATTACATAGTATATAGTATTTGTCTTTTTCTAACTCATTTCATTAAGCATAATATTCTCTAGATTTATCTGTGGTCCTGAAAATGGCAGTATTTCATTATTTCAATAATATTCTGGTTTTTTTTTTGTGTGTGTGTGTGTACTTATATATGTGTATATACACACACCACATCTTCTTAATCCAATAATCTGTTGCTGAGGACTTTGAAGGTTGTGATGCATGTATCTTTTCAAATCAGTGTTTTCATTTTTTCAAATATACACCCAGGAGTGAGGGCAGTATTGATGGTCTGATGGTCTGACTGATCTTTAAATTACTCATACTGATTAGAGTATTTTTTTTTTTAAATAGTGAGTGAAAGCAACAGAAACCAATTCAGGCCAATATAAATAAAAAGTTCAAGGAAGAAATCAAGGAAATCACAGACATGATGGGGATACCGATAAATGGACAGGATTCAAGAAGATCTGGGGTCTAGAAGGCAACTGTAATCTTCCCACATTATGCAAAGAGAAAAACAGAATGCCTAAAAATTTATCAGGTTGCTTGCTGTTAGGAAATAAAATGAAATACTAGGTCACAGAATCAACACTTAACCATAGTCCTTGGCACACATTAGAAGTACAATGAAAGTTTGTTAGATTGAACTGCACTCCCATGGCCCCTTATACCCCTTTTACACACTAATTATTTCACTACACTGTAAGTTTTAGGTTTGTCTTCCTGAGAGACAGGACTGTATCTGATTTTACTTTGTACTCCCAATGCCTACCTCAGTGCCTGAAACCTACTTATTGCTCAGTAAATACTTGGAGAGGAAATGAGAATGACCATTTACTCACGTGCCTGTCTGTTAAATAGCTCAGCAATCTGAGAATCTGGGCTTTTCATCACAGCATCACTTGGCTTCCTCCCATCCCCAGAATGGAGCAGAGTATCTGATTCACAGAGAAAGTTTGATGCATGAATAAATGAAGAAATGATTGATATGATACAAATCTAGGTTTTAAAATCAAGTGCCTAAGTAAAATATTCTTACAGTATTTCATTAGCTTTTAATAACTTATTAACTTATGCAACTTATTCTTGTTTTTTGAAGAGTAGGCCTCTAACGAGTCATGTAAGTGCCTTAGTTATAAAAATAATTGCCGTGAGGAATTATGTATAATTTTTTTTCAACACACAGTTTACTTGGCATTCTTGTTATATGTAAATATCCTGTGAATATAATTGTAAATATCCTGGGGAGGGTGGGGAGGATAAGCTTATTTGTTTTTGACTAATTCAGCAATATTTTTGCTATGAGGCCTATGTGGACTTACTCATTTCGTCGTGATTTTTGAACACCATTTTTTTTGCTTATCCATGTACAATAACTGTGACTTGGTGGTGAAAAGGAAAATAGGTTTTCCAAAACAAGTCCTTTCAAGAAAAAGAGAAAGCTAGAACTACAAGTTCAATGTCAACTGAGTTTAAATTTACTTGGTAGAAGAGCCCCTATTGCCCTTATAGTCTCTGTAACAACCTCTCCTCTTAGGGACTCAGTGGACTGTTTAACCTAATTTCAAATCTTGATTTCACCGTTCACTATTTGATTTGTCACTTCTATTGCCTATTAACAGAGGACAATAAAATCTATACAATAGTGTTGAAAGGATTAAATAGAATAACACATGTTAAAAGTCTTAGCACAGTTCTGACATACTACCCATTAAATAGTAGTTATTGGATTATTACCATTAACTACCCATTTTCCTGGGCATATTTCTTTTTTGGCTATTCAACAGCATGTGGGTTCCTGAGCCAGGGATCAAAATCATCCCACAGAAGTGACCTGAGCTACAGCAATAACAACACCAGATCCTTAACCTGCTGTGCCACAAGGGAACTCCTCACTGTGCATATTTAAAATTGCTACCAGGCATTCTAATACTTAATTATGCTTCTCGGTATAAATTTAATATTTGGACATTTTTAATAATTAGCTAGAACATATTCATCTAGAAGATGATCCCTAAGATATTTCTATGCAATCCACTATCTGCTATCAACATTTCATAATTCTAAATTTATTAAGAACAAACACAATGTAATGATTATAACTTACACTGCCTAATAATATTTTTGACATGGAGTAATAACAAACATATTATCAAAACACTGTCTTAAAAAGATTATCATGGTGTTCCCGTTGTGGTGCAGCGGAAACAAAATCTGACTAGGAACCATGAGATGGCAGGTTCGAATCCTGGCCTCACTCAGTGAATTAAGGATCCAGCATTGCAGTGAGTTGCAGTGTAGGTTGCAGATGCGGCTCAGATCTGGCATTGCTGTGGCTGTGTCACAGGCCAACTGCTGTGGTTCCTATTAGATCCCTAGCCTGGGAACCTCCATATGCCATGGGTGTGGCCCTAAAAAGCAAAACAAAAACAAAAAAAAATCACTATGGGTGTGTGTGTGCATTTACACTTAAAAGTTGCATTTTCAAGTTAAACTCACTCACTACAAGCCTGGATTTGTACTCTATCCTTCTATTATGTTAACATGTTTTAATAAGAATTAAGTCTTATGTTCAGTTTTTAGAAACAACCCAAAGATGAAAAACACATATAGCTACACAAACATTTCAGAGTTTTGTGGATTTGTAAGAATTCTGTCAGAGAGCTTGATACTTGAACACATTGAGGATTGAAAATAAAATACTGTGATGGGATTAAGATGGCAGAATAGAAGGACTAGAGCTCAACTTCTCTCCTAAAACAACAAAATTCACAACTAAAGGCTGAGCAATCTTCACTCAAATGGACTGGAAACCTTAAAAAAGATATCCTACTCCAGAAGACAAAGAGGAGGCCACATCAAGAGAGAGATTCAATCAGCACAATGCATGAAAGTAATCTGAAAACAATCCATAAAAGACAAAAGGATGAACAATAGTTAGATTGGTTATTAGGACCTAACCACAGTCTATGCACTATTTTAATTAAATTAACACAAAGGTGAAAATATTATGCATGTGGTTCTGATACTTATGCATGTGGTTCTAACATCACAATCACTTGAGGGCTCTTTAAAATATAGATTGCTGGGTTCATTCCAAGAATTTCTGATTCAGTAGCCTTGGGCTGGGCTCAGAGAATGTGCACTTCTAAGAAATTCCAGGTGAAGCTGACGTGCCTGGTCCAGGGACCCCACTTTGAGAACCAACTGATGTATATACTTGCTGGAAAACGTATATGATTTAGCTATGGCTTTGTGATTCACCCTGCTACCAATGATATAAGATCTACCAGTGTTGGAGGATAGAATATGAAGAGCCTGAGTTTTTTAACAGCAGGGGAACTTTCCAACGACAAATAGCCAGCATGTGGCTGAACTGGATTTGGACGCAGGTGTCCCTGACTACAAAGTCTTCCAGCCACAAGAGGACTTCAAAACATTCATCAAGCTTGATTTGTTGAGTTTTTGCAGATTGCATTTCAAACCAACGTTGCATGAATGACTGTGAGCAAACTCCTTAATTTATGGATTTAAGTGTTTCCATTTCTAAGGAGGAAACTTGGCACTTTAGTGGGAAGGAAGGCAGCCATTCTCTGTCAGTTGACAAGACCTGCGTGAAGCCTTCTACATTTGCCTCATGTCACCTGGTCCTGTAATGATAGAGGGTGTTTGTCCTGAACAAACTATTCTCGCAGTGAGAACAAAAGGAACTCAACACCCTCCAGCCCAGAAGCCCCGTGTATTCCAGCTACGGACTTGGTTTGGAATTGCATCTCTTCCTACTCACCTTCACTTGGTAACTGAATTATCTCTTTTATTTCTGAGTCTGTTCGTTTCTGACTAATCTTTCTTCTGGATGGGGATCACATTTTCCCGCTTCTTTGCATGTCTACTCATCCTTTTTTTTTTTTTTTTGGAGTGCATTTATTTTTTAAACTTTACTGAGATGTAATTTACAAATTATAAAGCTAACCCACTTAAGTTAAAAAAAAAAAAAAAAGGAAAGAAAGAAAGGAAAATACCTTAACACATGCACATAAAATAGCTTTTAGATCCTTTAAGAACAGGAAGGAAAAGGACATTCCCAACTGTTTAAGATGCTGTAATCTTAGCTTAAAAACAAGAGCAAAGAAACAAAAAGACCGAAGTCTTCAACTTTTAAATTTCTTTCACCTTTTTCTATAAGAAATGTTCTCATTCAAGAGAGGATATACTGTGAGCATTGTTAAAAGAGATGAAGATAAGTTCAGTAACAAAACCAGAGAGTTGCTTGTTACTTTAAGTTCAGGTTCCTAGGCTCAGAAAAAAGTGTATCAGAAGATAACAAAAGAATAGCAATTTTGATTAAAAGCTGTTAATGTCAACATTTAAAGGTACTGTAAAATAAGTGAGCTACCAGAACAGCATTCTCCCTACTGTATTCTCCCTGTTATTCTCACCACTGAGGAGTCCTGATGTTTATGGTCAAGAAAACATTTGAGTTTAGAAACTATAAACTGTTAATTTGACCTTGGTTTGAAGGAAAAATTTGTTACAGAATGATTTTTAGAAACACAAGTAGGTTCATTAGAAACAAATTGTGTCCTCACAACTTCAGCTCTACTTCTTAAAATGAAATTACTACATAGATTAAAGGAATGCTGAAGTCACACATATATTGATAAAATATTTGGCAATATTTCCCAATATTCATATTAATATCATAAAAGTGATATTTAATTATAATACAGTGAGACAATTTGTAATTTTTAAACTAACCATATGTTAAAGATCAGTGGATATATGTGGGGCCTGGAGTAAACTATCTTAGGCATTTGCTTTTTCTTGAGCCATTTTGTTTGATATTTTTTATTAATGACTCTAAGTTGTCTTGCTAATGTCTCAAAACTCTAAAGATATATGTAGGCATTGGGTGGCAGAATCAAAGTCAAATATATTCTGACAAGATATTTAGATGGGTTGAAAGTCTTTGAGATTAAATATATCAGGGAAGAATGTAAGACACTGTATTTAACTATTTAAAGTTGAATATGTGAAGAAGAAAGCAAAAGAGTTTATTTGAATAAAATCCATGCATGTAAAGGGAAAATAGGCTGTGAGAGCCTACTGTGTATGATGGCGGATATGGTCTTGTGCCACATTAAAAGAATAATGATGTACCCTCATTTGGAATGCAGTGCTCAGTTTCGAAAATCATCTGTTAAGAGGGTCATCAATTTACAAAAGTAATGAGGATGTGGGCTGAAGCTCAAGGAAGATAGATTTTAGTTTAGAACAGAAAATGATTCTCTAACAGTTTGATTTTACAATGGATTATATAAAAATTCATTAATTCATTCCCTTTTACTGAGGCTGTATAAGCTGATACTGAAGGACAGTCTCTTAGGACTGACAGAAAGGATTCTTGCTCTGAGCAGGAATTTTTTTCCAGCTTTATTGAGATATAACTGATATACAACATTATGTCAGTTTAATGTGCATGACTGTGATGATTTGATATATGTATGTATTGTGAAATGATCACCACAAATTTATCAACTCACATAATTACCTGTGTGTGTGTGTGTGTGTGTGTGTGTGTTTGGGTGTGTGGTGAGAACGTTTAATACCTGGTCTCATAGCAACTTTACAGTGTATGATATTATAGTATAAGTCTTGACAGTTGACTTTTTTTTTTTTTTTTTTTTTTTTTTTTTTTGCTAATTCAAGTGCCTAACTTAAGCTTCGATTGTCAACTGCCAGGCATCCACTTCAAAAAGGCACCCACTTTAAGGATGGTTATCCAAATAAACACATTGCTAGCCACCTCTCCCCCAGCCATCCCCTAGGCTCTTTTGTTTTGGAGATCTTGGTCAATTTTGATGACTGAATCACTTGATTTTTCTTTTCCCACACTTTAAATTTCCACATTTACGTTTTAAATTCGCCAATAGAGTGTGACCACAAAATCTTAGGCCCCCACCTTCAATCCCAATAAAAAAGCAGAACTCCAGGCTCCAGTGTGTGTCTCAAGCTCTACCTGCAACCTTGCTGAGTGGCCCCAGGTGTGCCATGTAATTTCTAGAACTTGTAAGTAATAAACCTTTTTTTTTTTTCCCCAAAGTTTTCTGGTGGTTATTGCTGAGCGCCATGTTGCAATAATATTAAAAATCACAAGGCCTATCCAGCCACAGTAATGTTATAAATAGTCTGATATGGCACAGAAACCAAATAAAGTATCATTAACTATAGTTACCATACTGGATATTAGATCTTCAGAATTTATTTATCTTACAACTAGAAATTTGTACCCTTTGACAAGCATCTCCCTATCTCCCCCACCTCTAGCCTCTGACAGCCGCCATTCTATTCTGTTTCTATAAGTTCAGCTTTTTAAAATTCCACATATAAGTGATATCACACAGTATTTGTCTTTCTCTGATTTAATTCACTTAAGCATAATCTCTAAGCTTCCATCCATATTGTCACAAATGCAGAATTTCCTTCTTTTTATGATCCATTGTATCACGTTTCCCAACTTACAATGGTGTGACTTATAATTTTTTGACTTTATGATGGAGTGAGAACAACACGCATTCAATAAAAATGTACACTGAATTTTGATCTTTTACTGGGCTAGTGATATTTGTTATGATATTCTCTGATGATGCTGGGCAACAGCAGCTTCAGATCCCAGGGAGCCGTGTGATCATGAGGGTAAACACCCAATACACTGACAACCGTTCTCTACTCAGACAACCATCTGTTTTTCACTTTCAGTACATTATTCAAGAAATTACATGAGATATGCAATAATTTATTATAAAATAATCTTTGTGTTAGATGATTTTGCCCAACTATAGGCTAATATATATGTTCTGAGTATGGTTAAGGCAGGCTAGGCTAAATGGTGATGTTCATTAGATCATTTATTCATTAAATTATGTTCATTAAATGCATTTTTGACTTATGATATTTTCAATTTATGTTGGGTTAATCAGGACATAACCCCATCACAAGTCAAGGAAGATTTTATATATATATATATATGTGTGTGTGTGTGTGTGTGTATGTGTGTATATATATATGTATGTATACATATGTGTGTGTGTATATATGTGTGTATGTATATATATATATCACATTTTCTCTCTTTCTTTTTAAAAAAGTTTTATGGCTGCATCTGTGGCATCTGAAAGTTCCAGGGCCAGGGACTGATCCAGCTGCATCAATACTGGATCCCTTTTATTTATTTTTTTGTCTTTTTAGGGCCGTACCCATGGCATATGGAGGTTCCCAGGCTACGGGTCTAATCAGAGCTGTAGCCACTGGCCTATGCCACAGCTACAGCAATGCCAGATCTGAGCAGCATCTGTGACCTACACCACAGCTCACACCAATGCTGGATCCTTAACCCACTAACTGAAGCCAGGGATGGAACCTGTGTCCTCATGGATACTAGCAGATTCATATTTGCTGAGCCACAATGGGAACTCCAGTGCTGGATCCTTTAGCATACTGAGCCAGTCGGGGATTGAACATGCACCTCTGCATAGACCTGAACTGCAAAAGTTGGATTCTTAACCCACTGCACTGTGGTGGGTAATCCCTTTTTTTTTTTTTTTTAAATTTTATACATACCACATTTTCTTTATTCATTCATCCATAAATGGCTGCTTCCTTAACTTGGCAATTGTACACAATGCTTTCGTGAAGATATTTGTTTTCATTTTCTTTGGATAATTACCCAGATGCGGAATTGCTGGATCATAAGGTAATGCTATTTTTAATTTTTTGAGAAACCTCCCTATTTTCCATAGTGACTGGGTATAGTATTCTTGCTTGGCAGGTGTCTTTTTTTTTTTCCTTTCAGCACTTTGAATATATCACTCCACTCTCTCCTTGCCAGCAAGTTTTCTGCTGAGAAATCATCAAGCTATCAGTGAAAAGTCTCAAGAGAGTTCTAATTTATGTATCTCTTTCTCTTATTACTTTAAAAATTCTCCCTTTGTCCTTGATTTTAAACAGTTTTATTATAATATATCTAGGGAGAACATATTTTTGAATTGAAATTTTTTTAGAGCTCTCTAAGCTTCATGAACTTGGATGCCCAAATCTTACCCCAGATAAAGGAAATTCTCAGCCGTTAAAAAAAAAAAAGGTTTTCTGCCCCTCTTCTCCCTCCTTTTGCATTCATAGCTTATCCTTTAATGGTATCCAGTAGTTCACACAGTCTTTCTTCCCTCTTTTACATTCTTTGTTTCTTGCTCTCCTCTGACTGGATAATTTCAAATACTTACCTTCTACCTCACTGATTCTTTCTACTCCTTAATCAAATCTGCTGTTATTGATTACTATTACATTTTTCATTTCATTCACTGCCTTCTTTAGCTCCAGAATTTCTACTGAGTACATATACACATATACACAGAAAGAAAAGTCACATAACCAGGAATCAGGTGTTCCTGATATTGTTGAATTGTCTGTGTTTTCTTGTAGTTCACCGAGATTCTTTTAAACAACTATTTTGAATTCTTTGTTGGGAAAATTACAGATCTCCATTTCTGTGGGGTCAGTTACCAGAAAATTATTGGGTACCTAGGATATGTCATGTCTTTGATATCTTGCACTACTCTCTTCACATCTGAACAAGTAGTTACATACTCTAGTTTTTACTGACTGGCTTTAGGAGAGAAATACCTTCTGTCAGTGTTGTTAGGGATCCTGAGGTTTTCTTAAATCTTTTCTATGGCTATTCCTGCTCCACACTTCTTGCTCCTTCTTGGGGTGGTGGAATTCTTTAGATTGTATACCTTCTCTAGATTATGCAAAGACAGGCTGAATGCTAACAGTTTCCCATTTGCTTTTCCCAGGACAATGCTGAATGCTTAAGTTTGTGTACTCTCTTCCAATACCACGAGCTGAGACAGCTTTTGTGCTTGCTCCAGCCTACTACAAAAGCTTGCTCTTACTGCCCTTGAGGGCTAATGCAGGACCTAGCCACAGTGTGTGTGTGTGTGTGTGAAGTGTGCAGAGTTTTGGGTTCAACTGGGAGGGCTCCACATGCAGGGCACCCCCAGGAGCTCCTGGGTGGGCTTCCTGATGGAGTCTGCAACATGGTTAGTAGGATCTCTTTAATGCCCATTGAGAGCCCTGGCTGCTGGTATCCCAGCTTCTCCTCATGCCTTAGTTGTACAGCACACTTCAGTATTCTGGATAGACTGAGAAAGAAGTGGGTCTCTTTTGCAGGATCACAAACAACTGGGGAAGCTGGGTGCACCTCACAGGCTACACATCTTCCCTACAGGAGAAAATGTGGGCATAGAAGGTCTCTCTCAGGGCCAAGCTGTGTTAACTTGGGGGAGGAGTGATGTGGATAAAGTGAAACTCTTCTTACCCTCCTCAATGTATATACTCTCAATTTTGCTCCAACCGTGTGCTGGAGATTTTCTACTTGGCTCCTGACTGTCTCAAAGGCATTGTGATCTGTGAGACTGTCAAAGTCAGTGTTCTCTGAGGGTAAAATGGAAAAAAATATTTTCATGATGTAACTCTCCTTGCGTAAGAGTTTGGAGTGGATATTAAGTTCTCCCACACAATGCTAAATTTCTGTTTTTTATTTGCCCATAATATTGAAAAATTTACTTTTATATTTATACAAGTATTGATCTACTTTTCTATTGTTCCTACGGTGCATAATAAATATTACCACTAGAACTGAAAACATGAACTAATTACTAGCCTACTTGAAAATCCTTTTCTATGTTGGCGTCTTGCATTATTTCATCATAATTTTGGTCAAAAGCATTTGAGAAGTGATCTCAAATGGTCCTGTTCAAACTAGCCCTCTGTTAAAGATTTCCTATTTTTCTTGAATTGCATTTTCCAATATTGAAGCAAATTAGAAGGCTTTGTCACATTTTGAAAATCTTAAAGCTCATGTGCAATATTTAGATAGTAGTACAGTAACACACTGAATATTTAAAAAAAAACCTTTTTATCTGAAGTTTTCCAAAATTTCTAAAAATAGAATATCAATCAAGATTAGAAAAAAACTTTATACAAACCTCTTATCTTATAAAAAGGTTTTACAAATGTAGCCATCTGTAGTAAATAAAGTGTATAAGTCAAGAAAATGTAATTGAAGGTTAAAAAAGAAAAAAATATTCTGAGACCAAAGTAGTCATGTAACATATGTTCATTTGTGTATTAAGATAGTTACCCTTCACCCTACAAAATCTGTCTTGATATTTGCTTCCTTCCTTAGACTGACAACATCTGACTATGTTTATTTCTTTGGTAGCTTCATAGTGCTTATACTTTAATTTACAGCATATTTACCTACAATCCTTTGATATAACGTATGGTTATTTCTTTTTTTCAATATGTGTTTTTATACCATTTTTCCAAACATTTTGTGAACTTCTGATAATCAGGGTCAGTGCCTACTTTTTTCTTTTCTACATATAAAACTTTCTCTTCCATTTACATGTCAGATTACACTTTAGTCAATACAAAATAGTACGATCAATTGGACTATGCAGTTGTATTCACTGAAAATGAACTAGTGAACTAGAATAAAAAAGTTATGACTCATTTTTTCCCTACAAATTTGGTGAAATCTCAATTATAAAATAAAAATGAATGCTTCTTGATCTTTGTTCAATTAAATCCAAGTATATACTATTCCATGTCACTGGTAAAATGCTAAATATAAGCAACTTAGTTTAGATTCTCTAGAATGTAGAGCCTGAGAAAAGGATTGGGCTAGAAGCACTTTATATGGAATGTTACCCCAGAAAACAAGAATGAGTGAGATAAGGAAGAAAGAAAAAGGAAAAGACTCATTATCAAGGTCATTTCTGTGAAATGGAGGCTCAACTATGTTGCGATCTCCTGAGAAGCACATAGACAGACTTTCTAGAGCTGCCCGCCTGAAGAACAAGAAGCTAGAACTTCTATTCACTGTTTCCACTCCCCCATTGTTTTCCAATTGTCCCCCCAGGAACCCTAACTCCATCTGTGGCTGATTATCCTAGAGCCAGAGAATGCCCTAGGGAGAAAGAGGGAAGATAAATGTGGCATTTCTCTTTTGAGGCTTTGAAAAGGGTTTCTGGACCCAATTCCAACATGGGTATGTGGAAGCTTCCCTACATCAACAAGCAATTGTAAAAACACCAATAGGGTATCTGATAATTCAAACAATTCTAATCACCACCTACTCAGAGACAGTATCGGATTTCACAGGTTGAGAGCCCAGTCCTTCAAGACTACCTTCCATTTCAGATGCTAGCTACTAGCCTAGGTGTTACCTGTGCCACTAACTGGTTATGAACTGGAGGTTCTTATGACTCCTTCCTTGGGTTTCATTAATTTACTAGGAACAGCTCAAAGAATTCAGGAAAACTCATTTACCCACTAGATTACTAGTTTATCATAAAAGGATATTAATAGATTCAGATAAAAAACCAGATGAAGATCTACATAGAGCAAGGTCCTGAGCTAGGAGCTTCTGTCCTTGTGGAGCTTGTGGCTCAGAACAGTGGCACACGGAAACATTCTGGTTCCACAACATGGAAGAAGAAAAGGTCAAAAACTGTCCTTTTTGTTTTTTATGAAGGCTTTATTACACTGTCATTATTGACAAAGTCATTGACCAATGGTGACTGATGCAATCTCAAACCACTCTCCCCTTCCCTGGAAATTAGGAGGTGGGACTGAAGGTTCCCCTAATCACATGGCTGGTTCTCTTGTGACCAGCCCCTGATCCTTGGGTGGGATCCAAAGTTATCTTCCCTGAAGTGTTTTCAGGAACTGAGGATAAGAGTTCAAATATCGTCTTATTGTTCTTATCTCAGATGAAGGCAAAATTTCAGATAAGCAAATACATATGTTTCCTATAAATCACAATACTGCAGGTTTTCTCTTTTCTAGGGCCGTACCAGTAGCATATGGAGGTTCCCAGACTAGGGGTCTAATCGGAGCTGTAGTTGTCGGCCTATGGAAGAGCCAGAGCATTGCCAGATCCGAGCCGCGTCTTTGACCTACACCACAGCTCACGGCAACACCAGATCCTTAACCCACAGAGCAAGGCCAGGGATGGAACCCGCCACCTCATGGTTCCTAGTCGGATTTGTTAACCACTGAGCCACGACGGGAAAACCTGCATACCAACTGTTAAGAGGGGGCATCACATGATGAGAACAAACAGTATAACATGAGTTATGGAAACCAAGTCACATGGAAAAGCACCAAAGAAGTCGGGAGTATAAGCTTGAAGAGAAGGTAGGAGAAAAAGATAGGTTTGATCAGCTAGAGGTGAATCTGAGTTTTTTTGGAGCTGTTTACTGCAGCTATGACTGAAACCAGGTTTGGGCTGACAGGATGAGACACAGGATATCAGAAGCATCTGCTACAGTAAGCTATCTTTAAGAAAACTTTAATGAGAATATATATATATATATATATATATTTTTTTAGGGCCACACCCACAGCATATGGAGGTTCCAAGGCTAGGGTTCTAATCAGAGCTGTAGCCCCTGGGCTATGCCACAGCTACAGCAACCCGGGATCCAAGTCTAGTCTGCGACCTACCCCTCAGCTCACAGTGACACTGGATCCTTAACCCACTGAACAAGGCCAGGGATGGAACCTGAATCCTCATGGATACTTGTCAGGTTTGTTAACTTCTGAGCCATTATGGGAACTCCAAAAATATTTATTTTAAAAACTTCTTCTTAACCTTCAAATTGAGTATGCAACTCCAAATACTGAGACACCAGAGAAATCAAAGACAAATTGACTGGTAAAGGGTGATAGCCAAATATTAGAAGAGCAAGAGAACACATATCAGCATTTTTTCCAACTAACTATTCATGGTTACATTTAGATGAGTGCAAAATGCATTTGGTCAACCACTTTATATTCAAATTCATGTGTGTGGAAATAAATTTGATCCATCTGTTCCTGAATTTTTTTAAAACCGCCAACATTTTCTTTCACAAGAACTGATTTCCAAGGAGTCTTATGATAGCCCCAACCTCTGCCAAATCTGCTCAAAAAGTCAGAAATATGGATGTTGTACTGAACCTCCTCAAATATACTGGCTTTAGTTTGTTTGTTTTTTTTATTTACTTATTTATTTTGTTTTTAGGGCTGTACCTGCAGCATATGGAAGTTCCTTGGCTAGGGGTCAAATGGGAGCTGCAGCTGCCAGCCTCAGCCACAGCCAGATCCAAGCCATGTCTACAACCTACACTACAGCTTGCAGCAATGCTGGATCCTTAACCCATGGGCTAGGCCAGGGATCGAACCTACATCCTCATGTATACTTGTGGGGTTCTTAACCTGCTGAGCCACAATGAAAACTCCTATACTCATTTTGAAATAAAAATAAGCAATAAACAAACAAAAGAATATCTGATTTATCTGCTACAATAGCATACATGTTGAAATTAAGCATAAAGTAAGGGGGAAGAGAAAGTTCCATACAGTATCTATCTTTACTACATATATGCCCACATATAGTATAATAAAATGATTAACCTAGACAACAAGCCATGTCTAAGCAGCTTACATATGAGCCACTATTTTAAGTGTGGAATGGATGATCCAGGACAAATTCATGCCTACTCTGATGAATGACTTAGGTCATACAGGTTACAAATGAAGTTTTCTATCTACCTCTTGGCTACTCCGTTATCTCCTTACAGGCCTCTCTGCCTCAATCTATCCCTTAAACTGCTGCTATTACTCAGAGTGCCTACCTAGGTCCTTTGCTTCTTTAGTTCACCATGTTCTTACTGGGCATTTAAATTCTTTCCCATGGCATCAGTGACACCTAGATGCTGATAACTTTCAGCTACATCTTCAGCTCGGCTTTCACTTTTGAGAATCACTATTCCTGAAATCTTCCCACTTAGATGGTCAATAAGTATCTCAAAATCAACAGTTCCATAAATACTCAAATTATGACCCAGAAACTGAATATATTCTTTGGCTGCCTTTTCTTTCTTTGCCATCACCTTCCAACATCCAGTCAAGCCTCCAAGCCCAGTGCATTCTTTCTCTGAAACATCTCACTAATCTAGTTCAAATCATCATTTTCCATCACTTGAATTACTGTAATACTTCCCTAACTGAACTAACTATACCCAGGATGGCTTCCTCCAAACAATTCTCCACATAACTGTCAGAGGCTCTTTCTACAAGAGAAATCTGATCATGCCTCTTTCTGCTTAAAATGTTTTAGTGGTTTCCCATCACTTTTAGAATAAAGTCCAGCTTTTCAAAGTAGTTTCAAAGTCCTAAATTATCCAGCTTCTTCTTAAGTCTTCAATCTCCTCTCTCTGAATTCACCCTTGGCATACAAATATGTGAAAGTTTTGTCAAATTTCTAAAAAACTGTCACATTCATACCTCAGGGACATTCCCACCAATAGTTTCTTCTGATTAAAATCTAGTCTCCTCCCCAGTCATACCCCATCCAATCTCCTTGTCTCATCAACTTTCCTGTCCCACCTACTTTTGCTAGATCATATCAGTTTAAATGTCCTTTCTTCTAGGAAGCCTTTCTGGCTCTTCCAAGGCTAAATTTGATGCCCCATTACGCCTTGTGTTTCTTCTGTTACAGCCCTTATTTTATCACACTGTACTGTAGTTGTTTGTATATCAATCTCTTTCAATAGGGTTTAAACTTTCCAGGAGGGTTAAATGCCAGTTCCTAGCAGGATTCCCAACACATGCTATATAAGCAATGAATTACTGTTGAAAATAAAGGATGCATTTTAGATCCATGGGACAGCCTTACACAGAAATGCAGACTATCATAAACTGCATTTAAGTATGAGTTTTCATCTAATTTTCCTCTTGTATCATAATTCATAGGAAAATGTTTTAATTTCAGTTTTAAGGCTTATACAAACATAAAGCTATTTTACCAGTTGATACACACACACACACACACACTTTTCTGTTTTCCTATCTGAACTTGGTGCTAAACATATTAAATGAGTGTTTAATTATAGTACTTTGTCCTTTAATAGTTCTTTTATATGCCTACTATAAATAATCTTTGTTTTTTAGAGCATACTGTGAAATCCTCTAGTAAATTACTTTTGAGACAAGAAATTTGAGAAACTGCATGAAGGTTAAGATTTCTAGGACAGATAAAATACTAAGAGATGGAAAGAGAACTAGATTACAGAGATATTTAATCTTCTGCTCTTTAAAACTGAGTAAATAAAGCATAATTTTTTTGAGATATATTACTTGGACTGTCAGGCAAATATTTACAGATGTTCTAAGACAAAAACTAACTTTTGTATTTTTCAAGTCTACAAAAAGTTATGTAATGTAGGGTAGAATTTTAAAGATACAGTTCAACTTGCCTTTCTTTCTGTTACTAAAAAAATATTTACCACTGATAATAGGATGCCTTAAGTTGATAAAGCTATGAAAATATTACTGTGTGTTTATAGGGACCTAAATGTATTTAATGTATAGACACCTTGTGACTTTAAGCAATATATCTTTCATCTATAGCTAAAAAAGGGATTTTTGCCTCTTGTAGTAGAGAATTCTGGTTGAAAGAATATTGTTACTTTATGTCATTTTACAACTGTTTGTTCATAATAGAGTTTCTCAGATAAAATCATTTCAAACTTCACAATGGTATGTCCACACAGTCAAAATGCAAAAGATTTAGAAAAAAAATTAAATTATTTTTCAGTGGAGGATCTCAAATAACATGACTAAGAATTGGGAATCTGATTTAAACAATAAATCCTTTAGTTTACCAGTTTGATCAAGGTATAGAGGTTCCAAAATTGCCTTATGTCCACTTATATTTATCTTCACAAGAATACATGTAAACATAATTTTAAATGTAGCTTCGCTTCCCAGTTTTTTGGGGGGAGGGGGGTTTGGCATGAACTGTAACCCTCAAAATTTGTCTTCAGAAGTTATGAACAATTCAGATTAGAAATACATTGGTAATACTTTCAGGTTGAAAAACTGTGTCAAGTAATTAAATCTATGAGATAAAAAGAAACATTTTAGAAATTTAAATTTATAGTCCATTACCTTTTTTAGAAATGGAAACTATTCCATTTTCTCTGATGGTCTGATGTAAGTTGCAAATCAGATTTAATAAGTCCCTGTCAATTTTAGCAGCCAGTGAAAAAAGAGAAAGGATTCTATGGAGTAGAAAGAGTACTGAATATTCCAAATTTTGGTAAGCAGCTAACTCTGTTCTCACATCAATGCCTCTTATATATATCTCTAAAGTAGATTTTCTCAAAATTCCCTAACAGCACCATTCAAATAATTAACCTCTGAATAATTTCTCATGTTCACCTCAATCATTTCTCCTGTTCTTACTAATAAGGCACCTGGCTATAGGACTTCATCTGGAGACTCTGCTAAGAATACCTTTGAGGAATTTTATGTGCTAGAACAGTGAAATTTTAGCATTTTAAACTGGCTAAATCCTAAATTATTCATACCCTAACAATGAAAGGAATTAGGTTTATTAGGTCAAAATGACATAGAGCACACTGCTGAGAACATAAGTGCTTGTTAAATAATTAACTGGTTGTCCACATAATCTGAAACATCTGATAATTATTTTAAATGTGTAATTGATTGATTAAAAAGTATGATTTATAATCAGTTATCTAGGTAATTCTATGAAAAGGGGATGGAATTTTTTTAAATTAGAATTACTTGAATAAGTGTGGTTGTTTAAACAGAGTTCATCTCCAAAGAAAACTCATACATTAAGTGAATCAATTTGCTTTCCTGGAGCAAATGCGGGAAATCCAAACTCCAAAAAGGAAGCAAAACTTTACCAAAGATTGAAAATTACAACTGATAAGATGATGCAATGTTCTTTGACCCTCACACAAACTGGTATTGTGGTAGGATAAAATATGTTTTATAAGAAAAACCAAGTGTATAAAAATCGAGAATACTAATGAAAAACAGACATTTGAGGTTTTAAATGATCTGATTTTGTTACTTTACTGTGTTTGGAAGTGGCAGCAGAAATCATGAAATATAAGCATAAAGGTAGTTTGGAATATTTCTAACCTCTATCACAAGACAACTATTGGTCAAGAGTTCTTTCGTAATAAACCAACATGATCCATCTTGTGTCCTCCTTGTCATCGCCTTCACTATTTCCACACAGAATACTTTGTATCTGGTTCTTATTGGTTGCCCCTAAAATGAACTGTTTGGTGGGGGGCTCTGAGAGATAAAAATCTATTTGGTAATGAGGTTATACCCCTACTTTCATCAATTAAAAGTGGAAAGCTATAAATAATATCAAGAAGAAAAACCCTGGAGTTGTGTGAATCTTGGCACAACAGTGTGAAACTATCTCTAGTGTTTGCTTCTTTTCCCCACATTCCCCTTTCCAGTGCATATAAATTCATTGCTCTGGTGGTTTCAATTTGGGTCCCAGTCTTGACTAATCTAACAGCTCATAGAAAAACACAGCTGAAACCACTGCCTGATGGCTTAACTCACAGCCTCAAATGAGAGGCCTCCAACAGAGCCCAGCAGGTTTTCAGCAAGGCTTATGGATAGCTCATTTTGGAAAGTGAAGAGTTTGATAGTAAGCCAGAAAGAGAGGTTTTACAATAGCCATCTTAGGAGACTTTATCTAGCTCTTCTAAAAAGAAACTGCATATTCTACTCACCTACTGTATGGAAGAAATACCTGATAGATTTTTCTGGCACTCTAAACTGACTGATTCTATGCTAGAATGCTAAAACCACAAGGAAATGACAAATTTACATGCAAAATGAAGAGTTGAGCTGTGCACAGCAATTTCTTTCATTTGTATTTGATTTATTCTCATTCACTTCTGAAGGCTTGTGGAGCTTGTGGGTCAGTGATGGTTCTTGAAATAGTAAACCTAAAACCTTCATGGAATTTTTGTCCTTGACACTGTCCCTCCCTGTATGGCTCAACTATTGATAATCTCATCAATAGCGGTGATACAGGGTCTCTGGAAAAAAAAAAAAAAAAAGAAAAAAGAAAGAAAAAAGATATTTAAGCATGTGAGATACAAGCATAGAGAATCAGCTGAAACATGATAATTTAGATTTCACTGCTGTTTTCAGAGATCTGATGGCAAATTCCTTCTGAGACTGTCAAAGATAGCACCAACATCTTTGGCATTAAATTTCTAAAGCATCTCAAAAAGAGAACTATAAATTGCTTTTCTTTGTTGCTACTCTTCCGTGGAACAGAATTAATTTTTCACCACAAAATTTAAAAAGAATGCCGAATGAAAATATAAATATACTTAGGATAGTATCTCAGTTTTCTCCCAAAGTAGATAAGCTCATTTTTAAACAGAGTGGAACATAACTGGTAGATATGTAGAACATTCTGAAGTGGAACATATAACTGAAAGATATGCTCAGCATTCTAAATGGTATTATTCAAATAAAGATAAACTTACCAGAAATATTTCAGGAACCATATTGCCATAATTATACTCAAAAAGAAATTAAAAAATTTTAAGTTTCCAATATTTTAAAATTAGAAATTAGAGAGGGAGTCTTACTAGTTCAGCTTTGACCCAAAGAAAGAAATATATATATATAAATGCGAACCTGCAGGCTTGGTTTGATATATCATCTTCATATTGGAAGGATTTTACTACATATAAAATCCTGGGTTGACAGGACCTTAAGTGTTACTCTCTAATTCTACTGTTTTGTGGTTTTGGTCCATTTTTTTTTCTTGTGGTGAATAGTTGGAAGGACCTCCATTCTTGTCTGCTTTGAAGAAAGAATCCAGTAAAGAAACTAAGATTGTGAAAATATAAAAGCATTTATTTAGAAACAAAACATGTGTGGAAGAAGCACATGGGCGAGCTTGGAGTGAGCTGAGTGCAATAGGGGTGTCTTAAGTTGCTTAGAGGGATAATTTTCCTTTTTTTTTCTTGGCCAATCATCTTCATATTTGCTCCTGGTGAGGGCATGCATCTTTCAGCCAAGATGGATTCCAGCTGGTTTTTTCTCCCACCTTTTATTCTTCGCCTATGCTGAGGACCTTCTCTGAGCATGTGTCTGGCTGGGAAATCCACAAGAATGTACCCACCCAGGGCCCAATGCTCCTGCTGGTATCCCATCCCAAAGTATCAGCAGGAGACCAGCTGCAGCTGCTCAGCCTGCGGCGATGTATCTTCTACTTCAATTTTTTTTTTTTTTTTTTTTTTTTTGCCACACTTGTGGCATGTGGAAGTTCCCAGCCAGGGATCAATCCTTAACTACAGTAGCAACATGAGCCTGGATCCTTAGCCCACTGTCCCACAAGGGAACTCCATCTCCTACTTCAATTTATTATTGATTTTTGAAGATATTTTTTAAAAAATTGGCTGCTTTGAAGATTTTCTCTCTGATTTTCAGAAGTATTGCTTGCATATGAATATAAGCAATTTTCCTTTTTTTCTCTCTTTTTTTTTCCTATTACTGTTTGGGTTTTGTTAAACTTTTTCAATCAGTGTCATCTGGTGTTTCTTGTTTGTTTTTTTAAGTCTTGGCCATATCTCTTCTTTCTTCTACTTTTGGGACTCCAATTACCCTTATTTTATACATTCTTGACTGTGTCTCAAATGTACATTATTCTCTGTTCTCTTTTTTTCCATTTTCTTTTTCCTCTGTGTACTTCAGTTTGGGTAATTCCACTGACTTGTCTTCTATTTCATTAGCTTATTTGTATCTTCTGCTAGATCCAATGTGCCCTTAAAACAATTCACTCAATTCTTAGACTTCCCATTGCAGCACAGCGGAAACGAATCCAACTAGTAACCATGAGGTTTCAGGTTCAATCCCTGGCCTTGCTCAGTGGGTTAAGGATCTGGTGTTGCCGTGAGGAGGTGTAGGTCGCAGATGTGGCTCATATCCAGTGTTGCTGTGGCTGTGGTATAGGCCGGTGGCTACAGTTCCAATTAGACCCCTAGCCTGGGAACTTCCATATGCCACAGGTGTGGCTCTAGAAAGGACAAAAAAAAAAGAAAAACAAAATAAGGAATTTTATCACTGAAATAGAGTACATGAGAAGAAACAATTTCATGAACTTCATCAGACAAAATTCTCAATTTAAGAATCCAGTGGATTGGGTTTTGTTTTCTTTAGGCCACACCTACCATATATGGAGGTTCCCAGGCTAGGGGTCTAATTGGAGCTATAGCTGCAGCCTATGGCAGTGTCTACAGCAATGCCGGATCCTTAACCCACTGAGCCAGGCCAGGGATTGAACCCGAAAACTCATGGTTCCTAGCACTGAGCCACAATGGAGAACTCCTTTTTTTTTTAAATTATTTATCTTTAAATCAATTTTGTTTCCTTCTACTTTTATTGAATGTATTAATCATAGTCTTAGATTGCTAACTTCAATGACCGAATTACCTATGAGTTGGCTTCTATATTTCTAGTTCCAATAAGTGGTATCATTGGCCTGACGTGAATTGGTTCATACTACCCCAAGCAAAATCTCACATTTTATGTTAAGGCAGTTTTCCCCCACCTTTTGTTGTAGGTCTGTGACTAACCCATGTAATTTCTAACCAATCAGTCTTTTAGTAGCTTTTTTCTCACTACCAAGGCTTTCAGTAATGGTGTGCATTGTCTTAATACTAGGTTTCATGAAAGTTGATCTCCATTACATATTCTTAGGACCCTACAAGCTTGTCCCGTAGCTTGAAATCCTAATTCTGGTATTTAGTTCTGAACTGCACCTAAAAATCTGGTTCTATCTGATGACCATTGTTTCAGTTTTGTCTTTTGGATACAAAATTGCTGCTTCTACCACTCACTTTTGACTGCAAGTCTTTGCTTGTGTCTGTGCTGACTCTTAAGAGCACCTTGGGACTAGGTTCTCTGATGGTAGGATCATATTCTGACATGCATGTCCCACAGTCATTTTAAATATTTTATTTTTCCATACCCTTGCCAAAATAAATATTATACTACTTCACTTAGTCATATCTGGCCATCTGTCATCCATAAACTAGTACTTAAATTTATTTACAATAAATTAGAGTGTAAATCAACTGCAAAACTGAGAGAAATTTAAAACAAAAGTGTTTCAACGTTGAAGATTTTTTTCCACTTCACTTATCAATTTGTATTTATGTCAATTTCATGATTTTATTACTGTACTATTATTTACATATGTTTCCTAGCACATGAGTCCCAGGGCACATTTGACTGCAATTTCAACCAAACTGTATTACAGAAGTCAAACACTTCTTCTTGACTAACTTTAACAAAAAGGAAACAGAGAGAAAACATAAAATAACCAAGCCCTAACTTATGAATAATTACATTAAATTTATTTGACCTAAATACACCAATTAAAACAGAAATTGGCACAGTGGATAAAAAAATCAAAACAGAGTTCCTATCATGGCTCAGTGGCAACGAACCTGACTAGTATCCATGAGGACACTAGTCTGAAAACTTCCATATGCTATGGTTGCAGTCCTAAAAAGACAAATAAAAGAAAGTATTTTCTTGGGAGTTCCCATCATGGATCAGCAGAAAAGAATCTGACTAGCATCCATAAGGATGCATGTTCAATCCCTGGTCTTGCCCATCGGGTTAAGGATCTGGCATTGCTGTAGTCAACTGTGGTGCAGGTCGCCGATGTGACTCGGATCACGTGTTGCCATGGTTGTGGCATAGGTTGGCAGCTATAGCTCTGATTTGACCCCTAGCCTGGGAACTTCCACATGCAGCAGGTGTGGCCCTAAAAAGACAAAATAAATAAATAAATAGATATAACCTAATTAATAACACACTGTATGATTCAATTTATATAACATTATTGAATGACAAAATTATAGAAATAGAGCACAGGTTAGCAGTGGCTAGGAACTGGGAATCATGGAAGAGAAAGAGATGTCACTATAAAGCAGTAACAAGGGGAAATCTTTATGGCCACAGAATAAATGTTTCTTGATTGCAGTGGTAGGAATCTACACATGATAAGATGGCATAGAACTATAAACACAGATTGTATCTATGTCAATTTCATGATTTTATTATTGTACTACAATTATATAAAATGCAACATCAGGGGAAACTGAGTAAAGGGAGGCTTGTTTTGCATGATTCTAAAATAACTTCTAGGAGTTCCCATCATGGGTCAGTGGTAATGAACCCAACATTTTTATATCAATTGTCAAATATAATGTAGAAAACTTAAGAGGAGAATTAAGGTGACCTATGGACTTGAACCAGGACTTATGTCATCAGTCTCTCCGGTTCTCAGGATTTAGTTTGTTCTTTTCCTTCTAATTTCTTAAGTTATAAACTTAGGTTGCTGATTTGAAATCTTTCTTGATTTTAATTTGAATAGTTACAGCTATACATTTTCCTCCTAGCATCTGTGTCCCTTAAGTTTTAGTATGTTGTGTTTATGATTTTTTTCTTTTATTCATTGAGTAAGAGTCTTTAGTTTAATTTCCACAGATTTGTACATTTTCCAGTTTTATCTTTGTTATTGATTTCTAACTTTATCTGTGTTTGAAGAAGACGTTTTACTATACCTTTAAAACTACTTGAGAGAGTTCCTGTAAGTGGCTCAGCAGTAATAAATCCAACTAGTATCCATGAGCTTGGATCTGGCATTGCTGTGGCTGGGATGTAGCCTGGCAGCTATAGCTCCAATTCAACCCCTAGACTGGGTACTTCCATATGCCACAGATGTGGCCCTTAAAAAACAAAAAAAAAACAAAACAAACAAAAAAAAAATCTATTGACTTAATTTGTGGCTTAACATATGGTCTGTCCTATAAAATGTCTTATGAGCACTTGAGAAGAATAGGTATGCTGCTGTTATTGGTAGAATATTCTGTATAGGCCTATTAAATCTATTGGTTTTATTATGTGGATTAAATCCTCTATTTACCTACTTATCTTCTTCCTGGTTTTTCTGCATATTTTTGAGAGTGGAGTTGTGAAGTCTCCAACTATTAATGCAGAATAGTCTATTTCTCATTTCAAATTCTGCAGTTTTGCCTCAGATACTTTGATGGTCTGTTGTTAGGTATATAGATATTTATAAGCTTTATAGCTTCTACACTGAACCTTCTGTAATATATAATATTCTTATTTGACTTATAACTTTTTAAAATTTGAAGTCTATTTTGTCTGATATTAGTATAGTCACCTTGCTCTCTTTTGGTTTATATTTGCATAGAATTTTTTTCTACCCTTTGACAGCCCTATTTTTATATTTACACCTTAAATGATCTCTTATACATATCAATCAAGCTGACAAAAATTAAAGACAAGGAAAAATATTAAAAGCAACAAGGGAAAAGCAACAAGTAACATACAAGGGAATCCCCATAAGGTTATCAGCTGATTTTTCATCAGAAACTCTGCAGGCCAGAAGGAAGTGGCATGATATATTTAAAGTGATGAAAGTTTAGAACCTACAACCAAGAACTTTCTACCCAGCAAGCATCTGGATTTGATGGCAAATTCAAAAACTTTGCAAATAAGCAAAAGTCAAGAGAATTTAGCACCACCAAACTAGTGTTACAACAAATGCTAAAGGATCTTCTCTAGGTGAAAGAGAAAAGGTCACAACCAGATACAAGAAAATTATGAAAGGGAAAGTTCACTGGTAAAGGCAAATATAAAGTAAAGGTAGGAAATTATCATAGACAAATATATCAAAAACAGCTATCATGAAAAAAGGAGAGTAAAAATGCAAGATACTAAAAATGCATTTGAAATTAAGAGAACAATAGCTTAAAACAATCTTGTATATATATATAAGATATACAATCTTGTATATATATATAAGATATACAATCTATAACAATCTTTCTTATATATGTAAGAAAACAATCTTGTATGTATATTGGTTTTATTATATATATACACTGCTACATCAAAACATCATAGGAACTGCAAACCAAAAAACTACGATAGATATATACAAATAAAGAAAAAGTAATCTAAACACAACATTAAAGACAATAATCAAAACACAAGAGAACAAAATTGTAAGGAAAGAAAGACAATCTACAAAATAAATTTGAAACAATTAACAAAATGTCAGTAAGTACATACATATTGATAATTACCTTGAATATAAATGGTTTAAAAGCACCAATCAAAAGACACACACTGGCTGAATGGATACAAAAACAAGACCCATGTATATGCTGTCTACAAGAGGCCCACTTCAGATCTAGGGACACACAGACTGAAAGTGACGGGACAGAAAAAGGTATTCCATGCAAATGGAAATCCAAAGAAATCTGGAGTAGCAATAGTCATATCTGACAAAATAGACTTTAAAATAAAGAATTTACAAGAAATGAAGGACACTGCACAATGATCAAGGGATCAATCCAAGAATAAGATATAACAATTGTAAATATATATATACCCAACATAGGAGCACCTCGATATATAAGGCAACTGCTAACAGCCAAAAAATGAGAAATTGACAGTCATACAATAATTGTGTGGGAGACTTTAACATTCCATTTACATCAATGGACAGATCATCTAGATAGAAAATCCATAAGGAATCACGGGTCTTAAATGACACATTAGACCAGACGGACTTAATTGATATTTTAGAACATTCCATCTAAAAGCAGCAAAATAAACATTCTTTTCAAGTGCACATAGAATATTCTCCAGAATAGATAACATTCTGGGCCATGAATCAAGCCTCAGTAAGTTTAAGAAAACTGAAATTATACCAATACTATGAGATTAGAAATAAATTATGATTAAAAAAAAACCTGTAAAAAATACAAACAAGCTAAACAATATGCTACTAAACAACCAATGGATCACTAAACAAATAAGAGAGGAAGTAAAAAAAATATCTAGAGACAAATTACAGTGAAAACATGATGATCTAAAATCTCTGGGAGGTAGCAAAAGCTGTTTTAAGAGGGAAGTTTACAGCAATTCAACCTTACCTCAGAAAACAAGAAAAAAATCTCAAATAAACAACGTAACTGTACACCTAAGGCAACCAGAGAAAGAACAAAACAAATACAAAATTAGTAGAAGGAAAGAATTCATAAAGATCAGAGCAGAAGTGAATTAGATAAAGTCAAAGAAAACAATAGAAAAAAAATGAAACTAAAAGCCAGATATTTGAAAAGATAAACCAAATTGATAAACTTTTAGCCAGACTCATCAAGAAAAAAAAAGGAGATGGCTCAAATCAGTAAATTAGAAATTATAAAGTTACAACTGATACCACAGAAATACAAAGGATCATAAGAGATAACTAAAAACAGCTATATGCCAATAAAATGGATAACGTAGAAGTAATGCACAAATTCTTACAAAAGTACAATCTTCCAAGACTGAACTAAGAGGAAATAGAAAATATGAACAGACCGATCATAAGTACTGAAATTGAAACTGTGATTAAAAAAACTCCAAAAAAACAGAAGTCTAGGACCAAATGGCTTCATAGGCGAATTCTATCAAACATTCAGAGAAGAGTTAACATCTATCCTATTGAAACTCTTCCAAAAACTTCTAGAGGAAGGACCATTCCAAAGCTCATTCTACAAGACCACCCTCACCAATATACCAAAACCAGACAAAGATACCACAAAAAAAGAATATTATACGCCAATATCACTGAGGAAAACAGACACAAAAATCATCAACAAAACATTAGCAAACTAAATGCAGTCAATACATTAAAAGGATCATACACTATGATCAAGTGGAGTTAGCCTAGGAATCAAGGATTATTCAATATCTGCAAATCAGCATGATACACCACATTAACAAACTGAAGAATCAAAACCTTATTATCATCTCAATAGATAGAGGAAAACTTTTAACAAAATTAAACATGCATTTATGATAACAACTCTCAGAAAGTGGGCATAGAGGGAACCTACTGCAACATAATAAAGGCCATATATGACAGACCCACAGCTAATATCATTCACAAAGGTGATAAGCTGGATGCATTTCTGCTAAGATTAGGGACAAGACAAGGTTGTTCACTCTCACTACATTTTTTTTTTTTTTTTTTTTTTTTTTTTTTTTTTTGGCTGCACCTACAGCATGCGAAAGTTCCCAGGCCAGGGATCAAACTCACACCACAGGAGTGACTTGGGCCTCTGCAGTGACAATGCTGGATATTTAACCTGCTCTGCCACAAGAGAACCCCCCTACTCTCACCACTTTTTATTCAACATAGTTTTGTAAGTCTTAGTCATGGGTATGAGAGAAGAAAAAGAAACAAAAGGAATCCAAATTGGAAAAGAAGTAAAACTGTCACTGTTTGCAGATGACATGATATTCTACATAGAAAATTCTAAAGATGCTATCAGAAGACTACTAGAGCTCATACATGAATTCAGTAAAGTTGCAGAATACATTTTTACACAGTAGCAATGAAAATCAGAAAGAGTAATTAAGGAAATAACCCCTTTTACCATCTCATCAAAAAGAATAAAATACCTAGGAATAAACTTACCTAAAGAGACAAAAGACCTGTACACTGAAAACTGTAAGACACTGATGAAAGAAATCAAAGATGACACAAACAGATGGAAAGATACTGGAAGAATCAATATTGTCAAAATACTATACTACCCAAGGCAATCTACAGATTCAATGAAGTCCCCATCAAATTACAAATGGCATTCCTCACAGAACTGGAACAAATTATTTTACCATTTGTTTGGAAACATAAAGGACCCTAAATAGTCAAAGCAATATTGACAAAAAAAAAACAGAACTGGAGGAATTAGGCTCCCTGACTTCAGACCATACTACAAAGCTATAATCATCAAAACAGTATGGTACTGGCACAAAAACAGAAATATAGATCAATGGAATGGGACAGAAGCCCAAAAATAATCCTAAGCACCAATGGTCAACTAATCTATGGCAAAGGAGGCAAGAACATACAGTAGAGGAAAGACAGTCTCTTTAATAAGCGGTGCTGGGAAACCTAGACAGCTACACAGAAAAGAATGAAATCAGAACGTTCTCTAACATCACACACAAAAATAAACTCAAAGTGGATTAAAGACCTAAATATAAGGTCAAATACTATAAAACTCCTAGAGGAAAACATAGGCAGAAGGCTCTTTGACATAAATCACAGCATCATCTTGTTTGATCCACCTCCTAGAATAATGACAATAAAAACAAAAATAAACAAATAGGAACTAATTAAAATTAAAAGCTTTTCCACAGCAAAGGAAATCATAAACAAAATAAAAAATAATCCACAGAATGAAGGAAAACATTTGCAAACAAATTACTGACAAGGAATTCATCTCCAAAACATACAAACATCTCATGCAGCTCTGTATCAAAAAACAACAAAGTCAAAAAATGGGCAGCAGATCTCAACAGACATTTCTCCAAATAAGACATAAAGATTGGAGTTCCCATTTTGGCTCAGTGGTTAACGAATCCAACTAGGAACCATGAGGTTGCAGGTTTGATCCCTGGCCTCGCTCAGTGGGTTAAGGATCCGGCGTTGCCATGAGTTGTGTAGGTTGCAGACGCAGCTCGGATGTGGTGTTGCTGTGGCTGTGGTGTAGCCTGGCAGCTGCAGCTCTGATTAGACCACTAGCTTGGGAACCTCCATATGCTGTGGGTGTGGCCCTCAAAAAGACAAAAAAAAAAAAAAAAAAAAAAAAAAAAAAAAAAAAGACATATGGATAGCCAAAAAGCTCATCAAAAGATGATCAACACCACTAATTATTAAATAAATGCAAATCAAAAAACTACAATGAGGTATCACATCACACTGGTTAGAATGGCCATCATCAAAAAGCTACAAATAATAAATGCTGGAGAGGGTGTGGACCAAAGGTAACCCTCCTACACAGCTGGTGGGAATATAAATTGGTATAACCACTACAGAGAACAGTATGGAGGTTCCTTAAAAAACTAAATATAGAACTACCATATGATCCAGCAATCCCATTCCTGGGCATATATCTGTAGAAAACTGTAATTTCAAAGATACATACAGCCCAATGTATACAGCAGCACTATTTACAATAGCTAAGATGTGGAAACAATCTAAATGTCCATCAACAGAGGAATGGGTAAAGATGTGGTACACAACAGAATACTACTCAGCTATAAAAAAGGAATGAAATAATGCCATTCGCAGCAACATGGATGGACATAGATACTATCATACTAAGTTAAGTAAGTCAGACAGAGAAAGACAAATATATCACTCATATGTGGAATCCACTTTTAAAAATGAACTTATTTACAAAACAGAAGCAGCCTCACAGATTTCAAAATCAAATTTATGGTTACTAAAAGGGAGACATGGAGGGAGGGATAAATTATGAGTTTTGGATTAACACATATACAGTACTACATATAAAATAGAAAACTAACAGTATTGCACAGGGGAAATCTACTCAATATCCTGTAATATCCTATAATATCCTATATATGAAAAGAATCTGAGAAAGACTGAATTATGTATATGTATATCTGATTCAATTTGCTGTACACCTGAAACTAACATAACATTGTAAATCAACTCTACTCCAATAAAATAAAAAAAAAATAAAGTGAGTCTCTTGTAGATAGCACATAGTTGGATCATGTGTTCGTATCCATTTTGCTAATCTTTGCCTTCTGGAGATTTTAATCTATTTATATTTAAAGTAATTACTAATATGGAAAGACTTTCCTCTGTCACTTTGCTATTTGTTTTCTATATGCCTTATAGCTTTTTGTCCCTCATTTCCTGAATTTCTCTTTTTTATGTTTAGTTGATTTTTTCTAGTGAATTATTTACATTTCTTTCTCATTTCCTTTTGTGTACATTCTACAGGTGTTTTCTTTGTAGTTACAATGGGGATTAAATTTAAAATCCTAATGCTATAACACTGTAATTTGAATTTATACTAGTTTAACTTCAATAACTTACAAACACTGTGCTCTTTCACATGTCTGTCCCCACCCCTTTTGGTTATTGATATCCAAAACTATATCCTTATAGATTGTGTGCCCCAAAACACTAATAATTCTTTAAATTCATTAGTCTCTTAAATTATGTAGAGAACAAAATGTGGAGCTACGAGTCGAAGTTACAGTTGTACTAGCTCTTAGATATTATTTGATGAAAGCCTCATTCAGGTTTTAAACCATGGCATCAGTCTCTCAGCTTTGGGACTAACCTAACAGTCAGGAAAGGTCAATTGGGTCTAGAAAACAAGAGGAAGAATCCATGCCAAGTAGGTGAGGAAGTAGGAAAGAAGCCCAGCCCAGAAAGTCCTCCTTCTGTGCAAGGGAGGTATGTGAGCACCTCTTTCTCATCTTTTCCCTTCTTCCCAACACTTTTTTATTTACACAGGCTGTGTGGAAGTTGCCAGAGAACTGTCAGAATAAATATTTCTGGCAAAGTTACTGTTTCTTTTCAGGGGCATGCAGAAAAGAGGGTGCTGCCTCTCCTAGAGTCAGTGATTGGGCTGAGTGGAGAAGTAGGTTTCCTCTGCTTAGTTGTCAACTTAAGGAAAATTTACAGAGGCTACAGTCAAGAGCGCAGCAAAATCCATGAGAAGAGGAGGTTGTTTATGCCTTAGCACTGTGAGGTTAATGATGCCAACAGCTGCTCTAAGAGTTGTTTCCCTGGCTCCCCTTCTAGACTGCTGGGAGGTGGGCAGTCTGGGATTTCAGGAGGTGTGTTTTCTTACTGCCTTTTAAAAACCTTCGGGAGAGAGTCATCTCGGAAGAGAACCATCTCTTTCTGCCCTTCTTTTCCCTCTTGGCCACTAGACTAAGCCACGCATATTGACTAAGCATAAGGCAATTATTAAATCCTTCTGATCCATGTTTTTGAAAATGTTAATATGCATATTATAAGGAAAAATATCACTTTTCTAATAAATTATACCTATTTATCTTGCAGAAATAGATGACAAGAGGGTGACCAACACACAAGCAGAAGTAAGTTTTCTTATACTTTGTATAAATGTGTCCAAACCAATTAAAAACCAGTTTGATTTGCTGTGATATAAAATATATCAATATAATTGTGTTTTAAAAAGTATTTTGTTTGTCCTTCTTGGCTGCACAAACAGTAAACTGGTGTCATTAAATCTCTACCTCTAGGTTATCCTTGATTCTCTACCTATGAAGTGCTCACCCCTGAAAAAATTTCTAAAATAAACTATTGATTTCAGAGGCAAGATACAGCATTGATCATTTCAATTTAGTGTCTGGTCATATATGACCACCACAGCTGAGGCAGCCAATGTTGGAAATCCTAGAACAAGAAGGTGGGGGACAGGCATCTCTTAAATGTTTTCTGGTGTGTGGAGCCAAGAGCAGACCCTGAAGCCAGAGTTTCCATATATGCATGTAGGATTTCAGAATGAAAGTATGAATCAGAGAAGGCTAGGGAGGCTGATAATAGTCATAGAATACAAGAAAATGAGCAAACATGGATCCAGAAATGGAACATATATTGAACAGGACTCGTGCAGACTTACTGGTCAACTTCCATGGCCACATGAGTAGACACAGGGCAACACTAGGTGGAAAATGCAGAAGGAACAAAACAGCAGAAAGTATCTCTCAAGACTTTTCTAAAAATTTAACGAGACTGTAAATGTGAAATGTTTTGAAAACTAAACTCTTACATAAATCTAGTTCAGCTTGAGATGGAAATGTTCTAAAATTAGGTTGTGATTATGGTTGTACAGCTATAAATATACTAAAATTCATTGAATTAAAAAAATAAAAAATGTACAGTTTTTATTACTTAAGTTTTACCACTGTTACTAAACAAATTTTATGTAGAATTAATTTTCTACCCTAAAAAATAAAAATAAATAAAAATTTAAAAATATTTGATTATGTGTGTGGAGATAAACATGTAAGAAATCTTGGGAGTAAGTGCTTCTCAAAATCAATCAGGTGTGATGGGATATAGTAGAGGTACATCCACAGTATCCATCATCCACACATTTACATTAAGGTAGAGTTGCCCTGCCTGCACCTGTATACAGTAGACTAGTACCAAAACATTCTATTCTGGAGAAACTTGCTTGTACCATTTACATTGGTTGATATGGATTTGGTAACTATTTAGTTGAATTTTTTACTCTTTAATAGATTGTTTTCACAGCAGCTAAATACCAACATCTTGATGATTCCTCTGAGTGCGATTAAGTTTTAGTATTGAACAAACATGCCTCAAGAACTATTAGCAACTTTGTGAAAACAGTTTCTAGTTTTTTTCCAGACCCTGTACATTCTATTATTTCTAACATGCATGGAAAGCCTAGAATAATCCTCAAAAAAATATTGTAATTATTTATACTTGAACTTTTCAAAGCAAAAATAATTGCTCCAGACACTGTCTTTGCTACACTGAAATAGAAATAAGACTATTAAAAAGGAGTCTTTGACATAATCTGATCGAAACATAGACCATACATACATATAATTTATTATAATAAGTAATACTTTATACATATATACATATCTATCTAAACTTGAAATATTATTTGTGTTTTGACCCTAAAGTATGTTCCTGTGTTCCAATTTTGTCATTTTAATGCAAAACTTTCTTCCTCAATAAATTAATTCTGATCCAGCATACTTATGTAAGACTGTTAAATAGCAGTTTTGTTAGGAAAGATCCTTTGAACATATAAAAGAATATTATGTCAGCATTGTAAATCCAAGTAAATGTAGACATTCGATTAAACATCTCAATTTCATAGGGTTACAGATTGATGTTACATACCAAGGACTCTCATTAACCCCCCCATAACTATTAACAATTCTATGAACAGGTATAGTTATACCATGGACATAACTTTTACGGTATATTCTACTTACATTTTTTTTCTAAAATGGAAAGGATTAGTACTGTCTTTTTTTCTCTTTCTTTTAAAAATAAATTAATGTTACTAGGTGAGAAAGTAAAAATAGTAATTTCAAGACTACAATGGATGAAGAGTTTTATGATAAAATAGACACTATAGCTTCATATATCTCATAAGACTATGATATTGGTGATCATATATATGATTAAAGTTCTATTTTATGGCAGAGAGAAATCATAAAGTATATGGTATACGGTACAGTGTTTGTTTCCCTCAGAGGGCTGATGGCATTGAACTTTTTATCCAAATATAAGACTTTTACTTTTTTCTCTTTATCCAGTCACAGAATGCATCCCCTAAGCAAAGAAAGCAGAGTGTGTACACACCACCCGCCATGAAAGGTACTGTTCAGGTACTGTTTTGGGTTGTGAGTGTTGAGTGCATGGATGACAGGTGGTCTGTTCTCAGTCATCATATACTTGCTTATAAGCTAAATCTAATCTCAGTTCTACAAAGTGATAATATGACTTTGTTATTTGAAACCTAATTTCATCAAGAATGAAATAGGTGGTTGAAGAAGGGACAAATACAGATGTCTCAAAATCTCAGTCTAGAAATTCAGATTTTCCAAAATAATACCAAAAGTTTTCTTTTAGCTTTCCTCATGTGTTTTCCTTGGAGAGATCTTTCCAGAATCCCTAGTTACTCCTGCCAATTTTGGCAGGTGATTATCATTTTTTTTTCTTGGATTAAGCAAAGTATGTTTTGAATTTCAGAGATATAATGTAAAATATTGCTTCATTGCCCTGTGTCAGGAGCAGCTCTAAGGAACCCAGTCAAACAGCTATTAGCTGTATATGTAACAGCTGTTGAAATAACAACTAAGAAGGCTAGCTCGGATTCCAGCATTCTCCCAGAATTCCTCCCCACCCCCCCACCTCCCGCCACAAATTAGAACTGCTAAAAGAACATCTAAGTGTATCAGGATTTTGCCCCACATCAATTCCAGGGAAGGCTTCTTTTTCTCACACAGCAGTATTCCTGACATGAGGCAGAGTGTGCCCAATCTGGTAGCTCATGTTCCAGTCTGGCACTTGGGCTGTTGGCTTAGTGGCTCATCATGCAGTCGTCCAGCTCAGTTTCAACAACAGGAGAGGCCAGCTGAGCAGCTTCCTCTGGAGTCTGGAGAAATGTCTAAATTGGGAGTGAAAGTTTCCACTCTGTATTCTCTCTAGATTTGGGGCCTTTAATAGCTACTTTCCATAAATTTCCTTCCTGTGCAGCTATAAAATGCCATGTTTGCTTGTTCATAAGACTGCAGTAAATAATGCAGTCATCAGCATTGTGGTTCATTCCAGGGTAATATTGCAACTATCAGACATCTCTCTCTCAAGACCAGTGTAATCATTTTGAAGATATTTTCTCTTTTGGAAATCATCTTGTACTTTGAAGACACAGTTTTGGCAGGAATGGGCCCCCAGGAAAGATATATGTTCACTAGTTTAATGATTTCCTCTGTTCTATTTTAAGTTAGTTTAGCTAAATAAAGTAAGACTGTTCTCATGTCCTTAAAGAATAATAGTACTGTTTTTAAAGGAAAATCTTAAAATCAAACCCCAAGGGCTCATAGTTTTCATTATATTTAGCTCTCAAATATCATAAGAATGTGGGATGCTAACATTTAGGGAAGCTAGTCATATTGCACATTTTTTACACATAACCTTACTAGTGTTGAGCTTTTCAAGATGTTCATTCAATGATAATCACTTTTTGGTCACGAGTTAAAGGCTTGAGAAAGCACAGTAATTCTTTCATGAGGCTATTGGGGTATAATTACAAGGCACTTAGGTCCTCATTTATATAACCAGTAAATTCTTAGGAAAGTCTGCTTCTTCCTCTTTTTTTTTTTTCTGTTTAGGGCCACACCCGTGGCATGTGGAAGTTCCCAGGCTAGGGGATGAATTGGAGTTGTAGCTAATGGCCACAGCCACAGCCACAGGAGATCTGAGCTGTGTCTGTGACCCACCTCACAGCTGGCGGCAACTCCAGATCCTTCAACCCACTGAGAGAGGCCAGGGATCAAACATGCATCCTAATGGATACTGGCCAGGTTCCTAACCTGCTGAGCTACAGTGGGAACTCTGACCTGCTTCTGATAAAAGAGGCAGGAGAGCTAAATTCACATGTTTTATTCAGTCTACCTGTCCCTTAGAGCTAGAAATTAATATTTCAAGACAAAATTAAGCAATGGTAATACATGGTACATTATGAGCACATTAAGAAGCTTCAGTTATAAGAAAGATGAATTAGCAAGGGAAATGTTACTGAAAAGCAAAATCAATAATATGATTGCTCTGAAATGGACAATTCTTCCAATTGCAGTGGAACATGCAATTATTTTCTTTAATTTTATGGAAGTATATTTGATTTATAATGTGTTAGTTTCAGGTATACAGCAAAGTGAATCAATTATACATATACATATACAAATATACACACATATATCCATTCTTTTTCAGATTCTTTTCCTATATAGGTTATTATAGAATATTGAGTAGAGTACCCTGTGCTATACAATAGGTTATTGTTATTTACTTTATATATAGTAGGAACATGCAATTTTTTAGCCATACCCCACAGCATGTGGAAGTTCCTGGGCCAGGGACTGAAACCATGCCACAGGAGGGGCCCAAGCTGCTGCAGTGACAATGCTGGATCCTTAACCCCCTGTGCCACAAGAGAACTCCTGAAACATGCAATTCTTAAGTGTAAAAAAATTTGCTGGGAGAGCAAAGTAGCACCAGATGTGATGAATAGTTCTGAAAGAAACTGCTCTGACCAAATGACCAACTAGGGCTTCCTAAACGACTCAGTAACTGATTAGTAAAATGAAACAAAACAAAGCAAGACAAAACAAACGAGGTAGACTCCTTCCTTCTCTTGTATTAGGTTGTAAGGAGTTACTGGATAGAGAGGCCAAAGTGACAGGACAGAAATGCTACATCTCACCTATACCATTTCAATTAATGTCCAGACAGACCAGTCTCCTATCTCCTACAATTATTTGTGTTTTCCCCTTTCAGTTACTATGGTATTTATGGCCCCGCCAGGTTTCAGGCAGCAGAGACAGATCCAGGTTACCTCTTGTGATGAAGATTTTGTATGAAGGTGCAGGGAGGGGTAGGGAGGGGTTAAGAAACAGAGAAGAGGAATCCATTTTAATAGGTACACTGTCAGCCCTGATAGGCTGACGACCTCCAAATTCATATCTGCAGCCTCAACATATTTCCTGAACTTCACACTCCCAATTCTAGCTAGCTACCAAATTTTTTCACTTGAATGAATGGAATCCAAAGAAGCTTCTCAAATTTAGTATGTCTCAAACCAAACTCAATGGCTCTATTTGGGGTTTTCCCCATCTCAGTGAACTGTATTCTGCTGTTGAGAACAAAATTTTTGCATAATCCTTGACTGTTTCCCCTTACACAATCCATCATACACTCTTGTAGTTCTAATTTCAAGATGCGCCCTAGTTATTTTCCATATCTTCCACTGCTACTACCTTGTGTGAGCCACCATTCTTTCTTGCCCAGGCTGCTTCTATCCCTAACCCTCTACAATCTAGTCGCCAGACACAAGCCCGGGTAATTCCTCTAACTTGCAAATGTGATCATGCCAGCCCCTTGGTCAAAATCCTCAAAAACTTCCTGTCACATTAAGAATAAAGTGAAAAACCCAATTATGGCTTATGAATCCTTGAATGAACTGTTCTGGTGCCCCTCTCTGATCTCATTTCCTTTCACTCTGCCCCTTCTTCACTTAGGTTCAATGTCATGGACTTTTTCACTATTTATAAACATCTCAAACACACGTCTGTATCAGAGAATTTGTACTTCCATTTTCTCTCCTTGAAAAGCTCTTTATCAACTGGCCTCTCAAATGGCTCAGCTAATATTACCTCCTCACAACACTGCCTTAATTTTTTCCACAGCACTCATCATGTACCTAGAATGAGGTATCCATGACAACCCCCTAGTACAGTTCCTGGTACATAATAGACGCTCAGTAAAAACTTGTTGAATAAATGAACTGTAATAAACTGGGGAATCTAGCCACATTGTCAATCTGCTCAGAAGAGGATATCTCTTAAACCCTGTTCTACTAATTGTCATACTTGTGACTCTGCTTCTGTTTCCTTTGCTTCTCTCTCTACTTGATCCTCCCTTAATTCTTATGTTCCTAATTATCAGTATTCTTTTGTTTGCCTTGTTTTACTTTTCTCCACTCTCTTCCCCCTATGGTCAAAGGGAAAACCTGATTTGGAAAATTAATTGCTATCCAGAATGATTCATCAGTTTGGCTGGATTTTTAAGAAAGGTTATCTCATGGACTGCTAGAACAATTAGGTGATTGCTTCTGACTAGGGCCTGGTTCCTCTAACAATTAGTTTGTGGCCAAGGTGGTAGCATCATATGACAAACTTGGCAATGTAAATAGAAGAATCTGGATAGGGCTCTTGTCCATTAGAGATGTTTCATGGCTTGTCCAGTACATTTACTCTTAGAAAGTAATAATAAATTTAGTACTTGGTCTCACCACCTTTCTAGTCATACCATTATAGTTACTCAAAGTTGTCAAGGAGCTTAAAGGTTAACTAGTACAACTATCTAGTAATGCATTGAACATTGCTTCCATTTTTTGCCACTGCATCTAATCTCAGGGTATCAGATTGTCTATGTTCTCTTGAAGATTTTAAATACTAGGCCTGGAGTAGAGCCAGATAATCAAAAGTTCCAGGTGATTCTGTTGTAGCAGGTCTACAGATTGACCAGATTCAGATATCCAGTCACCTCCCTAACATGTCTTTCTTATGTCATAGGACAGTAGCTCATAGAGATCAAAGATCATGAGATCAAAGTTAGCATATTTGAAACAGACCTTTTGACAGCAATTTGTCTTTCACTGCTCCCCTTCTCAGGAAGTAATCTTCATCTGCTTAAGTGCTTACTCCTGAGTTCTAGGAGCCTCTAGTGACACTCTCCCTCTCCGTGGCTCTCTTGGTTAGCAGAGAACCAGGTCCTATGGATTGTATCCCATTAGTACCTCGCCCACCTTCCCTTCTTCTGTCTCCAATACTGCCACCATAATTCAAGTCACAGTCATCTCTTTGCCAGGACGTAATTGTTTACTCTCCATTCAGCCTCTCGCTTCTTACTTCCTGTTTGTTTTCTATACTGTAGCCAAAGTGAAATTTCTAAAACACAGAAGTGATTATGCCACTTCCTTTGTTAAAACTCTTCAATAGCTCCTCTTTGCCCTTAGATAAAATTTCTATTCCAGAGCAAAATTTAGAAAGCTTACTGCTCTATGACTGCAGTCTGCCTTCTCTTTCCCTCACCCACCAGGTCCCAGGCACACTGGCATTCTGTCATCTTCCAAATGCACCAAGTTCTTTCCTGAAAGAGTTTGTATACATTCTCATCTAGAATATTTGCCCTTGCCTTCTTCTTTTTTTTCTTTTAGGGCTGCACCTGCTGCATAGGAAATTTCCCAGGCTAAGGGTCTAATCTGAGCTACACAGCCAGTGGCTGATACTACAGTCACAGCAAAACTATATCTGAGCCACGTCTGCAGCCAACACCACAGCTCACAGCAACACCGGATCCTTAACCCACTGAGAGAGGCCAGGGACTGAACCTACACCCTCATGGATCCTAGTATGGTTCATTAACCACTGAGCCATGAAGGCAACTCCCTTGTCTTCATTCTTTATTTGGCTAGCTCCTACTTATCATCAAAGCTCTGTCCTTAAAGGTCAGATCCTTGAAAGGCGCTTTCCCTAACCCTCCATTCTGCCAAGACCAGCTCAGCAGGATGGGGCTGAAGAATGGGTGCTATGGAACTTAAGGAAAAAAAGTTAACATAAAACAAGACACAGAGACATTTATCTTAAGTAAAGGTGGGAACCAGGGGACTCAAGGTCTCAGGGACCAAGAGCCCTGCCTCAAGAAACCACACTGCTTTTATTGTGCTCTTGAGGATTATGTCAAGTGAAAAGGGGGTTGTGGGTGCAGGATATAATTTTTTTTTATTATTTTATAAATTCTTTTATTATTTTAAAAGTCACTTAGCTGGTAGATGGTTAAACTTTTACTCTAAACTTTAGGCATTTAAGAATCATTAGCATTTGAGTTAGCTGTCTATGCATAGCATTTCAGAGAATCCTCACTATGCTTCAGCAAACCGGCATGCCTATTTGCGGCATGCCTATTTGCGGCAACCTTGTGTGCCTAGGTTTGCACCTTGGTTCTTTTTGCTAATGCATATTCTGCTAACGACCACTCATAAACCACTTGGCCATGAGGTTCCTCTTTCTCTTTTTCTTTAGAGGACATACCATGCTTGTGCAAATGGCGTGCCAATCTGCACAGGTCCAGCGTGCCTAGACCAACGTATTATGTTCTCATTCAGCTGACCCTGCGAATAACCCATGCTTTAGGTCTTTGTTCTTAAGTCATTTACCATCACCGTGACTGTTTCTCAAGCAGGAAGACGGGACAAAGTAAGGAAGGACAAGATGGAGTTTTTAGCAAAGGAGGCTAAGAAAATATTATAAAAACATGTCTCGCAACACATTCTAAATTATCTATAGCTATAAACTCTATTGGTAGTTATTCATTCTCTATAGTTCTTTCATTGCAAGTAATCATAATGTTCAACTTTTTATTTAGTGTCTCTCTCTCCAACCAGACCAGAAGTAATCCATATGGCAGCAGTGACAGTGTCACTTTTGTTCATTACCTTACCTACAGGGCTTAACATAATGCTTAAGACATAAGCAGTGCTTATACATATACTTTTAAATAGTTTTTAAAAATGTGCCCAACACTACTTTGGTGAATGAATCATTTCCTTAGGGTGTTTACCTTCTCTCTGGTCTACTAAAAAGATCTCTTTTTCTTTTTTAAATTGAAATTTATATTCATGGATTCTTGTTCTATATCTTGTTGCTATTTGTGATAAATTTTAAAATGACAACTATCTGAATATTCCAATACATCTATCAGGTCCTTGCTTCACCCCTAATTTGTCTTTCCAGATTAAAACACTTCAATATCAATTATGCCTGTCCTTTCACATTCATTCTTGATCTCCTAATAAGCTTCACTTTGCCTATATCATTCTAGAAGTACATCATTCAAAATCAACTTATATTTAAGTTGTGGTCTGACCAGGACGGAAAAGAGACTAATTATGCCTGTCACCTCCTTCATCCAAGATAATCTAATTCCATTAATGCAACCCCAAATTGTATTAGCTTTTTTTCTGGCAGTCATATACATTAGTGACAAATAGTGAGCTTACAATAAATTCAAAACTCCCAAGTTTTTCATGTCCTCTTCTTAAGCTATATTGTTTATGATGTGTTCCTCACTTTAAAATTATCTTTTTTTTTAACCAAAAAGCAAGGTAGTGCTGTCATCCCAATTGAATTTTGCCTTGTTAGTGTCAGGCTGTCACATGAACATGCCATATTTTGTATCATGAGTCCATCATCTATTCTATTCTCTATTATCTCAATTGTGTATCATCCACAGATTACATAAATTTATCCTTGGTATTTTTTGGCACATCTATAATAAACATATCAAACAGAACAGGACAAAGACAGGTCTGTAGCAGACATAGTTCCCTCTAGTTGACATTGATTCCCCTGAAAGCCATCTTTTAACCAGTTATCAAATGGACTTGTTCTGTTAGGTTTCTATCCCTTGAAACCAGAGGATATTAGGAAAACTCTCGTTAGACACATTATTATATTTCAGATATGGTGTGCTGATCACATTTTTTTCATCTATATAGATGAGTCATAAATTTGTAATGTATATTATGCATAAAAATGACAAATTGAAGTTTGCATAGAAAACTTTTCCATTACCCTATATAACACAGTACTTCATAATTATTTAAGTAGAAAGTTCTGAAGATTATCAGAAAAATGATAGCTGACAACTGAATACCCATGTGACTTCTCTGGTGTTTATATGGTGGCCAGCCCTGTAATTTACAGAACAGCCAATTAAATTATAGTTGGATAGCTTGAATCATGTTTTCAGAAAAGCAAAGTAGGTTTAAATCTTGGGGCAGGAAATAGCTGACTCATTTCCACTCCCATTTTGTGTGTGTATGTTTTACTGGAAGACAAATGCCTTCAACTAAAGACAGAAAAGCAAGGGCTATCAATTTAAAAGGAAATATGAAAGTGAAACAAAGCAGCTGACAGAAAAACAGCTTTGTAGATCAGGACAGCTAGTATTACATGGCCATTCTTAATGCATAGCAAGTCAGATTTTTCATGGACATCCGAAAAAAATCTTCCTCTCATTCTTCATACTTTCTTAAAAAGAAAAGCTTAGCTACTTCAATGTCCAGAGACTGTTCTTCTGACATGACCAGTAGGTCTTCCCTGAACGTTTGCAGCACTGTAGCCTCTACTTTTTTTTTTCTCCAAGGGTGGTTGTGATCTTGATATATTATCTCAATTTAGCCTCTTTTCATAATAAAGCAATAAACGCAAATAAAGAATAACCCAGGGAAGGAAATAAACTGGCCCAATAAAAAGGCTAAAGTGGATTTTGGAGGATGGTAGGTGACAGTGGCAAAGACATCCCATGCAATATTAACTGTAGGATTATCTTCAAATCGAGGAAAGCCATTGGTCATGATAATTTAATAGGATCCAGACATGAAAGGACATGGACCTTGGGGGTAAGCGATTGGTATTTAAACCTCAGTGACATCACTTACTAACTGTTCAGCTTTAGCAAGTCAAGGATTTTAAGCTGTCTCTTTTCTCTCAGTAAAATGTGTATGTGATACCTACCTCACAGGACTACTGTGGAGATAAAATGAAACAATATGCACAAAGAGCATGCTTAGAAAAGGCGCACACTATTTAAGATCTATTTTGAATGACTCCTTGAACCTTGGTTTAAGAGTCAGCCATATCCCGCCTTGTTTGCACTGAGCCTGCAAAATGGAAGCACGAAGCCCCACAGGAGAGACCAAGGTGGCATGAAAAGTCTTCATGAATAAAATACCTGCCAGATCTTTTCTGACATCCCAGTAGGAACTGAAAAGTCAGAGTTAGAGGTGCCTGATCCTAAAAATCATGTGGACAACCAAACCCTACAACACTCACTCCATCAATATCAAATAAAAGGCATTGATCCTTAACTGCCTCAATATCAAATAAAAGGCATTGATCCTTAACCTTTCACTTCCTTTTTAGCAAAATCCTATTTTGCTTCATTTCACCTGCCTCCTCCCCTCAGACATCACACCCCTCATTTCCCACCTACTAACAGACCCCCCCCAAAGATATTGACATTTAAATGAATAAATCTAGTATTTCAAAAAAGCTTAAGAACAAAGTGATGGTTGGTGGTGAATTTGGGGGTGCTAAAGAAGATTGTACAATAAATATTTCTAGCCAGAAGGGATCAGCAGGAAATCACATCATATAAATTCAGTCTACAAAGTAGGAACATAGGTAGATTAACAATGATTATATAGAACTATGATCAATGCACTCTTCCTGAGTTTGAAATGTTTTATAATTGCTATGAAAAAAAATATCAAAAGAAACAGACCAGCTGTAGTATCCTGTTTTATCATCACTTGCACATTGAAGTCAGGGAGAGAATGTATCAAGAGATTTTACCTTCTCATTAGGTAGTATCCATCACACTGAATTCTTTTTAAAAACATTTCTGTTCCTCTGTGGTTGTTCTACAGGTATTCATCACATTTGCCTTTCTAAATCTTGGCTTTTTTGTTTGTGCTGGCTCGGTTTATTTACTGTGCAGGGTGGGGCTTTTTAAACAACTCAAAAAACATTTTAACAGATTTCTAGATAACAAGGAACATTCTAAATATATACAAGCCTTTTCTTAACCCCCCCCCCAAAACCAAATATGCTTCTATTTCCAGATCTACTTCCTTCACATCTCTTCAGTTTCTTTTACTTACTAAGTTTTATGTTCATCTTTCCTCATATCTTTGAATTCAGAAGGTGGGGTCAGATTGGAGAACTGATTTAAGAATGCATCTTTCTTGGAAGTCACTAGGATGCCTTTTTTTCTGAGATCAACACTGAGAGAGAGTAAAGCAAGAGGAAAATGCCAGCAAGTATAAGTGGATTTAATATTTTACAGCATCGTCACACATTATTAGGTGAAGATCAAAAGGATCTTGAGATGGATTAGATTGCAGATTTGAAATTTGGGACAAGAAACTTAATCTTCTGTGGTGCCACTTAAATTTTGAAAAGGAGACCACTATTCATCACTATGGTCCCACTCAGGTGTCTATATACATTTTAAAGTAATCACTTAAATTCACACTCCTCTATTTAAATAACATACAACTTTTAAAAAGACTTCCTATCTTAGAAGCTGGGGAAGAGATGAAGTTTTGCACTTGGTTGGAACAGATTGTCAAGACCCAGTGTCTCTTACTGCCCTGCAGCACATATGAGTCTCCACTATGTATCAAGCACTACCTTAACGTGGTGTTGCTGCAGAGATAAAAGGCAAAATCCACACTCTCTCAAGAGACCATTGTGGAAGAAGTAACACACAAGTGGTCAGGTAGAGCACACCATGGTAGGTCCTTGTATACGGATTTGAGCGAGTGGATCAGGGGAGGTGAGGAGACCCATACTAGGTCTGGAGAACCAGAGGTTGAAATCTTTGTGATCACAGAGGGAACACTCAAATTTACAAGTGTCTGCAGAGTAAAATGGACTGAGTCATGGAAAAGTGGAACACACAGCTTACCATTTTCATTCCTCCTGTCATTCAAACTTGCAAAGCATTTAAGATGATACCACAACATAGCTAAACCCTGCAGGGATCATCACAAAGTACTTTGCTGCCATGAAAAGTCTAAAAAGACCCCACTAGGGGTTCTATTGTGGTGCAGCAGGTTAAGGATTAGCATTCCTGCTCTAGTATACGTTTGACCCCTGGCCCAGGACTTCCATGCCATGGGCAAGGCCAAAACATAAAAAAATTTAAAAAAAATTAAAAGGCCTCACTATTGACTATATAGACATGACTTACCAATGCATTTGGAAACCCTTGTGTATTTCCGTTTTTAATAGTCTGGTTCACATCTTTTTATTGTTAATAATTTAACTTCTAAAACAGGGCAAGTTCCAACTCAAATTATACTTTAAAAAATAAACTTTATATTTTAGAACAGTTTTAGAGTTATAGAAAAATCGTGATGATAATATATGGGTTCCCATAAATGCTACATCCCATTTTTCCTATGACATATAACTTATTTTAGTCCAGTACATGTGTTACAATTAAAACAATATTGATCTGTTAAGTAAAGTCCATATTTTACTCATATTTGTTTAGTTTTTACCTGCCCTTTTCTAATCTAGGAACCCATCAAGGACATTACATTTAATTATCATGTTTCCTTAGGTTTCTCTTGGTTGTGACAGTTTCTCAAACTTGTTTTTGATCACCGTGGCAGTTTTGAGGAGTATTGGTCAGGTACTTTCTAGAATATCCCTCTATTGGAATTTGTCTGATGTTCTTCTCATGAATTTGACTGGGGTTATAGGTTTTAGGGGAGAAAGACTGAAGATATAAAGTGACCATTTCATCACATGACATCAAGAGTACATGCCATCAACCTGACATCACGGTTGATGTTGACCTTGATCACCTGGTCAAGGTAGGGTTTGCCCAGTCTCCCCACTGCAGGGTTACTTTTTTTTCACAGTCCTTCCATATTTCATTCTTTGGAAGGAAGTCACCAAGAGTAGCTTATACTCTACTTCCTTGTAAAAAAAAATGTATCTACAAAAAGTTATTTTGTAAATACATTATAAAGTTTTTTTGGAATAAATTCCAAACAAATTAATTGGAATTCATTTTGTAAGAACATTTGTCTCTTCTCCATTTATTTACCTATTCAATCCCATTTATTTTTATTAATACAAACTCATGGATGTTTATTTAACACTTTGAGTACTAGTTTATTTTGTTGCTCACACCATTCATTATTGTGGGGTTTTTTTTGGTTTATTTTAGTATTCTCTTACTTTCCGGCACTACAAAGCTCATTTATATATTTTCTTCCCCAGTTTTAGAAAATCAGCTCTTTCTCCAAAGAGCCCTCAAATTATAAATTTTTTATTTGTCAGTATACTATCAAATATATGTTTGTTATCAGTTTATAGTTACTAAGAATAGAGAAATCTATCTCTTGCTCTGGTGAAATGTATGTACATTATATCCATTAGTGTTTAGAAGGGCTAATGTCACACTGTCAGCATGCTAAGACATAACACACTCCACTCTTATTAACACTAATGGCACTTCCAGGAAGAAAAAACAATGCCTATTAGTAGAGTAGGCAGATGGTGTCTGTACAGGCTTGCCTTCCTTCATTTAATACCTAATACAGTGTTCCCTGATGTTTTCTGGGATGAGATTTGTATTGATTCTTTATAGATTTGGAATTAGTAATACGTTTGCAGTCTTATTGGAGATTGGCCATTTGCTTTACTTAAAACAAAGATTTTAAAAAGTAATGTGTAAACACCTTATATTTGTGTAGCGCTTCAATAGATGCAATGTATTTTTGTATAATTTATTTATTCTTTACAAGAAACTATGTAAGGTAAGTAGGATCCTTTAGAGGAAAGTGAGGCTCACAGGTGATTAGAGTTCCCATGTATAAAGTCACTCTTCTTTACAAGGTCAAATTGTGACATGAGCTTTTTTTTTGCTTTTCTGTTGGAAGAGTTCATGATTCTTTTCCCATTTACCCATGTATCCTGTTTCCCCTAATTAAAATCAAGAGATCCTTCAGCCTTAAAATGTAATGGAATTTTTGAAAGATCTTTTATACAAAAATTCTTACAATATACTTTGTACCTCTTTAAAAAATAATTTTTACATTTTAACCTCACAGTATAGATTTGAATGTAACAACAATGTACTCAAACCAAGCTTGCCTCAATTTTCTCTCTCTCCAATCCACCTCTCCCCACTCCCACAGACAGCTGACCACACAAATCAGACCCTGTGAATTTTTCTTTGCAACCCTTCAAATGTGCAACCTATTGCTGTAGGACAAGGCTCCAGACATAATGTGCAGGGCTATTTACAATCTTGCCCCTCCCACCTGTCTAGCTGTACCTCCCACCACAGCTTCCTTTAATCTAGGCTGCAGCAATGCTGAACAGCATTTATTTCCTCAAAAACAGGTGGTTCCTCACCTCCATGTTTGTTCTTTAGCTTCATTTGCATAGATATCCTTTCTCTGAGCCTCTTACTTCTAAATCTTTTCAGAGGTGCTGCTTTGGTATTCAGAATGCATTATATCTACCTATTTGCATATATGGGTAATCCCCTCTGGCTATACTTAATTCCTTGGAGACAGGGCCAGTGTCTTATTTGTCTTTCAGGAGTATCTTATGTCTTCATTTGTATAGTAGAAAACTCTTAGTAAATGCTGAATCAGTGACTGAATAATCTTTCTGATTTAATTTTAGCCACATAGAAAAAGAAGTTATAAATTTCTGTGTTTTTTAGTCACTCATTACTCACTCAACTCACCCTCACTCATTCATTCTACAAACATTTATAAAATGCTTACTATCTGTCAGGGAGGTCATGCCTTAGGATTTTTTGATGAGAATAAGCAAAACATAGTCCTTCTCCATAGAAGAAACATAAATAGAAAAGAAAGTTGTATAAAAAATTAATATTCCATAAGATTGATATGAACAAACTGAAGAGGAAACCACTAGCTCTCCCTGTCACAAACAACAAAGACTTTACAAGACATAGGAACTTCATCTGATAAATGAAAGATGAGTAAGATTTTCACAGAGAACCTGAAGGGGTAGATTCCAGGCAAAGTGTTGATGCAAAGGCACACACAATGTGAAGGACAGATGAACCTGGAACATTGTGAGGCTGGGGGTGGAACCTGTGAAGAAGGGAACACAGAAGAGATGCTAGGGAGTGGGTCAAAGGTCCCTGTGCATACTCTTGGGAGCTGAGATTTTATGTTGAGACACAGAGCACTTTTGGACAATTTTTAAGATTACTTAATATGATACCCTGCTCTCTTGAGCGCCTTGAAAATGTGAAGGAGAGGCCAAGGGATTAAGAAGCTGATTCAGAGTTAATTTTTAAAGACTAGTCTACCTTAGATTTTATTTGCCTCAGTTAATCTGCCTGTTTGTGCTGTCCTTATTTTTATAAGAATGGCTAACCGTTAGTGCCAACCTCTTTTTCTTCTGTTTTAATGCATTTCAGCTTTCTAAATAGTATTTATGAGCTGTGAGAAGTTGAAGTACTTATCATATTATCTTTCAAAATAACTTAATGGAAATTCAATTAGAAATGTGTTATAAAATAAAAATGCCTATATAAATTGAGGGATGGGTTCTTAGTGGGACCAATTTAAGACAGGATCATTTTCTTACAAACATGCTGGGCTATGAATCTTTTCTAAACATTCTCCCTTTTAAGACATTATGTTCCTGTCTGAACCTCAAAAAATAAAAAAAAAAAAGAAAAGAAAAAACTATCTTGTGATAGGATGGGTTAAGAACAATTTTATTAATTCTTTTCTCTGTAGGTCCTCATGACAAAATACCCTGCATTTCAGTTGTCGCAACAGGCAGCTCTCACTGTGCAGAATATGTATTATGGGGTAGTAAATGTATCAGCATTGCTGTCAATCAATATGCAAATACTTATTAAACTTGAACTTTGTGCAAAGCTCTGAGTTATGTGTTAGACAAATGAACCACCAAGTTCTAAAACACTCTAGGTCAAATTTTGAGGAAGGTATAATGTTTGAGTGTTTTCATTAAGAGGCAAAATACCCAACAGATGCAGGGATTCCAAAGATTAGTTTCAGGAAATTACTAGGCCCACATGATAAACAGTATGTGATAAGCATTGAATGTATCTTCTATATCCCTTCCATTCTGGTATAATTACCAATGGGAGAGCCATGCTGTGCTTCCCTTATCCTTGATAAATATGCCAAAGCTACTTCTTTTTCTTTTTTCCCCTTAACATTCCAAACTAAAGTTTACCAAAGGGGAAATGTGGGGGAGGGGAGGGATCAATTAGAGAATTGATATATACACATTAGTGTATATAGAACAAACAGGTAACAGGGACCTGCCGTATAATAGTGGGAAATTTACTCAGTACTATGTGGTAACTTGCATGAGAAGAGAATCTGGAAAGAAATAGACGTATGTATAACTAATTTACTTTGCTGTATGCCTGAAATTAACACAATTTTGTAAGTCTACTATATTTCAATACAAATTTTATTTATTTATTTATTTATTTATTTATTTATTTATTTATTTATTTATTTATTGTCTTTTTGCCATTTCTTGGGCCGTTCCCGCGGCATATGGAGGTTCCCAGACTAGGGGTCCAGTTGTAGCTGCTGGCTTACACCAGAGCCACAGCAACGCGGGATCCGAACCGCATCTGCAACCTACACCACAGCTCACAGGCAACGCTGGATCCTCAACCCGCTGCACAAGGCCAGGGATCGAACCCGCAACCTCATGGTTCCTAGTCGGATTCGTTAACCACTGCCCCACGACAGGAACTCCAATACAAATTTTAAAAATAACTTTAAAAAAGAACTGTTATTCACTGCACTTGAGTAATTTTGTAAAATTTTATTCTCGAAACAAAACTTAAAATGAGTGTATTGATTTCCAACAAGCTATCTTAGAGCAAGGTTCTCATATGCTTTTCTCCATGTAATAGCAAAAGACAATCTCAGCTTTAAATACAGCTGGACTAGAATTGATAAAAGGACTTTGAGGGTTGGAAATGTCATCTGGCCCCTTCTGAATCCAAGGCCATCACTCAGTTGCCGTGAGCTGTGGTGTAGGTCGCAGACACAGCTCGGATCCTGCGTTGCTATGGCTCTGGTGTATGCTGGCGGCTACAGCTCGGATTAGACCCCTAGCCTGGGAAACTCCATATGATGTGGGTGCGGCTCTAGAAAAGGCAAAAAGACAAAAAAAAAAAAAAAAAAAAGCGTATTGGTCCTCCTAGACCCTGGCAATCTAGAAGCAAATAAAAAAACGTAAGCAGGAGTAGTAACAAGTAAAACGACTGCGAGAGATGTGAGAACTGGCTGTCTGAGGAGGAAAGCAGCAGAAATACTGCAAGTTACACAATTACATCACTGTGTAGGACAAGATGACCAAAACAGTGACCTAGATTCATTCAGAAGAAAAGTTGTACTATTTTTTAATGTAATATGCATTTTAAAAGGCAGGAAAGTGAAAGTATGCAATGAAAGATTTAAAATTCCACTTTTTTTTTTCTGAGTTTCTTCTCAGGGTGGTGTGTAACCCACAGTATGTGAAAATACAAGTGTGAATAAGATCTTATCCTTTTCAGAAGCCTTTCTCTCCACTCCTATGATCTTCTACAGTTGCCACTACAGGGAGAATGTGAACTACAGGAAATGGGGAGAGGTCTCAAGCTCAGTGGCTCATAAACTAGTGTTCTGGTCATTTGAGAATATTAGGAAGGATATGAAAACAAACTTGGCCTATGTAGCATTTTGCCTAGGTCAGTACTTTACCACATAACATGTGGCGGAGATTTCTTTAAAAATCTTTCTCAGAAATCTAAAGGTGAACACTGGCTTCTAAAATGTCTTCCAGTCCCTACAAAGCATTTCATCTTGTTTAGAAAGTTGAAAGGGTCATGTTGAAACAACAATAAATATTTTTATTTTTCCTTTTGGAGTTGTAAACTCTGGAGACAAATTACCAATGGCATATTGATTCACTGTCATAGATAACCACATTGAAATGCTATTTTATGGGCTATTCTGAAAACAATTAATAACTAGAGTAATAATATTCTTCCATACTATGATACTTGGAGAAATATTTCATCTAATTTAAATTCTTGTTGATCCTTTACCCTATATCCATTTCATATGACTATGAAGTCTAATCGGCTTAGTTCATATTTTGAAGACAGCTTCTATTTTGGGTTCATTTGATTATCTCTAGATTATCAGTTTTGCCTCAACTTACAGTAGTTCAATAAACAATATATTTTGTGTGTTGAAAATTATCTAGGATAACTGTAATTGAGCAAAGGCTCCCGTGGCTCATGCAGCAAAAAGCCAAACTCTGACAATAAGTATTTGCAGCAAAGTGTTTATTTTCAGGGAACCAAGCAAGAAGAATGGGCCACTCATGCTTTAAAGACACAAACTCAGAGTTCTTATGGTGGCTCAGTGGTAATGAACCTGACCAGTATCCATGAGGAGGCGGGGTTGATCCCTGGCCTTGCCCAGTGGGTTAAGGATCTGGTGTTGCTGTCGGGTAGGTTGCAGATGCGGTTCGGATCAGGTGTTGCTGTGGTTGCGGCATAGACCGGCAGCTGTAGCTCTGATTCGAGCCCTAGCCTGGGAACTTCCATATGCCATGCGTGTGGCCCTAAAAAGTCAATAAATAAATAAATAAATAAATAAATAAATAGAACCAAAGTCCCCAGTGGCATTCAGGCAAGGGTTTTTAAAGACAGTATTAAGGGAAAGGATCTAGGATGTGTAATCAGCTCATTGATCTTCTGATTGGTTGGTGGTGAGGTAACAGGATGTTATTTAGAGAATCTCAACCTCTGGTTCCAAGAGATTTACATGCTTGTGATCAGCATGTAGCCACCATCCTCCACTAGGTGGGGGTCTTGGTTTCTATAGAATAACTCAAAGATAAGTGTCAGATTATTACCTATATTCCTTCAAGAGGAACTATGAGTCCTGTGAGGCTATTGTCCTAATCATTAACTGCTTGAATCTGCCCTTTGGAACTCAGGAAAGGCCTAGGAAACTAAAGTCCCAAGAAACAAGGGCTTTTGTATCTGGGAAAGCCCCACAGGTACTGCTTGGTTTCAGTCCCTCTTTTTCTTTGTTATTCCTCAATCCTCAGAGAAACAGGGGCAGGGCAAGAAAGAGAACAAAGTTTTAGATAGGGGGCAATCATAAATTCAGCAGGAGAACCCAGGTTCATGATCATGCTAACCATATAAAACAATAGATCACAATATAAATTTTGGTGGTGGCCAAAAAAGGTTTTAAGAAAGTGATTAAAATATATTTTATGTTTAAGTGTGTATTTATGTGTTATTTATACTTAGTAGTTAAAATTTAGTTTCACTATTTATTATTTTGATGTTTGTCTTGGAAAAAATGTATTCTATTATTGTGGGAATTACTCTGGATATTTTGGGACAGTTCTTAGTGGCTTTTAGGATTTTGAACTTCTAGAAGAATGGGACAAGAGGGGAAGTCTTCTCCTCCCATCTGGTCATCTTGTTAAAAATGACAAACAAAAGGTAAATATCCCTACCTTTCATGTTATGGAAGGAATAATATATGTAAAAATCAGGTACAGAGAATGGAAGGAAGGAATATTGGATCTGAGATTTCCTGCACTGCTCCCCTTCCATGCTTTAAGCCCTGATAGTTAATGTAGCCAGAGCTCTCCTAAATCTTCTGACCCTATTATTACTCCTTGATGTAATTCCTCCTCTAAACAATAAATTAATTAGCACTTGTGCAATAATTACCTCCAGAATATTTCTGTATTAATCTTTTCCAGTTATGTATGCCTGTGGTCTCTTGTTTATGTGATTTTCTTTGACACTACAATTTTTTTGCTATTAAGTAATTCAACTGGATATTAAATAATGCACCTGTAAATCCTTTCTAGCATGAAGAAATATGGGAGAGAGATTTCGTTTGCCAAAGATTCTGAGGCTGTTTGATAAGGTGGATCTCTGAAGAGTCCTTTGAACTAATCGTACTCATCCTACACATTGTGAAAAATAATAATAGAATTAATTTTACTTTGGGCTTTCTTAGACAGAGGTAGGCAAAGTGTCATTTGACTATTATTTAATTAACCTTCTATAATTTCTTGGGCATACAGAGGCATTCTCCAAGTAATGAAAACAAACACAAAAAATCTATTTTCAAGTTTTTCAAGAAGTACAACATGAATATACATCTGATAATGAAAACTAAAACTCTCCTTATCTCAAAGAAATGCAAAGCATGGCAAAATATATTTCAAGTTTCATATAACTTAAACATTGCTAGAATAAGCTATTTCTTTTTCTTCTTTTTTTTTTTTTTTTGTCTTTTTGCCTTTTCTAGGGCCGCTCCCAAGGCATATGGAGGTTCCTAGGCTAGGGATCTAAACGGAGCTGTAGCCACTGGCCTACGCCAGAGCCACAGCAACAGGGGATCCAAGCCACGTCTGTGACCTACACCACAGCTCATGGCAATGCAGGATCCTTAACCCACTGAGCAAGGCCAGGAATCAAACCTGCAACCTCATGGTTCCTAGTTGGATTCGTTAACCACTGTGCCACAACAGGAACTCTGAAATAAGCTATTTCTTAATAATTTGAAATATCATGAATTTAAATAATTTCAAGTGTAAAGATACATTTTCTAAGAGCTCAACCATGATCAACTGGAGAAATGCCTGCATGTTTTTAATTTTAATGCAAATTAATTTTAATTAACATATAAACTTAAAAATTGATGAAAAACATTCCAAAAGTAAATATTACTGGGCCCTGCTGTCAATGCCAAAGCTATCTTTCATCTTATTAAGATTAATTAATTGTTGGATCACCACAGGTCCCCAGTTCTACTTGTAAGGCCAAATAAAAGAATTCTTTGCATTTATATCTGCATTCTTAGTTTCCACACAGTCATTTTAATCCCTTATGATTTTTGAAATAAATATATTTTTGCATGTAATTATATAATTACTCAATAGACCAAAACAGATCCCATGGAGCCACTTGTGTGTGCCATGTAAATAATGTTATGTTCTACCCCTGGTAATTGGCCAGTAGATCCCCCAGGAGTGTTTTGATCCTTTAAGTAAACACTATGTGGGCAAAGAGGGTTGTATTTTCTTCATTAGCAAAGAAACCAAAAAGAAGAGCTTCACATTCAGTGTTCATTACATCATTTTAAAAAGAACTGCTAGAGACCCTATAGCTCCCTCTGCTGGTTCTCGAAGTTAAAAAAGGACAGGTATAAAACAGTGTTAATGAACTAGAGCCTCTTAGGAGAAAAAAGGATAATTTTAGGTATTTGATGGGTTTAAATTAAAGAAATAAGCAACAGAAAGACTTTGCATTTTTATTTTCCTTAAGTTGTGAGCCACCCTACTCACTATAAGCCTTTAAATATTTTACCATTTTATATGCCTGTACTATAAAAAGCAGGCTCTAAAACAATGGTAATTTTTTTTTCTGAACTGCAAAAAAATAAGCTTTATGAGTCTTCTAAAATTCCCTTCTAAAAAATTCTGAAGTTGTGTTCAATCACATAGAACATAATTTTTATTTAAAGATGTCAATAGTTACACAATCTACAACCCAAACCCATTCATTTTTTGATATGGAGATAAGAAATGTAGTTGACCTTATAGACTTGTAGGTCCCATAAACCTATTAAATCAGGCTATAAAAGAAGCTAGGTAAACAGTATATTCTGATGAAGAGGATTTAGATAGTGAGTTATAGATATTGTCATAGATTATTACAAATAAATGCATGTCTTTGATAGCTCTCTTTTACTATGTATATAGTAAATGTATTTTAGTATATTAGGTTTTGACAAGACAGTAAACAATGGTTTTATAATCAAATAGCTAGATGGAGAAAAGTGGTTAAGGCCTAATGTTTATGTATTCTGAGCGACTGTCTGCCTCCAGGGAATATTGTGCTGTCTCTAGTTCTATGTACACAGGCTAGGTCACTCTTTATTACCAGGTAATAAAAAAAATAATTGAGGCAGTAGGTAATGGTTTAGTGCAAATGTCTGAAGCAAGAAAATCTGGGTTGAATTCTAGCTCTACTGAATTGTCTGACCTTGAGAGAGAACATTAAGGATGCCTCATCTGTGCTTCTCTTTCTTCACATATAAAATGCTGATATACAAATATACACTTAGTGTCAGCTTCCTAGAGTTGCCTTAACAAACTGCCACACACTTGATGGCTTAAAAGAGCAGAAATATATTTTTCACAGTTCAAGAGGCCAGAAGTCTGAAGTCAAATTATCAGCAAAGCCATGTTCCTACCAAAGACACCAGGGAAGAATCCTTCCATGTTTTTTCTAGCTTCTGGTGGCCAGCTGTTCCTTGGCATAAGGCAGCATAACTCCAACCCCTGCCTCTGTCTTCATGCGGCCTGCCCACTCTGTCTCTCTGTGTCTCCTCTTACTACTTATGAGAATATCAATCACTGGTTTGAGGAGACTGGATACCTAATCTTAATTACATCTTCAAAGACTCTTTTTCCAAATAAGGTCACATGCTGAGGTTCCAAGAAGACATGAATTTTAGACGGACAATATTCAATATTCAATTTACTGCATATCTCATGGGGGTAGTTTTTTTTTTTTTTTTTTTTTTTTTGTCTTTTTAGGGCCGCACCTGTGGCACATGGAGGTTCCCAGGCTAGGGGTCAGATTGGAGAATCAGAGCTGTAGCTGCCGGCCTATGCCACAGCCACACAGGATCCAAGCTGCAACTTCGACCTACACCACAGCTCTTGGCAAGGCTGGATCCTTAACCCACTGAGAGAGGCCAGGGATAGAACCTGCTTCCTCATGGATACCAGTCAGGCTAGTCAACCACTGAGCCACAACGGGAACCTCTCACAAGGGTAGTTTTGAGGATTAAATGAGTTAATGTAATTAAAGCAGGAGAACAATGCCTCTTACAGATGTTTTAAATATGGTGTCTGTAGTTCAGGTGATTTCACCCAAATTACAGCAGCCCAACTGTATCTGCTAGATGGCTTCCCTCGATGGCCTGCTGTGCCTTAAACTCAAGCCATCTAAAACTACTCTCATTTTCACTTCCAAATGAGAGGCACTGGATCCCCCAATTCCCTTTCCCTTTCGTCCTCTCCCTTTCGCCCATCCCTCCTTTCCCAAGGTTCAAACCTCAGCAAAGTTTATAATTTCTCCTTCTTTGTTGTCTCATTTAATCAACCACTTGGTCCTGTAGAGTGTACCTTGAAAGCAACCCACTTGTTATTTTTTCCCTCCCTTCTTCTTTTCCAGGGCTGGCCTTCGTTAACATTCACTCAGATGAGAAATAGCATCACATCATCACACAATAAATCACAGTGAACACACACACATATTTCAGAGAGGAGAAAAATCTATATTACCTTTAATTAATGTAATAGGTCTATTTAACGATTTAATGAAAAGTATGTCATTATATAATAACATGAATTTTTTTAATAGTTCTGCATGTAAACTGACTCTATTATAGAGAAAAGAGAATCTGTGGGGGGAAAGAAATTTTTTTTTACTATACTTCTAATCTATAAAATGTAAACAAAACATGAAAATCTAGCATAGATTATATATAGACATTTATAGCTTTGGCCTAAGTTTCCTTATTAGTAAAATGTGACTTAGGGAAAATTATTTAAATTCTCGAATCGTACTGAAGATGGCTTATCATCTGTAAATTGAGGTTACACCTACCCATGGGGTTGTCATAAAAATTAAGTAAGAAAACAACATGTAAAATGCTTCAGTGTAGTGCTATACTCCTAATACATGTTCAATAAATATAGCTATCAGATATAATTTTAGGATCAAATAGACAAAAACTCTCTAAAAAATGCTTACATCTATTTGTTTGCTGCTTCACTTGATGGCTCATTTCATTTTAAGTGTATGATCAATTCTGTTGCATTTTATCAAGGTGGTAGGTTTGGGCAGAGTATGTGCAAATGCTAGGAAAAGTGAGGTTTCTAAGCTCTGAGCTGCTCTTGGGCAAATCCTTAGGCAAGGGGCATGGTCTTTCAGAGTTTAGTGCCCCTAGTGTCATCTATAAGAAGGCAGCAAAATGTGTCGTAAGAACTAAATAGTACACAGCACAGAATAGTTTTTTTTTTTTCCAGGTCTCAGCTTCTAGGTGAATATCAATGGGTGCTCTTTACCCCTTTTCATTCTTTTTTGAAAAAGATGATGCATTCCATTATGATGCAGAGGTTATATGAGGTATCTAGACAGAAAGCATTAGAGCACTGTGATATAAAATTCTGAAATTCTTATATTTTTAATGCTAATCAACATATATTCAGCAATTAGCAAATGCTGAGATTCTGAGGTGTGTTGGATTAGATGTAAGTGATCAGCCTTAATCTGAGATACAACTAGAAGGATTAAAATAAAGGTGCACTTTGATAACTTCCAGATGGCTTCCTTTAAACATACCGTGCTGTCAATAAAATATGCACTTAGTGGCAATTATATTAACTGAGTCTAGTGTGTGTGGTTGAAAAGCCACTCAAACAGCTCTATAAAAAACCTTATATCCTATGAAGGCCATGTCCATTTCACTACAGCTATATGTTTTATTCTGCATATTTCCAATATCCCATATTAAGTCATAATGTCTGGAAGAGAAGACTCATGTACAGAAACTTTATACATAGTGGGAAAACACATACTAAAACATTCTAACTAAATACACATATATCCTTTGTTAAAATTTTCTTTTTTCCCTAGAGTGGCTATTTCTTTGACAAGGTAAATCACAACAAATTGAGATTTGCTCAGGATTATATATTACCCTTTTCCTACCACTCTCTTTCCCTTAGGACACACAAAGAAGCTTATGAGCTGGAGAGGAATTCCATGCAAAGTCTAGATACATGCTACAGATACATAAAGCTACAGGTAAATGCACACATGTGATACTGTACCCAAAAGTGGGATCTGGCTGCTCAAAAGCCGATAAAGAGGCAAGGTTGGTGGAAGGAAGGTTTGCTTTATTTTAGAGGCAGGCAACTGGGAGTGCAGACAGGTAGACTCAAGTCCAAAGGGTGACTCCCCAGCTGATGACAAGTGGGCAAGACCTTTTAAAGGGGGAATGTAGGCAGAGGGAGGAGGCTACATACAGAAAAGGCAAGCAACTTAACTGTTATACCAGCTCAAGGATGTGATGAGTTAACTTGAAGCTTTCTCCTAGGCTTATTTTTGTTCTCCTCAGGGTCAGAATTCTGAAAACAATATTTTTTTTGAAAATGTCATAATTATTTATAAAACTAAGTCAACAAAAAGGAAGAAAAGCATGTGACACAAAATTGGCACACAGAAGATATTTTAAATACATTTTGCTGAGAACACAAAGCTCTGTATATCAAACATAATCATGAATCCAACCATGGTCTTAGGAATTCATTCTTCCCCTTTTTCCTTCATTCCAAATCTCTCTTTTGATACCACCCAATTTCTTTCTCAAGAAAACACCTTTTTTTTCAACCTAAAAGGGCCTGCTATTAGTAATATATCCAAAGAAAGAGTCACATTCGTAAGCAAATAATTGGTACAAAAATGTATACTGTGATAGGGAAAAATGGAAAAATTAAATCTTCTCTAAGAGAGGTTCAGCTGAGTACATCATAATGTATCACAGAGCTTAATTATATGCTGCCTTGAGGAAGACCTGTAGGTATTTTTATGAAGGAAGTTAATGATAAGTTGTTCTCTGGGAAAAAAAAAATGTAGCAGTAGATATATAAAATGACAAAACTTTTATTTTAAAACAGATTTCTCCATATATGTCTGTATATGTAATTTATGTCTACTGAGTGAAACTGGCATTGAGTAATGATGCATATTTTCTATTTCTACATCTGTTTTGTTTCCATATTTTATTCTACATATTGTTTTTTTATATTAACAAAAGACCAAAAGCTACTCAGAAATTTAAAATAATCCTATCCTAGTTAATTTTCAACATCTTATTTAGCCGTATTTTTACGTCTTCATCTAATCAGTAATGACACAATTCTCAAGGTGTTAAAAATTACAAATGTACTTGTAATGCTTTATGCTGTCTAGATTAATTTGTTCTTCTCACTTCACATCTAGTATGGTAACCTCATCTGGGAAGCTTACCACTCACCAACCAATGCTGTGACATTCCAGACACAAATACATAAGCATATTGTAGTGCTTAAAACTCTATTGCATAAAAACATTCAACTCAGATATTTTCCCTACTACTTTAGCTTTGTTTTATTACACTGGATATTCCAGAGGGAAAAGTTACCTAATGAAAACAATATTTCATCAAACCATCTTTCTCTAACTGCATATGTAAAAAGAACCAGTTTTGGAGTTTCAAAACAGTTTCATCGTAACCAATTTTCTTGGCGTCCTAATAGTACTGTTGGTCACATTCTACAAAAGTTAACAAGAGTACTAATCACACAAATGGCACACACATTCCCGCACCAAAAGACAGAACTGTCACAAATGCGCAAGAGGATGACCCCTAGGGAGTCCCAAACAAACACTTTCCCAACACAGTCTTCAATGATAGACAGCTGTCAGAACCAACTGGCCAAGATGCCCAAATAGCACTTCATGCTCAAAAGTTTGCCCAGTTCAAACAGGTGTACTTACTTGGTCTTGGAGCTCTTCGGCTTGTCCAGATACATCTTCAGTTCCACCAAGGAAAAGCATAAATTGGGAGCCAGTACTGAGCAGGGGAGAAAAAGGGAGCATCCCCGAAACAAATGGTTTCACCAGCTGCTAGGAACGTCCCTCCAGTCCCCTTCTTGGGGCCAGCCAGCCACAAGGAGTAGGCTCATCGCAGCCTTCTTGGTGTTAGCCATGGCGGGCGTCTCTACTCGGGAAAATCCAGGTGAGCTAAATCCTGCCAGAACACAGTAGCTCACATTGGATGCCAAAAACCATTCATGAAGGTGGGGGTCTGGCTGCTCACTACTCAAAAGACAATAAAGAGGCAAGGCTGGTGGAAAAGAAAGTTTGCGTTACTTTGGAGGCAGGCAATGCAGGGTGAGGGCAGATTCATGTCCAAAGGCAGACTCCTCCCCTCGCAATCAATAGACAAGATCTTTTATAGGCAGAGGAAGGGGGCTACATGCAGAAAGAGCAGTCATCTCTGGCAATCATCTTGAAATTGGTCGTCCAGTGGTCTGACCAGCATTACCCTGATTAACTGCAATTAATCTTCGGTTCCAGGGTTGTTTTTTTTCCCGTTTCCTTGAGGCCAGTTCTCAAAATTTTGGCAGATTATGTCATGGGTACAGTCTAGTTATCATGTAGTTAACTTTTTCCACCTGGTTGGGGGTTTTGGTATCTATAACACAGCTCAAAGGATATGGTGTGGAGTATTACCTATAGCCCTTGAGGAGGAACTAAAGGTCCTTAACTTTGCTTAATCACTAAACTATTATTACTTGGTCTTGTTTAATTGCTTTCCTTTGCTTCTACATTTTCTTCTCTGATTAAATGTATTCCTTGGCTTAAAGTTTTTATGTAGACAAAAGGCAGGCTGGGGACATAGGGGTGCTGAGGGAGAACCATAAATTCCTTCTCCATTTTAATGCTGGAAGTAAATCATTGTGACAGAACTCAGAAAGATGATTAAAGGGGGGTACAGCTAAGAAAACATTTTGTATCAAACATCTCACCTGGTATTCAAAAAGGATCAGGTTATGTTTGACAAAATTGTGAAACATTGTTTCTAGAGCATCTTTACATACCTTTGGCAAAGAAATTACTGCTAGAAAGTTTCTCTGAAGGACAAAGGGACCACGTTCTCTGAATTTCAGCTTGATTTGGGGAGAGAGCCTTAGTGAGGAGAACTGCTTCTGAGCACAGGGTCCATCTGTCACTCACACTTGTTTCTTGCTGTCTTTATTGGCTCATTGCTGAGTCCTAGAAGAATATAGGCTCAATAAGTGCCAAATATATGTTGACTATCCTAACAAAAGAAATATTAGAGAAGTATAAGAGACATTAAAAGATTGAAAGAGTTGTTTCCATACAGGAAAAATCTGTATTGGATTTTGAAGGCCCAAGTAATATTACTAGGGGACTCCTCTAATCAACTACACAAGTAATATTACTAGGGGACTCCTCTAATCAACTACACAAGTAATATTACTAGGGGACTCCTCTAATCAACTGCTGCATGAAAGGAGAAAGAACATCCTTTCCTACTTTGCCCAGACCATCCACTGCCTTGGTATCAGGAGGACCATAGTTGACAACACCTCATGGAAATAAGATGTACCTGATGAGTGGAGTCTGGTGACACCCAGTGGGAGACTCTGGTACCTGGAGGAACAGAAGCAGGAGAGCCCAATGGGAATACATAAAAAGGGGCACATACTACGCCCGGACAAGTCCTGAACACCCTGAAACAGGGCTAGGGCAGAGTGGGTTTTTAAAGAGGTTTTAAGTGGGTCCAAGAGTCAAAAAAGATTTGAAATGTTACTGATGTTAAGATTCCATTAATTCCTTAGATTTCCAAAGTCTAGGAAAAATCAAATTATAAAAGCAAGATTAAATTTTCAGATTTCCAATTGTTTATATGTTTCTGGTTTGAGCCTTCTAATTGACACAGATGAATAATTAGATTTGAGGTAATTTTTTTTCTTTTTTATGGCCATACCTGCGGCATATTGAAGTTCCTGGGCTAGGGGCTGAACTGGAGTTTCAGCTGCTGCCTACACCACAGCTATGCCAGATCTGAGCCACATCTGTAATTTAATCCTCAGCTTGTGGCAACTCTGCATCCTCAATCCACTGAGGTAGGCCAGGGGTCTAACCCACATTCTCATACACGCTATTTCTCTTGGGTTCTTAACCCATTGGGCCAGGAACTCTCTTTTGTTCTGTTTTTGTTTTTATTTTTTTCTCATCTATTTTATTTTGCAAGCTTTCTTTTATACACACTTTCATCTCCATGCTCATAAACACACATTATCTCTTTCCAGTAAAAGTAACACATTCTGAATATCTATCCTTTAATTGTAGGACATTAGGAGCTATTAAATGGTTTTCTAAAATTTACATCAGTATTTTATGTAGCATTACCATCCAGCCCCAAATGGAATATAAAAGTGAATATAGGTGCCAAAGATGATACTTCTAAGAGATAATTAAATTCTGATTTAATTCACTTTAGACAAAATGGGAAATGCCTTGTATTTTATTGCCTCTAGCTTCTCACACTGGAAACAAGCCCTAAAGAATTTACTGTGTGGAATGTTTTTATGCCTGAGGCAACTGTCTGCTTTGACTGTATGACAGAATTGACCTCAGTTGTATGTATGGAAGTTCAAATATTTGGTGTTTCTTCAAGAAAAACTACACTGCAACATGCCTAAAGGGAAACTAACAGAGAGGGGACAGATAAGAAAGCTGATCTTAAACACGCATGATCATAACATGCATGTTTGGTCTACTTTGCTCTCTAGTATACTTAGTGTTTTAGTCAAATCACAATGTATTGATAAATACATAAAAAATAAACTCTAGGAGATGCCGCTGTGGTACAGCAGAAATGAATCCGACTAGGAACCATGAGGTTGCGGGTTCGATCCCTGGCCTTGCTCAGTGGGTTAAAGGATCCGGTTTTGCTGTGAGCTGTGGTGTAGGTGGCAGACACAGCTCGGATCTGGTGTTGCTGTGGTTGTGGCACAGGCTGACAGCTGTAGCTCCGATTAGACCACTAGCTTGGGAACCTCCATATGCCACAGGTGCAGCCTCAAAAAGCAAAAAAATAAAAAATAAAAAATAAACTCTAGATGGATCATAGAATAAAAAAATTGTAAAATAACCTAGTAGACAATATGGATACATATGAAATAGTGATAAATGTCTGGAAATATAAAAATATTTACAAAATACATCTAAGACAAAATGAAAAGTTAAGAATTTACAAAGAAAAGTGAGAGAGGAGACTATGGAAATAAATAGAAAAAAGTTCTGAGTCAAAACATTGTCAAAAGATAAATCACAGATTGGAAAACATGGCAGATAAAATGCTATTATATTGAGCTCCCCTAATCAAGGAAAAACATGCTAATACTTTAAAAAAAGTAAATTAAATTGTAAATAACCTGTAGAAAAATAATAGTGCCACCAAACAAACAAACAAAAAAGGCTGTTTCCTTCATAATTGAAGGAATGTAAAATGAAACAATCTGTACATTTAGAATTTTTTAAAAAGTTAAACTTTGTGAGAATATGGGAAAAGAAACATTTGTACATCATTATTGGACTACAAATTTGTGCCACATTTTTAAGAAACAGAAAAAAAATGCTTAAAGCTCTTGTTACAAAATTCTGCATTTATAAATCTCTTATAAACACGAAATGGGGAAAATAGCCATAAAAAAAAGCACTAAAGAAAAAAAACTGGATTCACAATGATACCTACCTTTTCTGTTGTGTCATCTCAATTTTGTAGTGAAAATGGGAAAAAAAATAGCAATATTAACAATGGTTACCAGTATGAAAGACTGTTTTAAATCAAGAAAGGAATTGAAGGATAAAAATAATAGGGTTCTACATAAGTATGCTATATCAATGAATATAGCTCTCTCTAGGTATCTTTCTACAATATCATACAAATGTTAATTCATTAATTAACACAGTAACTATGTTAGACCTACTATGCAACTGGTATAATTTTTGATTGTTGAGGTGATATTTAGGACGTAAATTTCTATTTTTTGGGGGGGGGATAAGAAAAGAATATAGTCTTCTTCAAACAAACTGGAAGGTTCATAGTGGTATAAATGTTGTATAAAAAAATCTCTCCCTCTGCTGAAGTGAGTTTAGACTGCACTACCTTAAGATATTACTGTATTTAATACTGTATCTTCTGGATTAAAGTTAGGCCCTTAAAGTTTTATATAAATCAATGAGAGAAATGGTGAACATCATACAAGTTAATATTTGTAGAATTAGAAGAAAATTTATTACTAGCAGGTGATCAGCTACTACATATCACTGGGAAGGTCTATTAAAAACGGTCTTTCCTGACTTTAATCACAAAATGATTTTTGGGGCGTTTCCCTTACCATGCTAAATGTTATGATGGATTCTTACCACAAGATTTATTTGGCAGGATTTGACATAGATGATCACTTTCTCCTCCATGAGGTGCGGTCTCTCCTTGGCTCCTATTCACCGCACATACCAGGGTTTCCTCCAACCTCACTAGTTGCTCCTTTTCTGTACCTTCTGTGTTCTCATTTTCCTCCTCACTCAGACCGCTCAATGGTGGTATGAACCAGGGATTATTTTGGGTCCTTATCATTATGTATACACCCCCTTGGTAATCTCATCCAGCCAAGTGGTTCCCCATGTCTCTATATATAAATGATTCCCAAGTTTATGGCCTTTATATTTATTTTTTTTGTCTTTCTAGGGATGCACCCATGGCGTACGGAGATCCCCAGGCTAAGGGTTGAATCAGCTGTAACTGCTGGCCTACACCACACACACAGCAACGTCAGATCTGAGCTACATCTGTGAGCTACACCAGAGCTCACCGCAATGCCAGATCTTTAACCCACTCAATGAAGCCATGGATCGAACTTGCATCTTCATGGATGCTCGTCAGATTCACTTCTGCTGAGCCATGATGGGAATTCCCCAAGTTTATAGCCTTTAAATTCCATATTCACATATAAAATTATCTTGGAAATACAAACAATATTCACTTGAGAATTATGTAACAGACATCATAAACTTAACACATCCCTAACAAAAACCCTGATTATTTCCTATTCCCCTACTAACTCCCTCACTAAAGGAGAAAAAGAAAGGGGGAAAAAAAAATCTTTCCTGCAAATCTTCTTCCTCTCAGTTAAAGATATTCCATTTTTCCAGTTGCTTAGACCAAAAACTTCCCTGACTTCTTGATTTCTTTTTAACTGTCACATTTTATATCCATCAGGGAATCCCACTGGCTCTACTCAAAAGATATTTAATCATCTCTCACAAACTCTATTGTTATCACTCTAGTTTGAACTATCAGTACTCTTCACCTGGATTATTGCAATTATGTCATATTGGGTCTGTTTTTACTTTTGTACACTACAGTCTGCTCTTAACACATCAATGGGAGTGATTCTTTATAGTTAGTATAAGGACTACAAGGCTTGGGATCAGTTCCTCCAAGTCTTTTCTCAAATGTGGCTGCATCTTAGGTGGACCACTATATTTAAATTATAGCCTCGAACAGTACTTCTGCTCCCTTCCCTTGCTCTACATTTTCACATGATACTTTTATCTTCCTAGCATATTTTATCACTTGTTTATCATAATTGGTGCTTATTATTTTGATTTTCCTTCTAGGAAGAAGCTCCATAAAGTCAGAATTTTATTCTTTTTTTTGTTTACTTGCATACAGAAGAATGTCTGACTCAAGAAATATCTATTGAGTGAATTAATGAAATCAAGAAGTATCAGCCCATGAAAGAGTGGTCATGTCCACGTTGGACACTACTGGATCTCCAGAGCCTCGCATGCTATTTAGCATTTAGCATACTACACAGATGTTTGCTGAATGAATGAATGAGAACGAGAAGTGGATTAATCAATCAGGGCACAACCTTTGGTTACAAGTCCATAGTTTACAGTAGTACATATTTTTCTTTGTTGCTCAAAATCAAAACTACTTACAAAGATTTGTAAGCTACACAAAGGTAATAAATAGTTAGAGAGCACTCAGGTATAACTGCAGAATAGGAAATGGAGTCAAGAGAATCACCTGCTGCTGTAAAAGATGCCATTAAGATGACCTGGTCCAAATACCAATACCATACTCAGGGAGCAGAGTAATCTCTCCTTCGCTATCTTTTAGGTAATAAAAGTCTTTCAAGCAGTTCTCAGTAGTTGTTTTTAGCTTTTGTGCAAGTTTTCCACCTTTTACTTTGAAAATTTAAAAACCAACATGCATTTTCTAATTGTAAAGTGACATTGCATAGAAGATTTAAGACTATACGGACAGATCTCTTAGGCAACTGCCTTGAACATTTTCTCCTCCTGGATTACTGGGATAACAAGTAAAGTGGCATCAACAACTTCCCACTTTCTATTCAGAGATTTTTCTATCAGTAGATTCTAACGTGTTTTAGAATATTAAAATCAGATGCTTCATACATGTTTTGGGACTCATATACAAGTTTTCTAGTTCACATAAGTTTCAACAGACTTCTAAATTATTCAACTGGAAACCACAGTTTAATGAAGGGTGGAGGAGGGTTGCTGATGTTGATCCACAGCAGCCCTATAGTTGTCTGCTCCGTCATTAGAGTTCATGGGTAGCAGACAAGGTGATGAGGACATAGAGTGAGGCTCTAACCAAGGAATGTGTCATTTCCATTAACTATGCTGAGATTGACAATCAGGCAAGGCTGACTTGGGTTTTCTTATCACTTGATGCCTCTTGCCTTGAAAATTTTCATGGATATTTCAACTACATTGATTATTTCCCTGTCTCTGTTTCTCAATAATGTGTTCTTTCCTTAGCTCTACATGTTTGGTTTAATGTAATCAAGAGTTAAGACAAACAATTTTGTTAATAGAGTTTCTGGTAGCAAGAATGTGATAAACATGCTTGACCCAAATGAGTCAAGATCATTCCTTCATGCACACATTTCTTATTTAAATTCATTTACTCTGCTTAACAAAAATCCCACCAGGAATTAGACCTCTAGGCCTTTTTAATAGAGTGAGACAATCTCAAATACTGGAGGAAAAGAACGAATAAGCAGTTGGAGTTTCTTCTATCTAGACAACCAGGTCAAACCAGCTCTGTGCAGGACCAACATTTATGTCTTGGTTTTATAAACTAAATTCTGTGATTACAGTGAAAATTCAGCTCTGCACAAAAGGTTTTTTTTTTTTTTTTTTTCTTTTTCTTTTTTCTTAGTCATCTCCAGCTGGAGCCAGACAATTCTGAAATAGATCCCAGCTGTTTAGATTCTCTCAACCCAAGAACAACTAAATGTTGCCACAGAAAGGACTATCAGTAGTAAATTCTGGTTTTAAAGTTTTAGATAGATAACCAAATCCTTCAAGACCACTCCCACTCAACAGGAGTTTAGAAAGGGCAGTAAGACAAAGAGATTAATTCTCACTTGTGGTTCTAACTGGCCCAACTATTATAAGTCTCTTGGTGTCTCAAACTGTTCCAAGCATGAGCATTTGTTACATGTGCATATTTCCAAGATGGAAAGGCTAGCCCCTTGTTCAGGAAATTTTAAAATTGGCCAGTTTTGAGATAAATGTTCCACAATGTGTATTTCTTCAATAATCATAATTGTTTGAGGATTGTGTATTTTGCCTCACATTTAGTTTTTTATCCTTTTTATAAATGCAAAAAGATATAGATATTTCTATGAAGTCTCATTTTCATTGCACAGCACAAAACAAGCACTATTTAAAGTATAAAAAAGTACTCAAAGAGTAACATGATATATAACCAGATGGTAATTTCTTTTAACCCCAATAATCATGAGGTTAATTGCTAATTAATTTGGTAGTATTCTTAATTATACACTTCGTTACTAGTAAAACAAATAATAGTACATGTCAATCTCTAAAAATTAATTGAATAATTTATTTTCCAGGTAAATAAGTCTCCTCTGTGCCTGGCATTATCTTCCAAGAGCATACATTTTTAAATAATTTATATTTCATTTTACATGCTTATTGTATATCTCTCTTAACACTCACATATTTATAAATTATACATTTGAATTTGGTTTTCTTTTCAACACCTGATCAAAAGCAAAACATTTCAAGTATAAATATTTAGTCTCTCAAGATGAAATGGATTCATTTTCCTTTAGTATACGTGCATAGCATGTATATTTCATTTGGACATTCTCGTCTACAGAGACTTAACAAACCTACCCAATAATATTTTGTATAAATATAAATGCTAATTCTGATTGGGTAGCAGTTTGGAACCAGAGCCAAAATTTATTTTCTCACCCGATGTTATGTCAATTTACTGTTAAACAATCCTCTTGAACTATAAATTTGTGTATGTGTGTATGTGTGGGCATGATAAAGCCATGTAGTTGAATATACTTTCTTAAAATAAGGCTGCAGGGAGTTAATTGGTGAAGGATTTTTCTTCAACCTTAAACAAGCAGTAAATTGGGTGACATTTGCTATTTATAGCAGATGAAAACCAGACAAGAATATTTTCTGCTCTAACCTCTGATGACTAGATAAGCTCAGTTTCTTTAAATGCTGTGCTTAATATTTAAGCTGAATCTTACAGTCTAGGATAAGTTGATAAAAATGTTCTAGATGCAATCTTCCAGAAATGACAAGATAAACTTAATTTCTTAAGGAATAAATTTAGACAATATGCCAGATTTTGAAAGTCAAGTGTGGTCAGAAACTAGTAAGTTTCTCATTACAGATAATGTTTAATTTTTCACACTGCAATTCTCTATTCACGCATGCAATCCTCACAGTTGCATGATATTAGAAACCATTATTTAAAAATAATAAAAACTTTAAAATTTGAAAATAAAAATAAGCAACCTGTTTCCAAGGGCAGATGAAACCATCCAAAAGTTTTATCTTCCTTTCACAGAAACAAATACTAAAAGCAGTTAACCAAGACTATGGTTAAATGAGAATAAATGAGTGTATGTTTTGGTAATGTTGAGTTTCTGATGCTTATATTGGTGAAGGACTTAGTTTTATAAACTTAAAGAAGCAATAAATTACAGGAGGGTATACTAACATTTAGGAAGAAGGTACTAAATTCAGGAAAATAGAACACAAAGGAGTCTGAGAAGGAGGAATAATTAAATGTACTGGGGAGGTCACCAGTAGAATGATATCTCAAGAAGCCAAAAAGAACTTGAATCTTCAAGAAAGAGTGAACATTTAACAATGGCAGAGACTTGGCAACGAATCTCATTTTGAAGATGGTTGGCAGATCAATGTGACACTCAGTAACCATTCAGAACAACATGAACTAATGAATGAAGAAGCATATGAGAAATACATAAAACCTACTGAAGGTAAAATTAGAGTTTAAGAAACACCAGCTGGGGAGTTCCCGTCGTGGCGCAGTGGTTAACGAATCCGACTAGGAACCATGAGGTTGCGGGTTCGGTCCCTGCCCTTGCTCAGTGGGTTAATGATCCGGCGTTGCCGTGAGCTGTGGTGTAGGTTGCAGACATGGCTCGGATCCCACGTTGCTGTGGCTGTGGCGTAGGCCAGTAGCTACAGCTCCGATTAGACCCCTAGCCTGGGAACCTCCATATGCCGCGGGAGCAGCCCAAGAAATAGCAAAAAAAAGACAAAAAAAAAAAAAAAAAAAAAAAAAAAAGAAACACCAGCTGGATTAGGCCAATCGAAGGTTGTCTATAAACAGTTTTGGTACAGACTGGAGTAGAGGTCATACCAGAGGAGATGGCCAAGTGAACAGGATGTGGGAAAGTGGCACCAGCAGTATAGACAGTTCCCTTCTTTTATTTCTCTTTTTAGGGCCACACCTGTGGCATATGGAGGTTCCCAGGCTAGGGGTTGAATCAGAGCTGTAGCCGCTGGCATATGCCACAGCCACAGCATTTCGGGATACAAGCCACATCTGAGACCTACACCACAGCTCATGGCAATGCCGGATCCTTAACCCACTGAGCAAGGCCAGGGATTGAACCCAAAATCTCATGGATCCTAGTCAGGTTCGTTAAACACTGAGCCACGAACTCCGGCAGCTTCCATCTTAAAGGCGGAAATATAAGCAAGAGGAATATGCATGGTTAAAGGTGGTTTTTGTTTCGTTTATTTTTAGGATAGAAGATACTTGAGTACTTTTATAAATTCAGGGGAAGAAGGCAGTAGAGAGAGGATAAAATGAAGTTTTATATAGAGAGCAGAGGCAGATCCTTAAGGAGGCTGGAGTTGGAGATGTATGTGGAAATCCTCCCAAGACCATCAACATCCCCCCCCACTCTATTTCTCTCTTCTCTAAAAGCATCAATTACCTTCTGTAATACCATATAATTCACACATTTTTTACATTTATCACTTGTCTTCGTCACCTCTCCACCCTTAATCTCCTTCGTGACCTCTTCACTTCCCGCTATCCCTATTTATCTTCTAAATATAAAGGTCCTACCCGGGCTTTTTAAATTTCACAGGGTCAGAGATCTTTTTCTTTCATTCATTTATACATTTCAAGCACCTACGATATGGTGGGCACTCAATCAATACTTGTTGAATAAAACGATGTTGGATTGTAGAATTTAAAAATTGTTAGAATTAGCTTGAAATATTTTACTCTTTTACATGCAAAGTAGCAATAATTAAGCTACAATTTATAAGAAAACTAAGGTCAAGAGAGATTTCACATATATTGAAAGTTAGATATTCACTCTACAGATCAGAGGTTATTTGTGGAAGCCCACAAGCCCTGTTTTCGTTCATGATTTGCTCATCTCACGTAAAGATTTATTTCTCCTTTTAAGTAGCCACCATCATTTAAACATTAGATTTAATACATTCATTCAGGGGTACGGCTTGTTTTGTAAAGCAGGAGGTTGTGGCAATACTTGACTCACAACTCAGCATGACAACAATCACCTGGATCTGATTTGAGGCTGTCCCCTCACCCACTACCACCCAGGACATGCGTTCACAAGATGAAGCATGTAATGTTTATTTGCCAAAGTCCTCATCATTCACTATGGTATCCTTAACCTCCAAGTCTACTGTCCATTGCCATGTGTTACTGAACTTGAGTTAATGTTTTGTATAGTGTGGCTGCTTCATCTCGCGCGGCCTTTTTAGGCAAATGTGTCTGCAATCCATGATATTGATAGTATTCAACCAACAAGTAATTTGTGTCCCAATGGGGTTTTCTTTTATCCTTAGAAATAGATTAAACGCCTCACCATGGCTAATTAGTCCTATACGACCTGGCTGTTCCAATCCTCTGACCTCCCTTCACAACTCTCCATTTAGCGTTTTTTGTTTTTGGTCTTTTTGCCATTTCTTGGGCTGCTCCCATGGCATATGAAGGTTCCCAGGCTAGGGGTCTAATCGGAGCCATAGCTGCCGGCCGTGGCCACAGCCACAGCAACGCGGAATCCAAGCCGCGTCTGCAATCTACACCACAGCTCATGGCAACGCCGGATCCTTAACCCACTGAGCAAGGGCAGGGATCGAACCCGCAACCTCATAGTTCCTAGTTGGATTTGTTAACCACTGAGCCACGACGGGAACTCCTCCATTTAGCTTTAAATGCATTATTTTCTATCCTAAATGGCCCTCTTCCTTTTTCTTAAATATATCAAGCTCCCTCCAGCATCTATGCCTTTATATTTTCAATTTCCTTTACTATTAGTTTCTTTCCTTCAGATAATCAGCATAGCTCCTAACTTTGTCACACATGCAAATCTTTAACAAGCAGCTCCTTCCCTCAAAACCATACAAGTTGTTCAAAAATCTCAGTGCACCTCAGTCCTCTGTTCTTTTAAGATTTCCAATAATCGCTTGCACAAAATATTTACTCAAGACAAAGGGAACACTCTTCTGGGGGCAGGAATAATTTAAACTTCTGGTCAGAATCAGCTGACATAGACTTCACACAGAACAGACTGGAATTCCATAACTAGATTCCACTTTGAAGAATGAACACTATCAGGTTTACAAGATTTTTAAATCCTATTCATGCAAATGCAAGGGTACCCCATTCAATGTATCTAGCCAGTAGACGTATCCTGAATACCACTTATTTACCTGAAGAAAAATTATGTCTAGCATATTACATGCTAATTAAGAACTTTCTGATATTGATTGGAGATACAAATGGTGTTTTTCTCATGTAGGTTTTCCTTTAGGGTCCTTCAAATGCTAACTAACTGCCTGGAGTGAGAGTCAGTATTAGTGTACTTGAAAAATTAATAAACTATCCCTAAGAGGCAAATAAAATGAACACATACTCATTCCTGTACAGGTACAGACACCTATCCCATACTCCATCCTGATATGTTTTATTTTGTTTTGTTTTATTTTATTTTATTTTTTTTTTGTCTTTTTGCCTTTTCTAGGGCCACTCCCAGGGCATGTGGAGGTTCCCAGGCTAGGGGTCTAATCAGAGTTGTAGCTTCCGGCCTACGCCAGAGCCACAGCAAGGCGGGATCGGAGCCAGGTCTGCGACCTACACCACAGCTCACGGCAATGCCAGGTCCCCAGCCCACTGAACAAGGCCAGCGTCCAAACCCACAACCTCATGGTTCCTAGTCGGGATTCGTTAACCACTGCGCCACGATGGGAACTCTCTGATGTGTTTTAAAGTACATCATAGGAAACATGATAATTAGGAATCGCTCATACATAGAACAAATAATGAGTCTCTCCTCTCTTCCCGTCCCCACACCTTAAACCAATTTTCAGTGAACTGACATGAAAATAAAAAATGTTTATTCTTTTATTCTTTTCATGGCACTGATAGGACTTGAAGAAATTGTCTCTGGCACCTCCCACTGTAACTTGAAATGTATTTGGTCACAGAAACAACACCAGTCTTGATCTGGCTTAAAATGGAATTGTTGAGGTGACTCAGCTCTCCTGAAAACGTGGTGAATATGGCGCTGTGAGCAGCTTGGAGTGTGCAGGCTGCGGTCCTCACCTGTGTGATGTGTGAGCATAGCCCATGCTCTATTCTCTGTGAGTAAATTCACAGACAAACTTGAATAGGTAACAACAACAAACAAGCCATGATGGAATAATGGGAATCAGCAATTTTGCACGGGAAGCTTTGGAAGCTATTGTTTACTGTAGTCTGCCTGAAGTTGGGACAAAACTGAACAAACAAGGAATTTTGTGCTTTGGAAAGTGTGAAAGCTGCTTGTAAACCCTATCCTTCTCTATCAAGAGAAGTAACAAAAATAAATTTCCAGCAGAAAATCCACAATTTGGCAACAAATCTTGTTATGAAGATGGTTGGCTGGTCAAGATGACAGTAACCCTTCAGAACTAGATGAACTAATGAATGAAGCATATGAGAAATACATAAAATCTATTAAAGAGTGAAAGTGGGATCCCTAAATAAACTAGTTCAAAACAACTTAATGCAGCATAGATGTCTTAAATTCATGGTGGATAGATTATTAAAAAGCAACTTTTAGCAAAAGAAATTGCTTGCAACAATGTCACTTGAAGAAAATACCCCTTAACTTCCTAATGTCTTCAGATAAACACCATAGATCTTCCTCACAGCTCTCTATGAACTTTAGGCCAGGCTCCAGTTATAATATTGAGAATTCCTGAAATTATCCATGGTAAACTAGAACTAGTTATAAAAATTATGTAATTCAAGGATAATGTTTTAATCTTAAGCCTTATATAATGTTGTAACTTGCTTACAGCCATCCCTGGTTTGGGGTCAAAATACCTAATGACCTTCCCAGTGGAAACATCTGGCAGTGGAGAAGTTTTTTTTTTAGTTATATAACATCAGATGAAGAACAATACTATCTTAATTTTGCAATGTACTGTGTTTGCTGGTGCTATTTTTATATAGTAAAGCAACAACCTTGCAGGAAAATAAGAAATATTCAACAATAAGAAATTAGTCAACATCTTAATTTAAAAAAAAAAATGGATATACACTTCTGGATCTTTATGGGTTACATAGGTACAGTAGGCTTCCCTGAATAACTATCTTGAAACCCAAACTATGTTTCTCCCGTTTTTCTTTTCCTACTTCTCAGAATATATTTGTTGCACACAGGTATAAATAGCAATGTAGAATTTACTGACAATTTCATAAGATAAACTGAGGAGAGGGTTTAATATCAGATACTCCAAGGTAAACTCTCTTAACATCTCCATGAGCCACCTCTCTCTTTCAGGTCTCTTTAGGTCCTCTTCTACGTGTCCTATGACCCAGCAGATGGCCTCTCTTCTCTCCCCTTCTCTTAGCTGCTGCCCAGTTCCTTTGGATTCAGTCCCTTCTTCTCTTCCAAAAGCAGAATTATCTTCTTTCATGTGCATGCAGTTTTACCATTTTTTTTTCTGAATCCTTGATGCCAATGATAGAACTGGCCCCAAAGCCCCACTATCCACTATGAATAAGTTTATCAAAGCAGCAAATGTAGGTCCTCTGGGGGATTTGTATGTCAGCAGTCTTGAAAAGTAAAACAAAATTCTCCACATTTTACAACTGTCCTTGTATAAAAATAGATTGAGCTCTAAATACCTCACAAGTATATTTTTGGAACACAATCTCTTCTGAATATGGAGACTTTGTAAATACAAGAAACAGAAAAACATGCTCATAAGGTTTGGATTTTCTTCAAATATGATGGTTGTGGCTTCTTATGATGATATTTGGTATGTACCAAAAAGATACAAGCTGTTCTGTCTCAATACACACTGATCTGCACTTATTTGTAGACAGAGTATTAACCTAAGAACAAATATGTAAAAATAACTGGACAATCATAATAACTCTCAGTAAAATAACATTGTTTTTAAAAACATGAAAAAGTTGGTTCTAGTAATTGACTCAACAGGCGTAGTCTTTCTCTCTATATTCTTTCGGCAAGTTTCTAGGAAAAAAAATCAGGACTGCGGTCATTTGCAATTTTACAATACAATTAGTGCAGGAAGTATTTCAGGAGGTGTGAGAATTCCTGGGACATTTCCATAATTTATGGGAAAAGTACTTCAGAATGTTTGAAACTTGTACGGTCAAAGAAAAATATCTGCCTTATTTCTAAGTAGCATCAGCCTTACAAATGTCAGAGAATGAGCATCTATTTAAATATTACATTGTGGGAGTTTCCATCGTGGCGCAGTGGTTAACGAATCCGACTAGGAACCATGAGGTTGCGGGTTCGGTCCCTGCCCTTGCTCAGTGGGTTAACGATCCAGCATTGCCGTGAGCTGTGGTGTAGGTTGCAGACACGGCTCGGATCCCGAGTTGCTGTGGCTCTGGCGTAGGCCGGTGGCTGCAGCTCCGATTCAACCCCTAGCCTGGGAACCTCCACATGCCGCAGGAGCGGCCTAAGAAATAGCGACAACAACAACAACAACAACAACAACAACAAAAGACAAAAATAAATAAATAAATAAATAAATAAATAAATATTACGTTGTGAGGAGCAGTATAAAGTCCTAATTTCCTGAAACATGTCCACTAATCATGGTCTTTCTTGACACCTGAGATTAAAATTGCTATTACTTGAAACTTCCTTTGGACTAAAAGTAAAGAAGCCATATTCTTCAGGGAAAAAAATGTTAAAATGTTCATTATATTATATTGCAAGGGAATGGAGGAAAATCTCCATTTAGGAATACATTGTGACTAGAAGAATGAGATCTTGGCCCAACAGGAATGAGAAACTGGATATCATAGTGGGAATAGAACCCAACAGTTGACCCTTCAACAACATGGGTTTGAATTGCTTAGTTTCACTTACACATGGGTTTTTTTCAATAAATATGCACTACTGTTATCAAAGACAAATTTGTGTGCCTAACACACAGTGAGGCTAAACAAACCAAAATCTCAGCGTTTGGAGAAAGGATTATTTATTGTAAGGCCACGCAAAGAGAATGCGGAGGCTTATGCTTAAAAGACCCGAACTCTTTGATGGGTTTCAGGGAAGAAGTTTTTACAGGCAAGATTTGGGGGGAGGTCTGCAGGGTGTGTGACTCCTCTGATTAGCTGGTGGTGAGGTAACAGTGTGGTGTCCCAGGAATCTCAAATATCAGCGGTCTGGTTCCAACCAACTTGGGGTCCAACATGCTTATGAAGTCACCATGTTCACCTGGGTGAGGACCTTAGTTCCTATAGAATTCAGAGGTATGTATCAAATTGAAATGCACATCCCTCAAGGAGGAACCCAGACCCTGCCCCAAAGCTGCACAGCTATTTCTTTCTGCATTCCCTCACTCTCCTAATTGGTAACTGTTTGAAGCTGCCCTTTGGAAATCAGGGAAGGTCCAGGAGCCTAAAGCCTTTTCCTACAAAAAAGAAACAAGTGACATGAAAAGGCTTTTATGCTTGCAGGGCTCGCCATGGAGTCCTATTCATTTTCACTACTGTACAACACAATCTGTGGTTGGCTGAATGCAAGGATGCTGAATTTCGAGTATAGAGGGCTAACTATAAAGTTATATGTGCATTTCCAACTGTGTGTGTGTGTGTGTGTGTGTGTGTGTGTGTGTGTGTGTGTGTATTGCTGGGAAGTGGGGGCTGGGGTTTGGTGCCCTTAATTTCCATATTGTTCAAGCGTCAACTGCAGATTCAAATTCAGGAATTTTGGGTTCTGGTGCTAGTTCTGATATTGACTTGCCACAGGATCTTGGGCAACTTATTATTGACAGACACAATCTCTCCATCTGTGAAATGAGAATAACAGCAGTAGCCTGTTCCATGTTACAGTGTTATGTTGAGAATAAAATGATGTTATATGTTTTTTGCCTTGAATAATTGAAAATAATTTGCCTTGGTATAATATGGTAATATGTTATTACTATTATTAAATAGAATGATAGAATTAGAATCAGAAAAATAATAGGGGAAGCAGAAGGGAGCCCCACTGTAGTTTTGCTAGTGTTGATTATAAATATTGGTAATATACACTAAAGGTGAAAAAGATAGAAAGCAGATGAAACATCCAAAGTAGTCCTCTAGTCCAAGACAGATTAGATACCTCATGGAATTAAAGTCAGTTTACTTGTATTTTCAAAGCCAAATTGAAATAATGAGGAGGAGGAGATAAGCTAATTTGCTGGTGGGTTGTTTTTGTTTGTTTGTTTGTTTGTTTGTTTGTTTGGATTTGCTACACCCATGCATAAAAAATTCCCAGGCCAGGGATCGATCCTGCTCCATAGCATTGACCCCAGCCACAACAGCAACAACACCAAATTCTTAACTACTAGGCAAAAAGAAAACACCTTGTCGGGGATATTTTTGGGGGGGTCTTTTTAGGGCCACACCTGGGCATATGGAAGTTCCCAGGCTAGGGGTTGAATCAGAGCTGCAGCTGCTGGTTTATACCACAGCACAGCAATGCAGGATCTGAGCCAAGTCTGCAACCTATACCACAGCTCATGGCAATGTCGGGTCATTTAACTCACTGAGCAAGGCCAGGGATCAAACCCACATCCTCATGGATACTAGTTGGGTTCATTACCACTGAACCACGACAGGAATTCCATTGTTGGGGAATTTTTTAAAAGTTTTTCTTTGCTTTGTTTTCCTAGAATCTTCAGGACATTGCTTTTATTGTGTTATGATACCATTATCTGGCGGTGTCTTCTCTACAATTTACTGAAGTAAATGTTTAATCTGAGAAAACTGACACATTTTAAGCATTCTAAAACCTAGGTTGTTACAATTCTGGGAAAAATACTTCTTTTACAGTTGCTCAAATTCTGGCATCTGGTTATTTACAAATCTACTCAATGAGAGCTGAGCATAATGCTCAGGGCTTTGTAGTAATAAAATTATTGCCTCAGGAACCAAAGAAAGCATGAAATCAGTTGTGATCTTGACCCCTGACCTGAAAGTCTGATATTCATCCTTCAAAAGATGTCTTTACCATGGGGAGATAATTACTGACTGTGTAAAAAAAAAAAAAGTCCTTAATTTTCTCTATCATTTTAGTTCTGATCATTAGTGTAAGGTTTAGATTTAACTTTAAGGTCACGCCTGAGACATAATGGAATATTTCCCATCATAAGTTTGGTTCTCAGCTCATCATAAGTTTCATTCAAAGATAAAGGTATAGGGGAGAAAAAAAGTAGAATACCCTGGTTGTTTTTCATTTTTTATTTCTGTCTTCCATCCCAGAAGGAGACTGAAGGGAAGACATAAGAAAGGGAGGATGGACGATTCAGTACACTTTGGGTTTTATATGTCAAAACCCAAATCTAATTAGCTTAGCAAAAGGGAAATTTATTGAAAGATTATGCTATTAAAGAAAAACAAAGTTATTAGTAAAGAAAGGAAAGGAAGCAGCAGAGTCTGAGGAAATAGAGAATCAAAGGCTGCCATCTCTTCTATTTCATTTATTTTATCTGTCAACTTCATCCTCCCCACAATTCTCTGCAGACCAGCTGTCTCCTTAAGCTGGTCTTAGGGAAACATGGCCATCAAGAGCAAATGAGTTTAATATCTTACACCATCTATAAATTAAAAATTCTCTTATAATGATTCAGTTTCAGACAGCAAGACCATGGGGGAAGGATTATAATTAGCCCAGCATGGGTCAGATACCCCTGGCCTTGGAGCAGTGGATGGAGGACAAGATAATGTAAGAACCAGGCAGTGCTAATTGTTAGCCCACCTCTGGAGTGGGGAGAAGAGTGGTTCCTAAAGGAACGTGAGTGGGGAGAATCGTCGTGCCCTATAAGCAGAGGAGCGTGAGAGTATTGCTGAAAATATTAACAATAAATACTCACTAGATAATATTGAGACATAAATGTATATTTCTTAGAAACATAGGAAACAATACCTCTTATTTCTTCCTACTTCTAACTATATTCTAATACTTCTGGTGAATTTCAGAACATGCAGTATCTAATTATAAAAATGGACTGTACTCAAAAAACATTTTTTGTAAGGGATTTGGATTTGAGAATACATAGAATCAGTGCTACTTATGCTAATTTTTTTCAGGCAAGTTGATAGAATCAGCATCTATAATATTACCTAAATTGTTATACTGAGTCTATTCTTTCCTTTTCCTTTTTTGCCCTTTAATTTTTTTTTTTTTTTTTTTTTTTTTTTTTTTTTTTTTTAGGTATACAGCAAAATAATTCGGAGTTCCCGTCATGGTGCAGTGGTTAACGAATCCGACTAGAAACCATGAGGTTGCGGGTTCGGTCCCTGCCCTTGCTCAGTGGGTTAACGATCCAGCGTTGCAGTGAGCTCTGGTGTAGGTTGCAGACGTGGCTCAGATCCCGTGTTGCTGTGGCTCTGGCGTAGGCTGGCGGCTACAGCTCCGATTAGACCCCTAGCCTGGGAACCTCCATATGCCGCGGGAGCGGCCCAAGAAATGGCAAAAAGACAAAAAAAAAAAAAAAAGTAATTCAAGTGTGTGTGTACATATATATATATATATATATATATATATATATGTATTCCAGATACTTTTCTCTTATAAATTATTACAAAATATTGAGTTCATTCTCAATAATTTAATTTTATCAGTAAAAATCTGATGGTTACCCTATCAGATATATATTTATATATTTTATTCTCCCCCCCAGGGTAGTTTCTATTATTTGAGGGGAAGTGAAAGAGTAAATACCTAAGAAAGGTGAATATGGCTGAGTAGTATTCCATTGTGTCTATGTACCATATCTTCCGAATCCAGTGGTCTGTCGATGGACTTTTGGGTTGTTTCCATGTCTTGGCTATTAGGAATAGTGCTGCAATGAACATGCAGTGCATGTGTCTTTTTTAAGGAAAGTTTTGTCCAGATATACGCCCAAGAGTGGGATTGCTGGGTCATATGGTAGTCCTATGTATAGATTTCTAAGGTACCTCCACACTCTTCTCCATAGTGGTTGTACCAGCTTACATTGCCATCAACACTGCAGGAGAGTTCCCTTTTCTCCACACCCCCTCCAGCACTTGTTATTTGTGGACTTATTAATGTGATGGCCATTCTACTGGTGTGAGGTGGTATCTCATGGTAGTTTTTATTTGCATTTCTCTAATAATCAGGGGTGTTGAGCATTTTTTCTTTATGTGCTTGTTGGCCATCTGCACATCTTCCTTGGAACGAAATAATGCCATTTGCAGCAACATGGATGGAACTAGAGACTCTCATACTGAGTGAAGTAAGTCAGAAAGAGTAAGACAAATAGCATATGATATCACTTATATCTGGAATCTAATATAAGGCACAAATCAACCTTTCTATAGGAAAGAAAATCATGGACTTGCAGAATAGACTTGTGTTTGCCAAGGGGGAGAGGGAGGGAGTGGGGTGTTGGGGAGCTTGGGGTTAATAGATGCAAACTATTGCCTTTGGAATGGATTAGCAATGAGATCCTGCTGTGTAGCACTGGGAACTATGTCTAGTCACTTATGATGGAGCATGATAAAGTGCGAAAATAGAATGTGTACGTGTATGTGTAACTGGGTCACCATGCTGTACAGTAAGAAAAAAATTGTATTGGGGAAATATTAAAAAATCATCATCATCATCATAAAGAACTGAAAACACAAAGAAATGTAATGAAAACCTTAAAAAAAAAAAAAAAGAAAGAGAAAGAAAGGTGAATAGACTAGATGCACAGTAAGTTTAGGAAACAAATTGAAATGATTTAAAATCATTTTAAAGCTAAGCCTAAACATATTTCAAAAGAATTCATCCCCTGAAAGTGTAGGTTTATTTTTTTATTTTTATTTTTTTCTTTTGTCTTTTTGTTGTTGTTGCTATTTCTTGGGCCGCTTCCGCGGCATATGGAGGTTCCCAGGCTAGGGGTTGAATCGGAGCTGCAGCCACCGGCCTACGCCAGAGCCACAGCAACGCGGGATCCGAGCCGCGTCTGCAACCTACACCACAGCTCACGGCAATGCTGGATCGTTAACCCACTGAGCAAGGGCAGGGACCGAACCCGCAACCTCATGGTTCCTAGTCGGATTCGTTAACCACTGCGCCACGACGGGAACTCCTGAAAGTGTAGGTTTAAATGAAATTCAACATGTGTTTTTCAAAAAAATTATGTTAACTTTTTTCAATGATTTTAGATTTTTTTTCTTTTCTTTTTTTTTTTTTTTTTTTTTTGCTTTTTAGGGCCACACCCACGACATAAGGAGGTTCCCGGGTCAAATCAAAACTTCAGCAGCCAGCCTGCACCACAGCCCCAGCAATGCAGGATCTGAGCCATGTCTGTACTGGATTCTTAATCCACTGAGTGAGGCTAGGCATCGAACCCGCATCCTCATGGACACTAGTCAGATTCGTTTCCTCTGCACCACAATAGGAACACCTAGAATTTTTTTCATACAAACATGGTTGTAAATTGAATGCAGTGAATGTACTGAAAGTAAGATTGTTTTCTGTTTCAGGAGAAGAATTTGGAAATTCAAAATCCACGGTTTTAGGGCAATTAATTTAGAATGTCTGAGGGGTTTGGGGCAACCCAATTTTGGTACTGAAAACAATTTTCCAGGTAAGTGATATTCATATGCTGAGAAACAAAGTAAATTATGTAAGTAAATGCATATTTTCCTAGTTATTACATTTGACTATTATAGAGTAGAAATAACAGAAAATTATCATTTTAAGCAAAAATTTTTATTAATATTTTATTCCTTCATGTAAATAATATAAAACTGCTTCTCACTATAAAATTTGAGCATATAATTGCTCCTTTGCATAGTATTCTTAATACAATTAACATTTTAAAAATAAGAAGAGATAAAACAAATGGCATCAGCTCATCCAAGGAGAGTTTGTTAAAGATCCATGTAGAAATAGGAGAGATTGTGATTTTACACGTGGGAGACAAGTAAAACAGACCAACTGTGGGGCAGCAAATCAAAGAAGAAAGTAGGTCAGTGAGCCCCATGGTGATGCAATGAATTGCTATTATTTAAAGGGATGGTCAGAGAGTAAAACTGCCTGTGAACAAGAATGCCTAGGAAGACAATGGTAGATCTGAACAAAAAAGCAGGGTCAGAGCAAAATAGTTGCAAAACTCTGAGTGAGAGCTGCATGTCTTTGGGTCAGGCAAAAGATGAAACAGCAGAACAATCTCATCATTCACAAGTTTCCTGGTGGCCTGCAAACTGTGTTAATGAGAAGCAAACTGAGCTGAGGCCCTCCATGGAGAAAGGAGAGGAAAACAGCCTCAGGATATGGAGAGAGCTGAGCTGATTTTGAAACTGCATGTCACTATCCACTCATCAGGATTAACACTTTCCAATAAAAGAAAAACTTAAGTAACAGAAGACCCACTGAGGAAACCAAAATAACTCAATTGGATTCATTTACATGACTTATGTTGTGAAAGCCATGTACCCAATGGGACTAATTAATTGTGTTTGGTGATTAGAACATTATATAACAGGTAAAGTACCATTTCTCCTTTCCATTTTTAAGATTTACTACACATATTCTTGGACTAGGTGGAATTTCAGAATCATAATTGCTAAGTGAGTCTAGATTGGTAATCTAAAATAAAATAGGAAACTGAGGAGAAGAAACTACTCCAGGTCAAAAAAAATCTACCTTTTCTATTTATCATAGGAGATGTGACTTAAATTAATTGAGCAGAAGTTTGTTCATTCAAAGAAAAAATGGCTAGGTTGAAAATTCTTTATACTTTAAATAGGATATATTTTTAAAGAAAGTGAGAAAATGATTGAAGTTCATAATTTCTTTACTTAAAACGCACAGAGCATCTGTAATGTTCAAACATTGTTCTTTGCTCTGTTGATCAGTCAGCAAATAAAACATTATATTGGCTCTGATTTGCATGGTACTGATGTTCTAGTAGAAGGCATATCGCCAGTCCATAAATAAAGAAATATGACACCAGGGAGTGATTAGGGCTTTAAAGGAAGGAAAAATGAGTTAAATCACTGTAAACCGGTGAAAGTATGTGAAAGAAAGAGCGGATGTTCCAGATGAGATTATCAGTGAAGTTTTCCCTGAGGCACTGAAGAAAAGAGGCATGTGGGCCCCTCAGAAAAAGAAGAACCCAGTGAAGAGAGCAGAGGACAAGGCCTGAGGCTGTACTAAGCCTGTGTGTAAAATACCAATGTAAGCTAAGCAAGTGATGGGCAGGCTGGAAGGAGATAAAGTCAGAAGGAGACAACCTAATCATGAAGCATGTTAATGATTATGAGTTTATGATGGAGCATTTGAATTTCATCCTTAGGGTAATAAGGGGTCATCACATCGGAGGAATGATGTAATTTTTAACATCATTAACTGGAGTTAACTGTAGGGTGGAAGAAGAGAAAGGGGGGAAACCAGTCAGAAGGCTATTGAGGATCCCTTGGTAGAGATTAGTGATGAATTAGACTAAGGTGGTAGTGCTAGAATTGATGAAAGATAATTAGACTTAGAATATATTTGGCATGTACAGCCTTCAAAATTTGGTTGTGCACTGCAAGAGGAGTATGATAAGAACAAGAGGAGCAAGAAATACACTGGGCCTTAGAAAATTCTGCTGATAAGATGGAAAATATTTAGAGAAGAGAAGGTTGATAGGGGCCAAGTGCTTGTCTCTCTTTAAAGATTGGGGACAGAATCAAGATGGTTTTTATCTACTAAATTTGGGTTGCTGCTTAATCATCCAAAAGTTAGAATACAGTTAGGCTGTTGATTATATGAATCAGAGCTTAGATGAGGGATTTGGATTGACAATATGTAATCAGAAATCATCAATCTATACATTATACTCAAAGCAACAGTATTGGATAAGATCACCTAGGAAGTTGAGTATAAACAGAAAACTTCTAATAACCAAGTCCTGGAACTGGATGGCATGTAGGGTGAGAAATAATAGGAGATGTTCATTTGTGCTGGATATTAGATTCCAGTTATAAGTGATATCATATGGTATTTGTCTTTGTCTTTCTGGCTCATTTCACTCAGTATGAGATTCTCTAGTTCCATCCATGTTGCTGCAAATGGCATTATGTCATCCTTTTTTATGGCTGAGTAGTATTCCATTGTGTATATATACCACATCTTCCGAATCCAATCTCCTCAGAAAAGAAAATCAGGGACTTGGAGAAGAGACTTGTGGTTGCCTGATGGGAGGGGGAGGGAGTGGGAGGGATCGGGAGCTTGGGCTTATCAGACACAACCTAGAATAGATTTACAAGGAGATCCTGCTGAATAGCATTGAGAACTATGTCTAGATACTCATGTTGCAACAGAAGAAAGGGTGGGGGAAAAAACTGTAATTGCAATGTATACATCTAAGGATAACCTGACCCCCTTGCTGTACAGTGGGAAAATAAAATAAAATAAAAATAAATAAATAAATAAATAAATAAAAAATTTTGATAGAAATACACCTCAAAAAAAAAAGAAAGAAATAATAGGATTGTCTAGCAGAATAGACCTAGAAGGAATAGCTATAAGGTAGGTGGAAAAACAGGAGTGCCTGTTATCTTGAGGTCAAGTTAGTGTTTCAAAAAACAGAAGTGACAAATTATTTTAAGTGCTGCCACAATTTTGTCTAAAATGGGTGTGAAATTGACCAATGGATTTCCCTAGATGGAAGTTGTTGGGAAACTTGACAAGAACTATTTTAATGGTATAAAAGTCTGATTGATGTGGGTTAAGGAAAGCTTATAAAGCAATATAGTTTATTGATTATACACTATAAGGAGTTTTTCTCTAAAGGGGAGGAAAGAAAAGGGGCAGAGACTAGAAGTAGATAGAGTCAAGAGAGGGTTTCTTGAAATGGAAGAAATTAAAACATGATTTTGTGGTTCTGGGTATATTTTAGTAGAATAGAAGAAACTGATGATACAGGAGTGAGAGGTTATAATTTCAGGTTAAGAGATATTGTCAAAAAGAAAGATAGGAAAAATGAGGGGCAAGGCTTATGGGAGGGGGCAGAGATATGGGCACAATTTCAGATCTATTGGTAGATTTGGCCATGCTGATGTCAATTCATTAATGCTTGCTTAAATTATCTCTGTAAAATCAGTAAAGTATGAGAAGAGTATGGGATTACTGGAGATTTGAGGAGTGAAAAAATTTAAGAATGATTAAAGATGAATTAAACAGGAAAATAAAGGTAGATATTTCAGGAAATATTGAAGCCTGCTTAAGAAATGTAGTTAAAAATTAAGACAAAGCAGTCTTCGTAGTTACATGCTTTTGCCAGCTGTATTTCCCTATTAAGTTTCAGGCATTATGATCATAGAGTTGCATTTTGAATCAACTGTATTTTTGTCAGGTGTAATGCCTTTCTTTATCTCTGATAAGTTTGCTGCTTTTAAATCTGTTCTGCCTGAAAGTAACATAGCTACTCCTGCTTTCTTTGATTAATGTTAGCAAAATGTATTTTTCTCCACCCATTTACTTTTAAGCTATTTGTGTCTTCATCTTTAAAGTGAATTTCTTGTAGACAATTTACAGTTTGGTCTTGTCTCTTGATCCACTTTAACAAACTGTCCTTCAATTGGTGAATTTATACTACTGAAGTTCAAAGTGATTACTGACAGTTATGTTAATTAATGCCATACTTTCTATTTGCTGCCTTGTCCTTTGTTTATATTTTGCCTTCCACTCTTTTTCTTGCCTTTTGCAATATTAATTGAGCATTTTACCTCATTCCATTTCCTCTCTTCTTAGCATATTGATTATACGTCTTTTTTTAAAAAAAAGTTTTTGAAAGTTTTTTTTTTTTTAGGGCTGCATGTGTAGTATACAGAAGTTCCTGGGTTAGGGGTCAAATTGGAGCTGCAGCTGCTGTCCTATGCCACAACCACAGGATCTGAGCCACATCTGCAACCTATGTTGAAGCTTATGGCATCACTGGAGCCTTAACCCACTGAGTGAGGCCAGGGATCAAACCCACATCCTCATGGACACTATGTCAGGTTCTTAACCCACTGAGCCACAATGGAAACTCCAATTATACTTCTTTTTTAAACTTTTTTTTTTAGTGTTTGCCCTAGAAAGTGCAATATAATTTTTTATATTTTTTTATTCTTTTATTGAAGTATAGTTAATTTACAATATTAATAAATTTCAGGTGTACAACATAATGATTCACAATTTTTAAAGATTATGCTCCATTTAAACTTATTATAAAATATTGAATATATTCTCTATTCTGTAGCTTATTTATTTTATACATAGTAGTTTGTACTTGTTAATCCCCTACCCATATCCTGCCCTTAACCCTCTTCCTCTCCCTGCTAGTAACCACTAGTTTTGTCTTCTATATCTGTGAGTCTGTTTCTTTTTTGTTATATTCACTAGTTTGTTTTATTTTTTAAATTCCACATATAAGTGATAACATAGAGTATTTGTCTTTGTCTGACTTATTTTAATGAGATAATACCTTCCAAGTCCACCTATGTTGTTGCAAACAGTATTTTCCCCATTGTGTATATTCCTACCTCTTTTGTCATAGATTAATTGACCATAAATACATAGGTTTATTTTTTGGCTCTCTATTGTTCCACTGATTTATGCATCTGTTTTTGTAACAGTACCATATTGTTTTGACTACTGTAGCTTTGTAATATAGTCTGAAATTAAAAAAAAAAAAAGAAAACAAATCATACCTCCAGCTCTATTTTTCTTTCTCAAGATCACTTTGGCCTAGTTTTCCCATTAAAGTCCTTAGCATATTAATCATAGTTTCTGAAAAATTCCTGGTCTGATAATTTCCACATTCTTGTCATACCTGACACTGGTTTTGATGCTTGTTCTGATACTTCGACCTGGTTTTTGCCTTATAATTTTTGTAGAAATGTGAACATAAGGTACTGGGTAAAAGTAGCTGTGGTAAATAGATCTTTAATAATGTAGTGCTCAGGTAGCAGAATGAGAAGTGTTCTATCATCTCTGATTAGATCTCAGTCTTTCAGCAAGACTGTGTTTCTCTACCACAAATTTCACCAGTACTTCTTAGTCTCTTTCTCTTTAGAGAAAAAGTATTGTTACAGGAGGCTGGATTTGGATATTTTCCTCCCCCAGGTGGGTTAGTTAGTCTCTGATAAAACCCTAGAAGATTGGGCTCTTATAAAATTAGTTTCTCCTGAGAGCAGATCTTAAGAACAGAATGATCTGTTTTGTTTTGTTTTTTCCACTGTACAGCATGGGGACCAAGTTACACATATATGTATATATACTTTTTCCTCCCATTGCTGTGTTGTGATATAAGTATCTAGACATAGTTCTCAATGTTACATAGCAGGATCTCATTGTAAATCCATTCCAAGAGCAAGAGTTTGCATCCACTAACCCCAAGCTCCCAATCCCTCCCACTCCCTCCCTCTCTTCGTGGGCAGCCAGAAGTCTATTCTCCAGATCTATGATTTTTCTTTTCTGTGGAAATGTTCATTTGTGCTGTATATTAGATTCCAGATATAAGTGGTATCACAATGGCATTTGACTTTCTCTTTCTGACTTATTTAACCAGTATGAGAGTCTCTAGTTCCATCCATGTTGCTGCAAATGGCATTAGTTTGTTCTTTTTTATGGCTGAGTAGTATTCCATTGTGCCTATATACCACATCTTTTGAATCCAGTGGTCTGTCGATGGACTTTTGGGTTGTTTCCATGTCTTGGCTATTAGGAATAGTGCTGCAATGAACATGCAGTGCATGTGTCTTTTTTAAGGAAAGTTTTGTCCAGATATATGCCCAAGAGTGGGATTGCTGGGTCATATGGTAGTCCTATGTATAGATTTCTAAGGTACCTCCACACTCTTCTCCATAGTGGTTGTACCAGCTTACACTGCCATCAACAGTGCAGGAGAGTTCCCTTTTCTCCACACCCCCTCCAGCACTTGTTATTTGTGGACTTATTAATGATGGCCATTCTACTGGTGTGAGGTGGTATCTCATGGTAGTTTTTATTTGCATTTCTCTAATAATCAGAGGTGTTGAGCATTGTTTCAAGTGCTTGTTGGCAATCTGTATGTCTTACTTGGAGAATGGTCTATTCAGGTTTTTTGCCCATTTTTCCATTGGGTGATTGGATTTTTTGCTGTTGAGTTGTATAAGTTGCTTGTATATCCTAGAGATTAAGTCCTTGTCCATTGCATCATTTGAAACTATTTTCTCCTATTCTGTAAGTTGTCTTTTTGTTTTCTTTTTGGTTTCCTTTGCTGTGCAAAAGCTTGTCAGTTTCATTAGGTCCCATTGGTTTATTTTTGCTCTTATTTCTGTTGCTTTGGGAGAATGACCTGAGAAAACATTCATAAGGTTGATGTCAGAGAATATTTTGCCTATGTTCTCTTCCAGGAGTTTGATGGTGTCTTGTCTTATATTTAAGTCTTTCAGCCATTTGGAGTTTATTTTGGTGCATGGTGTGAGGGTGTGTTCTAGTTTCACTGATTTGCCTGCAGCTGTCCAGTTTTCCCAGCAATTCTTGCTGAACAGACTTTCTTTTTCCCATTTTATGGTCTTGCCTCCTTTGTCAAAGATTAATTGACCATAGGTGTCAGAGTTTATTTCTGGGTTCTCTATTCTGTGCCATTGATCTGTATGTCTGTTTTGGTACCAGTACCACAGCGTTTTGATGACTGTGGCTTTGTAATATTGCCTGAAGTCTGGGAGAGTTATGCCTCCTGCTTGATTTTTGTTTCTCAGGATTGCTTTGGCAATTCTGGGTCTTTTGTGGTTCCATATAAATTTTTGGATTGTTTGTTCTATCTAGTTCTGTGAAAAATGTCATGGGTAATTTGATAGGGATTGCATTGAATGTGTAGATTGCTTTGGGTAGTATGGCCATTTTTATGATATTAATTTTTCCAATCCAGGAACATGGAATATCTTTCCATTTCTTTACATCTTCTTTAATTTCCCTGATTAATGTTTTATAGTTCTCGGCATATAAGTCTTTTACCTCCTTGGTCAGGTGTATTCCCAGGTATTTGATTTTTTGGGGGTGCAATATTAAAAGGTATTGTATTTTTGTACTTCTTTTCTAATATTTAATTGTTAGTATACAGAAATGCGACTGATTTCTGAATGTTAATCTTATATCCTGCTACTTTGCTGGATTTGTTAATAAGTTCAAATAGTGTTTGGGTTGAGTCCTTAGGGTTTTCTATGTATAGTATCATGTCACCTGCATACAGTGACAGTTTTATCTCTTTTCCTATTTGGATGCCTTTTATTTCTTTTGTTAGTATTATTGCTGTGGCTAGGCCTTCCAAAACTATGTTGAAAAGCAGTGATGAGAGTGGGCATCTCTATCTTGTTCCAGATTTGAGTGATAAGGCTTTCAATTTTTCTCCATTGAGTATTATATTTGCTGTGGGTTTGTCATAAATGGCTTTGATTATGTTAAGGAATGTTTCCTCTATACCCACTTTGGTGAGAGATTTTATCATAAATGGATGTTGGACTTTGTCAAATGCTTTTTCTGCATTTATTGAGATGATCATATGGCTTTTGACTTTTCTTTTGCTAATGTGGTGTATGACGTTGATTGATTTGTGTATGTTGAACCATCCTTGTGAACCTTGGGATGAACTCCACCTGGTCATGGCGTATGATCTTTTTGATATGTTGTTGGATTTGGTTGGCTAAGATTTTGTTGAGAATTTTTGCATCTATTTTCATCAAAGATATTGGCTTATAGTTTGCTTTTTTGGTTGTATCTTTGTCTAGTTTTGGAGTTAGGGTGATGGTGGCATCATAGAATGTTTTTGGGAGTGTTCCTTATTCCTCAACCTTTTGAAAAAGTTTAAGGAGGATGAGCAGTAGTTCCTCTTTGTATGTTTGGTAGAATTTGCCTGTGAAGCCATCTGGTCCTGGGCTTTTATTTGTAGGGAGTGTTTTTATGACGTATTCAATTTCATTTCTAGTGATTGGTCTGTTCAGTTGATCTATTTCTTCTTGATTCAGTTTTGGCAGGCTGTAAGAGTCTAGAAAATTTTCCATTTCTTCCAGATTGTCAAATTTGTTGGCATATAGTTGTTCATAGTATTCTCTTATGGTTTTTTGTATTTCTGCTGTATCTGTTGTGATTTCTCCTTTTTCATTTCTATTTTTACTTATTTGGGTTCTTTCTCTCCTCTTCTTAGTGAGTCTAGCCAGGGGTTTGTCAATTTTGTTTACCTTTTGAAAGAACCAGCTCTTGGTTTTATTAATTTTCTCTATTGTTTTTTGAATCTCTATTTTATTGATTCTCTCTTTGATCTTTATGATTTCCTTCCTTGTGCTGACTTTAGGTCTTTTTTGTTCTTCTTTTTCTAATTCATTTAGGTGGTGGGTTAAGTTGTCAATTTGAGATCTTTCTTCTTTTTTGAGGAAGGCCTGTATTGTGATGAATTTCGCTCTGAGCACTGCTTTTGTGGCATCCCATAGATTTTGAGAGGTTGTGCCTTCATTATCATTTGTCTCAAGGTATTTTTTAATTTCCCTCTTGATTTCCTCACTGACCCATTGGTTTTTTAGTAGTATGTTGTTTATTCTCCATGTAGTAGGTTTTTTCTCATTTCTTTTCATGTGGTTGATTTCTAGTTTCATACCATGGTCAGAGGAGATACTTGAAATAATTTCTATGCTCCTAATTTTGTTGAGGTTAGCTTTGTGTCCCAATATGTGATAAATTCTTGAGAATGTTCCATGCACACTTCAGAAGAATGTGTATTCTGATTTTTTTGGATGTAGTGTCCTGAAGATATCAATTAAGTCTAACTTTTCTATTGATTCCTTTAGGATCTCTGTTGATTTACTGGTTTTCTGACTAGAGGATCTGTCCACTGATGTGAGTGGGGTGTTTTGGTTTTTTTTTTAACGATACTCTTCCCCTTCACTGTTTGAAGCCAGAGTGATTCTTCTCCAGTTTTTATTGTGAGAACCATAGAGTTCCAGAAGGTAAAATTAACAAACGCTTGAGGGTCACCTATGGCTGGGCTCCCTGGAGTTTTAAATTTTTCTATAATCTTTCTATAGAGAGTATTGATGATCAATATTTTTCCAATGGTGCCAGAGAGCTCAGTTACCTGCTCTGGATCATTTCATGTCCTCTGGTGCTAGACCTATTTTGGTTTATATACTGGCCTAGTTATTCACCAATCAGACAAATACAAAGTTTTGCTGACAGGGAAACATTTTACACACCATACAGCTCATCAATTATACCCAAATGTCACATAAACATTGTATACTTCAAGCAGTAGTGATCCACATCATAAGTAGTTATACTCTGTGACAACTTCACAAGATAATTTATAACTAGAAGTATGACTGACAACATAATATTAGAGCATATTTAAATTTATAAACTTTTTTTTTTTGTCTTTTTAAAGCCTCACCTGTAGCATATGGAGGTTCCCAGGCTAGGAATCTAATCCAAGTTGTAGCCGCCAGCCTATGCCACAGCCATAGCAATGCCAGATCTGAGCCATGTCTTCGACCTATACCACAGCTCACAGCAATGCTGGATCCTTATAATTTTGTTTTTTTAAAAAACTTTTATAACTTTCTGTGTACACATTGTCTTTTTTTCCCATCCAGAAATAACCTTCTTAGGAAAAAGATATTATTTTATTATTGCTCAACAAAATATTTTTGTTTTTTATATCTTCTCTCACTGACAACATGTAACTGACTTGCTTTACACACTGAAATCCTTACTTTTTTATCTTTACATATTACAATGTTTAACCTTTAAAAGACCTTAACAAAACCAAGAAACAAGTAATTGAACTATTTGTTATATCAGTATTTTCTGTTTAGCAAATTTAAGAACATATTTTACAACCTTTAAAAACATGTATTTTTATCATAGCACAATTTCACTTTAATGTAGTACAAGATTTGTGTATAATGAACTCAAACATCTTTTGAAGTTCTAATAATTACCTCAAGGATGAAGTGTTAGGCCAAGTAGACTGTGTTTGTATTTTAAGGCCATGGTAATAGCTAACTTCAAACTTTTTCATAGGCATATTTTTGTTCTCTCAGGGTCAGAATTCACAAACCAGTATTTTATCAAGCTGGCTTTCTCTAACAGCATGTATAAAAAGAACCAATTTTGGGGTTTCATAACAGTTTTAATCAGTTTTCTCTCAGTCTAAAGAATATTGTTGGCCACACAGTGTTAAAAAAAATATTTTTTTTCTTAGTCATAGGTTCACAGCTAAAATTTTTCTTAATGAATTGGACCTGAATTTCCCATTTTATAAAAGGCAACAAGAGTACCAAGCACACAAATGGAATATACACACACCAGAAGACAGTACTGTCACAACTCCTCCAAGAGGATGACCCCTAGGGAATCCCAAACAAACACTTCCACAAAACAAATAGTCTCTATATCAGACACACATCAGAACCAATGGGCAAAATGCCCAAAGAGCAGTCAGTGCTCAGAAACGGTCTTCAATGGCAGAAAAACATCAGAACCAGTTCGCGAAAATGCCCAAATAGCATTTCATGCTCAAAAGAGAAGTTTGCCAGGGGCACACAGGTGGACTTACTTGGTCTTGGGGTTCCTCGGCTTGTCCAGATGCATCTTTCAGTTCCACCAAGGAAAAGCACAAATTGGCAACCAGTGCGAGCAGGGGATAAACAGGGAGGATCCCTGAAACAAATGGCTTCTCCAATTGCCAGGAGCATCCCCCCAATCCCCTTCTTGGAGCCAGCTGGCCAGAGGCAGTGGGCTCGTTGCAGCCATCCTGGTGCTTGTCATGGTGCTGGGCTCTATTTGGGAAAACCCAGGGGAGCCAAATCTCGGGAGAACACAGTAGCGGCCACGTTGCGCATGCCTGTTGGCTGCTTGCTGTTCAAAAGCCAGTAAAGAGGCAAGGCTGGTGAAAAAGAAAGTTTTCTTTATTTGGGAGGTCAGCAATGAAGGATGAGAGCAGACTCATGTCCAAAGGCATACTCCTACCCTCACAATCAACGGGCAAGACCTTTTATAGGCTGAGGAACAGGGCTACATGTAGAAACAGCACAGTCATCTGAAATTGGTCAGGTAGCGGTCTGATCCGCTTCATCGTGATTGCTTTAAGTACAGTTAGTCTTCAGTTCCAGGGTCAGTTTTTCCCCATTTCCTCGAGGCCATTTCTCAGAATTGTTGCAGCTTATGTCACGGCTACAGTCTGGTCATCATAAAGTAACTTTTTCCACCTGATGGGGGTTTCAGTATCTATAAGACAGCTCAAAGGGGATGTCTCGGAGTATTATCTATGGCCCCTAAGGAGGAAATAAAGGTCCTTGATTCTGCTTAATGACTAAACTATTATTACTAGGTCTTGTTTAACCGCTTTCCTTTTCTTCTGCATTTTCTTACTTCTCTGATTAAATGTATTCTTAAGATTTTTATACCGACAAAAGGCAGGTTGAGGACATAGAGAAGGTGGGGGAAGAACCACAAAGTCTTGCTCTGTTTCAAGGCTATGTTAGCTTATAGTGACCATTGCTCAATAGGAATTACTCTCCTTGGAATATAGAGACTTCTAAAGTGCTAGCCCAGGACAGCCTTCTGTGGACACACTTAAAAACATAAGCAGCCCTTGTTCTGTGGCTTTAAATGTAACTCTTCTTTATTTTTAGTGCTCTCAAGGCTAACCACTAACTCCTGCTGATTGATGCCTTCTTTATTTTAGATATGTTACTGCGTTCAATCATTGGCAGTCAAGTCTTTGAGGCTAGGGAGCCAGTCTGTCTCTTTCTAAAGTGAAATTTCCCAACACCATTTAGTTCCATTATGTGTAGCCTTAAAATTTTAACTCTACTTCTGAGGTCATGGGAAGGTATTAGCTTTGAAGAAAGAGGGGGTATTAGAAGGGGACTTGGCTGTAGAGGGTAAAGGAGACACTCAGTCTAAGTCTATCAAAGTGATTCTCATCCTAGGTTTGCAAAATTAAAAAAAAAAAAAAAAGCACATTCTCGCCTGGCTTCAATCGCAGACTTACTGATAAAGATATGGGCACTTTACATTTTGATAAGTGAGACTAGATTTCTCTCCAAAGATATTCTTTAAATACACTCTTCTAATGATAGAACATAAGTATACTTCCTCCTCTATCTTTTTCTCATTACTTACTGCTAAATTTTTTGCCTAGGTTTTACTCTTAGGCAACAGCTTAAGAGCCAGTAAAATATATGCTAGGCAAAATATACATAAAATGTATAACACTTAGGAATATCATATAATCATTCTGCCCCATTCCCATGTATGAGGAAGGAATAAGCATATATTTATTCTTCTGGAGAAAAATGCTTCTCTAAGTAATGGGTAGTTAAGTGAATTGATCATGTGTATATGTAATTTACTTCAAATAAAGTAGAAAGGGATAGATTTAGGGTGAATTCAGGACATGATATATGTTTAGCTTTGGAATGAAATCAACATGTCACTTGATCTTTATGACCTTCAGTGTACTAATTATAAATGAATGACAAGAATATTAAACAAAATACATGTGAAAGTAGTTTGGAAAATGCAAAGCACATTTTCAATCTGAGAGATGGTGGGCCTTCACCAAGGAGCCTTGATATACTATACTATAGTTTAAATTATATTCCTTGAGTATATCTAATATGGTTATTTTGATAAAATTTGAAAGATCATTATACAAGCAACGGTTAGAAAGTCATCTTTTTAGGGCCACTGAACTCTCTTTTGTACACAGTAAGCTTTCAGAAAACAAAAGTGTGTTAAATGTATTTTGCAAATAGCATTCTCATGTAGAAATCAGATTTGCCATTTCCCTTAATCTAACCAGTGTATTGCTAAATCAATGGCTAATTTACTATCTCTTCTAATTCTATCTCTTCCTAATTACAAATTCTATTACAAACACTAATAAGAATGTTGACAAAAAAGACTGAAAAGTTTCATCTAAATCTATCAGTTATGAGTTGAAAGAATTTGATATTGAAGAGAGTCTCATGATCTTGAGTCACTACATTTTCCTTTGGATTTTAACTTCGGAAAAGATCAATAACAGTACAAGATTAAGTCCTGGTGACCCAGGTAAAGAGCCCCCAGTAAGAATTAGGGGCTCAGGTTTATGTCCCTGCTCAGTCTGTGATTTCTCTGTGAATTTAAGCAAGTCACTTTGCCATCTGAAACTGTCCTTTCATCTTTGAACAGATTAGATTAGGATTTATATTCACAAATATTTGTGAGAGATCCCTCTGAGATGCTGCTGAAAACCATGGGCCTTATTCCCTGGAGAGGCACAGATACAAGTATAAATAGAATTCCAAGAGGGTCATGGGCTCTCTAAAATTTATCCACAAATTCCCCAGAGGACTTTAGAATGATTTCAAACATCTAAAGTATGTGGTTGAAAAAAATGAATCTATTTACATTTGCTACTTCTGATATGAATTCATTTTAAAATTTAGATTTGGGATGCTTATGTCATTTCAAGTAGAGATACTTTTTTGTAATTTATAGTACTCACAGTGGAAAAATGTTTTTCACTTTTTCCACCTTAAGAAGAAAAAAAAGATCTCCCTTTGTGTATTAATAGCATCTCAGAGTTGGTGAAGTTGTTAGTCTGCCTCTGCTACTCAGTGCAGTGTTCCTTCCTCTTTTTTTTTGGCTATGCTCGCCACATGTGGAAGTTCCTAGTCCAGGGATTGAACCTGCACCACACCAGTAACCAGAGCCATAGCAGTGACAGTGCTGGATCTTTAACCTGCTGAGCCACCAGGTAGCTCCTGGTTTCTTTCTACAACTTACCTCTGAGATGGAAATTTAGCTTTGATTTGAACACACACAGCAATGGAAAGCTCACTCAGCTGTTTAATGCTGGGCAAACATAGTTTAGAAATTTTCTTCTTCATTCAATAAAATAAATTTTTTTAAAAATATTTTCTTCACATTGAACCATACAGATGTCCTTGACCTAATGATGATTTGACTTAACAATTTTTTGACTTTATCATGGTGCATAAGCAATATGCATTCAGAAGAAACCATATTTCGAACTTTGAATTTTGATCTGAGCATGTTTAAGGCAGGCTAGGCTAAGCTATGATGTTTGGTAGGTTAGGTGTATTAAATGTATCTTCTACTTATGATATTTTCAATGGGTTTATAATGGGTTTATCAGGATGTAACCCCATTGTAAATCGAGGAATATCTGTAATCTGCCCTCACCATGTGAATGTCAGCTATTGAAACTACTGCTGCTTTCGGTAGCTGCATAAATAAATTTTCTTTTTCCAGTCCTTTAGGAATTCAATGGTTTTGTCCACTAAACAGTCCAGTTGCATATACAATTTTTCTGGAAATGTTTTCATAAAACTGCTTGTAATCCCAATTTCTTTCTTCAGTGAAACTCTTGAAATTCAGAGCCCAGAATTGGGCAGAATAATCCAGAAAATGTCTAATCAAACATGGCTAGAGAGAAGTTTCCTGTCTTTAACTGCTGACTCCGCTGTTAAAAATACCACTCACAGTGCCAGGCGTTCTCTTTCTACAACAGGTGATTCTACTGGATCACGCTGAAATTGTGGTCACCTGAATCCCTAACTATAATCAATCTAGGTTGCCCCATTCCCTGTGTCTTAGAACCAAAATTCGCTTTCTAAAAACAAAACTCTATTTGACCTCTACCTTAACTGCTTAGGCCATCTTTCCAGCTCTTTGGAATCCTAGTTTTGTCATTCATCTTGTCATCTTTCCTTCCAAGTTTCATGTAATCCATGAATGTAATAAACCTGCCATTTCCCCCTCTGAATTAATTGATAATGACCTGTGGTTTGCCAAATATGTGCCTTCTTTATGGACTAATTATTCAAAACTTCACTCAGTCACTTCACAACTACATCAGCCTCACATTTAACCTCCTGATCTCAGAATGAAGGGCATGAGTATTACATTCTGTAGGGGGCAACATTTGTTTCTTTTCCTTTTCTATACTCAGTTTACTTTCTCTTCCTAAAAATCTGTTTTCTTTGTTCCTTCATCAATTCATACTGCATATCTTTGTATTATATATGGTTCCTTTTCCTGTGTGTTCGTTTTGTCACGGATAAAAACAATCTTCATTGCATTCTTTGGATCCCTCTGCCCTCTGCCCGCGTGTGGTGCTGGCTGTGTCTTTCTTGCTCTGGATGGCCCTTTGCCACTTATCAGGAATCATCCCCTGTGCTGGTGAGGTATTTTCCTACGTGCTCACTAGCATTTGGGAGAGGAGGAGACTGAGAATTTCATCAACACCTCCAAGTTATTTTCCTCTAATTTGTAAGTCAAATGCACTGCAATAAAATTAAACAGGAGTGAGAAAGCCTCACTAGCATGCATGAAACAAATAGGCTCTAACTGCAAGTGACATAGAATCACACTTTTATTTTAACTTTGTTACTTTGTTTTTCTTTTTCAGGCAGCACCTAGGACATATGAAGTTCCCAGGCTAGGTGTTGAATCAGAGCTGTAGCTGCCAGCCTATGCCACAGCCACAGCACTGCCAGATCTGAGCCACATCTGCAACCTACACCTCAGCTCAAGGCAACACCGGATCTTTAACCCATGGAGCAAGACCAGGGATTGAACCCACATCCTCATGGATACTAGTCAGGTTCTTAATTCACTGAACCACAATGGGAACTCCCAACACACTTGATTTTATACTGAGGTTTGTATCCATATATCCTGCAGAAGTTGGAAATAATGAAATGTAAGATCTTACTAGAAGTGGTTGAATGTAAAAACAAAAGTTACCTTCCTCTACTTCCAAAATTACTCAAATGCAAATGTCAAATGAAGGTTCAAAGAAAATTTAAACATAAAGCATATGTGTGCTTGTGGATAGGAGGAGGGGAATGGGTAGAAAATTTTTAGACAGCCCTCACAGACTTCATACTTTAATCCTACCAGTCATTACATCTATAACCAAACATTGCTAAGAGAAAAAAAGAAAGATTCAAAACACAACCGGAATTCCCGTCGTGGCTCAGTGGTTAACGAATCTGACTAGGAATGATGAGGTTGTGGGTTCGATCCCTGGCCTCGCTCAGTGGGTTGGGGCTCCGGTGTTGCCGTGAGCTGTGGTATAGGTTGCAGATGCGGCTGGGATCCCACGTTGCTGTGACTGTGGCGTAGGCTGGTGGCTACAGCTCTGATTGGACCCTTAGCCTGGGAACCTCCATATGCCGCGGAAGCAGCCCAAGAAATGGCAAAAAGACGAAAACAAAACAAAACACAACTTAACCAACTAACTGTTATCTAGTAGAAAGATGATGTTAGTGTAAGCTGCTTTGGGAACCAAAGAATCTGTGGTTCTGCAGAACAGCTCTGTGATGTTGCCAGCTCTTGCCTCATCAAAATCTTTCACCTGGAAATAGTTAATGTCACACTTGAGTAAGACTGAGAAAGGCACATTCCAAGGTTTGCCTATGTGAGTGATTTTAAGGAGGTATTTTCGTATAACTTTGTAACTATTATTATTATAAAATAAATTTAACAAGTAGACCTATAATCAAGAATGGAAGGTGATTGATTCATGGTTTAATAAATTGGACATATTTGTTATCATTTTTTAAGTGTTTGACCCTCTCATGTCCACAAATTAATGTGGGCATTAAGTTAACCCTAATTTAAAGAAAACTGAGCACAACTTTATTACTACGTAGTTACCTTGAGGATAAAAGGGATGAGCTCTGAAAGCAGCAGGACCTTTGCAAACCCAGAGAGGTGCAGATAATTTTGGCTCAGAAAGGCTCAGGCAGGTGGCTGGATGATTACATACTTTAATATTTCAGAGGGAATGCCAAGATTATTTGAACCAGGTTAGTAGGTACTGTAAACCTACAATAAATCCTAGAGATTGATAGGTAAGTCTAGATTAGCATCCAAAGTTAAAGATGAAAATGAGTTGGGGTCTCATGACAATGGAAGTTTATGCTTCTTCGTTCACTCATTCATTCATTCAGTCATTCAGTCAGTATATATTAAGAGACCCTGATGTGTCAGAACTTCTCTCAGAACTATATTATAACCTTGAACAAAGCACTTATCTCCTTAGAGTCAAAATGTTCCCATCCAGGTACTTATCTCATGGAGTTGTTGTGAGGTTTAGTGACTCAGATATGTAAGACTCTAGCAGAATTACTGATGAATGCTCATTGAACACATTTTCCTTTTCCTTAGCATTTAGACCTCTTTTTTCCCTACGTAATCTATAGCAATATGAAATAAGTTCCATTTGTTAACAACAAAGGTCTTTCTATAGTCCTGGATCAACAGAAATTGCGACTGATCTGTGTTTGCAGATGAAATTAAAGTGTTTAAATAGTATTACAACTGATCAAATATTTTTGCAAGAAAATCCACCAAGTCGAGGGGTGTCATTCTTTGTCAAATGGCACTCTGAGGCTTACTGACTACAGTACATGCAAATCCACTTTTTTTTTTTTAATTTCTATGTTTTATAGTAAATATGGGCTGTGCCTCCCTTCCATTTATCAATTATAACTGAAACTTAGAAAAATCTCATAAAGCAATGTTCTAAAGTATAAAATATCTATAAACTTTTCCATGTTAAGCATCACTGTATGAAGAGTGTCAGCTAGTGCGATGTTTTAGTAAAATAGACCGAAGTGAAATGAAAAATGATTTTGTGTATTGAGTATAGTTTAGTAGTTACCTTTTGATTATTACTCCAAATTTGAGTTAATTTTGAAGACAAAATCTGAATATACATTATCATGGAACTGCCAAAGACATACCAAGATGTCACCTCATTAATTCCATCAATTATTTATGCAATCAATATTAATGAGCACCTCCCGTTTGCCAGTGAAACTACATAATCCTGACATCAGCAAGTTTGTTCCAATAAGAAAAATACAATTCTATAAAGTAACTGCTACAAGAGAAAGTGATCCAAGAGCAGGTGGAAATATAAGAAAGCCCTGGCTAAGCCTACTTAGGGAACTAGGGGAGCCTTTACAGAAGGGGCAAGCTGAGAACAGAAGGACAGATGAGAGTTTCTCAGATGGGTAAGATGGGTAAATAGGAAGAAGCTTTTCTGCAGGGAGAAGAGAATGAGAAAAACATGGAGGCTTAAGGGAGCCTGGAGTGATCCATAATGTGGAAGAGTAGGTTAGTATTGTAAAGCATGAATAACTGTGAAAGGGGAAAGCAAAAGAGACCCAATAAGCACAGAGAGGTCAGATCACATAAGCCTACATAGCAGGCAAATGTGTGCCAATGGTTTTCCTGTGTATAAGTAATGGGCGAGGTTATTGAAAAATTTTAAATAAAGGAGGTCCCGTGGTGGCTCAGTGGTAACGAACCTGATTAGTGTCCATGAGGACACGGGTTTGATCTCTGATCTTTCTCAGTGGCAATCCAGCATTGCCATGAGCTGTGGTGTAGGTCGCAAGACACGGCTGGGATCCCAAGTTCCCGCACTGCTCTGGCTGTGGTGTAGACCGGCAGCTACAGCTCTGATTCGATCCCTAGCCTGGGAACTTCCATAGGCAGCAGGTGTGGCCATAAACAGATCAAAAAAAAAAAAAAAAAAAAAGAAAGAAAAAGGAATTTTAAATAGAGAAGTGTCATAATCAAATCAGTATGTTTGGTTTCTTAAAGAAGATTAATAATATCCTATTTCATTTGCTGTTTGCAAGTTATAGAAATGGTGTATGCACACCTCTTTGTTCCTAAGGGTTTTAATGGTTATCATGTTAATAGAGTTCAGAGATGCCAAAAGAAATATTTGAACTAAAGGATATATCAGAATTGCAATAAGAGCCTGTGAGCAGATTTTTAGTTAACAGGTTTTTAATAGGCGATGACGCAATTCTTAGTGGAGAAGATTTAATTACTATAAAATATAGCCTGTCTGTAATGGAAATTTGTCTGGGTTGTTTTTATTCCTCAGTGAATTAAAAGGTTTATACAGGATTAGATTGTTGAGATTCTTAGAGAAAACACATACACATCAGTGAAAACTTTCCACTCATTTTCTTTATCTCTTGCAGCAAAGCAGTCAATCTGCCAGAAATAAATTGAGCATAATTTTTATAATTTCAGGGGTTAAGCATATGAAAGGCCAGAATGAATCAGCATTCCCTGAAGAAGAAGAAGGCATGAACGAGAGAGAGGAGCAGTGGGACCATTAATTACGGGTCTGCAGCAAGAAGGCTTCTTGGGAATAACTGAACTATTAATTTCTCTGAATATCCCATGGAATGCCACTGCTTGACTTCCAGAAGCAACCTCCATCTCTGCTCCACACTCACACAGTAGTAACACTCCTCCTGGGAAGCAGCCCTTCATGGAACTTTAGAAGTACATACAGATTTACAATTCAAGATTAAGTATTTAGAATTGCCTTATGGCTCAGCAGGTTAAGGATCTGGTGTTGTCACTGAAGTGGCTTTGGTCACATCTGTGGCACAGGCTCAATCCCTGGCCTGGAAACTTCCACATGCGGCCAGAACAGCCAAAAAAAAAAAAAAAAACCCAAAAACCAAAAAACAAAAAAATAGGTATTTATTTTATGGTGATTTTTCTCTATAGAAATTTGCAAACATGTGAGTGGCCTAACTTTAATACTGCCCAGCTTAATGCCTCACTATGTTCTACATCTGATATGATTTGTCTTCTAAAGTCAAATGTAAATAGCATCAATTTAGAAGTAATATAAAATGCATTTAGACATGAGTGTGTATGGGGGTTTAACTTACAGAGGAATGTTTTAATGAAACTTTTAAGAGTTGCATTTATCATGTTTCTGTATACAGAATGGTACATGGCATTTATTTCAAAATGATGAAGAAATGCCAGATTTTTTGATTCAAAAAAATAAAAATATATTGGTCTTTAGATATTAAATATCTTCTTCTTTTCAACAACACAATAATGGTTAAAGGGCCACAGAATTCTTTTCATTTTCTTAGCTGTAAGAGATATACTACTCATTATTTCCACTAGTTATTAAGAAAGAAAAATGCTAAATCTATAATATAATATGCCAAATCTCCTTGTCATTTTTTTGGCTGTTACTTGACATATGAGGTGTTTAATATTGCATTTTAATGATCATTAGCACTTTCTAAATCTCCTATTTCATAAAATAAGAAATTCCATTAATATGTGCATTTGTTAATTCAACAACTAGTTTTTAATCATTTGTCTCTAGGAAGGCATTTTGCCAGGAGTTAAGAAAATAAAGATATTTTCTCCTCTATAGAACTGACAGAGAAGATAAGCCTTAGTATAAAGCAAGGTTTACCAAGATGATATGTATTTACTGAATATGGCTTTTGATAATTCAAAGTTCTGCCTTTCTAACTATATTAATTACTTATTGTATTACAATGTAAAGTATCTATACCACATAATTTAGTGGGGATAGAGGAATGCCCCGTGTGGTTCCCACATTAGTGATATTAGTGAAGTTCAAATGTTTCATGGATTAAAAAAATAAAGATGAAAAGATTTCTCAAAAGTCAGTAAAGAAGTAAATTAAGATAGGAAGAAAAAAATCAGATGTGAAACCCACTGTGGGATCTTAATATCAAGATTCAAAGAAGTAAAACAACTTTTTAGTTTTGAGTATGAGTTTTTATAATATAGAGATTAAAAGAAATGCATGAATCTATAAGCCAGTTCAACAGAGATAACAATCATTTTCCTTAGTATAATTTCACCAAGTAAATAAATGTAAAACTCACTGATAAGTAGTATCTCAAGTATGAATGAATGCTTGTTATTTGTTCCAAGTTTCTTTCTCTTTTCTTTTTTTCTTCCTTCTTTGCTTCATTCCTTCTTTTCACCCTCCTTCCCTTCCTTTCCTTTCTCTTCTATCCCTCCTCCTGAACTTTTTTTTTTTTTTTTTTTTGTCTTTTCAAGGCTGCACCTGAGTCATGTGGAAGTTCATAGCCACAGCAAAGCCAGATCCACAACATACACCACAGCTCAAGGCAATGCCAGATCCTTTAACCCACTGAGTGAGACCAGGGAATCAAACCTGCATCTTTAAGGATAGTAGTTGGGTTCTTAACCCATTGTGCCACAATGGGAAACTCCTTGTTTTGTTCTGTATTTGTTAAGCCAGTTTCACCAAAAATTTCTAGTGTTTCAAGACCACATGCTGTGACTGTTTGCTTTCCTAAGTTTCCCCTTATTTAAAGCCTGATTAAAGCTCATGATTGTTTTAAGTGATTTTGAATTATTTGTGTTTGTAGAACATCCTAATATACCTTTTCTTTGAAATACCATGTGGTGATAAAAAATAAAATTGTCCTTTCCCATGAACAGACATTTTTATAAATGTTTTTTCAAAAGAATTCAGACAAAAGAAACCAAAGCTTTTGCTGATTTTGTAACATCAAAGGGAAATAAACATCATGGCTCCTGGATTCTTCTATTTTGTTCTCCATTTTTTTAAAATGAAAAGACACCAAAATGAAAAGAATAAGTTCTTCTTAGGAAATTTTAGTTTCCTCTATTCTATTCTCCACTCTTAAAACAGAGAGATCATGACTAAAAGCATAAGGTTTCTTCTGGAAAAGTGTTGACTTTTTCAGAAATTTGAAGGAAACCAGCTGAGATAATGGCTTTTCAGTTTCCTTTTCACAGTTACAGTTTACAACAAAATTTTTTCATGAAGACAACTTGGCTTCAATTTGGCTGAATAGGTAAAGAAAGATTCTGACCAAACCAAAATAAAGCAAAACAAAACAAAAACTTCATCTTTCCCAGACAACATTTATAATGTAATATAATGGTTAGCAGATGGGCTTTGAGTCCCTCTGACCTGGGTTCAAATTCAGAGTTTACCAAATTTTAGATTCGGTTTCTCCATTTGTGAAATGAATACAATCATACCTACCCCTATCGGGTTGTTATGAAAATTAAATAAGACCTATAAAATGCTTAGCTTAGCATAATGAGCATTTAATAACTGGTAGCTGTTATTATTGTTAGAGTGAGAAAGCAGCTGAGACTATCTATCCCAGCCTTCTCTAGTACCCAATCCTCTCCAACATCACTAACAAGTGATAGATTGCTTCTCTTAATTTTGAATGGCTCCAGCTGAATCCCAGACCCAGCCAAGGAACTGTAATAATTCCTTCCTGTGTTAAACTTTCTCTTTCTCCTTCACTGTACCTCCTTTCCCATATCATAGCCATTCAGATACTCCAGAACACTCTGGTGTCATCCACTTGCTTTTGGATCCTCTTCCATTGTGTACACTGAATCTGCAAAAGATTATGTCAGGTTGATAAGTGAGATGATTTTTTTTACCTCCCTAAAGATGAGAAACTGAGGCAGAGAGTGTGGAAAGGCAGAACAGGATGCTAGGCCAGGGTTCTCCCTATTAGACAACAACTTTATAACCCTTCCCCTCCACCCAGCATTGTTCAGGATAAGAGTCTTTATAGAAAACAAAATTATGAGACTATTTTCTGTTCTTAAAAAAGTTTTCACCACTTTTAAAATCTTAAAATCTTAATTATACCAATGTTTTCTATATTGTGGAAACATATCATTTTAGGTTGGTTAGGGACAAATTATTTTTATTTATATATTTATAAATACTATTACATGTTAGAAAATATACATGATTAGCCACCCAAAATTGTGCTTTTATAGCTACTGTTGCTTAGGATGTGAATATATTTTAAATCAATTGAAAGAAAAATGTTAAATAACCATAGTAGAAGTGGTACGTCAAAAATCACAAAAGTGATATACAATTGAGTGAAGTTTGGAAACACTGATTTGGGGTATTGTCTTAGCAAATAGCTTAAGTGCAAAAATTGCAGAGTTTGTTTAGTTGCAATATGGATTTATGAATTCATGAATAAATCACTTATACTGCATTGATTTGAAAATTCTTTATTTCTTTACCCACATCTAAAAGCAAATAGTGTAAAGTGCAAACTGGTCATAGAAAAAGCATGTCTACCTACATTAAAGTGTTTATGCTCATATGTTATTTTGAGTATTTGATTTCTCTGAAGGTGGGTGGGGAAAGAAATGACCTTAGTTTTGTAAGTCCTTGGTTCCAAAAACCAGTCTTCAAAGCTCCAGCAGATTTATTAATTATTAAAAATGTCTGTTACTGAAATGAGAACTATGTTAAAGAAACTAGTTTTCATAACATATAACATTCTGAAGAACTAAATTTCAGAGGAAAAATACATTTAGGAAAATGATAGAGGGCATATCTGGTTTTGAATGACATTGTAATTAAGGTGATACATTTTGCAAACATCCCATATAATTCACACAGCAAAGGAGGTAAAAGTTTCTACTTTGCAATGTAGTGTGAATTAAATGAAAAAATCTGCATGAATGCATAGGTGCCTGCTCTCATTTTATAAAGAGTCTACCATTCAACTATAGAAATTTCCTTAGCATATATGTCATGAGGCCCCCTCATTCTGTGAATACAGACATTGGTGCAGCCACTACCCTCACTGCATTTCATAATTAGTTTATGCAGATAATGGAGACTTGGTCTATAGAGGGAAGAGGAACATGAGAGTGGATTACAGGGAAAAGAAGGCAAAGGTGGGAACACAAAGACTCCTGGAAACTTGAAGAAAACATTGGAGAAAGTAGATTAAAGTGGTACTGGATATATTGTCATTTTTCTCCTCACTCTAAAAATATGACTTGGCAAATTTTCACCTTTCTTTGACTTTTCATAACAATGAGGATAATGTGAGGGGATGAGCACAAGGAACCCCAGGAGTATATGACACTACCATGTTAGAATCCTAAAAATTATACAATGCTAGGGTATGTTTGGCAAATGTTTCTTCATTATTATTTAGAACAAGCATTTGATAATAGAAAACCCAGCAAACAGTGGCACAGAGGCTTATTTATGTTATGAGTAAAATGGTCAGGACTGGAATCGTGGCTCCAGACACCAATGAGCATCCAGGTACTTTTCATTTTCCTTACCATTCTCGATATTGTAACTTCGTGGTTCCAAGAGAGATGCTGCTTCAAGCATCTGGTCTGTTCCAAGCATGAGGAAGAGTGGGAGGAGAAAGGCAAAGACTATAGGTATCTTGCCACTTGCCAGCTAAATTAAGGTTCTCTTTGTAAGGTAAGAAGTGAGTGTGGGTATCTGTTGAGTGACCAGCTATGTCTTGCTTCCCAAATGAGCACAATTCAGGGATTTTCTTCTTCCCTGGGGCATCCAAAGGAAGCACAAGATACCTATACATGTTAGGAGTTGAAAACATCAATATTCACTAAATTTTTTTTCTACTTCAAGTGCATAAGTTCGGTTAATATTTATGATAGACCTGTAGCTAGGTAGAATAAGGCCAATACCCTTAATTACTCTATACTATTTTTCATAGGATAATTTTGTGTAGTTTATAAAAGTGTACACTGGAAACTAGTATCTTAGTTTATTATTCAATAAATATGTATGAATGCCTATGAATGCTAGATAATGTTTGAGTACTGAGACACCGTTGTTAACAAGATAGTTAAGGTCCTCAAATCCATGGGTGCATATTCTAGTATTTGAAAACAGTCAATATATATGTAAATTAATAAAGGAATTAGACCATTTCAGATAGTGAAAAATTCCTGGGAGCAAAGAGAATGAGGTGAAGTAGCAGAAAGTGTTTTTTTCCTTTTTGTCATAAATGTGTGACATTAGGAAAGTTCTGTAATCATTCTGGGTCCCAATATCCTAATCAGTAAAATGCGAAGAATGGTATGGGGGAGGGGTAACTATATGATCATGTGAGGATCCTTTCAACTCTAAGATCTTTGTTTCTCCCTCTGACTCATTTAGGAACAGCAGGCAAGCAGCAAAGGAGAGAAGAGATGGGAATAGACAGAAAACAGCAATATTAAGGGAAGATGGAATCAGAAGAGCAAAGGGGTATTTTTGCATGCTTGTCTGAGAGTGAACAGACAAAATTATTTGGGTTAGAAATACACACGTATGTATGCATGTGTAGTATGTATGTATGTAACAGCTTTAGCATTGTAACCAATTATGTTTTATTTTTTAAAGATTTGAAAGGAAAAATTTCCTCCTACAAATCACTGATTGGATAGTTTATCCAAACACAGAAGCTTTGTTGCTATTAAGTGATGCATACCAGATTTTTCCCTTTACAGAGATTTACATGACATGGTATTAAATCTCTGGAATGTTTCCACTGTATTCTGAAGTAGTTATTTTCTTTTTCTCCTCCAGGTGCAAAATGGGTTGATAAACAGAAGCTGACTTGTCAGTGCTGTGTTCCTACTTGAGCTTGGAAAAATACCAACACAAAACAAACACCATCACCACCATCACCTCTCCATCATGTGTTATTTTCTTTCTCCAGGATTCCTTTCTGAAGCACTTTAGATATTTTATACAACATGGACATGTTTTTCAGCAATTGTTTCTTCATTTTATTCTAATCATTGATTCTACAGTATTTGCCAAGTTGCTATTTTTCATTTCAATTTATTTCTTGTTATAACCAAAAGTGAGATCTTGAATCTGAATAAATTCTAAGTGATTCACTTTTAGTTTTTCCAGTTCTGGAATCTGAGCTTTCTCTTACAATAAGGAGGCTTTTAATTATATTTTATTGCTTGCTTTTCAAATTCCATTGTATTTGTTTATTCCTTTCTTTTTCAAATTCCATTGGTCTTGATTTAATTTAGTTCCACAAATACATATACATAGGTAGATAGTCTACAACATATTACTGATTCAAACAGTAGTTATACAAATGAGATGTTGCTATCCTGCTAGTAACTATTTGTTAGGTTCTTTTTTTTTTTTTTTTTTTTTTTTTTTGGTCTTTTTGCTATTTCTTGGGCCGCTCCCGCGGCATATGGAGGTACACCAGAGCCACAGCAACGCGGGATCCGAGTCACGTCTGCAACCTACACCACAGCTCACGGCAGAGCCGGATCGCCAACCCACTGAGCAAGGGCAGGGACCGAACCCGCAACCTCATGGTTCCTAGTCGGATTTGTTAACCACTGTGCCACGACGGGAACTCCTTGTTCGGTTCTTTATGATTAATAAAATGGTCTCACCTATGTTCCTCAGTTAATAATCACATTACACAGGAGTTCCCGTCATGGCTCAGTGGTTAACGAATCCAACTAGGAACGATGAGTTGCGGGTTTGATTCCTGGCCTTGCTCAGTGGGTTGAGGATCTGTCGTTGCCGTGAGCTGTGGTGTAGGTTGCAGACACAGCTCATATCCCGCATTGCTGTGGCTGTGGCTGTGGCCAGCAGCTACAGCTTGGATTAGACCCCTAGCCTGGGAACCTCCATATGCCATGGGAACGGCCCTATAAAAGGCAAAAAGACAAAAAAAAAAAAAAAATTACACATATATGACAGGTAGGATTCATTTTATAGGTCAGGAAACTAGAGTCCTAAAAAAATAATGAGCCAAGAGTCCAACAATAGTTTTACAAACCCTTCCACCAGCTTATGATCTGTTTGAGAAGTTGTAATAGTTTTTAGGATGGAAAATCCCACCCTCCTTAGGAACCATAGGGTTTTACATTTTCTTACAGTGCTTAATATATCAAGCACACAGGGATAATTTTGTAATGAGGCTGAGAAAGAAGATCTGAGTTCCACTTTAACTCTTTGGCATCAACTTCAAACTAAAATGACTTATGACCAATAAAAACGTAAAATTTGAAACTCTTTTTGAGGTATTTGGCTCATTTAAAAATCTTTCCTATGTTTAAATCTATATTTAAAAAATAATCTTTAATATCTTAAAAAAAAAGAAATGCCAAGCTTACGTCAATCTTAAGAATGATCTCTTCTTAAAGAAAAAAAAGACATCTGTTTTTTGTTTTTCTTGATTTCTAATAAATTGTAAAAGAAAAGTAATTTTATAAATTGCTATTTGTATTATCTTTCCTCTTCTCTGCACCCCTAAAGCCCCAGAATTTGAGGAATGATAATTTTCACTTATCATCTCCCAGATTTTGTATTGCCACAAAAGTAAAAATAAGTAAATAAGTGTAAGTACCTCAGACCTAAATGCATAACTATAGAATACACTATAGATATTACAGTATTAAAAAAAAAAACCCCAATATGCTACTTAAGGAGCAACCAAAGAGAACATTCTAATTGCTGCTCTCAAGCTGAGGAATGAATGAGTTTCATTGGAATTTAAAAATTCATTTTTCTCACAAGTAGTGATGGGATTCAGGACACACTACTCCAAGAGACAGCAGGCACCTTGTCATACTGAATATTTTAAGCTGGAGGAATTAGAGAAAACAGCAGAAGTGCGAGGCTCACTCTGATCTTCTCTCTGTTCTTTTCCACTGAAAGAGGCTATAAAAACCTCAGGTGAAAAGTGTCTTTCCTACATCTGGAGGAAAGGAGCATACTTATCTCTGAAGACAAAGGGACTCTGAGAAGAACCCAAACAAACAAGGCTTGCTGGGTTTTCCCCCAATTTTTTTTCTCCCACACCCACAGTATGTGGAAGTTCCCGGGCCAGGGACTGAAGCTGTGCCACAGCAGCTACGTGAGTTTCTGCAGTAACAACACTTGATACACTGTACCACAAGGGAACTCTTAGGTTCTTCCCAGTTTACCATCCTTACCTCATACTCCTTAACCTCTCATATTTCTTCACGCATGTCCATTCTTCATCAACGCTAGCACAAAAACAGATCAGTTTTGGAGTTTCTGTAGTGGCTCAGTGGGTTAAGAACCCGATACAGTGTCCAAGAGGGAATGGGTTTGATTACTGACCTTGCTCAGTGGGTTAAGGATTTCACATTGCCACAGGCTTCAGTGAAGGTCACAGATGTGGCTCGGATCTGGCATTGCTGTGGCTGTGGTGTAGGCCAGCAGCTGCAGCTCTGATTCAACCCCCAGCTGGGGAATTTCCATAAGACATGGGTGTGGCCCTAAAAAGAAAATAAAAAAACAGATCTGTTTTTTCAGAACTTCATTTCTTATGAAGATTCCTGTGTAAATCATACATTAAATAAGTTTGTATACTTATTTCTCATTAACCTTTGTCAGTTTAATTATTTTTATCCAGCCAGAAACCATAAGAAGGGTGACAATAACTTTTTCCTCTGCTGTAGTAACAAAGATATAACATGGCTTAATATGAATCAAAGCAATGGAAAAATAGGAACTTAAAAAAATTACTTGCAGATGGCTGAATATCTCTTTAATAATTATAGGAGAATATCTTCTCTTTATTTCTTAGAGACTGGTACTTGTCAAGGCACTGCAGTAAATGTGTGGTTTCCCATAACATTTTCCCTGCAGCATAAATTCTCTGGATGTGTTTCCTTAATTGGACTAATCACATTATATTACCAGATGTTGCTCTCATCTTTCTTTTTTGCCCTAACAGGACACAGATTTCCTATTTTGAAATTGTCACTTATTTGTTATATTTGTCCAGTGTTTGAAACATTATGTGGGTCCTTTATTTGCTTTCAAAAACACTCAGTAGTCTAAATATTAAAATTTGACATGAAGGTCAATGATGACTAAGATAGGAATTAGATTACCAGTTATACTACTACTAACCAAATTCTGGACTTGTATACGACACTAAGCTTGAGCTATTTCTCTTCATTATCAGTATAAATAAAGTTTTCATGGGACATAGTTTATTAGAACTAGATGATATTTAAATGAAATTTTAAAAAATAATAATTTTTACAATTTGGGCAGAAAAGTAAGAAAAATTAGAAATTTTCCTCAAAAACAACCAAAAGCTGTATTGGTATAAGATAATTAATGCAACACTTTATGGAAAATATAATTGCCAAAATCAATAGATTTTTGTTTAAATCATAAATAAATTTATATGCTTTTTTCCTAATAATTTTTAATTTCTACAAATCTTTTTTTCATTATGTAATGTAGAATTGAAAAATGTTTCTATTAAGGAATATGTATGTGTGTGTAGACTCTATATGTGTGTGTGTTACACACACATATATATACATATGTATGTATATAAAACATGTATGATGTGTGTATGGGTGTGTGTGTGTGTGTGTGTATACACACATATTTATAACATAACACTGAAATAAAAAGGGAAACTTTTTAAAAGAGAGAAGGGATTTAACATACTTGCTATTAAGTTATGCATAGAAAATTAAAACTTTATTAAATAAACACTTCCCTAAATTATCATTTCCATTTTATTTTCTATTAAGGGAAAACTAGATGGAAATGGAAGGCAACATCAGACAAAAGGAAGAAAGGAAGGCTCTTCCAACAGAAAGGTGAAGAGCTGTGGCACAGTGGGAGGTGGAAAGAGAAGCAGCCAGAGGGACAGAGCCTGAGGGACAGGCAAGGCTGGCTTCTTCTTTTTCCCAGTCCAGGCCACACAACTTGCTCTTAATAAGTTCCTGCCTGAGGCTGCCAAGTCATCTCCATCTGAATGTGTCTTTTGCACCATGGTTATTTCTAGCAACCCTATTCTCTCTAGTGGGTTTGAAGATTACAGTTTCAATGTTGACCCACTTGGCTTCTAGATTGCATCTGACTTACTACATTTAGTGGACACATCTGTTCTTCTCACACAATTTCCACATTATCAAATTTCCTCTCCTTTTTTTGTTTCCTCCAAAGAAAGCCTTTTTTTTTTTTTTAATTTTACCAATGAGGACTCTGTGAAATCAGTGGAGTTTGCTGGGACACGTGCCTGTAGTTTTGTTTCGTTTTGACAAACTGCTATTGTTGCTTCTAAGTGCAGCTGGATGTTAAATAATGTGTTTTATTTAACACCCCATCCAGGAAGTATAAGGATTATTGTTACTTGATCTTTATGCTGATATTTTTCTTTTTCATATTTGCATTTTAAAAATTTCCCTAAAATAGAATGCCTACATGGTATATATCAATATAGCTATCTGTCTAGTACCACATATACCTGTCTAGTACACATATATATTAACCTGTATTTTGATATATCTATACCTATATGTAATTTTGCCTTTCTAAAGCAGGGACATAAATGCTGAAGTCAATGATATGATTCCTATTAGAGAAGAGCTGGCCTACTCTTTACATGGAACAACCTCCCCATCATGTGGACTGTTTGGATATTGCTACTGAAGTCAAAACTGCAGCTCTAAGCATGAATTAATTTTAAAAGAGGAAGGTGTAGCTCCTGATAGATTCTTATTTTTATAGTTCATTCTCTTTCAATTTTTTCTATGGGTCAGTCAATACTCTCAACACCTTACATGGACCATTTCATTTAATCATTCCAACAATTCTATAAAATAGGTACTCTTACTATCTCCTTTTCAGAGATGAGAAAATTGAGGCTTGTCCAAGATCAAGAAACCACAGCTGACAAAGTCTGAAATTGAACTAAGGGCAAAATTCAGTCCTTGGATGAAATATTTCCTGTTTCATATCTTCCACATAAAATTCAACAATTAAGAGCAGCATCAGGATAAATATAAAATAATCATATTAACTTATGTTGAGAACCAGCAATGTGAAGAGTACTGTCTAGATCTTTTAAATATTCTTCGTGATTATTTCACCATTCTATCAAAAAGTCTTTGTTATGAAAGATTCAGAAACATTAAGCTTAACAGCTACCAACATCCAAAGACATGCTATGTATGAATTGAGGTTGTTGTTGCTCCAAAGTGTGCATGGTCTACACTATTAATCATCAAGGCTACAAGAATCACCTAGGAAATGTGGGCTTTTCTCCTTAGCAAAGTTGGTAAGATTAGCTACAATCAATATATCTCTGCACCAGCAGACCCATCTCCCCATGGGGTAGACAAGAGACAGATGGGGAGACCTTAATGTTTTTCTCATATAATTCAGGTTTGCTTTTAGCATGCTATTAAGAATTAATTAAGAATTAATGCACTCCCCATTTGTCTGCTCTGAGAAAAAACACAAATGGCTTCTTGGAATGATGTAGATCTAAAGTGCTTGAAAAGTGAGTCTCATTTTAATTGAATTAACTAGAGATGTTATTTGAAAAGCATAAACTCAATCATATATCAAACAGGACAAACAAAAATAAAGCTTTCCTTCTTGCCTTCATTTGTTTATTTGTATTCGTTTACTGAATACCTACTATGTGTAAGGCTCAGTGCTCCTTTACTTTACAGTCTTGGCAGAAAACATATGACACTGAGAGCTGCAAGGTTCCAGTACAGAAAGATACGAGATGTACTCATCCAGAAAAGAGGGTCTCAGAGTTTCGACCAGAGTGATGAGAAAAGACTTTCTGGGACAGCTGGCATTTGTTCAGGTCCTTGGAGGAAGGGGGGATAGTGACAGGTAAAGATAGCAAAGGGAGCAGCAAGATCCACATGGAGTGGGCATCGTGTGCAGAGGCATAGTAGAAATCCAGGAACAGTAAGGGTATGATGAAGACTGTGGCTAAAAAGAGGCTGGGGTTAGACCATGAATGGCTTTGAGTATCACGCTGAAGGGCGTGATACTTGTGGGCCAGCGGTTCTCAAAGTGAGGTCTCCAGTACAATAGCATCAGTGTCACCTCAGGTTCTGTCCCAGACTTATCTAATGAGAATTTCTGAGCAGTGGGGCTTAGGAATTCACAGTTTAACAGACCCTCCAGATGAATCTGATGCCTGCTAAGGGCTGAGAACCAGTGCTATAGCCAGCCCTGCTGTACTGCTCTGTGTGCTATGAATAAGTGACAGGTGTACTGGGAATATTCATATCCTCAGTCCTCAGGGTGGCTGGGCAGGCCCTGGGGAAGCTGGAGCTCTGGGAATGACTGCCTTTGGCACCAGCAGCCTTACTCTTTTATCCTAGGGCACAAGCTCCTTGATCTGAAAAAGAAGTAGGTGTCACATGGGCCAAATCTGTCAGGTGATCGACCTGTTTTTGTGTGCTACTCCCATCCCTAAGCTAAGAATGACTTTTACTTTGTTCTTATGTATGGCTTTTACATTTTTAAAACATTGTAAAAAAAGAAAAGGAAGAGGAGAAAGAAGAAGAAAATTAAGAGGAAGAAGGAGGAGGAGGAGGAAAAGGAGGAGGAAGGATAGTGTGATGGCATGTGGCCTACAAAATCTAAAATGTCTACCTCCTGATTCTTCACAGAAGGAAATTTACTGACCCCTGGCGTAGACAAGCAGACATTGTTTTTGAGAAGAAGAGTGGTAGATCCAAAGAATGAATCAGGAAGATTTAGTATAATAACAGTGTGCAGAAAAGAAAAAGTGAAAAGAGCTGGAAGCAGAGACACCAAATGTGGAATACAAGTGAAATGGTAAAGCTCTAAACCATGCAGTGCCCCTAGAACAGAAAGAGGAAAATGGGCCTTTAATGCTCCTAGAGATAATATAACTTAACTTTCAACTGGCCCAAGTGCTGTGCCATAGCCAAGTTCTTAGTAACTAAGGAAATCATAGACTGTGTCCTGTTCAACTACCTCCTGTGTTTTGGTTTGGTTTAGTTTTGAGAGAGTAGAACAGTATTGAGAGCATGAACTCTGGAGCTTCTTGTCTAGTGTGAGAAAATCCACCTCAAGTTTAGGTGCTGAGTGGGTGTTTAGAATTATCTCCATAATATTTAATTATTGTCTAGAACAGTGATATATATTGAAATCAACCAGTTATCTTCTTAAAAGCCCAATTCTAGATTACAAGGTCTTGATAGAGCCTGAGAGTCATCATATCTAAGAAGTTCCAGAGGAAGGACCACTCTTTAAGTAGCAAAGGTCTGGACTGAAAACAGTGGTTACTTGGAAAGCAAACTTTTAAGGTCACAGATTAAGCATAGGAAATAATTCCTCCATTCATAGAAATCAGAGGCACATTTTCTGCTATAAAATATGATGTAATTGGTCACCAAAGCACATATGCACCTGCTGTTGGCCACTACAAATCCTGCCCTCTCAGACTGATGATTTTTAGAGACAAGTACCTAGATAGAGAATAAAGTACAGGGTGGAAAAAGGTTAGAAAAGGAAGGTAATGGATATAGTGGATGGAGAACTTATAACTGATCCTCCCACAACTGCCTAAGGGTTTGGGGAGTCACATTCAGACTTTGAATGCAGGGACCTCAACTTACTATGTGACCTTACACAAATCATTTACCCTCCTCTGCTATGGTTCCTCATCCGTAGATGGGGATAACAAATTCTCAAACAGAAGTTATAGGGAGTAAAAGAGATAATGTCAGAAAATAATAAAATGTAGTAGTAAGACTATAAGAACTAAGTAATTGAATCTTTATCAGAGATAAAATATCTATCATCTTGAGATACAAAGGAAGCTCCCCAAACATCACGACTGGTAAGGAAATAGTCCAGAAATGTATTAATGTTACTGAAGGACAAATAGCCCCAAATAGAGCTTTAAATATACATACTAGTCCACATATAGGATTTGTATCTTTAATATTTGGAATTCTCTCCAAATAAATGACAGGTTATGTAATGTAGGACATTATTAGGCATTTGTTTGTGCCTCTAAAATACAATTTCCATTATTATTTAAGGCCTGTACTAAATGGAGGATAAATTTTGTGATATTTAGAAAAAAATGAAGCAGAGGACACAAGGCTTAATGTAACTTCCAAAGGCAATATACATTTTTATATCTAAATTATATTCAAAATTAAAATATGGTCTTTTACAGTTTTTTGAAATTAGATGAAAATTTATTATAAATCACATTTACTGCAAAAAAGTTCAGTTAACTGTCATGTATCTGATAACTAGATAAATTTTTTCATTTTCATTGGAAATGCTTTAGCATCATGGAGACACAGCCTAACAGGTGACACATATTGTGCCCATTCTTTTTTTTTTTTGGCTTTTTGGCTTTTTGCCATTTCTTGGACCGCTCCCGCAGCATATGGAGGTTCCTAGGCTAGGGGTCGAATCAGAGCTGTAGCCACCGGCCTACGCCAGAGCCACAGCAATGCGGGATCCGAGCCGCATCTGCAACCTACCCCACAGCTCACTGCAACGCTGGATCCTTAACCCACTGAGCAAGGGCAGGGATCGAACATGCAACCTCATGGTTCCTAGTCAGATTCGTTAATCACTGCGCCACGACGGGAACTCCTGTGCCCATTTTTTCTTTTTCTTTTTTGTCTTTTTGCTATTTCTTTGGGCCGCTCCCACGGCATATGGAGGTTCCCAGGCTAGAGGTCGAATCGGAGCTGTAGCCACTGGCCTACGCCAGAGCCACAGCAACGCAGGATCCGGCCGCGTCTGCAACCTACACCACCACAGTTCACGGCAACGCCGGATCGTTAAATCGTTAACCCACTGAGCAAGGGCAGGGATTGAACCCGCAACCTCATGGTTCCTAGTCAGATTCGTTAACCACCGTGCCACAACGGGAACTCCTGTGGCCATTCTTAATTGAGTTAATTAAAACTCTCTAGATCTTCACCATAATGTGACACTCTTCATTTCTTAACTATTCTCTGCTGTTACCTTATTCATACAGTCCTTCTTCACAGAGCTGTCCTTTCCACTGTGCTTCTGCCCCATCCTACATAGATGTGGTAGAGAGAAAGAGGCCTTTGGTACCAGAGAGACTGGTATGGTACCAAAGTTCCAGTCTGGAGTCTGCTGCTTGAGACCCTCATGGCCTTAGACAAGGCTCTTTCTCTGAAATTTGGTTTTCTTACTCATATCAATTCCCACTTTGCTGGATTACGGTGGATAAGAGATTAATATTTGCTAAGTGTTTGCCTGGAGTCTGTACATAGGAAATAAGCAATAAATATGAACTTTTGTTTATTATTTGTTATTGAAATGTCAACTCATGAGCCATCCATTCTAAGAAGTTTCCTTGGAAGTCCTGAAGATGGAGGCAGTTTTAAACCTCATTTAATACCCAGAGGTGCATTTTATTTGCAACTGGTTATTTTGTATGTGCCAATTTAGTTATTCATGTTTTTAGACTATCTCCTCTATAAAACAGGACATTTCTAGAGGAAAGATTCAGGTTTCCAGAATCCAGCATGCACCATGCATCTACCAAGAAGTAAACAATAGGTGCAGAAATAAATGTTCAATGAACACTCCTTTCACAGAGCAAAAATTACTTTCTGATAGGACTTATATCAGTTTTTAAGTTGGTATACATTAGTTTTCCCTGATTTCATCATTTCAATGCCCCACCAAACTGAATTATATCAGGCATCAAATATTTCACCATAGTTTCCCTCAAGTATGATTTATTTAGCAATCATATACAATAGGAAATACAGAGAATTACAGCAGAATAAAAACACAAGAATTGTAGCTTGTCATGTTAAAAATTAAATAAAAGAGATACTGGTTAAATAAAAAGGCATATGAAATTGTTATATGTTGGGTAGCTGAGGATACAAATGCCAGACAGGACATTTAAGGCGCAGCAGTCTAATTCATCCATTCCTCTTTTCGAGATGGATTCAACATGAATGCTTACAGAAGGATGGGCACTAGTACCCTCTGCTCTGACTTCCTGCCAATTAACACTAATTAGTGGCTCTTAGAGAGAGGAGGGAATAAGGAAGATACAAAGGAAATAAGTAGAGAGGGGAGGGGAAGGAGGGAAAGAGGAAGCAAGGGAGGGAGATTAGCAAAAGAAAAAGTACATCAATGGTGTGACAACTCTTCTGAGGAGAAGGAACGTGTTTTCTCCACTCCCCTGGAAGTTCAGTCACAGCACACTATAAGTTACATAACCTGGAAAATTAGGTTTAAACCCATATACATAAAATGATGAATTCATTATATTCCTCTATTTTAAAATGTAATAAAGCCTATATATCTTAAAGTATTAATAAGAACAAAGTGGACATGCTTCCCATGACAATTAAGAAGCAGTGTTTCAATTTACTTCTCTGTTGAGAGATCCTATAGCTTTACTGAAAGACAAGTGGCTCAAATAGGAACAATAGTAATTAGACTTCCCAGATAGTTAGACTATTTTAAATGCAGAATATTTTCTAGCTTGTAAGTAGCTACCTCAAAAAGACATTAAAAGCACTAGTTGCAGTTTCTCCATAAATAGAAACAAGAAGTCCATTGTTAAAGGACAAAAAGTTACCATGATGTACATATCTATAAATTTCCCCCCAACACATCATTATAGACCAATCTTTACTGCTTACATTTAAAAAATCAATTCCATTATAATATATATGATACAATTCAATTATTTAGCTGTGTTCTACATAAGATTCAGGTGAAACAAAAGGTGAGGACCTTATTCACAAAACATTTAAAAGCATCTTATGCACAGTCTATGCACAATATATCTTAAATTAGAATGCATACCTAATATGCATATAGAATATGGCTTACACATGAAAAGAGATCTAAGTTGTGAGTTATAAAATCCCACTACTTAGACATAAAAGCTTCTGATTGCATCCATTTCTAAAATATTGCTTAACATCGTGGAACCCAGAGAAGAAGCATGTGCCACAGAAAACTTATTAGGCTAGACATACCCACCTTTGTTTTATTCTTTAATTGATGGCTACTCTTGATTTTTTCCATTCAATTTATGCCTTTCACAAAGACAAATTCACTTGGGCTCACAATCATTGAAGTATTTGCACAGAGAAAAGTTACAACACCTACTTGTGCTTGACTTTTCTTGTCAGCTAATAACACATAAAGGTAGTTCTTTAGTTTGGAGCAACGGCAAGGCTCTGCACATGCTCAGGCAAAACATGACAAAGAAGCTGTCTCCAAGGGTTGCAGTTTGTTTTTTGTAGTAAAATTATAAAGCCACATCAAATAATGTTATCTGTAAAGTATAGACTTCTATTTTCATAGACATTTTTGAATACACACACACACACACACACACATACTCACATACACTTCTTGTCATTTATCCCTTGGCCTGTAATATATTTTGTTACATCTTGGTGGGATCAATACCCCAGAAGGCAAATTCCATTCTCAGTTCTAGTGTCTGTCTCCAACAATGGCTGAAGGTTCTCATCATCTTGGATCCTAGGTAATGTGTGACTTGCATTATGATGACACCCACGTAGGTGATGTGCTAGTGCAGCCTGGTTCACTGCTTTTAGGGACAGGTTTCACTGCAGCTTCTCAGCTTGAGAGTTACAATGAAGAGTTCATCAGGTGACAGAGCCAGGGCTCGAGTCTCCACTGTGTCATAGGACTTCAACTTCAGCTTCTGAGCAGACATGCCTCTCACACCTCTCATTTTGTTCCCATGTATTTAAAATAACAAGGACAATCTAAATAGCCTCAGAGCTGCAAAAGGTATTTTCCCAAAATTTTGTTTTTGCTTTTACTTAACATCTTAAAAAACTGGTAGTTACAGCCTCTGTGTAAAATAATGCACAAAAGTAAATTCTAAAAATGCCTCATCTTCTGCACGTATGCCGTAACTGGATTCAAAGTAATGAAAACTTAAAACGGTCCAACTTTGTCTTAAAAATTTCTCTGGCTTGATTGAAGAAGGCCAAATTGTGGACAAAGAACAACAGAAGCACTGGCCAAAATCTCTTAATAGCAACTTTAAGTGTATTTATTTAGCTAGAATTACTAGCTCAGAATTTATGTTCCTTTAATTCCTTATATAAGTCCATAAAAATGGCCTGTTCCAAATGTATGTTCAAAGAGGAGAATCTGGGTTTGTGGAAAATTGAAGCTTTAGGATATTTTAGTGCTGTTCTCATTATCCTGAAATAAAATCCAAATGAAAATGAAGATCATGTTTTAGTCATCTATAGGCATTGATATGGTGGCAGTTTCATGTTGGACTTTCTGTACTTTGTCAAAAATAAGAAATTTATCAGTAGATAATAGATATTCATTTTATGTCAGGTAGAATTCCTCTTTCTATCTCCTCTGTGTGTGTGTCTTTAGAGTTTGCTGGAGGGTGTGGAGAGAAATTTCTTAAAATTGTTTAATATAGAGCTGGTTCTTAAAATCTCTATCCAGTTTGTGGCTTGATTTCTATACACAATTCACCTATAAAATAGTAATCATGATCACTATCTTTGGAACTGCTGATAGGACTGAGATAATACATGTGAGGTGTTCATCACAGTGCTTCACAATGATAGTTGCTATTAATGAAACTATTATTATCAATTATAGTCTTAGGACCAACTCAAGAATACTGAGAAATGAATTATCTTAAAAGCTAAATTACATTTTAACTCTGTCATATCTAAAGCAACATTTGAGGAGCTACTGATAACATCTCAAAGGCTCAGTATGGTACCTATGCATTTTCACTTGCCCCTACCATCACCCTAACAACAGGACTTATTATAATACGTTTTAAAGGAGGCACCAAGACATCTCTACTCTAAAAACATTCCTCCATTTAAAGTGGCTGCACCTTCTCTGTTGGCCCAAAACAGTGGTTTTTAACTTTAGTGTACAAAAATAACAACAGACTGAATTATTAAAAATTCAGATTTCTAAGGCACCGCTCCCAGAGTTAATGATTTGGTAGATCAAAGATGAGTCCTAGAGGCTGAATTTTTACAAAGGGAATTATTGATGCAAACATCCATGGAGTTTAGTAAACACTGATGTTTGTTTCATAATATATACCTGCTTTATTATCACCCAGTGTAAAAATTTATATTTCCTACATGAAGTATAGAAATAAATCTATGTAAAACATTCATATTTCTTCTATGAAATAGTACTAAAAGGTCTAAAGCACTAAAAGGTTTCAGTAAGTGAAATTTTTTTATTGATGAGCAAGTCAAAAATTATTTGAAAAGGTAAATATTTAAAGTATCCCTGCTAAGGTTTTGCTTCAGAAAATATAGATTTTCCAAAAAGAATCTAGGAGGACACTTAAATAAGGTAAGTTTTTTCTAATAATATTCTACAAACCATCCACTTCTGAAATAAATTTCCCATCCCCCAAAATACAATTACCTCTCATATTTAAAATGACAGAAGCCTTAAAAGTTGTTTCAAATCTATGAATGTGTCTCAGCGTATTTTTCTTCAGCATTTACTAGATCTTCTAAGTTCTTATGAAGATCAGGTTCACCTAAAAAACAAGCACACAAATAACCAAATATAATATAGGCCTGAGAAAAAACCCAGTAAGGTCAGGAAACTGAAGCAATTAGTCAAATGTTGAAGACCGGATTTTACAATGGATTTTGTGGCACATTTCTCCAAAAATAACACAAATTTTTCTTTCAGCCTGAGGATTTACAGAGTAAAACAGGTCATCTTCTGGTGGTTGTAAAACTTTGTAAAGTTGCAATTTAATCTGTAAATAATGAAATGAAATAGATGAGACATTTAAATATCTATTAAATCAAACATAAAAATTATATGTTTTTTTGAAAATTTTTAATTAAAACAAATTATTTTAAACAAAGCCTCTAATGTTCAGTGTCTTTTTATCATTGCTTAGTTGCTATAAATTTAAAACAAATGAGTATAATAGAATATAATGTTTAAGACAAGACACCATCTGCCAAAACAAACTAATGGAATTTATAATCTTAGAATCACTCAGCTTCTGAATAAATGCTGAAAAAAAATTACCATGGAAAATGTTCCAACATTTTCAGAGAGGTTGCAGAGAATCTATCAAAAAAAAAATAGAAACATAAAGCAAAATTTACAGATGAAAGAGTCATTATATAAGAAAGAAAGTTAAACGATTAGAAGAATTTAATTTTTGAGTCAATTACTCAAAATATCTTGATATTTTGGAAAACAGTCATATATTATAGAATGCTCTTTTCATCAGAAATTTGATTGAAAATATACTAGCAATTAAACTTTGCACCAATTAACTTTGAGATCATTTCTCCAACATACATTTTAAGACTGTCTTGTCTCTATCGCAACTAATATTTATAGTTTATAAAATTAGGAAGCATATAGAACTTATGGTGTTTATCACAAAGAAAATTATTTTGTCCCTTACTTTTGCTTTAGAATATATTCAACAGGAGAAACTTATCTTTTGTCCCAGCTTTAATCTTTCAGGTAGTTTCAGGACTTTTCCAATCATTCTTAGATGATAAAAACATCATGTGATCACATTAGATTGCCAATGTCTTAGGTCTGGTCACATCTAAAATACATCAATCTGAAAACAAAGATAAAACTTCTTCCCAACCTTGGAATTGTTGCAAAGCTTAGGAATGGTGGTGGTGGGGGTCATGACTGATGCTTTTATTTCTTGTTTGCCATCCACCAGTTTGGCTACCTTGGACTCTTGAACTGGAGCAAAGGAGGGAGGGCTAAGAAGAGCAACAAATTTCCTATCTGATCAGTACCACTGTAGGATGGCTTTGCACTCACTAGACCTGGCAGGTGTTTAGAACTGACTTTATTCTGTGAGCACATTCATAAGCCTTTCAGGGACTTCTGTCAAGTATCATGGCTGGAGACTTCTCACTACCTCGGTATGGACATGTGAAACTCTGGTTCTTTTGCAATATTCACAGTAGCCCTTGGAAACATTGGTTCGTACATCTCCAGCTTCTGTCTCCTGAGGTCCTGTCAGTCTTACAAATATAGGTTCCAAATATTTGGTTCATATGAAACATTCATTATGTCTTTACTCCCATAAAGCATGTGAGGAAAGGCTAAAATTTATATAGCTTCCTCCCCTCTGGCTTATTTGCCACTATCTAACCTTTTAGACCTCTTAAATAAGAACTAGATTCCATTCCCAGTATCCCCTTAACTTCAAGCTCTCCAAGGGTGAAGCTCTCTATCTTTGATTTGAGGTGAAGATGGAAACATCTCTACACTTTACCCAATAGCAAAGAGCTCATTAAAGAAATCCTCCTCACAAATCCTATTCTAAATGTCAACAACCTGACTGTTTCAACTGTTTGATTTTGGGTGAAGGTTATAACTGACTTTTGAATCTTTGAAATTTCTGCTTCACAAGTTAATTTGTTTCTGACATTTATCATCTTAGAGTCTTGGCTTCAACTTTTGATTTAATATCTTGTTACTTATGATTAGAACAGAACAAAATAGACTGGAATAGAGCAGGAGTAGAAAAAATAGATTGAATTAAAATAAAGAAATATAAGTAATTAATTCTCTGGTTCTCAAAAAATTTGAGACTCTTTCACAGTGGGCAAAAGGACACTGAGGTTCTGGAGTTCCCACTGTGGCTCAGCAGTAATGAACCCAACTAGTATCTATGAGGATACGGGTCCAATCCCTGGTCTCACTCAGTGGGTTAAGAATCCAGTGTTGCCATGAGCTGTGGTGCAGGTCACAGACTCATCTTGGATCGGGCGTTGCTGTGGCTGTGGTGTAGGCCAGCAGCTACAGCTCCGATTTGACCCACAGCCTGGGAACTTTCATATGTCGTGAGTGTGGATAGGAAAGAAGAAAGAAAGAAAGAGAGAGAGAGAGAGAGAGAGAAAGAAAGAAAGAGAGAGAGAGAAAGAGAGAAAAAGAAAGAAAGAAAGAAAGAAAGAAAGAAAGAAAGAAAGAAGAGAAAGAAAGAAAGAAAGAAAGAAAGAAAGAAAGAAAGAAAGAAAGAAAGAAAGAAAGAGAAAGAAAGAATGAGAGGAAGAAAGGAAGGAAGGAAGGAAAGAAGGAAAGAAGAAAGAAAGAAAGAGAAATAAAGAACAAAAAAAGGACACCGAGGTTTACCAAGAATCAAATGTTCTTATTTCTAGGGGATAAAGAACTCACCATTAACAAAAGAGGAGTAACAAAAAAAAAAAAAAAAAAAAAAGTAACAAAAGAGGAGCAAAACAGCAAATGGTTAAAAAGCAGCAACACACCCCACCCCCAAATGTTACATAGACTATACCCAAGAGTAATTTCATTAGAAGAGGAACAATTTAAAACTCTTAACTCAAGAGAAGATTTTTGCAGCACTGAAAAAAAATGTGTTCCTTGAAACTATAAAATTCCAGATGTTTTCAGAGACACAGACACAACATTGCCAATCAATTGCTTGGCAGCCAGATTGCCTAGGAAAATACTGAGGAAAAATTAGAGTGCTCAGCAAATTCAAACCACATCTTTTAGTTAATAAATCTTTAGTTGTAGAAGTCTTTATAACTAACTTCGATAATACTATTTGGAAGTAACTTTTAGGCTTTCATAAAAAAATAAAGTCATAGCATTCTGATATATTATTATGCCAGAAGTGAAGAAATGATTTGCCTTGTTCAATTCATATCATTAATGTTAGATAATCTTCATGACCCAAGAATGGTCTATGTAAAAGACCTTGAAAAACATCTCTATAATCCAAGGTTCAAAACATTTTAAAATCAGAGTCCTCTCTTTTAGTTTGGGTAAACCGATGGCCTCCTCAACATAAAATACATTAAAAATGATAAGAAATACATAAGGTTACAAAGGATTTCACTTACATTATAATTATCAACAACTTTAAGTAATCCTTAAGATGTGATACAGTAACATATTATAATAAAGTGCTTCTTTATTAATGCATTAAATAACAAGATCTAGCTACAGGTCTATAATCCAGTAGTTTTGAAATAATAATATCAAATGATACCTCAAGGTATTTCCATGAATTTAAATTTTATGAAAATATCTATGATTTCCACTAGTGACAAACACAAATAGCACAAGTTTTACTATTTTGTTTCCTACAAATGCAAAAAAAAAAAAAACAAAAAAAAAACCCTACACTTTAGTTCAAGATTAGTAACAAATCACTCTCCAAGTGTACAAGCTCCATCTATACAACATGGGTTAAAATTTTTAATATAATCTAACTTAATTTTACGGGTAAGAAATAGGCCCAGAATAATCAAGTTATTTCCCCCAGTAGAGAACACAAATAGATAACCTGAAGTCAAAACTACTGGCTTTTAAGTCACCATTATTCCAACAGGACCCATAATACGACCCTGGAATTTCATTTTATTGAAGAGATTTTCAAGTTCGCATACATAGGAAACTATACCCTAGGAATGAATGGAATGAGTCTGTTCAAAGCAAGTGCACAGAAACTTGTTTGTCAGTCAGCAAAAAGGTAGCAGAAGTAAGAAACTTTGAATAATTCTGTTCATCTCAATGAGCTTTTAGGTATTTATCTAAATGTTAAAATTTGAAAAAAGTCATTTGTAAAGTGATGGAAATATGGGTTTTGCTTTAAAAACACAGTCTAAAAATCAGTGGAGTGCAGGGAGGGGATAGTGGTAATAGGAAGGACAGACCTACCAAAATAAACATAAATCCTCTATATTTAGCTAATTTAGGCTCTTAGCCTACAATTTGAGCTCACTATTATTATGTTAGAATCATAGTATGTTAACTTTGTAGGTGATATAAATAATATTTGCAGGGAATAATATAAGCATACCACCAACTGCATGTTAGAGACTCCAACTGTCCAGTTATGGTCTTGCTGAATTATTATTTAAAAAATAATCTGCTAGGATAAATTATTATACAATTGAAAATATAACAAAAATAATCAATACCTTGTGGACAACTGCTTAGTGGTAGGCACTATTTTAAGTGTTTCACTCATCTCAATTCTCTGAATCCTCAAGCAAACCTAGGAGATGGTATTAAATAATTGTAGAAACTGAGATGTAGGTTGAGCCATCTGCTCAAGGTTTCAAGGCTTCAAGGCTATCTAGTGGCTACATCTCTCTGACAAAGTCCAACCAGAATCTTGGTCTCTAGTTTCACCATTTCCCAAAATACAACCATTTGCGTATCACCTTCACCATTTCTGCTATATCTATCTGCCATTTATTCTCGTAATTACAAATATTTTTTCTTTAAACAGACTTTAAATCTACTCTCTTGTAAAAAATTAGTTTTATCCTAAATACTAATCTCCAAAGAAATGACAGATTTAGTGTGCTTGCTGTGTTTTCCCAATACAGAGAATTCATAATTAACAAAAAGATCAATTCTATAGATATAAAACCACAATAATTGATTTAATTTAATTGTCTATATTTGCCTTCATATATTTCTCACCTGTCTGACCCAATAATCCTTGGAGTAGTAAAACTGTTACCAAAATTCCCATCTTAGAAATGAGCACATGGTCAGGGATAACTGACTAGTCCAAGGCACCATAGCCTAAGAGAGTTTGGGAGACAGATCCCCACATCACCCTTTGAAAAGTACTCCAGTTAATTTTCCATTTCAACAAATAGTGTTTGAAAAACACTTAGCAGAAAATTGTTTGTACAGTCTTTTTCAACAGAAAGAAAGACTAATCTGGCTATACTGCATTCTCATTTCTTCATAAGAAAAATATTACCTTTGCTATGTAGACCAGTATTTCCTCAGGCTGAGAGATCTGTCTAGTTTGATTCAGTTTTATTTTTGGTCCATTTCTGTAGCTTTATGTTACCAATAACTAGAAAGAATCGATGATCTAGGACTGAAAATTATAGTCATTGGATAAATGCTATGTAGGATAAATCAGAGATTCGATTCTAACTGGTTTTTTTGGAATCTGCAGAATATAATTTTCCTTAGAGGTTGAAAATAAGAAATCTTCAACACCAGGAGAAAACACTCTTAATTAAAAACATCTTGAAAGGAAATAGATGTATGTTTTTTGCCTGAGGATACATTTTGCTGCATTCATGAAAGTAATAGTAAGCAAAGGCAAGACTGAACAGTAAACACCAACAGAGATGAGGAGAAAGAGAGGGTGAGGCTGTTGAAGAAAAACTCCACCCCTTTCCAAGTGTAGTAGTTCCAACCTTATAAAGTTAGAGAAAGTAATACTTGATTTCTTAAAGTCTTATATAAGATACATATCAAAAGATGGGTAATTTTTTTTCCTTTTTAGGGCCACTCCTGTGGCATATGGATGTTCCTGGGCTAGGGGCTGAATCAGAGCTGAGTCTGCAGGCCTACACCACAGCCATAGCAACACCGGATCCAAGCCACATCTGCATCCTATGCCACAGCTTGTGGCAACAACGGATCCTTAACCCACTGAGCAAGGCCTGGAAATGAACCCACATCCTCATGGACACTACATCAGATTCTTAACCCACTGAGCCACAACAGGAACTCCAGATAGGTCATTTTTTGGTTGTTGTTGTTTGCTAAAGCAATACAAAGCACATCAGTTTACATCAGCAAACTCCAGAAAGAATCCCAATGCACAAAGTATTCTATGGGTGATCTAGGGACACTGAAAGATTTGTGTACATTCCTTTGCCATTCAAAGACATTTTACCCAATTTGGGGAGCCAAACCCACGTCAAATAGCCAGAAATCTTAATGTTTAAGTTCCACTGACACTAGAGTTTAAACAGTAGGAGGTAGTGAGCTGGCTCCTTGAAAGAGTTCCATCTAAAATTAGGTCTACAGGATGCATATGTTTTGTGGCATGAGGATAGGAATGTTCTCTTAATGAAAGGAGTAAGGAGGTGAGCTGGAAGAGCAGAATATGAGCAAAGGCAGGAGATAAGAAAGAAAAAGATGTACCAAGGAAGGAGTAAAGCCCAGTTAAAAAAAAACTCTATCCTCTGGTTGAAGAAACAGTTTCTCCTTCAGTATCATTCTTTTAGGGGTAAGCTCTAATACCTATTGAAATGTTCTTATTCCCAGATGGGATTTGTCCGACTGAATCACAGATTTTTTTCTTTTCTTTTTTAAGCAAGCTCTGGTGGCAGGGAAATGTGAGGGCATTGATTATCTTTGGAGGTAGACGCGTTGGGAGGGTAGCAATGGAGGAAGAAGGTCTAGGGGGTAGTGAAATGAAGACCACTCAAATCATACTTTATCTGCTGTAAAGAGTGGTAGCAAAAAGTTGCGGAAATTTTAAGGTTTGGCTCTTAGAACCAATTTAATGTGAGAGGCAATGTGGGCCTTCTCTAGTTTCTCAATCAGGGATGAAAGATGAGATGAAAATTGAGCCTGAGAGGTGTGCCAAAAAATCACTTTTTCTTTATCATTTATAAGTAGAAAAAATGCATGCAGAAAACTAATTTTAGTTTTCTAAAGTAGTTTCAAAAGTTAAAACGTGGAAAAAATTATAAAATGATAGAAACATTTGGCTTTGCTTTTAGTATTCTAGTTAATTGGATTTTCTATTTAAAGTTGGATTAAGAAAAAAAGAAAAAAGATTTCAATTGCTTTCAGTAAAAATGTTTAAGTATGTCAATATGGAAATGCACTTTTGTGCCTAAATGGAGGGCTGAACATAATTACACTCTTTTGAATGTAGATAATCCTGCAAAAACACCTGAGGTATATTATTCTAAAATAAGCTATTAATTTTCACTTCCTTATATGTGTAGAATAGAGTGTCATTTATGTTTACTAGCTCTAGAAAACTATTAAAAGATCAATTCTTGATTTTGTTGCTTTGTGGCCATTTCTACTCAATTTGAAAGTTAAAAATAGTTGAAGGTTCTACTTTCAAGGTAGGATTTAATAACAATGCAACTACTCTCAGAAATTATTTCTCAAATTGCTCAACTTTAACAATGTCAGAAAGAAAAAACAATGGTTCCTGCACATATGTAACTTTCCACTTATCCACAATCTCTGGTCTACAATTTTCCATAAGGTTCTGAACCCTTGTGTTTTAAAATGGACCAAACATGGACATAAGATGTCATCAGATTTACAAGTCTGGGTCGTTATACAAAATCTTTAAAAAGGATACAATACAGAAACTATTTTAAATATTAAATTCTTATTAAAATCTGTATAAATGTATTTTAACATGAATGTGCTATTATTTTTTTATTAAATCATATGTAATCTGTGCAAGAAAGAGTATAGATAAATGATTAACAATGACAAAGTTTATTATTATTAACGATAATATTAGTAGCAACAGCAAAAACAGTAGTTAACATTTAGGGAATACTTACTATGTGCCAAGCACTATGCCAAGTGCTGCTTCTATTTTATCACTTAATCCTCCCAACGATTTCTATTGCTCAAAATCATATATCATCTAAAGAGCAGAACTGGGGCTTCAAACACAGAGTCATGCACTAAACTGAAAATTTGGTCACACAGTGCTAACTTCCTAACCTAAAGGGGCAAGTTTCCATTGGATCTGAAAAAGTGAAACCATTTTGTGTTGTTTGGAGAAATATAATTGCAAAGATTCAAGTTGAGAAATGAGGAATAAATATGACATTTTTCATCTTCCTGCTCTGACAAGCTGCCAAAAAAAAAAAAAAAAAAATCAGGTTTAGCAGCACTTTCTACAAACCAAAACTCTCTTTTTACAATTGCTTTCTATAGTAAAACCTGCAGTGGAAGACAGATGAAGAAAGCCTCAAATCCAAGACCCACACTTAGGGAGATTTCAAATTGAAGTGCTGCAGAAAAGAGCCAAGTGTTATCTTGCTAATGCCACAGAGGAGAAAGAACAGACGTTCATGACTCCAGGAGTAATGAGATGTTATTCAATTTAAAGCCCAACATAAATACATGACTGAGGTAAATATCTATGCTTACAAAAGATCAAAAGGTGTAAATGAGAAAACCCTGCAATAGTTTTTGTCTCAAGAGTTTCTGACTCACCATCCCGCAATTCACTATAGACTTCAGGGATCACAAACTGAATACACTGTTTTCTTTGCATATTCATATGTAGCAAAAGCAATGAATTGCTTCTAACCTAGAGACTGTGAACATCACAAATTTCTCATTTTTTACTGTTTATGATCAAATTTTTCAGTGGAGGAGGCACTTTTTTTTTTTGGTATGAGTTTCTATCTAGGGAAGATGAGAGAAGAAAGAATCAGGAAAGTATGTCTCCTTTGATTTTGCTCATCACTTTTCCCTTGGAGACAAAAAACACTTAAAATCTTCACCAAGCTGAATACAAAATTTTCAGCAAGTAGGTACCTACTACAGAAAAAGATTTAGAATATATCAGTGGCCTGCATAATCCAAAATTCTCAGAAGTTTTGGCTGTCTCTGATGGTATGCTATACATATTGCTTGCCAAATATACTAAATGCCCAAATGACTTTTTTCTGTTTTTTTTTTTTTCTCCCCATCTTATTATCTTTAAGTCACCAAATCTTAGAAGGCTGAGTTGGTAACTACATTGATTAAAGTCTAAGAACCAGCCAAAATAGAAATCAATCTCACATATCCAGCTATCCTTTAACCCGGAATGTGAAAAACTGGTATTTTTACAAAATGCCTCCCAGGCTATTTTTTTCTCTCCTTTGTACCTGTTCTTATCTAACTTAGGCTGGCTGTGGCAAGGGGCTATTTGAAGAAATGTGTAGAGAAAACTTTATCCACGTAATGGTTGCTGAAATCAGTAGTGGAATAAATTGCTTCTCTCGATCATATCTGCAATGTTCTCCTATTACAGTACATTTATAAATTGTAAATCCATGCTTTAAAATAAAAGCACTTTAAGCAATTAGTTACAAAGTATTTTATTAATCTACAGCATTTAGCCAGGATTGTGGGAGCAGTTGCGATCTCTATTCTATAATAACCGATATAATAGGATAAATCTCATGATGGAGGTATACTTATTTAAAATAAGTATATTTGAGAAAATAATCTGAAAAATATATATATGAATCACTTTGCTGCATACCTGAAACTAACACAACATTGCAAATCAACTATACTCCAATACAAAATTTAAAAAATCATGGGTGTTCAATTATCTCTACATCAAAAACATCAAAACAATTACCTCATTTTTGTTGTATTTCTTTTGTTTGATGAGATTTCCATTTCTTACTGATAACTCTGGGTTTTCTCTAAACAGCAGACTGGCACAGCATATTTTATAGAAGCCTCATTCATGACAGAAGGATATGAGAACATAGGACTCTTCTGAATGAATCCCATGTCCAGAGTGATGGAGATAATATTATTGAGTGGATTCTTGTGCTGAATTTCTCTCTTTACCCCCACAAATCACAATTAGTACAAGTCTTCCAAGATCACTCATTACAAGCTATCTTGCTAGAAAATGAGCCTCGACTGGGTTTTGAAAATTATATGGAAAAAAAGTTTGGGCATCAGATTCTTGAAGGTTTTCATCATTTTCTCTAGCCTTATATACTAAACCTCACCTGAAGAGATTTCTTGGATCACTTTTCTTTTTCCTTCATTTTTCATCATTTCTTCAGAGAAATTAAATATATCTAAAAAAGGGCAAAGACTTTGGCTATAAATCTTTTTTTGCATGATTTCTGGGAATTTCCTAGATTCCTATAGTTAACAAGGGAAAATTATATTAGCCAAAGAATGAACAACAGTCCTAGAAGAAGTTTTTCAGAACCAGAGTTTGGGCTATATACAAGGGCTAAATCTAGGCATACTTTCAGGAATAGTAACTATGATGGTAATGTATTCTTTTGGGAAAGAAGTGAATTGCCATAAACCAAGTTTGCTGGATTAGTCAAACTTTTCTTCTTTTAGAATTGTTTTCTTTTCCTAAAGAATTCTATGCCAAGAAAAACTAAAGGCAAGTATTTTAAGTGGAAGGATCCTCAACATAAAGTATTTAAAGGTGGTTCATTTTCAGCTCTACAAATTGAGTAGCTATACCAGCTATTCAGAATGAGCCAATTCCATTCCTTCATTCACTCATGCAGAGAACTGGATAGATTTGAGAGATATTTGTGAGATATTATCTATAGGCTAACTTGATGGATTAACTAAGAATGGAAACTGATAGAAGAGTCAAGTTCAATTCACCATGTAGCAATTCACTCACTTGATCGATGGAATTGATCTACTGCATGTTTTCTCATGAGTTAAGCATAAACTCATATCAGAATTTTTATGAGTAGGTAGCATTTTTCCATAGTATACTTTTCTAAGGAAGCCTTTTATAAGATTTCCATATAGTTTGAAGTCACATACGTTAGCCCAGGAGGATAATAAGAATTATGGTAGAAAACACTAAATTCTGAGCACTTTGCATAACTTACGGATTTAATTCTCATGACAGCTACTTGTGTGATCCTCACTGTAAATAGATTAAATAATTTGTTCAATTACATAGCAAATAAGTGATGAGAACAGGATTAGATAAAATAGTCTAGGTCAGAGCTCTGAATCCTAACTCTATACTAGGCAGACTTCCTGGGTATAACGTAATACCTGCTATGTTTTTTTGGTCTTTCTTCAGTACGAATGTATGACTTATCTTTGAAATTAAATCTAACAGGTAAATGACAGCTTTTTTCCCCCAAAGACAGAGTCAGAGAGTAGGAAGAAATAAACTTCTCTGTGAATACACATTCTTAAACATTAGACACCAGCCAATCTGTTACTTAATTATGGGGACGTTCCTACAAGACCAGTACAATAACCATTAAGTCAACTACTATGGGATCACAATGTAGATGGGGTAGAATAGCAATTCTTAAAAAAAAAATTAAATTTTCAGGAAGAAAATAACTTGACTAACTTTAAACTAAATTATATATTGGACAGGTCTTTCTCAAATGCCATAAAAGCCAATATATTAAGCCATTTTACCCCTACCATTCACACCTACTAAAAGACAAATATTTTTTCAAAGATATCTGTCCCTTAAAAATTTTTTAAATCATTTTTTATGGCAGAAGGCCATTAAAACATTTGTTCAGTGGGTAAATGGTAGAATTAATATAAAAGATAAATTGTTTATCACAGTCTCTGATGTTTTGGAAAAAGGACATCTAAAGTGAAACTATATGGGTAAGCTTTATTGCAGAAATGACAGTTATTGATTAGCTACTCAAAGAAAATTTATTAATGCTCATTGTATTATCTTAATAAAAATATGCTATAGAATGCCACTTAAGATATTTGAAAACATAAACATACTGATATAGTCACAGCAGCTGAACCAGGTCAACCAAAGAATTTGTAGCTGTTACTTATCTGGTTTGTGACATCAATTCAACATCTGCAAAAATGGATCCCCTTTCTTTCATAGGGCCCTGTAGATTTCCAGCAAGCAGACTTAAATCCCTAAGTCTTTTGGTCAAATTAGAGCTGCCAACATGTATAATGTTTTACTTAAAAATGTTTACTATCAGAAAACTTCTACATTCCTTCCAAGTTTTATTGTCCATGCAGATATAGTTGAGGAGTTCACACACGCTGGAGCAATATCATTTTATATGTCCTGAATTTCTGCAGTTATTATAGTTCCTCTGTCAACAGTTTTGTTAAGCCTCTGCTCTGCAAGAAAGTTTAGAAAATGTAAATAAATCAAGCTGTCACAAGAAACTTCAAGAAGATCTAGAAACTATCCAGAAATTTACTGACTTTGAATTTAGACAAACTAGGTATAAATTCCAGCCTCTTCAAAGACTAATTGTGTGAATTTAGACAAATTAGACAAATAATTCAGGTTCAGTGAGTATTAGTTTTACCAGACTACAATTCCTCCCTTATAGAGTTGCTGCAATAAATGTCTGTATAAAATACCAATGGGCAAATATATATATAATTTATACAAATGTATAATTTATACAAATTATATATTAATTTATTTATATTTACATGTACGTAGAATAGACAAAAATACTTATTCAAAAAAGATATATCCCAATATTTATACTAGCACTACCTATAATAGCCAACATTTAGAAGCAAACTAAATGTCTACTGACAGATGAATGAATAAAGAATATGTGGTAATATAATGGAATATTACTCAGCCATAAAAAAAGAATGAAATAATGGCATTTGCAACACATGGATGCACCTAGAAATTATTATACTAAGTGAAGTTAATAAGTGAAAGATAAACATCATATGATATCATTTATATGTGGAGTCTAAAAAATGGATACAAATGAACTTATTTGTAGAACAGAAACAGACTCACAGACTTCTAAAGTAACTATATGGTTACCAAAGAGGACAGGTGGAGGCAGGGCAGATGGGGACTGGGGGTTTGGAATTGGCATATGCACATTGAGGTATATGCAATGACTGGCCAACAGGGACATGCTATATAGCACAGGGAACTCTACCCGATATTCTGTGATAATCTGTGTAGGAAAAGAATCTGAAGAATGGATGTATGTACATGAATAACTGAATCAGTCTGCTGTAAAGCAGAAATTATCATAACATTATAAATCATCTATAGGTCAATAAAACTTAAAAAAAAAGTCTAAGAGTTCCTGCTATGGCACAGTGGGTTAAGAATCCAACTGTAATGCAGTGGTTCAGGTTGCTGCAGAGGTGCAGGTTTTATCCCTGGCCTAGGAACTTTCATATGCCACAGGTCAGCCATTAAAAAAAATGTCTATGAGAGATAACTGAAAGCTCATGGGGTTAGTTATACTGGGGCTAGGCAAACATTGTAAATCAACTATACTTTAATAAAAAGAGAATTGGGAGGGTGAGAATAACATACACACACTACTGTACAAAATATATGATTAAATAGAATGAACTGTATAGCACAGAAAAATCTACTCAATAGTTTGTAATCACCTATGTCAGAAAAAAGAATGGATATATTTACACATATGACTGATTCACTTTTCTATACACCTGAAACTAATACAATGTTGTATGTCAACTATACACCATAAAATTTAAAAAAAAAAGAGGTAGAGTTGATGAAGCAAATATGCTAGTCTTGGGTAAGGTTTCAAAGAAATTTTTTCCTATTTCTAAGTTTACTCCTATCATGTTGCTATTTTCAGAGTATTATATGAAACTGTGAAAATAATTGAGAAAGATATGTGCATAAACCTGTGATTTGGTTGGCATACTTAACTTCCCTTGACCTCAGTGGTAATACCTAAATCATGAAGTTGTTTGGCTAATTAAATACGATAATGACTATGACAGAATCACATTATTGTCTGGCAAATAAATACATACTTAGTGGAACAGAAATTTGCATTCTGTTTAGCATTAGTACCAACATAATTACAAAAATCACTTATCATATATAATATGCAATATTGCATTTTTTTCTTTTTACGGCCACACCTGAGGTATATGGAAGTTCCCAGGCTAGGGGCTGAATTAGAGCTTCAGCTGCAGGCCTACACCAAAGCCACAGCAATGCAAGATCCAAGCTGTATTTGTGAACTATGGCACAACCTGTGGCAATGCTGGATCTTTAACCCACTGAGTGAGGCCAAGGATTGAACCAGCCTACTCACAGAGACAACACTGATTCTTAACCCACTGAGCCACAACGGGAACCCCAATATGTTGCATTTTAAGATATTTCAAATACAAGTAATAATATATAAGATTTAATTAGTGAACCTATCAAAATCTACTAAAATGTCATGCTAATCACAATGTAAATCTGATCTTTTAAAATTTCAATGATTTTCCATCAGTTTTAAAGATTTACTTTATCTCTGGTGGGAAAGACTTCTAGTTTTCTTTTTTTAATTTTTCAAGCAATAATGCAAGATCTATTTTTAGAAAACTTTTGTTTCTTTTTGAAAAAATCTGATTTTTTCTAACAATAAGTGATTTTAAATAAACCTGTTTGACTACAGTATCATTGTATATTCAATATATTTCAAATAAATTATGTTAAAAATAAGGAAATGCCTATCTTAATAATAACACATATGATGATTTTTCTGATTACAAAGGTAGGTTATAGGTACAGTGATTAAGGTTTTTAAAAATTTCCTGATGGTAGAAGAAAAAAAAATTAATAAGGAATTCAATGAATCTGAAAATAATAACCAAATCATGATCACCCCAGAGATGCCCAGGCATGCTTGAAGAACTATAGATGTCATTTTAGGCCAATTATCAGGCTTTTGTCTTATTGAATGGGCTAAATTTGAGGACAGAACTAAATTGTTCTGTGCAACTGAGGGGATTCTAGAGGCAGAGAAAAGAAAGAGAGGAGAAATCTTAGGTCAAAAGGAATATAGAACTTGAGGTTTTGGAGAGAGAACAGAGGTGAGAGATGAAAGTGATGATTTATATTTTGCTCTAAAGCATAATGTAAGACAACAAAGCTTCCAATGTACTTGGAGCTGGATTAATTATTGGGGGAAACTGACAAAGTCTTGAACCTAGCCTAGTGTGAGGAATATGAAGGACTCAGTCAATTCTGGGTAAAAATTCTGGTTCTATTTTCTGGAGGAAAGTAGCACCTGAAAGGGAGAACTTTCTAAAATAGCTATTCCCTACCTCATGCCCCACCTCTTTAGTCTTCTTCTGCCCCCATCAACTCTACTCCACACTGCAGCGTCCTGTCTAGCATTTTCTTCCCCATCATCACCTTTTTCACTCTTCAAATATCCACTGTCACACTCTGTACCCTAGAGTTTTCAGAGGCTACAAAACTCCTGTGAGCTCCTCCAGTTACTTATTGCAGTTTATTGCAAAGTAGAATTACAGCAAGGGACTAAGTTTTGGTGCCTGAAAATGCTGCAAGTACAGATGTGCAGACATTGAACAAGGGGAAAAGTTTTGGAGAATGTACCCTACCCTTACACTTTAGCCATTTATTTTAGCTCATTTAGCTAACAATCAAAAATATGGTACAACAGGGGGTTCCCATTGTGGCTCAGTGGAAATGAATCAACCATGAGGATACAGGTTAGATCCCTGGCCCCACTCAGTGGGTTAAAGATCTGGGGTTGCCACGAGCTGTGATGTAGGTCACAGATGTGGCTCAGATCCCACTTTCCTGTGGCTATGGTGTAGGCCAGTGGCTACAGCTCCAATTCAACCCCTAGCCCAGGAACTTCTATATGCCAAGGAAAAAAAAAAATACATGGTACATGGTACAACATAACAGTGGCTAATACCATTTCATTCACTGTTAAAATAAAACTTCCCTAGAATAGAGTCAACCCTCCTCTACCCAACACTGACAGAACTTTTCCTGGCTCTGAGCAAGAACCATCAATATCTAAAGCTGAACATCCTACATTCTATGAATTCTCTTTAAAAAATCTACAGGCATTTGTTTTATATATAGTGGGTCTCTGTAAATATTTTCAGAATAACTTCATTAGTAGTTCTCAATATTTTGGCAGGCTCCATAGTTTTAGGCATGTGTAACACATTTTGGTTGTAGTATCTCATGATATTCAATAGTTCTCATTGGGTAGAGTACATCTCCAAAAGGGAACGTCAGAATTTCTCTAAGGCATGTGTAACTGGAAACAGATACTGAATCTCCTTCACTCCCTTTCCTATCCCAATACTGACTTTGGCACATCCTTTTTGAATATATTTTTATCTTCCCATTTTGAGACTTGCAAGGCAGAATGTAAGTACTCCAACTGCAGTACAAATAAGACAGCTTACAAAACTAAGTGATAGGATTCTTGGAGCGGGCATTTTAATGGGGTTTTGGAAGATAGGTAGGATTTTAATAAGTAGAGGAGGGGGCCCAAGAAGGAGGAGGAAAGAACAAGGATAAAGGTAGAAAGAATGTCCACTGACTCTTCCAGGAAGAGAAGACAAATGTTCTATGGTAGAGACACATGACCCAAGACATAGATATTTTAATGGCAGCTTTATCTAGGTACAAACTGATGTCTCCTGAGTACAGCTTTGTCAAGATGGAGCTGGCTCAGATCCTAATCTGTACTTGGCTTGTCTTGGCAAGGAGCTAGTGAAGTTTTCTGCTCTCCCCTCCAAGCCCTCTGCATTCGTTGAAATGCCCAAAAGTGTTCCTGAAAATAAACCATGTTGAACTTTTAAAAAATAAAGTAGTCCCAATGATGCTGATATGCTGCCAGGGTTGAAAACTACTGAGTTATGCCTTATGATAAATGAGTGAATGAATGAGTAACACACAAGTACACACTCACTGAATGAACTGTTATCTAAGTCCTCTAAGGTTAAGTGATTTTGGTGAATACTACCTCTTAAAACTTTATAATTCTGATCTTCCAAATGTTCCATTCTACCAAATGCATACTCCTGCTTTACTGCACTGATAATATAATGTAGAATGTTAGCTGAAGAGATTAAATTAGGAATAGGAACAATAAAATAAATGTATAATATAATACATAATTTAATTTACTAATACTTTCAAATATGATTTAAAAATTATGAGCAAGATCTCATTTAAACTCTCAATTACATTTTAAACCATAATTAGAGAGAAAATGAGAGTCAGTTCTAGTCTTTAATCTCTGAAAGACTTTTCTTCCCTCTGTTTACATGTCCCTTATGAAATCTAAAAAGTATTCATATATTTTCTCCAAAAGATGCTCAAGATTCATAGTCCTGGGAGTTTAGGAGTTATCATGTAAAATGCATTATGTTTTATAAAAAGGTAATGGAAAAGAGTAACTGAAATATTTTATGAATATTTACAAACATAACCTTTAAAGTAATTCAATACAAAGTAACATGGATATATTTTTGTTTTTTTAAAAAAATCTATTTTTATTTTCTCTAAGCAATAGATGTAAGAATGAGTTGCACTATTAGGGACTAATAGGGATTGCTGGCAAATACGAAAAAAAAGATCTGGAGTTCCCATTGTGGCTTAGCAGGTTAAGAATCTGACTAGTATCCATGAGGATGTGGGTTTGATCTCTGACCTTGCCCAGTGGGTTAATGATCCAGCATTACCACAAGCTTCAATGATAAGGTGTAGATACGGCTTGGATCTGGCATCGCTGTGGCTGTGGCATAGGCCGGTAGCTGCAGCTATGATTCGACCCCAAGCCAGGGAACTTCCATATACCGCAGGTGCGACCCTAAAAAGAAAAAAGAAAAAATCTAACAAAGTTCTATGAGATGAGTGCAGAGTGATTGACATAGGTTTTTGTGAAAGCACTACTGTATAATTGGTTTGGGTGTGATGTTTAGGCTCACAACTCTATTTATTCTTGTGAATACTTCAGCATCTATCAGCACTGAAGATAAAGATTTACTGAGGAAGGCTCTGTAAGTGCCCTAAATTTGAGAAATACAGCCTGAAGCCCACGCAGCCTTGTTTCCAGATGACACCAAGGACACGATCTAGGTTTTCCCTTGAGAAGCAAAGGAGGAAGATAAAAGTGGCATTCCGATGGGATTACTTCCCATTTTTCCAGGGGCAGCTTATTCACACCCTGTGAAACCAAAAGGAAGAATCAGCCTGATTTAAATTGTGGAACTTCCAAAATGGACAGGAATATCTGTGGGAGTCAGAGGGGAGAGTGTGAAACAACAGTTTCTTGCATTTGTCCCTAAAGTTCCCTAAGTTAGACATTGGGTGGAAATGAGAACAAATCGGCTATTTACACTATGTTATAGCGCTCCTTTTTTTTTTTAACTGGTTTTTATGATCCTGTAAATATTTTCTAGGAAAAATAATTTAACTGAATTCAAGTTCCTAAACATGTCTTAAGATTGCCTTAGACCTTGGTACAAAACAGAGAATGAGGTCTCATTTTTTTTGTTTGTTTGTTTTTAAAACAGATTCACCTATGTTCAAAAGTGTCAGTTTCCCTCTGAAACATTTTTTAAAACTATTAACCACACTGGAAAATCTCAAGGAATTTAAAATTATTTCAGTTTGTATCACATAATTCAGTTAGTTTTAAATCATTCAAATTAAAAGAAAGATGAACCTCTGATCTTTTTTTCCTGTAAAGTAGTGAAAACACTTGACAAATGTTAACTGAGTAATATTGCCTTAATTCAACAATCATACTTTATTTTTAATTTCCCTCCCTACAAAAGGGAAATTCCTACAAAAACTTCCTTCCTAGAAAAGCTGTTTATCTTGTTGACGAGCTGATGCTGCATACTATTAACTAATCTGGTTTTGTTGCCACTTACTGGCCACAGTGGTCCGTGCCCATGTGGACAAATTGATGTAAGTACTGCTGCTGAAGTACTCAGAAACAAAACACACACTCTCAGTTTTCAGGTTCAAAAGTCATGTCCATATATGGGGCAAAATTTCTTGGAAAATACTTAGTCAAGCACTGTACTTCCTCATTCACACCTCCAGAAAACATCTAGGTTTCTCATTTCCTGGTCACAGACTGAGGTTTTCGCCCCAAGTAGCAAGAAGGATAAGTGTAGCCTTCAGATTAGAGTTGGGAAAGGTCTGACTCATTATTTCAGTGCAATTGTTTTCATTTCTATGAAACCAAAAGGAAGATGAGGGAGAGAAAAGAACTAGAAGATGACACTTCTTCCCAAACTGGTATCAAAGTAATTCTAATCAAAATCCTATGTTTCCCCTTCTTTTCAGTGGAACATATGAGCTACTAAGGCAAAAGCAGGTCTCAAAAGCCTTTTTTTTTTTTTTTTTTTTTTAATCTTTTTAAGGGCCATACCCATGACATATGGAAGTTCTCTGGCCAGGGGTCGAATCAGAGCTGTAGCCGCTGCCCTACACCACAGCCACAGCAACTCAGGATCTGAGTTGGATCCGCAACCTGCACACCACAGCTTGTGGCACCACCAGATCCCTAACCCACTGAACGAGGCCAGGGATCGAACCTGGGTCCTCATGGATACTAGTCAGACTCATGATGGTCTGCTGAGCCATGATGGAAACTCCTCAGAAGGCTTTAATGAATGAGATTATATGGATCATATTCTATGACTCTATAGCAATTATGTAGGAAATAAGTCACAAAAAAGAAATTGAAAAACACTAGTATGTTTTAACAATTTAATACATATTCTAATACCTCAAGCTTGCCTTAAGCTAGCTCTAGGTTTCCTTCTGGTTCTAAACAGCTGTGATTTGTGCCCAATGCAGTTCTGGTAGCGTCTCAGTTTCCACGTTGCCTCCTTTTCTCACTTCTTAATCTTCTTTGAGCCTAGTATTTTGGGGTTTGAATCAATATCAAACAAATCAGAAAATTACCCAGTATAGTAAGAAACATAGTGCATTCCAGACCGACCACCCAGATTTAATTCTGGGACATAACTAGTTTTTCTCAAGCACACATTCTCTTTGAGAAGATGGGAAAGAAAGCAGATCTGGGATTGATTTATGGTTTTTGTTCCAATCTAGGTGGATTTACTCAATATTATATGTGTCTTTCATTCCTGTTGATGTTCACAGTGAAAGTTTATTTATCTTAACAGATTATGCTGTTTCATAATACAAATACATTAGAGCTTATAAATCCATTTTACTGTTATCACATTTTTTTGCACTTGTTAACAATGCTGTAGTGCATGTTTTGTTTATGTCTTGAGATGCAGATGAATAAAGTCTCTCTGAGGTAAAAATATAGAAGTGAGATTGCTGGGGAATGCACGTGCATCCTTAGCTTTTCTAGAGAACGCCAAAGTGTTCTGAAAAATGATTATAGAAATTTAAACATACACAATTAATGTGTAGGAAAACAAAAACTCTGGCATTGATGGTTCTCTGGATTTCATAGCCCATACCTAATCTGTTAACAAATCCTATCAGTTCTATTTTCAGGATATATCCAGAATCCAATCTATTTTTGCTATCCTTTTCTACTCATGGATACTAGTTCATGTATCCACAATTTAGACACTTCTCCCTCTACCACAACCACCTGAACTAAGTCCCCATCTTTGTTTCTGAGTTATAAACAACAGTCTCTTTCTGGCCTCCTTGTTTCCATTTTTTGTCTCTGAAACATAGTATTTTCCATTCCGTAGCCAGAGTAAACCTTTTAAAGTATCAGTTCAGATCATTTTATTTTCTCCTTTAGAACCATACATTGTGTTTCCTAACTCTTTGGGATCCAAACCAGTGATGTGGCATCATATACCCATCTGTCATTGCCTACACTACTCCCACTTGCCCAATTTCCCTGTTTCACTTGCCTCCTCTTATATCTTGCACGTCAGGCAAACTCCATCTTCCAGATATTTTGCTGGTCACTACCTCTGTCTGAAAACTTATTCCCCTACCCTTTACCCCAGGTCTCACCATAGCTCTTTCTGACTGTTCATGTATTTCTTTACACTATCACTTTCTCAGTAAAGCCTTTCCCTAATCACCTTATTTAAAATTGCAATCCTGCTCCTAACTCTCATTCCTTCTTTCATGAAGGTATGTTTTATTGTTTCTTTAGTTTTTTACTGTGTCCCTAATTCCTAGAACACACAGCAAAAGCACAGTAAATAATAATTATAGTAATAATAACAACAGCCAAGTAAAGTGGCTACTATTTTAGGTACTTCTAAGGTACTTCTAAATTAACTCATTTAATTCTCCCCAAAACCAATGTGGAGAAAGAGGACTTCCTCTTAGTGATGTAAATAGGCTGAGTGTTTCCTTTCCACAGAAAACAAGCATAAAAAGTTGGAAAACATTAACAAGAACAACTATTTAATCACCCTGGAAATCAATCAAGGCAACACAACACTTTGAGAATATTTATTCTTGAAAAATTTCTGGAGGTTCTGGGAAGCATAGCAGGAACCTGCAGCTATTTCCAACCTCTGCCACCAACACCAGCTTGAGAATGGCAGCAGAAACCAACTTTGCTGCCAGAGGTGGCAACTCAATTTGGGATGGGACAAGAGAGCAAAACCCCCTGGTTTCTCCAACATAAATGATGCCCATGGCTAAATTACAAGATGATGATGTTAGAGTATTTAATTAAGCACAGGACCATTCTGAGTGTGGGGGACTGTGTGACTGCACAGTTTATACATCTAGGAAGTGGTCCTTGTAATGGCTGTGTAGAACCACAGATATTTGGGAAACTCTATTTCCTTTTGACTAAGCTTATGTGCTGGGAAAACATGAGTTACAGAGTGGGATGATGGCATTAGGATCAATATTTCTTTTGTTTTCTAATAGCAGAGGTGGAGGAATAATGTAACACTATCTAGGATTAATTAACTATTTAATTAAATAAATATTTACTGAGTATCTGTGTATGTCCAGCACTGAGCAAGGAGCTAAGGACACCCTAGAAAACATAGCAGACCATGGCTCTACTTTTGAGGATAACAGGTTTCCATGTGCAAGACAGATAATAGGTAAAGCAATAAATAAACACCACTGATTATGGACAAGTGATACCACTTTGAAGTAACTAAACTGGTTTTGAGTAGGGAAAAACAGGCAGAGGACATTATTCCTAGTGGTCATGAAGGGCCTCCTTGGGGGCTGCCCAGCACGGGATTTTAGGGCATTGTGTTTAGAGAGAAAGAATGAATTCCAGCTCCTCCACTTACTAGTTGTGGGATTTGAGGCAAGTCACATAAGTGCCTTCTGCCTGTTTCCTTACCTGTAAAATCGGGATAATAGTATATACTTCAAAAACTCCACGTGAGAATTAATGAGTTACTAAAATTCCACAGTGTCTTTCAAATTAAAAATAAAAAGCTGACCTGCCAGCCAGGAAGGAATCAGTCTTGCAGAGAACTCCAATAAGAAAATTCCTGGATGAAGAAACAATCATTGCAAAGATCCTGGGGCATGGTAAGAACCTGCCAGAAGGCCACTGTGCAGGGAGTATAGAGCATGAGAGGAGGCTAGCAGGAGGCAGGGTGAAAGGAGGCAGGGGCCAGATCTGGAATTCGGAAACTAATTTCCTTCATGAAAGATAACTGACACTAACTCACATACCTTGGAAATCAAAGAGACCAATTAATTTGAATCAAAATTATGTCAGAAATAACTAAGCTAGCTTCCATTTGTTTTCTTTGGTAGTAGATTACACATGGTTTTCCCAACTTGTGAGTGAAATGGTCAGGAAAGAAGTCAGTAAAAGTGAAAAAAGCATACCCTCAAATCTTTGACACTAAGTGCTGCATACCTAATGCAACACAAAAGCTTCTTAGAAAACCTAAAACACAGGATCAAAAGCACCTCTAGAAATGAAGGAAGTTATTGTGCTATGTGAAGGTTTTTTTTTTTTTTTTTTTTTTGTCTTTTTGCCTTTTCTAGGGCCGCTCCCGCGGCATATGGAGATTCCCAGGCTAGGGGTCGAATCAGAGCTGTAGCCGCCAGCCTACGCCAGAGCCGCAGCAACGTGGGATCCGAGCCGTGTCTGCAACCTTCACCACAGCTCACGGCAACGCTGGGTCCTTAACCCACTGAGCAAGGCCAGGGATCGAACCCGCAACCTCATGGTTCCTAGTCGGATTCGTTAACCACTGCGCCACAATGAGAACTCCTTTGTGAAGTTTTTTGTCCCTTTTATGGTCCTTCACATCCACCTCATTGTTACCCATATCAATACTTCTGCAACCCAAACAGAGAAGAATTTCTTTTTATTTAACAGACAAACCAATTTTCTTATGAATAGTCCAAGGGTAGCCAAATTCTAAATACCTTCAAGGGCTTGCATGTTTTATAAAAGAAGAAATCTAGGGGAGAAAAAATTCAACATCTCAGAAGAGGAGTTGGGACAGAGGGAGACGGCAGTGAGGCTTCATAAATAACTGTACCTTGAGCGGCTAATTCTTTCCACCTCTCTTTATTCTGCTGGATGATGTCCACCAGGTTGTTTTTGAAGCTCTTCAGGTCCACGCTTGTAAGGGAGTAGTCAGGGGAGTAGGTTCCATCGTTCGTGGTGCCTTTCATATTTGATCGTCTAGAGGAATCAGCAACATGTAATCCCATAAAGGTGCCTGAGCTAATAGTAACCAAAGAAACCAGAAAATACCTAGGGCAGACTATGGAGTGAGGAAGCAAAGCCTGAAACACTTTATAACACCAGCTGGAGAAGCAGGATGGTGGGTGTTCAGGTACAGTTTTGAGCCTATTGTTGGTGCTGCTCACCTCCTCCCTTCCTCATGGAGAGTGGCCAGGGCTGTCTGGGATTTCCACAGCAGTGGATAAGGGCCCACATGTGTAATGAGGGTGGGTCTATTTAGAGCAGCAGAACCTTGATATGAGCTGCCTTAGTGGTAGGTCCTCTGGTGAATATTACAACAGGGGCATTAGCATTCTGGAGCTCAAAGTGGGGTGACTGTCTCCTTCACCACTTAATCTCCAGGTTATCCTGGATCTTTCTCAGGCAGAACATTCCCTCGGTTTCCTCATTAGGACAACGTTTAGGGAGCCTGTTGGTGTGTTATTAGGAAAAGCTAGGTGTTCAGATGGGCAAGAATATAGCATGATTCTTCTGCAACTGCAAGTTTTAAATAATATCCCTTAACAAATTCATCAAGGAAAAAATCTGGCTTGCAATTTTTAAGTTGAATATATGATAGACTTAACTGCTACATGTTATACAGATCCCACGTATGCATGTCATTTAAAAGGCTAACTTTAATGTAGGTATCTTTCTAGACACGAGTGGGCTGGGATTGATTTGTTAGCAAACCAATGCAATGCCCCTCTCCCAACTGCCCACCACCACGTTACTCTACTTAGGACATAATTCATACATCTCAATAAAAATTCAAATAATTTTATTCTTCTGAGTATTGAATCTGATTCTGTTATACACCTCAGTACTTTTTGTTTTTGTTTTTGTTTTGTGTGTGTGTGTGTGTGTGTGTGTGGTGGACCTCAAGTTCCCAATTTCAAAGGCAATGCAATATGATATATAGCCATTAGGTGGCAATACTACCTAATAATTCTTCTAAGCATTTCCTGCCTAACATAAGGAATACTAAAGGTAAGTAAAAGGGAAACAATGCAAAAAAAAAGAGAAAATATCAAACCTGCTTGCTCCATAGGAAGGATTCTGGGTTTTTGAAGCTTCCTCTATAAGAGGAATAATAATTTTCTCTGTTGAGTCTGTCAGAAGAGAAAATGTTGGCTCTACTATAAAATCAATGAAACCTACAAAAGCAAAAACAAAAATATATTCAAGTGTTAACAAATTTCTGAATTCTAAAATTAGTAATAATGCAGAAATTCTGACACCCCTGATATGAAGTTTCAACTACAGTATTGGTTCAGCTTACCCCTTGCATTACTTTATTTTTAAAAAGATTTTATTGGCGTATAATTGACCTACAATGTTGTGTTTGTTTCAGGTGTACAGCAAAGTGAATCAGTCACACAAATCCCTTTTCAGGTTCTTTTCCCATATAGGTTATTACACAGTATTAAGTAGATTTTCCTGCTCTCGCATTTTTTTTTCTTTTTAGTGCCATACCTGTGGCATATGGAAATTTCCAGGTTAGGGGTTGAATCTGAGCTGCAGCTGCTGGTCTGCACCAGAGCCACAGCCACACCAGATCCAAGCCACGTCTGCAACCTACACCACAGCTCATGGCAATGCCAGATCCTTAACCCATTAAGTGAGGCCAGGGATCAAAACCTCATCCTCATGGATACTACTATTAGTCAGGTTCATAACCCACTGAACCACAATGGGAACTCTCTTGCAGGTATTTTTAATCCAATAACACAATGTTTAGGGAGAGCTGAAAGTAATCTCTTAAGCAGTGGAAGTGATACAATTTAAGCTTGCTAACTCAACTATATTGGGCTTCCTATTTAATATTCAGTCTTAAATTATTGTTAACAATAATTTCAAATCTAATCAGAGTGAATATATTTCCCTGTTAATGAGAAAGATCAGTATCATATCTGAAAGGTCTTCAGATACTTGTTGGATTTCATTTTTTTTTTTTTTTTTTTTGTCTTTTTGCCTTTTTGCCATTTCTTGGGCCGCTCCCGCGGCATATGGAGGTTCCCAGGCTAGGGGTCTAATCGGAGCTGTAGCCGCCGGCCTACGCCAGAGCCACAGCAACGCGGGATCCGAGCCACGTCTGCAACCTACACCACAGCTCACGGCAACGCTGGATCCTTAACCCACTGAGCAAAGCCAGGGATCGAACCCGCAACCTCATGGTTCCTAGTCGGATTTGTTAACCACTGAGCCACGGCGGGAACTCCCTGGATTTCATTATTAACCAATAAGAAATAACATCCAAGCTCCAAAGAAACTAAATAATTGGAATTTTTTTCTCAGGCCACAGGAAGGCAACCACTTTTTTCCTCTCTTACCATATCAGTCAGGACTTTCTGCCAGTATGTTAATATTTCAAATTTCTGTTTGAGTCTCAGGATGTAAAGCATTAGTTCTCAGTGTGTAGGCGTAGTCTGTCAAATCAACCAGAGAACAGTTAACATCTCTGGGACACAGCGTTAATCCCAACACTTTGAGATGTCAGGATTGAATAAATACCTTTTAAAGTACTCATCAAAATAGAAAATGACACACAGAGACTGGGGCGTGATCTTTAAGGAGAATTTGCCACCTATGTTTAGGTGGAGGAGACAAACTCTGTGTACACCCAATACCCTGGAAATGTGTGATTTTGGAAATCAAGTGCTTGTTGTCTTAAACATGACTGGAAGCAACAGATTACCATCTGGATATAAGAACACCAGGGGAGGGCTTTTTAAACAAAAGATCCACGTTTTAAAATTATCCCATCTTTCCAAAAACTGGATAAAATAATTCACATTTCCAGTAACTAGATTAATCATAGCACACATTAAGGTGCATTTTTAATTAAAAACTTCAATATTTTCTCTTTTAAATGATGCCTTCAAGTTAAATCAAAGTTAATCGACCATCCAGGGTGTTGATTTCATGTTTTGTCTATGGTTTTAAGTGCCTGGGGTCTAGAGACTATCAAATGAGTGTCACCTCTACTAACGTAGAAGTGATTTTCAGTAGAGCAACAAGCTTCAGAAACTTCCATCTTTCTCAGCTTGCCTAAGGAGGTCCTTAACCTGCCACAGTCACACCTGTTAAATGACAAGCGGCACCTGTGTTATGGTAGCTAGAATAACTGCTGGAACATGCGTGGAAAAGGGGAAATGTCAAACCAAGAAGCTTTCTTTTTTTTTTAAATAAGCGGCTGCACATAAGAGGTCGAGACACAGTCACTGTAGAAGAAACACAGTGTAATTATGCTGTGAGCCAAGAAGTTTTCTGATAGCCGTTCACCACTTTTTCGGAGGTGGTACTAGCCAGAGCAACTAGAGATGTAAGGTGGTGATCCTTATGTTTATTGATCATAGAGTTCAGTAATGAAGATGCTGGCTTAGGTAGCATCAATATTTCAGCCACGCAGCATAGCAATAATATGTTTTAATCATGGGCTAGACTTGAAGCCCCCAACATAAATATCAATGAAAAGAATAAATGTGGCAGGGAGCAATATCATTTTACAAGTTTCCTATTGTTTGCTTCTCTATTTACTAGGATTCCGCCCCCCCCCCAAAGAAAGAATATGAGCTAGTATATGAAGCATATTATGCAAACTTAGTAAGAACAGAACAGATATTAATATCAATATTTTAACTGGATTATCCTGTATATAAAGGATTAAATTACAAAAAAATGATCAGCAACTAAACCAAAAAATGCTGTTTTTGCACAGGAATGCTTTCTATTTTTGTAAAAGGATTACAAAGAGAATAACAATTATTTACTGATACTGCTTTATTGAATTCATTTTGAGACTGTCTCAAAATTTTCATCATTCACCACCATATAGATCAGTCTAAAGATCAAATTTATTGTGAATATGGAGTGAGGTTTACATGGATGAACAGCATGTATCCATATGAAAACTGACAGGCACACACCCGTTCTCCACAACCACCAGTCTTCAGCATTACCTATTTGAGACTGGGCCACCATCGTCGACTTCCGATCACAAAGCGGGGAAAATGGAAGCCCTAATTCAGCTTCTTTATCTCCCTGTAAAAAGGAAAACCCATTAGCACAGACTTGGTGTGGAGAAACTAAGAGCAGCTTAGATAAAAAGCCTAAAAAGCTGCATCTTTTATTTCTTAATTAGCATTATTATAAAATCAAAAGCTTTCATCTAAGTTTATTTAATTTTACCAAAATGGTCTCCGTTTGGGGACACACTGCACAGGTAAAAAACATACTGCACATATTGCACAGGTAAAAAAACATGAACACTTTCAGAACATGGAGACTCTGCACTTGTTTTACAAACCTCTTGATTATATAGAGGCAAACCTCTGCTCTTTGGTATTTTCTAAATTTACCCTAAAATAATTATCTTGGTGTGTTCTCTGGAATTTAATTAACAATCCAGCTCATGGGTTTTTCTGTTCTTCTTTTTCTTCCATGCCAAGTACATCAGCAGATCTTTAGTATCAAGACTTTATGATTAGACTTCTTAAAGGTAAAAATGTAAGAGCATTTTGAAACATCTTTCTATTTATTAACCAAGTTTTACTGAATCTCCTACAGCAAGTAATGAGAAATATCTTCAACATTCTTACACTCTGTATGCATAAATTTTAATTTAATGTATTCTTCTCAGAGAAAATTGAAATGTCACTGAGTTTTTATTATCTGATCTTATTGACTGAAGATTAACTGAACACAAAGGTTAAAGAATTCCATTTTTGTTTGGGTTTAACATCATAAGAGGTAATTAGATTTTCATCTCCTGAAATAAAGGTGGCTACTCTGGGCAATGCTTTATTATGATAAGATTTATCAAATATTGGTTCTTTACATTCAAGGGGATGCACTCACAAAGAAAGATGAGAGAGGATACTTGACTTGTTCCTGATTGCTTCAATTGCCTGGACTTTTTCTTTTTTTTTTTTTTTTTCCCACTGCATCCATGGCAAGTGGAAGTTCCCAGGTCAAGGATCAAACTTGCACCGCAGTTGCAACCTGCACTATAGCTGCGGCAATGAAGGATCCTTAACTCCTTGTGCCACAAGGGAACGTCCATCTGGACATTTGGAAGGAATGCTTTGGGCTCTATTTTCTCCTAAGCTGTTGGTTATATACCCTCACAGGGTACCCTGGCCTTGCATAAGACCACAACTTAGGATACATGGTCAGGTTCTGAAATTAGGGGACAAAGGGACTGGTCTTTTGCTTTGTGGCTGAGCCCATGTTACAAGGTAACACCTTCTGAGAACTTCCATTTTCTTTGTCTGCTTTTTCTAACAACTCTTCATCATGATTGCTACATCATGACAACATGTGGCTTTAAAGGTTTTATTGATGATGTTTTCCGGTACACTTCTCCTAAACCATGTCTCTGATTATGAGGGGTGGAAAGTTTGAAATCAGAATTGCTTGGGAAAATCTAGATCTGGTCATTAAAGAAGTAGGCAAAGTAGCTACAAACAAGAATGTTTTACTATGTCATGACTTAGAGAAAATAAAGAAAGAATTTCCATGACCTCTCCCAGCAACCTTCGTCATTCTCTGAGAGAATAACAACATCCATTCCATTGGAATTAATATTTATACTCAGCTTAAGGGACAGATGGAGGGGAATTATTAGTGTCATTAACCTTGGAGTCATAAGACACAGAACTGAATCACTGCTGTTTGATGGGCTATCTCTGTTACTTTAGACATACCAAACCTTTTGCTGAAATGAATTCTTCTCCTCTCTTTACTTGGTGATTTCAGTTGACTCGTTTTAGGACTAAGGATATGATAGTGTCTACCTAATAGGATAATTCTGAAGTTGTCTAAGATAATTTATGTGAAGCCTAAGGATACTGCCTAATATTTATATTTAGTAGTCATTAGATGCTAGATAATAAGAATCATAATTCATAACAGCAAAAATCCAGAGCTGTGCACCATCCAGGATGTCTAATGTATACTCTGGATGGTGTTAAACCATAGGAAAAAGGACTAGTACTTAATTTACATGTAATGGAGAGGCATTAGCTTTTCTCCCTCTTTTTTTCTAGATGGAAGTGACATGACAGGAATTTTACTTTTGAAAGATTAATTTGTTGGCGGTGTGGAGGATGGCTTGGGTAAGTTAAGGATGAGCCTTATGATTCAAACCTGAATGAAAAGGAGACTTTGGTGACACTAAGAGAAATAAGACATTCTGGATGAAAGCTTGATTTAAAGACTAATGTGGATCTGATTTTAACATGTTAAGGAAAAAGTGCAAGAATAATATCATTAACATTTCATGTTAGAATATAAATAATAATGATTATTAAAATAGAAATAAAGATACAGACTTCCTGGGAAATGTAATATTGGAGATACTTAATTGATATGTGCAGAGACAACTGATTGCTTTTATTGGTCAAGGTGCTGGCAATATTGTAATAGATGTAGTTTTATATAACTTAAGTTTCTTGTTTGACCCGAAAATAATTGTTTGGGACTGAAAAAAGCATTGTGATGATTTACCTTCCATGAGCTCTATTTCATAGAATGCTGGATGGCAGAATTTTCATATAGGATTTAGGTATTTCTAGACATATGTAGGGTTGATTTTACAAATGAAATGGGAGATTTTATAATCTTTGTTTCTTATACTCCACAACTGATTTAGAACATTACATTTCCACGGCTAAGTATATTGAATGCTAAAGTGTATTAATTATTTAATTTATTTATAAATATTTTAAAGTGTTATTTATTCTTTAGGGTGAATAAAGGCCATGAGTACAACAGGAGTAGGGGGCCCTGGAGCCAGACTACAAGGGAATTAGAAATTCAATAGGACAAGGGAGGTCTTCTAAGGAGGAAGGAAAGATATATAAGTGAGAGTCAGGATCTCTTAATATAAGTCTGATAAACTTAATAATTTTCCTTACTCTGTCCCTGAATAGGAAACATTTACTTTTCATCAAGACAAAATCAGACATTAAAAAAATAGATGCTGTGTAAGTCAACCAGTTTATATTTTTCTTGGAATTTGAGCTTTCACTTGAGGATGCTATCTATACATAGGAGGTCAAAATATACTTTTAAAAATCATTAACTTAATACACATATGTTCTGGTACATGGAGTACACAAGTATTTGGAGCAAAATCATAGGTCCCTAGGCCACTAAACTCAATTAATCAATCAACTATTTAATTATGCCCTTGAATCTCTACATCTTTTCTTGGAGATGAGCCTACAGGGAGGTGGAGAAAGTGGCTCCACTGTCTTGGAAACACAAGGCAGCCAGATGTACTCAGGCCTGACAGTTTATGTCTATCTTAGCAATTCCTTTGGGGGTTTGGGGGGGTTTCTTCTGAAAGGCCACAATGAAGACCTAGTACAGACATACCTAAAGATATTGTGGGTTTGGTTTCAGACCACCACAATAAAGCAAACATTGCAATAAAGTGAGCTTTATAAGTTTTTGGTTTTATAGTACATATAAAAGTTAACACCATACTGTAGTCTAGTAAGTGTGAGAAACTCAATAGGACGAGGGAATTAGGGTCTTCCTCTGGATTAGATGTTGGTTTAAGGAAATATTGTTTCTGGTATAACCTTCAATTAGACCAATAAAAATTTTCCCATATGAGTAATGAGGCTGTTTTACTTTCTTATAATTCATGCATTCACAGGAGTAATACTTTTATTTCCTTAAAGAGTTTTTCTTTGCATTCACAACTTGGCTAAATTTTTGGCAAAAAAAGGCCTAGCTTTCAGCCTATCTCAGCTTTTGATATGTCTTCTTTACTAAGATTAATTATTTCTTGTTTTTGACTGAAAGTGAGAGACAACAATTCTCCTTTCACTTGAACACTTAGAGGCCATTCTGGGTTATTAGTTGGCTTAATTTCAATACTGTCCTGTCTCAGGGAATAGGGAAGCCCAAGGAGAGGGAGAGAGACAGGCGAATGGCTAGTCAGTGAACAGTCAGAACACAAACAGCTTTTATCAATTAAGTCTGCCTTCTTATATAGGCACAGTTTGTGGCACCCCCAAACAACTGCAATAGTAACATTAAAGATCACTAATCACAGATCACCATAACAAATACATATAATAAAAATGAGAGTATGAGATACTGTGAGAATTACCAAAATATGACACAGAGACATGAGGTAAGCAAATTCTGTTGGAAAAATGGTGCCACTAGAATTGCCACAAACCTGTTTGTAAAAACACAGTATCTATGAAGCACAAAAATTAAAGCACAATAAATGAGGTACGCCTGTAACTGTTTTCATGCTTTCCTAACACTGTGAAATGCTTTGATAGCTATCAGCAAAATGTCTAATCCAGTGATTTAATAACACATTTTTCTTTTTTCCTTTTTTTCTTCTTGTATTTTCTCTGAAGCCAAAACAATTTCTACAGTTTTAAAGAAATAAAGAAGATAAGAAGGGGTGCACAACTCTTGAGAAGAGTTTTAATCACAGAAGCAACATCAACAACAGACATGTAAGAAGTTCCTGACCATAGGCTTGGGGCCACTGTAAGGCCAGTGGTAGAATTTGAGAGACCATCAGTTCTACAGTGAAATTTAATTGTGAAAGGGGGATGATGCATTAGTTTGGCCTTCTTTGGACAACTTAAGGGATTTAGGCCATCTAATTACTTTCCTTCATTCCTCCTAAAAATGGACCTTTCTAAAATCTAAGAAAGCCCCCAAACTGTTTGAATGTTTAATGCTTATTATAACTAATGTATTCACTTTCAGTAAAATTTACAATATCATATAACTGCTGGAGTGTGAGTGTTAGAAATATTTTACAGAACATTAGTATCCCTTATGTAATCAATGTTAAAATACTTTTATGCCTCTTAAAACTATAAGCTTTAATTTTTTTATATCTTAAATTATTATACTGGCTCATAGCTATAGTTCTTTATGTTTATAAATTTTTTTGGTTGTATCTATGATTTTTAGTGACAGATCCTTGGCTGAGAATGTACTAAGTACATTTTTATTTCTATAGATAATAAGATTTATTTTGAAATAACGCATTTTGTACTACTTCTAGCAATGTTGAAGAAAATAGAGTCTGGCTGTACACAATTTAGGGTAAAATAACAATTTAAAAATGGTGGAAATAGCTTTGTATCCAGAAATCAGTTTGTCTTCCAGAAAAACATTGTTTTAAAAATTTTAATGTCTATTTAAGCCCATTTGTTTGATAAAATAAACTTTGCAGAAAAATTAATAAAAAACTGATTTAGAAGTCAATGTGTACCAAACTACTTCTGGATTCTTCTAAAGCACAGATACATAAATAGATAAAGACATATATCATATACATGCACACACATAAATTCTATTGTTGCTCATGAAAGTCCTAAAATTAGCTCTTTCCTTTGAGTACTTTTTTTGACTTCTTGAATTTATATCCAGTCTCTAATTTTGCTTAAAACTCATTGAAGGAATTTCAAGTCTAGTGCCATATTCTCCACAGCAAAAGGAACAATGCTTCCCTAACTGGCTGGTTTTTAAATTCATGGTGGTATTGAGAATGCGTTCTAAAAATTATGCTCAGAGTCTTCAAAGGCTTTAAGTGACTATCAAATAAAATATTCCATAACCAATGGTTCTCTGATTCTTTATGTAAGAAACATATAAAGATTAAAATAGACAAGGAGGATAACAAGTAACACCAATTCGTTCCATTTGCATATGTAAGGAAACCTCTCACATTCATTCTATCACATTGTTCCTCACAGCCATCCTGGGGAGCTGGGGAGGAGGCAGAATGTGTATTAATTGCTTCTGTTTTGTTTTTTTTTTTTTTGTCTTTTTGCCTTTTCTAGGGTCACTCCCACTGCATATGGAGGTTCCCTGGCTGGGGGTCTAATCAGAACTGTAGCTGCCAGCCTACACCAGAGCCACTGTAACACCAGATCTGAACCGCCTCTGCAAACTACACCACTGCTCACAGCAATGCCGGATCCTTAACCCACTGAGAAAGGCCAGGGATCAAACCCACAACCTCATGGATCCTAGTCAGATTCGTTTCCACTGCGCCAGGACGGGAATTCCTAATTTCTTCTTATAGCTAAGAAGGTGAAGGCTCATATCCACCACTGCTGGAAGAGAGAAAGCTAGGGTTTATACTTGGGGTTGTTGCAACAAAGTCCAATTATATCTTACTATGCATTATTGGACTTGCTATATTTGCCCAATATACATCAAATCCTTACTTTAACCAAAAAACACAAATGCTTACATTTTTACTGCAGCTGGGGGAAGTGATAATGTTCTGGGCAGACCTTGCCTTATTTGCCTTAAATTCCCTAGGACAGTCAGAAGATCACATGACACATTACACAATTCAGATTCTTAGTATGTGTTGCAGGAATGAAGGAATATATTTTCAAATTGCTTTATAAACCTGCTCTTTCAACTGAGATTAAAAAAAAAAAAGACCCTTATCTTGGCTAGATACATAGCAAGAAGTTATTTATCAGCAATGCGGGATCTACAAAGTGATAGTTATAAGTGGTTATGTAACTAAGTATTGGCAAGAATAAGAAAAAAACATGGAGAAAACACTGCAGTCCTGACAATTTCTAGGACATAGGCATAGATACATAGATCCAGTTAAATAGCTTATGTCAAAAACATTCAGAGCAATGTTTATACCAAGAGGTTTTAAATTCATTGCTGCAGCTACATCCAAAGGGTTAAAATATATGGTATGGCTAAGATAATTAATGGTAGAGAGATTCATTTAGCTGAAAGCATAAAAAAATTGACTCCTGTTAGAGTCAATGTTGTATTTTAGTGTGTCTCATGAAGATAAACTTGTTTTGCTTATTAAACATGGTTATAAAAGTATACACTCAATCATTTTGACCTTTAACTCCACATTCTCCTGTTTTGCTAAATATATTTCTGAAGGGAATTTAAAAGTCAATTGGATGAAGGCAAGAAAAAAGTACAAACTTTTAGTTATAAAAAAGTACTAGGGATATAATGTACAACATGATAAATACAATTAACACTTATATAAGTTACATATGAAAGATATTAAGAGAGTAAATCCTAAAAGTTCTCATCACAAGGAAAAGGTTTTTTCTATTTAATTTTATATCTATATGAGATAATGGGTGTTTACTAATTTATTTGTTTATTAACTTATCATGATTTATGCTTTATACCTTCAAATTATACAAAGCTGTATGCCAAATATATCTCAATAACACTGGAAGAAAAGTCATTTATTTTTGAAAATCCAGAGAAAAGATAAGATTCTGTTATTAAATATTATTCTATTATTAAAATCATCTCTATATTAACTTATTATGATCTGAGAGGATTTGCACAGTTGAAAAGATGGGGCAATGTAAGCAGAGATAGCTTGATTTATAGTAGCCCATATTAACGCATACACTTTGCTCTCCTTTGATCTTTAAGTATCTTACCTTATGTGTTTAGGTCATTCAAGCAAAAATTGTTATTTTCGAATATTTCGGGGTCACACAAATGCTTATCATTGCCCATCAAGAGTCTCATCAAACAAAGCAAGAACCTGACACCTCCTTACTCTAACACATTCTGGCAAATACAGATCAAAAAGACATTCCAAGCATCATGATGTCATATTCATTCTGAGACCTGACGTTTTGTGTTGGATATATTTTAATCTCTAATATTCAGATATCTGAGTCACTGTTTATTGGGCACTGAGAACAGCAGAGGAGATAAATAGCCTCATGAAACAATGTTCCTCTCCTCTGAATTTCAGATGTCAAAAATCACTGCATGTCTGGAACTTCTTTATTATTTATCAGTCACCTTTCTAGAAAATTCAAGAAAAAGGTGGTGAACTTCAAGAACAAGGTGGTGAACTTCAAGAACATCTGGACTCACTTTCGCTGAATTCATTAGTCTTGATTTTTGTCAGAGTGTTCATCTGGTTTTAAGTCAATAAAAGACAAAGATGATACAAATCATGATACTTGGACATCTAATAGCAATTTTCAAGAGTTTCTGGGATTTATTAGAGTTATTTTTTAACATTTTTTTTTTTTTTTATATATATAGTCCTTTAAGTCTTCGGTGAAGCACCTTCATTCTGATGTATTCTTTATTAAAGCAAGGAAAAATTTATGTACAAATCCTAACTGTATAAATCATGAACACATTTGTGTAACTAACATTCAATCAGGATATATAAAACACTTCCATCACCACCAGAATGTTTCCTTAACCTCTTCTAGTGAATCCAGGGCAGGCACTATTGCTCAGATTTCAATCACCACAGATTAATTTTGCCAGTTTTTGAACTTTATATAAAGGGAATCACGGTATGCATTTCATTTATTTATTTATTCTGTCTTTTGAGGGCCTCACCCACAGCATATAGAGGTTTCCAGGTTAAGGGTCATATGGGAGCTAAAGCCGCTGGCCTAAGCCACAGACACAGCAATGCTGGATCCAATCCAAGCCGCATCTGCAACCTATACCATAGGTCATGGCAATGCCAGATCCTTAACCCACTGAGTAGGCCAGGGATCAAATCCATGTCCTCGTGGATGCTAGTTGGGTTCGTTAACTGCTGACCCATCACAGGAACTCCACAGTATGCATTTTAAAGATTTATTGCTGTTTGTATTATTGGTCCACGCTTAGAAAAGCACTAAAACCATTATCAGGATTCTGTTCCTTGTGACTTGAAGCAAGCTCTATTGAGATGTATGCTTGATTGCACGCACCCCTTTTGCCAAAATCACATACATACTGGCCTCCCATTAACCTCTTTGGAATAGTTCTCAGAGTTCTCTAGGTTATAATCCTCAATTTGGCTCAAATAAAATTTTCCATTTCTTTCTTACATTGACTATTGATTAATTTTTCATCAACAATATCCAGGCTTGCTTTGTCACATGACATTAGATTTTTATAATCAGGTATGTGTTCACCCAGCTAAGAACTGTATTTCTCAACCACCCTTGCAATTATGTATGTCTAAATAAATTCTAACCAAAAAGATGCATGCAGAAGTGTTGTATATCCTCCCTTTTCCTTTTGATGATTAAAGCTTTTTGCTACCTCTACTCTAGCATTTCACCTTTAACTTCAGATTAAAAACTCTATTTCTCTCTCTCTTGTGCCATCTGAGATCCAAAACTTGATACTCTTTAAAACATGTATTATATTATATAGAATTACTTAATATATTTATCTAAAAAGATCAATGTATTCTGCCTAAAGTCCCAAGAATGTATTATGACCAGTTGATAATAACAAGTCACAAGCCCTGGATTCTATATAGAAAAGATGTATGCCAATATGGGTAGTCACTATTTCCAAAAATATCTGCATAGACACAGCGTAAAAGAGGCACCTGTAGGAAAAACTCCTCCATCAGGGCCATGGTCCATCGGTGGTGCAGCTGCCATGATTTGGCTGGGTGACTGATGTCTGCTGCGTGGAGAATCAGGGACATGGTTTTGGCTCTGTCAAGGCTGTCAAAATAAGGACATGTTCAAATTATCAGATCTAAGTAACCAATTACAGTCTTATCTGAGTCCAAGCCCATGGAGCTTGAACATGAAAAAGAAAATAACCTACCCTTCAGGCTGCTGCAAACTGTTTCTTATGTTTTTAATTTGCTGGAAGTGACCTGACATGTCTGTAGATAAAACCATTTCAATCACTAGGTTCCGAAGATCCCTGAGGAGACATCAAAAGGAGAAAGGTTTGTTTGGCCCTTTATTATTCTCAAGTGGAACATTTCCCTAAATATTACAAATGATATGTTATTTTTTCTAATGGATATGGGCACAAAATTATACATTTTAAATGTAAAAGAGCTTACAAAAGTTTGGCTTTAGGATACTGCCAGGAGAGTGATCTGTGAATCATGTTCATTAATATCTCCTTTCAAAGAATGGGATGCTTTGCCCCTACACCCACAACCCTCCCCACCACTCTCTCTCTCTCTTTTTTTTCTTTTTAGGTCCACACCTGCAGCATAAGGAGATTCTCAGGCCAGGGTTCCAATCAGAGCTACAGCTGCCGGCCTACCCAACAGCCACAGCAGCATCAGACACACAGCCTGTGTGCGACCTACACCACAGCTCATAGCAACACCAGATCCTTAACTCACTGAGCAAGGCTAGGGATCAAACCCGCAACCTCATGGTTCCTAGTCAGATTCATTTCGGCTGAGCCATGATGGGAACACCCCCCACCTCATAATTTCTACATATTATTTTTAGAAATAATAATATCAGAAAGGATCTTACCAATTTAAAAGAAAAACTACTTTAAAGACAGAATTTGTTGTTAATAAATCTACCTCAATTTTTTCAGTATTTATTCAATCCAGGCAGTGTTCTAGGTGCTTTTATATGGGAGGGAACTATTATTTCTCACCAGAGAAGATTACCGTTCATGCTTAGGATACTTTTACCCAAATATTAAGGGAATGGAAGCTATCAAAGGTAGCTAGTACAATTATTCTCAATTATATTTTCTTATCTAAATTATGAGAGACCCATGTTTCAATAGCAACTGTGCCAAAATATTCACGTTAATTAGGAAAAATGAATCAAGAATTTTGTGAAATCTACAAAATTCAATTGTACTTTGCAGATAATTAATGCTAAAAAAAGAGACAACAGATCCTGAATGGAGTCACTTGTGCTAATCTCATATCACCAAACCAAGACTTAATACCTAACTTAATTACAGTTTTAACCTCCTCCAGGAGTGGAAACTTAAACCAGTCAATCTGGAATTACCTGATCAGTGCTAAAGAGGTAATCCACCTGACAGACCCCTGTCCCCTTCCCCCCGAGGAAAGTGACCTTGCCTGAAACAATAGCTCCTTGCTAGAATAACTTTCTTGTCTCACCTTTTTCTGCTTATAAAGTCTGTCATTCTGTAGTTATTTGGAGCTCCTTTCTATTTGCTAGATGGGATGTTAATCCATGAATTGTTGAATAAAGCCAATAATATATTTAAAGTTTACTTAGCTGAATTTGTTTTTGTTTTTGTTGTTGCCCACAACTGCGGCATGTGCAAGTTCCCAGGCCAGGGATCAAACCCATGCTGTAGTAGTTGCAGCTTGTGCCACAGCTGCGGCAATGCCACATCCTTAACCTGCTATGCCACACAGGAACTTCCTGAATTTTGTTTTTTTAATTGTAATCAATAAATGTTAGATGTTATCAATCATCAACTAATAATATGTCAATAAACTAGGCAAACCAGTGCACAAGGGAAATGTTACTTCATGAATTTTTCCTGCCAAAATTTAAAAATTACTGCATTTATGGTTACTAAAGTTACTTTAATAAATAAATAGATATGCAAATAGAAGACCTACAGGTCTTTAAAATGCTATCCATCTTTTAATTCTTGGTAAAATACTATTTACCAAGGTTATACTAGTAAATAAACCTTCTGTAGCTTTTCGGAAACAGCATTGGATCTATTAAATTCTACATCATCATATCAAAAATAATGATAAATCATAAATCACTTGATATTATGGTATTTTTTAAAACAATTCTATAAAAAACACGCAATTAGAATGTTTTGTCCATTAACTTCTTAGTTACTATTACAAAAATATTATAAAACATTACAGGTGTAAATTATTAGAGTAAATATTAAAAATGTTAAAGAACAAAATGTAAGAAAAAAATCACACTGAAATAGCAAGAGAATCAACTTTGAGAAGAAAACACTTAATTCAAAGGAATAACAATAAAAATTAATGATGCAAATATTACCTCTGGGAGTGATAATCACTGATGAAGAAATAAATTAATACCGTAAATATAAATAGTCAATTTCTTGGACTTTAGGAAATATCTTCATACTTGTGTACCTGGATCTACCTTTGCCCTTCTATTCTCCATATACCCAGACACAATGTCTTTTACAATTCCTAGTTGGAGACCCAACTGAGTTATCATTTCCTGCAGAATGAATGAGAGGGCTGAACTGGGATCCCCCAAAAAAGTGCCTCCTTCCTCCCACTTTCAACCTTTCTCTATAGTTGCAAAAGTGAGCCCATATTTTTACTACAGTTGCAAAATTTGCAAAAAAAGTTGCAAAAGGAAGTTTGACTATTTGGAAAAGTAATCATGGGGAATCAGGGCTTGGTTTAAACCCTGAATTAACCACTTTTTAACGTATTTTAAGGCAGATCTTAATCCCACGTCACTTCTTTTCTTTGGATATTTCTTTTTAGCTTGATTTAAAAGAAAACAAACAAACAACCCTTTGATATTACATTTGAATGGAATTTTTTTCGGCCTATTAACAGACTTTTAACAAGACACTTTGTTAAAGACGAAGGCTTTTTAAAAAAAACGTAAGTCATAGAATATTAAGGATATAATCACACTAAAAAAGTCTATGTTTATCTGAAATTTATATTTAACTGGATGTCCTTTAATTTTGTTTGCTATATCTGGCAACCCTATAGTCAAATAAAGGGGATGCTGATGAAGAGGATCAAGAGGAAAGGAAGAAAGTTTATGCTGAGTAGCAGGGGTGCATCCTATTGTTTTTCCCTACTTGGCAACAAGCAGTACCATTTCATGTAATTTTTTTTTTTTTTTTTTTTTTTTTTTTTTTTTGTCTTTTCTAGGGCTGCACCCGTGGCACATGGAGATTCCCAGGCTAGGGGTCTAATCGGAGCTACAGCCGCTGGCCTACGCCAGAGCCACAGCAACAGGGGATCCGAGCCACATCTGCAACCTACACCACAGCTCACGGCAATGCCGGATCCTTAACCCTCTGAGCCATACCAGGGATCGAACCCGCAACTTCACGTTTCCTAGTTGGATTAGTTAACCACTGCACCATGACGGGAACTCCCTCCATTTTTTTTTTAAGAAGATAGATGCCTTAGAGAAACATGTAAGATTTCCCTCTGCATCCTGGTAATTTTAGTATGATATATTTGTGTTTTTTCTCAAATACTGAATTATTTTGATTTTTAAAAAAGCTAAACTCCAATATAGAGAAGTAATATATGAAGGAATCAGAATGACATGAAGATTTTGAATTCATGCTGGACCCGATATTGGTACAATTGAGTAGAGTTCTATTCCAGAGAGTACATAATTATGTATCTTAAGGTATTTGTTGCATGGTACATGGTTTTCTGGATTAGCTATGATGCATATAAATGTTGAATTGGCCTTGAGAGAATCCAGCTCAATCTAACAGGGCCTAGCTCCTGAAAAAAGTCTTCTATGTATTAATCTTCCTCAGAGTCATCTAGTAAAGGGGAATTGAGTTTGGAGTGTGAGTAAAGGATTGACTTCCATCTATTTTCTTCACTTTAAATCACCTGACGTTCCTCTGAAATTAAATTTCCTCTAGGTTTCCTCTGAAACTCACCTCCAGTCATCTTTGGATAAATTTATCAGGACATTCATTTCTTCTTCTTGCATAAGTCGATAAGCTGCACTCACATGGTGATTTTCAAGAACAGAACGATCATTATACAAAATGGCAACATCTGACCTAAGAATTAAAAACAAAGTGCCTATAGTAGAGGGTTTCTGTAGACCTCATGAATGTTCAATAAGAATATCCAAGTTATAAAACATATCATCAGTAAAAATCCTGTAATTAACACCTAAACTTATGGAGGTACTTAGTTTCTTTTTTTGTTTATAGTATGATAATTAAAAAAAATAGACTTAACTTTTCAGAGCAGTTTTAGGTTCACAACAAAATTGACCAGGAGGTACGCACATTTTCCATATAACCCAATTCCACACATACATAGCCTTTCCCATTGCTAGCATCAGAAACCATAGTGGTACATTTGTTAGAATTGATGAACCTAATTGAATACTGTTATCACGCAGAGTCCATAGATTCCATTAAGGGTTTACTCTTGGTGGTGTACATTCTATAGGTTTGGACAAATGTATGTAATGACAGGTATCTACCACATATAGAGTATTTTCACTGTCCTAGAAACCTCTGTGATCTGCTAATTCATCCTTCCTTTCCTATTCCCTTAACCCCTGGCAATCCCTGATCTTTTTATTGTCTTCAGTTTTGCCTTTTCCAGAATGTCATATGTTTGTATTCATATAATATATATAGCATTTTCAGACTGGCTTCTTGCTTGTTTTAGTATGCATGTTAGCTTTCTTCATGTCTTTTCATGGCTTGACAGCTCAATTCTTTTGAACACTACATAATATTCCATTGTCTGGATATATCATAGCTTATTTATTCATTTATCTAATGAAGGGTATCTAGGTTGCTTTAAAGTTTTGGCAATTATGGATATAGCTGCTATAAACATCTGTGTGCAGGTTTTGGTGTGGACATAAGCTTTTCAGCTCCTTTGGGTAAATACCAAGGAGAGTTATTGCTGCATCATATGGTAAGAGTTATGTTTAATTTTGTAAAAGACTACCAAAGTGTCTTCTAGTATGGCTGTACATTTTGCATTCCCATCAACAATACATGAGGGCTCCTGTTGGTCTACATTTTCACTAGCATTTGTTGTTATCAGTGTTCTAGATTTTGGCCTTTTTCATAGATGTGCAGCAATATCTCATTGTTGTTTAGTTTGCATTTTCCTGGTATATATAATATGGTGCATCTTTTCATATGCTAACTTGCCATCTGTATATTTTCTTTGGTGAGGTGTCTGTTAAGGACAATTTTTAATCAGGTTAAACCAGCTGTTTTATTTCCAATTTTTGAATTTTAAGAATTCTTTATATATTTTGCACAATAGTCCTTTATCAGATCTTTTGCAAATATCTTCTACTCTTCGGCTGGTGTTACAATTCTCTTGATATGGCCTTTCGTAGAGCATAAGTTTTGAATTTTACTAAAGTCTAGCTTATTATTTATTTCATGAATTGTGCTTTGGTGTTTTATCTAAAAAATCATTGTCACACCCAAGATCATCCGTATTTTCTACTATGTTGTCTTCTTGGAGTTCAGCATTTTGCATTTTACATTTAGGCCTATTGTTCATTTTGAGTTAATTTTTCTTAAGAATATAAGACTTGTATCTAGTTTTTTTTTTTTTTTTTTTTTTTTTTTGTACGTGGATGTCCAGTTGTTCCAGCACCATACATTGAAGAGACTATCTTTGCTCCATTATATTGCATTTGCTCCTTTGTCAAAGATTAGTTGATCATTTATTCAGGTGTGTTTCTGACCTCTCTATTCTGTTCCACTGACCTATTTGTCTATTATTTTGCCAGTACCATGCTGTCTTAATTGTAAGTCTAGAAGTTGGAGAGTGTCAATTCTCCAACTTTGCTCTGCTTCAATACTGAGTTAGCTTTTCTGAGTCTTTTGCCTCTCCATATAATTATTAAATCTGCTTGTTGATATCCACAGAATAACTTTCTGGGATTGCATTAAGTCTATAGATCAATAGACTGACATCTTGACAATATTGAGTCTTCCTAATTAATGAACATAGAATAGCTTTTCATTTATTTAGTTCTCCTTTGAATTCTTTCAGCAGAGTTTCATATTTTGCCTTATACACATCTTATAAATATTTTGTCAGATTTATGCCTAAGTATTTCAATTTTTGAATGCTAATGTAAATGATGTTTTATATTTTAATTTCAAATTTAAGTTAAAATTTAATTACAAATTCCACTTGCTCATTGGTGGTATATATGAAAGTGACTGTGTTTTGTGCATTAAACTTATATCATGCAAATTTGCTGTTTTCTATAATTGCTTATTCGTTATAGAAGCTTTTCGGTTGATTTTTTTTTTTTTGGTTTTCTACATAGACCATCATGTCATCTATGATAGTTTTATGTTTTCCTTCCCAACCTGTATAATATGATATTGAAAAGCAGTAGAGAGGTAAAACATCCTTGCCATATTCCTGACCTTAGTGGGAAATCTTCGAGATTCTCACTGTTAAGTATGATGTTAGCTGTAGGTTTCTATATATATTCTTTATCAGGTTGAGGAAATTCCCCTCTATTTCTAATTTACTGAATATTTTTTTAAAATCATGAACAGCTGTTGGATTTTGTCAAATGCCTTTTCTGCATCTTGATATGATATGATCAGAGTTTTTTTATTTTTTATTTTTTGCTTGTTGATGTGATAGATTAGCTTAATTGATTTTTAAGTGTCAAACCTAGGAATAAATTCCATTTGTAACCTGTGTAATTTTCCTTTTGTTAGAATTTAAATGTATTTATGTTTTTTCCTTTCAATTTGTAATCCAGATACCTCGAGATAATCTAGATATGATAAAGAGATAAAAAAATTACTTCATCTCATTTAATCAGTAAATGAATCAACCCCTTTGTACCTATTCCAGATAGCTGCCACCCAGCCTTATTCTCTTGGACTAAAGTTACTTTGGGTAGAAAGTGGAGGGATGATGAAAGTCATTTGGTCTATTTATGGTTATATGTTTCTTCCTTTGTAATTCTATAATTTGATTTGAGTATTATAGGTCCTCTAGCATCCAATTAAACTTGGAAAACCATTTTGTAAAACAAAACTTAAAATGTATGTTTCACTACCAATTTATAACAAGCATTACGTTTTAAAATGATGAATTCATCAAGAGAAGGTTTTTTATTTCTTTCCTGTTCGTATTTTCTCATTATTTGATCATCAAATTAATTAATTTTCCCTGCTGAAATTGGTATTCCAGCATAAAGTATTCCAAGTGTTCTCAGATCGATGTAATGGAACCTTTGCTGCTTCTTCTATCCTCATAGGTTGCCAGATCATTTTGAAAGTGTGGAATGGAATCAGAGCTACTGTATTTAATGGTCAACCCATCCAAGTTGAGAACTTGGAGGTAGGCAGCAAAAGTTACAAAAGGAAAGTAAAGGTAATACCTGTAATAATTTTACTACCTCTTACACTAATACCCAACACATCCCTCTCACTTTTCCTTCTTCCTGGTAGATACATAATCTGTCAGCACTATAACTGCCTCATTAAGACTTACTATTTCAGGCTTTCAATGGGTGGAATTCTAGCACTGACCTTAGCATTAAAGATTTACCAAAGAGTAGACAAGGATAAATAAAAGGAAGAACTAAAGAAACCTGGCTTCTGTTGCAAACCATCTATTGAAGATCTGTATCATGAGATCTTAATCATTATCATTAGTCTGACTGATAACCAAGCTTGATTATTAATCCACCATGGGGTGATGACGTAGAATAATAGAATAAGCAGTAGAATAATTACTTCCTCTTTTTGCTAGCACTATCATAAAAGTAGAATAGCATATGTAGTTAGCTAATAGTACGTATCTCCAAAATAGATTTCTTTTAATAATCTAAATCTTGGCCTAAAAATTTCTTAATAATTGTAGCTCAGGGAGTTCCTGTCATGGCTCAGCAGGTTAAGGACCCAATATAATGTCTGTGAGGATGCAGGTTCAATCCCTGGCCTCACTCAGTGGGTTAAGGATCCGCTATTGCCACAAGCTGAGGTGGCTTGGATCTGGCATTGCTGTGGCTATGGAGCAGGCCTGCAGCTACAGAACCAATTCAACCCCTAGTCCAGGAACTTCCATATGCAGCCATTAAAAAAAAAAAAAAAAAAAAAAAAAAAAAAAAAGGTAGCTCTATATACAAAAAACTGAACTAAAAAAACATACCTGTGGTCCTCGTTAAAAGAACATTAAATAGATCTTGCCCAAGTATCTCCAGAAATTTGCTGAGATCATGGGGAAAACTGTGATTTGCAAAGCACATATTTTATATCACACAAACTCCAAACTAGCCATGGAAGTTTTGGCAGGGTTATTGTATGATGTGGTTCTACGCATCACTATTTCTTCCTTTTAGCAACAAGCAAAGGTGTTTTTTTAAAATCAGATTTAATTGTAGCAAAAGTATGTGTGATTTAGTTTCATAAATTCAATAGGATACCAAGAATACAGAATGGTTTTGATGTTTGAGATGGTCTTTGACTGCTATGGAAAGACAAGATTCTAAGCAACATGCAGTGTCCATGGTAACATGTAGCTTAGCATTTTCTTTTCACAAATAGGAGATTATTTCTATTTATTTACACTTTCAAGGATTTCATAAATTATAATGTTTGTATTGAAATCAAATCTAGCCCTGCATTATGTTTTAAATTGTTTTTCAGTCATTTTGCATTATCTAGTAAATAGGTTCCCATGTTGGAAAAGTGACTCTAAATCCAAGTAACAATGAGTAATCCAACATAAAATTGAATGAGTGATATCAGTATATAAGACGTTATTTCTCCTTGGACAAGATGTGAAGCACAGTGAGTTTCAAAAAGCATAGCATATTGTTGAATTTAGTCATTACAGCTTTCTTGTTCACAGAATTTTCAAGTTCTTGTAGAATTAATCCATAAAACAACTGATCCTGGGAGACAATTTATAAGTAAAATAAGTACGAGGCCTCCCTCTTCCTCATTTTTATACAGAGCTTCTTAATATAAAGTGGTAAAAAGTGTATTTTTTTTCATCCTCCTCCCCTTCTCCTCCTTCTCCTTTTCTGCCTTCTTCTTTATCTCCATCTCCTTCTCCTTCTCTGCAGTCCAAAGTATAAGTGAATTATGGTTCTTCATCCAGTTGTAAATGAATGATGAAAGGAGAAAGCTAGAAATGATCATGTAATACTGCTGCTTGAGGCCAATCCGTTGCCTTCACTTTTCAAGGTAGAAAGAGCAAAAAGTATTCATTGGTAACAAATCACTTGCTCCCTTCTCCAGCTCCTAAAACTGTGGTCCTACACAGGCCCAGCTCTGTGATGAGATATCTTTAATTAAAATCCCACTTCTTATGAATGTAGAAGAGCCTTTGCCAAGCAAAAATGACCTGATTATTTTACTTTTCCCTTGATGTTTAACATAAACGAAAACAAAACATATATGTATATTCTGTAAATGTATAAGTTAAAAATATCCCTGCAGCACAACCAGATTTCAATGTCTTCCTTCTCACTTCATGTCCTGTCAATCTGGGAGTCTAGGAAGACTGGGGATGGACAGAATGCCTTCCCCAACATTTCAGTTTGAATCTCAGCTCTCCCTCTCTCTCTGTCTCTATCAAGGGGCCATGATTTTTAAGTACATCCATTTTAGATTATAAAAGATAACGATTGTTATATGTCTGTCTCTGGCCATGGGAGCAGAGTTGTGTAAGATGTTAACTGTAGGTGAAACTGTATGGTTAGGGGAGGGAATATAACTCTACTTTCTGTTCAGATTTTCCCTAAGCCTAAATCTACTCTAAGAAATAAAGTCTATTAATTTAAAAAAATGAACAAAGAAACAAATAACTAGGTTTAGTTTTCCGTTAACAAAATAGAGAATTCTACAGCAGCTCCAGAGAGAAATCAGTCTCTCGACTTACATCTCCATCTTAAGCATCTCTGATTAGGGAAAGACTTAGAAATTCAGGATCCTATGTAAACAAGTGAATTGGATCCTGGTGGGTCCTAGATCAAATTCTGCCTCCCAGACACTGAGATCTCTGTGCAGCCAAAAAGAGCTTAGAGACCTGCTCTGCTAGGGACTGAATTATGTTCCCCTCAAATCTGTCTGTCTATAGTTCTATAACCCTGATACCTTAGAATGTGACTTTATTTGGAAATAAGGTCTTTAATAAGAGATAATTAAGTTTAAAAGAGGTCATAAGGGTGGGATCCTAATCCAATATGACTGATGTCCTTAGAAGAAGAGACACAAGTTATGGCTTCAGAAGAGAAAAGGCCATGTGAGGACACAGCAAGAAGTCAGCCATCTGAAAGCCAAGGGGAGAGGCCTCAGAAGAAACCAACTTGCTGACACTTTGACCTTGGATGTCTAGTCTTCAGAACTGTGAGAAAATGTCTGTTATTTAGATCACTCAATCTGTAGTATTATGTGATAGCCCTAGCAGACTAATATACCTCTATTTTAGTATTTTGATTCTAATAACTGCCATTATCACCGTAATTAAAAATCTCATTTTCCAATTATTTCAAATATAGCATTTCATGCTAATCTGTAAATAAGGTTTCTTTAATGTTTAGATTTTTTTTCCCCCTCAGGAGTGAAATTTCATTACTTTCAAATAAATAATGACACCACACTGATGCCTTAAACAGTATGTTGCAAGATTTGGCTCAGTGAATAAAAGTCTGACTTGTGTGATTAGTTTGGTGTAAGTTCTGGGCAGAGAGAAGTCATCACACACATTCTTATGTTTAAATTACTACACATGTCACTAAAAATATACAAGATTCTTGATAAATAGGAACTGATCGAAATGTTTGCAGCTTAAGGCATTTTGCTAAAATCCATTAAACCTATTCTTATTAGACATCTTTATTATTTTGAAATCCTCTTAAAAATAAGTAACATTCAGGACAATAAATTTCAAGTTTTAATTTAGAAAAGTTAAACCTTATCTAACTTACCTTGTCTGAATATGAAAGTTGTTCGTAGTTCCTGTATGCTCGTAATCATGAATGGCAGCGGCAAAGACCATTGCTAAAATTTCCAGTTCAGTGAGCCAGTGCTATTGAATTAAAGAAAGATTCCATCATATTAAAAGGCAGAGTCAACGTTATCTTTCTACAAAAAAACTTCATTGCACATAGTATAAATCATCACATAAAATTGTTTTTATGAATTTTAAATAATTTTCCCTTATTTTGCCTCCATTGATTATGCATAATGGATGCTTCATGAGGTCAATGATGCTTCACGGTTTGTAAGTTAAAAATCCAGACATTATAGTTTTCCTTGCTAATTGGAAAATAAGTAATTTTCTAAAATTTAAAAAGTGACCTCTAAATGGATTTTAAATCCCCAGCCTTACCAATTTGGGTTCTCATGAAATCACTTACAGTTTAGTGATTTTTAACACCTAGCTCATATAACATTAAAATGTCTTTTAGCTCAAGTGTTATAGAAAACCCTACTATGAGAAAATTTTCCATCTATGAGTTGAAAATATTCACTGTGGTCATTAGAGAAACCAAAGTTAGTTTTCATAATTAGAGATTTAGAAGATATTCAAGAATTTATCAAATTTCCTCTTCATAAGACATATATGAGTATACAATTAATAACAATAAATAAATGACTTTAACATAAATTACAGACTATCTCTTTTATATACATGGATTTTTCTTTTGTCATCAATTGGATGGTTTAACAAAATTCCTCTACTATTATAAATCCATTTTAGTAACTCAGTAGTTGATTTATCACTCACATTTTGTATGACACTTCAATTGCACTGTTCAATATGTTAACCATATGTGAGTATTTAAATTCAAAATAAATACAAATAAGTAAAATTAAATTCACTTTTCCAGTCACAGTTCCACATTCCAACTGCTCAGTGGTGGTGAGTGTTTATCATTCAGAACAATGCAGATGCAAAGCATTTGCAGAATCACAGTAGTTCTGTTGGAGAATACTGCAAGTATGTGGTACTTGACCATAGGAAAGAAGGATCCAAAATGACATGGAACTTGTTCTGGTGGTCTTATCCCATGCACTTGCAACAAAGACCTTGCACAAAGCAACAGAGTGATACAACGTAAAGTACATGGATACTTAATAAAAGCTCACAGAGAAAAGGTACAATAGAAGGGTGGGTAGGACATATATTTGGTGGCAGTGGATCTTGAAAGAAGGATGGACAAATGTTGATAGCTAAATGTAAGGTTGGGAACGGAGAGATTCTAAATAGAAAGAGCAAATGCTGAAAGATACTACAGAGACTTGTATGGAAAGTTGTCACGAGACATGTTTCTACAATATTTTCTTAGCCTCTTTGCTTCTAATGTCTATGCTGAAAACTCCATCTGTCTTGCCTTACTTTACCCCATCTTCCTGCCTGAAAAACAGTCGAAGTGCTGGTAAATGACTTAAGCTTAAGAACAAAGACCTAAAGGCATAAGTTATTCATGTGGCCAGCTGAATGAGGACCTAAAGCATTGGTCTAGGCATGCAGACCTGTGCAGATAGGCACAGCATGATATGTCCTCTGAAGAATAAGAGGAAGATAAGCCTCTTGGCCCCAAGGGGTTTATGAGGGGTCTTAGCAAGATATGCATTAGCAAGGAGAACGGAGGTGCAAACCTAGGCATGCCTGGTTGCTGCAGATAGGCACACTGTCTGCAGAAGCACAATGGTGATTCTCTAGAATGCTATGTATAGACAGCTGAGCCAAGCTTCCTCAATGCTAATGATTGTTAAATGCCTAAAGGTCAGAATAAAAGCAGTGTGGTGTCTTGAGGTGGTGCTCTTGGTCCCTGAGACCTTGAGTCCCCTGGTTCCCACCTTTAATTAATATAAATGTCTCTGTATCTTGTTTTATGTTAACTTTTTCCTTAAGTTTCACAGCACCCATTCTTCCACCCTAACCTGCTGAGCTGGTCTCTGCAGAAAATGAATTGTTAACAGTACAACTCTTTTGGAAAGTCAAGTGAAGAGAGACTGAAAAGAGAGGGTGGAGTATGGAAAAAGGTTGATAGACCACCCTGATTAGAGCTGATAAATTAAAAATTTGAACAAAAGACAAGAGGATGCCGCTGTAGGTCCATAAGTCAAAGTAGAGGTGACAATATTGAGACTCATAGTAGCTAAAGACATGGGCTCCTTTCATATAACCCATTATGGTATTTGGCACATAGTAGGAACTTAACATTTGTCTGTTGAATTGAATTCCATTAGTTTTGCATTAGGAGGAGGTAACAGGGAGTCATGGAAAGGGACTGCAGAATCAGATCATCCCGGTTTAACCTTTGTTAATCTTCAGACAAATAAACTATTTACCCTCTCAGGCATGGTTCCCATGAAACTAGAACTAGTGATCATTCCCCTTTGGATGTTAAAGGAAATTTAAAGATGATGTGTGTGCTGTGCCTATTACAAGTCTTATCATACAGTAAAACACAGAATAAATGGCATTTTACTAAACATTAAATGCAAACTTAATACAAAACTTATTAAATTACTAACTTAAATATATTGTTTAAGGTGTTGAATCTGGAAAATTATAGTGAGTTAACATATCATTAGTGATTGCAATTCAAGAATAAATTCATCATAGTTGGATGACTGAATTAGAAATGACTTTCAGAATCAAAGAGAGTTGATATAACTAGCTGTTCTATGTTTATAGGTGCATTCAATTGTGAGTCATTAAAAAAAGAAAATGACCTTATTAAAGACCTATATACAGGCTGAACTGGGAATGGCCTCCAAAGTCCCCATTAAGATTGTGGAATTAAACATCATCAAATGAAGAGCAACTGAAGTTAAACCAGATTTTGTAACCGAGAAATCCACTGTTTTATTAAAGAAATCATTATTAGAAAAATTCACCTATTTTCTTAAGGATTTCCTATTGGTTATGTTTAAGATTTATAGACTTATCTGTGATTTTTTAAAAGCAACATTCTATATCTACTATGATAATATGAAATATGAAGCTACAATTGTAAAATAAAGTTATAATAGGAAGTAGGAGATGGATTGTAATTATAGATTATCTCATAAGTATTCAAACTTACTATCTTCCTAGCCATCAAAATTGATTATATATGTTTCCTGGTTTTAGTCTCATTAATCTCTGCCTCCCTTAAATAGTACTTCCTTCAATGAATTCATCTTGTTTATTGCCCCCTTGGTCTTAACAATTAAGTTTATATTATAAACTAGTTTGGGAAGAGAGAAACATTGAAAATGTCACACTTAATTGAAAAATACATCTATTTTGTATTAGTGAAAGTAGAATTAGGGGTTGATTTTTATTTTTTTATTTTTATTTTTGTCTTTTTAGGGCCGGACACATGGCATATGGAGGTTCCCCAGGCTAGGGGACAAATCAGAGCTCTAGCTGCCAGCCTTTGCCACAGCCACAGCAACGCCAGATCCAAGCTACATTCACGACATACACCACAGCTCATGGCAACACCAGATCCTTAACCCACTGAGCAAGGCCAGGAATCGAACATGCAACCTCATGGTTCCTAGTTGGATTCGTTTCCACTGTGCCACAATGGGAACTCCAAGGGGTTGATTTTTATAATCTAGTTGACAGTTCGTCTTACACTAGTGTCAAATGAGAATTTTAACTCAGAAAATAGATGCTTCAATTCATGAATTTTGTAAATGACTCATGAGGACAAGAGAGAGAGAATGAAGCTGAATTATAGCACTCTTCCCAACTGGAAGAGTCATCAGTATATAAACTAAGTCCTTCTGATTCCTAATGGGCAGAAATAAAGGGTTAAAATGAAGAGTTATGAGCAATGTAGACACTGTACTTCATCAAAACGGCAGGTTGCATTTTGCCTAGAGAAACTCTCAGGCAGATTTACTCTCAAATGGCAGTTAACACCTCTCTCTGATATGTAGTAGCAAATGGATCAAGCTATGTAGTAGCAAATGGATCAAGCTACTACATATCAGAGAGAGGTGTTAACTGCCATTTATAGCATGTAAAATGTTGATGGAAAGAAAGGAGAAGGAATGAACATTAGATGGGTATTATAGGTAAATAGTTTCATTTAATGTTATGATCACCCTATTTACCACTTACAAGGTACTTTTATCCTTATTTGGTGGATAACAAAGCTGAATCCTAAGGAAGAGAATCAAACTGCCAATAGCATATAGGACAGAGCAGGAATTCAGCTCCAAAACTATCTGGAGTTTTCCCCTATTCTTTCTACAGATCACAATATTCCTTCCTTTTGTGGATGACAATAGCCTTCATTATTCAAGGGAGGCAATATGCTAAACACATTCTTCTAAGGTTTTAAAAGAAGAATTTATAAATAATTTAACTGGAATATACTGATGGGTAGAAGCTAATAAAGTTTTAAGACTTATGATGTGGTTTTTATATCTGAATTATTTAGTGTATGTGTGTGTGTGTATGTGTCTGTTTGAGAATGTATATGTGTGTATGTATAGGGCTGGGAGAATTTAAGTCAGAAAATCACACTGACCTATTAGTCCTGGTATGTCTAAAAGGTAATTAACAACTCCTTACCTTACATTATAGGTAGGGTTGGACCTTTTTTTCTCTATCCATTTGAATAAGCTGAGGTAGTTTGCTATAATTTACCTAATATAGAATATGAGTACATTATAGTATCAATACATAACACACATAAGTTAATACATAATATAATAAATTAACAATAATTTTTACTGATATTAGAGTATGTGTTAATAGCTGTGTTTCAAGAATTATATTAGGGAGTTCCCACCGTGGTGCAGTGGAAACGAATCCAATTAGTATCCATGAGGATGTGGGTTTGATCTCTGGCCTTGCTCAGTGGGTCAGAATCTGGCATTGCTGTGAGCTATGGTGGCCAGGATTCTGTGGTGCTATGGCTGTGGCACTGGCCTGCAGCTGCAGCTTAGATTTGACCCCTAGCCTGGGAACTTCCATATGCCGTAGTTGTGGCCCTAAAAAGCAAGCAAGCAAGCAAAAAAACAAAGAACTAGGTTAGGCTCTTTACACATATAGCATTGTTCCTAACTGTTGTACTACAAGGTAGTCAATATTATTAACCACATTTTAGTGACAAGGGAAAAGAATGGAAAGCAGATGAGCTAGGAAGTGGGGAAGTATGGTTTTAAATCTATGTCTGCTTGCCTTAAAAGCTCACACTCTTTCCACTCTTCAAAATGCTGCTGTATTGGAAGCCATTTACAAGTACAAGATTTTCACACAGTTTGTAGAGTCTAGAGACATAGTGGCAAAATTTCTGAAGACTGAAGAAAAATTGATTCATTTCATAGTGTAGGTGGCTATTTCTGGGTGTAGTCAGTGAATTACAAGTTCCAAAGGAATAGTTTTCAAGTCATCTTTTTCCCTTCTCTTAGTATTAGAGAAAACAGTGGCAGGAGCCCTAACATACAAGTGTTCCTTTGCCAAGGGCCTCAAATGATTGCATTTTCAAAGAGACATTTGCAAGTGGCTGGACAGCACTTGGTGAAGCATTTACTATTCAGCAAATGGATCAAGCTACTACATACCCCTATTATTGTGGCATAGGGCTACAAGTTAATTAAGTGACAAAAGGAGAGAGAGGGAGGCAGAGGGTGTCCTAGCCTCAGCTCTGCAAGGCACAAGTGTGCCCCAAATGACATTAACTAATTGAAGGACAATGGCTTCACTGCATTTCACGTAATGGTCCTATGAGCATTTTGTAGATGACAGGCTGCACTAGTCACCTGATAGTTCTGGGCTGCTACTAGAGAGCTCCATAAATGTTATGCTGATTAAGACGACCCTGAAACAGCAGAGCATTGACTAACACACTAAAGTAAATGACCTAGTCTTCTCCACATCAAATCCTAGGGGTTTCAGCTCAATGAATATTTCTATATGCTTCTTTTATTTCAAAGAACCAACACATTTTGAGTTCCCATGATGGAGCAGCGGAAATGAATCCGACTAGGAACCATGAAGTTGCAAGTTTGATACCTGGCCTCCCTCAGTGGGTTAAGGATCTGGCATTGCCGTGAGCTGTGGTGTAGGTTGCAGATGCGGGTCGGATCTGGCATTGCTGTTGCTGTGGTGTACGCTGGCAGCTGCAACTTGGATTGGACCTCTAGCCTGGGAACCTCCACATGCTGTGGTGCGGTCCTAAAAAGACTAAAAAAAAAAAAAACCCAAAGAACCAACACATTCACATGTATGAAAATTAATACTCACCTACATACTTTATCTTAAAAAAAGCTTATGAAAATAACTTTCAAAAAACTGTCAAGCTGGCAGTGTAACCCAGTTTTGATAAAATAGTCAATAAATTGAAAATTCATTTTGGCTTATTTTCCCCCATCAATCGTAAAATTTTTCATTAGTTTAAACATATTTTCCTGATTCTGGACAACACTGACATTACATTACAAAAAGAGCCTCCCACCAGGCTCTTTTTTAATGAAGACTAAGGGAAAAGTAAAGGGCCCACTAACACTTTTTTTTGCTAAAGGATGAATAAATTCAGAAACAAGTTTCCAACTCAAACCTGCTAAAGTAGAGTGAAGTTATATTTACATTTAGGAAGTTATGATCCTCTCAAAAAGTGACTACGTGATCTTTACTAACAATTTCAACTTTCTAGGAGTCATGCCAGCCTGGCCAGATTTCCCCAGTCTTCCAGAGAAGTTGGAATGACTTGTTATATATCCTGGAACAAGTCTTCTTTGCAAGTCTGAGGGTAAATTCACATTGTGGGCTTCAATTTCTCTATTTACCCACTTATATAGCATCCCTCATCTGTTCAATGCCACCTTCAGAATAAAGGTTCTAAAGATGAAATAGGAGAGTTTTATTTGGTTCCCTTTACATTTGTGGTATTTGAGCAGAAATGTATTTTAAAATGATGAAATCCTGGTTACCTACCAGCCTGAAATGGCATATATCTTCTCATTGTACTTCATAATTAAAGCAGATTTTATTTTTTACACTGAAGTAGGCATTACTTTTCCATTCCATTTTGTTCTGAGGAAATTTAATTAGTTCAGTTTCCATTTCAGAGTCACACTTAAATATCTCATTTTCAGTTAACTTTTTCAAAGCCACAGAATTCAGGAAAGAGGAAATGCCAAACACTTGAAAAAGAAAACCACCTCACTACTCAGATTCAAGACAAAGACCTTAGAAAGGAAAAGCAAGATCTAACCAGGAAGATGTTAAATCAACTTTTTCAAGTGTAACAGCATTTGCAGCTGTCAGGAGGCACTTTTGTTTTTCACAGTAATTGCCATGCATATAAAACCAAGTGAAAGCAAAGACTTTAAGAAACAGCTGTGACAATGAAACCTTATTAAAACAACAGAGCTTTAAAATAATTTGGGTGTGTGCATGTGTGTGCAACCTGCTGGAAAAAGAAGCAGATATATAGAAAGTCACATACACTACTTTTAAAAATTTAACAACTGGAGTTCCTGTCGTGGCACAGTGGAAACAAATCTGACTAGGAATCATGAGGTTGTGGGTTTGATCCCTGGCCTCGCTCAGTGGGTTAAGGATCCAGCGTTGCTGTGAGCTGTGGTGTAGGTCGCAGATGCGGCTCAGATCTGGCATTGCTGTGGTTGTGGTGTGGGCCAGCAGCTGTCGCTCTGATTCGACCCCTAGCCTGGGAACCTCCACATGTTGCATGCAGCCCTAAAAAAAGGCAAAAAAATAAAAATTAAAAATAAAAAATTAACAATATTTCTAAGCTATGTCTTTGAATGTCTGAGTTTCCACTTATTATTGCTAACCTGTTTCCTCTTTAAATATCAAATTAGTCTCCTGGAGTGAATGGTGAGTAAACTAACTGAGGACCAAGTCTTGCCATGACTGCATTTGATTTGGCTCAATGAGCACATTTTTACCTTAACTAAATGATTCACTGAAATATTAAGTTTATAACTTAAAAAGTGAAAAATGCAAGGTTTAAAGTTAAAAATATATATAATCCAGTCTTATAGAGGGTCACAAGAGGGCTGTGCCACTGCATAAGTGGTTTTTCAGACTTTTGCCTCTCCCAAAGTAGGTCCTACCTCCAAAGCAGTTTATATTATTTAGTAATCTTGTCAATATAATGCATATTTTTACTGAATTTTTGTTGCTATTCCAAGAAATTTCTTCATTAAAAGACCAGCTGAGTGCCTAGCCATTAGCCATTATCAATTGACAGTCATGTGAGTGAACCATTGTGGACATCTTGCCCAGGGATGCCCTCAGATGTCTTCAGCCATAGTTGCTGGATGATCAATCACAGTCACATGAGAGACCTCAAGTGAGAACATTCTAGTTGGGACCCTTATAACCACAGACCCCTGAGAAATAATGATAAATTATTGTTTTAAGACACTGAAGTTTGGAGGAGTATGTTTTGGAGCAACAGATAACTGGAACATGGCAGCAGGAGTGGAATCTGAGCTCAGGACATTGATGGACCTGCCAAATTTAAGGGGCAAAAAAAGATGGAGAGGTAAAACAGATAATTTCTTCAGTCATCATGTGAGACACAGTTGGACAAAGCAGAACAAAGGGATCTTATGTGTAATAAACAATGCATTGTGGTTTCTTGGGGGAAAATGTATGCAATATACTTCTATATATAATAAACTTGGAGGATCATGAACCTGTTGTAAGTTTTCAAGATCTTCAGGACTGTGGCCATAAAGGCTTTGCATAGGACCAGGTAAGGAGTTTCTGGTGCAGAATAATGAGATATGAAAGAATACTAGTTATGTAGATCTGAATACCAATGACCCTTACCAACAGAAAGGGTGTGGCTTCTGAAACGTAAATAAGTAGGCAATGTATATTATGGGGTTGTTGGAACATCCTCTTTACATGCATTGTACGGTATTGCTTCAGCCTAGGTCAACACATGAAGAATCAAGAATGTACTCAGATTTGGGGATCTCACATGGCTCATACCCTTTTGAACCCATTGCAGTGTGGAACCTTCAGAAGGAAGGACTACTCCTCCCTTTTTACCTCTTGGGAGTCATCCTATACTCCGAGACATTACAGAAATTCCGGGCGGTCTCAGAGTTCCCAGCATCTACTCATTATTGTTCCAGGATTTGCACTGATGAATCATTTATTCACTCATCAACTGATCATTCAGATGCAAAGAAGAATTTTTAAAAATTTACATGAATGATTTCCAGAAATCCCTACTAGGATTTGATTTTAATAAAAGATGCAAGTCTGTAGAAGATAAGAAGTAACTAAGGTCATTCTGGGTGATGAATTGAGAGAAGAGCACTTCAACTAACTTTTATTCCAAACATTTTTTTCTAGGTCATTTTTTGGGGGGTTGATGGCTATGGGGGAAATAAGTTTACATACAAAAATGCTATATAGTCCAAATTTTGAAAAATTGACAGTATAATTATAATTTGCCTCTGGAGATCTTTTTTCAGAGTCAAATTTTTTCGAAAGATGTATATTATAAATAACTCATTAACCCCCCCCCAAATCCAAAAGATTATTACTTATAATACTTTTAGGGGTATTAAAGAGACAATGGGAAGGACATGGAATTTGATGTTCCAAACTAACAAACTTCAGGTACAAAGATTGTCTTACCATGATACCTGTATGAAGCATTATGTAATGCACAGTTTGAGTAACATCTGCTGCATGGATCAAATTGTGATATGGATTTTTGTACTTGCTGTAACCAACTTCTAAAGCTTCTGCAAAGGCAATTAAGCAAGAAACAGGAATCTGCAGAAAGTAATAATTATGATTATGTTTTGACCAAAAGAATGGCACTAAATCAACATGAGCACAAAAATGTTTGAGATGGGACACATTAGTGAGTCAGATGTGGGCAGTAGTTTCTTGAAATTAAATGTGGATTGTTATGAAAAAACACTTAATTAACCTGTCAGCTTTCAATGCTGGGAAGGACTGTAACCCCTCAGTGTTTAATTAAGATAGATGAAATAGCAGTCTTACCCATACAGCAGCCTTTAAATTTTTATACCTTCCAGAGTTAAGTAAGAAGGCTAGTTTTAAAGGGGTAAACTTTTCCATTTACTGGGGAAGCCTAGTTTTTCTATCAGTCATTGGTTAAAATAAATGACCTCCCAGTAACTTCTAATTCTAAAAATACCATGATTGCACAGATAAAGGCTGCTGGGATAGAGGTTCAAAAATCTGAATCAAATCTGTAACTGAGATATCTATGAGTGAATTTAATTAGAAGCCCTTTCATTTTAATTTAAGAGAAGCTGCCAATAATGGTTCATTCTGCATTATAGGAAAATCACATTTCTCTAAGACATAGCTTCCAATCTTTACATGAGTGTTTTGTGAATAATTCAGGTGGATGTCTGTATTTTGTTTGTATCTTATGGCTCTATGCTACCCCAGTGGATATGTAGAAATATCAGTGTTTTGTGAAGAATGGTTATACCATATCATGAACTGGTACCCTTTGTTCTTCTGTGATCTACCAAACAGAAACATTTTAAAATGAATTGATTAATGACCCGATGTTCTGCATTTTCATTCTTATTCAGATATCTAGTTTTAAGAGCATTTTATGGAGTTCCCATCATGGCTTAGTTGTTAACAAATCCGATGAGGAACCATGAGGTTGCGGGTTTGATCCCTAGCCTCGCTCAGTGGGTTAAGGATCCAGCGTTGCTGTTAGCTGTGGTGTAGGTTGCAGACGTGGCTCGGAACCTGTGTTGCTGTGGCTCTGGTGTAGGCTGGTGGCTACAGCTCCGATTAGACCCCCTAGCCTGGGAACTCCCATATGTCGTGGGTGCGGCCCTAGAAAAGACAAAATAAATAAATAAATAAATAAAAACGAGCATTTTACTTTTGTTACATGTTTCTGACCTTGAAACGGTTGATAAGATCATATCTGGTAAATAGTTCATAAATCATAAACTTTAGACTGTGTTCTCCACTTGCTTCATTCAAGGCAAATACATCAAAAGACCATTTATCAACATCCTGCAGGAAAAAAAAAAGTAAATATTTAGATGGCAATATATCGTTCTGTTTCTTTGTATGAAAAATTCTTAGATCAGGTATTGTACATCCAACAGGTTAGATCTCAATTCAGTACATCAAACTATATTTTTACCAGTGTCTGATATGACAGGGAAACTTAGTATCTATGGACTGACAAAAGTGAGATCAATAATGTTTGAGATCTTCTCCTTAATCCCAAGGTATTCCAAGTTGACGTAATAAGCATGCTAACACTATAATAACTGCTCTTACCCTTATTCTCTCTCCAAATGCATGTCATAAATCATTTTTCTAGACTGGGATTCATTTTAAAGTAGAATTTTAGATTATGAGGCTGATGTAATTGAGGGATAAGGGAAGGTACCCCCAATTTATCTTTCCTATCTACCCACCTTGCTTGAAATTCCACTGTGTAAGAGTTACTAATTTGATTTAAAGCTTTGATATTTTATGTCTTTTTTTTTTTTTTTTTTCTTATGATGCAGATGCCTAGAGAGATAGAGTGCTCTCTCTAGGTACAGTAATACTACCTTATTAGTCACTCTAACCTTGGCTGATTCATTTATACTTTCTATGGGGACAGACAGTAAGATAAAGGAAGTGGGTCTCTTGGATGATAGTAATGTTGGCATTTCAGGCAATTTCCCCAGGAAGTTGTCAGGCTTGCAGAGAAACAAATACCCTAAGAAAGTACCACCTAAATGTGGGAAAGAGGGCAATGAGCAGGTGTATCAAACAGTTCCAGCCACCTCAGGATTTTGCTTCAGGTCATTCGAGGACAAAAACTTTCAGAGGAGCCCACAAAATGGACTTGTGCCAAATGATATCAGCATATTAGGGAGGTATTAAGGTGACTTTTGAGTTGCAACCCTAAATAAATCCCTGAAATGAAAAAATCTAAAGAAACACAATAGAGTCAGTTCCAATGATTATCAGAAACTACCAGCAAAGAAGGTCTAGTGTTTGCACACACAGAGCAGTTTGTATTGAACCAGTAAGTGGACAACCTTAACGCTATACATTCATTTTGAATTTGAGCAGGCCCTGTTCAGAACTTTATTCGTTTAAGACATTTTACAGAGAGCAACCACACATGCTGTAACATGCTTAATCTAAACTGAAAATCTGATAAAAAGTATTCAAACCATCTCTTAAAAATATTCTTTTGACTCATAGTAACAATAACATCAAAAGGTAATGCAAATGCAAAAGTACACAAGCAAACCAACAGATATCATTGGCGTTTTCAAGTGATTAAAATGCCAATGATATTTGTTGGTTTGCTTGTGCACCTTTGCATTTGGCCCCAATTTGATCCTGAAACACTTGCTTGATCTGTTTGTAAATTTAAAATCTCTCAAAGTTCTGTTAGAATGCGTTTTACCATCAGTAAAGCTCAAAGGAGTCCAACAAATCTCTTATCAAATTCCAAAGCTAACACAGAATTAGTTCAGATTGTTAAAAGGCTGCTATTTACAGCTCTCTCTAGGGGCTTCCCACTGAGTAAAAGGTTAGCTCTCCATTGTGGGGTGAATTTTTATCAACAATGATGATTTACATCTGTAAACTACTGCAGATGCTTGGCTCTTAAGAAGATAGAGAGCAAACAAGAAAGTATCTTAGGAAATCAGAATTATCAAAACATTCTCAATTTAGTGATAGTTGTCCTCAACCAGTTAGTTCATGTTTTCTCTACACTACGTTTCAGAAAAATGTTTATATTCTGTCATAACAAAATACTCGGTTGGTTTCTAAGCAAAATAGGTAAATAAAAATAAATAAACTTCTTGCGTACAGCCGAGGAAATAATGAGAGAATTAAAATCTCTCAAGAGACAAGGAGTAATTAATGTCTGATAATGTGACATTTCGGTTATATACTTGCCTCTATTATAGCTTTAGAAACATGACTATAAAAAAAGCTTCCAAGAAAAACAAACTACCTTTTATAAAGAATAAAATTAAAATCTAATATGCAGCAGAGGAAAAACAAATGCAAAGAGGATGCTTAAAAGGAAACTGAAAAACAACAAAAAAGTAATATAAATTTAAATTAGGAAAAGAGTTTAATAAATCAGAAGTAAAGCAACCCAGTATAGTCTATTGCCATTATTGTTTAATTTCTTGGTTAATATAGGACAACCACTCTAAAACTGTTAGAGGAGAAAAGGTGAATTTCCTACCCAAATTAAGTGAGAATGAAATAAGGGATGTAGAGTGATGAGCCTGCAAAAACCCGCCTCTGTAGAAACAATGCGTATGTGCATACACACACACACACACAACACACACAAAATGGGAACAAGTAAGTGAGTTAAAAACTTTCATCACTCCTGATTTCCAACTCTAGGTATTTCTAACACAAATAATGTTCCAATTGGGCCTCAGACTAGGGTAGCCACAGGAAAGCCAGAGAGAAAATAACTTTTTTGTTTTCTTTCTTAATTTTACCCTACTTTTTATATTTTCTCAGACCCAAAATTCTAAACCATTTTCATCCATATAAATTCTGTCCTTTAACCACATTTGACTAAAACATCTTTTTATAATGTATTCAACTTGTTCATAACATATGGTAACAAAATACGTGTGTTCTGAGGGTGCTGGGGCCATCTCAAAACTGGCTTCAAGGCCCACTTAAATAAAGCCTGAAGAAGAAAACATCACACACAAGTGTTTATGTGTGTGTGTGTAGATATAGACATAAATGTAGTTTATTAGTGTAAATCAATTCTCATTTAAATTTATAGTGAGTCATGATTTGAAACACATGATATTTTTGCAAAGGGTTGAAACATCTTTTACACTGCAATACATAAGCTGCAGCAAAGACCTACTCTCATTTTCTCCCAGCTATTTTAAGGAGATTTTTTAAAATGACTATTTAAAAAGAACTAAAAAGAACTAAATTTTTTTTCACCTTTAATGTAACTATGACAGCTTCTGGATATGCCAAGCCAACCATGTGATAGGACTTTCTGTACATTCTGAAAAAGAAAAATAAGTGTATATATAAAATTATTTATCCGAAGTTCTCAACTATCTTTTAAAAACAAAGGAAAAAAATCAATCACCTTTAACTCTTTCACCTTATATCATTAATTACAGTCTCCCTTTGTGACAACAATGATAACTACTGTCACCATTTATGAAGCATCTATCTACGACAGATATAAATAGTATTTTGTTTACTCGCAACCACCATATAAAGTCAATGTGATTTTAGTTTCCATGTAAAGAGATCTTTCCCTAAACTTCATTTTATTAAAAAAACACTCAGTCCTTTGCTGTGCAGCAACAATGCTTTTTAGCATGCCACCATATCTACGATAGGAAAGAAATCTTGTTTTGTGTCCATTTGTGCTACAAAGATTTTAGTCTGGAAGCTATATGTCATTAAAATATTTCCTTTATAGACTTTTTTATAAAATGAAAATTATAGGATGGAATATGTAGTATCATTAAAATTTAAATAGCTTTTTTTTTTTTTTTAGAATACTGGGGGAGACCAAATTGACAAAATTGCTTAAATTTGTCCAAATTGTCACTTAATATTATTTAATAAAGATTATCCAGAAAGAATGAGTGTTTCTATTTTTATACTTGTATCAATAATAGAAATATTTTTATTAATCAGTAATTTGTTGGAGTTTTCTATCTTCCAATGGGCAACCAAGATGACTTAAACCAAAAATAAGAAAGTCCTCTATTGCTTCATGCAAAATTAGAATCAACATGATACCCTAATGTGTAGAAATAGCAACAGGCTTCTAATCAACACTGAAAGAAACATGGTTCTTTCACACAGTCCTGAGAAGAAAGAATTTAACTGATTATTAATCATATCCCTTAATTTTCACATTGTTAGTCCACAAGCAAGCTGCATTCCCAGACTATATTGCAGTAACTTCTCCCCTCAAGATGCCTGGACAAAACCAAAATTTAATGATTATATCATTAATTTATAATGGGGGTCAATATAAGAAATACAAGAATATTAAGAAAATATTCTGCATTTTTATAAAACTGCTGTGGGAGATAAAGAATCTTTTTGATTCAATAAACTTTATATTAAAAATCCACAGGACATATTATTCAGTTTCCATGTAAAAGGTATCTTTTTTTTTTTTTTTTTTTTTTGTCTTTTGTCTTTTTTTGTCTTTTGTTGTTGTTGTTGTTGCTATTTCTTGGGCCGCTCCCGCGGCATATGGAGGTTCCCAGGCTAGGGGTTGAATCGGAGCTGTAGCCACCGGCCTACACCAGAGCCACAGCAACGCAGGATCCGAGCCGCGTCTGCAACCTACACCACAGCTCACGGCAACGCCGGATCGTTAACCCACTGAGCAAGGGCAGGGATCGAACCCGCGACCTCATGGTTCCTAGTCGGATTCGTTAACCACTGCGCCACGACGGGAACTCCCCAAAGGTATCTTTTTTTAAGATGATAAAAACCAAGTAACTCATTATGTTTTCCTTTTTAATATTCACTTCTTGGAAGCTAAGAATTAAAATACTGTATTTACTTACACTGAGACTAGAATTTCTTGATAAAATATATTCCCATTTTATTACAGAGGCCGTGTTACTTTATTTCCATGTTCCCATTTTATGTTTATTTTAAATGACCTTAAATAATTTTTAGGTGTGGGCAATCAGTTATAATAAAAAATTACCCTTACCCTCTATCTCAACTGGAAGATTTCAGAGCAGCTTATAAGAAAAATGCCTATATTAATTACTCCATTGAAATAGGTATGATTATTCTAATCTTTCAGGGCAAGGAAATTAATCATACAATAAAAGACCCAGAAAATAATTACTGTCAGAAACGATATTTAGTTCTTTTTTTTTGAGTAAAGTCTTTCCTATCTATTTTCAGAATCACTGTTAAAAAATAGAGGTTACAAGGGAAATGGAAGGGTGGTGGACAACAGAAAAAAGGTCAAGAATAAGGAACTTTAGAAATTAAGTAACTTTAAATTAGTATAACTTCATGGTGCACAAGGCAGTCTGATATAGCAAAGGGAACACAGCCTTTGAATCACAGGTTAGCCATTCACTAGCTATGTGACCTCTGGAAGCCATTTAATGTCACTCACCTGCTTTTTTGTGAGGAGCAAATGATATAAATGCCTTGCATAATATTATAGACACTCAATATAAGAAAGCCATTATTATTATTAATGTTACTGTTCTTATTACTCTGTAGCCAATACCACTGGCTCCAATTCTTAGGTTCTTCAGTACTCTCCTGGCTCAGTGAGAACTCTGATGTTTCTCAGACTCAGTGGAGATTGAGAAATGAATATCACTGTATATTCTCAAGATACAGAATGTAAAGAAAGACAAGGAAAAAGTTATTCTTCCAAGGAGAAGGAGAAACCTTCCAATCTTCATTTTCTAACCCTAGAAAACGGGAATAGAACGTTAGGATGCAAACCAAGAAATAGAAAATTAGGATGGAAAATTGGGATGACTCATTCTGGAATTAGAATGAATGTGGGAGGAATGTTAGTACAGTGGCCTCATACTTGTGTAAATAGTCAATATATTACAAGTTGCTAAAAAAAGAATAAGGAAATTCCTGCTCCTACAGATGGTAAAAATTCAACCAGAAATATGGTAGGCTATTTTTGAAAGGGTTGTACTAAAGCTATAAAATATAATTCAAAGACTTAAAGAAAAAAAATATCTTATGCAGTTCCTTGTTGGCCTACCAGTTGATTTGTTGTCGTCACTGCTGTGGCATAGGTTTGATCCCTGGCCTGGGAATTTTTGCTTGCTGCAGGAGTAGCCAAAACACAAAAAACCAAAAAACCATCTTATACCAGACACTGTGCTAGGCAAGTGACTATTCAGTAGAGAACAAGAAAAATATAAATGCTGCTTTCATGGGGTTTATTCAGTGGTGAAGAGGGACAATAATAAGAAATAATATATGATTACAAAGAGCACTAAGTGCCTTGAGGTAAACCACTGGTTGGGGTAGAGAAAGTGATAAACTGTACACAAAGTGATCAGGAAAAACCTCTGGAAAGGTAGAAACGGCCAGTCAGAATGAAGGGTGGGGAAAATCATTTCTGATAGAGGGAACAGCTGGATTACTGGCCCCAAGGAAGAAAGGGTTTAAGATGTTCATAGAGTTGAAATCACGGTTAAGGATGAAGGTTGCATTAGATGAGTCTATAAGGTAAAGGGGACCTAATTATGTAAAGACATGATAAATAAAATGCCTTTAATATCAAGTGAAATGGTAAAAATCATCAAGTGATTTTAATCTTAAGAATGACAGGACATAATTTATATTTTAAAAGTCACTGTAGAATGACTCGTTTGGAGAAGGCAAGTGAGGGCAAGGGGAGCCTACTGGGAAGCTATTGTCCTATTTTTGATTGCAGGTGACAATTGGGGTTGCAGGAGTGGAAATGAGAAAGTGAGCAGTGTCAGGATACATTGGGGTAAGCAAATTCTCTGGATTTGCTGAGGTATTGATTCTTGGGAGGAGAAACTTGAAAGAAGACTCAAGAAGGCTTTCTAACTTTCAAGATTGAAGATGATTATTTTTGAAATTCAGTATTCATATGTCCTACTCTGTTTATGCATTTACTAATGGGGATTCAAAAGCAATTAAAAAATTTTTCATTTCCTTACGTTTTTCTTTTTTCCTTTTTTTTTTTTTTTTTTTTTTTTTTTTTGTCTTTTTAGGGCCGCATCTGCAGCTTATGGAAGTTCCCAGGCTAGGGGTCAAATCAGAGCTATAGCTATCCTACACCACAGCTGCAGCAACATGGGATCCAAACTGTGTCTGTGACCTACACCTCAGCTCAGGGCAATGCCGGATCCTTAACCCACTGAGTGAGGCCAGGGATTGAACCCTCATCCTCATGGTTACTAGTCAGATTTGTTTCGGCTATACCACAATGGGAACTGTGTCCATATGTTTTTAGCAGATTGCTTTCTTCAAGACTGCTTACTAATTTAGTTACTTTAAGTATATTTTGATATTTCTACAGGCTGTTATATAAGGTGTTTTATGTGGCATGTGAAAAAAAATCAAAAGTTTAATATAGCAATATATTTCACAGAATTCTGCTTGATTATTTATTTATTTATTACTGTGCCCAAAACATGTAGAAGTTCCCAGGCCAGGAATCAAACTCTTGCCATAGCAGTAATCCAAGCCATTGCAGTGACACCACCAGATCTGTAACCCACTAGGCTACTAGGGAACTCCTTGATTTTCTATTTAATGGGAATGGAAATTTAGTTGACTTACTTCTATAATTTGCATTTTAGTTTGCCAAGTTCTTCAACATTTTCCTAAACAACAAAGACAGAATATACATTCCTTCAGTAAAGCAAACATACTTCTCTTTTATCTCTGATTCTTTCACAACTTTCTGAACTACTATTTAGATGTTTTCAAATTGATATCAATATTGAAAATCAACAACTGTCGTAACACTTGCCTAAGTTGTTTTAAAAAAAAATATGATTATAAAATTCTTTCTTTCTACATTTATCAGATTTTTTTTTTTTTTTCCTGTTCCCACATGTGGAAATTTCAAACCAGGGATCAAAACTGCACCATAGCAGCAGCTCTAGCAACTGCACTGACTATATTGAATACTTAACCTGCTGTGCCACAAGGGAAATCTTGCTTCCGATTTCTGGTCCCAACTGGTAGAGTTGGGAGCAGTTTATGCTCGAGGGGTGGAGGTGTAACCTCACCTAACTACTCATGCTTACTCTGCTCATAATGCTTATTACAAGGATTCTTTTATCCTTTTATCAAAGCCAATTAGATATGGTTAAGAAATACTCAAAAATAGGAGTTCCCCTCATGGCGCAGTGGTTAACGAATCTGACTAGAAACCATGAGGTTGCAGGTTTGATCCCTGGCCTTGCTCAGTGGGTTAAGGATCTGGCATTGTCGTGAGCTGTGGTATAGGTTGCAGACATGGCTTGGATCCCACGTTGCTGTGGCTCTAGTGTAGGCCAGTGGCTACAGCTCCAATTAGACTAGACCCCTAGCCTGGGAACCTCCGCATGCTGCAGGAGCGGCCCTAGAAAAGACAAAAAAAAAAAAAAAAAAAAAGAGAGAGAAAAAAAAATACTCAAAAATAATTGAATAATCACTCAGTGGTTGTTGTTTTGAGTAATACAAGCATAAACCAAGATCCTAGATGCTTTATGCATCTTTAATATATCTTTAAATTACATTGACTACTTCTTGCAATGCATAGTCGTTTACATCTTTAGAAACCCAACAGTGCTTCTCATTGTTCCTTCAGCAGAGGAAGATGAGCATTTATAAAGTTTATTAGAGGTAATGACTAGCGATGTCAGAAGATAAAAAATGGTATGGTCTTTCATTAATTTTAAATACACTGACAAAAATTTCTCTGTTCCTCAATTTTATTATTTTCAAAAGTGCTAAAATAATCTTTTTATATATAATTTAATATTGTGTTTTTTTAATCTAAAGGATTTCTAAGAACTAGTTTTCAACATTATCAGATATAAGATGTTTATTTCAAGTCTTTTTGTAGTTTTAGTTCTGAAATATCTTGTTGCCAGACAGAAAGATAAGCTGTGCTCTCCAGGGCTAAAGAACATAAAATTGGGTCATATTAACATGTATTTCACATTAGAAACTCTGGTTATTTGGAGTCCCATCATGGCTCAGTGGTTAACGAATCTGACCAGGAACCACGAGGTTTCGAGTTTGATCCCTGGCCTCGCCCAGTGGGTTAAGGATCCGGCGTTGAGGTGCGCTGTGGCGTAGGCCAGCAGCTACAGCTCCCATTGGACCCCTAGCCTGGGAACCTCCACATGGCCGAGTGCGGCCCTAGAAAGACAAAAAAAAAAAAAAAAAAGAAACTCTGGTTATTTGACTTGGCGCTTCTAGGGTCCATCAAGTGACAGAAACGCTTCAGTGACAGAAATGTTAAAAAGCATTTCAAGGAAAACGGACATGAGAGTTTTCCTCCCTGATGGTAAGAGAATGGTCTTTTCTCTTCAATGCAGAGAAAAGGCCTGCTTGATTTGGGTAGGTAGTATAGAATTTATTTTATCAGGTGTTACATTTTATTTGAGTATAATTAGCTGTGTAGTATATAAATGTATTATAATAATTATTATTATTTTTTTGTCTTTTTAGGGCTGCACCCACGGCATATGGAGGTTCTCAGGCTAGGGATCCAATTGGAGTTATAGCTGCCGGCCTACACCATAGCTGCAGCAATGCAGGATCTGAGCCATGTCTGTGACCTACATCACAGCTCATGGCAATGGTGGATCCTTAACCCCACTGAGTGAGACCAGGGATTGAACCTGCATCCTCATGGATGCTATTTGGGTTTGTTAACTGCTGAGCCACAACGAGAACTCTGTATTATAATTATTTTTAAACAGTTATTCACTAAGGTTCATTTGAGGAGAACGGTCATTCAAAAGTCTTTGCTTTTAGTCTTTATGTCAATTTAAAAAATAGAAATAATAAATATAGGAAAAGGCATTTTTGTTATAGGTAAATTCATCATAAGGTACACTTATGATGGCATTCCTCAATAAGTAAAATACAGGACTCCCATAACTTTGACATAGTAAGTATATTTTCTGCCTTCTGACTTTTGTCTTGAGATACCAACACTTTCACTTACCTTTCCACAAAAATTCCAGCTTGAACAGCATGAACAATACTCCGAAATCTTGGTTTTTCCTCAGATTTCTTTTTCATCATCCCCATTTTTCGCGTAAAGGTAGAAGCCAACCAGTCCCGGACTTCCAAGGGGACGGAATCTGACTGAATGTCACTGAGCTCATCATCGGGATCCAGCAATCTTCTACAAAAATTTATGGTGATTAAACTTTAGGGAAAGTGAAGAAAAACTAATAACCACAAAACAAGCATTGCAAAAGGATTTAAAATATAGCAAGTCACTATCTGATCATCTTTTAATATGAATAATCTAAAAATGATTGGGTTAATATTTGGAAAGCTCTGAATTTCTCAAATTGTTCATCTTCTGAAGGCAAAGCCTAACAGGCTTGAACATTTGAAGGTTCCCAAACATTTAAAATAGTGATACCAGTCTGGAGATATCAATTGTTAATATCATTAATGAATTATTCTACTAATTAATAAAACTAAGATAAGATAGGGAAGAGAATTTGCAAACAGATGTCTATTAAAGGAAGTAATCAGAAAGAAAAAAGGGAGGTTGAAGCTATAAAACTTATATTTAATAAGCTTTTATATATAGTGTATAGAAAGTACATGCTATTTGAACAAGGCCTTAGATTTTACAAAAGTCATTCACATGTGTTATTTGATGGGTGTCTCTAAATGTTAGGGCAAAAAAAAACTTAATCTAAAAGATTTTCATTCTGATATCAATATCATAGATAAAAAAGTAGAAAAAAAGAAAGATGAAAACAAATGGATTATTTTGAAAGCTGATTTTGTGACTTAGCCAGAGTTTAGTGGAAAATGCTGTCTTAAGGATGGAGATCTTATGGGTTTAGACCTGCTAGCTGAGAAAATCAGCTGTGTGAGGAGGAAGTGACCAGGAGCTGAAAGTACTGCCCTGCCACTGTCCAGGATAAGCTCCAGATAGATTATGCTGATGGGACTGAGCTGCCTTAAGGCTGGGCGGCTCCAGTGATCCAGAGCTTCCTAAAGGTCTGAAATGACAAGAGAGTATGAAAAGCTCTCCACAAAACACAAAAAGAACTTTACAGAGCAACTGAACTTTGCCTCCAGGAAGAACACAGTCCAGCTCTTCCTGTCGCTTGACTAGGTTATTTTCTTTTCAGTGCACCAGTTTAATAACTCAGAGCTATTCTTGGCACACTTCAGCTTTGACCTTTGGGTTCCATTCGTTTTGGTAAATTTTGTGCACAGAGTGAGGCCTGAGGATTATGAGCTGATGGAAGGAAGTAGCCGGTGACAGCATGTGCTAAAGCCTCCAGAACAAGTCACATCCCATCTCCAGAGAAAGCAAGGATCAAGGAAAGGGCAAAACACCAAAAACAGCCAGAAAGAGACTCAAAGGTAATATGATTTCCTCTAGGTACTACTGTTTTCTACGAACATTCAGAAGACAGTCATTTGCTCATATTTATTTTTCATAACATTAAATGTATGAATGCATTTATGAAATACCTTATGAAAAAATATACACAAGTGCTGGAGTTATAAAACTACATGAATACATATGAAGATAAAAAAAGATATAGTTGGAAGTTAACATTGATTAATACTTACCCTAAATCATATTTAAGTCTCATTTGGGTCTTATGTTTGGATGATTTTAATTTACACTTAACACACAGACATTGTAAGTCAAAGCAAAATAGTTTTTTTCTCCTTTTGTCCATTTAAAATTAGATTCCTTAGTCAATTGCAGCAAGATAGTACACTACATGGTTTTAAAATTTCAGGCCTTATGCCATTATATTATTATTTATTATGCCATTTCTATTATTTAGTGATCAAATAAACCCCAGAGCAGATCCTGTGGAATAAGAATCATTGTGCTGTAATCCTGTGATGTCACCGTGCTCCAAGAATTCTAATATTGCTTTGTTTTATCAGCTACTCCAAGTAGAATGACAGACACATAGTAATGGTTGCCAATTGCTCCTTTGCAAATTTGATATGGATTACTTTAGGGCTATATGTCCTAAAATCATAAATTATCCATGACAGATCATCAACCATGACAAAATAGCATATGGAAATGAGAGTTCATTTAGAAATGTGGTACCCAGGAATCTGGAAATCCTTTATTATGATGCATGATATCATTTATAAAGAAGGAAAGAACATAATGATCTCAGGCAAAAAAGAGTGATATAGATTAATTAGTGAATATAGAAATAAAGGAAGGGAATACCTAAAGAGAAAAGCATGACATATTCTATTGTAAAACTGAAAAGGCAAATATTGAAAAGCAGCAAATACCTCTGTAATGGTTAATTTTATGGTCACATGACTAGGTTATGATGCTCAGTTGTTTGCTTAAAACACCAGTCTAGATGTTGCTGTGAAGGTATATTTTAGATGTGATTAATATTTAAATCAGTAAACTTTGAAAAAAGCAGACTACACTCCATAATATGAGTGGGCCTGATCCAATCAATTAAAAGCCTTAAGAGATAATATGGAGAGCTCCCTAAAGAAGAAGGAATCATGCTTCCAGACAACCTTCAGACTCAAGATCACAACATTTACTCCTGCCAGAATTTCCAGCCAGTATAAATCAGACATTGTCAATTCCTAATTCATACAGCCCTTTGTGATTTATCACAAGTTATGTCTCTACCTTCACCTCTTAATTTCCATCTTATTTGTTTGCTCTGGCAATACTGGCCTCCTTGCTGCACTCAAATCTGCCAAGCTTACTTCTGCTTCAGGGTCCTTGCACTTGCTGTTCCCTTTGCTTAGAATCTCTTTCTCAAGATATTTGTGTGGATCATTTCCTCACTGCATCCAGGTAGAAAGGGATTCCCTGACCCCCTTATTCAAATAGTAAACACTTTTATTCTCTGAATCTTGTTATAGACTTCTTCTTAGCACTTACCACTACTTGATGTCATGCCATATGTTTATTGGTTTGTTTATTCATTTTGTTTTATCCTCTAGAATGTAAACATCTTGAGACCAGAGGGTTGTTCTGTTTTTGTGCACTGCTGAATCACCAGCATCTACAACAGTGCATGGCACAGACGGGGGGTCACCAACTAGAAATATTTACACTAAACTATTACAAGTTTGGGGAGTGGAGTAAGGGTGGAGATGGTATAAGAAATTTCAGTCTTTTATTTTTTTATTTTTTATTTTTATTTTTATTTGTTTTTTAGGGCTGTACTAGTGGCATATGGAGATTCCCAGACTAGGGGTCAAATTGGAGCTACAATTGCTGGCCACAGACACAGCCATGGCAACATGGGATCTGAGCTGCATCTGCGACCTACACTACAGCTCACACAGCAACACCAGATATCCAACACACTGAGCGAGGCCAGGGATCGAACCCACATTCTCATGTATACTAGTCAGATTCATTTCTGCTGCACCATGATGGGAGCTCCACGTTTTAGTCTTTTAGAGTCTGTATTATTTGACCGATAAGAGCAGCAGCATCCTGGGAGTAGTTCACTATTGCCAACTCTCTCTAATTTGCCTTCACATTAATTTACCCTTGAGCAATCCCTTTATAATTTTTTTTTTTTGTGTGTCTTTTTTGCTATTTCTTGGGCCGCTCCCGCGGCATATGGAGGTTCCCAGGCTAGGGGTCGAATTGGAGCTGTAGCCACCGGCCTGTGCCAGAGCCTCAGCAACGCGGGATCCGAGCCGTGTCTGCAACCTACACCACAGCTCAGGGCAACGCCGGATCGTTAACCCACTGAGCAAGGGCAGGGATCAAACCTGAAACCTCATGGTTCCTAGTCGGATTCGTTAACCACTGCGCCATGACAGGAACTCCCCTTTATAATTTTTGAAGCAAACTATGAGGAAATGCATATTTGACATGGAAAATATATTAAACATTTTATTTTTTAAATTTTTTTCTTCTTTTTCTTTCTTCTTTTTTTTTTTTTTCTTTTTTCCCCCCCTGTACAGCATGGGGATCAAGTTATTCTTACATGTACACATTTTTTCCCCCCACCCTTTGTTCTGTTGCAATATGAGTATCTAGACATAGTTCTCAAGGCTACTCAGCAGGATCTCCTTGTAAATATCTGATAACCCCAAGCTCCCAATCTCTCCCACTCCCTCCCCCTCCCATCAGGCAGCCACAAGTCTATTCTCCAAGTCCATGATTTTCTTTTCTGAGGAGATGTTCATTTGTGCTGGATATTAGATTCCAGTTAGAAGTGATATCATATGGTATTTGTCTTTGTCTTTCTGGCTCATTTCTCTCAGTATGAGATTCTCTGGTTCCATCTATGTTGCTGCAAATGGCATCATGTCATTCTTTTTTATGGCTGAGTAGTATTCCATTGTGTATATATACCACCTTTTCCGAATCCAATCATCTGTCGATGGACATTTGGGTTGTTTCCATGTCCTGGCTATTATGAATAGTGCCGCAATGAACATGCGGGTGCATGTGTCTCTTTTAAGTAGAGTTTTGTCCAGATAGATGCCCAAGAGTGGGATTGCAGGGTCATATGGAAGTTCTATGTATAGATTTCTAAGGTATCTCCAAACTGTTCTCCATAGTGGCTGTACCAGTTTACATTCCCACCAGCAGTGCAGGAGGGTTCCCTTTTCTCCACAGCCCCTCCCGCACTTGTTATTTGTGGATTTATTAATGATGGCCATTCTGACTGGTGTGAGGTGGTATCTCATGGTAGTTTTGATTTGCATTTCTCTTATAATCAGCGATGCTGGGCAATAGACTGTTCTCCAAGGAAGATATACAGATGGCCAGCAAACATTTTAAATAACATTTTTGAATTAATGGTACACAAAATAAACGTTTAAAAATTTTTATGTACTATTTATAATAGTTTAGCCAAGGACCATAGTATTTCTGTTAAACACTAACTCTTTTATTCACATCTATCAAGTAGAGTGTGGTAAAAAAAATTCTAATGAAGACATTGATAAGTTGTAGTAGACCATTTAAGGTAATTATTCCAGTTTGGATCAAAGAAAGCTGAAAGACAAAGGGATAAAACTTAAATTTAAACAATTAAAAAATATAGACTGATACACCTAATGGCACATATTTCTCCTCTCTCCTCCCTTATTTATGTTCCCCTTCCCTGGCACCTGTCCTGAACATTGTGTCTTTCTTCTGACCATCTATAAGGAGCTCTTCAGATTTCATTTGACCATGCTAGATAGAGCAGGAATAAGGAAACTATAGTATAACATGGAATAGTAATCCTGAAATTCTGTTAGAGAATTATCAGAAATAATTTTTCTACACATTTATCTAAGATGTGAAGTTATCTAAATACTTATATAAGATTATGTAACTTGTAAAACATATAAGACTATGCTCTGCCTTCATTTCATTTTTGACATAAATTTGTACAAGCAGCTTGATAAAATGGGATATCAAATACTACAATGAATCTTGCTTCCAAAACATCCAATAGCTCCATTGCTCTTCATCCTAGGGTTAGATGACAGAGTAAGCATAGTTGTTTACTCCATGAGCACTCTTAAAAAAGGAATACTTTGTGTTTAAGAAACTTACAACATGAAAAAAATGGTGCATTTCCCTTAGGAATTCTTAAACTACACTATACAGAAAAGAATGATAAGAAGAATGTGTAAAGTGTTATCACTGTTGACCTCTGAAAAATGCTTCCGCTGGTGTTTGATTCAACTTTTTAAAATTTTTTTAGTCCTGATGGAGTCAGCAAAGCAGAAATGAGGGGTCCTAAAAAAAACATGAGCTGTGTGTTGATGGCGGGCTGGCAAGCTGTGAAAACTGACCTCGTGTCGAATCAGTGCTCTACTGATCCTTGGGAGCTATTTATACTCCAGATTTTCTCTTGAAATCAGATGACACATCTCCCAAAGGGCTTATATTTTGAACTAGAAAGTTTGTAGGAAAAGGGAATAAAGAAGGATGCAGCCATGGAAAGAGAGGTCATGGGATTTTGACTCTTGCAATTATATCAGTGAGAATATTTCTATCCATAGTGGACTTTTAGAAAATGGTCACACCCATGTACCCAACGGTTGGTTATTTCCATACAATTGGCACATTCACACCTGTTACATATTAAAATTCAAGTGCTGGATGCAATTAGGGAAGACTGGCTTCTCAAGTTTGAAATTTTCTTTTTCCTGCTTTATTATTATCAGGGATACACTTCAGTAAGCAACTAACTCATTCAATTCTGCCTCTAATATTTGTTAGGCCTAGGGTAGGAGCACCTTTCTCCCAAATACCATATAATTAAATATTTAAAAGTTATATATCAAGTGAATAAACTGACATATTATTTCTATTTTTTCATCTTTTAATAAGTTTTACAAAAGCCTGACAAGTTGGGTTGGGATTGAGAATGTGCAAATCCTCCTGTGGCAGGGCTGGGTCAGTGAACTATGGCTGGCCCTCTATATCTACCTATCTTCTACTCAGGCCCTCACTGTATGAGCAGGTGGACACTGCATCCCCCCAGCAAAATCTCCATCAACCCACCCAGCCTTGAAAGCCACTGTTTCTTGGCTACTCTTAAGGGGTGCAGGGGTGTAGACACCAACAGTACCCTGGGTCCCCTTGAGAAGAAATACCTAAGGAGAAGACCCATTCAGACTTAAGAGACAAGCTAGGAGACCTTCGGGTAGAGAAATCTGGGGCCTGGATGCCCAGAAAATGGTAGAGTGTCAGGTTGGGCAGGGTAGGAATTTCAGGGTCCAAGTAACCAGAAGGAGGAAAAAGTCATAGGTTCTAGGTTCTACTTGCCCTTGGAGACCTGTTACCCCTGGGGGGGCTCTCTCAAAAGAGAGCCATCTTTGAGCATCCTAATGAGGGGAAAATGGCCAGGGAAGATGTTCCGCTGGCCCTGGGCTAAGAGTGGTACTGGACTCATATTTGGTAAACATGTTCCAAGTGAGGCTTTCTGGGATGGCTGAGGAAATTAAGAGGTTCATCTTTCTGCAGGATGGATATTCCTTAGAGGTAAGTAGTTCCCTCACAGACAAGTTCATTAGTATCATTCCTTTGATTAATGTATACTTGTGCTCTGAGCTCTCTGGACTCTCTCTTCATGCCCCTCCCCCACCAACCCCTTCCTAAGGATACTATTAAAACTTCACTCAGATTTCAGAACTATCTGAGAATAGATATAGATGATAATGTCAGCTAAGTTTTGCTTACTTACTATGAACCAAGCAAGGAGCCAAGCTTTACTTAATCATCACAATACCACCATATGAGGAAGAAATAATTATTAGCAGTACCTTTATTTTGCTGATAAACAAACTGAGGCATGGATACCTTAAGTGATTTGCTCAAATCATACAATCATACAGAAGTGGTCATGCCATTTTTGAACTTGTCTATTTTGAGAGTCTGAGTTTTTAGCTGCTGAATTATTTTTCACTTCAAATGTGTGTTTTGCTTAATAAGCACCCAGACTACCTTCACACTTATATAATAAAAATATCAGCAATCATTATTCTCTTTTCATCTCCACCCTGAAATTCAAGGTTTAAAAGAACTGATCTTAAAAATTTCTTAAAGGAAAAAAAAAAAAAGGAGTTCCCGTCGTGGCACAGTGGTTAACGAATCCGACTAGGAACCATGAGGTTGCGGGTTCGGTCCCTGTCCTTGCTCAGTGGGTTAACGATCCGGTGTTGCCGTGAGCTGTGGTGTAGGTTGCAGATGCGGCTTGGATCCCGCGTTGCTGTGGCTCTGGTGTAGGCTGGTGGCTACAGCTCCGATTCAACCCCTAGCCTGGGAACCTCCATATGCCGCGGGAGCGGCCCAAGAAATAGCAACAACAACAAAAGACAAAAAAAAAAATTTCTTAAAGGAGTTTTGGTCTGCCAGAATTTTGTTTAGAGGTAGCTTAATTTATTCACCATGATTGGTATAGTGAATCATTTTCTTGGAGGGAAATATATTTGGATGGTAGAATTTCAGGGTACTTTTTAAGGTACAATATATTAAACGTCAGGATGAAAAGAGGTAATACATTTGAAATGCCTTATCAACCTGTCAGTAACCTACTTCCCGAGTACTAAATACATTTAATTTTTTCAGACCACCAACCATGAACATTTATTTATTTATTTATTTATTTATTAGTATTATTTTGTCTTTTCTAAGGCTGCACCTGCGGCATATGGAGGTTCCCAGGCTAGGGGTCCAATTGGAGCTGTAGCCGCTGGCCTATGCCAGAGCCACAGCAATGCATGATCCAAAATGCATCTGCGACCTACACCACAGGTCATGGCAATGTTGGATCCTTAACCCACTTAGTAAGGCCAGGGATCGAACCCACATCCTCATGGATACTAGTCAGATTCGTTAACCACTGAGCCACGATAGAAACTCCTCTATTTATTTATTTTTTGCCTTGTTTCAAAGATACTTAAAATTTCAGGCTCACAAATTTATCTCAACAGCTTTTTTTTTTTTTTTTTTTCTGGCAGTTTTCTTTTCCTGTCTACCTGATAGCTATTGTTCAATATTTTCTAATTTTTAATAATTTTTTTTAACTTATAAGGTGACTATTATATCTGGGTGACTGAGGACTGAACAACTGGGTGGATAAATCAGTTATGCTGATTTAGCTCAATTCCCAAAACATAAATTTGGCTAAAATGAGGTTGACAAAGGAGAGAGTTAAAATTAGAGGTACTTCCTCCAAGCTAAGGTCTATGGAGGGCTCTCTACCTCCTCTGCACCCACCAAAGGAATGAGGTCCAGGCAGAGGAAGGCCATGCCCCAGGACAGGCAGAAAGGGCCAGGAAATGTTGGGAGAGATTTAGGATCAAGATTATATTTTGGGAGTCAGTTGGGAGATAGAAATGGAGGGATCAAGTGAAATAGAAAACTGCCCTAGGCCATGCCGATGACTCTTGGCTTCACACCAGCAAAGTCCTTTTGCCTTAAAAATATCTTTAAAAATATTCTTTTAGGCTCAAAGCCTGACCTTCCACTAATCACCAATTTTTTTTTTTTTTTTTACTAATGTGTATCCTCTGTGGTTAGGAGAACTGCCTCAGGAGTTGGAATATTGGCTTCATCATCTATTAGCTGTATAGTTTTGGAAAAATACTTCATCTGTCTGAATCTCAGTTTCTTTGTCAATAAAATAGAAATGATAATAATAATAACAGAGATGATAATAATACTATCCCTAGTTGTGGGGCTGGAGGATGAAATAGGTGAAAACACAGAAAACACTCAAACAGCGTATAACACAAAACAAACCCTCAGTAAACTCCCAGCTATTTACACATCGGCATGAATTAGTTTGAGTAGATTTCCTATTTCTGATGTGTAGTTAAAGGAGGGTGTCTGGGGGAGTTCCCACTGTGTTGCAGTGGATTAAGAATCCGACTGCAGTGGCTTGGGTCGATGTGGAGGTGCAGGTTCCATCCTCGGCCTTGCACAGTGGTTTAAAGGATCCCATGTTGCCACAGCTGAAGCACAGTTTACAGCTGTTTCTTATATTCAGTTCCTGGCCTGGCAACTTCCATATGCTGGGAGTGTGGCCATAAAATTAAAAAACAAAGGAGGGTGTCTAGCAGGGAAGTGTTTGAGACATAAGGGAAGAAGATGGTCAAAATGGAGTTAGGGGAGCCAAAGAACAATTTATGGATTCTATGGGTTGTGAGGAGGCAGTGGGAGGAAACTCCAAAAATATTTTTTACCTTTTAAAAATGTACTAAGAATAGACAAATTCATACAGACAGAAAATAGAATAAAGGATATCAAGGGTGGGGAGGGGTTGTACTGGGAATTATTGTTTAATGGGTATAGAGTATCTATTTGGGTCAATGAAAGTTTGTGGAAATAGTGCTGATAGTTGCACAACATTGTAAATGTACTTAATTCCATTGAATTGTACACTGAAAATGGTTAAAAATGGTACATTTTATGTTATGTATATTTCATGGCAATACAACAGTATCTACCTAGTATTGATCGTCTTTCTGCCCTACTTTTCAGAGAATGATGTCAATATGCCACCTCTTCTAATCAAGGAATGAGACACAGAGGAGGGCATTCCAGACTCCATATAAGCAAGTGTTCTTCCAGGAATCACTGAGCAGCAGGTTGCAGAAAATGGGTAGGGGCGAAGCCCAGAGATGAAGCCTAAGGGCCATGGTTTTCCAGATCTTGGAGAGGTGCCCACACCATAGACCAAAGGACAGACTTGCCTACCCTGTGCCCAAGAATTATTGCTTAAGCATTGCTAATTTCTGATTTTGCACTCCTTGCTTATTGCTCCTATTATGTGATTAGATTTCCTGACTGGGGGAGGTGTTACAGCCCAAGGCCATCTTATACACAACTTGGGGTGATATTTAGGCCACACTCTTTTGATCAGACCTTAAAATTCCAACCATTAATTCTAACATACTCTCTACATCTCTATTTCTGTAGCCTCATTTTGACATCCTTTAGTCCAGTAGTCCTCAAAGTGTGGTCCTTGGACCAGCAGAAGCATCACTTGGGAACTTGTTAGAAGTGAAACTTCAAACGCTCTACTCCAGACCTGTTTAATTAATAAGCCCTCTAGGTGATTCTGATGAACACTACAGCTTGAAAACTGCTCTCATCCTTACAAAACTTCCCAATTAATGGATGATATCTGCCAAGAAAGTAAAATATAATCCTCCTCTATAACATGGGCTTAACAATACTGCTTATTTCCACATGCCCATTATTTCACTGACAGAGATGGAGAGTCTTGGTGAACAGTACAGGAAGGGACTGGCAGAAGCATTTCCTTAAAGTTATCTTAACTAATGAATCTTTTATATTGGTTTTACAAATAAGAATTATCTGAATGCTACTTAATTGAAAAATAGAGGAGTCAGTTTCTTGAGGGAGTGGGATGGACTGGGAGTTTGTGGTTAGTAGATGCAAACTACTATATTTAGAATAGATAAGCAATGAAGTCTTGCTGTATAGCACAGGAAACTATACACAGTCTCTTGGGACAGACCATGCCAGAAGACAATGTAAGAAAGGAAATGTGTATATACATATATGTATGACTGGGCCACATATAGTCTCAAAGACAACGATGACTTGGACTATGCTAATGTCGATGAAGATGAAAGAAAAGAGATGGAGAGAAGACTGAGGCAAAATATATATTGTACTTAGGCTTGCTGATGGAATGAAGAGTAGGGAAATACCCTTTTAATTATTAGGAAAAACTAAAGTCTCTGACATTCAGTACCTGGTACTTCCCCAAAAACGACATATGCTGTTTACTTCTATTATGGGATCAATATGTTTTATGAACTACCTTGGAAACTCAATCAATTCCTTAGTTTGTTTTATGGTAAAATAGATTGCAAATTCAAAGTAGCTATCTTAGATAATAAGCATTTGTATGTCCATCGACAGATGATTGGATTCGGAAAAGGTGGTATATATACACAATGGAATACTACTCAGCCATAAAAAAGAATGACATAATGCCATTTGCAGCAACATAGATGGAACCAGAGAATCTCACACTGAGTGAAATGAGCCAGAAAGACAAAGACAAATACCATATGATATCACTTCTAACTGGAATCTAATACCCAGCACAAATGAACATCTCCTCAGAAAAGAAAATCATGGACTTGGAGAATAGACTTGTGGCTGCCTGATGGGAGGAGGAGGGGGTGGGAGGGATCGGGAGCTTGGGCTTATCAGACACAACTTAGAATAGATTTACAAGGAGATCCTGCTGAGTAGCATTGAGAACTATGTCTAGATACTCATATTGCAACAGAACAAAGGGTGGGAAAAAAAAATGTAATTGTAATGTATACATGAAAGGATAACTTGATCCCCTTGCTGTACAGTGGGAAAATAAAATTTAAAAAAATAAGCATTTGTGTTAGGACTTATTAGGATAAGGTGACTACCCACAAGGATTAGAGATTTAAAACATGGGCTTTAAAGCAACGCAGATCTATGTGGCTAGAAGGATGCTTTCCATAGCAAGTGACATCAAACCTAACACAAAGTGGCTTAAATGATAGAGGAATTTGTTATTTTCTTAACAAGAAAGTTAAAGATAGCCAGACTCCAGCAGAGATTTTTTTGAAAAATCATCAGGTCAACAATTTTATCAAGGACTCCAGTTTCCTCCATCTTTCTACACTGCCAATTTTAGTGTTACATTCAGCTCTGAGTTTGTAGCAAGATGATAGTATCATTTTCAAGCAGCATTCCTAGATACAACACCCAGACACACAGGACTCCTTTTTTATGTTTGGAAATCTTTTGCCAAACCCCCATTAGTTTCACTGGCCAGAATTGCATCACATGTCCCTGTTCAAACATGTACTGGTTAGCGAGTTGGGGACTAATTAATTGGTTTAGATCAACTAGGAGACACTCATTCTGAGCCTGGGACTAGAATTAGTTTCCCCTGAATCACTTGATTTTGCAGAGAAGAGTGAATAATTTTTAAAAAGGGGTTTTATTACTAAGGGGGGAGAAATTGATGTTGGGTATGCTCTATTTCAGTTTGAACTTGTCTCTAACACTTAATAGTTACATGATTCTAAGCAAGTGAAATCCTTTTTTATGCTTCAAGTTTTTTAATTTCATGGTAAAAATAATGTATTTAATTCATAGAATTTTTGAGACAATATAATCATATATGCAAATCATATAATTTTTTTGGATATAATTATTACCTGTTATTAATATCATTAGAAAGTAATATTTGAAATTGTATCATTTTCAAATCCAGGAAATATTTGTTTATATTTTATTGACCCAAAATATCATAACAATGATATCTTATGTAATACATGGATCTTTTTATGTCAGTAATCTCTAAAAAGATCTGGTCAGTTGTTTTTTTTTTTTTTTTCCCTTTTCACTAGTGAGGCTGTTTTTGAAAGTTTGCATAAAGTAACACACCACAGATGGCAGAAAATATGAAAATCAACCAAAATATATTGCAACTTTTTCTAAGCCTGGTTTTCACACTCTTATCTACAGGGTGAGAAACAGCCTACAAACACAGCACTCTAAACAGCCACCCCTTCCTACAACTCACACCATAAAAGTGGAATTCATAAAAATCATGATTTGCTTTTTAATGATTCACTGAGCTCCAGCAATGTCTTAGCACATACCTTTCAAACCGATTTCCTTAGGGACTCCTTCAAATGGAAACAACTCTGAAAAATACAAGAGCCCTGGAGTTCCCTGGTGGCCTAGTGGTACAGGATTCTGCTTTGTCACTGCTCTGGCATGGGTTCGATCCCTGGCCTGGGAACTTCTACACGCCATGGGAGTGGCTAAAAAAAATATAAGAACCCAAATTTATATCATCCTCTTCCACTAAGCATGTGATAAACAGCAGTCTCTGTCCCCCTCATGGTGGTCAGGGTAGTTTAGGGAAAACAAGTCTTTATGAGAGTCTTTGGGACTGTGGATAACCACAGAATTCCCAAACAGGAAGGGGTGGGTGACTTCAACTCTGTGTAAGAAAACCAAACGACTAGAAGAAAAAAAATCTCTTGCCCACAGGCTTATCATTAGTAGGACCAAACCCCTGGATTTGTTCAAAGGAGTTGTTCAAAATCCCATACAGACTCTAATCCAGATCCCCCTGCATGTGGTACTAACACAAATATTTTAGTTTTCACTCTAGAAAGAACCCTGTTGTTGTTGCAGTTGTTGTTTATGAAAGCACTCTCTTCCATTCTCAGTAGGCATGCATTTTAAATAAAATTGACGTCCTACCTGCCTTATGAGATGCTTGATCAGTGAACTTGTGTATTTTATTCCATAGACAGGATTGAGGGCTAAGTATATTATATAACTAGAGCCAATGAAACAGAAAAATTGTGTCTGTTGGAGCCTCCGAAAGAAATGCTCCCTTACTTCCACTGGATTTGAAAGTATGTGTATATAAAGCTTGTAAATATTGCCATGTCTTGTTCTGCTAATTCAAAGCATCAGAAGGAGGACGTTCCACAGCAATCAAAACGGAGATTGATCCCTTGACATCCTTTTGGTCCTGTTTCATCTATGCTTATAGATAGTACTGTCATAAATGTTTTGGCAATAAGAGTTTAAGTTGGTTTGGCTGGGTTTCCTGTCACTTACAATTGAAATATTAGTGAAAGGACTTCATTAGTCTAGCTCTTTTCTTTCTTCCTTCTTCCCTACTCTGACTCTAAATGTCTAAAGTGTCACAAGTTAGAGCTATCATGACGTGCAGGTTTTAGTGATTAACCACAAAGGGTTTGCTCTCTACATTATATTGATCCCTGAGTGTTAGTGCTGTTAGAGTGTTATTTTGCTCAAAATTATTGTCACATTCTTACCCATGCTGAGAAAATGAGTTTAAAATCAATGCTTACTAACCTTTTTGATTTTACAGTGCTACCTATTCAGGTTGCTTATTTGAAGACTCTTAGCTATGCCCTAGTTAGCTCTATCTTCATCTACATTTTCCACCTACACTTGGCTATTTGTCTTTTTTCCTAGATAACTTCTTAAGAATAATTTCATACCCACTCTTTTAATAGATACTATTTTTCTCTAATACACATTTCTTTTAAAACTCTTTATCTCAAGGCTAATGGAAGGCCTCCATTCTAAAAAAAGTATGGAAAAAAAATATATATATACCTATATTCCCATTAGTAGACTATTCTATATCTGTTTTTTCCTACGAGAAAATTCTTTTTCTTTTTCTTTTTATGGCTGCACCTGTGGCATATGGAAGTTCCCAGGCTAGGGGTTGAATGGAGCTGCAGCTGCCAGCCTACATTACAGCCATAGCAACACTAGATCTGAGCCATAGCTTGTGGCAACACTGGATCTTTAACCCACTGAGAGAAGCCAAGGACTGAAATGGCATCCTCATGGACACTGAGTTGGGTTTTTAATCTGCTGAGCCACAACAAGAACTCTTTTCCTAGAAAATTCTTGAAAAATAGTCTACACTAATTTCTTCCAGAGCCTTTCTACTTCAATTCCTCTTACTGTCATAATCTGGCTGGTAGCATTTTCTCTTTGCGAAGTTCCACTTCAGAGGCATCAGGAACCTCCTACTGTATCCAGGGGTTCTCCCTGTGGCATCTGATTTACCCTTCTTAGTAACCCTGCTTCCCACTGGCTTTTGGTACTCCATATTTCTCAGAGAGGTCTCCTGCTTCTATATCTATGCTCCTGAGTATCCTCTTTAGTAGCTCCATGACTGACTTTTAAATGCTATGTTCCCCACATCCCTCTTCAACCACCCACTCACTCCATACCTCTATCTGGCATTTTCATCCTCTTCCTTGACTTCAGTTACTGGGATAACACAGTGACCTGTGTTGAGATGAAACTTCAAAGAGTTTTTGAAATAGTAAGAAGTGAAAAGAACTGACATTTGAAAAGTCAAAAAATAATTTGTTTTATTCCACAGAGGCTTTACTTTACCTTCAGAGGCAGATTGCTCTTTTGTTTTATAAGCAGGTCTTTTTGAATAGGTCTTTAAGTAAACACAAAAATAAAATGAAGGCTGTGCTGGGGCGTACAGAAGATTGAAACAATGTGACTGCAATAGGCTATACATTTCTGGACAAAAATGTACATGACTGTCCTCATTGTGAGCACAGCTACATCATTAAAGATTCTGTGTCCTTTAGAAAAATGTCATTCTTTTTCTAAATATGGATTTAGACTGCATAGTCTTTGGACATAGGTGTTGATGCTGCAGATGAATGTGCAATTTGACATTAATTTTGATAGCCTGCTTCTTTTATCTTGGCCTTGGATCTTGAAATCTTGAACTCAGGATAGAAAAATATGTTGAAAGGCACTTCCATAAGGGATGTCAAAGTGGCTTCACAATATGGGCTTAGACTTAGAGGATGCAGAGAAATGCTTGGTAAAATGGAAGGGGTTGAGAGATGTGGGTTCTGAGAGGTCTTATAGCAGTTTTAGAGATTCTAGTTGATTGCAGTTTCAGTTTGGGGAAATGGAGGAAGGGACTGAGCTCATGCTTGGCAGCAGTACCAGATTGTGGATTTCTGGACCTAAGGGGAAAATAGGTGACCTGCAGAGGAACAATCCAAGAGGTTTGAAGCCAGAGAGCTGGCTACAGAGGAAACTGACAACCAAGACAGATTGGTTAAGCATTTTCAAAAACTTTAGGATGGGAAATGTATTGAATTAGCAAAAGAGCTCTAATTATTAAAATCAAAATAAAGCACCTAAAAACATCCCTGAGACTTCTGGATTATAATCTCCAAATTCACATCTCTAACTGGCATCATGTTTCTGAGCTATAATGCCCATATACCTAGCACATTTCAGACTTCTTTTTTTTTTTTTAACCTTAAGTCCTTTTGCTATAAGCCATGCTTATTTTTTTTTTCTTTTTATGGCTGTACCTGTGGCATATGGAAGTTCTCAGGCTAGAAGGTGAACTGGAGCTTCAGCTTCAGGCTTATGCCATAGCCATTGCAACATTGGATCTGAGCAAATCTGTGACCTACGCCATAGCTTGCAGCAATGCCAGATTCTTAACCCACTGAGCAAGGCCAGGGATCAAACCTACATCCTCATGGAGACTATGTCAAATTCTGAACCCAGAGCCACACTGCAATTCCAGAAGCTATGTCTTTGAGAATGGGCACAGGGAGCTTTGCCAGGGAACTAAATTCATTAACAGTCAGCAAGTCCAGCCATATCTGGCTTGGAATCGTGAGTCTACAAATTTTACTCCATGTTACTCCTTCTGGTTATGATTTACTGCTGCTACTTAGTGTTGTTTCTTCTTGTAATCTGCCATTGTGCTTGGGTTTAATATCCCTGTTTCTTGTTTGCAGTATTGGTCCTTGTTCTTCCATTTATTCTCCCAGCTCTTGACTCATTCCTACCTACCAGCTTCAGTTGTACTCCTGGTGATCAGTGTGAACTTCACATGTTCAATAAATATTTGTGTCATGAGTGAATATCCCCTAGTAATTCATGTACTTGATGATTTCAAGGCACTAAGCCTTCAAGGAGCCATCAACTTCACTCGATTTATAGCAGATTAATTTCTTGAAGCACTGATTGACATCCATGCATTCTCACTCAACATAATCTCTCAAAATCAAGGACTTCAGACTTAGTAAGATAAGAGTCAATTGAAGATTTTTTTAAAAATCAAGATGTATATTCTATCAAGATTTGTTTCCATAAATTTGTATTTTGCTTTCACTTCCTGGTAACTTGAGCCCACCTGACTTCATTTTTTTTCAGGAACAAAAATTGCTCTCAAGAAATTATTTGGTATCTTTTCATGAATTATATATCTTAATGTGCTATGCACCCAGAAGTATCTCCATTTTATTATTACAATATAAAGTACTTATTATTTAACTTACTCTGTCAGGTTGTGCTACATTTAATTCTCAAATCAGCTCTGAGAGGCCAGTGTTGTCACTATTGTTAATTTACAGATGATAAAGCTAGGAAATACAGAAGTTAAGTCACTTGATTAAAGAAAGAGAGTACTGAATGGAGGATCCAGACTTTGAACAATCCATTCTTTCTGAATCCAGAGTCTGTGCACAAACTACAGTAATCATAAGACCTGGCAAACATAAGATTGGTTCACATGAAGAAAATAAAGTTATCAATTATGTTGCAGGGCAGTTTAATAAGTATAATGTCCAAAGCTGAAAGTATATGTCCCAGTCAGATGCCTATCTTCACGAATAGCAATTCATGAGGACAAAGATGCTACCTTGTCTGGCAATATCTAAATCCAAATAAGTATAATCAAACAGAATTTTTTTGGGGTCTACATGTTTCTGAATTATAACTGTGCAGCTTTGAAAAACAATAACCTCTAGGGTTACATTTGAAAGCAAGACTCACAAAAAATTGGCATTTGCATTTGAAAAAGTCTTTAAAAAAACTAACAGTCATATTCATTATGGAACTGTGCTATAATTCTTCAAAGAAGGTCAGAATTAAAATTCTATCAGAAGCTCTGCTTTTATTTTTCCTACTCAAATACTTCAAGAGATACCTTATGTTTTGATTTGTTTTCCTAACTGAAACCTTTTGTCGCTAAGGCTTAGTGGGAAAAGTTATGTGTGTGTGTTCTAAGACAATTCATATTTCTGTCTTATCCTGCTTTATTATACATTGATCTTACTTTTGCATCCCACCCAAATTAAAAAAAAAAAAAAGCTTCTCTGGAATACTTATTGAACTTTTTTTTCTAGAAAGATAATTTTTTATTAAAAAATCTCAGAAGTCAGAAGTTTTTTAAATTTAAAAAAAACTAAATGCTTATTCATTCCTCCTCCTTCTAAATCAGCTCTATTTTACTAACATTCCTAAGCCAAATTCAATTTTAATAATTATATCCACAAATCAACAAAAATATCCTTAGTTTACTGCTGCTTCTTACTAAGTCTATAGGAAATCAAACCACGTCATGTAATTTCACTCTAAAATTTCCTGAGCTGATATTTTAATCATAAAGTCACAGTTTTAGAATATATTTACAAAGTAATCTTGGGTCTAAACAGTGTCATGATGGTAAATGTTTAACATTAGGTCTCCAGAAAAAAAGGCAAATCCTGATTGGTAGCATTTGCCAATTTCCATGGTATAAATACTCTCCCTATAGCCAATTTCAAGCTGACGATGTGACATAACTGAAGGTAGAGTTGGGAAAAGATGTAACAAGAGTCCCCACACCACTGGGTCTAACAACCCTGATAGCATATGAGCTTTTATTGAAACCTCCAACAAGTCTCTGAAATCACTTTTTGGTCAGATGTGACTTAAAGGATGCAGAAAAGAATTGTGCTTAAAATCCAGGGTCTACCCAGACGTAAACTTGCATACTTATGTTCAATTAATTTTTGACATAGGGGACAAGAATATAAAATGGGGAAAAGACAGTTTCTTCATCAAGGGATTTTGGGAAGTTGGAAAGCAGCATGCAAACCAATGAAATTAGAACACTCCCTCACACCATATACAAAAATAAACTCAAACTTGTTTAAAGACTTAAATATAAGAAATATACCATAAAATTCCTAGAAGAAAACATAGGCAAAATATTCTCTGACATAAATCATGCCAAATGTTTTCTTAAGTCAGTCTCCCAAGGCAATAGAAATAAAAGCAAAATAAACAAATGGGACCTAATCAAACCTGTACATTTTTCACAGCAAAGGAAATAATACACAAGATTAAAAGACAACCTGTGGACTTGGAAAAAACATTTTCAAATGATGTTACCAACAAGGGCTTCATTTCCAAAATATGCAAACAGCTCATACAACTCAATCACAAAAAAACCAAACATCCAATCAAAACATGGGCGGAAGACCTAAACAGAAATTTCTCCAAAGAAACATACAGATGGCCAGTAGGCACATGAAAAGATGCTCAATATCACAAATCATGAGAGAAATACAAATCAAAATTACAAAAAGTCACTACCTCACACCAGTCAGAATCACCATCATCAAAAATCTACAAATAAAAAATGCTGAAAAGGGTGTGGAGATATGGGAACCCTCCTATACTGTTGGTGAGAATGAAAACTGGTGCAGCCACTATAGAAAACACTATGGAGGTTCCTCAAAAAACTAAAAATAGAGTCACAATATGTTCCTGCAATCCCATTCCTGGGCATATATCCATACAAAACTCTAATTTAAAAAGATACATGCAACCCTATGTTCACAGCTGCACTACTCACAAAAGCCCAATAGCCAAGTCATGGAAACAACCTAAAGGCCCATCAACTGAAGAATGGATAAAGAAGATGTGGCATATATATAAAAGATATATAAATATATATATGATGGAATATTACTCAGACATAACAAATGAAATATTGCCATTTGCGGAAACATGGATGCATCTAGAGATAATCATATTAAATCAGAAAGAGAAAGGCAAATACCATATGATATTTATATGTGGGATCTAAAATATTACACAAATGAACATATCTATGAAACAGAAATAGACTCACAAAGATAGAGAACAGACTTGTGGTTGCCAAGGAGGAGTGGGAGCAGGAGAAGGATGGACTGGGAATTTAGGGTCAGTAGATGCAAACTATTGCATATAGAATGGATAAATAACAAAGTCCTACTGTATAGCATGGGGAACTATATCAAATATCCTGTGATAAACCATAATGGAAAAGAATATGAAAAATAATATATTGTATAATTGAATCACTTTGCTGTACAGCACAAATTAACATGATATTGTAAATCAACTATACTTTAATGAAATACATAGTGAATACATAGATAGATAGATAGATAGATAGATAGATAGATAGATAAATAAATAAATAAATAAATGGTATTACTGAAACAAAAAAAAAGAAAAATCAAGGCTTTAGAGTTAGGCTGTCAAGGCCCTAAATCCACTTTTTAAGTTTCTCTCTGTGTTACCTTGGGTAAGCCATGTAGCTTTTCTGTGACTCTCTTTGCTCATAGTTAAACTGCTAATAATAATGTTTCTATCTCATTACAATTGCTGTGATGATTAAAGAAAATAGTACATTAAAATGCCTAAGAGCGTTCTTGGCATACAGCAGGCTATAGTAATAGGCTACTGCTAGGAAATGTTAAGTAACGTTTTTTTCAAAATTTACAATTCCAACTATAGAATGCTTTATACATTGTCATCCAAATCTCTCAGAAGTAATTAAAAACCATCCTGCTTGAGATCCATGCCCTGAGAGGATCCAGTTATAAAGAGAAGAGCTCTGTGTAAGAATTAGTTTCTATTCCCAGTTTTGCCAAAGTCTAGGTTTGTGACCTTTGGCAGCTCAGTTTACTTCAAGAGCTTTAGTTCTCTCATTAGTGAAGTACAGAAAGTAATGACCATGCTGCTAACTGGACAGGATTGTGGTGAGACTAATACGAGATAATGAAACTAAGAGCTAATGGAAAATAGTACAAATGTGGGATATTATTATTAATCCAAGTTATAATTCGTGATGCCTGGAAGCATTAAAATAAAAGAATGAAAAGTTTTGTACTATTTGAATAAAAATTGGGAATGGTGTGTTTTGAAGAGCCTGGAGGTTTTGTTGTAAGAAGGAAGAAAAAACACATTTTTTCATATAGTTTTCATGTATCACATAAAGCATCTCTTTTTCTTCCCACAAAAGAGCAAGTTTCAAATAAACAAAAAATATACCTTGAAATGTAACATATATTTAAATGAATTAGGAATCATGGGGCACTAAGTTAAAAATGTATATGGAATTATTTTCTGGGAAAGGAAATACAACAGAAAAATTAATAAATTAAGCATGTAATGTTTTATCAAAAGAAAGATGAGATACTTAGGCAAAATGGATAGTCATCATTATGCTATTATAAGAGGAACAGCGTAAATCTCCAACTTACTAAAGGTGAAAGTTATGTTTTATAAATAAGTATAAAAAAATGAAATGACCAGGACAGGGTGAAGAAATCTAAAATATGTTAAGCTCAGTCAACTTGTGAACAAGAAAGAGCACACACAAAAATGAAGGCAAAGAAATTCAAGAAAAATATCTTAAGTTTTTAAATTTACACTTTGAATCTCTATTCACATAGAAGAATCATATACATTTACATACACTCAGTGAAAATAAACCAAAAAATCATTCTAAAAATATACCTTTTTTTTTTTTTTCTTTTTCTTTATTTATGACTTAACACCATGCTTTAACGGAGAAGTTCTGTTCTGGGGACAAAAAAAGACTCACTTTTGCAGCATGGTCCTCACCATGCCCTTTTCTGTCAGCTACTAGTAAAAATTCTCATTGTCTGAAATTTTAAGGACATGATGTAGGAAGATCTCCAATCTTCCTTGTTTAGGGAAAAAATAAAAATGATAGATATGAAGAATATGTTACCTTCTATGAAAGGCAGAGGGATAATATGAGATGACTGGATTAGGAAGATGTGGTGTATATATACACAATGGACTACTCCTCAAGTCATAAAAAAGAATAAAATAATGCCATTTGCAGCAGCATGGATGGAACTAGAGACTCTCATACTGAGTGAGGTAAGTCAGAAAGAGAAAGACAAATACCATATGATATCACATATCTGGAATCTAATATATGGCACAAATGAAGCTGTCCACAGAAAAGAAACTCATGGACTTGGAGAATAGACTTTTGGTTGCCAAGGGGGAAGGGGAGGGAGTGGGATGGATGGGGTGCTTGGGGTTAATAGATGCAAACTATTGCCTTTAGAATGGATTGGCAGTGAGATCCTGCTGTGTAACTTGGGAACTATGTCTGGTCACTTATGATGGAGCATGATAATGTGAAAAAAAAGAATGTGTATGTGTAACTGGGTTAGCAGAAAGTTGACAGAACACTGTAAAACAGCTATAATGAAAAAAAATAAAAATCATTATATATAAAAAATTTGTAATAAATCACTGAAAATATACATAAGACATTTATGAGTTGGGAAATTTGAGTAGATTTGGAAATGGGTGGAGGCAAGACTTTCATAAGGTACCTTTTAACACTGCTAAGATTTTTCAATCTTAGGTCTTTATTAAGTATTAAATAAATTTACTGTGTATAAGTCCAATACACATTGATATATAAAAATCTCATTCTCCCATCTGACTTAATATTTCTCACTTGCCCCACTCACAGGCCTCACCCAGGAAGGGACACCTACAAAGAGAAGGGACATGATGGATATCCTCATGCTCCGTGTTCCTTCTCATGTCCCACTCACTCTGCTGCTACTCATTGTTCAGCAATGTGATGGAGAAGGTGGGAAATTATAGGGGTCAAAGGGTCTTACAGGACTGTTTTTTGTTGTCATCTGTGTGACAAGTACCTAAATGCTGGTTATTTTTTTCTCCTGCAGATTTTGTGCTTCCTTCAGAAACAGCTCCCTCCACCAAGAGGGTACCTTGAATATTATATGTCCTCTGAAATTTGGGCTGAATTTTTACAATTCCTACCTTGGCTTCTATATCAACAATAACCCCACAAAATCTGTTTTTCACCCTCTGAAGTCAGTATCCTTTGGAAAATCCCTTCTAAAGACCTCTACTCCACCTGCCTCATGACTCTGAAGAAACCCAGTACCTTTTCTGTGCTAAACTCTGGAAGTGCATGCCTTTCCCTCCATAGGGTCACTCTCACTCTGAAACAGCCTGACACCTTTATCTTTTCTGAAAGGAGAGTTAAGAGATAGTCTTAGCAGTCTCCAAACTCCAAGAGACACAGGTCAGATCTCTCAGGAACTAGCATATCATACTGTATTGAGTCTCCTATTAGCTTTAGAGTCCTCATGCCCCCTTCCCATGACTTGAGGTTGAGAATAAGTACCCCATTAGAGAAGAAAGAGAAAATGCACAGTTCTAGCTTTAGGCCAGGGTTTCTTAACCTCCATACTATTGACATTTGGAGTTGGATAATTCTTTGTTGTGGGGATTTTCCTCTGTATTATAGAATGTTTAGTGGCCTTCCTGGCTTCTACCCATAATATAACAGCAGCAGCTCCCATCAGCCAAACCAAGAATGTCTATAGAAATTGCCCAGTGAACCCTCGAAGGCAAATAGCCTGGTTGAGAGCCACAGGACTAGGCTAACAACCCTCTTCAAATAAAGCCCTATTTCCTAATCTCCTTACCACTCTGCTAATTATGAAGCTAGGTGATGGGTTTAGGTGATAATCAAATACACATTTTGGACTTCCCCTTAGCAAACCCTGTAGAGAGGATACGATAGACACATGAGAATATGTGGGCATGTGAGACTGATTTTCTCAGAATGAACTCTGAAATCTTGAGATAATAGGAAAATTTTTACATAAGTGAAAATCAGTATAAGCGTACCCTGTCTCTGACACTTAAAAACCTGGGCCTTAGGATGGTGAGAGTAGAGGAAAAGGAGACTTTATTTATTATACAACTTTATTGACTACTTTTTGATATTCACATTTGGATTAAAATGTGTATTTTTAAAAGAAAAGATTATAGTCTTTACATAGCTACACGAAGACGAGCATTTTAATAAGTTTTAATAAGATTTTGATTTTGGTTTCATGACTAAGATAAAAGGAGAATCAAGAGAAAGGAAACAAAAGAGAGAGAGAAAAAGGTTAAAAGGGAGAAGAGATTAAAACTTACCTTGTTTCATCAATATAAACTGCTTCCAACACAGATGCTGCATATTCAATATTTTTCTTTAAGTCTATGACGTTAACATCACCTTTTTCCAGCTGCTTCACTAAGCATCTTAGTCTATTTCAAAAAGACAGAAAAATAAAAAAGACATTATAACTATATGGAAAATAGTCCAATATTAAATATTCAAATTTGGTTAATTAAACTTTCAACATATCTTTTCAGGTCTTTAAATAGAAATATTTCCAGTATATTTTGGATATAATTAAGTTCAGTCTTTTTTTGTTTGTTTGTTTGTTTTTTGTTTTTTTGTTTTTGTCTTTTTGCTATTTCTTGGGCCGCTCTCGCAGCATATGGAGGTTCCCAGGCTAGGGGTTGAATCGGAGCTGTAGCCACCGGCCTACACCAGAGCCACAACAACGCGGGATCCGAGCCGCGTCTGCAACCCACACCACAACTCACGGCAACGCCGGATCGTTAACCCACTGAGCAAGGGCAGGGATCGAACCCGCAACCTCATGGTTCCTAGTCGGATTCATTAACCACTGCGCCACGACGGGAACTCCTGTTTTTTTGCTTTTGTCTTTTAAGTTCAGTCTTTATCACTTAAACAATTAGCAGAATTTATATTCACCTCTCAATAATATTAGGGCTATAGGTTTCTAATTTAGGCATATTTTAAGGCTTGTTTTTCTGAAAATTTAAAATATTGTAGGCATTTTTATAAAAGTATTCCTAACACTAGAATTTATTCTATGGCTGTTTTGCTTCTTCAGAGTTGCAATTAAGAGAATATTTAAAGGATATTCTTTTGACCATTACTATAATAACTATTCACTGTAAATTGCAATGAAGATAAAATAAACAGCAAAAGACACAAGAGAAATGATTAAGATGAGAAAAAATATATATATATGTATATATGCTCAGTGTTTTTACTAAATGGTTTTTCACCTGTGGCAAAACTGTGAAATATTTTCTCTTATTTTTGCCTATAGGATGATGTGTCCCAACTGTTTGAGAAATTTTAAAGCATGTCTGGATTTCTGACTCACAGAACTGTGAAGTAATTAATGCTATTGGTTTGTTTGTTTGTTTGGCCATGCCTTCAGCATGTGGAAGTTCCCAATCAGGGATCAAACCCGTGCCGCAGCAGAGACCCAAGCTGCTACAGTGACCACATTAGATCCTTAACCTGCTGCATCACAAAGGAACTCCATTTAATGCTACTGTTTTAAGGCTCTAAATTTTGGTATAATTTTTAATGCAGCAATAGATAGCTCATGGAATAAGATAATACAAATTACCTCAGTAAGTATCTAACATTTTTAGGAAACTTTTATACATTAATTATAAACCAAGTATTTCTGAAGATACTGCCCTTTACTGGATAAAAGACGAAAACATAGTCCTTACTCTCTACATACTATAAATAAACATTGTGAAGACTAGTTATCCATTTTCCTAGGTCAGCAGACAGAATTTAATTTTGTTCCTGAGAAAAGGTATTTCAGAGGGAATGGAGTACATCTATATTTAGGCACTGTCTTAAAGATAGAGTAAAAGATTTTCTGAAAATTTACTTTGGGTGATTTCCAAAACCAAGGTTTAGGATATAAAGACAAATTAAAAATTTCAGCAAAGATATCTGACCTTGCTCCATCCATTAGAAACACTTTATCTCTTCACTGAAAAACCAACACCTAAATTGAAACTTCTTAGGCAGGAAGCTATAAACAAATATTTTTTATATCATACACTTTTGTGATAAAATTTTAGTGGAAAACAACATTTCAAAATAAATTCCATGTACCAATAAATAAGTCTTATTTGTACAGAGTCAGCAAAACAGAACAAACAAAAATAACAACTAAAACAGGTTACTTAGGAAAAATTGAGCCTGGTTTTGAGATTTGTGTACAACACTGAATGTGATAAGGGAGCAACATATAGAGTTTTGGAGCATTTTTGTAATGCTTTTTAAGTCAAGCACATTATACTTCCTGAAACTGCTTTTTATGTGTGAAACTAAAAGAATGAGTTTCACATTTTGTGATGGCTAAAAAATACACCACTCATGTCTCCTTCTTGTGAAAAGTATTTAGTATAGCTTGGTTGGACAGCTTGGTTGTACGATTTGGATTGTAAAACAATAAGAATTTTAAATGTTTGACTCCCCTTTTTTTCTGAATAACTGAACTCTATTATTATTTGATTAGCAAATTTCATCACTTAAAAAAACTACCTTTTTCAGGCTTTTTGAAGCTACATGTAGTCAAATCACCACATTCTGGTAACGGAAATGAGAAGGTTGTTGAGTAAGACTTTCAGAATAATTTTTTTTTTTTCAAGCTTTCAATCACTAGTTTGAGCATTCATCAGTAGATCTTGCCTGTGCAATGATTATGGTAGTCAGAACAATTATTTTGAAGAAGGCTAACTCCTGCTGGAAGGGGTTCTCTTTTACCCCTTGCTTGTTCCTTACTTCTTGCTATGCAGTAGAACAGAATCATAAAATAACCTGGTAGAAGGAAGCTGCCCACTAAGAATGGCAGAGAAGGAAGATGGAAGTGGCCTGGATTCCACGATGTGAGTTTACTTGAATGAAACCACTTACCCCTGGACTTTTTTTCATGAAAGAACAACAACAACAACAACAACAAAATGCTGTGTTCAAGCCACTATTATTTTGAGATTTCTTTTAACTGCAGCTGAACCCAATCCCAACGGATAAGACAGACAGACAAACACAAACATACCCCTAAACCCACCATGTCAACACCAAAAAACTAGAAGGAGAAACATTTTGGGGTGGTTAGTAGGGCTTTCTTTATCTCCCTTACTAGTATGCACCTAATTTCATTTAGTGAGCACACATTTCTATTTATGAAAAAGGAAAAACTCTGTATTGTAGAAAGATTATTTATAATTAGAACAGCACAATAATGAAACAATTTGTATAATTGTTATTGTAATTTTGAATTTGCTTTTGTAATCAATTTATGCATACAATAATCCCAACAATATTATTTAGGCTATAATTTCATTTTTTTTATAGATAATACAAGACCAAACATTATTATGAATCAATTCAAGTAATCATACATTCTAAATTGGTGGTTTCCAACCATTAAGGCTTTATTGTATACATCTGCGTAATTTTTTTTAAAGGAGAGATAGTTATAGATTATTTACCTCATTCCTAAACCATCCTATGGATAAATTCTCAGAACTGAAGAAGAAATCATAAAATCATTTGCATAAAATAAATAAGTTCCCTTAATTTAGTAAAAACTCTAATGATATGGTTTCTTTCATCAGAGTAGGCAAGCTGAGTGTGAAATAGTGTTCTTAATACCAGGACCAGGTATATTCTACTGGTTCCCTAAGCTTAAGATATGTACATATTCTTGATGTTCTAACTTGAGTAGTTTCTGGCCCAGTAATCCAGCAGTCTATAGGTGAAGGCTCCACTGGCTACACTGCATGGCAGCAAAACAAGTTAACATCTGTTCTATCAAACAGCATAGACCAGCTGTTCATAAGCAGATGAAGCCAGTTAAATAAATAATTATTTAGCATTTATTATTGTACCTGGAGCTGTGTAAAAAAAATTATGTATTTGAATACATCTAAGAATGTATATATAAGGATACACTTACATGTCTATGTGCACCATAGTACCAATTTTCAAGATACCTGCAATCTCTGGGAATGGCATCACTTATGCAAATAATGTAGTCAAATGTTGGAATGCATACACTTCTTGTTACTTTGTTTATACACACCTTAAATTCCAAGCAACCTGACTTAGTTATTGTGCCTCAAACACTCTCACATCCCTCTAGAGTCAAGCTCTTCTTTCTTACTCAAATCTCTTTCTCCCATATCCCATCTTTAGCTGCCTGAATCACATTTAATGACTAGGCATATCTGGGATGCTATCTAGGCCCTTTGATGATTTCTATCCACTGTGATCTTCTTTTACTTAGAAACTAGACAACACTTCATTTATCCCTCGCTAACAACATTTAAATCTCTCTAGCTTCCATTATAATTTTTAATATTTTGTACATGATGTTTACCCAACTCATTTTTCATTTACTAAAAAAAAAATTACAAGGCATTCAAAGAAAGAACACTGATCCATTATGAGGATGAAAATCAATCAGCTGAAATTGACTCAAATATGACAAAGATGATAGAATTAGTAAGCAAAGATGTTAAAATGGTTACAAATTTAAAAAATAATTTAACAACATTATGTCAATAAATTCAACTCAGAAAAATAAAACAATTTCCTTAAAAGACACAAGATATCAGTTTTCCTTATGGGTCAATGGGTTAAGAAGCTGACATAGTGTCCGTGAGGATGCGGGTTTGATCCCTGTCCTTGCTCAGTGGATTAAGGTTCTTGCATTACCACAAACTATGGCATAGTTCACAGATGCACCTGGGATCAGGTGTTGCCATGGCTGTGGTGGAGAATGCAGCTGTAGCTCTGATTCCACCCCTAGCCCAGAAACTTCCATATGCTGCTAGTGTGGCCTTAAAAAAAAAAGAGAGAGAGAGAGACACAAGCTACCAAATTTCAAAAGGAAACTGATTAACTGACTTCGTAGTTAAAAACTTTCACACAACGAAAACTTCAGGTCCAAAAGACTTCATTGGTGAATTCCGACAAGCATTAAAGGGAATAGCAATATCTATTCCCTACAAACATTTCCATAAAGAATCCCAAGTAATTCTAGGAGTACAAAATTACCCTTACAGAACTAGATGAAAACATTAAAAGAAGAAGAAAAAGAAGCAGCAGTAACATATTGATGAAGATATGTCATTAAGGTAAATGTAAAAATTTATTAACATGTTAGGAAATCAAACTCACCAACATGTCAAAGAGCAATGCATCATTAAACAGATTTATTCCAGTAATACAAGGTTGTTATATGATTGAAAAATTAATCATTGTAATTCGCTATATTAAGAGACTAAAAAAACACATGATCATCTCAGTAAATATTCAAATATTTGACAAAATCCAACATCAATTGCTGCCTGAAACTCTTAGCATTTTAGGAAGACAGAGGAGCTTCTTCACCTGAAAAAAAGCTTCAAAAATCTACAGCTAATGTCATAGTTAATATTAAATGACTGAATGCTATCTTCCAAACATAGGGAATAAAGCTCTACTCTCACCACAGATACTCTGCTTTCACCACAGATATTCATAATTGTACTGCCAATGCTATAAGGCAAGAATAAGACATCCAGGTTAGAAAGTAAGAATAAAACTGTCTTTATTCACAGACAACATGACTATCTAAGTAGAAAATCTGATGAAACATATTAAAAATTACCTGAAGTAATAAAAATACATGATTTTAACAATTTTGCAATATAAAAAAGATACAAAATCAATATAATTCTATATAATAGTAATGAACAATCTGAAATTAAATAAAAAGCAATGCTATTTACAACAGCACCAAAAATGTAAGATATAAATCTGATAAAATATGTGCAAACTCTATACACTGAAAACTACAGAACATTGTTGAAAAGAAAAAAGGTAGGCCTAAATAAATGAAGAAATGTCCTGTGTTTATGGATTGAAAGACTCAATATTGTTGGAGTTCCCTAATAGCCTAGCAGTTAAAGATCCAGCATTGTCACGGCTGTAGTGCAGGTCACTGCCCTGGCACAGGTTCTATCCCTGGCCTAGGAACTTCTGCATGCCGTGGGTATGGACAAAAAAGAGAAAGACTCAATATTTTTGACATGTACTTTCTCCAGAAATTTATCTACATATTCAATTCAACCCAAATAAACACCCAGCAGGTCTTTTTGTTATTGTATATATTTACATGCTGATTCTAAAATTTACATAGGATAGGGGAGTCAGAACAGTCAAGACAAATTAAACAAAAAGAACAAAGTTGGGGGGATTTACAATACTTCAAGATTCTAATACTTAAGAGACCTTTTTTTTTCCTTTTATGGTCACACCTGCAGAAGTTCCCATATATGGAAGTTCCTGGGGTAGGGGTCAAGGGCGAGGGGTCAAATCAGAGCTACAGCTGAGGCCTATGCCACAGCCACAGCAACACCAGATCTGAGCTGTATCTGCTACCTTGCAGCAACACTGGATCCTTAACTCACTGAGCCAGGCCAGAGATCAAACCCACATCTTCACAAAGACTACACTGGATTCTTAACTCACTGAGCCACAACAGGAACTTCAAGAAATTTTAAAAACTACAGTAATCGGTACAATATAAATGACATAAAACAGTATGTTATTAGCACTAAGGTAGTTCAACAGATCAATGGAACAGACTATGAAATCTAAAAATAGACCCACAAATATATAATCAATTTATTTTGTTTTTCCAAAATGCAAAGATAATTTAGAGGAAAAAGGATAGCCTTTACAACAAATTCTGCTGCATCAATAGAAATGTCTGTATGTAAAAGGAATTTTGATCCATATATGTCTAACAGATCTAAATATATATCTTTGAACTATAAACTCAGAAGAAAACATAGAAAATCTGTGATCTTGAGTCAGCCAAAAATGTCTTAGATACAACACCTAAAGCACTATCTATAAAAAAACATAAGTTGAACTTCACCAATATTAAGAACTTCTGTTGTTTAAAAACATTATCTAAAAAATAAAAAGACAAGCCACAGATTAGGAGAAAATATCTGCAAATCATATATCTGAGAGATTTTCAGAAAACACACAAAGAATTTGTAAAACTCAGTAAGATGACCAATCCAATACAAAATTTGCCAATGATCTGAACACACTCTTTACCAAAAATGATATATTCATGGCAAACATGAAATGATGCTCAAAAATTACTAGTCATCAAAATTGAAATTAAAACAATAATGATTATATATTCAAATACATATTAGAATGGCTAAAATTAAAGTAACTGATCATACCAAATAGTGGCAAAAATGTAAAGTAAGTTAAGATACCATACACTGCTGTTGCGAATGTAACAATCACTTTGGAAAACAGTTTCTCAAAAAGTTAAACATGTATCTACCATATGACTGAACTATCCTATTCTTTGATGGAAAGAAAAAGAAATATATGTCCTTATAGAGACTTGTACATGAATTTTTTTAATGATTTTTATTTCTTCCATTATAGTTGGTTTACCGTCTTTTGTCAATTTCTACTGTACAGCAAAGTGACCTGGTCATACATACGCACATGCACACACACACACACACACACACACACATACTTTTTCTCACATCATCCACCGTCATGTTCCATCACCAGTGACCAGATATAGTTCCCTGTGTTATACAGCAGGATCTCATTGCTTATCCACTCCAAATGCAATAGTTTGCATCTATTAATCCCAGAATCCGAGTCTATCCCACTCCCTCCCCCTCCCCCTTGGAAACCATAAGTCTGTTTTTCAAGCCATGAGTTTCTTTTCTGTGGAAAGGTTCATCTGTGCCGTATATTAGATTCCAGATATAAGTGCCATCATATGGTATTTGGCTTTCTCTTTCTGACTTATTTCATTCAGTATGAGAGTCTCTAGTTCATCCATGTTGCTGAAAATGGTATTATTTTGTTCTTTTTATGACTGAGTACTATTCCATTGCGTATACATACCACACCTTCTTAATCAATTCATCTGTTGATGGACATTTACGTTGTTCCCATGTCTTGGCTATTGTGAATAATGTGGCAATGAACATACTGGTGCATGCGTCTTTTTCAAGGAAAATTTTGTCTAGATATATGCCCTAGAGTGGGACTGCTGGGTCATATGGTAGTTCTATATTTAGTTTTCTGAGGTGCCTCCATACTGTTTTCCTTAGTGGTCATAAATGTTCACAGCAGCCTTATTTGTAACAGCCCCAAACTGGCAACAACCCAAATGTCCATCCACATTTGAGGGTAATAGAAATGTTAATTATATTGACTGTGGTGACAGTTTCATAGGTATATACATATGTCCATACTTATCAAATCATAAATTATAAAATATGTAATCAGTAATTTGAGTTAGAAAAAGGACATATGCTAAATAGATGCTTCATTATATATCTTCAGTTTTCATCAACTTTATTAAAATACACAATTTTAACATACACTATCAAAGACATGAAAACTCTAAAGCAGCATCAAACTGTTAATAATCTTTCTTCAAAGAGAATGACACTAATCTTTGATAATTCATAAGACTTTTAAAATCATCCTGAATATTATGTACTGAACAGGCTTTGATGTTCTTAGCTTTTGGTGGCACTTCCTTACCTTCTAATGTTCAGGAGATTTAAAAGAAGGCAGAGATGAAAATAGAAACAGCATCTTTGAAAATAATTGATGGGATCTGTGATTCAATCAAGCAATTTCAGAAGAAAAACAATTGCTACCTTTGAACAACGAGTACTGAGCTGTAGAAAATGATTGAGTATTTTTTATTCAAATATAGAACTGCCACTTTCCAAATGAAAAAGTACTCAATATAAAATAATGTAGTTCTCATGATCAAGTGCTTCATATACTCTAAGCTTACCTTCTAAGATATTGCTACATAACCCTATTTTGCCAAAGGACTACCTATGTAACTAAGAATCTAATACTGAAAAATCCTGTGTGTCCTATATACGTCTTCATTAATTCTAGGATAAAAATGCCCAGGATACCCCTAATGTTAAGGAGCATGAATGATATGTACATTGATAATTTAAATTTAAAAGAACTGATAATCATCATATTCCTATCAATGTTCTCACTTTTGACTTAATTGAAATCCAAGAGTGAGAAGCCTATGGTCTTCATAATGTCAAGAATGTCATACTTAGAAGCAGAAAATCTAAAGCTAAAAGAATATCTATTTATAGAAATATTCATATTACATTAAAGCATGGCAATACTCAGGAGTCCACAAAAACATGCAAACAGGAACTATCAGGACTAGAAGTTGCTATGTCATTTCAGTAAGTCCTGCTTGCCTCTAATCCTAATATGATACAAAATGATGATAAGAAGCCATTAGACAATAAAAATGTCTTGACTACTCTGCAGGTTAATGCTCAGGAAATTAAATTCTAACCTTAACCTAAGAAGCAAGGCTTATGAATGTAAAATCTTTTTAAGATACTTTTTTTTTTTCACATAGGCAAATGTTATAATTGTAAAGCTCCTTGACACCTTTATTTTATAGAATAAGTAATTCAAAAAGCAATTGGGAAGTTCCCATTGTGGTTCAGTGGTTAATGAACCCAACTAGCAACCATGAGGACACAAGTTTGATCCCTGGCCTCAGTAAGTTTAGGATCCAGCGCTGCCATGGCTATGGCCAGTGGCTACAGCTCCAATCGGACCCCTAGCCTGGGAACCTTCATATGCCATGGGTGTGGCCCTAAAAAGACAAACGACCAAAAAAAAATTGACATTATTGAAAAAATGAAAATAGTTGCATGGCAAATATTATTAGCCTTTAAAATATATTTACATTCTACATTTAAAGAAGAAAAATAATCATACCAAAGTGGTGAATATATAATGGAAAAGTGTATTTTTAAGTACAAAGGAATATATAATTATTTTCCCTCATCTCCCAAAATTGCAATTTAGGTTAACTATTTACCACTTTACTTCAAGAGTATAATTTTTATTACAGAAATGGGCATTGTGTAATTCCTAGCATGTTGAAGAATTCCTTTGAAGAACAGAGATTCAAACGCTCAAATAGTTAGAAATGCTTTCAAGATCAATTTTTTCCCACTTAGAGGCAAAGAACAATTAAGATCATATTAACTTTAAAGGGAGAACCAATCATTTACACCTGGTTACTGTCACCCCTCTGAAATACTAGGAGCTCTGTCCACCCAAGGATTTTCTTTGAAAGATTATATACCTAAATGAATATGTGTAGTAAAATGGAGTAAACACACATATATTTAAGTATTTAAACATTTAAGTATATCAATGCATAATATATTTAAATATTTATACAAATATGTAAATTTATAAAATATATTTGTTTTATATAGTAAATATATATTCAGTATATAAAAATAAAGATATTCATACATGTATATAAATCTATGTGTTCTGATGAAAAAGTAGTGACCTTCGCCTACTAGTAGGTATTTATTTCAATTGGGGAAGAAAGGTCAGGAACAGAGTGTACACAGAGCAGAGACACTGAGAAGAGTTTAATATTTTATGTCATACTCTTGGACCTTGGAAGACATATTTAGCACTGAGCTCAAGTGGTACCTCCAGACCCACCCTACTGGGCTCTATCTACTCTGCTCCTTGCCCTGAGGGGGAGAATGCAGTGACTAAGGCAGGCTTCTGATCCTGATCTTTTCAGGAATGGAAAACTTCAGCAGGAGGTAGGAGCGAGGGAGGAGTGAAAGCCCTGTGCTACTCTTCTCTTCTCCCTGGAGTGTCACCCCCCAAGAAGGTCATTTACCACACAGCCCCCTCTTCAGAGTTCTCTCTCACTCTCTTTCCTGGTATAATACATCCCTGGAGCCCCATGTTATGAGCCCAGAGGTACTGCATTTTCCTGGTTGTTTTCTACATTGATCTAACATCTTTAAATACTCCCTTTGTTAATTGCTCCTCAAATTATCAGTTTTGACTGCACCGTCTTTTTTGCCTAACTTCTACCACACTTCCTACAATGCCATCCCCTTATACTAGAGACTTTTGGTACAATCCTAGGAGCGTGTTGGAAAGACTGTAGGGCTTTAAAGTCAGTGGGGTCTCACTCAATTTATATTCAACATTTTCCTGGCTTTCATGAAGAGAAGCAGCACCTTGAATGGAAGGCTACTTCTAGTCTGCTGTAACGATCAGCATTAGAGTGAACTCTGTCCACAACAAATGCACAACAGGCTGAGGACCAGCTACTTCACAGGAAATGCAGGAAGGCCAGGAGACTAAATTGCCACTCTCAGAGTGGAGGAACCTGACTCTGGAAAAGTGTGTTTATGGGGGATGGCTGGTGCTAGTTGGGTCAGAGAATCTATGGCATAATTATTATTTTTTTAATTTAAAGAAAAGAAATAGAAAAAGGAGATTTGTGGCTTGCACTTAAGCCTGATGGCATTCATTACTAACCCCTGAAACATCATTAACACAACATAAACAGACTGAAAAGGTAAAAGTGCTACAAGGATAAAGAATAGAAGATAAGGAGTTCCTGTAGTGGTGCAGCAGAAATGAATCTGACTAAGAACCACACAGTTGTGGGTTGGATCCCTGGACATGCTCAGTGGGTTAAGGATCTGGCATTGCCATGAGCTATGGTGTAGATTGCAGATGTGGCTCGGATCTGGCATTGCTGTGGCTGTGGCGTAGGCCAGCAGCTGTAGCTCCGATTGGACCCCTAGCCTGGGAACCTCCATAATGCCAAGGGTGTGGCCCTAAAAAGAAAAAAAAAGAAAAAAAAAAAGAAGATAATATAGCAGGGAAAAGCTTACAACACATTTTTGGAAAATTTAAATAGTGAGATATGGTAACTGACTCAGCAGGTACCAAGCAAGAGAAACACAAACCAAAGAGCTTTCAAAGGGTGATTAACGAAAAGCAAGACAATTAATTCCCACAGAACTTCAGAATGGCTCAGGAGATAGGCACTCCAAAGATCTTCTAACGTAGGAATCTGTCTTTAGGCTCAAAAAAAGGATGAAAATCTTTTTATTTGTTTTTGTTTTTGTTTTTTTTGGCCATGCCCTCAGCATGTGGAAGTTCACAGGCCAGGGACTGAACTCATGCCACAACTAACCAGAGTCAAAGCAGTGACAACACTGACTCCTTAACCCACTGATCCATAAGAGAACTCCAGTGAAAATCTTTTTAAAGCCTTTCCTTTCTCTACCTCTGATAGCAGGAAATCATCCTGCCTTTTTCTATAGCAAACCTGGAAATTAGGCAGGACTGACAGATTGAAAACAGGGGGATTGAATAAAAGTTAGCATGTTGAGTGATGATACCCCAAGTACCTTTGTCCCACCTATTTACAGAATGGAGACTGGGGGATTCACTTCAGGGGAGACTGAAAAGCCCCAGAGAAATGAAATTTTGGAAACAAACAATTCATACTTGTTCAACCTTCACTCTTTTGTGAAGCCCAGCAGATGACAAGCACCACCTATGACAAAGAGATTCTAATCACTTTTTGGAGCCACACTCTTTAATGGCCTATTAATGGCCTATCATCAGCAAGCAAGCATTGAAGGAAAACCTCAAATAAGAAAGACATGGATATATCTAAACAAAATAAAGAAACCTGGAGGAAACAGAAACAATACAGGGGCCAAAAGAAAAAAAAAACAAAAACAAAAACAAAAACAAAAAACCTGACCACAATGTTCCTCACACTTGTCAGAAGATCTATCATCAAAAAGACAACAAATAGGAGTTCCTGTCATGGCTCGGTTAATGAATCCGACCAGGAACCATGAGGTTGCGGGTTTGATCCCTGGCCTTGCTCAGTGGGTTAACGATCTGGCATTGCCATGAGCTGTGGTGTAGGTTGCAGATGGGGCTTGGATCCTGCGTTGCTGTGGCTCTGGCATAGGCTGGTGGCTACAGCTCCAATTTGACCCCTAGCCTAGGAACCTCCATATGCCGCGGGAGCAGCCCTAGAAAAGACAAAAAGACCAAAAAAAAAAAAAAAAAAAAAAAAAAAGACAACAAATAATAAATGTTAGTAAAGATGTGGAGGAAGGGAATCCTAGTTCACTAATGGTGGGAATGTAAATTGGTACAGCCACTATGGAAAAACTATATGGAGGTTCATGGATATTTATCTAAAGAAAATAAAAACATTATTTTGAAAAAAACATATTCAACCCCATGTTCATAGTAGCATTATTTATAACTGCCAAGATATGGAAGTAACCTAAGTGCCCATCAATATGTGAATGGATAAAGAAGATGTGGTATATATATGCAATGTAATATTACTTAGCCATAAAAAGAATGAGATTCTGTCATTTGCAACAACATGTATGGACCTGAAGGTCTTAGGTTTAGTGAAATAAGTTGGATAGACAAAGACAAAAACCATTTTGTTTCTCTCTCTTTTTTTTTTTTTTTTTTTTTTTTTTTTTTTGCTTTGTAGGGCTGCACTTGCAGCATATGGAAGTTCCCAGGCTAGGGGTTGAATCAGAGCTACAGCTGCTCAGCAGTGTGGGATCTGAGCTGTGTCTGTGACCTACATCATAGCTCACAGCAATACTGGATCCCTGATCCACTGAGCAAAGCCAGGGATCAAACCCATATCCCCATGGATACTAGTCAGATTTGTTTTCACTGTACACAATGGGAACTCCCAAACACTGTGTTTTCACTTAAATGTGGAATCTAAAAAATAAAACAAATGCATGAATATAACAAAACAGAAACAGATTCATAGATATAGGGACAAACTAGTGGTTACTAGTGGAGGTTGGGGGGGAATATAAGTGTAGGAGATGAAGAGGTACAAACTGTTAGGTATAAAATAAATAAGATACAAGGATATAACATACAACATGGGAATATAACCAATATTTTATAGTAACTTTATATTACATATAATCTATAAAAATATTGGATCACTATGTAGTAAACCTGAAACTAATATACTATTGTAAATCAATTATACTTCAATTAAAAAGAAAACTGAGAAAAATAAGGGAAGAGATTCATCCATGAAACAAGAACATGCTGCTACTACTTTTCTTTTTTTTTTTTTTTTAATGGCTGCATCTGTGGTATATGGAAGTTCCTGGGTCAGGGATTGAATCTGAGCCACAGCTGTAACCTACGCCACAGCTGCGGCAAAGCCAGATCCTTTAACCTCTGCACCTGTCCAAGGATCGAATCTACGCCTACACAGTGACCTGAGCTACTGCAGTTGGATTCTTAAGTCACTATGCCACAATGTAAACTCCATGCTACTTTTTTTTAAAGAGAATAAATGGTTATGAAAGGGCCCTTGGAAATTAACACTGATGATTTACACAAAAATGTCAACAGAAAGGGCAGAGGATAAGGACTAATACCTCATAAGACAGCAAAATGAAAAAAAGAATAGTAATGATAAGAAAGACAGCAAAATGAAAAAAAGAATAGTAATGATAAGAAAATTAGAAGACTGGTCTAGGGGATCTAATATCTAGACATTGGAAATGGAGGAAATTCTCAAAGAAAAAGCCAATTTTCTAGAACAAAGAATCTCCATCTGGAATGGGCACATCAGCATCACTTTCATAAGCATGCAACCTGAGCTTAGAAAGATGTACACCCCTCCTTGGTTTAGTCTTCTGCTGTCACCATCCTAAAATTCTTAATATTTTTTGAATAAGAAGCCCCACATTTTCATTTTGCACTGGGTGCTCAACCTTATGTAGCTGGTCTAGGGTCAACCTTCAATTGTATACTTAGCCAAACTATCAATCAAGTTTGAACAAAGAATAAGGCATTTTCAGATATTCAACAAGTTTAAAAATCTGACTTTCTATGCATTCTATTCAGAAAGTCACTGGGAGATGCATTTGACCAAAACAAGAACATAACAGGAAATCTAATACAGATAAGTGAAGAAGGGATGCTTTCAAAGAAGAGATATGTACCCATCTTAGGAATTAACTAATCTAGATGGATATAGGTATACAGAGGAAAGGCAGTGGGGGGGAAGTCTTTAGGAGTAAAAAGGAAGTGATTAACAATGGAACTAATAGGATGTTTGGAACTTTGTTTTGACATCGGTTGAGCACACAATTATAAAACATACATGAAAAATACAATGATTATGAAATCAAGGAAAAAAATAAGTTACAGATGACAGAAGAATCATTTGATTTACACAATTTAACTGAAAATCACACTGCTATAAACAATACTGACAAAAAACAAAATAAGATACAGTAAAAGTCTTTGGAAAAGATGAGGGCAGGGGAGCTGGTGAAATTTCAGCACAGGGAACTGTGCACAGTCTCTTGGGTTCAAAACATGATTGATGATAGTATAAAAAAAGAATTTGTCTATGGCTGGGTTGCTTCACTGTATAAAGAAATTGAAGGAACATTGTAAATCAACTATACTTTAATAAAAAATTAAAAAAGAAAAAAGAACTATTTCCTCTTATAGATGTTAGTTGTTAAAGACTGAAATTGATAAATCCAAAAATATAAAAGTATATTATTTGTAAATATGCTAAAAAACAAAGAATTAAAACAAACTAAACCATTGAGATTATTTACTTCTGGGAAACTGAAGTTTTTTGATAATAATAAAGAGAATTTTAATGACAATCACCTATTAAAGCAGAATGTTCAATATATTGCTCATAAGACAAGTGACTTAACTTTAAGTCGAGTCTTCTACTTGGTAATTTTGGAATCATTGACCATGACAAATTTAAATGACTGAAAAATAACAAGATATCAAAGTTTATCTTGAACTGGAATAAAGAGGTACAAATATTTCAGTCATGAGTTGACAGTTATGTTGAACTCAAATTGTTCTAGCCTCTTTTAGACACACATTGAAGCCATAGGAAAGAAAATTACACATGATAATAAAATATACACCTGTTCATCACATATTCTAGGCTCATGGACTACACTGACTGAGAACAGACTCATATGTTTCAGATTTGAGGTAGATACAGAAAAGGAAATATGAATGTGAAAAGAGAGAGATATGTGGCAACAGTATAAAATACGACAGCAGAGTTAACAATAATGGCTGAATTTATTACATATTTTTTCCAAAACCAGAGAAAGTAGAAAAGCATATGCTATAGTGCTACAAAAGTCAAACTAGAAAGTAGTTTAGAAAGAATTAAAGTGAGTAGATGAGAGGTAGACCAAAGTCTATCACTGTACTGGCTGAGTAAAGCATCTTCAGCACCAGTTCCACCAAAAATAACAATGGAATGTTTAAAAATGCCCTTGGGACATTTATTCCTAATTAATGCAGTACTTGTACCAACATGCTTCAAAAATGCACTAGCAAAGAAGGAAAATTATATTAAAATAAGTTTCTAGAGAAACACATACAAAAATATAAAACCATGGAAAGAAAAAATGTGGAATTTTTCCAATTACAAAAAATCATACAAATAAGAAAACCTAAGAAGCAGAAATACTTCCAGGGTAAATACTATCAAAATCTTATCAGGGCGCAGATAAACAGAAAAGTCCCCTGTTACTCTTGACACTCAGAGGTAGGAACATTGGCGTCATTTAAAGAGGATCTCTTGAAAGATCAATCCTTCTGTTGGGATGTAATTGGTGGCATTATAAGTGACAAACTGACTTTGAACAGGTTGAGAAGGGCTTTTACTGCGAAGGTCATATAGATAAACATATTTTAGCCTAATTTGAGTGGTTCTCTCTTCCCTCTCTCTTCCCTCTCTTACTTTCCTTAACACTCTACCTTTCTCCTTCTCTCTCCCTGCCCCATGTACATATGAACACTCTGACTTTCAAGATAACACTAAAATTGGAGGATAAAAAAATTCATGTTTGATTTTGCAGAACTTTCCTTGCCTCCATAGAAATGTAACTTCTATATACATGATCTCTCAGGATTGTTGGAAATAATTCTTTCCTTATGAGATCTTAGGAATGTTATCTTGACATTGACAGAAGCAATTCTGAGAATGCATCATCACTAGAATAAGCTACTGAGTCCCAAATTTAGTGTAGCTTAATGATATGAAGAAAAAATAAAATACTCCCGAATGAATTAGTAACATTCTGAGAGAATGTAACAACTGTGAATTTAATACTTGAAATTGATTACGAGTATGATGTAAGATGGTAAGACAATCAGCAGAATAGTGTAGATCACTTTAAATAAGCAACTGCAGGAGTTTTTGGAGCATCAAGGGGAAGAGACAGAGTTCCCAGATCCTAGCAGCTTTGGAAGTTTCTGCAGAAGAAAGGAAAACCAATAGGCTGTCTAGGAGGGGCACCTGGAACAAGAGACGAAGAGACACAGCTCATACAAGGAGACTTCCTAGGGGTAGGGAGGGAGGGAGAAATATCCTGGCTTTTCTCTTCCTCCTCATCTAATCCTAGAGTCTCCTGACAACATCTGCCTCTGCCAAGGCCAGCCAGATGCCAGATGACATAGAAATTCAGCTGTGATCATACAGAACAGAGCAGGGATAGAACAAGGAATGGATCCAAGGGCAAATAGATCATAAACCAGAAAATACAGTAACCAGAAAGTGTCAAAAATATTTTCTGAGATTTGGCAATAAGGGCAGAAATGAGGGTGACATATTTTCTCTGTCATACTAGGGAAAATCCAATAAAGGGTTATCTAGAGCAATGTATTTAGTTCAGTTTGTTATTGACTAAAGGATCCAGATTTATTTTGGCAATTCTGGGTCTTTTATGGTTCCATATAAATTTTTGGATTGTGTGCTCTAGTTCTGTGAAAAATGTCATAGGTAATTTGATATGGATTGTATTGAATCTGTAGATTGCTTTGGGTAATATGGCTATTTTTACAACATTAAAATTTTTCCAACCCAGGAGCATGGAATATCTTTCCATTTCTTTGAATCCTCTTTAATTTCCTTGATTAATGTTTCATAGTTCTCAGTATATAAGTCTTTCACCACCTTGGTCAGGTTTATTCCCAGTATTTGATTTTTTGGGGTGCAATTTTAAAAGATATTGTATTTTTGTATTCCTTTTATAATATTTCATTGTTAGTATACAGAAATGCAACAAATTTCAGCCGTAATGTCCATCACAGATGAATGGATTAAGAAGATGTGGTATATATACATAATGAAATACTACTCAGCCACAAAGAAGAACAAAATAATGAGATGTGCAGCAACATGGTTGGAACTAGAGACTCTCATAATGAATGAAATAAGTCAGAAAGAGAAAGACAAATACCCATATGATATCACTTATATCTGGAATCTAATATATGGCACAAATGAATCTTTCCACAGAAAAGAAACTCACAGACTTGGAGAATAGACTTGTGGTTGCCAAGAGGGAGGGGGAGGGAGTGGGATGGACTGGGAGCCTGGGATTAACAGATGCAAACTATTGCTCTTGAGTAGATAAGCAATGAGGTCCTGCTGTATAGCACAGGGAACAATATCTAGCCACTTGTGATGGAACATGATGGGGGATAATTATTGAGAAAAAAAATATATATGTATGTGTTACTGGGTCTCTTTGCTGTAGTGTACAAAATTGACAGAACACTGTAAACCAGCTATAATGGAAAAAATAAAAATCATTAAAAAAAAGAAATGAAAGCACTTTTTATCTGGTGGAACAATCTCTCAAGTTTAAGACCTTGTTAGACACTGTGAAGTTGTGCATCTAATCCAGCAATCTTATCACAACATTGCCCATATACATCCAGCTTCTTAAATGACTTTTCTGCTTACTGATTCCTTTGGTATTAATGATTTAAGCAAAAATTTGCCACATGCTTAATTTGTATCACTCATAACTTTATTTTTTGGAAAAATACTTTTTAACAAAAGTATTACAAAATTTTGTACAATTTATCCCATTACCCTCAACATGCATAACAATAAAAATGCAGCTAAATTCAAAGGACAAGTATAATAACCAGAAAATATTTCATCTCTCTCTTCCCTAACCGTTCTCTCTCTTCCTTCCTTTCCTTTCCTTCCTTCTTTCCTTTCAGAACTAATAAAGACATGTCTTCCATGAGTTCCTAGAATGTAGGTGAAAACAATAATTGGCCCTAGAAAAGATCCTCCAAATAGCTATTCTTTGGGGAAAATGCACCTCCTAACAAATTCACACCGCAGTAGAGCTATGCTCACCTATGTGAGTTTTTGCTTACTGAAAATACAACACAGACCAAGCATGGATCCTGTCCCAGAAGCCCACCATAGTCTCATTACTTAATCGCAGACAGAATTCTCGACATATTTTTGCTTCTAAGTCCTTAACTTTTCCTAACAGAGGTAAACAAGGCAAGACAGATTTCTGATTTTTAAAAATGAAATGACATGCTAAACAATAAGAAAACTGTTCTAAGCTGATTTTTCCAATGATCTTTTTTCAGGGAATTCTCAGTTGTCTGAATTTTCTTGCTAGAGAGTTGTAGGAGGCTAGGGTGCTCACATTAGGTGTTTTCTGCACATTCTCCCAAGATAAATGAAGTTCCGTCTGTACTGAGATGCACTGCTACAGAGTTTCAGCAGGTGTTTCAGATGAAATTAAGTGGCTCCGTGACACAATAATGTGGTATGAAAGACTATCAGAAAGCTCTTTACCTGGAATGGTTGACAAAATCAATAAAGGTCCTTATTTAACTACTGGATCCCTGTCATAACTAGGTTACTTGAGTGCCTGGCAATTGCTACTCTAGTTACAGTCAATTTAATGTCAATCAGTCCAAAGCACTAGGCATACGTCAAAATCCATGTCCTTTGTGACATATTTAACCTACTGGATCTTCATATTTCTGGAAGATCAAGATTTCTTCAGAAACATCCTTAGTACAGTGATTAAAAAGGTAACTTCTTGAGAAAATCTTGAATTCTTAGCCCTTTCTTTCATCCCTACAGAGATTTCAACTCACATCAAGACAAGGGCTAATTTGTAAACACATTAGTTAAAAATGTGATTTAATATGCTTAAATAATTGAATCAAGACTTCTTTTATATATTATTTTCAATTATGGTCTATCCCAGGAAATTGGATATAGTTCCCTGTGCAATAGAGTAGGACCTTATTGTTTATCCATTCTAAGCATAATACTTTTCATCTACTAACCCCAAACAGTCCATCCCATTCTGTCCTCCCTCTCCCATGGCAACCACAGGTCTGTTCTTTACGTCTCTGAGTCTGTTTCCATTTTGTAGATAGGTTAATTTATGCTGTATTTTAGATTCCAGAGTCAAGCCCTCTAATTTCAAAGTTTCTAGTGGTTATGGCACGCTCAACAATTTGCCAGGGCAAATGACCAAAGGCATAAACTTTTGACATTGTTTTTCCCCCAGATCTTTAAGCAGAAATTTTGACCCAAAAGCTTCAATTCTGTATTGGTAGTCTCTGACAGAAAGAAGGTTCAGTATTAGAATGGGGTCCTCGAAGAAGCACTAATCAGTAAAATTGAAGTTTCTATATATCAGAGATATTTATGAATCACTTTGATTCTTTAGTAGTCCTACATGGTTTTGATCTGGGGTATATGGTAAATGAAGATATTGTTTATGCTTTATGAACAATATTTCAAGATCATATAGATACTTATCAGTGTTCAAAATCAAAATGAAACAGTAATTCGGGAAGTCTGAATATAAGTGTAGGCTTAGAAGTCAATATGATACCTGCTTAACTTTCCAGAGTCCTCACCCTGATAAACTCAATCCCATTCTCTATAGTAGCTCAGCAATGGTTAATTCAGCAGCAGTAGGGAGAAAAACCTGGTAGAACTGACCAACCCAAGAAGGCTTGAAGTTCTTTTATTTTTATTTATTTTTTTTTAAGTAGGCCAAGCATAGTTTAAGCAGATTTAGGTGGAATGGTGAGAACACAACCATTAATGTAAAAGCTTAAAGTTGAAATTCCAAGGTTCAACTTCATTTCTTTCTTCTTCTTCTTCTTCTTTTTTTTTTTTTAAAAAAAAAAAAAAAACTCAGAAAGCTTATATTGGCAAAGAACAGAAACTTTCATAGTTTCTTGGAGATTCACCATAAATTATCTGCTATTAAACAATAACTGGAGTATAAAGAACATAAGGTATCTAAGTAGGATTCTGAAAAAGGAGAATTTTTTAGCTTGGTTTTTATTATATAAATTATATTTATTATATCTATTATTAAATAAACAATGAATATTCACTGTAAATAGGCAGAGAATGAGCAGACTTTCAACATTAGTCTGTAGTAGGAGAAAAAGTACCATTCTGTAATTCTTAGCAGGCACAACCTAAATTTATTACAATATATAAGAACTCACAAAGTACGCCACCACCCAGAGGGCTCTTTAACACATGTAATAAGGTAAAAAGGTTACTCTTTTTGCTTCCTTATGTATTTAAGGTCCCTACACCTTTGGGCTTAACAGCTAGCTATGTCTGTTTTCAACTTCCAGATAATCACACAGTATAGAAGTTGGATCTATCTTTTGTGTTCTGAGAGTTAGAGAGCAATAGCCAGGTACCAAAGTCAAAGACTCATTTGCTCTCATTCTTAAGTGTGTTTCCCTGGGGAGCCAATGACCAACTAAAATAGAGTAGTTTTGGTTGCTGGGAAGAGTGCTATCTTCCTTATAGACTGTACATTCATGGATGCAACTTCTAGAAATCCCGCTTTCCTCTTCTTTTCATAGTGAATCAATCCTGGTTTCCTACTCTGTAGCCTTTGAGGCTTTAAATTTATAGCATCTACCTATTTTAAGGAGAAGATATTTGTAAGATTTAAAATATGATGGTTTTCCTTTTATTCTTTTCATGTTCTTTGGACTTTAATTTTAAACATTTTTCCAGAGTAAATCATGGACAAAATTAAACACACATATTTATAAATACATAATTTAATATTATATATATTTGAAATCCTCTCCTAAAAATTGGCAGTTTATTCTCCACCCAGTCTGGCTCTATAGTCTGTTCACAAAAGATATCTATTTTAAAATATTTTCGTTGTTTCTTGTGGGACCTTTCTCCCTATTTTTAGTGGTATATATAGTTTTCTAATTCTAGACTTATAAATATTGGGTATTACCCCTTAGCTTCCTGTTATGATAGATGAGGATTTAGGTGTTTTACATGTTTGACTGACCATTTTGCCTTACCATAAATTCCCATACTCTTCCATACAACTCAATTTAATAATCAATGTTTACATTTTAATGGTTATGTATGTAATGCTCATCACATGGTCAAATAATATATAATGATTATGTTTCTGCTCCTGGATTTGTAAAAATTTCCTGAAGTTATGAAGCACTTCATTTTTTTACTACCATTGTTTTCTCTATGTCTATGCTAAATTTTTTCCCATAAACCCCATTTATATCTGCCAAATAGCAATCGGCAATTCCTCCTGCTGTCCCAGGGCTCTTCATCTTCTGGTGCAAATATGGATGAGCCTTTCTCCAGATCTGAAACATAGCTGTCATCCTGAGACCTCCCTTGGCCACACTCTCAAATGGTATAGAGACCCTGTTTCTGGATTCTGTGATTTCTAAGTTCTCTCCTGTTTTGCTGGAAAGAGCATATTCTCCAACAGTTTCTAGGAAAGTGTATATACGACATAAATGTTTGAATTGCTACTAAAATCTTTTTGCTTTCTTCTCATCTGATTGACAACTTTACATAGTATTCTAGGTCAAGAATCATTTTCTCTCAAAATTTGAAAATTTTGCTTCATTTCTTCTGTTAAAGGGAGTTCTGTACTTGGTCACTCTGTTCTGTTCTGACAGTCCTGTTTCTATATTTCCAAAATTCATTAAAACATCCTACTAATGCTTTCAATTTTTTCTCTTTGATTTTGTAGGTTTATAGAATTTTACTCTTCTACTATCATTTTAGGGGAGGTCTCAAATGGAAGAGAAAATAGACACATGTGACAATCTACTATCTTTACTCAAAAGTAAGCATTTCCTTTTCTTGCTACCTAAATTAACCAAAAGAAGATAATAAAGTGAAGCTAAGATGAAAACTCACTTTTTATGATGTACTTAAAGAATTAAACAAAAAATTCATAATGAAGCAGGAAACTTACAGGGCTGGTGCAAATGGGCACAACCCATTTGGTATCAAAAAAAATTTACATAGTGTTTTTCACAAACACACTTTTTCTGGGGAAAAAAAAAATGTCTGGATAAACAAGGAATAAAGAATTATAGCTAGGGAGTTCCCATTGTGGCTCAGCAATTAAGAACCCAACTAGTATCCATGAGGATATGGGTTTGATCCCTGGCCTCATTTAGTAGGTTAAAGGATCTGGTGTTGCTGTTAGCCGCGATGTGGGTCACAGACGCGGCTTGCATCTGATGTTGCTGTGGCTGTGGTATAGGTCAGCAGCTATAGCTCTGATTCGGTCCCTGACCAGGGAACCTCCAAGTGCCACAGGTGCAGCCCTAAAAAAAAAAAGAAAAAAAAATTATAGCTAAAAGTCCATTCAGATAGTAGGGAAAACTGAGTTTGATTTAGAAACTTAGATCTTGATTTGCATGTAATTCAACAGTTTTTCCACTTCATTACTCCCATCCACCCCCATGACTCTACGACTATGAAGGCTGAAGGAGACATATTCTAAGGGAGTCTGTGTACGCTAAAATGCATGACTCACCTTAATTTGTTAATTTTAGCATTAATTTTCTGTCTTCATCAGTTACTTTAGCATCTTCATGTTAAGGTGTGATATTGTTTCATGTTCTGTAACACAGATGCTGGTTTTCTACTGTAATTTGCTTTTAACATGTCCCATGAAAAAATTATGCTGGGAGCTCCACTATGGCGCAGCAGGTTAAGGACCCAGCATTGTAACTGCAGTGACTCAGGTCACTGCTATGGCACAGGTTTGATCCCTGGCCTGGGAATTTCTACATGCCTCAGGAGAGGCCAAAAAAAAAAAAAAAAATCATGCTGAAGAATGTCATAATGAGTGCTTTGTCTTAGTGGTATTTAAAAGAACATTACTTTTCAAAGAAACTACTTAAAACAAGACTGTGGAACAAACAGCTATGCAGCTTTAAAATGATACCGATAAAATAGCAAAGTAATGCGAGGAAGCCTATCTGAATGCTAAACATATGGACAAGAAGACTTGATCTCAACTCAAGTAAACAACTGCCTCATGAACGAGCCAGATGTTGAGCCACACTGCTGCTGCTACTTCTGCTAGGAAAGAGAAAATAACTATGTACACTCAATGTGCATTATATTCACCAGACAGAAGATAACTGAAGAAAGCAGTAGAAGGTGACAAATATCAGTACAAACAAATGAGGTTGAAAACATGTGATTATTTTTTAAAATTATCTTTCTTAATGGCTACTTAGACTGCTGCACACTCAATCTGATTCAGCAAGTGAGCAATGACCAAAAGTGGAAAATATATTTTAATGCAATGAGTAAACTTTGATTCAGCTTCTAACACTACAGCCACATGTTTTTGAGTTTAATGTTAAATGCAATTAAAATATTAAAAAAATAAACCTTGGACTAAAATGTTGAAGATAAGAAATCAATACATTATCAATACAGTTTTGTATGCTTTTTATTCACCATTTAGATTATTCCCTCCATACCTAAGATTTTCTATCATCTGAAACCATGCACACTCAAAACAGTGATGCTGCTATTGCAGACAGGATGATAGTACTACCTAGTTTAATCTTGAAATGGAAGTAGACCCATCCACTTAAGTCTGGTGATTCAATGCATTCATACCATAGAGAAGATTTTTCATCATAATATTACTTTTCTACCACTCTTCCCCTCACTTGTCCTTATTACCTTCTTTCTTTTGACCGTTCTCCTTTAATCATTCCCTGCTATGTAAGTCGTCCTCCTCCATTTCCCATGCTCAACTAGGTTTTGGCTAATCTTCAGCTCCAAGAGTAGATGGTCACTGTCAAGGGAATCATTTTATCCTTTTTTTTTTTTTTAAAAAAAAAAAACCCACCATTATTGAGATATATTTAATATATAAAAATGCACATATGTAAGGCATGCAACTTGATGTTTTGATATCCATATGCATTTAAAAAGATCATAATTAAGCTAAATAACTTATCCATCACTTCAGTGTAGTTACTTGTGAGTATATATATGTGTGTGATGAGATTTATTTTAAAGTCTATCTGCTTAGAAAATTTTAATTATACAATATAGTATTGTTAACTGTCGACTTGATATACATGCATTTTTCAAATTGGTAATCTTTCCTTCAGTTTCCATCTTTTAATTACCAATCATCTTCTGTAAGAAAAACTTTTTGCATATATGAAATTCACCCCTTTGAACTATTTAGGTCTATAGGTGTCTTTGTTACTATTATATACAGCTTACAGTAACTTTAGCTCAAGTATACAAAACAAAAAACACAGCATAAAAGCATAACTTCTCACTGAATTTCACCTCTTAGTTCCATTGTACACAACATTCCTAAGGATCCTAGTACTGGCATCCCCTTATCCCCACATCTCATATCCTAACACTGAAGTTTCCTATTAGTTGTTTGTGTGTATTTGTAAACATAAGCCCCCAAATTGGCATTATTTCCCTACATATACCAAGAATTTAACTGATTATTTTGTAATTTGTAAATGATTAATCCAATATAAAAATATAGTCTACATGCATGTCTTATGTCATAATAAATCTCTTAGTCCTAAATTACCACTGGCATTCCTGTTAAAAAAATATTTAAAATCTGTAGGAAAATCATAAAAATTACTTGTCACAAAAACCTTAATGGAATATTCTCAATTTTAAAATAAGGACATTGAGGCTTAAAGTTTTAACTAGGCTGTCCACATCCACAGTTAAATAGTAGAGGGGGCAACTCTAAAACTAGTCTGTATTTCTGAAAATTCCATGTTTTTTCCTTCTATACAAAGATAGATATAAGAAAAAGATTACGTATAGAAAATACCTTGGAGTTCCTGTTGTGGTGCAGTGGTTAATGAATCCAACTAGGAACCATAAAGTTGCAGGTTCGATCCCTGGCCTTGCTCAGTGGGTTGAGGATCCCGCGTTGCCATGAGCTGTGGTATAGGTTGCAGACTCGGCTCGGATCTGGCATTGCTGTGGCTGTGGCGTAGGCCAGTGGCTACAGCTCTGATTCGACCCCTAGCCTGGAAACCTCCACATGCTGCAGGAGTGGCCCTAGAAAAGGCAAAAAAAAAAAAAAAAACAAAAAAAAAAACAAAAAAAAAAACTTAAATTTTTTTTAATTTTAGGGACACACTTGTAGCACACACAGAAGTTCCCAGTCTAGGGGTCAAATCAGAGATGCAGCCTATGCCACAGCCATAGCAACACAGGATCTGACCCATATCTGTGACCTATACCACAGTTCATGGCAATGCCAAGATCCTTAATCCTCTGAGCAAGGCCAGGGATAGAACCCACATCCTCATGGATACTAGTTGGGTTTGCGACCCAGTGAGCTACAACAGGGACTCCCAAATACCTTAGATACTGATCATTGTAAGGAAGCAATAGGGAAGAAATATTTTCTTCTCAAATCCTTACATTATAAACTGTCAATTTCTTAGGCAATCATTCCTAAGGTTTAGTGAAAGTAATAGCAAAGTAAATAGTACTGGGTGTCTGTTGAGTGTTCATATATATATATAGGACTTATATGACTATATATATATATATATAGTCATATAAGTCCTATGCTTAGTAGTAAATGGTCACCTACATGGCATAATTGCAGTGATTCTTATGGATAATCATAAATCAAGAATAACACAACACATTACTTAAAAGGAGTCTACCTTATCAATATGAGAAAATGGTTTTGGTATGAAGAGAATCTGTGTTTCCTACATACACACACACACACACACACACACACACACACGCGCACGCACGCACGCACAGTTTATAGCTCAGTGGCAGCTTCCATTAATTGCTATACAATACAAACTCTCAGGTTTGAGAAAATGATAAAACAATGTGGGGCTCTGGAAATCTGGTTTATTTATGAAACTATTTTTTAAAGAAATCTTTTCAACTATTAACTCAGAACAAATCATGAGTGACCATTAGTTTAACAAGAAAAAAACACAGATTTGACTTTTTTCTGGATAGAAACAAAAACCCCTTGCATCCAGAAGAAAATAAGTCATTTTTAGGAACTGCAGTCTTGACCCGAAAACAAAAGACACAAAAGGGCATCATTGTAACTTGGCATTTTTGGACACAAATTTAAAGACGATAAAGTGAAAGCCAGACAAAAGAGAATGATCTTGATTAGATTAGTGGTTAGCCACAACTCCATGGCAACACACCCACGCTTGTGAAAAGCATCATTTCTTAAAAGATTGTACATTATCAAACCTCATTTCAACATCTTGTTCTAAGGATGGTGCAAAATGTCAATGACACCTCACACCTAATGGCAATTAGAATAACTGGGGCATTAGAAGCTCGAGGTGGTTCTGCAATAGTAAAGGTTACTACAGTCAGGTACATATCTTCTTTTTCTCCCAAGTACAACTAAATTAGGTCCCAGCTTTCAAGCAGTGACCTTAAAGACCTGACCTGTTCTATTGCAGGAAAGCATATATAATGAGTTTAGGAATTCAATAGGCAGTAAGGTAAGAAGTTAGCTGAAATGGAAGAACCTGGGGATGTGCTACTGGCAGGAAGGGTTAAAGTCCCACCAAAGAACCACTACCTATAATTTTAAATTCTAATTTAAGGAGTCTGGACCTTACATTATATGAGGGATTTTAGAAAATGGACATGATGAAAGCAGTTTTTGATAGGTTTTATATAGCTTAATTCTTAGCTAGAAAGAATCTTAAATCCAGAGTAATATTTATACTTATAAGCAAGTAGTCACATTAGAGGATTTTATTGACTGATGTATTAACTTAGATAACCAAGGATTATAATACAAAATTTGCTCAAATTGAGAAAACTCAGAAACTTTAAGAATCATTGGCTACTTTATTTTCATGATCTTTGCTATGTCATAATAAAAATATATTTTGAAAGAAAATTAATATAAATGGAATTTCATTATAATGTTATTAACTATCAGATATGAAACAAATTGGTGTTGATTTAAGTGGACATGTTGGCTAATATTATTCATAAGGATAGAAAAAAATGAGATTACTCTCATCTAAGTCAACAAAAATATAAGTGGTGAGTTTTTAAATAAAATCCTCTTTTCTAGATTTTTAATCATTTTTTATACAAGCTTTCTCTCATCAATGTATAAACACACTGAATATTTTCCCATAAAATAACTGCTGATACTTATTAAATGTTTATATTGTGTCAGAAACTTTTTTAAGTGCTTTACACTTATTAACTCATGTGATCTCAAATCAATCCTATTAGGTAGTTTACATTTCTCTTGATTTTATAATGAGGAATCTGAGTGTATAGGAGGTTAAGTAGCTTGCCCAAGATCACTCAACTAGTATGTAATTTCTTTGACAGGCAGACATGCAGTCTTAAATGTTGTATTATCTTAAATATTGTACTTAAATATTGGATCATCCCTATGCCTTTCTAGCTACTATTATTGCACTCCTTTGCCTTCACTTTATTACCAGACTTCCACTTACCTCTGATCCACTCCTCAGGGCCTGCCTTCCACCTCTACCATGGCATTGCAACCAGGCTTGCTTATACCGTCATGATTTCTTGATGGTCACATCAAAGAATTTCTAGGTCCTTATGCTTTTCAGACTCGCTGCAGCATGTTTCACCTCTGAACACTTTTTGAAATGTTCTCCTTTCTTGTTTTCTTTGGCATCATTTTATCTTGTTTAGTGTGCTAAAGTTTTTTTTCCTCAATTCCTCCTCTTTCTCTCTAGGTGTCCTTGCAGTAAAACAGAGTGAGTGGAGTATAACCCTTCCCTCCTTAACATCTGCCACATTGATGTTGACAATGACCAGGTGAGTTGCTTTGAGCAATGCAATGCACATCTTGAAACAAGTGGCATTCTTGAATGTATTTGCAGTTCAGCTTGTCCTTGTAGGCTCGGTAGTAGCAGGTGGCTAATAACAATGAGGAAACACGTGGAACACACCTGAATATAACCTACAGTTTGAGGACATGGTGAGCTGATCCCAGATGAGTTCAGCAGAGACACAGCAGACTTGCAGATCCATGAATAAGAAATCAAATATTTAAAATTAAATGTTGTAAACCACCTGGAAGTTACAGGTTCAACTCCACTACTTAGTGTGGTATTTCAATAAAGGTAAAATAACTTACCATGCATAACTCTTACTGTCTTCATTTGTAAAGGTGGGGGAAAAAAGTGTTTGCTTTGCTTGGGTTGTTGAGGAAATGAACTACATGAAAAAAAATGTGCGTGAAGTGCTTAGCACAGTGACTAAAGACTGACATCTAATATGAGCCCAATTTATACTTGCTATTACTATTTTTCCACCAAAGAATGTTCTCATCTCCAGACTCATATATGCTACTAGAAAGCTACTCTGGGAGGTCATTTAGAGCCCTTAAAATCTACAAGTGCTTTAATGAGCTCATTATATTTCCTCCTCCTAAGGTACCTAACACTGAAATGACAATCCATTTTATACAGCCCACAAGTGGGCAAACTAAGAGTCTCTTCTGACTTCTCCTTCATTACACCTTTTGTCCAATCTGCAATCAATTATTTTCAATTTTATGTCCCATATATGCTACCTGTTAATCACTTTCTCTGCTTACTGATAACCATCTTAATTCACTTATTTTATTGCTTTAGTCCCTATTTAAAGTATTTCTAAATATCAAGAGAGATAAAACTTCAGCATAGTAGCTTAACACAGTTTATTTCACCCTCATATAAAGGCCAAGTGGTGAGTTTCTGGTTAGTAAATGATTTAGGACCTAAGTTCCTTCCTTCATATGCTGCTACTATTTTCAGTACATGGCTTCCATGATCACTGGACTCATTCACATCAAGCCAATGCAGTGGAAAAGAGCACAGATTATTGTGTGTCAAAGTCGTTACAGCTGAGAGATCAAAGTGGTGCTCATAACTTCCACTCATCTTATACCAAGGAGAAATCAGTCATATGGAAGGAAGTCTGGGAAAGGCAGTCCAACTGGGTGTCAAGGAAAGAGAGGTAATGCGTATGTGGGCAGTTGGCTACACATTGCTCTACTTCCCTTATTGGCCCCTGTGCTTCCAGCACTGGTCCTCCTACCATCCAATTCCTGGTAGGAGTCAGAGGGGTTTTTGGTTAACATAAATTGGATAATCTGACTCCTATGTTTAAATTTTCCAGTGTCTTCCGAGTTGCACAGTGACTAAAACCTAAACTCCTTTCCTTGACTTACACAGACCTTTGTAATCTGGTCCTTGCTTTAGCTTTCTGAACTTGTCTCATGCCTATCTCTTCATCATGTCTGGTACCATTCAGATTAAATGACAGCTCTTCAGAGAAGCCCTCTCTGACAAGCCAATCTAAAATAGTCACCCAGGAGTTCCTGTCGTGGTGCAATGGAAACAAATCTGACTAGGAACCATGAGGTTGTGGGTTCAATCTCTGACCTCGCTCATTGGGTTAAGGATCTGGCATTGCCCTGAGCTGTGGTGTAGGTTGCAGACTCGGCTCGGATCTGGCATTGCTGTGGCTGTGGCGTAGGCCAGTGGCTACAGCTCTGATTCGACCCCTTGTCTGGGACTTCTATATACCGCGGTGTGGCTCTAAAAAGACAAAAGACAAAAATAAATAAATAAATAAATGTCACCCAGTTACTTTTAAGCACATCAATCTATTCTAAAGCTCTGCATAGAATTTAGGATAATTTGATATGTTGCTTTCTATCAGGAATCTACTTTTTATATATCTGTGTGTGTATGTATGTGTGTATATATGCATGTATGTATATATGTATGTCTGTATCTCCTATTTTCCCTATAGTATAAGTAGACTTGCATGTTTTACCCATCACTGACCCCTACTACCTAGCATGGTTTGACACATAGTTAGTATTCAGTAAATTTGACTCCTTAATGAAGTGTTTTGAAATTTCTATGCTCTGAGCTAAGCACACTTTTATCCCCCCAACCAACTCCCTCTGAGCTGAAAAGACAAAGCAAGTTTGTTTCTTAAATTAACATTACAAAGGATAAAACTAAATTTTCTAGGGAACAGATTGGTCAAATTATGCCTAAAGACAGTTTAAGTGACCAACTTATATCCTCTTCTCCTTTCACTAAGCCTAAATATCTGAGTGGAATGTCTGGGGGTAGAAAACATAATATGTTTTTCTCCACTCAGTTGAGACTTTTTCCCCAAATAAAATTTATTTTTACATGCAGGGAAATCACTAAATTTTAAAATCTGGAACAGAATAGCTTCTTCAGTTTAATGAATTCAATTATTCTTGTTTACATCAGAAAATCTTACTGCAAAGGTAGAACAAACTTAAAATGTGGTGTTTAAAAGTTAAAAAGCACAGTAGTACAAAGAGAGCCAAAATCTTGATACTTAAAAAAAGACATTTTAAATATTAATAATTCTAGCAATGTGATTTAGTTTGATTAAATGTGGAATTAAGAATTTATTTTGTTTCTTCTCTGATAGAAAGCTTGTAGTAATAAATTCATAGTAGTTAATAGTTGCTGAGAACTTTTTATGTGCCAGTCGGTATACATGCATACTTTATAAGAACTGTATGACTTTACAAAACTGAGGCAAAAGAGGTTGTTACTTTCCTGAAAACAGAAAACTATCAAATATGATTTGCAAAGCATAATGTAATAGCTATGTCTCTAACTACTAAAATACTGAAGCTAATCTGCTTTGCTTGTCAATAGTCATGCTATTTGAGTTTTGAATATGGACATTTTACTAAAATATCTTTTTTTTTTTGGAACACTATCACGTAGTACTTCCTGCCTAGACGTAAGGCATAGTAGAGTCTGACAAATCCACCCAGAATTACCTTCATGGCTGCCAAGTCGATACCCCCAAACTACCTATGATGTTAGTTTCCACATGTGTGAGACACAGAGAGGTTAAGTACACCTAGTTAGCAGAAAACTTGAAATCTAAAATAAACAGCACTGACGTCACCTACAGGGGGGTTGCTAAATTTTGCATCTAGTATTTCCTTGGACCACAATATTTGCTTCCCTTTCTGACTTCACTGCTTCATCACTCCCCCAACCCCATTCCTGCTTAAATACAATAGATTATTAGAGCACAATGCTACATTAAAAGTTATAAAATTATCAAGTTTCAGAATTTCAGATACTGAAGAATGTTTTTACATTAAACTTGCTTAAGATCTTCTTTTTGCCAATGAAACAAATCAGCTGAGAGAAGTCTGCTATTAGGAGCTGTGAGGACTGAAACTCCAGCCTCTCTTCCTGGATTCATGGTCTTTCTTCCATGGCACACTTCTCTTACGGCTTCTGGTTGTTCGTAACTCCTTTTGGTTCCTTGGACCTAGGACCTAGGCAACTCCCTAAGGCATTATTTTCCTAGGTAATTCACAAAGACCACTACTATGCTTGCTTCCTTTTCTGATTTTGTTACTTTGTTACTCTCTTATCCTCATTACTCTGTCTGTCATATTACCCTTATCTAAAAATAATTTTTATTGGAGTGTAGTTGACTTGCAATGTTGTATTAGTTTCAGGTGAACAGCAGAGTGAATCAGTTATACAGACACATATATCCATTTTTTTTTCTCATATAGGTTATTATAGATTTCCCTGTGCTATAAAGTAGGTTCTTGTTAATTATTTTACATAGTAGTATGTATCTGTTATTCCCATCCCTTGTGGCTGAGTGGGTTAAGGATCCGGCATTGTCACTGCTGTGGCTCTGGTTACAGCTGTGGTGTGGGTTTGATCCCTGGCCCAGGAGTTTCTGCATGCCACAGGAACAGCCAAAAAAAAAAAAAAAAAAAAAAAAAAAAAAAGGCTATCTTGCCTTCTATGAATTGAAACCCTTATTTTTAGTGCTATCTATCTGCTTAGATATTAGAAAAGTGGAGAAATGAAATGAATCTTTTTTTTTTTTTTTTGGTCTTTTTAGGGCCGCACCCACAGCACCCCAGGCTAGGGGTTGAATGGGAACTATTGCTGCCAGCCTATACAAGAGCCACAGGAACTTGGGATCTGAGCCGCTTCTGTGACCCACACCACAGCTCATGGCAATGCCAGATCCTTAACCCACTGAGCGAAGCCAGGAATCAAGCCCGCATCCTCATGGATGCTAGTCAGGTTCCTCAATCGCTGAGCCATGATGGGAACTCCAAGAAATGAATCTTAATGTATACATTAATGGCAGCTAAAGCCTGAAATAGTTCTTCTTCTTTCTTAGCAAAAATTTATTTAAAAACATAACTTCTGAAATCTCCAATGACTGGGATTTCAAGAAATTAAACAGAACAAAAAGAATGATATTTAGGCAGTTAGTCAGAGACCCTCAAGCCACTTGGGGAATAGTGCCGGCTTCATATAGAAGGGTACAGAGGCAAAAGAGCAAAGATAACATAACAGCTAGAACAAACTAAACAAACATGTGTATAAATATTTAAACTAGGGATAGACATCACTCCCTGTGTTTTAATATTTTCTCTGATCATAAACTATTCTTTGTTTAGTTTTATTTTCTAGTTTCAAGTGAAAGCAGATTTCAAGAGAGGCCATTTTAACATTTCAAAATAAGGACATTTTCTACGGTTACTTTTTCAAATGTAACCATTTATTCATTTTCTTTTATTGGATTTCCAAACTTGAAATTTATTATTGCCATTTGTCTACTATAGGCAAAAGTACTTAACTCTAAAATTCTCCCCTTCTCCTGTGATTCTACTATTACTTTTAATAAAGTTTTATGATAAAACTCCAGGGAAAAAAATACATAGAACATGTACAGACTTACAAGCTGTGTGTACCTTGTGGGTGAGAGTTTTTTTTTACCAAAGTGAATATCCAACATATTCAACATTTAAAACAAAATAAAATGCTTTATAATCTTCAAATCCCTTGGTGGAAAGACTAGTCTAATTTAAAGCCACACAATTAAAAGTGTTCAATTTGATATTACTTATTTCCTCAAAGCTTGGCTGTTGTTTAGCAACATCAGAAACATTAGAAACAAAGGTAGCTTGGGGAGTTCCGGTCGTGGCTCAGTGGTTAACGAATCTGTCTAGGAACCATGAGGTTGCAGGTTCAATCCCTGGCCTTGCTCAGTGGGTTAAGGATCTGGCATTGCCATGAGTTGTGGTGTAGGTCACAGATGCGGCTCAGATCCCGCATTGCTGTGGCTCCGGCTTAGGCTGGTGGCTACAGCTCTGATTCGATCCCTAGCCTGGGAACCTCCATATGCCTCGGGAGCCCTAGAAATGGCAAAAAGACAAGAAATAAATAAATAAACAAAGGTAGCTTAATTAGTAATTTGGTTTAATTTTAAAATAGGAAAAAACTAATGGCAGATGAAGCTCACCCAAAATATAAAGAGCTCTGCCTCCCGACTGCCTTGACAGTCCACACCCGTTCTCCTGTTTGACATTCTATATTCCCACTGTTCCATGATACTAACTGATGTCTCATTTTGATCCAATCTGATCTCACTTTATAGCCTCTTACTAGTTCTTTTCTCATCCTACTGCTTAAAGGTTAGTGTTGTCTAGGATTCGATACTTGCTTCTCTTGCAATTTTAATCTACATGCCCCCAAATTCCACTGTCACTTATATGCTGACAGCATAAATCTATATCTCCTGTCCCTCCTCAATATTTCAACCGATAAACAGGCCTTCCTACTTGTGTTTCCTAATAGAGGTCCTCACTGGCCTCAACCTCCATAATCCCAGATTGGAGTTCATTAACCTTCCCCCTAAACCTGCTCTTTCCTCTTGATACTGTATTTTAGATAATGGCACCATCACTCACATAGTCTGTGAACTGTGAAATGTCAGCACTAGCTTTATCTCAGACTTCACACTTAACACTAACCTATAGTATTCAGTTAGTCATCAAATGCCACTGATTTTCCATCATACCTTATATATTTAACTTCTCTTCTTTTCTATAGCCATGACTTTAGTTCAAATCCTTATCATCTCTTGCTTGAATTATCAATTCAGTCTTCTGACTGTTATGCCTGCTTCCATATCCTCCCACCTCTTGCTTGATAGAATTCTTCATTTATGCTATCACTGAGGTAATCTTAATAAAACAAGCTAAAACTGCTCAGGATCTCTATTACCTTTAGGAATTCCAAAAAGAAATTCCTCAGCATACCTATGCCTGGAAGAAGATAAATTACTAGTCAACCTTCAAGTATTAGATCAAATGTTTTCTTCTTTGTGAGATTCTTCCTGATCTACCGAAACAGAATTAACCACCACCTTCTGCTAATGTTATTGCATATACTACTTATTTCTGATTTGTATTTGCCACATTGTAGTATGACTGTGTGTTTACATGACTGCACTGCATCTGGATTATAAGCTGTTTGAGGCCTTGCACTATGGCTATTTATCTTTGTGGAGAGCAAACAGAACTTTTCAGCAGAAAAATATACCAATTCCCTCTGGGAACACTGGAGAATAATTTTTTTTAATTCGGATTATAACCCCAAAACAATTTAGAGCATAAACTGGAATCAGTAGAAAATGATAGCCAAGAAACAGTAGGAAGGAGTTCCCACTGTGGCACAGCAGAAACAAATCCCACTAGTATCCATGAGAATGCAGGTTCAATCCCTGGCCTCGCTCAGTGGGTCGGCATTGCCATGAGCTGTGGCATATGTTGCAGATGAGGCTCGGATTCCATGTTGCTGTGGCTGTGGCTGGCAGCTGTAGCTCCGATTTGACCCCTGGTTTGGGAATCTCCATATGCCACAAGTGTGGCTCTAAAAAGAAAAAAAATAAAAAGAAAGCAAAAAAGAAGTTGGAAACTGGCTTCAGTAGTACAAGCAAAGAAACAATGGCAAAGTCCTAAATAAATAAATGCTGGGGGTTTGCAGGATTGAATTTGAGAGAAAATTCTTATCTGTCTATCTATAGAACTTACATTCTGACATTCAGAAGATGTTTCTTAAAATTTCTTTAATCACATATTTGTTTGCAATTTGACATACAAATATATTCATTGTGTACTCCCTTGTGCAAAAATTCTTTTGAATCACTGCTACATAAAATGTGCTCAGGAAGCCTGTGTTACTTGTAGTTTCAAAAGTGACATATTTCTTGATTTTTTTAAAATAAGACTAAAATAGTATAGTCTAAGAGTTTATGATCTATGAAAATGTATCAGTAATTTGGGAATAAATATCTACACCATGAAAGTGTACATATTTACACTCTTTTTTTAAATGTTATTGGATATGTTTTGTGTGTGCAAGCGAAGTGGCTTCACAAATGTTATCTGTATAAACTTCTGAATGACCAAATCTCTTTCTCTAATGATATCATCAAATGATATTGGAGATATATACATAATATACGTACATATATGTATTCATCTGCAATATATATCTACTTATTTTTAGGGCTGCACACATGGCATGTGGAAGTTCCCAGGCTAGGGGTCAAATTGGAGCTGCGGCTGCTGGCCCAAGCCACAGCCACAGAAACTCCAGATCCGAGCTGCACCTGTGACCTACACCACAGCTTGCGGCAACGCTGGATCCTTAACTCACTGAGTGAAGCCACGGACCAAATCTGCTTCCTCATGGATACTAGTTGGGTTCATTACCACTGAGCCACAACAAGAGCTCTGATATTGCAGATAATTAGAGAATTTTATCTTTGGTTACTTATATTAACCTTAAGGTAATGCCTAACTTTTCAACAGTTGAACATGATATTTTAGTGTCCACAGATATGATAGTTTTCTATGACATTTACAAAGAATTATTTTACTAGCTCCTTACATTTGTCCTCAATTTTTATATATTTATTAATATTTAATTAAAATAAAATTTAACATTTTTAGCCTTAATTTCTATTTGTTATATTTGCCATAATTTTCAATAAGAATTTATTTTTATTATTTATTTATTTATTGTTGACTTAGTTTCAATTTAAACTTATGTAATACAAATGGAGTATAAAAGTCTTGTGTTGATTCTTTTTTTAATTTTATTGGAATATTGTTGACTTACAATGCTGTGTTAGTTTCAGGTTTATAGCAAAATGAAATCAGTTATATATATATATACACACACACATATTCCATTCTTTTTCAAATCCTTTTTCCATATTGGTTATTACAGAGTATTGAACTTATTTCGCTGTGCTATACAGTAGGTCCTTGTTACTTATTCATTTATATATAGCACTGTGTATTTGTTAATCCCAACCTCCTAATTTTTCTCTCTTTACAACATTTTCCCTTTGGTAACCTAAGAATGGTTTTGAAATCTTTGAGTCTGTTTCTGTTTTGTTGATAAGCTCATTTGTATGACATTTTATTAGATTCCACATATTAGTGATCTAGTATGATACTTGTCTTCCAAGGATTTCTTTTTAAAATGTATATTCTACAATAGTACGATTATTCGGTAGTCATGGTATATTCTATTCTCATCATGGTATATTACATATCTCTGTATTATCAAATAATAATATAACATCTTTAAATTTTATAATGTAGAAAACACACAAAAGGAGGTAGAAACCATATATATTCTCACTACATATTTTAGAAAATATGAATTAAGTAAAATTCTCTGTCCTTTCAAATTAAAAGCTTGATGCTTCTTATTTCAAAATTTCCCTCATGGTTATAACAATATGCCTACCTACAGATAGTTATATAGAGAGCACAACTTTTTATTATAAAAGTGAGATCATACTCTGCAATATTTTTGAAAAAATCATTCATGTTGCAGTGCCAAGTTTTCAGTTCAGTACCTTGGATGTACAGATGTAACTCCTTTAACATTTAAAAAAATAAGGTATAATTTACCTACAGTTAAATGCATAAATCATAATTGTACAGTTCAATGAATTTCAACACGTATGCACTAGGGTAAATAGATATCCCTGTCAAGATTTAGAACATTGCCATCACTCCAGAGGATCTCTTGCATATACCTTCCCATCAATCACTGCACTTTCCACCCCACCTCCCAGGCAACTATTGTTGATTTCTTTCACTATAAATTAATTTATTCTTATAGGACTTTATATAATTATAATCATATAGCATCATACTTTATTTCAAAAACAATTTAGTATTCTGTGTTGGTAGACTGACAGGTTTTTTCAAGTTTGCTGTTTAAAATTACTTGCATAAGTGCATGTTTTTAATCTTTAGATCTTTAATGCTTATGAAATTTATTTTTAATGTTTTGAAATATGACATAAATTAATTTTATTGCAAAAGATAATAGATATTTCCATACCATTTTCATAATAACCTATATTTCCCCCACTAGTTCAAAAGATCACATTTATCATACATTACATTCTCACATGCACTACTTGGATATATTTCCAAATTCCTTTTTTTCTGATCTATTTTTCTATTCTTATGATATACTAACGTCTCTTAATTATAGTAACATTATATTGTATCTTATTTTCTGATAGAGCAACTATTTCCTCATTTTACTTGTTTCTCAAAAAAACCTTTTGTTTAAATATTTCACTTACATATAAATGTATAGAATAGTGCTTGACACATTAAACACCCAATAACTATATATATATTTTTCTCTTTTGGCCATACCCCAGCATATGGAAGTTCCCAGGCCAGGGATCAACTCCTAGCCAGAGCTGCAACCTACACCACAGCTACAGCAATGCTGGGTCAGTAACCCACTGTGCCAGGCAAGGGATAGAACCAGCACCTCCACAGAGACAAGCTGGATGATTCACCCACTGCACCAAATACAGAAATTCCAAATACCCAATAAATATTGTCTCATCGTTTTATCTAATAAATCTTCAACTTCTTTCTACAAAAGGTAATATGTAAAGAACATGTCCAAGAGTACTTTTTTAGTACAACTCAAAGTTAGAAATTTTTTTTCTAAATCCTCAATCTTTTTACCTCAATTCATATTACCACTTTTGGCCCCTTACTTCATTCTTGTATGAATCTCATTTTTGCTTGTAACATATCAAAGTAGTAAATACACCCTTTTCCCCATAACATAAATATGAGTGGAACACAAATCTTAAAAACGGAATGAGAAAATTTATGCATTCTCAGGAGTATAGAAAAGCACAAAAATGGGTGAGTGGCTATTTGTCCCTTAGTTGTCTGTTTCCTATTATTTATTTTTGAAGGAATCCTTTAGAATTTGAAGTAAATCTGTACTCAGCAGAATATCTATTCACACTAGTGTTTCACCATTTAACTTTCATTTAGAAGTTATACTAGTTATAGCATCCTACTACACTGTATATATTACACTACTACGCTAAAGTTATACTACTTAGTATTTCTGAGCTGATGGCCAGTCAGCATATTACCACTTCTGCTTTATCTGTTCACTACATTAATCATGTATTTCTTGAAAATCATCTTTGTAATGTCACTGTGTTAAGTGGTCAAGGATTAGGAAGAAACCTAAGAACTTCCTGCTTAAGAAATGTGCTATTTGTTTGGAAGGATCACAAACATTTTTTGAATAAGCAAGTAACAATTCTTTCTATCTATCTATCTATCTAATCTACCTACCTTCTACATAGACAGCTAGCTAAAAGAACAAGTCAAAACTCAAGAGTGTGCATTTTTTCTAATTATAAAATATTAACACATGGTTATTTGATCCCAAATCCACTCCATGTGGCAGCCTTAATCCTCAAACTGGCCATTTGTCCAAGCTCATTCACCTCAGTGTCCATGCTGGGAAGACAGATGGGGTGGTGACTCGAAAAGATGGAAAAGGTATTCCAGGCTGAATCACAAGTCACTCAGTTTATGTTTTCTTAAAAGGTCAGTTTTTATCCAATATATGCCATTTCCGCTAAATTTTACATACTGCCTTAAAATATTAATTCTGCATGGGTAGTAATAAAGACATGGGATAAATAGAAAAAGATGAGCCATAGAAGATGGATACATTGGGTGACTTAGTTTGTTGATGTCAGCTATTAAGGACACCCAACCAGCACCCCCCCTTATTTGCTAAGCTTTCATGATGTTCAAAGCTCTTGATTATAATTTAGTTTCTCATAAATGTAACATGTACTGGGACACAGTGCACTGATGAGTAACACAAGGCTCCAGACCTCTTGATAATTATATTTCTTTCTTTCTTTTTTTTTTTTTTTTTTTTGTCTTTTTGCCTTTTCTAGGGCTGTGCCCATGGCATATGGAGGTTCCCAGGCTAGGGGTCTAATTAGAGCTGTAGCTGCTGGCCTACGTCAGAGCCACAGCAACTTGGGATCCAAGCCACGTCTGTGACCTACACCACAGCTCATGGCAATGCCAGATCCTTAACCCACTGAGCAAAGGAAGGGATCGAACCTTCAACCTCATGGTTCTCAGTCGAATTCGTTAACCACTGAGCCACAATGGGAACTTTGATAAATATATTTCTTATTAGAGAGTAATAAACTAGCTACCTGTTATTTTAAAGTTATACCCTAGAATGGCAGTCATTTGCTACCCTTTAAAAGAGATTCAGAGATTTGATTCTGCTTTTAGTAGAGCATAAACAAAGATAGTATTTTTCTGTATTAAAAAGCAGATACACAAGAGCTAATGGAATTGGACAACTTGCCAGCCAGATGGCAAGAAGAATTCCATTGCTGGTTGTAACTGCAATGGTGATAATCCTTGGTGTGCTCCAGCCACAAAATGCCTACTTTTAAGGGAACTTAAAACTTTTAAAATCTGTCTCTTGAAATTAGCTAAAAAGCCATTTCTCAATGATACACATATAAAAAAAAAGAGAAGAAAAAAGTGTGTTTAACATCATTGTACAAGTACTACAAAAATGCAGAATCTTAGATGCTGCTAACTAATGATTTATTATAAGGAAAATCAATTGGAATTTTCTGGTCACATTTATACAATGTGTTGTTCATTAGCAAGAAATCCACCACAGTCTAGTCAGGCAGACTTCTCTTATAATTAATCAACTTAAAACTAGGAAATCAGATAAGGCAAAACTCTAAGTTCAAAACTCATTGAATATTTTAAGCAAGGTAATGCGTTCAAGGTTTGAACTCAATACTGGTGACTATACAGAAATTAAATACATATTCATGGTGAGCTGAAATAAAAGTTTATGTGGTGCACTAGAATCTGTGAAATGAAGCCAAAAACTACAAACTGAATGTGAGCTGCCTTCACTTGAGCTTTAGTATTGCTTGAGAATGCATGTACAGGCCCAGTGGCTGCTGTATCCCAATCCCACCATGGTGATTTTCACTGCCTTTCTCTTAGTCTTAATGATACTTCCCCTCATTGTCAGATATGTAGGGAGATGTAGGTGAGGTCAGGTACACGTGTGGTTGCTTATCAACAAAGGTGCACTGAAAAAAGAAAGCACCTTTGGTTTTGCAAGCATGTGGATGTGTCAGTGTGTGCATGGTTTCTCTTAGGACCCTTGGTATATCTCTCTGTCCTTTCCCTAAGGGCATGTGGTGGGTGGTTTCCTGCCCAAGAGAAATGAAGCCAAGTAATGAAGAGGACACTCATCTGCAAGTAAAGAACACCTAGTAAAATTGCCTTTATAGCCTCTAAAATATAACCTGCAAGCCAGTGGATATTTTGTCACTGCCTTGATTAACTATAAAGTAAATTTTGGCTGTCCCTGGGTTACAAAAACTATTACATATTGCATCAAGCTTCCACTGTCTTTGTTTGTTTGTTTTGATCTTTTCCATTAGTGGAAAAAACTCTACTTACCCTCTTTCCCTCTCTTCACCTCTCACTGGCATAAGAGCATTGTCCTTGCTTAGTGAACTCCATTTCCTGAGCTCAGCAGAGAAAAGGCAAGAGTTATTTTTCCTTTATCCTTGATCTGACAACAAAGAGATCTGCTCATTAAATTTGATTGGGACTCATTTTTATATATTTCACTCTCAAGCACAAAACAGACACCATTCTTGGAGGATAAATTTGAAAGAAACAGCTTAGTGTAAGTTCATCTGAACAGGGGTCTGAAAGCCCATGTTCTTGTTTTCATTCTACTGGTATTGACTCTGACATGTTAGGCCAAAATAACAGATGCTCTTTATTTAGGCTTTTTTACTTTAATACAGGCATATCAGCACCTATACATCTTTACCTGAGACTTTCTCTGGATGCCACTGCCTGCTTTGTCATGCCTGATTCTGGAAGTAGCCTGAATCAGTAACTTACAATAACAGTGGTGACTACAATAAAACCCAATCTCCCTCACCACTTGCATGGCATCATTCCAAGGCATGTGTTCCACACTGCTTCCTAGAGTTCCCCAGTAAGTTTTAGTTTTCCACACTGGTAACTTGTTTGATAATACATTCTTCCATGTATCACTTCCCCATTTCCTCATGAATTTTTCCAGAGATCAATCGGTTGGCTTTTAGGGAAGCATAAGCAAAGACACTGTTTTTCTATATTAAAAAGCAGATACTCAAGCTAGTAGCATTGGATAACTTGTTGGCCAGATGGTAAGAAGAATCCCATTGCTCCACTACCACAACTGCTAACTCACTTGTGAAGAACTGGGATAAAAGACAGATGGAAGGAGGTACTTATGTATAGCATTTTAGAGCTATAGGATCAATGATAATTAAGGTAACCATGGAATTGAATGGTTATTGTTTAAGTGTCACTGCAGTGCTTAAGGACAGAAAATGACAGTGTCAGTTGAGCCCACTCTCAACTCAGGGGAAGGTGTGAGGATCAGAAAGTCTTCATGGCAGCATTTAAATAGACATTTGTCCTCTATAACTAGAGGAATATTTTGTAACTCAGTCCCAAGACTTTATTGTGAGAAAGACTGAAACACAGAACTGGAATCTCCCTTATGCTATAGGCAAGGCCTTGTTAAGAAAGGAATGTGACCATAGGATGTGGAATGGGCACATGTGGGTGGATGAACTTGCTGACACAATCTCCAAATCCCCCGAACCCTAACAGAGGTATATCAGTTCTTTGTTAAAGGGTAGCGTTCTTCTCTTACCTAGAGTCTATGCATATGGCTCAGAAGCTGATCTTCACTTCACTACTCCTAGACCAGTAACTAGGGTTAGGTCTCAGCTTGACCTGGCTTGAGAAGTACAGTCCCTTCTATAAGAGGAAAAGAGCTATACGAGCTTGATGTTATATACCAGCAAAAACTGAGAGAATGTTCCTGAGAATTGAGACGGAGGATACTGGAATTTAAGGGCTAACATACAAGGAATAGAAGGTAAAGTTGGATACACACACACATGCACACTCTCTCTCTCTCTCACTCAAAAAAAGATCATGATCAGGTGAGCAGAAAGTTGATAATTGCTGTCATAATGGTAATTTAAAATCTTTCAGCCAGTTTCCAGAGAATACTCGAAACTATCAATTAGGAAAGCAAGGTCACTTTGTGGAAGTACTCTGTAACAGCACAGCAGATATACTGAGTAAAAATTCCTCAGTATCTCCCCACCAAATACCAGGACTGCTGTACATTGGGAAAAAAAATATTTTTGGTTTTTGAAGTGTGTTGGATACCAGGGGTCCTTAAATACCATCATGGGCTGGCTTTTTTAGAGTATAGAGATGACAAGTGATAAATGGGGTCTTGGCTCAGGTCCATCTCATGGCAGAGCCATTATGTCCATGGATTCATCCTGTGATTATCTCCCCAGTCCCTGAATGCAGAAATAGATAGATATCAACTGACAAAATATTTTACTTGATTTCCAAATCTTTACAGTACGAAACATTATGGCATAAAAGATTAAGTATAGTCCTCAAAACTGCTTCCTTCCCTCTGGCTAGGAACATGAATCAAATGCAATATGGCATTCTGGGTGTAATGACAGATATTAGCACCACCATGGAAGACATAAAGGTCCAGAGATGGTCATTTCCATCATATCCCATTTAATTCATAATTCCGGCCCTGTAAAAATAGGCTAGATCATGACAGATGACAGACAACTAACCACAAAAGAATTAATAGTTCCATTTGCAGTGGCTGTGCTAAATGCTATCTTCTCTAGAGTAGATTAACAAAGCTTCTGACACATGATATGCAACTTATGAAGTGGCAAATGTTTTTCAATGTCATCAAAAAGGATCAGAAGCAGTTTAGAGTCATGTTGTTGGAGAGCAGCACGTGTTGATGATCATGCCCCAGGATTGTTAATTCTCCTGCTCTCTGATCCAATAATAGTGTGAAGAGACCTTTATCATTTGGACATTTTGCAGAACATCACACTATTCCACTGACAGCATGTTCTTTAAACTTGAGCAGCAACAAATGACAAGCAAGCCCACACTGTGACATATATCTGATGGAGGATAGGAGATAAATCCTATAATGACTCAAGGGTGGTTTAGGAGTCTGGTTACCAGAAACATGCCAGAATATATGCCACAAGGTAAAGAACAAGCTATTGTATACTTCAACTCTAACAATTATGAAACACAGCATTTTTTAGACATTTAGTTCATAACACATTTGGAAATGTTACTTTAGAGATAAAGCCTAGCTTTTTGAGTATTCTAAGAAAGTATGTTTCTGGAACAGACTAGACTTCTGTGTTGCAGTGACACCTCTCAGCTCACTCATGTGGCTTCGTGAGGCATTCGTTCTGCCTGAGCAGCTGATGGAGCTGGAGAAAAATCTGGGTTTTATTCACTGACAACCTATTGCAATAAATTTTGGGGAGCTGAAAATGCCACACTACATTCCCACTTAGGGACAGCTGTAAATGACAATAGTATGGGGAAGTTCTCACAGTGGGCAGGGCTTTGAGTAGTGTATCTGGTCAGCAACTGTGTGGACAGAGAATTCACTCAAGGTAAGGATACATATGGAATACTGAGCAGTAGTAAATAACTTGACTCTGTATTAAGGGGTTTGAAAAGACCAGGACTGGAAGACTGGAGATAATAATGTCTAGAGAAGAAATAGAGGAAGGTTATATTGGAGTGGTCACAAAGTGCGCAGACCTTTGCTTCTTGTACAAATGTCCTCTTGCAGTACAGATACTAAACAACCAAATGGATGGAATCACCTGCCTTGTGGAACAAGTTTTCCCCCACCCCTTGGCTACTACATTTATTGTGGAAGGGCCCATGGGAGGAGCAGTTATTGCAGATGTAGGCTATGCAAGCAAGGGCTCTCTCTTCCAAGGCTGATCTAGCTATTGCTTCTGTTGAAGGTCTGACTTGTCGTCAAAATCCAACAATGATAACTTAGTATACAATCTTTTGAGGAAACCAACCAGCCATTCCGTTACAAGTTGATCGTATCTGACCCCTTCCTCCCTGGAAAGAGCAGTGATCTGTGATTGCTAGGACTGATAAATATTTTGCCTTTTTTGCCTTAGTGTCTCATCCAGCAATACTATCCAAGGGCTCAGAGAATGGATATTTATTGCCATGGGACCCTGTACAACTCCTTCAATGAAAAGTGCAGGAGCATATATTACAGCAAAGGAAAGGTGACACAAAGTACATGACTCAGTATCACTGAGTATCATTCATTTTAATATATACTGCATTACCCCAAATCTGCTGGCCTGATATAGTGCTGGATTAGTCTCTTAAAGGCACAGATAAACCACTAGTTTATGTATGACACTGTTACTCTGTGTAATTCAGGTACTATCTTTTAAAAGCCAGTGGCTATTGTGTGGTGCCGTTGTCAACAGGTAGGACACATGGGTCTGAGAAACAAGAGTCAAACTAGAAGTAGCCCCTTGTACTATCTCTCCCATTGAGCTTTCAGTTCTGCTATATAAGAAATTCCATTCCCTGGTGTGGGGTAGGAGATGTTTTTACAAGGCGGCGGTGGGGGGGCGGGCAGCTGTGACCAATAAAACTTTATTTACAAAAAGAGACCACTGCCTGGATTTCATCCATGGGTTGTAGTCTGCTTATCCTTGCTCTAAATTATTTCTAAGTTTCCTTCGTGGTTTACAGTTCTGTATTGTATGTCTCCACATTCAAGAAACACTTTGGAAAGTCCTTTAAGTCACTGGAGATGATCAATATCTCTATGAAGAGACTGTAATGTTTATAAAAATTACACATAATCTAAAATTATTGCCAAGATTTTGTATTTTGAAACTAGTCCTCATAGTAAAAATAACATATTTGTAATAGACTATCTTTATAAGTGAATATTTTTGAACACTTAGCATGAAGGTATTGATAGCTTTATGGAAAATACAATTTGAAAATAATATCCACTGGAGAAATTATTCTTTTTTCAGATGACAGGACTTGCTGACAATATTATTCTGCATAAGTGTAATAATTATAGTCTAAATCAGAACAGAATCATGGCCAGCTTAGAGCATTCAGGAAGAGAGTCCACATGTAATATATGCAATAACTTAGAAGCATGAAAAAGGTTGTTGTGTAAACCACAATGCTGTAATTAAACCAATTATATAGTAACATGAGACATTTCTTGATTCCAATAAAGATGAATGTGGTTTATATAAATCACTTTTAAACTGCTAAAAATAAAGATTGAAGTGCTAAATAAAATATATTGAAACAAATCTTTAACAAAGAGCCTGATGACAGAACATGGCAAATCAACTATAATAAAAAATATAAAAAAAAAAGAATCTGAAATGTAAGTTCAAGTCATTGAGAACTTTAGCAAGCAAATCTCTGCAATAATAAGCAATTGTAAATTAGCTAAATTCCCAGGTATATCATTTTTCCTCACCTTTTATTTTAAACAGGCAGAATACTTGAAAGGATGAAATAAAATAGAACAATTTAGAAATTAACAGAAATAGCTATGGAACAAATGAATAATTATAATACAAAACATAAAATTTGGCCAATTACAGTTTTTAAAACTTTAAACAATACTGATGATGTAAATGTTATTAATTGGTGGGAGGAAAACCCTATTGTATTTGGAGTTACTACCTCCTCCCTCTTTACATTCATAAATTGCTCAACAGAAAATTTTTGTTTTCATCCAATTATAAGTTAATGTATATATTTTTTCAGATACAGCATAATTTACATTATAAAGAATTAAAAATGTGAGAAACAACCCAACTAATTTCTTTAATTCAAAGTCAAAATATAGGAGTTCCTGTCGTGGTGCAGTGGTTAACGAATCCAACTAGGAACCATGAGGTTGCGGGTTCGGTCCCTGCCCTTGCTCAGTGGGTTAACGATCCGGCGTTGCCATGAGCTGTGGTGTAGGTTGCAGACGCGGCTCGGATCCCGCGTTGCTGTGGCTCTGGCGTAGGCCAGTGGCTACAGCTCTGATTCGACCCCTAGCCTGGGAATCTCCATATGCCGCGGGAGCGGCCCAAAGAAATAGCAAAGAAAGAGACAAAAAAAATAAAAAATAAAAACAAACAAACAAACAAAAAAAACAAAGTCAAAATATACATTTATTTCCTATGGTTATAAAGCACTGTCTATATCCCATAAAAGGCTATTAGAAGAATTTATTAAAAACCAGCTTAGTGCTACCACTTATCCACAATCTGCCATTTTTTTAATTTAAATAGTATTTTCTTTTTGCTTAATTCTTGTTTCTATTATTTATCATACATGTCACATAAACATCTATTAGTGGGTTTATAAGGTGGATATTAATGTTGTTTTTTTTTTTTTTTGGTTAATAAATGAAAAAGAGGGTTTGCAAATTACTCTCTAAGAGCTTCATGAAATCCAGGTTTTCTTTTCATGTGAAAAGTTGGATATGTTTTTACATTTATTTAAGAGACTCAATTTGCTATTAAATTCTTTTTTAATTTTAATTTTAATTTTTTTTATTTTCCCAATACATTATTTTTCTTTCAACTGTACAGCATGGTGACCCAGTTACCTTTAAAATGGCAATAAATACATATCTACCAATAATCACCTTAAATGTCAATGGATTGAATGCTCCAGTCAAAAGACACAGAGTGGAAGATTGGATAAAAAAGCAAAAACCTTCAATCTGCTGTCTACAAGAAACTCACCTTAGGGCAAAGGACACATACAGATTGAAAGTGAGGGGATGGGAAAAGATATTTCATGCTATTAAATTCTGAAAAGAGACAACTGATGAACAATGTCTTTGTTTAACATAAATAGGTTTATTTTATGTCAAATATTATAAAATTAGATATAGGAAAATTAGCCTTTTATGTTTATATTAATATATTGCTTTATAGAGAATAGAACAATATTGACCATAACATTATATTTTTTTCCTTTTCTTTTTATGGACATACTACGGCATATGGAGTTCCCAGGCTATGGTTTGAATCTGAGCTGCAGCTGCTGACCTATACCACAACCACTGCAATGCTCGATCTGAGCCGCATCTGCAACCTATACCGTGGCTCTTGCCAATGCCAGATCCTTAACCCACTGAGCAAGGCCAGGGATCAAACCCACATTCTCAGAGACTAGATCAGGTTCTTAAATCGTTGAGCCACAATGGGAACTCCAATAACACCATATTTATAATTATATACTTATAGGTAATCACAATGAAAGATCACTTATTGCTCTTGTGCCTAACTAAAACTTTAAACATTTCAATTTCTAGTAATTGAAATGTGTCTAGAAAGCAGAAAAACAAATGTGTACCCAAAGTGACAGGAGAAAGTTAGAGGACCATCTTCCCAGTAATGGAATCACAATTAATGCTCTAAGACTATAAAGCATTTGCTGTGTTAGTGTTTAGTGGACTCTGATCAGAAAATATCAAAGATGAGAAAGGACAAATTTATTCAATTTGAATATCAAATCAGTCATTCCAGTTAAAAGACTCATTAAAAAATGAGCTGTTGTTTGAAAGCTGAAAAGAGTGACTTGATAAAGGAAAAACTTATTTTACAGATATATGCAGCCAGGTAAAAATATGCATGAAAATACAGTTAGGAAAAATACGAAAAGACAATTTGAAGTGTTTCTCACATAAAGATGTGGCGAGGTGAAATAACTTCAAGTGATGGATGTGGATGGCTCAGGAATGGTGGAAAAATTGTCCTGTAACTCAATAAAATAGTTAGAATTGGATTCAAAGGCATTGAGAAGGTAATTTAAAAATAAAGAGGGAGAAAATGCCTATGTAATGAAGAAAATTGGTTTTAGAAGTGATCAGTTGGAAGACAGCCCTGAGGAGAGAAGCAGAGTTATCAGGGTGATTTTGGCAGGACACAGTGAACATACTAAAGACAAAAGAAAAAACTCAAATAAGGCAAAAATGAAATATGCATAAAGAAAAAAAATAGGGGACTTAAGTTCATTTTTTGAAATAATACTCTATCATTCTACGATTCAACACTGTTTGTGCATATTATTATTTTTATTGGCACAGATGCTAATACTATATCCTTAGACACCCACAGCAGGATTGCAAAGAAGAGAAGTGTTCTAAGAAATCATGTGGTTTCCCTTCCATTATAGTTAATAATTTAAAACATCTTTTTCTGAGAGAAGAACAAGGCAGGCAAAGGAAATAACTATTCCGTTTGGGGGTATGGATGGAATAATTAGCAAAGTTCAGAAGTTCCTGAAAAACTCTGAACTTGTCAGGGAAAGTTGTGAAATAGAAAAAAAAAATTGCAATTGTAGAGACTTAAAATTAATTTAAAATATGTCATACACTCATTTAGTGCTTTATAAACCTCTAAAGAGAGTGTCAGTATATTATCTTCTTCCATTCTCAGCATACTTTTGAGTGATAAGCATGTATCACACTATTTTACAAGGACATCTTTGGCCAATTATTGCACCCCAAACAATAAAAACTTAATCTTGGCATTCAGTGTACTCCTCTAGTTCCTCCCACATTTCCTTACAGAAGTTACAAGCTTCCTATATCCACAGGGACTCCTCAACACTCTATGACTGCACATCTCATCTCTGTACATCCATATTTAGTCTACTCACCAAACTTGCACCCTTTACCTCCTAGGATCCCAGCTTAAACTACATTTCCCAACATTTTTGCAGATACATAAGACTATGTGGCCATGTGCTGGCCAATGGCGTGAGGAAGAGATGATATATACACAATTTCTATGCCTGGTTTCAAAAATCTCCCATTCAATGTGTCATGCAAGTGTTCTACTTCTTTATCTTCCTCCTCTGATACAGAGGATGTAGTGAACTCCGTGGATCTAGGACTTGGGTTCTGATATCACCTCTTGGAAGACTGCCTCCTGAATAGTGAAGTGGACTACCACATGAGCAGGAAATACACCATTACTGTGTTAAGTCACTAAGACTGGGGTTACTGTTAGAGAGGTAAATCTGTTCCAACTTAGAACTTTACTCTTTTCCTCACCTATTCAGATAGGAACTCTATTTTCCAACCAAATTCAAGTTAACCTACTCTAGAAAACCTTTCCTGATCACTTTAGCACTTCCTGATTTTCTCTACAAATTCATCAACTCTGTTTACTGTTTAGTGTGTGTATAACTCTATTTTGTGAAAGTTAGGTTTATTCATTTAAAACTTAGATAATTTAAAAAGTCATTTTTAGATGCACAAATCAATGAGTTTTAATAAATGTACACAGTCATGCAATGATCAGTACACTAAGGATTTAGATTATTTTCATCACCCCTAAAAGTTGCATTATTGACTTTTCCACTAAGTCTCTTCCTCCTACTACTAGTCCTTGGCAACTTCTGATGTGTTTTTTGTCCCTATAGTTTTTGCTTTTCTAAAATGTTATATAAATGAAAACATAAAGTTGACAGCTTTTTTTGGCTGGCTTCTTTCCCTAAGTACAATTATTTCAAGACTCACTTATGTTGTTGTATGCATCAGAGGTTTTTTTTTAGATGAATAATATTCCATTGAAACATTTATCCATAATTTCCTTATCCATTTCCCAGCTGATGGACATTCACATCCAAGTCTCTATATGGATATATGATTTCATTTCTCTCATATCTTTGCCTAAGAATGGAATACTTGTATTATATGTAGGTGTAAGTTTAAATTTTTAAGAAACTGTTAAACTTTTCTCCAAAGTGATTGAACCAGTTTGCATTCTCAAGAACAGTATATGAGTTTCAGTACATCTATATCATCACTAATACTTAATATAGGCATTCCTCTTATTTTTAGTCATTCTGATAGTTGTATAGTAACATCTTACTGTGGTTTTAATTCGCATTTCACTAATGATGAATGCTCCTACTGCTGTATCTTTTCATGTGCTTATTTATCATTTGTATATCTTCAGTGAAATGTTTTTACTTATTTCCCATTTTTAACTAGGTTATTTTTCTTTTCTATTTTAAATAGAGTTTTCAGGATTCCTTACATATTCTTGGTCTAGCTTCTTTTTCATGTTGATAGTATGCAAATATTTTTCCCCTATCCATGCCATCTTTTTCATTCTCTTAAGTGTTTTTCAAAAAGCAGAAGTTCTTTTTTTCTCTTAAATTTTGAGGCTAATTTATCATTAAAAAGTTTTTTTCTATAATACAAGAAAAGGAGTGTGTGTGTATATATATACATACACATATATACATACATGTATACATACATATATATATGTATGTATATATGTGTATGTATGACCTGGTCACTTTGCTGTAGAGCAGAAATTGGCATAACATTGTAAATCAACTATAATTTTTTAAAAATCTACAGAAAAATAAAAGTCAAAATTTTTTCTGCATTATATACTTCATGCCGTATCTAAGAAATATTTGCCTAATTCAAGATCACTAAGCTTTTCTGCTATGATTTCTTTGAGACGTTTTATATTTAGGTCTATGATCCATTTCTAGTTATTTACATAGGATATAAGGTACTGATTTCTATTTTTGTATATAGATATCCAACTTTTGTTGAAAGCCTATTATTTCTCCACTGAACTGCCTTTGTACCTTTGTGTCAAAAGGGAATTTTCCCCACATATGGGTCAGTTTATGGACTCTATCCTACTGTATTTTTCTGTTTTCATTTTTGTTTTTTTTACCCTAACACTAATACATACCAAACTGTCTTAATTAATATTAACACAACTGTGTTAATATCAAAAACTATTAAGTTAGTTTTTAATAACTGCTGAAATCAGGTATTATTGTCATCCAAATTTATTCTTCTTTCAAAAAGTTGATTTGACTAGTGAAGGTCCTTCACATTTCCATGTGAATTTTAGAATGCTCTTGTTATGTTCCACAAAGAAAATCTGCTGGGATTATGATTCAGCTTGTATTAAATCTATAGAATAATATTGGGCAAATTGATATCTTAACAGTCTTCTGACCCATAAATTAGAATACTTAAAAATATGGTATATGTCTCCACTTATTTATGACTCCTTTATTTTCTCTCTGTTGTTTTATAGGTTTTTAAAATATAGGCCTTACACATTATCAGATTTATCCTAATTATTTTATAAATTTTTATTGCTATTGTGAATATTCTGTATCCTACCACATCACTAATTTCATTTAGTACTTCTAGGGTACTTAAATTCCATCAGCGTTTCTACACAGATTATTATCAGTTCTGCAGATAACAGATTCAGTTCTTTCTTTTCAATATAGATATATTTTTTCTTTTTTTGACTTGTTGCATCTGCTGGAATTTCCAGTACCACATTGAATAGAAGCAGTGAGGGCAAACATCTTTACTTTTGATCTAGTTGGCTTCTTTTTGTATACTTTCATATCCCATTTCAATCTTTAACAATGGGCACACAGAGAATTGGTAGAAAGCATGTGACTTCTACTGCTATGAGTATGTAATAGGGAACAAACACTATTTTGTGTATTGGTTGACTGGTAATAAGACACTTTTTTAGACACAGGATTAAAAATTAGTAGGTTGTGAAGAAGAGATATTATGAAGTAGTCTCCTTAATAAATCACCTTAATAGTTATATAAATATTTAATTAATTATAAGTATTGATAAATTATATTAATTATAAGTTATATTATTTAATTATAAATATTTATAAATACAAATATTTAATTAAATATTAAAGGCTAACTTGTCTTTAACAAACTGAGAAAACCGAGTAACGGCAATGTGGTAGAGCAACCTGAAACTCTTTTTTTTTTTTTTTTTTTTTGTCTTTGGTCTTTTTAGGGCCACACCTGCGGTATATGGAAGTTCCCAGGCTAGGGGTCGAATCAGAGCTACAGCTGCCAGCCTATGCTGCAGCCTCAGCAACGCCAGATCCGAGCCGTGTTTGCGACCTACACCACAGCTCACAGCAATGCCAGATCCTTAACCCACTGAGCAAGACCAGGGATTGAACCCGCAATCTCATGGTTCCTAGTCAGATTTGTTTCCACTGTGCCACTACAGGAACTCTGCAACCTGAATCTCTTACATCATAGGAATACAAAACGGCAGACTTAGTGTGGAAAACAGTTCAGCACTTCCTTATGAAGTGATGTTCTCCATGTACAACTTCAAGGATTGAGTCTGTTAGAGAGAAATATTACACAGCTGGGAAGCTTTTTTCATGAAGTGCTTTATGGGATGGGCTCTGAGGCACAAGCAGGATGCTATAATGCTTAAATAAATACGGCACAGAGCAAGGGAGAGAAGTATTCTTCCCACAGTTTCAAAGACTGCCATGTGGTTTCAGCAGAGAGGATTCAGTGAAATACAGTATTGGGAGAACCATGAGAAAGCATCAACTACCCAGCAAACACATTACCATTTCCACTGGGCACCCTGAAAATAGGGGCTTGGCAAAACTCTGCTCACATGTGACTTCACAAGCAGTAAAATAATAACCAAGCAGTCAACTTTTCAGAACCAGAAGATTTTGAAAGTTGTTTGTAGTTCAGAGAGGATATCCTGATGTTTCCCAGCACTGATGGAATAGGTTTTAAATGGGGCTGGAGGAGCTATGATAAGGCAGATGCATCTGAGATACACAGATAATAATAATACTATACACAGGTTATCAAGAAATGAAGATGAAAGGTCAGGTTATCCTAGTCCATCCTCATCAACAACAGGGTAACATAATATCCTCATATAAAACTAAGGTAATGAATGTGGTAAAAACTTTAAAAAAATGCATCATTTTTTCAAGGTGCAATGCATTAATTATAATTATACATTAGCTTGTATACATTTAAAGTTTTACAAAGAGTGTTCATATATTTTTAGCATTTAAGTAAATAACTATTATTAGTAAGCAAATAGGAAGAATGAACTGAGATTCAAAGGGGATGAGTGATTTGTCCAAGGCAATTCATTTGGTAAGTGGTCCAGATAAGACTAGGTCTTGAATTCTAAAGTCTTTTACATTCTACTAAGTTCATCACATTAAGAATAAATCTGCAATGCCAGTTTTTTGTTGTCGTTGTTTTTTGTCTTTTTGCCTTTTCTAGGCCCGCACCCGCTGCATATGGAGGTTCCCAGGCTAGGGGTCTAATCAGAGCTGTAGCTGCCAGCCTACACCACAGCCACAGCAACACCAGATCCGAGCCACGTCTGCGACCTACACCAGAGCTCTACACCACAGCTCAGGGCAATGCTGGATCCTCAACCCACTGAGTGAGGCCAGGGATCGAACCCGCGACCGGGTTCATTAACCACTGAGCCATGACGGGAACTCCGGAATGCCAGTTTTATTAACCACTAAAAATGTGTGTAAAGTGGTTCCTGGAGTCTTCACTTTGAGTTGAGGAATGAAAATGATGATATTCAGATAATAGGAAATGCAATTTATTTTTAAATTTTATTATCTTTTTAAACTGTATTTCAATAGATTACTATTTACTGTACTTTTATTTCCAAATATGTAGTTCATTGACTGCACACTCTAAATACATTAAAACATTCCAAAGTTATCTGAAGTAGGTATTAATATTGTTTAAAATAAGAGGTAAAAACATGGATGTTTCTTTCATTTCTGATATATGTTGGCTAGTGTTAAGTGAAGAAAATATGCCAAATTCCTGTTGGACGGCAGCACTCATTTTAAAAAGTGAAAAATTACTTTTATCCTTTTGCAAGACATTAAGAATAGACATGTTTTCATTGTTCTTCCTCTGGCCAGGCTGTGTTTAGGTTTAAAAGGCTTGTATTTTGGTTTCATCTTGCTTCCAAATAATAAATTTCTGGTCTGGAGTTTAGACTAGTTCAGTTATGCAATGCATCTTAAACCCACACTTAAACATATTTCCAGGCTAACCAGATGTTAATACTCTCATGCATTTATGCCTTATGACACTTGTGGCTCCAGAGTTAAGTTTTAAATATTTATGCTTAATTTTTAAAGAAAACAGATGATCTTTGAACATTTATCACTAACTTTTTAATCACATAAAATAAATAAGTCATGAGGATGTAATGTAAATCACAGGGAGTATAGTCAATAATATTGTAATAACTCTATGTTGACAGCTGGTAACTAGACTCATTGTGATGATCATTTCATAATATATAAAAATATCCAATCATTGTCATATGCCTGAAACTAATATAATATTGAAAGCCAACTACAATAAAAAAGAAAAAAGTATTATTTTATAAAACCATGACTCATTGAGCTGACATTCTGAATAGCATCTTTCTTTCCACTTGTAATGCCATCATCATCCATTTCAAAGAACCATTAGTGAGTTCACAAGTATACTGACAAACATGTATTGACTGAATGACTATATTGTGCTAGGTGCTGTGCATGGCATGGCAGATTTTTTAAATGAAAGGCACTATTCTCATTCTCACAGACTAGATATGTACACAGACAAGTGCTCTGATAATCACCATATTAAGACAATTAATGCTGTGACAAAGGAAAGTACTGATTGTTATGAAATAAACAAATGAATCACAGGTGTATCTTTCAATGTAGATGAGGTAAGTTTCCTGAGGGTATCTCTGGGGGTTATCCTTGAAATAAGTACTGAAGCTATAGTAGGAGTTAGCCTGATGAAGGAGGACTTCCTGGCATAAAGAACAACATGCCCCAAGCCTTTGAGGTGGGTAAGAGTAGGAAGCCTGCAGTAAACTGAAAATAATTAAACACAGGGGATCTTCGGGTGCCTGTGTGAGTTGCAGCAACTGATGATATTGGAAGGAAAGCAGGGGCCATATGCACCATTAAGAGGTTTGGAATCTATTCAGAGGATTGTGGGGGAGACAGTAACCAAATAAAGTAGAAAATATCACTCCTGACATATTGCAGTAGGATGGAGGGTAAATCTAAGAGAGATAGGACTATGGCAAGGAAACTGAGGCTATCTTATTACACAAGTATGGAACACAACAAGGTAGGGAGGGTAGAGCAAAGGGGCTTGATGACTGATAGGATGTGATGATGAAAGAGATGCAGATGCTAGTATTTGAGAAACTGAACGAGATTAGTAACCATCACCATGATAGTGGTCATGGCAGGTTGTGCTGAAAGGAATGACTGGTTCAGTTATGAGTATCCCAAACATATGATGTTTATGGAACATTCAAGCAAAAATGCCCAGAAGGAGCTGTGCACTTGGTCTGGTACTAAGGAGAGAGATCTAAGGTGGTGACATGTACTTAAGACCCATTAGAATGCTGGCAGAGGAGGGTCTGGTCAAGTCTCATATTTGCATTTCTACTAAATGTTTGTAAGTGATTCCAAAGCAGGTTATTCAGAGACCACATATGCAGTAATGAAAAGTAGAAACTACTGATGTGAATAAACATCTTCAGAATACTGTAAATAGAAGGAAAGGGCATTACAAATGGAATCTTGAAAATAACAATATTTATTAGGATGGGAAAGAGAAGATGAACACTGTAAGGAAAGAGTAAAAAGAACTGGCAGTGAGGAAGCTGAGGGAAAAAACATCAAAGAAGTATATATGCATCTGAATACTTACAGTGTTGGTGCTCCTGAAGATTAGGTCCAGAAAGAAAATCCTGAAAACTACTGATGAAATCTGGCAACTGGGGGAGTTCGGTATGTTAACAGGATTAGTTATCCAGGACTGATGGAGATCAAAGCCAATCGCAAAGGGTATTGCCTAACTGGACAATAGAAAGGTGGGGACAGTGAATGTGAATAAAGAAGTTGTATTTGAAGGGAAGAAGAAAGCCAGAGTGGTAACAAGGTGGGGTCCTAAGAATGATGGAGGTGGTACCCTTTTTAGTTTTTCACTAGTTGTTAAGTATGTATATATGCTGGGTAGGAAAAAGTAGAGATGGGAAAGCCAGAAAAATGAGAACAAACATTACAGGGAGGGGAAAACAGGCAGAGAGGGGGAGAGTTTGAATTATTATTTGTTAGGTTTATGTGCCAAGAACTTTAAAAACCATAACTTTTAAAAAATGTATAGATATGATTGTCTAACTCTATTTGTGAATGTGATTATCTCCAGTTTACAGATAGAAGAAATGAGAATCAGAGTACAGAAATCAGATTCTGTAGGCCATACAACAAGCAGGGCTGGAAGTCAAATACAGGATTTTCTGGTGACAATATGCATTTTCTTTTACTTACACCAGTTTCTCAAACTTAAAACCTCCCCCTGCCTCTTACAAACATGAAAATCTCACTCCGAACTTCCAGCTGAGCTAATATGTCCCCTCACTATCAATTACTATAATCTGTATATTCTCCCCAGCGAAGAATTTCAATCCCTCTAGTTTATAATATAAATCAAGTAATGTTTTTCATTTCAAATATAAAATTACAATGCCAGCTGTGTTCTTTTCAACCTACATGCACTCTCCTAACCCCATAGGAGAGTGCCACACCAAGCTATCTCCTGGCCTAACCCATTTTAATGTTGTTTCACAGAAAGAAATGATTCCTGCCATTTGCCATCTTTAGTATCATCCCTTTTGAAAGACTGACAATATTATATACATAAATCTATATAATCAAGAAACAAGTTTTCACACGAAGCATTGATAGGAGGTAGGAAGGCTCCTTGCCAGAAAATTCAGTGCTGCAGTAATAGCACGCTGGTTTCACACTCTCCCTGGCACTCCCATCTTGATGCCCTTACGACAATCATGAGAGGGAAGAGAACTTTACCCACAGGACCGAGGCTGCTGCCAAATGCTCACTTCAATGTCAGAGACTCCATGGGGAACATAATATCTTTTTACAACATGATGATTTTGTGGCTTCTAAAATTCTAGGGAACACCAGTAGTCTTAATTTTCTCGGGAGCTGCACGTAGCTCCATTCTGTATGACACTGGCTCTTCTGCATTCTGTTCATTTTTATAACCTTTAAGAAGACTCTGTTAAGCCCACATTTATTTCAATATGTCTTAGCATTCTCAACATGAATTACTCATTGTCCTATTTTCTTAGTCACTCTTCCCATGTATATAAAAATGTGTTCAGAATTGCCTTTGAGAATGAATATTTTCTTTTCACTCCATCGCCCCCTCTTTCATTTTATCCTTCATGCTTTAGTGTCCTGAAAGTGCAAGGTTATTTCTCATAATGTATTGATTTGCCTACTTTGGTAATTTCTGGTTTTGCCAAAAAATAGTCATGCAACATGCCTCTTATCTAAGGACACATTGATTCTTTTCAGTTTTTATAAGATTTCTTGGCTCAAATCTTAACAGATTTATATGTAGTTAGGAGAAAAACTAACACCTAATCTTTCCATAACCTAAACATTCTACCAAGTCTAATTTATATTATCACAACAAACACTGTTATCTATGACACTGATGAAAGTCTTAGTCATTAAAAGAGATTATTTTTAAAGATTCTACAAAAAAATTAACCCTAAATCCCAGTTTAATCTTTCTTTTCTGGTTTTAAAGTAATTAATCAACACATTTTAAAAAAATGCTCATTACAGTTCTGCCCTTAATTTTGCATTTAAAATCTGTTCATACTTAGCAGTAATTGTATTTTTATTTACTCCTATACTTCTATATCAAAGTTCCTTTGCTTAAACAATTAGCATTAATGCATTAAAAGGGTGCCAGCATTATATGGATTTCATTTACTTCTGATGTAACCAACCTAAGAGATAGTTAATTTTTCCCAGGTAGATTTTATGATGGCTCAAAGGGACAACGTGAGAAGTGGGAAGGATGTTTAAGCTGTCTTCCTTTTTCTCTTAGCTGAATCATCCATATCTACACAGCTGTTCTTTAGAAGCTGCCAGAATGACTTAAGCTCCTGCTGGCAGGCACAGTGACCCATCAAGGAACACAAGGACATGAAGTTCCTCTGAAAATTGGCATGACAAAGTGAAAAAGTATGATACAAATAATTTAATTGTCATGCAATAGCATTATTTTCTTTAGTGTTATACCATAAAATTATGAATATTTAGTCTCTTCTGGATGCAGAGGCTATGTCAAACAGCTTTCCACTTTTAAGTTTCTTTCTTTCTGCAGAAGAATGTACACACTCTGCTTCTTAGTGGAGTGAACTACTGGTAGGCTCTGCATTGTCTACACTCAAGGCCTGTCATTCACCAAGATCTATAAAATAAGGGCCAGCTGGAAGGTACACAAGTTGTCTTGGCTCATAGTGAAGAATGAATAAATATAGTAATTGTTTAATTAATAAATATTCAAAGTCATGAATGAGGCTTGGTATGATACTGAAAATAACAAACAAGGTCAATAGGGGAAGGTCCTGCCTATTTTTTTTTTGTTATTATATCCCAAGAGCTAAGAATGTGGTTGGTTTAGTAGGTCATTTGAGTGGATGAAGGTGTGCAGGCCACGGAACCTATGTATTCACACAGCAGATACTTATTGTAATATTCCAGATCCTCTATGAAGTGCTGGCATGCAAGGTTTCCATGTTTATGCAGGTCACACTGTCCAGGAAGAAACTGGCAGAAGGAAATGACAGAAAAACACAACTTTACATAGATTTAAGAGATATATTAAATAACTATTATGTTGGAAAGATGTATTGTAAATGCAAATGAAAATAAGAGAACAATATTTCTAGAACTAAAGGAATGTATTTTTAAAAATTTGTATTTATCTTCACTACCTCAATAAGTAGATGTTATTAAATATAAGGAGGAGCTTGTTTTGAATTCACTCTTTTGGGGACTCAATAAAACCAGTTTTTAAAAAAATTAACTGTTACATTTAGCATCAAATCATCTTTCCTATGTTCTTAGCTAAGCTTCAACTGAACAGTTTGCAAATGAGTTACATCTTGCAAAAGGCTTCTGTTATATATAAAGTTATACAGGTTATTTGACAGAGTATCTTGGGAGTTTTTAATAGATTCACTTTTAGTGATTTTGTTACTCCTTTGTCTCTATTAGGGCTGATCTCCACATTACTACCCTAAACCAAAAATATCCTGCATGTAAATTATTACATATCTGCAAAATATTTTGTCCTATATCCGTAGCAGGAATACAATTAAGTAAATGTCAACTTATCTTAATATTTACACATTTCATCTCTTTCAATAGGTGGTAATAAAGTACTTTGAGGAAAATAAATCTGGTTTTAATGAGAAGCAAAAAATACCATTTAGAGCAAATGACTGCTAATGACTTCTGCGTGACTATTAATTTAAAGCAGCTAGATGTTCTGCATGTTGAAGGAGATATAAAACCAAAATGGTCATTAAAAATAGCAGTAATGGCATTTTCCATTAAGAACATTTACAGATGCCCTCTGGCTGGATTCTAATATGTGAGATCATAGCCAGAATTTCTGAGCTCTCCTGGAGTTCCAATTGGCATATTTCTCCACTTCTTATTTCTATGTGAAAAGACAGTGTCGCATTTTTAATGGTTCACAACTTCTTCCCAAGGCAATATGTTGGAGCAATCCTGAAGATTTTAATTACAGATCAACATGTGACCATAAAAATTACTTTTCATTCTCATATCGTAGCATACAAATATTAATATTAATATGGAGCATGATAATGGGAGAAAAAAGTATGTGTAAGTGGGTCACCATGCTATACAGTAGAAAAAAATTGTACTGGGGAAATAACAATAAATTTAAAATAAAATTAGAAAAAAAAGAATATCTTGTACATTTATTCTTTAATTTATTCACACAAAAAAGTGTTGAGTTCCTATTAGGTGTCAGGCACAATGCTAGAATTGGGTTTCAGTGACTAAAAGAAGAAGAAAAATAATGTGGTCAGTATCCTGCTGTATGGATCTGCAATGAGAGAGAGACGGTATAAAGAAGGAAGACTATTATTTTGATATTGCTTCTTTCATTTTAACTACTGTACTGAAAATCTGTTCTTTTCATTTAGTAATGAAGATTATTGGACTTTAGTGGTTTTTCAAATTGCTCCCCTAGGACTTGATTCTGGGAAGATTCTTTGGGACTCCCTCAGAAAACACCTCAAACTGAGAATTGCACAAGGCTACCCTCTGTCCTTACTCTCTTTGATAGAGCTCTCTAAATTTGAATAGTTTACATATTTGAGCTGCCAGTTAATTTTTTTTTAGTTGAAGGAGGAGTTTCAAGGCTAAGAACCAATTTATAAGACATTAGGCTAGATAATCTTTTAAGTTCTCTTGCAGCTTCACCACATAAAGGTTCTAGGAAATGTCTTACTCTGGCTTCGTAATTTCAAAGTAATTATTTTTAGTATCAAAGTTTGATGGTCTGTCATTAATCACTGGAAATGAGAGTTCCCACTTACACTGGGCTTTAAATCGTTCCCTACCACTTACCAGATATGTGATCTTGAGCAAGTTAAGTTTTCTTCTAGACCTTCTTTTATAAAAAGAGATGAGAGTAGAATCTACATCCCCAGATTAAATTCAATATTGGATAGACATTTTTTACTATGGTGTTGGACAACTAATAAGCGACAGAATCAAGTACAAGACTTCATAGTTTCTTGGACATGAGAAGTTGAATTCATTTCTCATGATGCAAAATCTTTACTACACAAATAAAAGGTTATGTGATTCACTGATATTTTTCATTTTCATTTTGATGGAATTTGCATTTGAGACACTCAGAATACTTTATGAAGTCTCATGAAAATACTTATAGAATTTTCCAGGGGAGTAAATATTCTTTTTATTATAGAATTTAAGTAATAATTATTCTTTTTATTATAGAAATGAAATAATAAAAATAGATAAATTAAAGGCTTCTCATAAATCAATAAATAACTAGGCTTTAGACCCAGAAATCAAATCAGAAATGAAGTCCCATGAAAATAAAATTACCACTATATGAATTAGTAAATTTTTAAATTTCTATAAAATGAATTCTAGTTGAATGCCAAAGAGTGTTCAATATTCTGACTGTTATGTACAACTATTTTACAAAAAGTTGTTCTTCTAATATATTACAAAATAAAGCAAATATTATTTTACCCTGATGAATTTTATAACACATCTAAAATAATGGCTTTGTGAAGGCCTTTGGATTTGTAAACAACTTAAAGCAGTGGAGGAAAAGGATATTCCAAGAAGATACATGTGAATAAAGTACAGGAAAACATACCCAGTTTCTCTTTTTTCTTTGTTACTAATTAAAAATATTCATTTATTGCCAATGCTGGTTAACATAACTTATGACATTAATAAGAGGAAAAAGTCCCTTTTCCTTCCAAGTAAGAAATTAGCTCTTTCTCTCTTTGGTAGAGATTCAATCACAAAATTTATACAGAGAATTTCTCTGCTAGAAAGATAGAGACAATTAGGAAGTTGAATGTAGGCTGAAACCAGACCAAAAATAATTTTTTAAAAAACAATCCTACCTAGGAGCTAAGTTTTTGGGGTTTTTTTGTTTGTTTGTTTTTCAACTCTATGGAAAAAACGGAGAATTTTTGGGAAGCTTAAGTGTCTGTCAGAGGAAAACTGGAAAACTCCATCTCTAATGTTAGCACCATTTGTAGGGTCCTTGTCTTGGGGGGTAGGTCCCACTATCATTAGTGAACAGGGCCAGAAAGTCCCTATAAACCACAAGGAGGATGGTATAGAGCAATACAGCAACTCAGGAGCTCTGAGAGCAGCCATCCAAGGTACCTTACTTCTTCCAGCAGTAAGAGGCTGAACTAGCTACAGGGGCTTCTTCAAGGAGCCCACATCTTGGCAGACTAGGCCAGTGTGTAGCCGCACCACCATACAACTATAGAGGCTGGAACTGCAGTGATTCTCTGCAGGTTTCTTGAGAAACAAACAATTTTTTCAGGTACAGCATAGATTTTCTTAGTGGGCCAGGGAGTCAATCAGAGACTCACTATAGCCATGAGAGATGACATCCCTGTGTTGAGATACTGTAGGAGAGTAGAAGACAGAGCCATAAATATTAGGGGTGCTATTACTTTTTACTGCCCATTTACTAGGCTAGTGCCTGGAAAAAAAATACTCATTACAAGTTTATATGCTTCATTTCATTTAAACCTTACAACAGTACTGTGAAGGAGATAGGGTAAGAAATATTATTTTAGTTTTATGAGGAGGGAATAACATTAAAAGTTCTATGTCTCAGTGGTTAGGTAAGAGGAAGCAGAATCTATCCATCCTTAAGTCCTTCACAAGATCTTGACTTCCTTATATTAATCCCCTAACACTCCATTTTGAGAACATGCATTTTGGGATCAATGCATTTTAGGCATATTTTTACATTATAATTATGCTAAATATAAAAATTATATGCATAAAATATTTCAATGCCTAAATTTAGAGAACTTCAAAATATAACGACTTACTTTTCATAATTACCTATAGATGAGAAAATTTAAAACAGATGGAAATCAGAGAGCTCCTGAGTAATCTTAAAAATTTAGATTTTCTACCCAATTCCAAGTGCTTTAAACTTTCTACCTAATACCAAGCATTTTTCTATTTTGGAGGTCAAATTTGTCACTGCCATTACTTTTTTGCTTGAAATTTTATATTGTACCCTAAATCTATAAAGAAACAAAACTCCTGCCTTGTACGTGTCTACTGAAGGAAGCATACTTACTCCACATCTACACTCCTCTGTGATTTCCCCTGGCACCTGTACTTTTTAAATTCCAGCATGGGTGCTTTGCCCTCTCTACACCCTCTATCTACTTACTTCATGGTTGAATGCCCTCAACACAAGTCAGCTGAGACTAGTCATTCAGAAAAAATTAGTGGTTCAATGCTGGGTAATACATTCAGCAAACATTAAAGTGTTTACTACACACCAGATGCTTTAGCAAAGGTTATCACAACAAAGTCTGAGGTAGGTACTGTTACTTAAGCAGCTCTGAAAAGTTTAATGACTTGCTCAGGGTCATGGAATTAATTATTGCTGGGATTTAATCCAACCTTTGGACATGAATTCACTGTTCTTTTTTTCGTACACTAACAACATATCCTGGCTAAAATCTTAGGGTATAAATGAACATTTGTTAAGTTAATAAGAACAAAAAGTGTAGTAAATGATGACCATGTTGAGAAATTCAAAATAAGAAGATATAAGTATCAAGTATGACAATAACTGGCAAATATGGACTTTGGTTAGTAATTAGTCAAGCCTTGCATAGATATTGTGCCAACATATAACAACAAATGTGACTGAAAAGTACATATTACTCTTATACTATATACAAAAACTAATTCGACAAGTATCACATACCTAATTAGAGCTTAAATTATACAACTCTTAAAAGAAAATGGGAAAAACTTCATGAAATTAGATTTGCCAGTGACTTCTTGGACATGCCACCAAAAGCTCAGGGAAAATAGACTTTTTCAAAATTAAGAACTTTGGTGCATCAAAGGACACTATCAAAAAGGAAGGAAGGAAGGAAGGAAGAAAAAGAATAAAAGAAAGAAAAGAAAAGAAAAGGCAGCACAGAGAATGGGAGAAAATATTTACAAATCATGTATCTGATAAGGGATTAATACCTAGAATGTATAAAGAATTTCTATAACTCAATAATGACAATTCAAACAGCCCAACTGAAAATAGGTAAAGGACTTGAATAAACCTCTTCAAAGAAGGTATACAAATGGCCAATAAGAATATAAAAAGATTCTTAGAATCATTAATAGAAAAATGCAAATCAAAACCACAATGAGATGTCAACTCAGACAAATTAGGGTGGCTAGCAAAAATAAAAGCCAAGAAAGAGAAAATAAATATTGACAAGGCTGTGGAAAAACTGAAACACTGTGCATTGCTGGTAGGAATATAAAATGGCATAGCCATTACGGAAAAACAGTATGATGACTCTGCAAAGAAAATTAAATATATATTTACCATATGATCAAGTAATTCTGATTTTAGGGATATACCCAAAAGAACTAAAAACAAGAGCTCAAACAGATATTTGTACAGCAATGTTCATAGAATCATTATTCACAATAGCCAAAAGATATAAATAATCCAAATGTCCTTTGATGAATTAATGGATAAACAATAAGTGGCATATGCATAAAATAAAATATTGTTTAGCCCTAAAAGGGAAGAAATTCTGGTACATGTAACATCATGGATGAACTTCAAAAATATTATGTAGTGATGGTTGCACGGCAATGTTAATGTAATTGGAACTATAGATTTAAAAATGCCTAAAATGGTAAATTTTATGTTATGTGTAATTTACCACAATTTTTAAAAATATGCCTGCAGTTATCTGTGAAGGGTGCTTTCACAGCCCTTTAAAAATTATATAAGTGTGGACTGGGGTCAAAGTTGGAGGGAAGCACACAGACATTATTTTCTCTGAATATTGACAATGCAGTTTTTTTAAATTATTCAACACTCTACAATATATATTAATGTTTTCATTCAGTTATTTATGACACAAGCAAGTCATGAGTCCTGTACTCAAAAAGTTCACAGGCTATTTTGAGTAAACAACACGTCATACACAAACCTGTGATACGAAGTCAGTTTGTTATCTCTCATTCATTTGACAAATAATTATTGAATGTCTAACACACGCCAAGAATTAGCCTAGGTTTTGGGGACACTATGGTATATAAAACAAAGTTCCTTTCCTAATGCAGCTGACATACTTGAGGAGAGACAGACAAATGAGTGAATATGTAATGTTAGATGGTGATCAATGCTGGGGGAAAATAAAGCAGTGCAAAGAGGAGAGAGGGCTGCTTTGGTGAGAGGAGAGTGAGGGATATGTTATAAAGTGGCCGGTTCCCTGCCTGGAAAAAAGTGATAAAGTGGTAACAGAGAAGAGAGCTGAATGAAAGGAAAAGTAAGCAATGTGGGTTTCTGCAAGAAGAGCATTCCAGGCAGAGGAAAATTGAATTGTTGAAGCCCAGAGATAAGGGCAGGCTTAGGCATTCAAGAAAGAGTGTGGAGGTCAATATGAATGGAGCAGAGGTTTTTTTTGTTGTTTTTTGTTTTTTAAAAAAAACAACTTAAATTGTAAAGGTAAAAAGAAGAGACAGCATCAACAAAGGTCATTAAGATGGAGGAGCCAATGAGATAAGGGTGGAACCAAGTGAGATAACCAAATTATCTCAAGAAGGAGGGGACATTTTAGTTATCACAATTGCTGCTGATAGTTCCCTGGAGCAGACAAGAGATGTGACCACTGGGTTTAGCAGCATGAGGTCACTAAAGAATTATAAGAGCCATTTTAGTGGATATGTGGGAACACAGATGATTAAAGTGGGTTTAAGAAATAAGAAAAAAAAGGATATATGGAAAAAAAGGAGAAGCACATACAGATGACACATTAGGATTGTACAGTAAATGGTAAAGAAGAATGGGGAGAGATTTTTGCTCAAGGTAACCTCAGAGAGAGAAGTAGAGAAGTTTAGGAGACATCCATTTCTTCTCTTTTCTTTCTTTCTTTCTTTTGTTAAAAATATCCAGGAGAGGCCTGAGAGGATTAAGATAGTGGAATAGAAGGACTGGAGCTCAACTTCTCTCCTAAAAACAACAAAATTCACAACTAAAAGCTGAGCAATCTCCACCTGAATGGACTGGAAACCTTAAAAAAGATATCCTACTCCAGAAGAAAAAGAGGAGGACACATCAAGAGGTAGGAGGGGCAATTTCACGATATAAACAACCCCATACCTCCAGGGTGGGAAGCTCCACAGAGTGAAAACTAACTGGTTCACAGAGACTCATCTACAGGAGTGAGAGTTCTGAGCTCCACATCAAACCCTCACATGCTGGGATCTGGCCCAGGGAGAAAGAGCCCTGGAGCATCTGGCATTAAAGGCCAGAGGGGCTTGTGCACAGGAGCTCCACAGGACTGGGGGAAACGGAGACCCCGTTCTTAAAAGGTGTACTCAGACGTTCACATGCACTGGGTCCCAGGGCACAGTGAGGTCTCCATAGGAATTTGGGTCAAACCTGACTGCAATTCTTGGAGGACATCCTGGAAAAACAGGGGTGAATGTGGCTTGTTGTGAGGGAGGGACACTGAAGGCAAAGCTCTTGGGAATATTCAGCAGCTGCCTTTCTCCGGAGGTGGCCATTTGGGGAAAATCTGGCCCCACATGTCAGTCAGTGCTGAGAAGCCCCAGGCAATCCCAGGTGGGATCACAGCCCTGCCCCTCAGTAAACAGGCTACCTAAAGACCCCTCAGGCACACAGCTGCCTCTAATCCCATCCAGAGACTAAGCCCCACCCACCAGAGGGATTAGAATCAGCTCCACCTACCAGTGAGCAGGCATCAGCCCCTCCCATCAGGAAGCCTACAGCAAGCCCCCATACAGACTTCAGCCACAAGGGGGCAGACACCAGAAGTAAGAGAGGCTACAACTCTATTATCTGTAAAAAGGCCAGTACACTAAAAACCTATAAAAATGAAAAGACAGAGAACTATAACTCAGATGAGGGAGAAAGGAAAAACCCCAGAAAATCAGCTAATCAATGAGGAGATTCTCAGCCTCCAGGAAAAAGACTTTAGACTGTTGATGCTGAAGATGATGCAAGGCATTGGAAATAAACTGGAGGCAAAGATGGATAACTTACAGGAAACACTTACCAAAGAGATACACGATATAAACCTTAAACAAGAAGAGATGCAAAATACAATAACAGAAATAAAAAATTCACTAGAAGCAGCTAACAGCAGAATACAGGAGGCAGAAGAATGGATAAGCGAGGTGGAGGACAGATTAGTGGAAATTATGGATGCAGAACAGAAAAGAGAAAAAAGATTGAAAACAAATGAAGAGAATCTCAGAGAACTCTGGGACAATGTTAAACGCACCAATATCCGTATTATAGGGGTTCCAGAAGAAGAAGAGAGAGAGAAGGGCACAGAAAAAATATTCCAAGAGATAATAGCCAAAAACTTTCCTAACATGGGAAAGGAACCACTCACTCAAATCCAGGAAGCACAATAAGTACCATATAAAATAAACCCAAGGAGGAATACCTCAAGACACATAGTAATCAAACTGACCAAAATTAAAGACAAAGAGAAAACCTTGAAAGCAGCTAGGGAAAATAAATAATTAACATACAAGGGGACCCCAATAAGGTTATTGGCAGATTGTTCAGCAGAAACTCTGCAGGCCAGAAGGGAGTGGCAGGATATACTTCACATGATGAAAGGAAAAAATCTCCAACCAAGATTACTCTACCCGGCAAGGCTCTCATTCAGATTTGAAGGAGAAATCAAAACCTTCACAGATAAGCAAAAGTTGAGAGAATTCAGCAACACTAAATCAGCCTTACAACAAATACTAAAGGATCTTCTCTAGGCGGAAAAGACAAGACAGCAACAGGAAACAAAAATTCCACAAACGACAAGGCTCACCAGAAAAGATACAAAATCATCCATGCACAATTATACCACCAAAATCAGAAATCATGAGAAGAGGTGGGTACAAATGCAGGACACTGGAGATGAACTTGCAATTAAGAGAACGACAACTTAAAACAATCTCATATATATATAGACTCTTATATCACAACTTCAGAATAACTGCAAACCAAAAATCTACAACTGATACACAAACAAGGAATCTCTGCAGAAGAAATATATCTCATAGTAAATAAGTGCATAATCCACCATGAAGGGGGTCATTTGACATCATTCTTGGAACACTGAAGTCTTCTTAGATCTGATTCTGATTTCCTCTCCATCAAAGAATTTACGTTAATTATAATTAAATAATGCAACTGTACAGTTCTATAATTGTATTATTAATAACCATTTCTCTCCATGGTACAATGTAAGGTCTATAATGCCTTGTTCATCACATCAGCTAGAATGGTGTAATGCTTATATTGAAGAATCAATAAGATGTAACATTGTGAGGACATATTTATATAGTTACACTGTTTTTTAACCAATTTATGCATTTTATATTTTACTTATTTTCAGAAGGTGTATTATTTTTGTTATTCTTACCAGTTATTCTTTTTATTATGCTATATAAAATATTTAATGGTATATAAGGCTTTCTTTATAAATTTTTAGTTGCATAATATAACAATTTTAATATAATGCTAATTTTTAAAGAAAAATTGAAATGTAATAGATAATACTAAATAGTAAAGATGAAAGCCACACAACATGGGATAAAGTATAGAATAAATTTCTTATTTGTCTCAGCATATTTTTCATTCCACTTCTCCAGAGGGAGTCACTTAATCTGTTTCTTAAGATCCATGATACAATAATCTGCATGAATGTAATTATGTTTAAATGTATGTATTTTATTCCATAAAAAATAAAAAAAATTTAGAATAAAAAAATAAAGAAGAATGGGGAGAAAGCTAGAGAAAAGTGTGGGTTTAGCAATTTGTTTTCCTAAATGGAAAAAATAAAAGCATATTTTTACAATAAAGCACTGATGCAACAGGAGGTAGAGTAAGGACAGAGAGATGGCTTAAGTCTTTGAGAAGGTGAGAAAGAATGCAATTTAATTATATTCATGGATGGGCTCATCTACACTTACAGGGCTGAAGACAGAATATGTACACATGGATTTAGTTAGGTGGGTAGATGTCCTATCATTGTTGCAAGTTCTCTTCTGATTTGTTTTCTTGGTACAATAGGAGACAAAGTCACAAAAACTCCCTCTGACAGTGAGAGGATGGGTGATATGGAAGGAGAGACCCAGAAAATAGGAAGTATTTTCTAGGAGTGTGTTTGACCCTGAAATAGTGGGGAAACAATATGATTGCCAGTCAGCATTAAGAGATTATTTGATCTTTGTGATCATGTCTTTGTACACAGAATATTAAATATAGCTCTGTAAAAACAGCCAGCCACATTGCCCAAGTGCTGGTGTGAAGAGCCTGAAAGTTTAATTTAACAGTGTTGGGGTTTTAATCAGAAAAATAACATAGAAAGTAATGAAACAAGGACATTGAGAGTGTAATGAATGTCATTAATGTAATTAATGATCACTGAGTATGAGCTGTGTGGGCGGAGAGAAATAAGGATGCACTTCAGGAACAAGAGTAAAATAAAAAGGTGGTAGGATTAATGGATAGTAGGTTCCATTTGGATCAAGAATTTTTGGAGTTGGGGAGTTCCCATTATAGCTCAGTGGTAACAAACCCAATTAGTATCCATGAGGATGTGGGTTTGATCTGTGGTCTCAGTAGGTTAAGGAGCCGGTGTTGCTGTGAGCTGTGGTGTAGGTCATAGATGTGGCTTGAAACTCGTATTGTTGTGGCTGTGGTGTAGGGCGGCAGCTACAGGTCCAATTTGACCTCTAGCCTGGGAACTTCCATTAGCTTCAGGTGCAGACTTAAAAAGACAAAAAAAAAAAAAAATTATTTTTGGAGTTGAGACTCTAGAAGGAGTGAACTAGAAAGACAGGAGGCAGTTGTTGGAAACTGAGATTGGAGAAGGGCTATAGTTCTTAGGTCTCAAGTATGACCATGGCAGCTGGTGACCGAGAATGACTGGAATGGGATAAGGGACTGAGATGCCAGGGTTCTACAAGAAAATATGACTGGAGACAGTGAGCTGGATGATAAACTCTTCAAGGACAAGTGAGCAAGGATTTCTGCAGTATTTAGAATCAAAGTAACATTGAAGAACATTGTTGGAAAGTTTCATATCAATTCTTCCTCTAGAGCAAGAATTCTTAACCTAGGGTCTATTGACAGTATCATAGAATTTCCAGAATCCTCAGAAATCCTAAGCGACTTCTTTTCTTTGGCTAAATATGTGGTTTTTTCCTAAGAGAATCCATAGCTTTCATTAGGCTCTCAAAACGGCCTAATATCACCAAATAGAAAAACTATTATCAAGGCATAAAAAGCTATGCAAAATAAAAATAAAATAACAATTAAAGTGTAATCCACTCCTAGAGCTGTCTTTACCCATAGGCATAGGAGACTCCTGTTTATATGGTTGTACAATTTAAATTTGCCAAGCTCCCATATGCCATCTTTGCTCCTTCCACTCCAGCCATTGTGGCTTTGTAACTATTCCTTGAATCTGCCAAAATATTTGCACTTGCAGCCTGTCACACTCACTATTCTTCTGTCTGAAATATTTTCTTACTGTACATTCATAAAATTCAGTCTCTTATTGCTTCAGATTTCAACTCTAGTGTCTTCTTGTCAAAGGAGGCTTCCTACTCCCCATCTACAGCAGCAGTGCCACCCTTCCAGAGGCCATCTCTACCCCCTTACTCCAATTTGGTTTTCCTCATACCACTTATCTCCACTGGACATATTTCCAGTCCATTCATTTGTATGTTTCTTGTTTATTTTAAGCAGACTCCACAATAAAAGTGTCGTAAGAACAGGAATTGTGTTTTGTTTTTGCTGTTGTTGCTGTTGTGTTCCCAGCACTTAAAATGGTGTCAGATATACACCGACAACTTAATAAATGTTAGTTGTTGAAATTCTCATCAATTATTTCTTGGTCACTGAAGAAATTGTTAAAATGTAAATGTTTTCAGAAGGTCTAAAGGGCTGTTTTTTTTTTTTTTCTCCTGACTCTTATTTTATTGATTTTCTCCTTCTCAATCTTTCCTTGTTCTTCCTCTGATGCTTAAATGTTATATAGAAACACTCAGATGGTCCCTCTCCATAAGCCCTTCTCTCAGCACTGCTTTCTCTATGGCTTCAATCCCTCTCCTCAAGCCAAACTGCTTGGACAGTCACTCTCCACCCTAACTCCACCTCCTGCTCTCCCTCTTCAGAATCTACTGCAACCCCACTTCCACTACTGCAACTCTAGGAAGGCATCTCTCAAAAGGTCAGTGATGACCTCATCACCAAACATAATGGCATGGCGTTAAATATAAAAAGTTATGTTTGTCCTTGTATGCCAGTTCCCTAGTTTCTATAACATCACTCAGTGCTGCTCTAACCTCTATAATCTCTTTCCACACTCCTTTTCATCCTTCAGTACCCAGGTCAGACTGTCCCTTCCACCTACACTATAGGCCCCTGCATTGGTAATCTTCTTACTCAGTGCACTCTTTCTGAAGGTCTTGTTTACTACTGGGGCTTCCCTGGGTGCTTTACATGGCTGGTCTCCAGACTTGCTTCTTGCCTCTTGAATTCCAGAGTCACATTTTAACTGTTCACTCAACATCTCTATCAAGAAGAGTATAAACTCTTTGAATATTGTCTATTTATTTTGTACTTACACTGCCCTCCTTTACAGATGAGCATATCTCCAGAGAGGTTTAGTAACTTTGCTGAGATTGCACAGTTATGGAGCAGCTGATCAAAGACATCAGAGTTCAGGATTTGAACCCTGACACTGGGTCAGTTACTTAACTTTTCTGTGCTTTAATCCCCATATCTACAAAAGGGGGTAAAAGAATAGTCTCTATGCCACAAGTTGGCTAGGAGAATTAAAATGTAATAAAAATATAAAGTACTTAGAAGAATATCTGATATGTAGTAAATAGCAGGTATGTGTTAGGCATTATTTGGGTTACATGTTATAGTGTAACGTGCAAGACCTCAAATGAAAGGAAAGGATTTGAGCAAGGAAAGTCAGAAACAAGAAAGATTATGAACTATTATATTAAAGAAATGCAAAAGAAAAAAAAACAGTAGTACAGTAAATGGCAAGAAAGAAAATCTCCTACATGTTAAGATTTCACAGTTAATTTCACTTTAACAGTATTTGGAATATATTTAGTTTATCACATCATAATACTGAGTTACAATGACTTTATCATCTAAACAGGAGCATGTGTGTGAAATCTTTAACAAAATAATTCCGTCATTTTAAAAGTCATAAAATCAATTACTTGAAGTTTTTGGTAAATAACATGTCATTTATATCCTCAACTGTAAAAAATTAGCCTCTGGGGTCTGGAAATTAGCTTTCACCAGTGTTTCCACTGTTAAACATCAGACAACAGGCACAGAATGGAGTCACTTATGCTAAGCCCCACACCACCAAACTGAGACCTAAGTTAAATACAGTTTTGGTTGCTCCCCAAAACAGAATCTTAAACCAAACAGGAATTCCCTGATCAGCATTAGTGAGGTAGTGTGATAGACCCCCTGCCATCTGCTAAAAGAGAGTAACCTTGCCACAACCAATCCACATTTTCACTAGTATAACTTTCTCATTATTTCTCTCTTCTGCCTATAAAAGTCTTTTTTTGTACAGCTCCTCAGAGCTCCTTTCTATCTGCTAGACTGAATGTTGCCCAATTCATGAACTACTGAATAAAACCAATAAGATCTTTAATATTTACTTAGATGAATTTTTAAAAATCCATATATGTTGACTAGTGGCCTTGTCTTACACTTTTAAATGTCCAGGCACTTAGGAAGAAACAGAAGCTCATCAAAAAGAGCTCTTGTTTTCCTTCCTCCAAATATAGTCAGAAGGCTTGGTTCCTAATCCAAAAAGTCACCTGTGGTATCTATCACAGGATAGAGTTTAATCATACTGGACTAAATGTATGTTCTTGCCTTTGGGGCAAAAGCGGGATTATCTATTTCAGCATGCTAATGAGATTTCACTATAACTGATTATGTCTATGGTGAAATATCAAACACTAACCAAAACTTTGTCAATTTTGGTCCTTCAAGAGCTACTTGTCATTTGAAGTTCTAGAGCCTTTATACCTACATCCCATTTGCCTTTGAGTTATACTCTTCCTACTGGATCCTTTCATCTTGTTATGTCCCTCAGCTGTAACTTCACACTGTCAGCACAGTTTGGAATGATTGATGTTCTAATACCATCATTCTCTGCAGACAAGAGACATTGAGAGTTCATGACATTTTGAATCCACTGAGTTTATTTCCTTCCTCTTTCAGTTGGGGCAAAGGTAGAAGGGAAGATGCTGGAACCAGAAGTACCAGCACTTGAACTCTCACTCTACCATCCAATATTTGATGTGGGGTCACATGGGCCTCCTAGGGCCTGTTTCCTCATCTATAAAATGAGAATACCATTTACAAGGAATTAAGGAAATGAGCATGTAAAATGCTTTCAATCATTCAAAGTGTTCAATCCTTTTCTTTCTTTTTTGGGCTGCACCTGAGGCATATTGAGGTTCCCAGGCTAGGGGTCTAATTGGAGCTACAGCTGCCAGCCTATGCCACAGCCACAGCAATGCAGGATCGGAGCTGCATTTGCAAGCTATACCACAGCTCACAGCAACGCCAGATTCTTAACCCACTGAGTGAGGCGAGGGATTGAACCCACAACCTCATGGTTACTAGTCAGATTCGTTTCCGCTGCACCATAAAGGGGAACTCCCTCAAATTCTTTTCCTGATAGTTGAGCACTTAGAATGTTAACTGACATGAGCACCTGTGCAATCAAATACATTTTTACTCTTTACAACAGTAGTTGTTACCTCTGCTAAGCACATGGTTTCATTTGTAACCAGGAGGCAAGGGTCTGAGATGATAGGCAGGTAAGTCATCTCTTTTCTCTTGCATGACTGCACCACTGGCAATAACCAATATTTCAGTGGTAACTAGATGGCATTTAATGAGCTGTTTGAAACCTTTACTTAACCTTGTTTTCACTTGATGCTTATTAGTGCCTTACTGAAGAACATGAATTTTAATTAGAGCCTTCTTTATGGATTTGTGAAGAATTACTGTTTATACATCTATGAAAGGGTAACCTTGCTGTAACCTCAAAAGCATATTTCCTTTTCTTAAAATCATTGCACAAAAGAAAATTTTATAGGGCTTCTTTGGTAGAACTAGAAAGAGGTACAGAAACAGATTTTTCTATTTGCTTAAGAGAATGTGAGATCTTTCAGTGTAATTCGTACTTTTCAAAGATGCATTATTTTACCAAGCCCTTTTCATGTTAACTTTTTACTTCTTAGTTACCCAAGGAAACATTTCGTATAGGCTAGATGTTTTATCCATGGAATATTGATGAATTTCCATTTTATAAATGGAAATACACCAACAAAAGTTTGGTCCTTGAAAAGCACTTTTAAAAGAACTATAAAATTCAAACATAATCCAAATTCAACAGAAATTAAATTTAATTTTAATAAGATGTTTTCATTAATAGTATGTAATCTTGAATAATCATCAGAACGGAATTGCTTTGAAAATGGACACAATCCAATTTTCTGGGTAAAAATGCTCATATAAAAATGCCCCAACTTCTAAGCACTCTGTTCAATCCAGGAGAAATATATTCATTTTAAAATCTTGAACAACTGAGAATTATAAAGAAAAGGGTGATCCCACTTTCAGGGAAAAATAAGTATTCTACTTCCATCTGTGACAAAAGTTCACAAAACTGTTCAATCAAAATCACCTGCAAAACATAAAAAATAATAACATTCTATGAGGTTTTTTTTTGTTTGTTTTTTCGTCTTTTGTCTTTTCTAGGGCTGCACCTGCAGCATATGGAGGTTCCCAGGCTAGGGGTCTAATTGGAGCTGTAGCTGCCGGCCTATGCCACAGTCACAGCAATGCGGGATCTGAGCTGCGTCTGCAACCTACACCACAGCTCACGGCAATGCCAGATCCTTAACCCACTGAGTGAGACCTGGGATCAAACCCTCAACCTCGTGGTTCCTAGTCGGATTTGTTTCCACTTTGCCACTACAGGAACTCCCTCCAAGAGGTTTTGATTGAGCAGGTCTACCTCAGGTGAATTTCATAATGTGAGTTGTAATGCAATTACACTTAGATTTTGTGAAAGAAGGAATATAATCTTTATTTTCTAAAGTCCTGAACCCAGTTTACTTGGGGTAGAGAAGGTGATAACCATATATTCACTATCCTCCTTCATTGTAAAGATATAAACTTGCCCCTAAGTGATAATGTAACGTGCTGCTTCACAGCTTAAGAATAGATGACTGAGACTGCACAATCAAATAGAACTTTAATTGAAGAACAATTTGTGGAGATTATTGAATTATGATAAAGCCAAGATAAACAATAAAATGAAGTATATGCAGTCTGTAGGATTTACAGAATTGTCAAAAGGAGTTTCAAAATAAGCAAATAGGTAGTTTTAAGGCTATTTGTAAGATATAAAACTTGTGTTTCCATTTGCTTTCAGGCAAATTACATTAAATTCAAATGTTACTCTTTAGAAAGTTTGTCTAACAAAATGCACTACCATAACTTCTGCATGGCTAATGTCTTCTCTCCTCATGGAAGACCAGATTGCTGTCAAACTTTCAGAGAGCATCCAAATGAAATAAATTCTGAAAAACAAAACTTCTAAAGCCTATTTTTGTCCCCATCCCCCTTTCTCTCCTGGCCATTAATCTAAGCCAAAAGCACGTTGTCTTACACAAATGACTTCATAAAATACCTTGTAAAACAGCAGAAAATGGAAACTTGAGATTAGAAACATAATACTACAAAAAAAAAAAAAGCTACATCTTAAATAGATCTTCAAATTTTCAAGTAGGCAAAGTGGTTAAGGAAGAGTTTATCCTAAAAATTGTTTGGTTATGTTGCATGTCATTAAAATAGCTAGAATCTCAGGGACAGTAGCTAGTGTTTCCATAGCCCTGATGTTAAAACAGGAAGAAATTAACTGAAATATCAGAATTGGAAATAATTTAATAATTTATTAATGATAATGAATATTTTCATTTGCCAAATGGGTTAACTGTAGAGAATTTTTTTTCCTTTCTCTTTTGTCTTTTGAGGGCCACACCTGTGGCATATGGAGGTTCCAAGGTTAGGGGTCTAATAATCAGAGCTGTAGCTGCCGACCTATGCCACAGCCACAGCAACTCCGGATCCTTAAGCCACTGAGCGAAGCCAGGGATAGAACCCGCAACCTCAGGGTTCCTAGTTAGATTCGTTTCCACTGAGCCAAGATGGGAACTCCGAGAAGTTTTTTTTTTTTTTTTTTTTTTGGTCTTTTTCGGGCCGCACCCATGGCATATGGAAGTTCCCAGGCTAGAGGTCAAATCCAAGCCATAGTCATTGACATACGCAACAGCCACAACACCACCAGATCCAAGCTGCATCTGCGACTTATGACACAACTTGAGGCAATGCCAGATCCTTAACCCTCTGAGCAAGGCCAGGAATGAAACCCATATCCTCATGGATACTAGTCAGGTTCTTAACCCCTGAGGCACAATGTGAACTCCTGTAGAGAATTTTTTTAACCTTTATTTAGAAATATTATATATTAAATATATAAATATTAAATACTAAAATGTTATATTTTCTTGGATTAGGAATAGCACATGGCAGAAAGCAGACTTCTCATTAAGAAAAAGAACACAGACATATTCAAGTTTTTTTTTTTTTCATAAGAAAACACAAGGGAAATGTTTTTAAAAATAAAATTTGTAAAAGATATATTTTCTCTCAATTGATGTGCTAAAATACCATTGTTAAGTGATGGCAGGTACCACAAATGTTAATGACGCTCCAAAAAGTGGTCAGTAACTCCCTTTCCAACAAGAGAAGGCTTATCCTATAGCACCTGGCACACAAGTTATCACATTTTTGAAATATTTAAATACATATATTTTCCAATGAACCCATATTCAATGTAATGTAATCCAATTCAAATTCTAAACAAGCATTTCATTATATATTTATGAAATAAGAGTTTTAACTAAGGAACACCGCCCCCCCCGGGCTAAAAAGGCACTGCAAGCCTTTTTAGCTATGCTTGCCACCCTTCTTGTAATAATGTAGCAGCTATGTACCCTATGCCCAAGCCAGCAGCCCTACTAATCATGTTCCCAGTATTGCTTATCAGTTCTGCTTCTGTAACCTTGCTTGCTTCATTTTCTTAGGGAGGAACACTGTCTGTTGGGGGAAGAGGGGAGGTCCGGGATGCTTACATGGGAAAATCAAGACCTTGTAATGTATAAAAGTTGCTGAGAACAAAGACCTGGTGCTTAGACTCTGGAGGTGACTCCTATGAGCCTGCACGGGTGCTGAACAAAACTTGCTTTTCCATATCTCCAAGTGCCATTTGTCTCCTTCCACTGCCATGGTTTTTGCGGTTTCCGCAACATTTATATATATTTAGAAATATCACACAAGGAATAAGATGTTATTGATGGTATACCTTCTCCTCCTTACTAACCAGTGTAACAGTAGGACCAACTTAGAGTAATAAAGCCTATTTATGCTAGGCTTACTAGCTGTGGAACCATGGACAAGTCAAACAGACCTTTCTAGGCCTTAGAATCATTATTTGTGAAATGGAGGGTTTGAGTGTGTAATTTAATGTCTAATGTCCCCTTGAGTTCTTAGGACTCTAACTTAAAGTACTATGTATTCTTAGAATTTTCCAAAGAATACTTTTTTCTTTTTCTTTTCTTTTTTTTTCAGATCAGGGACTGTATTTCTCTGGCATCCTCTGGCACTGCTTAAGGTGGTATTGAGCTTGTGGGCACTTGGCTATTCATTAATAATAAAACAAGATTTAATAGTACTTTACAGTCTAAAATCTCTTTTTCAAACACCATTACTTTTGGTTCTCAATTCTCATAACCTCTAGAGAGGAGAAACAAGATTATTTTTTTCCATTTCATTAAGGAAAGAATCAAAATTCAAAGAAATTGGTGTCTTACCTAGACTGTAAATTCAAGGAGTTAATTTGGCCCTAAACTCCAGTTTTCTAAGCCCAATCCTGTTCTATTATTGAAGTCATTTATGAGTCATGCTTGTTGTAGAGGCAGATCCTTAGAAAACCTTTTCTAAGCTTTTAACTATGAAAGGGAAATATTTGTGGCTATAACTCTTAAATATGTCTATATTTTAATGACATATTCATAGATGTCTCTTTTTTTTTCCTTTTTCTGCTGCCTCCACAGCATATAGAAATCCCTATATGTGTTTATATGATACACTTTCTTTGATAAAACTTTAAATTGGGTACTTTCTTTCTTTAGTTATCTGCTATTTATTAACGGAATTTGCTCTGATTTGCTGCTGGGAATCTGAATTGTAAGGCAAATCTCAAAAACTTCAAAGACTTGGAAATATAAAGTGTGTTCACTACTCACAATGCAATTATGATAGACAACAATGAAAATGTAACTAGAAAATCCCCTATATGCCTTGAAATTACGAAATACCTTTGTGATTAATCCATGGATCAGAGAAGATATTATATAAACTATTTCTGAACAGAATTGTAAGCAAAAATTCAACATATCAAAATGTTAATTAAATGTAGATAAAATAAAATAGAGGAAACTGCATATAGAATTAAATGCAGATATTAGGAACGAAGAAAGGTCAACAATTAATGAGCAAAGTATTCATTTCAAGAAATTAGAAAAAGTAACAACTCTTGCTTTTCTCAGATGGTCTATGGTTTGAAAGTGGAATTTTTTTTTTTTTTTTTTTTTGGTCTTTTTGCTGTTTCTTGGGCCGCTCCTGCGGCATATGGAGGTTCCCAGGCTAGGGGTCTAATCGGAGCTGTAGCCACCGGCCCATGCCAGGGCCACAGCAACGCGGGATCCGAGCCGCGTCTGCAACATACACCACAGCTCACGGCAACGCCGGATCGTTAACCCACTGAGCAAGGGCAGGGACCGAACCCGCAACCTCATGGTTCCTAGTCGGATTCGTTAACCACTGCGCCACGACGGGAACTCCTGAAAGTGGAATTTTTAATAAGTAAACATCTTTATATGATGATAACATGAGAAACAAAATCAGAAAATATAGGCTTATTTATAAATTAAATTCAATAATTATGTTTAATGCCTGTTCTGCAAGCATATGATATTCACTTGGTAATTTTTTTTTTTTTTTGTCTTCTTCTTTTTTTTCCTTTTCTAAGGCTGCTCCTGAGGCATATGGAGGTTTCCAGGCTAGGGGTCTAATCGGAGCCGTAACCACCGGTCTACACCAGAGCCACCGCAATGAGGGATCCTAACCGCGTCTGCGACCTACACCACAGCTCACGGCAATGCCAGATCCTTAACCCACTGAGCAAGGCCAGGGATCAAACCTGCAACCTCATGGTTCCTAGTCGGATATGTTAATCACTGAGCCACAACGGGAACTCCTCACTTGGTAATTTTATTGTTGGATGGATATACAACACTATACCAATCAACCACTTTAAATATGCATACATCTTTTAAATATAAAAAGAGGTGTGAACACCTTTTTATAATGTCATAGGCTGTAGACCAAACTAGGTGATCGTCTTTTGAATTTTATCCTTTTGGTTTGCTTTGTTTGGTTTTTTGGTTTGGGCTTTTCTTGAGCATAGTGATGGCATGCAGAAGTTCCCAGGCGAGGGATCAAGCCTGTGCTATAGCAGCAACTTAAGACACAAGCCACTGCAGTGACAACATTGGATCCTTAACCTGCCATGCAACATGGGAACTCTTGAATTTTATCCTTATAGAAATTGTAATGTAACATGTTTCCTCTAGAATAAGAAGTTAGAAAATCTGCCATTAAAATTTCTCCAGTCTTTAAAAATTATTACTCAAGTTTTTTGCAGCCTAATTTATAAGGCTGGCATTTTACACATATCTACATCTTCAGACTATTAAAGTGTTTTGTGATATACTTATCAAAATCATCATGATTAAATTTGGTATCAAAGTGGGAGATTAGTATATTATCACTATGATTTTTCATTTTTAGGAATTAAAATAGCAAATGTCCTGTTTGACAAAAATATCCAAAGACTAAAATATTTCTTCTGACTTAATATAACAACTTGTAAGACATAATAGTCACGTAAATGTTTTGATACTATCACTGAAATTTTTGAAAAATACTATTTACATCTTGAATCAAGCTACAAAACATATGAATATGATGAAACTGTGAATATGCAATAAAATATTTACAGGTAAGAAAACAAAGCTTTAAAAAAATCTTAAGAAGATCAGCATACACAAATGCATTATATGGTTAATTTTACTATTCTTAGCAATGACTGAAAATTGGCTTCAGTCTTCTTAGCTATTATAACTTAATTATACATAATTTAATTGTCTCGAGACTTTACCACCCTGTGTATATGAATGAAATCACACTCATATGTATGCCAAGATTCTACTAGCTTCAGCCTCTACCTAAGGATCCTCCTTTTGGTGTTTTCTCCATCCTTAAGCATATCTGGAAGCCCAAGCTATAAGTATATTACATTCTCAGTTCTCATGAGCACTGCATTATTGCTTCCCTCAAGCCGCACATTGTAGTTCACTTATAGTTGTTCTGGGCCCTCCACACTCGCCTGAGGGTCTGTGGGGGTCTGTACTTTCATACAGTGAGCTAAATGGCTAAAGTGTAGACAGCAAACTTTCCCTTATAAATCCCACAACACAATTGAATTCAGGCTTTAATGTTAAAACCACTCTCTGTTAAAGATCAAAAAAATTACTGAGATAAATTAATAATTACATTTAGTTATTTTACAAAGGAAACACAGTCTATAGCAATATAAGCATCCCCAAATCCACACCATTATGTACACAATCACTCAGAGCATTCAGCTCATTGCTGCTTTGGCTTCTTAAACATCTCCACTCCCAGCCATGGCCTCTACTTTACAACAATGCCCTCACTTTTATGCTTTCTTCTAGACAAAGAACTATTTTGCATGAAAGGCAATGTCATCTTTGAAAGATGGAAAACTGCTAGCATCTGGTTTTCTTTGCTTGTTTTTCTCCTTCTCTTTCTCTCTCTATCTCTCCCCCTGTCCCTCTCTCTCTCTCTCTCTCTCTCTCTCTCACATACACACCAAACACTTTTCAAAGATTTTAGGAGGAAAGCTTATCCAGAGGTCAGTTTCAAAGAGCCATTACTTGTCTTCCCTGAAAGAAGCCTCTGCAGATAAAAATGAGCTTGTCCCATACACAGTATACAGCAATAGGTGCTTCATTCTGAAGCAACCACAGAGAAAACCACAAGCTCTACATTCGAATTCAGTGATCACTACCTTTTTTCCCTTGGCTTTCTATCAAGTCTGCACTCTGCTTTTGGGATCAACAAGGATATCCTTTATAGGTAGCTAGATTCCTGAGCTTGTTTTGAGGGCTGGGAGGAGATGATTAATTTCAGAATCTTTATTTAGACGATGACTACCACTTTTATATCCTCAGCCTGAAACTCTCTGCCTCATTGCCATTTTCCCTTAGATATTTAATAGACATCTCAGACTGAGTATGTTAAAAAATGAGCTGCCAGTATTTTCCCCTCATCTTCCAATTCTCTCAGTTATCCCCATCTTAGTTAATGGAAAGGCTATTCTTCCAAGTGTTCCACCTACATAGCTTCAAGTCATTTTGGGCTTTGTCTTTCAATTATACACCATATCAAATCCAACACCTCCACTCTGGACACAATTCCTTGCCTACATTATGCTGATAAATACTAGCCATTGCTTCCTCTCTTGCCTTTATGTAGTCTATTCCGAACAGAGCAGCCAGAGACATCCTTCTAAAATAATGATTATACTACTCAAAAAAATCTACAGATTCAGTGAAATCCCTATCAAATTACCAAAGGCATTCTTCACAGAACTAGAATAGAATATTTTAAAATTTGTATGGAAACACAAGAAACCCTGAATAGCCAAAGCAATTTGAAAAAGAAAAATGAAAATGGAGGAATCAAGCTTCCTGGCTTTAGATAATACTACAAAGCTATAGTCATCAAAACAAAATGGTACTGGCACAAAAACAGAAATATAGACTATTGGAACAGGATAGAAATTCCAGAAATAAACCCAAGTACCTATGCGCAACTAATCTATGACAAAGGAGGACAGAACATACAGTGGAAAAAAGATAACCTATTCAGTAAATGGTGCTGGGAAAACTATAAAGTTACACATGAAAGAATGAAAGTAGAGCACTGATACCATATACAAAAATAAACTCAAAATGGATTAAGGACCTAAATATAATGTCAGAAACTATAGAACTCCTAGAAGAAAACATAGACAGGGGGCTCTTTGACATAAATTACAGATACATCTTGTTGATCCGCCTCCTAGAATAATGACAATAAAGACACAAATAAACCAATGGGACCTGATCAAACTCAAAAGCTTTTGCACAGCAAAGGAAACCATTTAAAAAATGAAAAGACAACTCATGGAATGGGTAAAAATCTTTGCCAATGATGCAACAGACAAGGGCCTCATCTCCAAAATACATAAACAACTCATGCAACTCAACAACAACAACAAAAAACAAACAACCCAATTGGGCAGAAGACCTAAATAGACATTTCTCCAAAGAAGACATATGGATGGCCAATATGCATACGAAAAATGTTCAATATCACAAATTATTAGAAAATGCAAATCAAAACTACAATAAGGTACCACCTCACACCAGTCAGAATAGCCATCATTAACAAGTCAACAAATAAAAAATGCTAGAGAGGGTGTGGAGAAGAAGGTACTCTTCTCCACAGTTGGTGGGAGTGTAAATTGGTACAACCACTATGGAAAACAGTTTGGAGGTACCTCAGGAAACTAAATATAGAGCTACCACATGACCCAGCAATTTCACTGGTGGGTATATATCCAGACAAAACTTTCATTGAAAAAAATACATGCACCCCTATGTTCACTGTAGCACTATTTGCAATAGCCAAGACATGGAAATAGTCTAAATGTCCATGGACAGATGAATAGATCAAGTAGATGTGGTACATGTATACAATGGAATATTACTCAGCCATAAAAAGGACAAACTCATGCCATTTGCAGCAATATAAATGGGTTTAGAGACTCTCATACTAAGTGAAGTAAGGCAGAAAGAAAAAGGCAAAAACCATATGATATCACTTATTTGTGGAATCTAAAATATGGAACAGATGATCCTATCTAAAAATAACAAACAAATAAAAAAAAAAAAACCAACCAGAAACAGATCATGACTAAGAAGAGCAGACTTGGGAATTCCAAGGGGGAAAGTGGAAGGAGTGGGATGGATGAGCATTTTGGGGGTTTTTTTTTGGATGCAAACTGTTGTATTTGGAATGGATGGGCAATGGGATTCTACTGTACAGCACAGGGAAATGTGTGTGATTGGGTCAATTTGTTGTAAAACAGAACTTGATGAAACACTGTAAATCAACTATACTTTAATAATAATAATTTTAAAAAGACTCTTAAAAAAAAAATCTCTGCCCCGAGTCCTCCATGCCTCCCTATCTCACACAGTAAAAGCTGGTCTCTCTTTAATACGTCTTGTAAGACTCTACCTGATCTTAATCTAGTTACCCCCAAACCTCCTCTCCTACCACATCTCCTCTTGCTCATTCCACCTGCATCCATTCACTTATTATTTCTTGAACACTTAGGCATGTTTCTGTTAAGAGTCTAAAACAGTTGTTCCTTCTGCTCTTCTCCCAGATTTCTGTGCTGTTTCGTTCTCCATTCCACTTCAAGTCTTGGCTTAAGTCTCTCTCAACAAGGTCACTCTGACCACCATAGTTAAAGTCACCACACATACTGGTACCCTCATTTCTCCTCACCCTCTATTTTCTTTGTCAAATTCCACCTCTTATCATGCTAAATAATCTGCTTATTCGTCATATTTATTATTTATCATCTGTCTCCTGTAAAGTAAACTCTGCGAGGAGAAGGATACTTGTCTGCCTTGTTTAAGAGTCTAGAATATTCACACCCACAGCAGACAATATGAATATCTCTTAGAGGAATGAATGTACCATTGTCAGGTTTTTTAGAGGTATGTGTCTGACAGGAAAGGATAATAAGCCAAGTCACCAAAGTCTGAATTTCTAAAAACATCAATTTATTTAACATTTATCCATCTAGTTGAAATAATCTGAAGGACTTAATTTTCTAAAATATATTAGCCTCACTCATAAGAAAAACAAATTTACTTTATATTTTATTGTTTTTTTAATCAAGCAATTTACTTTTAAAAGGGTAATACATGGAATGGTATAATGTTCTAAAGATGTAAAAGAGTATACCATAAAAAGTACATCTCTCCTCCATCCCTAACACCCAGAAGGTGACTAGTTTCTCTATTAGAGGGCAAGACTGTAACAGTTTTTCTTTCTTTTCTCCTTTTCTTCCTTCCTTCCTTTCTTTCTTGCTCTCTTTCTTTCTTTTTCTTTCCCTTTCTTTCTTTCCCCTTCCTTCCTTCCCCCTTTCTTCCTTCTTTCCTTTTTTTGCAACACCTGTGGCATATGGAAGTTCTCAGGCCAGGGATCATATCCAAGCGTCAGCTGCAATCTATGCCATAGCTGCATTAATGGTCAGATTCTTAATCCACTGCACTGGGCCAGGAACTGAACTCAAGTCACCACAAAGTCGATCCCGGATCCTTAACTTGCTATACTACAGCAGGAACTCCTATAACTGTTTCTTTCCTAGCCTTCTAAAAGTGATCTACACACATAAAAATGTGTCCATATATGCACACTGACATATTTTTATACAGCTGATAATTGAGTTCTGCTTTAAAAATTAGAAATTAACTCAGGGAGTTTTACGGCAGTCCTATGATCATTCGGAGAACAAATGGCAGAGCTGACATTTGAGCTCCTTCCTGTCTGACTCTAGAGCCCACACCAAGAAAATTTTCAAGTATTTCGCCCAAGATAGCTCAAGTCAAAAAACTGACTTGTCTCCACAGAAGCACTCTTCCTTCATGTGGCAGCTAATTACAAAGTAAATGATTAAGATCCTCTGTCATTTTCCAGGAAATTTCTTTGAAACAAAGTCTGAGATAAAGGTTTATAAAGGCAGATCAGAGTTAATGGTTAAATCCTCATCTATGTATGAAAGAAAAGAATACAGCAATATGCTGAGTTTTGTTTTTCCCTCTGACCTAAACATAAAAGCCATTTGGTAAGAAAATGCTTGATTTAAATCCTGATAAGAAATTTTTAAATTGTAATTATGTTTAAAGCTCTAGATATCCTTTTAATAAATAACCCCAGGGGAAGGGAGGGTACACAGACTCTGTTACAAAGAAAGCAATTTCCCTAACGTCAACTATTGATCTAATTTAAAGTTGTAAACTCTGAAATTAATACTAAAACCTTTGGAGTTTGCAATCTAATAGCTAATTTGTGCTATGCTTCTGTATAACTCATCTATTTGATATCAATATTAATGTACTTGGATATCCATTTAATTTTGTTAAAATTATGTTTCCCTCATGATCCTAATAACTTATTACTTCCTTTGCCACTGGTACAATCATGGATTTAAAACTTTTTTAACTGTAGCATGAATTCAACCCTTGAGAAATTGCTTTTTATCCATAATGTAATATAAGTTTCTCCAATATACATCAAGAACCTAATTTAAGACAGGTGCCATGCTAGATACTGTCCAATAAAAATGAATAGGGCATTCACTCCATTCTCAAAGAAATTTCTATCTGGTGGGAAATATAGGCATGCATGTAATAAATTACAATGCAAAGCCATTAACAAAGATATATAAACAAACTACAATGAGAGCACTAAGGAGAAAATACTGATTTTGACAGATGACCAATCAGAAATAGCTTCATGAAAAAGGAACATGGAAGTTGAAAAATTTTAGATCTTTATATTTGATGAGGAAAAAGCATAAGAAGAAGGCATAGAGTTATAGTGGTACACAGCCATTTTTTTTTTTTTTTTAAAGCAACAAGTATTTTTATGGGAAAAAAATTCAGCCACGAAAGAAATGATCCATTCCTGGAAATTTGAAGACATTACTGAACTTAAATTACAACATGCTATGATGATGTGAAGCCAACAAGTATGTTTGTTATTTGTTTGGGATCTACTTCTCTGTAAACCCAAATCTTTTAAGAAAAATAATGTACCTGTTAAATTATACACTGATTTTACATCAATAGCCTGAAGAAGCCAGTATGGGCAAAGGAAAGTATACAAAAGGCAGGAAGGAATCACTTCTCTATTCTTTGTATGTTAATAGGAATCTTCAGGAATCAGAGAGATTGTTAGAGCCTTCTAAGAAGAAAGAGGAAATTTCAGAGTAGAAAGACAGGGTGAATGAAACCAAGAACATGCATAGAACACTCAAGTATTCTATGGTCTCTGGTGTTTGAGGGTGTATATTTCCTATATGAATCAGCTCAGACCACCTAGCAGTGGACCACAGATTTCCTAGAAAAGTTTCCTCCTATGTTTTCACATAGCTCAGAGGATTTCTCCACATTCGTCATACATCCCAGCTATGTGGCACAGTTTACTGAGGTTATGAATCACATCTATCCACCTGACTCTTTGGACTCCACATGATCCTGCCTATTCCATTTCTTCAATCCACAGAGCAGCCCTTAGCTCACCTTAGCTCTGTGTCTAGCTATACTCTTAGTTCTAGTCCTGGATCTCAAAATCTTACCTTGTCCCAGAGCTTTGGGCATCATGGGACAGGAATTATACCTTACTCTAAACTGGGGGTTCAGATTGTCCCATACTTTTCCTGGTAAAGCAGATTGAGCTCAATGATTTTGTCTGCGAACAAAGGAAAGAATTCAAGGCAGAAAATACTGTGCAAAGGAGGAGGGATAGTTTGAATTCCTGTAATAAGTGTTATTATAACACCAAAATAACTAATCTGTTCTGATAAACGGTATATTAATAGACATCTCCAATAAGGAGGTAGGTAGAATAAAATGTCATTGCTATGGTGATTTTAGTCTCAGGAGAATTTAAAATAACCCAAGTGAGTGTACAGACCAGACCTTTGACTGCTAGATTTAGTCAAAAAGCACTTTACTGTGGATGCCAGGAGAAGCATTTTGATATACTCAAGTACAGATTACAAAATAGACCTTATTGAGGAAAAAGGAAGCATCTATGGGTGAAAATTTTCATTTTTTTAAATATCATAAGTAAACAGGATAAACATAGCATCTGACTGAAAAAGACACACTTTCCATTTCTCTTTGCCAAAATCACACACTGACCTCCAACGGAACTGGTACAAGTCAGTAAAATAATATGATCATTGAGTTCTTGGGATCTTAACTACAATAACAAATTGAATGGAAAAGCTTTTCAGTGACAGGCATTTATGTTTAGAATTTCTGTCATGTTCTTGTTGTTCATGGTCAGAAACCAGGTTGGCAGGATTTTTAGTAGTATTTCTGACAGTGAAAAGCGCTTGAAATATCTGTGAACCATTAACTTTCGGATTAGAAAGATTAAGGTTTGTCAAACTGCATTCCTTTACAAAGCCATAGGCATCTAGTTATGGTACCTAATCTGAAAATTAAAAGCATCAACACACACACAAACACACACACACACATTCAAAAGCAAAGATATTTAAAGTCTCTGGAGGGTAACAGTAGGAGATATTTTGTCACACTGCGGATATATGGTAGAAGCAGATTGGAATTTCAGACAGTTAACTGCCTCATCTCAGAAGAAAAGTCTGCAACCAAGATAGGATCAAACTGCAAAGGGAACTTTAGATTGGATTAAGTAAACTGGAGCTTATTCAAAAGATAATAGGAAGTCAAATGATCTTGTAAGTCCAAAATTAATATTATCAGAATTGGTTTTCATGAAATGAACCTGTGATAGAAAGGAAGCTGAGGAGTTCCCGTCGTGGCGCAGTGGTTAACAAATCCGACTAGGAACCATGAGGTTGCAGGTTCGGTCCCTGCCCTTGCTCAGTGGGTTAAGGATCCGGTGTTGCCATGAGCTGTGGTGTAAGTTGCAGACACAGCTCAGATCCCACGTTGCTGTGGCTCTGGCATAGGCCAGCAGCTACAGCTCTGATTCGACCCCTAGCCTGGAAACCTCCATATGCCACGGGAGCGGCCCAAGAAATAGCAAAAAAAAAAAAAAGAAAGGAAGCTGAACTAGTTTAAAAAGATTGTTGGCAGAGAAACCACACAGGAATCTGCTAATATGGTAGGGAGAGAAAATTTTTAAATTAGCTAAGCATTCAATCGTTAGATATTTATTTTTCTATTATTGTTCATCCTTCATGGATTTGAAATTATTTAATAAATGATGGGAAAGTAGAGAATATTATTTTAAATATTCCAAAATTCTTGCATTTTTGTAAGAAGTTGTATTTGTCTAATTCTCTCCAATTTGCTAAAATCTATATAAAGTTTTCACTGCTTCTTGAGGAAACTGAGGATATTTAAAAACTGTCCCAATTAATTGCTCATAAATCAATATTGATAACTAAGGAAAAAAGAGGAAAAAGCATAATTAGACTAAGTCAAGAGGAGTAAATTCTCTTATATACCCATTTGTAGTTTACATACATACATTGCTTTAACCTCACCAAGGATGGTTCTAATTTCTGAACTATACTCCACAGGACATCTCCTAAAATATCACCCCTTCCAAGTCACTGTCAATTGATATCTAGGTGGACTTTATGGTAGAAATGTATTTTTACCCTTGTTATTCTTTCTACTTTTACAAAGTTCTAATCAAAAACTATGATTTCTTCATCTACATAGCCTATAACTCTAGCATAAAAAGGAAAATAAATTCACTCTTCTGTATTATTTATCCCATTGAACTTCACATTAACAGAATCAGGTCATACTCTACAGTAGCAGTGAATAGAAGAACGGACGGTATTTCACATTAGTCTACTTTTTCAAACTTTTATTGATGTATAACACACACACAAAAAAAGTGCACAAATGTTGTTATAACCCGATAATTTTTCATGAATGGACACATCATTGACACCAGGAGCAAGACTGATAAATAAAATTTTAATCAGGATCTCAAAAGTTCCACCTACACCTTCTTTCAATACTTACCCAACACCCCAATAAAAGTAACTATTATCCTGACTTCTAAAACCATAGGTTAGTCATGACTGTTTCTGAATTCTGTAAAGGGAATTATACTGTATGTACTCTTCTTTGTTTGGATTGTTTCATTTAGCATGACCTTTGTAAGATTCCTTAGTATATTATTCCTTTTAGACATAATCTATTTCCACAATTTGCTGGGCTTTTGGATAGCTTTCAGCTTAGGCTATGAGAGGTAGTGCTTCTATGAACATTCCTGTGCATGTCTTTAGATGAATATATTATGTGTTTCTATTAGGTGTATCCCTAGGAGTTTAAAGGATGTTCTGTTCAGCATTAGTGTGCTGGCTGTTGTATCTTTATTTGAGAATAAGCAGAAGTTGTTTCTCACAAAGAATGTCTACATACAGGGCTGGCTATTTGGAGGGCACAATACAAAGTAAAAATAAAAGGCCCCTTTTTTAAAAAGCAGGAAAAAATGTAGTTAGAAGTATACATATTTCTTTTTCCCATGATCTTTCTCTTGACTTGGTATAATTCTTTAAAAAAAATTACTGAAATATAGTTGATTTACAATGTTGTGTTAATTTCTGTTCTACAACAAAGTGAATCAATTGTATATGTATATATTATTTTTCACATTTTTTATTATGATTTATCACAGGATATTGACTTAGTATATAATTAGACTCCCATTAAAATTTTAAAGTTGAAATTACTAGCAGGGATTTTACCTTTATATCTCTGCTGTATAATATTAATTTTAAATGTAAATATCAGTTTTAAATTCAGTTCATAAATGGAATCATTAAAATTGTATAATTCTTATTTCGGAAGCTGCCTTGAGATGGCCAGAATACAAGTCAGACTCAATAAGGTGGGAAGAAGGAAGAGACTGACCTTCAGGCACAGATTGGGTCAAAGAAACTCTCTCTTTGGAGCTTGGGATTCTAACAGTGGCATGCAGACCCTCACAAGCAACCAGAAACCCACCTGAGGATAGGTCAGGTCTGACGATGCCAGGTTCCTCCTTCCACCAGCCACTGAAGTGACACAACAGCCCTAGCTCAGGGTGAGCTCTGAGTGAACTGAGGTAGACATCTCCCCTTTCCACAAGGCCCCTGTCCCAACCTGCAGTGAAGCCATCCCTAGGAACATACAAAAATGGTCCTTCATCACAAGCGGACTCCTATAAAAGAAAATGCTTGTGGTAAATTTCTTATGTCTTCTTACATCTTTAAGTAACACTTGTAATCATATTTCTAATACTAAAATCAGAAACTAAGGCATATTTGAAATGAAAAAGAGGATGTTGTGAAAGACAACATACAGAAAGAACTAACTGATAGGGAAAGGAAAGAGAAAGTACCATGGCTTGACCAAGGAGAGACCAGGACAGAAACCTCTCAGAAAAGGAGGGAGCTGGAAAGTAGCAAAAGCAAACAAACAAGCAAGAAATCAAGTTCAGGAGGTCAGCTAAGGTAAGAAAGAGCAGCAAAGTTCCAGGGCTCTTAGAAGTCAAGCACAAACAATACATGTTTGTGTACTAAAGTTCTACAAGTCAGATTCAGCCAAGAGAAATAACCACAGCAAGATTGGTGAGCTCTCAACCAAGGCTGCTTGCAGTATAATGATTTATAGGGTTTGATGACTAGAGGTAGGTGAAGTTAGACCTATAAATATTAACTACAACTACAGAATTTTAAGACATTTAGGTGAAATCTGCCTCTACCTGAGGGAGAAGTTCTAAGATCACATGCATATCAACTGAAACAAAATACATGTGAGAGAAGACATATCAGAGAAGAGGAAGTAAGTAGTATGTTATCACTGACAGGCCAGTCCACTCTCAAGAAGACAAACTTTGGGGAGAAGATCATGCAGGGCCTAGAATCATGCAGATGTGATCCACTTGGGCATGGAATCATGGCATTGCAAGTTTATCAAATGTGGTCAAGAAGGGAGACTTGTACAGACTCTAGGAGGACATTCCCAGTTGTCTCTGTGGACACCTCAATCTGTGAGGTGGGTATGGCCAGTGCAGGGACCAGGCAGAGGCCCCCTGTACACAGCTGTAAAGACGGTTCTGACTCTCACCCTCATTCCCACCATCATCACCCTCACCAGCAGACTCACCCACCTCTCTTTACTCCCTGTCATAATATTCTAATTGCCAAATTTCTTTATCCTAAAGAATGGCTCTGGTTGTCACAACGCTCTAACGTGTATAGCTTCTTTTTATTTTATGAATTATGACAGATTCCAGGTTGGCTTGTACTGAAAGATGACTGTTTTGCTTTTTCCTTGTTTCAGTGATATCAACAAAGAGCACACTGAGCAACAGAACATGTTCTTCTTGAGAAAATATTAAGAAAAAATTTATTTGAAATAGGTGGACTCTGACTTCTAGGGATTCTTGAAATAATTTCATTAAACTCTGACATCTTCTACCACCACTTAAGTACCATAGACAATTTTGCCCCTTTAGTTCACTGCTTTTACAATTTTACCTGCTGTTTCTTAAATCGGTCATCAAAATTTCCATTTTTTCAATAGCTGTAAGTGCATATAAGTGCTTAAATGTTCTAGTTTTTTAACAATGGTCACAGTTAGGGGTAGTTTCTAGATGTTTGTTTTAATCTAAATGTCTCAAATTGATGAAATCCAATTTCTTAGAGAGTAATTTTGAAAGTTGTTGAGTGATTGGCCACATTTGGAAGACATATTTTAGAACCTGATTATCAAATATAATTTTGGAGTATAAAAAATAAACAGTGAATACAAGATGAAAATATCTGACAGTGTCACATCAGAGAATAAGTCATTTTTCTAGACAAATTTGGAATTCTTTATGTGCATGTCACAAACTTGGAATTCTCCCTGTGCATGTCACAAACTTTTTTCATTTGAGGTATTTCAGGTGTCAGTGTTGGCTCCTTACACTGACATTTTATGATCAGTCACAGCAGTCTACCTTAGCTTTTGAATGTCAAATCACAGTCAAGACCCCGTCACCTCTGTTCTATTGTATGCATATAAACTTTATTGAACCTTATAAGTTTATTTTTAAGGCAATGAGCCTGAGCTAAAACTAATTAATAGATAATTTACTTGAGGCTAATGTTCTAGGACATAATCTGGAGTAAGAAGGTGAACTGGTGAAAATACACTTTGTCATATATACATTCAGTTAATCATATACCCCAAAATGTGAGAAAAATGTACACATACCTACCTAAAATAGGGTTATGCATATCAAAGCATTTATAATACCCACAAATAAGAGTGTTCTATGATAGAGCCCTTCATGGGTCTCCAGCAAGCTGGCATGTCCTGCTAGGTGTGCTGAGACTACAGGACTTTGCTTTTTACCCTGACCATTTCTCAGGTTGTATTTGCAGTAATCAACCTTGAGGGGTGAGGTAGTAACCAATGTCTCTCTTTGGGACAAAGAGAAGGCTTACCTACTGTTTGCTATAAAAATGGGTTCCCCAAGCTCATTGTTCCTTAGCTGTGATACAGAGCAATGGCATGGACAGTGTCCATCTGAGTCCACATTAAATTGCCCCTGTGGCACTTTGGGCAAGGGTGGCAGATGCAATGCAGACACTCACATCACTTGCTGTGCCCTGAGTAATAAAGTTTTTTGCTTCTGACCCAAGAGTCTCATGTCTTCTACCAGAATCTACAAAGCATTAATAGGCTAATTTATTTGTAAGTAGGGTTAAATCTATTCCAAGACAAAGGGATACAAATATAAAATACTGAAACTAAAATGAGCTATCCAACTAGGTCAACTTTATGTTCCATTTCAAAGGAAAATGGAAAGAAGGAAATAAACTAAGGAAGAAAGAAAAGAAAAAAAATATTTCATAGACATCAAGACAGGGATTTAACCTACAGTAAATTAATGCTCACTCTCTAAAAAAACATTAATTTTCCTTTTAGTTGTGTGGGTATTCTGCCCAATTGCCAGCTGGACTAAAGGAGTTGCCTACAAGAGTTAACTTGATATATGGCAGAAAACATTTATTTTAGATAAGATTTTGTAAACAAAACACAGCTGCCACATTCATTTAAACAGTAAAAAATTTCATCTTGAGTCAAGGAAACCATTAGCCCATCTGCTTCTAAAGTGAGAACTTTAAAATCATAAAAAATGAAATCAGCAACCTAACATAGCGTATCTCAAATATGTGAGGCACATAAATCAAAATTCAGTATTTGAATAGCACATTTTATTTGGGCTGGGTCTTAGAGTTCCAATGAAGTGTTCCTATAAAGTATAAATTATGAACTAATATGAACATCTAGATAAGCAAAAATGAGCCTTGACAGCTAGTATCACAATTAAAAACAGGGAAAAGCACATGTATTTTACAATTGAAAACATAAAAAAAATAAAGCAAATAAACAAATGAAATCCTGGCTTAACTAATAGCCATTGTACATGGGTACATTGAGTCCAATTATGCTTCTATTTCACCTATTTTCTAAAAATTAATCAGCTAATTAATTATTTAAATGGTCAGCATTTATCATAGGTAGCAGCCTAGTAGAATTTTCTAAATTCAGAAATGCATCTTTGTTGTGAAACGCAAAATTTGAAAATCAAATATATTTATGGAATGCAAATATAGGCTTACTGATCACTGCATATCTAAACATAGGTTTTCTAACTCTTGCTTTTCTGAACTGAAGGATAAATAAAAAGTACAGTTTATTAACTTGTTACTGCACTCAGTACAGTAAATACAAACACCATGCTTTTCTGAACTGAAGGATAAATAAAAAGTACAGTTTATTAACTTGTTACTGCACTCAGTACAGTAAATACAAACACCAAACTTGGAGAACAAAGAGGATAAGTAATGTTCTTACGTTTTAACTCACATGAATATTTACCATTAGGCAATCTTCCTCAACACAGAAGAAATGTAACTAAGTGAAAATGAAATGTGTATATGTGAATACTCTATTGCCAGTTATATCAATAGCTGAATTACACTAAAATAAATATGGATAGTCCTATCTTTTAAGACTTAGCAACATATCCCCATCAACAGTTAATTGATTTCTGAATCTATCTTTGCATTCATAGTACAGAGAAGATGTGTATAGTCACAAAATTTTAGGCCAACATAATTCTTATTTTTTTAAATAAATTTTATTACCATTTTCGTTCCTATAAAATAAGTCTAGCTTTGAAAATGAAATTGCAAAACTAAGAAACATTCAAAAGAAGATTTCAATCATTTACGAATGAGTGGATTTCATGTCTACATGGTTTATGTAGCTTTTATCATAAGCATGCATCATCCTCATCTGAATTTTACATGTTTTCATTAATACAAAAATCATTTCTATCAAATTTAAGCTGCTGAAGGAATTTATTTAAAAAATAATTTCATGGTAAATTTTTTTTGTTTTGTTTTTTTTTTTTTGTTTTTTGTCTTTTTGTTATTTCCTGGGGCTCTCCCACGGCACATGGAGGTTCCCAGGCTAGGGGTTGAATCAGAGCTGTAGCTGCTGGCCTACGCCAGAGCCACAGCAATGCGGGATCCGAGCCGCGTCTGCAACCTACACCACAGCTCACGGCAATGCCGGATCGTTAACCCACTGAGCAAGGGCAGGGATCGAACATGCAACCTCATGGTTCCTAGTCGGATTCGTTAACCGCTGCGCCACCACAGCAACTCCATCATGGTAAATTTTTAAAATAGTTTTATTTAAGGTAGAATTTTGGTAGCAATGCTGTTTCTATAACAACTCATTATTTCAGGTAGTTCCTTCAATGTAATATTCAAAGTGAACGATTCCACTTGAGAACACATTTAATGCAATTTTAGGCTTTGATTTCAAATGTCTCTCCTCCTTAAAATGATTTGTTTGCAATAATTTCAAGTTGTACTGACTTACAGGGATTTGGAGAAAAACTAAGTTTACCAACAATTTTGTGAACTGTTTATATTCCAGGATAGGAAGGTCTGAGTTGGAGAACATCTAACATGAAAGAGTTGCACAATTTGAAAACAGCTAAAGTTCAGTTTGATTATAACAAGAGCTTCTAAACTACCCTGCTGAATGTTGATATTAAGAAACAATTGAGGAGTTCCTGTCGTGGCTCAGTAGTTAATGAATCAACTAGGAACCATGAGGTTGCAGGTTCGATCCCTGGCCTTGCTCAGTGGGTTAAGGATCCTGCGTTGCCGTGAGCTGTGGTGTAGGTCGCAGATGCGGCTTGGATCCCACGTTGCTGTGGCTCTGGTGTAGGCCGGTGTCTACAGCTCTGATTCGTCCCCTAGCCTAGGAACCTCCATATGCCACAGGAGCGGCCCAAGAAATGGCAAAAAAAAAAAAAAAAAAAAAAGCAAGAGACTACATGGCCTTGGGTATATAGTCTATGTTAAGTACACTTCTGCATCTCAAGAAAATGGAAAACAAATCTTGAGAATTTTTATTATACTAATTAATAATTTATTAACACTAAGATAGAACTTTCTTATTGACTTCTTGTGAAATGATGGACAGAGAAAAAGAGCAAGAAATTTTCTTTTTTTTTTAGGAAAAGAGAAATGAGAAAAGGAAAACCACAGAGGAGAAAGAAGAAAACCAGCTGTCTAGCCTTTTAGATAACATCATTACTTTCATCATCCGCAATATCAGTTCATAGTTCACGTATCTTAATGCATGTGAAATAAAATTCATATTTTTTGCAAGACAATAAAAATTTAAACATAAAAATTTTCTCTACCCTTTGGATTTTCTCTCTACCTTCTCTGTGCATCAAATATCTGCATTACGTATTGACCAAACCCTCCCCATCAGCAGAAATGGCCTGCTCAACCATAAAGAGCGACATTCTCCTACCATCACCAAGTCCTTAAACGAAAAAAATTCCTTTTTGATCTTGTAAAGGGCCATGATGACACTGAGATCTGCATTGTATAAACTGTCAATAATCCATCACTTAATATACAACCCTCTGTCTCAAAAAACTTAAATAACTGTGCCTTGACTTCTAACTAGCAAAGTTCTCGGAGCTTTCTGACATGCTCTTCCTGGATTATGATCCTCAAATTTGGCTCGAAAAAAATTTTATATTTCTTTCTTATATTAATTAACTGATTAATTTTTTGTCAACATGTGTATAAGGAAAAATCTTAAGGAGCAATATTACAATAATTGTCACAAACTCACTGGCCTTTCTTTAGGATAGGAAGTCAACCTACAATATTAAAAGACAAAGTTCTACTGAATTATATTCCCAACAAGCTTTTGAGAGTTGTAGAGAGTTTACTTATTTCTTTGGCTATTAGAATCATTATGATTTAAATAAGAATATCACTACTTCATATATATCAAATCTCAGCAGCAATAATTAACATTCTTAATGCCCTGGTGAAAAGATGTATGAAAAATTTCAATGTTTATGCAAAGTATTTCTTAATATTTTCTGAAATTGAAATAATTCAACTTAAAAAGACAAAAGTAAAAAATGTCACTTCCAAATTCATATTAAACATCCAATACTACTCAAGAAAATTTCTCCAAGGAAAAGCTGTAAGAGTCTTGAACATATTTCTGCACTGTCTGTAAACTTTTCAAAAACACCTGGCATTTGAAGAGATGATAGATACTTAGACCTCAAAGATTACTCATCTCCACAGAGCTTCATAGTGATGCTTTATTCAAATTCTAACCAATAATGCAATCACTAAGAGTAAGGCTACTGTGTTCATTTTTTATTTTAGATATTAAATTGCTTTGGACAGAGTCCGGAAGAAACTAGCTTTATAAATAACTCTGCTTTATTTAAGTAATATTAGATTCCAGACTTTATTTTAATTTAAATTATCCTATTATGCACTTCAAAGGCAGCTCTGTAGAGTTAAATATATGCTTCGAAGAAATAAAATGACTATTATCAGTAGACCATGAAATAATTAGATTTCCAAGCAGTTTTTCCCAAAGTAGCATTTGGTCCCATTGATACCAGAGTTCTAGAATTCTAGATCAAGGGAGACAGAGGTGGGATAGGCAGTGGACACCCTTTTAATGTGATGAGCACTGTGGCAATTCTTATCTCTAGTGGATGGATGTCTTTCATTTTTTAGCCACCTTCTCTTTTTCTCATAATTGCTTCAACTGCCTGGCTCTGTTTTGAATATACATGACTCCACTCTTCCACACTCAAAGTTATCTTTTCTGGAACATATCCAATGGTATCACCTCTTCATATAAATCCTTACTGCCTTCCAAGTGCTCAAATGTTCACCACAAGACACAGACGGCCTGATTCTAACTTTCTTCAACTTTTTTTTTTTTTTTTTTTGGTCTTTTTGCCTTTTCTAGGGCCGCTTCCCACAGCATATGTGTGGTACCCAGGCTAGGGGTCCAATCAGAGCCATAGCCACCGGCCTACACCAGAGCCATGGTAACGTGGGATCCAAGACACATCTGCGAACCACTGAGCAAGGCCAGGGATCGAACCCGCAACCTCATGGTTCCTAGTCGGATTCGTTAACCACTACGTGCCAGGAACTCCTGATTCTAACTTTCCAGACTCATCTCCCTCAACTCAGCCACTGCCTTCCCTGGGGAACACCTAACCACTCACCATGTCATAAATCTACTTATATTTTCATACCTCCAATCTTCTGCTCATGTTCTTTCATCTCCATGCTTTCTAAAATCTTAATATGCTTCTGGGTAACCTCCTCATTGAATTTTGGGCTGATTCACTATTCAGAATTGATCTCTCCTACTTTGTGTTATCCCGCAGTGATGTTGTTTAACCTCTTGTCCTCTTCATTGCCTAATCACCATGATATTTTTATTCTCTAGAATCACCTCTGTGTGCCTCCTCTAGCAGTTTATTCATATTTATAACATTGTATTTATTGCACTGTATTATATGGTCAACCTGCATTTGTGGTTTGCTATTTTCCTAAAATATTGTGAGTTTCTTGGCAGCAGGGATATTCAGTTCATGGCTAACATTTATTGAACACTTACTCAATTGTGCCAGGCATAGTTCTAGGCACTTAAAATGCATAAAAGCATTTGATTCTCATAAAAACCACAGAAAGTTAGACTATTATCAACCCAGTGTTAAAGATGTAGAAACTGAGGCAGAGAAAAGTTAAATAATTTCCTCAAGGCTTTATTTCTTGTTACTGGAAGAGACAGTATTCAAACTTAGTCCATATGACTCCTCAATCTTAGCCAATTCTTTACACTACCGTTTTCTTTTCTTTTGTCTTTTCTTTCATTCTTTATTTTTTTCACTTTTCAGTGCCTATTACAGTTTCTAACAAGTAGCTCTGCTTGTTTCTTGAACAAATTAACTAACATTGTTTGAACACATTTGAGTGGGTCTTGGGGAAAGGTAGGCACAGCGTCTTCTCAAACAAACCTTTAAAAAGTATAATAAATCTAAGTTAAATTATACATAAACAGTTCTGTTTCCTTAGTTTGAAACTGATGATAACCAGAATCCATTTGAAACAAAATTTAAGTACACTCTTTCAGAGTACACTAACTCATTCGAGTGACTTTTTTTTTTTAAAGGGCAAAACAAAAATGATCATGTTAAAACTTGTAATAAATAATGGTAATAAACCCATCTATTCTTGAAGGGTTTTACTGAGTGACTTTGTAACGTAAAACCTCTTTTAGAGATGACAAATTTACAACCTTTCAGCTGACACATCAATGATTAATGTAAATGACTTTTTCAGTGTGACAGCAGTTGCTGGGTCTAAGGATTCAGATGACTAAGTTTATATCTAGACTAATACATTTCTTTCAGTTTCCCATCATTTTTGCACATCGGAAATATTATTGATATCATTTTAATAAAGTTTTTGTTGTTGTTTGACATCCATGTCAGCATAATAATTGAGTAGCTAAAATCTGTATGGGATTGTATGTCACAGACATACTTAACGCTGCTGAGAATAAACCTCCCAGCAGTCAAGAAAAGTAACAGGGAAAAGGTTACAGAAGGCATTTTCCCATGAGCTTTTATCCCTGCATTCATAAACCTTCCTGTCTGGGGAAACTTATATGGTCATGCCACACCAAAAAGTACCCAGCAAAGAAGGGTAGGCTTATCCCGAGAATGCCAAGCAATGACTTATTTATTTGCTTAGTTTCTTGAAGATGGTCCAATAATTTCATACAGTTTAAGCCCTCAATTCCTAATTTCTGTAGTCTTCAAAGTGGAACCCAACTACCATATAGGACATTCTATAGAAGTTTCAATGCAGCATTCCTCTTCCTCACAGAAATTACCATAGGATATCTACAGGTTTAAGATACATGATTCTGGATCCTTTTCTTTCCTGATTACATTGACTCCAGACACACTGTTTGGGAACACTCAACATACATACCACTTCTGGAGAACACATGATAAATTACTCCATTTCCTAGCAGGCATTTGTTTGTAATTAATCTTAAGATTTCATTATCTGACATGGAATAATTGCTATATTTTACATTGTAAAATATTAACTTCTTTACCATTAACTTTTAAGTTTGTATAATCCTGTCCATCATTTATAGGGAGTGAGGGAATGGGATCTGGTGGATATCCCAGTTTTATCAAACTTGGTTTAGAAGCTAACTATAGCACACTTTGTGAGGCACTAGGGGGCAGCTGAAAGACCTCACTGGACCACTCTCCGAATTGCAAGACGAAACACTGGGATAGAAGGATCCATTATTTTTATTGTTTGTCTCAGTATGAAGTGGTTTTTTGTTGGTTTGGTTTGGTTTGGTTTTTGCTAACTTAGGTTGATTTAACTATTAGGCACAATGAGCACAATGCCTAGGGCCCATGATATACTTAGAGGCCCACAGAAATGTTCTAATTTTATGTACTTTAAAATATAAAAGAAAAGCAAATATAATGGTTATAATAGTAATACATTTATCATCATGAATCTCACCTGGACTTTTTTTTCCTATGGTGAAAAGAGCCCATGAAACCAAAGTTCCCATAGCCCAAGGAACTCATTATGCAGCCCTGAACTTGGGTGATTTTTTGTGAAGTGGATTCTTGGCAAGCTTCAAAATATTACTGTGCTTCTCACAGAAAAACCTTAGACTGCTAAATAAGTCCTGATTCCACAAGTTAAGAGTGTGTCAATTGAAAAAAAAAAAAAAATCACTCGACATCCTTTACCCTTGGTTTCTATATCTATAAACAGGAGTAAAAATAATAATGTCTAGGTACTTAACACTCTCCTGTGTTCATTACAAATATTAATTAATTTAGTCCTATAACAACTTGGAAAAGGGTTAAGCTGAATGAGACAGAAACTGCAATCACCATTATATACCTGTCTATACTGCAGATAAGAGGGCTGCCCTGATTTCCCCTGAGCAGCCATGGTTAGTGAGTGGTAGGGCAAAAATCTGAATCCAATCTCATTTGAACACCTGCTCTCTTTCCAAAGTCATTGTGAGGATCTGTAGATGAAGGAAGTGATTTCTAAATACACAAGTATCATTTAAATGTAATGTATTTAACTGCAAGTGATGATACTTGCTTTTGCTAACATTTTTTCTCCAAAGCATTTTTGATCCAAACATGGGAACTGTACATAGATGAAACTACTTGTTTGTCATCTAGGTTTTCGTTAAACTCATAAAATGTAGGTATATAATACTAAATGTTTGGGAGATAAGGAAATATAGAAACTTTCAGGTTTCCTTTAATCTATAAACACACACACAGAGGTGTGTATATATTATTATTATTATTTCAGTCATGCACATGTATAAATTATGGGGGAACTGCTGGAAAATGATTAAATTCAAATTAAATTTTAAATTGTTCAAAAGACATTTGGGTCCTTTAAGAAACAAATTAATTCAGCAGCAAAGAAAGCCACTTTAGAAGCAAAATGTTTCAGAGCCACATCACACTTTTCATGTAGAAATCTTAGTTGGAAAGGGCAAGTAAGGCTCTAACATAGAGAAGATAAGGAAACTGAAGTTCTTCCAACATTTCACCATCCAAGAAGGCGCCTGCTTTTCCCCAAGTGCCAATTTTTCTAGCTGAGTGGTTAGCAGAGACTAAATCATCTCCCAAGCAAAAGGATCATCTTCAACTGCAGGTTAGAAGAAATACCACAGACTAGAAACCTAGAATGTTAGTGGTGGAAAGGATGCAGTTTAACATCTGTTCTCCCTTCACATTATGAAAGGAAAAAAAAAAAAAAAATGAGGGCGGGGTGGTGAGATAATCTGAGCAGATTAGTGGCATAATCTATTTACTAGTATAGTAGTACCTTCATAATAACATGAGAAGTATTAGTGAGAGAAACTTGCTTCATCCTGCAAACCAAGCCAGAAGACAAAAAAACGACAATTTATAAATGTAGCAGTTAAAGGAGAATGCTCCTCAGAGCCTTCTGTGGGGAAACAAGTAATCTTATTAAGAATTATTGAAAACACAGGGGTTAGCAGTGACAGTCATCTCACACCGAGACAGAAACAGGTGATAAAAACATTAAACAATGATAGGCAATCATAGAATAAAAGGTGAACAGCTGTCCTGGTTTGCTAAGGGTTGAGAATGTTCCCAAAACATAGGATTTTTAGTGCTAAAACTAACATCATCCCTAGCAAACCAGAATAAGAGGCCAAAGATGTTGTTTTCCCTTAACATTTCAATTCATATTTTTATCTTCACTTTATTTTCAAATATGTCTATAGAGAATGTAGTTATTGATATCTAATAACCATTGAGATATATGTACATATATCTCTATATAAAACAGAAGGAAGGAAACAAGGTAAAAATCTCTGTTTCAAAGACATCATGTTCTAATAGAAAAGAGAGATAATAAATGCAATAAATAAATGAAGTATGTAATATGTTACAAAATTATACATGTTATTATTACTATTTTTTTTGGCTGCACCTGTGGCACCTAGAAATACCTGGGCCAGGGACTGAACCCACTGCAGTTGCAAAGTGTGTCATAGCTGGGGATCCTTAACCCACTGTTCCACACATGTTAGTGAAAGAAATAAAATGGAGGGGAATTGATCCAGGGAAGCAAATTTAAGTAAGATGTTCAGGGATGAATCTTACTAAGAAGATGACATTTGAACGTTGACTTGAGGGAGGTAAAAGAATGAGCAATGTGGAGAAGTGTGTTCCTGGCAGAGGGAATGATACATACAAAGACTCTAAGCAGGGGGCAAACCTTGTGTGCTCAAGAAAAAGTGACAGTCCAGTGTGGGGCTGAGAACAAAGTAGGAAGACATGCAGCCAGAAAGGAAATTCAGATTCCCCAAGATTATTTAGCTGCAGCATGCAACATGAGTAAAACCACAACATTAACCATGGAGTAAATTTATCAGGAGGGATTAGAAACTAACGCCTCTGGAGACTAACAAAACAGTGGTCTCATTAAGAGATGTTTACCACAAACCACAGATATGAGATTTGAGAGATTTAAGAGTTCTGATGAACATGAGTTTTATAGATTCAGGAGAGACAGAGTCAATATCAATTGTATTTAAAATGAATATAAATAATTTTGGAATATATTCTATACAACACAAATAATATCATTTTATATGTGTAGTAATTTTCTTTGTATCTTAATGAGCCAACACTGATGTTAACTATACTGATATTAATAAAGAAAATTAATTGCATTTCATAAATATGTGTGAACCTCATAAGTTTTAAATTTTCTAAAGGGGAACTAAGCTTGGAGAAAACATTTCTGATGCAATGAGTGAAATGACTAAAAAGTCAACACACATATTCTAAATTGAAGTGCAAACCAGAAAATATTTTACAGATGTGTATGGAATTAATCAGCAATTGGTCTGTGATGGTGGTGGTATGAAGAGTGAGAAATAGTTCTGGGCTATTTTGAAGTCAGAAGATGTGATCTAATCCCCAGTAACTCTCTAAATAACTTGAGAAACTCCTCCACTCCTTACACCAGCTCTTTAACTATCTGGACTCTTGTCACAGACTATTAATCAACTGAGTCTTCTTTCTCTCCTTTCTACTTTTCCAAAGTTATCTTTCCAGCTGCAAACATGATCACATGATCATGCTATTCTCTTATTAATAATTATTCAGGCACTCTTTTTCAACTCCAGAATAAATTTTAATCTTCATTCTGTAGCATAAAAGCTATCCATAACTAAATTTGTGTCAGTATCATTTCCTGACAATTCTTTATCTAGAATCTGCATAATAATGCTACTTTTTCTATCTATAACTAGAGTGTTTTTCCTATCCTCATTTCAATTATTTCCTCACCCCCATTAATTCTTGCTCAATCTTCAATTCCTTTAGGAAGCTTTCCTTTATAGTCCCTTCACATTCCTTTCCTCCTCTATGTCTTCAAAACAGACCCCCTTTAAAAGTGTTGGCACATCACTTTTTTTTTTTTTTTTTTTTTTTTGTCTTTCGTCTTTTCTAGAGCTGCACCTGCGGCATATGGAGATTCCCAGGCTATGGGTCGAATCAGAGCTGTATCTGCCCGCCTACGTCAGAGCCATAGCAACGCAGGATCTGAGCCATGTCTGTGACCCACACCACAGCTCATGGCAACAGTGGATCCTTAACACACTGAGCAAGGCCAGGGATCAAATCCGCAACCTCATGGTTCCTAGTTGGATCCATTAACCACGGAGCCATGACGGGAACTCCTTTTTTTTTTTTTTTAAACGGATTCTTTATTTATCCATTCTCCCTACCAGGATGAATTGATTTGAGCACAGGAACTGAGACTTAATCATCTTATCACTATCTCTTAAGACAGTGTCCAGCATCTCAGTAATACTTGTTAGAAAGAAAATGTTGTGAGCCACATGGGAAGTCACTTATGATGAAGCATGATAACGTGAAAAAAAAAATTTATACATGTATGTGTAACTGGGTCACCATGCTGTACAGTAGAACAAAAATTGAATCAAAAAATAATAAAATTAAATTAAAAATTAAAAAAGAAAGATGGGAAAATGGATACTTTTACAAATGAAATAATGACTGTGATTTGGTGCAAATTTAAACAACAGCTTTTCATATATGGAGAATTTTTATTTTACTAACATTCACTTTAAACATGATGTCTGATGTTTAGAAAATTTTCACCACCAGAATTTTCACTAGTACTTTCTTTTCAAACCCAACAATGTTGGAATCATGCATTTTAAAATTTAATTTATATTTATGAACTAATCACACCTAAATATTAAATAAGCTTATGTAGCATTGGCTTTCAGATTCTTTAAACTTTCCAAGTTTTCTTTTTCTGCTGTCTTGGTAGAATAGACCGTTCTCTCCACCCATTCATATCAATGTGATACATCTCTTTGTTCATTTTGAAAATGATGGCATGAGTGCTAGTCTTATAAGAAACAAACAGTTATTTATTATTTATTTATTTCTAATTCCCCAATACATTAATTTTTTTCTACTGTACAGCATGGTGACCCAGTTACACATACATGTATACATTCTTTTTTCTCACATTATCATGCTCCATCACAAGTGACTAGACATAGTTCCCAGTGCTACACAGCAGGATCTCATTGCTAATCCATTCCAAAGGCAATAGTCTGCATCTATTAACCCCAAGCTCCCAATCCATCCCACTCCCTCCCCCTCCTCCTTGGCAATCACAAGTCTGTTCTCCAAGTTCATGAGTTTCTTTTCTGTGGAAAGGTTCATTTGTGCCATATATTAGATTCCAGATATAAATGATATCATATGGTATTTGTCTTTCTCCTTCTGACTTCACTCAGTATGAGAGTCTCTAGTTCCATCCATTTTGCTGCAAATGAAATTATTTTGTTCTTTTTGATAGCTGAATAGTATTCTCAAGGGAAAATAATTTTAGCTTATGTTCCAAATAGATATAGACATTATGTCTATGTATTTTTAATGTATTTTCAAATAGAGTATAAAAATAAAATAGACTCCTAGAGTGCTGATGGACATTATGTTAGGTTGAACTATATAAAATTAACATTTTTACAAGTCTAGAAGAACCAAATATTGACATTATGTAATTCAAATGAATAGATCTGCTGTTCTAACCATTTTATGGTTTAGGCCCCCTTAACTAAATTTATCAGCTGCTGATTAAAGATTTTTAATGTGTCTATTAGCTTCTAAGGCATGCCCTTCCATTACTGAACAATTTTAACTCATGAAAAGGTACTCTTAATTTTGAGTAAAAATCTGTATCACCACAATTTCATTATACGAGTAGGGTGTTAATATATTCTTTATCATGCAAGCCAGAACAATTCTGAGAAAGAAACAGGAACTCTTAGTAAATATGGAGAGACAGTAGGTATAAACTGAACCAATGCCAAGCAAATAAGCAGATACGATTGTCTTATGTATGGGTTACAATGAATTTAAATGATTCCTCCATTACCAACTATTCCTTAAAAAAACTAATAATTTCCACTATGGCTGTTTTCTCCTGTCTTCATGAAATTAAAAATGACTCTATTTTTTTAGATCACCTCTCTGCTGGTATGACTGAGCATACCTTAGTATAATTAAATATGTAAAACAAAATGAGACAATTTTTCAAGGGCTGCAACCAAGTCTGTGGAGCCACCCAAGGCTCCTTCATCTTCCAACGCCCACTTCAAACTAAAGGCCATTCATACAATAGTCGGTTTTAAAGCAAGGTGGATCAGCTTAAACTAAATCATTAAAGCTTCTCAATCACAAAATGGTCAAATTATAAAACTAATGGCAATGCAAATCCCTAAATTAAGTTTTGGTTGTAAATAAGTGACTCCCTGAGGGCTCCATCTTTCCTTCTTCCTGTTGATACTATGTTCCTCTTAATCAACCCTTCTTTTACCAATATCTTGGGGCTGCAATGACAGAATTAGTATTGTTTACATTTGCATTTGTTTCTCAACATTAAAAATGTACTGACTCATCCTAGAGTTCTTTTGATTGAAGGTAATGCAAATGTCCACTTGCTAGCATTGTTGCATAGAATTCTGTTCCTCATTTTGTATTGTCCACTATGGAACTGAATTCAAAGTAGGGGATGAAAGGGTGCATGGAATCTATCACAGGACTTTGTACCCAGTAGACACTAAGTAAATCAGTGGTTCTCACCTCTGCTATTTACTATACTCTTTCTAGGTGTGCAGCCAAATGTCAAAGATGCTAAAGTATCTGCAATGTGCAGGAATTTGCCTCCTAAGTGTTAAGAGTTGTTCACGTGGCAATAAAACAGTTATATTCAAGGACACACCACTGAAAGATGATGAAGTGAATTCTGTGCAGTTGTGATGACTTTTACAGGAATAGACACCGTGAGAAGTTTCTTCACTAGAGTAGTTTTGAAAATTTAATTATTCCTTCTATGTTCACTGCTAGTTAGTGCTGAATCTAAAATCATATTAATATAGGAGTTCCCATTGTGGCACAGTGGAAATGAATCTGACTAGGAACCATGAGGTTGCAGGTTCGATCCCTGGCCTCACTCAGTGGGTGAAGGATCTGGTATTGCCATGTGAGCTGTGGTGTGTGGGTCACAGATGCAGCTCGGATCTGGCGTTGCTGTGGCTGTGGTGTAGACCAGCAGTTACATCTCCAATTCAACCCCTAGCCTGGGAACCTCCATATGCCGTGGGTACAGCTCTAAAAAGACAAAGACAAAAAAAAATAATAATCAAATCAAATCATGTTAATCTATTGCCTGTGATTTGTGTAACTGTTTTCCTTAAAATTTTTCATAAATCTTAAAAATCCTAAACTACCTCTATATAAAGTAACCTTATCTTCTCCTCCCTCATTAATTTAATAATTTATTCTTAAATTTTAAAAATGAATTAAGTATTCACAGGATTTGTTATGCACTATGATGATAGTGAAATATATGTTCATGATGAAACTGGAAGCTCGTTTTACATTAAGAGACATTTCAAGTATGAGAAGCCAATCTGTTTATGTAAAGCTTTATTTGGGGACATTATCTTTCCCTTTAACAGAACATTATTTCCTCAGGCTCCATGGGTTACTATGGTACCCTGCTTATATTTGCTCCTGCCAATGTTCTTGAGTCCATTAATGTTCAACTGTAAAATTGTTTTGACTAGAAGACTTGGCAGTCATGGTAATGTGGGATGAAGACAGAAGCTCCTTGAGCAATCAGAGTGGCACACAAATGAACAGAGTAAAGCATCACTGTCATAAGCCCATGTTAAGTCATTGCAGGCTTTATTATTACTATGACAAGATAACTGTAAACCTGACAATACACCACAAACAATAAAACTGAGTTTCAAGTATTTGTTGACCATCTTGCTTCAAATTATTGTTGGTCGCTATGGCAAAAAATAGACTGTTTCTTTTGGTCAAAAATATTTGTTTATAAACTTTGCAGCTTTGTAAAGATAAGCCTGTTTTATTGATTTCTTTGATTTGGAAATCACATGAAAAGGTGAAAAATGTATATGCAGCTGAGTATGAATATTAAGACTCCTTAAAATAAAAGCCATCTCTTACTGATTTATTATTATTATTAATCCTTTTAAGTATTTTGTTTCCTATGACTACAATCAGATTTAAAATAATTTTCTCCTTTGTTCACAAGGACATGATACTCACATTACATGATACAATTGGGAAATTTGTTCACCATAGTTTCTGTAATCCTCTTATTTCCTTATATTTCTATTTCAAATATATGTTAAAATTTTAAAATCTGTATTAAACATTGGAAAGACCACTCTAATAAATTTTAGATTCTTGTGATGAGAAATTATTTTCTCAGCAAAATCAATGAGGTGGAACTAAAGAATGTTTTTGCATCCTGGGTACTTAATTTCTTGATAGAGGAGTTCTGACAAATTAATTTAGCAAAGCCAATTCAGGTGTGAAAGACATGTGGCAGAAAGAGTGGCATTAATAGGTTAGGGTGAATTATAAAAATAAAATTGTCTTTTAACAGCTTAAAAATAATTGAAAGAATTATACTTTGCCATGCACGAATGCCATAGTACATAATCATAAAAAAAGTGACATTTAATTTCTTCATGATTCACTCATGTATCTGAAAGTAAACTTGGAAATATATGTCTCACTATTCTTATTTCTTCTTTTTTTTACTTTTTATCATGAAAAATTTAAAACACATACAAAAGCAGAGTAATGAGAATATTGAACTTCCATGTACATACTGCTCAACTTCAACAATTATCAGCAATTTGTTGATCTTCCCTTATCTATCTCCACCTCACTTATATTTACAAGAGTATTTTGAAGCTCACACTTAATATACCCTTCACAAAAGGGTATGTATTTACCCTTTTGTATATATCAGTAACAGGTAACACTTTTTCCGTAACATTTCCTAATATCATTATCATATTTTACAATATTACTAATAACTCTTTAATAGCATCAAAGTTTCATGTTCAAATTTTATGATTTTCTCATACATGTTTTTTAAGTTGGTTGTTTAAATCAGGAACACCCCTGCCCCCCACCCCCAAATGTCTGTTAAATCTCTTTTAATTTACAACAGTTCCCTTCCCTCATTCCTTTTTATTCATGCTCACTTATTTATTGAAAAATATTGGAGTTCCTGTTGTGGCGTAGTGGAAACAAAACTGACTAGGATCCATGAGGACAAGGGTTCGATCCCTGGCCTCGTTCAGTGGGTTAAAGGCTCTGGTGTTGCTGTGAGCTGTGGTGTAGGTTGCAGACACACTCTGATCCTGTGCTGCTGTGTCTGTGGTGTAGGCCAGCAACTGCAGCTCCAAATGGACCCCTAGCCTGGGAACTTCCATATGCCATGGGTATGGTCCTAAAAAGCAAAATAAATAAATAAATAAATAAATAAATAAATAAATAAATAAATAAAAAAGAAAAGAAAAGAAAAAGAAAAATATCATATTACTTGTTCTATAAAATTCCCACATTCAGATGTGGCTGATTTTCTTCTTCTTATCGCCTCTTTTCTTTTTTTTTTCTTCTTTACAGATGACTGTAATGGGATTAAAAGAGATTACATAACTCATCTGTTGCATAATTAAATAACAGAAGTATAGGACTGGAACTCACATTCTTTGTCGTTGAATCAAGAGCCTTATACAGTGTAAGGAAGGGGAAGAGCAAGGAGTTTGGAGACGGACAATTTGTGCTAGGTGTCCAGTTCTATTTACAACTGAGTGACCTTAGGCCCGATAACTAAACTCTCTGAGTCTCATTTGCCACATGTGAAAAAGGAGGGTAAAAAATTCCTTCTTTGCCCATAAAATGTTCATTAAATGGTAGCTGATTTCTACATTATTATTTCAAGCTATATTATTTATATCTTTGGAAAATGCCATGTAGGTTTTTTATCTAAAGCAGCAGCATATTTTGGTTTTGCTACAAGCTTAGTGGAAAAAGTCACTACATTTTTAGAATGTCAAATCAAGAAAGGACCACTGTCTCCCAACTTTGATTCTTTCCCTATCTTTCTATCCCCGATTTCGTAGGATGTTTAGTATTCCTCTCTAGCTCTGCATTCTGTCCCTACCTTAATCTGCACTTCCAAAGGGACCTAGCAAGTGTGCTCTACTCTGTGACTCCATTTTCTTCTTTTACCACCCAGAACAATGTACATTATTATTAAGTTAATCTTTTTCATATGCTATTTTAATACAATATCTTCTTATCACATGCATTTAGTAATTGCTTAATTTTGTTAAAATCTATTTAAATTTGGGGGATATAAAATTAAGATCAGCCTATTTAAAATAAAAGCATTTAATTGTTTAAAATATAGCTGCAGTAATGGTATAAGTAAAGTGGCCCCTTTTCAGTTTAATAAAGGAGGGATGCCTTGAGATAGTGGCATCATTACCAAGATTAACTAAAATGAATTTCAGGTCTCTGGACTGTTATAAAAATGAAGAAAGCAGAAATTTGATGGTGAAGTGATTAGAAGTGATAAAATCTTGCATCATGGTCCAGCAAGATGAGAAGAAAAGGATGTTCAGAAATCAAACATGGGTCATCAGGTAATACCTCAAGGCCTTGGAGAAGTTCCATTGGTATGGTAAGGATTAAAGTTAAATTGCAATGACATAAAGAATGAATTAGAAACAATAAATTTAAGTTTGGTGGTAAATGAAGGACTAGAGATGGATTCATAACTTAAAATGAAGGTAAGTATGAAGAAAGTCTTGGAAAGAAGGTTCAGATTTTCCTTTCAGATGAGAGGAGAAAAAGTGGCTGATTAATTAGTCTTTGAGATGGCGATGGATAAAATGAATAGAGACCATACCTAATGGATTCCAGTTTCTTGAATAGTAATAAATGTGTAGCTTGTTGAGTGCTGTGTTCAATTTTTGAAAAAAGTTGTAAAGATTTCTAGGAGTTAGTGAGCAAAGGTGAATACGAAAAATTAGAGTCAAGAGGGCTGAGTCTGACTGTGACTGGAAATTTTAAGGATAACTGGCAACAATGTTAGCAGTCTTTCCTGAACACTGCTTGGACTGTGCACAGGCATACAGGAAACTAATGATTGATTCTACAAGGCAGGATCCAAAGAATGTGACAAGACTGTTGAGATTGCTATCAAAGAGATTAAAACAGTCCAATTGTGGTAGGAAGAGAAAGGAGGTGACACACTGAGAGGAAGGATTGTAACCAACTAGGGCTTTATAGAAAGATAGGAAGAAGATTATGGTCAGAAAGGCGACTTTCAAAACCAACATCTCCAAGGTAAGACTATGTGAGTGTGCTGCTGAAATAGTGAAGAAGTCATTGGATTACAGGAGAGTAAGAGTTTGTTAAATGGACTATCATTGAGGATACTAAAGTTATAAAACCTTTGGAAGACTTCAAGGACCTTCCAACAAAAAAAAAAGAAAAGAAGAAAGGGGGAAAAATCTGCAAAGAGAGGCTCTATAAGGTTTACCATGAGATAGGGAAGGAGAAAGGGCAAATAAATCAAATGGGATGAATTAACATGTTTGAGAAATACATGAGAAAAAAAATCTTTCCCAGAGGTACAGGCTAGGTAGAAGGTCTTTGCCCATCCAAAGTAGCAGCTAGGTGGAATCAAAACTTAATATCACACAATTCTAAAATCATTGAAAAATATTAGAACAACAGTCCCCAAAAAGATTATGGAAAAAGTGGTTATAAAACATGCATTATAAACATTTCTTAAATATAGATTTCTTCCATATTAAATTATTCTTTTAATACCTACAGGCATCAGTTCCTATTTAAGACCAAGATCCTGCCAAATTTTGTTTTGTTAAGAGAGGAAAACCAGAAGAAACTTCTCCAAGCAATATTTTATTTGAAATGCTATTTTTAAATATGGCCAATATGCCTCGTGAGATGAAAACTTATTCTAATAAATGTTTACTATTAACAGGATTGAGGAAGCTGAGCAAAGGGAAAGGATTGTACTGAGATAAGATGCCAAGAGCTACAAATAAAACTATGAACAAACTCCCCCCACTCTGCCTCAGCAGACACTGTGAAATAGTTGAAATAGCAATGATGTACAAATAGTGATGATAAAGAATTAAACAGGTAACACTGGTATACATCAGTATCATAGCAGTTCCTTAAGTACAAAAGAAACACAACATTTTGAATTAGTGAGGAATTCAGGGCCAGGAAGTGTGGAGACAGGGAACACACACTTCTAGGTCAACCTAGGTCTGGCTCTGGACGGAGAGAATATGTAATGTCTACAAAGGTACAATGCCAAATTCAGATATTCACACTGGATAACCAATCTGAGAATACTGGACAACATACTAGAGAACCAAACAGAGTAATTCAGGACCATATTGAGTACTCAAGAGAAAGGCTGACCAGTGATTTTCACCTGGGGAACATTCCCATTAGAAAAAAAAAATGCTCAAACACCAACCTGAAGCATAAGAGAAGACTATTTCCTGGACAGAGGAGAGAGATTGGACATGGTAGCCCAGAAAGTCATAAAGATAAGGATTAAGAGTGGCAATAATATATAGGCCAGGTATCTACTTATTACTTGTTAAAGGGGACTAGGACAAAAGCCCAAGTCCTATGAACTAGGACACCATGCGGTAACAAGGAGGAATCATTGAGGCTTGGTTGTTTCATGACCTCACAGAATGCCAGTTCTCACCTCTGGTTGTCAGTGAAGAAGATGAGAAGGAAAAAGACATCATAGGAGCCTGGCTGATTACTTGGATTATCTTGAATATGAGAGTTACATATAAAATACTGCATCATAGGAGTAATGGAGGGAAAAATTACTATCCAACTTGCCTTTTTTCAAATAGGCCTAAGGGTGGCCAAGTCTGACGTGCTTATTATCAAGAGATCAATTTCCAATTTTAATAAACTGGTGGAAGGCAAAGACAAATGACAAGGGGCTGATAAAGGAAGGAGAGAAGAATTTTCCAAATATCAGCTTCCATGAAAATAATTACTGAAAGAACTCTACACATTATACTTAGAGCCATGTGCATGTTACCATTTTTTTTTTCCTGCATTCATGGCATGTGGAAATTCCCGGGCCAGGGAACAAGCCCAGGCCAGAGCAGTGACCCAAGTCACTGCAGGGACAATGCCTGATCCTTAACCCACTGCATCACAAGAGAACTCATTCATGTTACTATTTTATATATTTATTTATTTTTACAAACTACTTGCTTTTTAAATTTTTTAAAATTTTATTATTTTTAATTGCCCCAATATATTACTTTTTTTCCTACTGTACAGCAAAAGTTTAATATTACATAGCTCTTCAATGAGTTTCAAATTGCAAGTAATGAGCTGTAACTCAGATGTCATTCACTGTTATTCAAAGGCTTTTGATCTTCCAAACTTTCATCTCCAGTCAGAATTACATTATTAAAATCCTGCTTTTCTGTTATTATAACTCTTTACTATAAAATATTTCTATTATCCAATATTGCCATATTTTTAAAGGCCGTTACTATTTTAGCATAGCTTTATCTGCATAAAAACTGGGTAGTTTCTAATCTGAACATAGCATTTGCTTATGTAACATAGCATTTGCTTTGTAACATTCCTTACAAAGGGACATGCAATAAGTTGAAATTTATTTTTGATTAAATTTTTAAAAATCAATTTTTGTGCATATTAGGCCATTAAAATGAGAATGGAAGAAAAAGAGAATAAACTGTTTTGCTCAAATCCCATTAATAATTACTTTTAGAATTTAAAATAATGAACTCGGACAAAACTCTACTTAAAAGAGACACATGCACCCGCATGTTCATTGCAGCACTATTCACAATAGCCAGGACATGGAAACAACCTAAATGTCCATCGACAGATGATTGGATTTGGAAGATGTGGTATATATACACAATGGAATACTACTCAGCCATAAAAAAGAATGACATAATGCCATTTGTAGCAACATGAATGGAACTAGAGAATCTCATCCTGAGTGAAATGAGCCAGAAAGACAAAGACAAATACCATATGATATCACTTATAACTGGAGTCTAATATCCAGCACAAATGAACATCTCCTCAGAAAAGAAAATCATGGACTTGGAGAAGAGACTTGTGGCTGCCTGATGGGAGGGGGAGGGAGTGGGAGGGATCGGGAGCTTGGGCTTATCAGACACAACTTAGAATAGATTTACAAGGAGATCCTGCTGAATAGCATTGAGAACTATGTCTAGATACTCATGTTGCAACAGAAGAAAGGGTGGGGGAAAAATGTAATTGTAATATATACATGTAAGGATAACCTGACCCCCTTGCTGTACAGTGGGAAAATAAAAAAAAAATATTAAAAAAAAATAATGAACTCCACTCTTTTTTAATAGTGTAATGAACACTTTTTGAAACCTACTTAATCTTTGAGATAAATCTCACATGCTACACCAACACCAATTTTCCTTAATTATCTTCCACTTAGTGACCTAAGTTGAACATGGCAACATCTTCTTTAAAAAATTATCCTAGAACTATTTAATCCATACTTCATGCCAAATGACTTTATAGTATAGAATAATGATAAAATTAAAATTATCTAAAGCGGGTTTAATAAAGCAATCACAAATGGCCTGAAATGTTAAAAGCCAGATTTTAGATGCAATTCCTTCTCACTCTCTCTTCCATCTTGGCACAAATTACAGATGTTTGTCTTTTCCAAGCAAAACTGTGTAAATATAAAGCTACTGAGAGAGATCATGAGGGCTCATGCCCTTGCTGACACAAGCTCTACAGATCCTTTCCTTCAAACTCAGAAACTACACAATCCCAGCTGTTCAAATGTCTGACAGAAATAAGGGCTTGGAAAAGTTCCATCTGGCTGAACTTTAACTGCACAAACAGGAATAAAACAGTACTCACAGGCAAAGTTTTGCAGAACTAAATAATCCTGCAAGTGGAAGAAGTAAAAGTAACATCATTCTGTAAAGTTTAAATGGAAAGAGATGTACAGGAACATAATATAAAGGGTTAAGCATAAAGTGTTAACAGCAAAGATAGCATACATTATATACAAAATATATATATAAGCAAAGCAAAGATAGTATACATTGTATATGAAATATATTTTTCTCTCCCAAATTGGATATTTGTCACAATCATCTTACCTGGCCCAAAGCAGTAGATATGGATTCTGTCAAGATAAAATATTTTCTATGCTGTTTATCATGATAGTCCAGGGACTATAGTGAGCACCTTCCTTTGCAACAACTCATAGGAAAAGCTGAAGATTCTGGACCACCAGCGTTATGACACACTTCTAAGCACGACAGACCAGATCCACCAAAACCTTATACTCTTCATGTTTTATCTTTTCCTTTTCTCTTCCTACACCCTCTCCTTTGGGCTTCCTACTATAGTCTCCTGCTCTATCATGCCCCTTTGCCTTTATTCATGCTTGCCCTGATCCCCAATACCAGATCATCTTAGAAAACTCAACAACCCTTTAAACTTCCCAAGTTTTCTTTTTCTGCTGTCTTGGTAGAATAGACCGTTCTCTCCACCCATTCATATCAATGTGATACATCTCTTTGTTCATTTTGAAAAAATGATGGCATGAGTGCTAGTCTTATAAGAAACAAACAGTTATTTATTTATTTATTTATTTCTAATTCCCCAATACATTAATTTTTTTCTACTGTACAGCATGGTGACCCAGTTACACATACATGCATACATTCTTTTTTCTCACATTATCATGCTCCATCACAAGTGACTAGACATAGTTCCCAGTGCTACACAGCAGGATCTCATTGCTAATCCATTCCAAAGGCAATAGTCTGCATCTATTAACCCCAAGCTCCCAATCCATCCCACTCCCTCCCCCTCCTCCTTGGCAATCACAAATCTATTCTCCAAGTCCATGAGTTTCTTTTCTATGGAAAAGTAAGTTATCACACACAAAACAAATGTCAACAAATTCAAGATTTAAGTCATATCAAGCATCTTTTCCCACAACAGTGGTATGACAATAGAGAGGAATCACAAGGGGAAAAACCACAAAATATAGAGATTAAACAATAGGCTACTAAACAAACAATGAATCATCAAAGAAATCAAATGAGAAATATAAAAAAATACCTAGAGACAAATAAAAATGATACATCAAAATCTACAGGATGCATCAAAAAGCAGTCCTGGAAGGGAAGAGCGTAGCAATTCAGGCCTACTTCAAGAAAAAATTTAAAATCCCAAACAATCTAACTTTACATCTAAAGAAATTAGAAAAAAAGGAGCCCACAATTAGTAGAAGAAAGGAAATAGTAAAAATCAGAACTGCAGAAATAAATGAAATAGATACTAAAAAAACTAGAAAATACCAATGAAACTAAGAGCTAATTCTTTGAGAAGATAAAGTAAAATCAACAAATAAAAGAGAAGACTAAAATAAATAAAATTGTAAAAGAAAGAGAAATTACAATTTATATCAAAGAAATAGAAAAGAACATAAAAGTCTACTATGAACAATTATACACCAACAAATTGGACAACCCAGAAGAAATAGATAAATTCCTAAAAATATACAATCCACTTAGACTGAATCATGAAGAAACAGAAAATCTGAATAGTCTGCTTATTAATAGGGAAATAGAAGCTGAAATCAAAATCTCCCTCAAAATAAGCCCAGGACCAGACAGATTTACTAGATAATTCTACCAAACATTCAAAGAAGATTTAATATCTCTCCTTCTAAAACTTGTCCAAAAGATGGAAGAAGAAGGAAATCTAACTATGTTTTACAAACCTAGCAGTAGCTGTTACCAAAAACCGACAAGGACACCATAAGAACAGAAAATTACTGAAGAACAATATCACTGAAGAACATCGATGCAAAAATCTTCAACAAAATATTAGCAAACCAAATCCAACAATACATTAGAGGATCATACAACACAAGTAAGTGGGATTTATTCCAAAGATGATAACCTCCAATGATCTTATCCTTTTGTAACCTCCTCTTCTTGGAATACAGCTGGAATCTATAAATATCATGAAATATCTCTGCTATGATTATATTATAAAGTTAATCCTAAAAAGGGAGATAATCCAGGTGTCCAAATCTAATCAAATGGGCCTTTAAAAGTTAGAGAGCTTTCCTTGGAAGGTAGTATATGAAGTAGGCAGAAGAGAAAGAGTTTCAAAGCAAGAGAAAGATTTTATTTGGGTCTCAAAGATGGGAAGGCCGTGTACAACCAAGAGCAGTCCCTAGAAGCTGAAGCATGGCTTCAGCTAACAATCCACAAGGAAATGGGAACTTCAGTCTCACAGCTGCAAAGAACTAAATTCTGCCAATATTAACAATAAACTTGGAAGTATATTCTCTTCCACAGCCTCCGGACGAGAGCCAAGACTGGCCAACAACTTGATTCACTGATTCACTTTGGTGATTCTCTGAGCATAAATTCCAGCCTAGGGTGCTTGGATTTCTGGCCTATAGAACTTTGAACTAATAAATGGGTATTGTTTTAAGTCACCATTTGTTATAACTTATTACTTAGCAAAAGAAAACTAATACAGCATCTGAAACCAAAAGATAGACTTAGTTTGCTATCTAGAAAAAAAAAGGTCTAAGAATATTTTATTTGGGGGAAAATATTTTACCTTAAAAAAATATTTTTTTGTCTTGAGTTCCTGTCATGGCGCAGTGGTTAATGAATCCGACTAGGAACCATGAGTTTGATCCCTGGCCTCGCTCAGTGGGTTAAGGATCTGGCATTGCCGTGAGCTGTGGTGTAGGTCGCAGACGCGGCTCGGATCCCACGTTGCTGTGGCTCTGGCACAGGCCGGCGGCTACAGCTCCAATTAGACCCCTAGCCTGGGAACCTCCATATGCCATGGGAGTGGCCCAAGAAATGGCAAAACGACAAAAAAAAAAAAAAAAAAATTTGTCTTTTTTTGGGCTGCACCCACAGCATAGGGAAGTATCCAGGGTAGGGGTCAAATCAGAGCTGCGGCTGCCAGACTTTACCACAACCACAGCAAGACCAGTCCCTTAACCCACTGAGCAAGGCCAGGGATGGAACTTCATGGATACAATTAGGATTTGTTACCACTGAGTCATTACCAGAAGTCCCAGAAAAATATTTTGAAAACTCATTAATAATTTAATATCTAACTCTTTTCTGTTCTGGCATTCTCATATAGTTAGTCCTAGCAGATTTAAATGGACATTTTCTTAAATATGAAATATAACATTTTACATAAACTAATAAAAGTATGAACATTAACAATATTTTATAGAAAGTTATTTAAAAGTAGGGGATTATGTTTGATAAATTAAAAGTTTCCAAAGATAATTACTGAATCTTACCATCAAAATAATGATTAAGTACTCATCACCACCAATATGAAATTCAGAATCCCCTCTTTCTAGTCCCAGATCTTCTCCTTGTCTCATTTATAATTAATCCCCTTCATGGTTCCTCCCTATACTCTGAAAATTTCTTGAAATTTACCCATACTGTCTTTCTATTATTCCATTTATAGCTATCTGGATGCCCTTTTCTTCCTCCGTTCCTAGCCAATTTCCACTCATCTTTCTTCTTTTATTCACCAACTTTATTGGGGAATATTTATAAATTTAGTTGTATATATTTGAAGGGTACCAGGTAATGATTTGATATTCATGTACATTGTGCAATGGTCACCAAGATCAAGACAGTGAACAAATCCATACCCCACATAGCTAACCCCTTTTTTCTGGGGGGGGGGGCATGGGTAGTGAGAAACCTAAAGATCTATAATTTTCAAATACAAATACCATATTATTAGCTATATTATCATTCTGTACTTTAGATCCTCAGAGTTTATTCAAAACTGAATGTTTGTACCCATTGGCCTACATATTCCTATATTCCCTCTTCCCCAATTCCATTTGATTGTATATATATATATATCACATTTTCTTTACCCATTTCTTCACTGAAGGACATTCAGGTTGTTCCATGTTTATTTGAGGTATTGTGAATAATGCTGCAATGAATGTGGGAGTGCAGGTATCTCTTTGAGATACTGATTTCATTTCCTTTGTATATATCCAGGATTAAGATTGCCAGATCAAATGGCAGTTCTATTTTTAATACTTTAAGAAACAGTCATGCTATTTTCCATAATGATTATATCAATTTACATTTCTTTTTTTTTTTTTTTTTTGTCTTTTTGCTATTTCTTGGGCCGCCCCTACGGCATATGGAGGTTCCCAGGCTAGGGGTCGAATCAGAGCCATAGCCACCGGCCTACGCCAGAGCCACAGCAACGCGGGGTCCGAGCCGCATCTGCAACCTACACCACAGCTCACGGCAATGCCGGATCGTTAACCCACTGAGCAAGGGCAGGGACCGAACCCGCAACCTCATGGTTCCTAGTCGGATTCGTTAACCACTGCGCCACAACGGGAACTCCTCAATTTACATTTCTATCAACAGGGTACAAGGGTTTACTTTTCTCCACATCCTTGACTTTTTTTTCTTTTATCTCTTATATCTTTAACACGAGCTATCCTAACAGGTGTAAGGTGATATCCAACTGTGGTTTTGATATGCATTTCTTTGCAATGTAATATTGAGCACCTTTTCATGTACCTATTGGCCATTTATATAGAACCACAAAAGACCCTGAATCTTGATGAAAAAGAACAAAGCCACTGGCATCACAGTTTCTGATTTCAAAGTATATTACAAAGTTACAGTAGGTAAAACAGTAAGGCCCTGGACTAAAAACAGGAAAATAGACCAGTGGAACAGCATTAAGAGTCCAGAAATAAACCCACACATATACAATCAACTGATCTTTGACAAGGATGCCAAGAAATACACAATTGGAAAAGGGTACTCTTTTTACAAATGGTGCTGGGAAAATAATATCTACATGCAAAAGTAAGAAACTGGATCCTTATCTTACATCATACATAAATATCAATTCAAAATGGTTGAAAGACTTAAATGTAAGACCTGAAATTGTAAAACTCCTAGAATGAAATAGAGGGTAAATTCTCTTTGATAGTGATTTTGGCAATGATTTCTTGGATTTGACACCAAAAATTGAGGAAACAAAGGAAAAAAATAAACAATAAAACTAAAAAAATATCTGCACAGTAAATGAAATAATAAACAAACAGACATACAGACCAATGGGACAGAATACAGAACCCAGAAATAAACCCAGACACCTATGGTCAATTAATCTTTGACAAAGGAGGCAAGACCATAAAATGGGAAAGACAGTCTTTTCAGCAAGAATTGCTGGGAAACCTGGACAGTTTCATGAAAAGCAATGAAACTAGAACACACCCTCACACCATGCACCAAAATAAACTCCAAATGGCTGAAAGACTTAAATATAAGACAAGACACCATCAAACTCCTGGAAGAGAACATAGGTAAAACATCCTCTGATATCAACCTTACAAATGTTATCTCACATCAGGCCCCCAAAGCAACAGATATAAAAGCAAAAATAAACCAATAGGACCTAATCAAACTGACAAGTTTTTGCACAGTGAAGGAAACCAAAAAGAAAACAAAGAGACAATTTACAGAATGGGAGAAAATAGTTTCAAATGATGCAACTGACAAGGGCTTAATCTCTAAAATACACAAACAATTTATATCACTCAACAGCAAAAAAGCCAATGTCCCAATGGAAAACTGGGCAAAAGACCTGAATAGACATTTCTCCAAGGAAGATGTTCAGATAGACAACAGGCACATGAAAAAATGCTCAACATCCCTGATTATTAGAGAAATGCAAATCAAAACTAGCACGAGATACCACCTCACACCAGTCAGAATGGCCATCATTAATAAGTCCACGAATAACAAATGCTGGAGAGGGTGTGGAGAAAAGGGAACCCTCCTGCACTGTTGGTGGGAATGTAAGCTGGTACAACCACTATGGAGAAGAGTATGGAGTACCTTAGAAATCTACACATAGAACTACCATATGACTCAGAAATCCCACTCTTAGGCATATATCCACACAAAACTTTCCTTAAAAAAAAGACACATGTACCCGCATGTTCATTGCAGCACCATTCACAATAGCCAGGACATGGACAACCCAAAAGTCCATCTACAGATGATTGGATTAGGAAGATGTGGTACATAGACACAATGGAATGCTACTCAGCCATAAAAAAGAAAAAATAATGCCATTTGCAGCAACATGGATGGAACTAGAGACTCTTATACCGAGTGAAGTAAGTCAGAACGAGAAAGACAAATACCATATGATATCACATATCTGGAATCTAATATACAGCACAAATGAACCTTTCCTCAGAAAAGAAAATCATGGACTTGGAGAACAGACTTGTGGTTGCCAAGAGGGAGGGGGAGGATGGGGTGCTTGGAGTTAATAGATGCAAACTATTGCCTTTGGAATGGATTAGCAATGAGATCGTGCTGTATGGCACTGAGAACTGTGCCTAGTCACTTATAATGGAGAATGATAAAGTGAGAAAAGAGAATGTATACATGTATGTGTAAATGGGTCACCATGCTGTACAGGAGAAAATTGATAGAACACTGTAAACCAGCTATAATGGAAAAAAAAATATATATATATATGAAAAAGGAGTTCCCATTGTGGCTCAGTGGTAATGAACCTGAGTAATATACATGAGGATGTGGGTTCAACCCCTGGCCTCACTCAGTGGTTTAAGGATCTGGCATTGTCATGAGCTGTGGTATAGGCTACAGACGCAGCTCAGATATGGCATCTAGCATTGCTGTAGCATAGGTCAGTGGCTGCAGCTCTGATTTGACTTCTAGCCTGGGAACTTCCACATGCTTCAAGTGCAGCCCTAAAAAAAGAAAAAAGCAATCTAAGAAATGGGAGAAAGTATTTGCAAACCATATAGCTATCAGATTAACAAAGGGGTAATACCAAAATATACAGAGAACTCACGTAACTCAACAGCAAAAAGGTAAATAATCATATTTAAAAATGGACGCAGGACATGAATAAACACTTTCCCACCCATCTTTCAAGATACAAAAATCCCTCCTGAAATTCTTTTTCCACCCTCAAATCTCTATTTCTGAATTCTAAGCACTTCGTATCTATACTGGTTATCTTACCATATATATTCTGTCATCTCAAGTATCATTTTGAATTATAACTTAACTCATCTCTGTATGGATTGTAGACTCATTGAGGACAGAGATCATATCAGTAACAGGAAATGAATGATTAGTATATTAAAATTTATTTGAATTTTTATAAATATAAAGAAACTTTAAAAATAAAAGTTATGTCTAATACAATAGAAAGGAGAAGTAAATGAAATCACATTTTAGCCTTGATGGATTAAAAAAATATGCTAATTGAATTTTCTACAAAAGATTTAGGTATTTAAAGAGTCTGTTTTTCTATAGAGTATAATTTGTGAAAATAACTTTTTAAAATTTTTGCAAAGAAAAACAAATACCTACATTATTCTATTGCTCTGAATCTAAAATATCATCATTGTAAAACTATTATTTTCTTACCACTAAAAAGAAACAAAAATTGTCACTTAAACTATAACAAAATGCTTTTACAAAATCCCAGTATGACACTGGGTGGTTGCTTTGGCACACTTATCATCACCATGGCATTTATTTTATCAATCCAGTTGATTTGGCAATTGGTATTATTTTCAGTTACACTGGCTGGACAGTAAAATTCAATATTTGTACATACATCTAAGAAACAACATAGCACATACAGTTTTATCTACTTGTGAGTTTCTTACTTTTAAGATCTTTTCAAGCATTTCATTACTGCTTTGCAAGAAAATGGATAAAGTAATTTACTCCATAATAAATATATGTTCCAAAGTCAAATATAGGCCCCACTACTGTTTTCATGCCTTTCTGCATGTAAAATCACTTTTTATTTCAGCGCCATTTCTAGAATGTTTTGCTTAGGATATTTTGAGGGGCAAAAACTCAGTATGTATAATAACAATATACTTAACATCACTAACTGAGGTGATGAGAAGATGAACAGAAATAACAAAATTTACAAATGGGCTGACAATTACGTCATATAAAACTGCTACTTTTGTAGCTCAAAAACTATTGAATATCAACATCTTTTTTTTTGAACAATTTCATATATTTAACCTAATATCATGGTTGCCATCTCCTCAAATGGTACTGTAAGACATCATGTATTAAAAGACAATCTGATTTCAGGGACATTGTAATGTAGGGGGAAAATGTATAATTCTAAAAAAAATGGTATTTTGAAAATATTTTTTAAAATTAAAGGATAGTTGATTTAAAATATTGTGCCAATTCCTGATGTTTAGCAAAATGACTCAGTTATACATACATATATATTCCTTTTCTTATATTATCTCTCATTATGGTCTATCCCAAGAAAGTGGATATAGTTCCCTGTGCTATACAGTAGAAAAATGGTATTTTTCACTAAATTCTTTTCCAGAAAAGTTACATATAATTTTTTAATTAGTGTTAGTACCAGACATAAGGGAAATTTTCCGGGATAAGAAACCAGATTAGAAGAGTAGTTTCACTTAATGTTTCAGCAATTAATCACAAAAAATATCCTCCACCAATTGTACCAATGTCTTTTTGTCTCTTCATCACTTTGTACCAACCAAAGTCTATTACTGGAGTAATAACATGCACAAGTTTTATCACTCCTACTAAATAATAAATTCTTTAAAAGCAAGACAAGTTTTAGCTCATCTTTGTGTCTCCTTCCCCAGCTAGTGTGCTACCTTGAGTGGAGAAGGTGATTAGGTCCTACTTGACTGAGTGAAGGGGATGCTAGGGAAATGTCAAATGAGCCTGACAGAGTCTCTGCACCTTACTCACAGTCTGGAGAGATGAAATTAACTTGCATTGAACAACAACAACAACAAAATACTCTATTCTAAGTATAGTACAATTTCAGAAAATAAAAAGTGTTATTTCCAAGGGGGTTTACGTGAAAATTTTCAAACTTTCAGCTCAGAATGGATGCACATGGTTTGGATAGGTGGGGCAAAAAGGAAAGTGGCACTGAAAAAGAAAAACAAGATGAAATTAAAAAAAAAAAATTAAAAATCTTGAGTTAGACGAAGCCAGTAAGGAAATTCTTATTTTACTCTTGTAAAACGGTTTATATTTAAAATGTGCCCTCTTGAATTATAATCACTTAAAAGGAAGACAGACATTCAATATTCACTATCATTACTGGAAATAGACACATCCATGAATTACAATGCAAACTGTCAACCTTCACTATGAAACTCTGAACTTTGCCACTTAACACCTATTGACATGAAAATGCAGGGTTCCAAAATGTCATAGGATGTGAACGTAGCACTAACAAACATTTCAAATTTAGTATACTTTTTTTAACTACAGTAACAATATGTTGAATCATTTACCATTGACTCTACCCACTACTATTTCATTTTTTAATGAATTTTTGCAAGTGTATAGGTCAAATTCTTTTGAAGAGTTGAATTAAGATTCTTTGTAAAAATATTATATTACTTTATTTTCACCTTCCTGGATTGAACAATACACTTAGATGATCCCAACCTGAATTGAACAACACACTTAGATGATCCCAATAATTTGTGATCACTGCATCCACAGAGCCTACAGCAGTGCCAAGGTAGATGTAAGCTATGACTAACTACTTATGTCTAAAGATAGTTTTATTACTCTTACTATAAAGGGGTATATTGTTACCTCAAATCCTGCTAGTTTTTTTCTTTGCTGACTTATTATAGTTAATTCATACAAATAGTTTGTATTCTATGTATTTTTTACTTTCAGAAATCCTGACCTCTGTTTTCAAAGTTTGGATTTCACCTTGAAGTCCTATTAACTATGTCGTTCTGAGTAAATTACTAAACTGTTCTCAGTATTAGCTTAGCTATTTTTAAAACCAACCAGGTAAATAATACCTATTGACCAAACCTATTGATTAACTGACTTACTCTCCTGACCATCAATGACTCAAATTGGAAAATAACCCTTACGTTTTTACAAAATAGAAGTTTCCTCTTGAAAAAAACTGTTTTTCAGTCAAGTCTATAATTAGTAGATTTGAAAGGACTATTTTTTACTACCTATTCCTCAGCATTTAAAAAAAAATTCATTGTTTTTTTCCTTCACTGATTTTTAGAGTTTCTTGCAAACTCTCGTAAGATAAAATGTGTTTCTTTGATGTAAAATTCATTGAATTTTGGTATATGCAGATTCATGTATCATCACTTACTGTTACACTCATAATACAGAATAATTATATATTAATAATTCCCCCATGTTTCCCTTTTGTGTCAAAGCCTCCCCCAACTGTTCAAACCCAGAAACTACTGATATGATCTCAATTTTTTAATTTTTTGAATAATAAAATTAATACATGCTATTCTAAAGAGTTAAAATGTTTTATATATATATTTATATACATTAGTGGGGGTATAAATTTAAAAGCTAGTATGTTCTCATTCCTTTTACCAGTTCCATCCCTCTAAGCTAATCAACATTTTAGTATGGTATGTGCCCTCTACAACTTTCTCAATGCTCAATTTATAAACCATTTATATATATTTACATATACAAAAAATTTAAGAATAAATCCTATTCTTTTTTAGTGAAACTATTCTAATGTAGAATTTTAACATGCTCACTTTTTCAACATTAATATATTTTAGCAATATTTTCAGATTAATACAGAAATTTATTTCATTTTTAATAGCTATGGAATAGCTTGACCATAGGATAATTTATAATAATTAGTACTAATTGATTTTAATCTTTAATACCTTGTCCATATCACTGAACACATTTCCATCAAGATGTTTGTGCTTTTCCCATGATTAAATGAAAAGTGTCCTTAATGCATAGCAGATACTGAGCAAACTAAAAATTTCCTTTTTCTTTTCCTAAGCATTGTTTCAAGTTAGCAACCTCTCTGACATGGTGGCAATAGATTTTTACATTTTATTTTCTTTCTTTCTTTTTTTTTTTTTTTTGCCTTTTCTCTTTTTAGGGTTGCCCCTGCGGCATATGGAGGTTCCCACGCTAGGGGTCTAATTGGAGCTGTTGCCGTCGGCCTACACCAGAGCTACAGCAATGCCAGATGGGAGCTGCGTCTGCGACCTACACCACAGCTCATGGCAACATCAGATCCTTAACCCACTGAGCGAGGCCAGGGATCAAACCGGCAACCTCATTCATTGTTCCTAGTCAGATTCATTTCCACTGCGCCATGATGGGAACTCCAGATTTTTACATTTTAGAATATACGTCTATCAAGTAAAAAATGCTTGTTCCATTTTAAATTATAATAATTTCTAGATAAATTCTGTAGGAATAATGCTGCATGATGACGTGCCTTTGTTTATGGCAGCAGAAAGAGCTTTCAGTGCTTGCATATGATGACTGACTCACACCTCCTTACAGCTTTACTTGCAGGAGTCTCTGGATGTCACCCTAGGTGCTGTGGCCCTAATTAGCCTTTCAGGTGACTTTCAAGGGCAAACCCAAGGGGAGTTTTCAAATTAAGCCACTAAAGGACTAAGTGTAACAATGTTTTTATTCAAAGGAATCATTCTCTTGCAGCAAGAAGAGAAATTGAAATTATATATTTTGAGTTTGATATAATGAAAGGAAGGACAGGTTGGGGAAAAGGTTAGGAAGCTGAGTCCACAACAGCAGGCAAGAGAAGGACCACTTGCTGAGATGAAAAATGGCAGGCACTCTCTTGGTCCACCTGCTCTAAACCTGCCACAGAGATTTTTTTCCACAATGCTTAGTAGAAAATACCACTTTTCTCAAAATGTCAGAGCATTTCTGGCCTTCCAAGTCTAGCGCAAAACATAAATTACTACTAAAGGGGAGTTTTAATTATTCCACTGGTTTCACTTTTTGCTATAAGTCCTTATGAATCATAAGGGTACATGAAAAAACTGTACATCCTCCAAGGCGTTCATGCACAGAATATGACAAAAGGCCAATTTCAACTTGGGGTATCACATATCAACAAGAACACATGTTTTAAAAATTCATATTCTACAAGGAAAAAGTATGGTTTGAAAATGGCTTCAGTAAATATAGAGTAAGCCAAGTTCTATACTACAGATAGAAGTTCATCCAAGCCCCAAACCTTTTACTTTCTTGGATTTCTTTTGACAAATGGCACAGGAGAAGAGCAGAGGAAATCACTATGAGAATAAATAAAATTCTTTATATCCCATAAACTAAGTTTCAAGGGAGGTGACTCCTATGGCATGCCAAAGGTCATAAGACCCTTCTATATTAAAAAAAATAGAAGTCCAAATTTTTCTCTCATCTGACAATTACAATTTTAGTCAATTTTTCAAGTTCCTCATATCCAGAAACAAAATTCAAATACAGAATGGAACAGATATATTTTTACTGCTGTCATTCAACTTTCTTGACTGGAAATCATAAGCCTTTGGGGAGAGTTTTAATTAAATAATGTTTTAACTAATCAGTAATTAATAGAATTTCATTCTATTAAGGATAATAAATAGTGTCATTATCCTTTTGACTTTATAGACAGTTTCAGACCAGGAACATGGGCATGGTGTCTGGGGAGACCAGAGACAGAGCATAGATGAGGAGATTCAAAATGAGGTGCTAAACAAAAGGTAAGGGTTAGCTATCCTAGAAGATATCAGGAAGAAAGCACTAGGGCACTGCAGGGTGAGCAATCACACAGGTGTCAAAGAAGAGCCTACTAGAACTGATCTAAAAAAAGTACTGAGGAAGAAACCAGGAATGAGATGATAAAATCCAATCTAACAGATGTCAGAAACTACATGAAGAGGCAGGAAGATAGAAAGTAGAACCAGAACATCTTGAAACCATGGCAGAATCAAGCCTCATCTGTGCTTAAGTTCTAATTAAATTTTCCAAGCAAAATTATAAAGTGAAGGGTTGGAGATAAAATCTAACACTCCACTGTTTAAATGTGGTCCAGAAAGAAGATCAGCAACAGCATTACTTAAGGGCTTCTTGGCAATGCAGAATCTTGCAACCCAGCCTGGACCTACTGATTTAGGATCTACATTTTAACAGGGCCTTCAGATGAACTGCATGCTGTTCATGCTGTTCTCAATGAATTGAGAAACACTATGTAAATCCAATTAAATTAATCCTTAACCTCAGTTACAACAGCCAACTCACCATGCCTGAAACATCTGATGTGTTTGGTCTATTCGCTAAGCATACCCCCACTAAAAAGTCTAATCCACTTTTTCTTCAACTATCTGGCTCCCACTCCCTTTCAGGGTGCAAACTATTTTCTACCTCCTTCACAAAGTCTTTCTTGACTCTTCCACTTAGTCCTTAATCCTTCTTCTCAATAAATTCACAGTATTTCTTTAGTATTACTTGTTGGCAAAGAGTCACCTACTAATTTGTGATGCTTCCCATCTTAATATCTTGTATTACTATTTGTGGATTTGGATATGTTTTAGATTAACTTTAGGAGGCAGTACATTCATGCTGCTTGGGAATGGTGTCTTTATAAGGTATCTGAATTCAGTGTCATTCATTCATTAGATGAACATCAAAGAACCAAAATCTTTCTGATGCCTATAAATTTATGTCTGCAAACACAATTAAAATGTGCATTACAAATGTGCAATTGTGCACAGTTTATACCAAGACAGCTTAGCTAATACATGAAGAGAAGTCAATCTAAAAATATGTCTCAATTTATAAAATCAAGTGGTTTTTATGTTCTGTGTGTAACTAATTTGTAATTAGAAACATGAAAACTGAAACACTTGATAAGCATGTATTCTGATCTTAAAGCTCCTCTTATCTATCTTAATCTATCATATACTGTAGCATTAGAAAAATTAAAGATTCTGGCATTCTTTGTATTATAAAATCCTGGCAACACAGTCCTCTACTATAGTAAATCAGCTATCATTTACATAGTGAATTGAAGCTGGCAAAGAGTCAGGGGTTGGAAAACATTACAAAACAATGCTATGAGCTATTAACATTGTAAATTCTTTTAAATTCTATTTGAGATCCTCCCCCCCCCAACCAAAAGTATTCAATTAAGAGTAATATAATTAAGGGATTGGATAGTATTAAATATCTAATATAGTTTCTAAATCTAAAAGATCATGAAGCTGATTATATACTGTGATTTCAAGTACCATTCAGTTACTCGACTGCTCATTCTTATTTTTAGACATAAGATTATAATACTTATCATTTGTATTTTCTATTTCATGACTCTACAGGCAAAAAGTTGACATTAGCATTATATAATTCTAATCTAATTAATTTAGGGAGTTCAAATTTAGGGGATTAAATTTGATAACTGGTACTCAGTTCTAATCCAGAAAATGTAACTACTACAATTAACCGAGTATATAAATTACATGATTGAATTTGAAAGTTGAAAAACTGAAAAGAGATCTGACAATAAGATTATTCTTTACTGGATAATTCTGAAGACACTCTCCCTTCTAGGAAGATAAATTTCTGAATCAGAAAGTTACGGATCAACATTTAAGTAAACTACTAAAAAGTCATCCTGTGACTTTGCTGATCAGTGAGCTAGGAAAACAGAAATTTGTAATAGGTTATTTGAAGCTACAGATAGCTCTCCTGCCAGCCCACGATGATTTTTAAATTGTCAACCTATTCCATTTTGGTTTACAGAATAACATCTCTAAATGAAATTCACCAAGTTGCAAGCAGTGGGGGAGTTTGAATTTCAGTACATCACATAATAGAGAGGCATTATAAGTTTAGGCTAGTGATCAAGGACTGAGAAGTCAAGAGAAAAATGAACTGTTTAGTCTCACAATGTTTACAAATGAAAATAAAAGAAGACTGCTTGTCAAGGTCCAGATTAGGGCATATATCTTTACTGATTGCCACTCTACTCGTGGCCAACCTGTCCCCTATCCCCAACCCTACAGAACTACTGCACTGGTGAAAAATGTGTCCCACAAAATTCAGAGTTGCTTACTAATCACTTGTGGAGTTACTATTGTAATAATAAAACCACTCCCTTAAATTGATTATTTGTTCAACAGAAATTTTGAAAAAGCAAATATGGTAATCCAGGCTTGGTTTTGAAATAAAATTCAAATTCCTAGTTAGCTTTTATCAATTGTATACTGCAACTTCTCAATCCAATACTGTTCAACTACAAACAGCATTTTCACTACAAACTTCTATCAAAAATATAAAGTGCTCTTGATGGAAATTCACTGCCTACTAACCATGTAACTCCTGATTCTGCACTTACAATCTCAAGCCTATACTAATCTCACTCGTAATATGTGTAGGAATAATAATAGATGCTGCCTCCTCCCCCAGGATTTATATCAGATTTAAATTTAAAACAGTAGAAGAGGAATGTGTATGAATTATAGAAATACCCTACGTAGTTAGATTTGTTATTTCTGTAGTGGCCCAAAGGAAAAATATGAGAGGGGACTATCGTTTTTATCAAAACAAGCTAGCAGTAAAGATAGTCTACTTATGGGTCAATAATACCCAAATGACAACAGAATGAATCACCCAAAACTGGTGTACACTTAGTGGTAGTCAAGGGATGTTGCAACTATATCTGCAGATGGCATCAGCATGACTGAGAATAGAGTTTTGAAAGTATACAAATTTATAAGATAGAGTGGTACAGCCCTATCCTAGGATAAAATGAGAAATACATAGGAAATTAAAGATATAAATAAATTATTATTCTTCTACTTCTCCAGTATCATTTATATGAGGAGAACAGGAAGTCAGAGCTGCTACTGAAAGGGAGCCTACTACTGCCTACACTGCAGAACGCCACCAGAATCACTGGAACCCTGCAACTCATGAGCCTACGTTCTAGACAGCATTTTGTTAAATGCTCCTGACATAAACTTAGCTGGCAGGAAAACGTAACTACGTCTCTCAGAGAAGATTTGGTTCCTTTCTCTCACTTTATGTCTTTAATTTCTTTCCGATTTTCATCATTTTCTGGCTTTCACTCAATTCTATCAAAAGCTATAGTCACCAAATCCTAGTGTCCTCAAATTTGTTAAAGTAAAAAACGTTGACTTATAAATATTTTCTCTTTTCAAGTGGGAAGTTTTTTGGACCCATTTTAGGTTAGAATATATTTAGCAAAAATATCTTAAGTTTCTGTGTGATCACAGTAGCTATTATTTATCAAATGCTTGGACTATTTTTAGCACTAAGTCTTCTCTATATATTGCCTCACTTTACCACCATTTCAACCCTATATGGAACTCCTATTATTACCCTAAATTTACAGATGAAAAAACAAAAGCTCAAGCCAGACCCAAAATTCCAAAATCTTTTACAGAGTATTTTTAGGGAAGCAGATTTTTAAAATTCTGAAGTTTACTGCATTTATTTAGCAGTTTTCAACTTCAGCCATAAACCTAAAGAAGTAATTTTGATTAGCAGTCAAATTATTTTTAGGTTCTTGGGCTCAGAGTAAAAATACTAATTTCCAGTAATGCTAGCAGACGAAACATGGCTTATTTTAAGCATTTGTTTATTATTCATTCATCATTTGTCTTTTCATTCAATAAGTACGTATTATCAACTGCTATGTTCAGAACTCTGGCGGAAACCAAAAAAAAAAAGTTGTTTCCCACAATCATTCAAGGTTTTAAAAAAATACTCTTAGTTATATTCAGTGGCATACTTAGCATGTTGGACATTCAGACTGAATCGTTTTCTAATACATCCCTAATATGTATGAAAAATTATTCTGGAAATAATCATGAAATGAGACAAATATTAATAATGGCCAGAAAAGGAAATGTAGATAGTAAACATTTTCTCTAATTGATATTGTATGGTATGTACATAGACAAATATAAATAATTTTTAAAATATATTAGAGATATTACAGAAAAATGAAGAAGCGATGGACTGATTTTTTAAAGGCAACAAAACTACATCTACAGGGTACTCTATTAAAGAAATCAATAATATCATAGTTTTGGATTTTGGGGGTTGACAATTTAGGGCTGCAGGTACAGCATATGGAAGTTCCCAGGCTAGGGACTGAATCGGAGCTACAGCTGCTGGCCTATGCCACAACCACAGCAATGAAGGATCCAAGCCCTGTCTGTGACCTATGCCACAGCTCATGGCAATGCCAGATCCTTAACCCACAGAGCTAAGTCAGGGATCAAACCCACATCCTTATGGATACTAGTCGGGTTCATAACCCACTGAGCCACAACGGGAATTCCCTATAGTTTTTGTTTTGAGCCTTAACTTCTGCACATTTTCAACAAAGCTGTCAAAATTGATCTTCACATATTCATCTTCAGTAGACAGTACAGCTAGATTTGTCAGACTATCTTCACTCAGAGTAATTCAAAAGATAATTTTTTACTAATTTTATTTTTAAACTATTTTCTTCACATGAAGCAACAGATATAAAAATATATAGAAAAAGCTTTCAAGTTAAGTTTGGCAGAGATTTACGAAATCCCATTTCACAATAAATGCTGTTCATGTCTTTGTTTCTTCAGGATTGATTCCAACAGCTTTCAAGTGCCTCTGTGGTAAAAAAAAAAAAAAAAAAAAAAAAAAAGCCACTAAAATATCTTCACCAGAAAAGTCTGCATAAATTTGTATTATACTTGGTAAACTTTTCCAAAGTTTATAATTGCTCAGAATTGTTTGTGTCTGAGTGAAGTACAGTTTTTGCTTTCTTCAACACATTTTAAACAGTGTATTTAAACTAAATTATAGCCCAGTGACCAAAAACCAAACCTGGCTGACTGCTTCCTCTTGAAACAAATGTGTGTAGTGGACCCTGCATGTGCTGGGAGACTAGGGAGCAACTGGAATTTCCCCTAAAGTATCTCCCAGGAAGAATACAATGTTTATTAAAGAATAAGTAATATATGTATGTATATATAAAATATATGTATACACAGACACACTATATATATATATATGATATATGCATGCATTCCATCATAATGTATATAGGTATGTAGATAATTAAAACTCAATACCACAAGCAATTATTTAGGAGTTAGACCAACATGGAGCTGATATTATTTAGCACTGCTGACACACTGTAATAATAAAAAGCAGTCTGAGTTTTAGCAGGTTATTATTATTTTTAAATTCTCTATAGAAAATGTCAGTTCGTGGTGCCTGCACACAAGGACAAGTGCCCAGGCGGTTTGAACCAATGGAACTTAGTCAATTAATTCATGTAAAAATAATTTTTAAGTACTTGTCAATAAAAATACAGCAGCTACCCAAATATTCCCTCCATATGTTACCCCCACCCCCCACTATTACTCCCAGCTATTTGAGACAATACAAGGTATTTAGACTTTTCATGGATTGTGTAGTCTGGCAGATGTGAGTCTGAATTCTGACTCTGCTACTTCCTAGATGTGTGATCTTAAGCAAGCCAGGTAACCTTTCTGAGGTTCACTATTAATTTTTTAACTTTAAAAATACTCACTAGAATGACATATCTTATATACATACCAAAGGAAAAGGAACTTTCACACCTTAGGTGCTTATTCAACTTAATTAATATGATTATTCCTTAGCCTTGACCCTGCACCTGCCATCTGTTGCAGACTCCTAAATATTTCGAATTCCTTGGGCAGCCATTACTTGTGATAAGGGGATTAAATAAAGGGTTTATTTTATTTTCCTAAAATACATTTAAAATTAATTGTGATACCTTTCCTACTGCCAATCTAATTTCTTACAAACTGTTCGTATAAATGATCTACACTCACTGCCCCTTCTTTAGGACTACACCACTTCCTGCTTCTATTTTTCTAAAGGTCGCACTTAAATGTTATCAACAAAGATCAAACTATGGCCTTTGCTCATTCTCACAAAAAGTGTTCACAAAATTCAGGAGCTGTGAAATCCACTTGAGGCCAATTCACTCACCTTGAAGAGAGAAAACTGGAGGTAAGTGTGGTAAAGCCATGTGTCTCACTAGCTAGAGGCTGGACAGACACAGACCTGCTCCAGAGTAGCCCTTTTCTTCCACGTTTACTACTGGTCAGTTGCTGCCCTGTGGCTCTCTGGTGTCTAATTCCTTTCTAATTCTCCTTTTTATTCCTAACACTCACCATTTCTCTAGTGTATTTCTTTAACCCTTGTTCCTTGTCTCTGTAACTTCTCTTTTTTGAAATCTGATGTTTTCCCCTTCTTCAGCTAGCATCTTTCTTCAAGTGTCTCCTAAATCTGACTCCAGCTTCACTTCTAGATTGTGAATAATCTGCTAGAAATCTCCACCTATATGAAGTAATGGCTTCAGTGATTAGTCTCAAATTTGAACTCAAACTTAACTAGATAGCCAGAAAGATAAGCTCCCTGGTTTCTCCCATCTTCAGAGTAGATTTTCCATATGATACCCCCTAATGAATGGTTCCTAAATTTATACTTCATAAGAATAAATTTGCAAAAAAATTAAAAACTGTGTAATAAACAGCTCAACTAATTTACCATTCTAAAATGCACCCACAGTTTGTAACTAAGAATAAACATTTACTAGTGCAATTTATCTTAAATAAAGCCTGTATCTTGGTTTGAACTGTTCCTAACTATAAAATAATGAATGGCAATCTAAATGTGAACGTGGGAGTACCTCTCTAATGAACACATAAAAATTGCAATACAATTAATACGTAGCCATATAATGAACATACCTGGGATCACATGGTCTGTGTCATTATGTGTAAAGCATTTCCATTTCTCCAACTTGACTTCATGAGAATAGTATAATCAGTTTCATTAATAATGTAGAATAATGAGACTCACAACATATGTGGATAAACATAGAAGATTTAAAAATTAAATGTATGCCCATCAACTTCTAATTGTTCTCTACATTTACTTATAATTTCTTTGATAGATTTCCATTAACAGGGCACAAAAGAGAACTGTTTTTCATTCCTTTTATGCCCACCCACACCATGCTAGAGTCATTTACAAAGTGTATCCCCCTCACAGCTGCTCTAGCACTGCCACTGGGTTTTCTCTGAAGCTTTATCTGTACTCAGTTATATGGAGTTTGGGTGTCTTTCCCCAAATAGAAAATGCTCTAGTTTTTTTTTCTAACTTCTTACTAGATTATAACATTCATACTGAAAATTACATAAATTCTAAGTGTTAGCTTGATAAATTTTTGAAAATTAAATATACCCATGTTAAACAGGAGCTACATAAATAAATTAATTAATTAATTAAAAAGAATGTTGCCAGTGCCCAGAATCTTCTCTCATGCTCTCTTCCAAGGATTCCAAAGATAACCACTTTTTGTTTTTTAATACCTATATGGAATCATACAATATGTATTCTTTTGTGTCTGGCCTCTTTCATTCGATAGATCTTTGCGATAGTTGCCCATATTACTGCATGTATTTTTGGTTCATTATTTCTCATTACTTTATAGTATTGTACACAATGTATTTATGCCTTCTACTGTTGATGAGCATTTGATGGTATTTTGTTTTAGTTTATTATAAACTGTGCTTTTAAAAACATGCTAGTACAAGCATTTGATAGACATGTGATATGTATGTACTTGTCTTGAGTAAACACCTAAGGAGTAAATCTTCCAGGTATACATACATTGAGCATTAGCAGATACTGCAAAGAGTTATCAGTCCTACCAATCATGTATGAGAGTTTTGATTTCTCTAAATCAGTGGATTTTCAATTAGGCATGGTTTTATAGCACAAGAAATATATGTTAATGCCTGGAAACTTATTTCATCATCACAGCTGTGGGGATGTGACTGCCATCATGTGGATAGGGACCAGAGATGCTGCTCAACAGTCCCTTGCAACAAAGATTTGGTCTTAAAGGTCAATAGTACCGAGGCTGAGAAATTCTACTGCAAGCATCACTAGCCATTGGTAAATTTTTGGTTTTCATATTTTAACCATTCCAGAAGGCACACCATTACACTTTATTATGATTTTAATCTGCATTATCTGACAACTAAATATAATCATTTCAAAACCTGAGACTTAGTCCTTAGGTGCCAATCTAATTCAGGGTCCTAACGTAACTACTCCAAACTCCCACCTTAAACTATATAGCCCTCCTTTTCTCAATCTTTGACCCTAGAGCATAGGCCCTGGGACCTAGATTTGATTTCAAACTTTTCTACCCAAGCAACTTATTTAACTTCACTGAACTTCAGTTTCTTTATCTGCATTATAAGGATATGAATGCCCATATTCTAGTATTACTTTTACGATTAGCTACAATGTAGGTAAAAATCCATGGAACACAGTGGATGTTTAGTAGATATTATTACATTGGGCGGGAAGAATAAGAGTGCAAAGAAATTAGATTAGAAAGAGCACCGGATTCAGAGTTAAGGCTTGTGTTCTAGTCCTGACTCTGTCCTGACTCTGTAGTCATGAGAACTTGGTCAAAACATTTCATGTCTTAAAGTTTTCTATTTATTCATCTATGAAATAAGAGAGTTGCACTACATGCCAGGTTTTTTCAATCTGATTATTTTATAATTCTGTAAATATGACAAAGTCTCAGTTATCAACGAATTCATACTAGAGGAAGATACGATATGCACTAAATAATAAATAATTATATCATTTTTTGGGGAAGTTATCTTGTGGCTCAGCACGTTAAGGATTGGTTATTGTCACTGTGGCAGTTTGGGATGCTGCTATGGCATGGGTTCAATCCTCGGTCTGGGAACTTTCCTATGCCACAAGCGTGGCCAAAAAAATGATACCAATTTCTTGCAAATATGCTCAGAAATACAGAGCTACAAGAAAAAAAGTATTACCATCATTAAAGCCCAAGAGAAGAGAAGCTTATTTTTGCTGGAAGACTGAAGGAATGCTTTGCAAAGAGGAGTATTTGAATTAGGCCTTGAGGCCTAGAGGAGGACAGAGAGTAAGTTCAGACAGGAGATGGAGGATAAATATTGAAGCAGAGGAAACAGAGTGGACATAGGCTCAGGGAGGGAAGCATAAGACTGTAGCCTAGAACCTGTCTCAGGAAGGAGACAAAGTAAATGGAAAGTAGGTATAAAGTGTTTGGAATGCATAAGAGTAAATATTTCATTTGTTTGAAAATGAAGGATCATTGCAAATTATGGAATAAAGTAGTGACATAACCATGCCAAAGCTCTAAAGACTAATTTGATAACTCTAGAAACAAGGAACTGTGACAGGGAGGGGTGGAGATTAGAGGTTTAATATGGAAAATATCATACCATTTTAGAGAGGGGGAAGAGGTTTTGATATAAAAAGTCAAAAAGGAAAGTGGAGAGAAATATGTAATTTTGTAAGGACGTAACTGAAAGGACTTGATATTTGTTTTGTTATGGAAAACAAGAAGTAGAGCGGTATCAAAAATAATTGAGATTTCAAGTCCAAGTGACAAGAGGAGTAAAAGGACAGGGGAATATTTTATGCCTTCCTTAACAGCTATCAACAAAGCACTAGGCTTAGACCATTCATCTAAGAAATATTTCTCAAACAACAGTTTACTGGCGATTTTAATATCTTTGTAGATATTTAACACAAAGAGGGTTCCACTGTCAGCTTAGGAAACACTATCATATCATCCTCTTAATATTTACATTTTACATAAACCTAATAAGGTTATAGGAAATAGTGTAGTAAAATGTGTGTGTATATGTGTACATAAAACAACTAAATCTCATGGGACTCTAGTACTGCAAGAGACTAAGTTTGGAGAGACATACACAATATGCTCCTGAACTTACTATAGACTAAGCGTGTGTTATAATAAATCTCTTTGGTATAGATTAATATCAGGTATCAGGAGGCCATTCAGATGTCACTCAGGATATAGCTGAGATCTACAAATGTAAATTTATGAAGCACTTAGCAGAGAAGATAGTTTAGATTATGAAAGTATATAGATTTGCAAGGGAATGGAAAAGTAAATGATAGGATATGGAAGCAACAGACAGCCTATATTTTAAAGAATAATGAGTGGAAGAAAGAGATACTGAACTGTAACTTCATGGAGTAGAAAACCTAAGGGAAAAGAATGAGCATCTTCAAGTTAGTCAATAAGTTACGTATATGTCACCTAAGCATTCTAGTCTAAGTTAAGTCTTAAACATGGAATTTCAGACCTTTCCCTTAATATCTCAATCTTTTAAGGCAAAATCCATAACTGATACTCCAAGTCGAAGTCCTAAGGCCACTGTCTCTTCAGATTTAGACTCATAGCTCTAAGGTGGCCTTAATTGTTCTCATGTTTAGACTTGGAGGTAGAACATCTCAGGATAACACACTAATGGGCATAACCATTAGTTTTCTGAGTATGTAATAAACTCTTCTCACACAGGAAACTAAGCATTACGGGGTCTGGCAGGAGAGGAAGAAAGAAACAAGCAGAGAATGGGAAGGAGCAACAACTGTACTTTTTTTTGACATTGAAAAGAGAAACAACTTAAGAAATGAGATATAAACTAGGGTCCTCAACCAGTGGCAGCACTGACATAGCCTCCATTAAATGGGTAAGTGAGGCTCAATATCCAACTGGGCTAATAAGAGAGAGGGGAACAAAGTCTTGGTAGGTAAAAAGAAAGATTAAGCAAAATAAATTTTCTTTATTATACACACTGATCAAAATTATTCACCTTTAGCAATACAACTTCTGTATGAGTTTGTCTAAAAGCTGGTATACAGAATTAATAAGAATTTTTATAGAAGGTTTAGGTCAATGGTTATTTAGTAACAATAGCTAGTTAGCTCCTGGGAATGTCGTCATAAAGTGCTTTCCATTGTTTAAATAAAGAAATATTGAGAAATAAAAGATCTATTCTAGAAATACAATGTCTTTTTAATAAATTGTGTCTTTATCACTCTGTACCACAAAAATAAATATCCTTTACTACAATTTTATAAATATTTGATTCTTAAGACAGAGAAAAGAGCTTTATAAAGTATTGTATTGTTTGCCTAATAGAATGTGGGATTTATTTTCCCTCCAGAAAATAGATTCTTAGTAGGATATTTTAGAAAAAAAATTACAATAAAGTAAAATATTTTAAAATAACAAAACATGGAATTTTTATGGCACTCAAGAATGATCTTAAATACATTAAAATAAAATGCCATCAAAACATTAGACTGTTTACAGAAAGTAAAGCCTAAAAGAGATTAATAAGGTGGCTACTGTCAAATTATATTTTAATCATTTCTATTAATGAAATCATAATGAAGTCACAGTGAAATATAGTTGTGGTCTTACACAATCTAGAAGCCACATCCTTCAGGATCTGCGAGAGTCTCTGTTACTTAGTGAAATGCAGTTTATAATGGTAGAAACAAATCTCTTCTGTTTAGAAATACGTTCAAAGTAACTGAGTGAACTTTATCTTTCTATTTCCTCCTCTTTCTTTACTTCTTCTATAGGCAGTATTCTATATCCTAAAATTCATAGTGAGGGCCTCATGTGTGACATGTCAAGCCTCTGTCTGTACAGTCATCACAGTAAATTATGTGGCTCAAACAACACATGGTAATTTACTTTGTTTTTTTTGTTTGTTTTGTTTCTTCACTGTTAGAGAAGAAAATGCTCATGTATAACATATATTTTAAATAATTTTGAGTAGCTAAATTTTTTTTAATGATTCAAGTGATTTCGTTGCCAAGTGAGAATGGGTTATACCTTGAGGAACAATTGTATAGCTGGCCTGACATATACAGTAAGGTCTCCTAACATTATTTGCTATAAAGATACAATCTGTAATGGAAGCCACACTTAATTGCTTGTTCTTAACATCAGTACTCTGACTTGCTGTGACCACTTGAGTTTCAATTTCTTTCTTCACCTATGAAATAGGGATTTATAGTTTTCCTTCTATTTCATAAGGATACTGTGTGAGCGAATAGTATAACAAATGTAAAAACAATTTTTTAAACCTTTGATATTGGATTCTACACAAGCATAAAACCATCACTAATCAAACTGATGTTATTTGTAGATTTTGAATAGTCTTCAGTTCATCAAGCGTGAATTCAAGGGCAGTGCTTTTTTAAAAAGCACAAGAGCTGGGTAAAACGCTGCCAAACTTGTGTGTACAGTGATACCTGGGTGTGATAATCCACACATAACTCCCATCTGTTATTTCTTAATTTGCCCTCAGCTGTTTCAATAATGTGACATTGTTCATCATTTCTCAAATCTTTTCAAAATATTTCTTTTCCTTTTTTTACAATTCACACCATCCCAGTTATGTAATAGAACATTAACTATTCTCTTAACTAGGCAACTTTTTTTGCCTATGCCTCTCGAAAAGTAGATAAAAATGTTAACTTTGGAGAAATGTCCGGGGGTCAGACTATATTCTAGAAAATATAAATAAGAAAGGAAATAATTAAAGCAGGAAAAAATACTAGCTAAAACAATTTCAGAAAAATAAAAAGCCAATTGGGGGAAAATTCAGGGGAACAAAAATTTGTACCTTGAAACATTATTTTCTGAAAATACTAATAAGCATCAAACGGAAATAAAATATATTTGGGGGCATACTGGAGTTAATAAACTTGTTTTACTGCAAAAATTCTAATATTCCTTGTAATATCTAAGAGGACTATGAGTGTCACAGGCAGTATTTCCCAAACTTAACTGATGCTTTTGTTCAGAGTATTGCAGTGGAATAGTGTTCTATGATGAAATATCATTTTGGATATACTGAGCCCAGGAGCTTGGTTCATCAGGTTGTCAATTTTAACAACAGATCAGATGGATGGCAGTACATACTCACAAAATAAATGCAGTATAGCCCAGGACTCACTGGCTCCAACCAACCTTTCAGCCATACATCTTTCCACATGCAGAAGCTCAGCTCTCTGCTGGCCATTCAGGAATTCTCCCTTTCAGCAAAACTCTCCCAAACACTTCAAGCACTTCTGTATTCTCATGCCTTTGCTTATGCTATGCCATCTTCTTGATATCCTTTCTTTCTTTTACCTGCCTGTCAAAAGCCTAATCGTCCTTTAATATTCATCTTCAAACAGACCTCCCTCTTCCGTGTGCTTCTCTCTAAGGTAGTAGTTCTCAAACTTGGCTATACTTAAAAAATACCTAGAGAGTTTTAAAAAACACAGATTCCTGAGTCTCAACAATCAATTTTGATATCATAGGCCTACCCAAGTGTCAGGATTTTTAATTACCCCGTGATTGTAAGACACAGCCAATGCTGAGAACCATTGCTTTGGAGTCCACGGTAATTTGTCTCTGTACGTAGACCTACATCCTAAAAAAAGGGCTTAAGATTTTTTAGAAGAGAAACTTAGCCCTCTTCATATTCATTGGTCCTCTGTACCAACAGATAGATATTTAGATGCAAATTATTCCATTGCAAATTATTACATTTAGAATGGATGAGCAGTGAGGTCCTACTGTACAGCACAGGGAACTATATCAGTCTCATGATGGAAGACAGTATGAGAAAAAGAATGTATATATGTGTGTGTGTGTGTCTGTGTATATATATATATATATACACACATATACATATATGACTGGGTCACTATGCTGTACAGCAGAAATCGACACAACACTGTAAATCATCTATACTTTAATAAAAAAATAAAAAATAAAAGAAAATACCGTATGATGTCACCTATATGTGGAAACTAAAACAAAACAAAAAACAAGCTCAATATATGCAGCACATATATTGGTGGTTGCCAGAGGTGGGGCAAAGAGGCAAAGGGATATAGTTCCTTAAATAAAATATATTACCTGTTTATTTAATTAATGAAATTTATTTCACTTGAAAAAAATTATTTGGCTTACATTTCCAATGTTGATGCTAATCTTATCAAGGTTTTCCAAATTACTCTGCTCTTCCATTCCTATTGTATGTAAATTGCATCATTAAACAAAGTGGCTCCCACCCTAGCAATGAATCAGCGCAGAGTGCAGAGCAAGTAGAAATAAGCAAAGCTTTCTACTCCCAGACCTACTGAAGCAGAATCTCTGAGGTTAGGACTTCAGATATTTGTTTTGTTTTAGTTTAGTTTAGTTTAACTCAGTTTAATATTTTTAGCTGCAATTCTAATGTCAATAGCATACAGATTCATTTTGTGATCACTGATTTTAAAAATAAATTTTATAATTTGTAGTTTTTACTAAAACATTTACTCATTATAGTAGTGTCTGGGAGGGTTCAGTAATAGAAAACAATATCACAAATCTATTCCATAAAGAATAAATAATTTTTAAAAGATAATAATGATAAATCCCTATAGAATATCCATTATTGATGAAACTCAAATATGATTCAAATGCATAAGAAAGTACTATTTTACTTTACTATTTACAAGGTCTTCTTTCCATGTCATAGTTTTAGTAGAATTGGAATTAAATTGCCCAAATTTATAATTAACCATATTCAGTTTTTATTAAAATAGCTAATTTTCTCAAGTCCGTTAGCATGACATTTGGTAAAAATCAATTCTCCAAAAGGAATTAGGAAAGTACAGGACATCATTATGGGTGTAATAGCTCATGTTTTAGGCAATCAGTTTAAACTTTTTAACTTTCAACTTTTTTAAACTTTTAAACCAGGAATCTTAGGCATGCTATTACCCTGGAGTCAGGTGACCCACATTTGACCCATCAGTCAGTTAAGGGTTAACTGAACTTCACTACTCTGTTAATATGTATTTTTTCCTATTCTCCCAGGTCACCCAGATAACTTTAACAGCATGAAAGAAAAATTCACATTACTGCTGTCTCTCCAATGGCTGAATGAACTGTGGATTAACTAAAGGAAAGAAAAATCAGAAAGAGCATAAGAACTTCAGGATAGCATTAATTGTATTAATTAACCCAGTTGTACATATGTTCCTTTATTGATGGCCTCCCCCACCAGCTCTGGGCTTGGCTATATAACTTTTTGATTTTTCCAATGGAACAGTCAGAGCCTTGAAAAAGTATGAGTTTATGCTTCTTCTTATGGATTTCTATTATTACTGTGGGGACATGTCTTGGCCAACCTGCTGGAGAGATAAGAGGGACACATGGAAGAAACCCAAGTTGTATAACCAACAAACTCACAGCAAACTCTCTATCTGGCCCCAGATGCATGAGAACGTTCCATTGATATCAACCCAGTTTGGCACAGATCACAGAACCACCCAGCTAACCTACTAAACATGTTGTTTTAAGTCCCTATGCTTTAGGGAGATTTATAAATGGCAATAGCTGACAAAATTGTCTTCAGTGTTTAAAAGGCTGCCTATGAAAGAAAGCATTGGGACCTTCCTGTTCCAGTTCTAAGAGAAGGAAAAAAAGGTTACACTGATGGGAAGACAGTTTTCCATGTGAGAAAGTACCTTCTAACAAGTCATAGTGGTTGAAAGATAGGGCTTATAAGCATTTAATTCCCTGATTCTAGAATACTTCAAGTTGAGGCTAAAATGAATGCATTTTATTCATTCAATGATAATAAATTTCTTCATATATTCCTTTAATGCTACAGTTATTTACAGATTATCAGTACAAGTATGATGTAGAATATATTGTTTTTCTCATTTTCTAACTGGCATTAGAAACAAAGATCAAGTACCCGTTCTTCTAGTAATTCTCCTGAGGTAGCTGCCAGAGTTTTCAGCCACGATTTACTGACCATCATGCACCCTGAAAATGGATAGATAACCACTATGTGGAGCTAACAAAACACATTATTCATTCCATCATTCATTCACTTTAAGGTTCACCAGCTAACAGTTGGCAGTTGGATTCTGTTTAGTCTGTCAGTGTTTTTAAAAATGTGAAACCAAACGTTTTTTTTTGTTTTCCAACTATTATATTCCAAACACTTCCCATTTCAAACATTTACAGTAATGACCTGGTCCCCTTAGGTATTTAAGTTTAAAGTCTGGGTAAGTTCTTACTTATGACTCACATTCTACCAAAAGTTACAGGAAACACAAAGATTCAATATGGATTCTAGCTTCAGGAATCCTACAGTTTTGTAGGAGAGTTGATCCCCTTACTCAAGTGACTATAATTAGCTGAAATGAAATATGCAGTAAAAGAGATGCAGATAAAATGATGTGGGATCATAGTTTAGAAACAATTGGATACAGCTGTACTAAGAAGCTAATTCTTAAATAGTGAGGGCTCAGAAATTATCAAGGATCTCTCTTTTTTTTCTTTTATGTTGGCTTTCAAAGACATTATCACTGGAATGGTTATAAGCATCTGAAATCTTCATTAGAACTCAAATAATCAGAACTCAAACTGGTCTCTAAACAATTTGTCCCAAGCTCTTTGATCCTTAAAAATGTCAAATTAAATATTCACATTTTAAAGCTGAAATGATGATTTTCATAATAAAAGCCCATGACTTTCAAGGTCCATAAACAATTGGTTAATGAATAAATAATTAATATTTAAATATATATTTTTATTTAATAAGCAACTCTTCTAAAAATAACCTCCTAAGACCCTAAAAGCTGGAATAACCAAAACACCAAAAATGGACAGGAAATCAACTCATAATTAATGCTTCTCCATTACAAAAAATATGACTTTAATGGAGCAGACTTGGGATGTATAAAGATAACTCTGGAAGTCTTATCATCTGTTCCTTCAAACGTACTGTGGCATGTCCCCTACACTTCCAGCAGCTCCAGTTCAGGAAATGTTGGATTTTCCTCAATTAGAGACCATGTCCAAGTGGACTTAATCAAATAAATAAATAAACTGAACCTTTCCCATGAGAACCATCAAAATTATGTCATGTCGAGTCACAGAACTGAAGAGACTAGGTTTATAAATACTGCAGATTTCTTTAACCTTATTCTCTATAAACCCACAGATCTTCTGTAAACTTAGTAGTATTTTTAATTGGTATTATTATTATTTTTCCTTTCTTTTTACCTAAAAAACTATTCTACATGTAACAGGCTGATTATTCCAAATAGAAAATTTTCCAGGTGGTATAAAACCATAAAATTATCCCCACTACATTATTTTACCTGCATAATCTTGATTTTCCTCACTTCAATTATAAATCTTTGAAAAGCAAGTCCTAATCATACCAGTGTCTAAGATAAATGCTAGTAGAACCAAGCATCTCTAGTTAAAAAAACAAGATTTGCATAGCATCTGAATGAGATGCTTTCCCATAATTTAATCTTTTTCTTGTTCCCAGATTCATATCCAAAATTATTGTGAATTTAAATTTCTTCATGAAGCTGCCCTGTTGATTATATGGTTGTACCTTGTCTAAAAGTATGCTAAGATTTTAATGAATGGTAGCTCTTAGTATTAACATTAATACCTACCTCTTCTGCTGCCACTAGTGATGATATCTATTGGAGATAATTTAAATTTGTGTAAACTGTGTAAATAATACCAGAGGGAGTAAATTAGTTACTGCTTGACATATAAATGTATATATACCTAGCATATACTAAAATGTGTAACAAATTACAATTTATCTATTTTGTAATAACCACTTAAAAATTAGAGCTATTCTTACCACAACTGGAAAAAAAGGCACAACGAAGTCTGATAATTTTTTTCTTGATAAATATCACCTACCTTATGTTCAAATGTATTTGTTGCTTTGCTTTGATCTTCATATTTTAAAGATTCTCATACTAAGTGAAGTAAGCCAGAAAGAGAAAGACAAATAACATATGATATCACTCATACATAGAATCTAAAACATGGTACAAATGAACCCATCTACAAAAGAGAAAGGGACTCACAGACATAGAGAACAGACTTGTGGTTGCCAAGGGGGGCAGGGAGGGAGTGGGATGGACTGGAAGTTCGGGCTTGGTAGATGCAAAAAATTACATTTAGAATGGATAAGCATGAGGTCTTACTGTAAAGCGCCAGAAACTATATCCAGTCTCTTGGGATAGAAGATGATGGAGGATAGTATGAGAAAAAGGCTGTATATATACGTATGACTGGGTCACTACAGCAGAAATTGACTCAACACTGTAAATCAACTATGCTTTAATAAAGAAATTTTAAAGAAAGATCAATCTGTGCTTATTCCTTCCCTATAAGTTGTACAATGACCCTTGACCTGGACAACAAGATTAATTTGTAATAAATGTATGTTATAAAATATATATTTTCTTCTATTAATTAGCATTGTGTCTGATAGTGTTATAAACTCTAAATTCACATCACTATGTCTATTTCCCAGAAGTATTTCTCACTTTTATAATTTAGTTTGTTCTATCAATTTTCACTTACATAAAAATAAAAATTATCATTTATTTTTTAAAACTGAAACTAAATTTCTAGCATATAACTCTGTAACCACTGAAAGTCAATTAATTTTTCACTTTTTTACCGATAAATTCACAATCACTTCTCATAAACAAAAACTCATAAAATATTCTCCATAAACACAGTATTATATCTTAGATTTGATTTACCTAAGTTTTTTCCTATGAGGAAATTCATTTCATGTAATTTATTTTCCTATGTAATTACTTTTCATAGCATGATGACTATGATAACTTTGTACTCAATATGTTTCTGTCTAAAGTACATATTTTTGGTGAGAACAGTATGTTAAAAAAGAGGCTTAGAGCTCAGAACATCATAAATACTTAATATTGGCATTCCTATTGTGGCTCAGTGGTAACAAACCAGACAAGTATCCCTGAGGACCGGGGTTCAATCCCTGGCCTCACTCAGTGAGTTAAGGATCCAGCATTGCCATGAGCTGTGGTGTAGGTTGCAGACATGGCTTGGATCCTGTGTTGCTATGGATGTGGCGTGGGCAGGTGGCTGCAGCTCCAATAACAATCCTTGGTCTGGGAACTTCTATGTGAGGTAGGTTCGGCCATAAAAAGTAAAAATAAAAAAATAAAGTACTTAATGTTTATGAGACCAAAATACCAATGTCCAATAATATATTATAATTTCTTTAAATTTTGAAGTGATTTTACATTTTATGATATTTGTTCAGATTTCTTATTGTTGCCAAAACACTGAAGGAAATGGGTCTGTAACATTGAATAATAATTATTTTGTCTAAATATCTGATATGTGGTGTTGCTCCTGCATATCAGCAATCTGGTTTAGTTTCTACACTGATATTAAAATAATGAACTTAAATATGAGACTAAATAACATTGATGACCTCTAAAAGGTATATGATTTTAAATATGTAACATATTTTACGCTATTCCTCTATAAAGCATAGATCACAACCTTGAAATTAGAATTCAGACACAGCAATAGGTCACTAACACGCCATAGATCCACCAACAAAATTAGGACTTTCTTTTCCTAGGCTTTCCTATTTCATCCCACTGCTTTCTACATCTCCATGTGAAGAGGATATGCCTGCCAAAAACACACTCAGAATTCCACTGCTAACAGATACTTGTAAAAATAAAACTTTTGAAAAGGCATAAAGAGAAGAAACGGCATGTTCTAAATGCTGTGAAGAACCCAACATGATTTTCATTGGTCTTGGGCCTGGGCAGCCATTTGACTTGCACTTTATTGTCTCAGCTCCTGGATGCACAGACCAGTTCTCAATTCTAGGACTGAGGAAGAACTATTTGCATGATTTTATTCATGGCTTTTTTGTGCTACTTCTAATGAAACGTCACCACAAAAATAACTTACCAACTTTTGAACCCAGAAAAATGTTCAAAATATTGTTGATTCCAAAGAACACTAAATAAGGCTTAGCATGTAAGAAAAGCTTCAATTTATTTATTTAATTCATTTTTCCTATATACTTCCATAAAGAATTTGAAGCAATGAACAGAAAAAAAGATGCACACATAATATTTGATAATTTGATAAAATAAAATCTCAAATCAAATAGGAGGAGATAATTATAACAAAAACCCAGACTTAACTGTTTCATGGCAGTGAAATTTAGATAAGAATTATTTTCATGGATGCAATTTTCTTAGAGAAATAGATGTTTCTTGGTATACAGGAAGTTCACTAAGCAATATGAGTATTCAATAAGTTGGAAGTGTCTTCACTAATTGTTTTACTGAAGTTACATAAAGGTACTTCATTTGAAATGTTCTATAAATTGATGGACTCAAAGAGATTAATTATGATTACCATAGAGTTTTATCTATGGTAAAATACAGAAAAAAAGGTTTTTAAAAGTCTAAAGGAATATTTCAGAGGTCTCTAAAATCAAGCATTAATTCAAGTCTTAGATTTTAAGAATCTTTGTAATTTTAGAAAAAAATCTATGTAATTTTATTTGCTAATTGCTGAAGAACAAGCTCAGTGTTGTTGATGGAAAACACATTAAAATATCTTTTGTAATAGTATTTCCTTCCTGGAAAATTATAAAGCCTAAAGGATTTCTCTAGAGTAAAGGGAGAATCATCTTTTCTCTATATAAGTCTGAGCTGCATGAACGTCTACAGGCGGAACCACAAAGTGTGTTCCAAGTGTACCACTTACATACGCTTAGGACTAAATAGTCTCATTGACGCCAAAGTTACCATCCTATTCATGAAAGAGGTCTTATAACCTCCCCTTGGCCATAAAAGAAACTTGGCCTTTGCTCCTTGCTTCACAGAACTGCATAAAAATACGTATCTAAAATTTCAATGAAAGACTTTTAAAATAGAGATCTGATAACCTAACTATATGAAATAATTTGGAAATCAGTATTTTAGGAGACATAGACATTCTCAGAATCTAACTAATACTGAGATTCCTCCCAGTGTTCTAACAGCATAACAAACATGGAATTTCAATATTCCTCATCTCCTCTAAAAATTTCTCAACTAATTTTTTACACATCATGAATGATTTTTACTACCTGAAATTCAGGGAAATCATTCTGATGAAAATAGATAATAATTCAGTCTCAAAAATTAAATTAAAAAAAATCACTCTTCTCTCTCTCAATTCACTTAGGTACCAGAATTAGTCTTCATTGAAATCTCTGCTTTCCATTATAATTTCCCAGGATGTTGTTCCCTCTTTTTTAGCACCCATCATCTACCTGTGCCATAGTTACCTAGGTATATACTGGGTGATGTGCTTTGTGAGGACAGATAAGGTCTGTTTTTCATTATCATGTATGGCCCTCCCTCTCTGAGTGTTATAACCCAGATCCTGAAAACATCTAGTCAACTAGAGAATGCCAGGTGCATTGAGTTAAACCATGAGTTCAAATGTTGGAGAAAGTAGCCTGTATACAGAAGTATGAATTGTGTCAATATGTCAGTATTTCTTTTTTTTTTTTTTTTTGCCTCTCTCTTTTTTTTTTTTTTTTTTTTTTTTTTTTTTTTTGTCTTTTTGCCTTTTCTAGGGCTGCTCCCACAGCATATGGAGCTTCCCAGGCTAGGGGTCTAATCGGAGCTACAGACGCTGGCCTTCGCCAGAGCCACAGCAATGCGGGATCCAAGCTGCGTCTGCGACCTACACCACAGCTCACGGCAACACTGGATCCTTAACCCACTGAGCAAGGCCAGGGATCGAACCCGCAACCCCATGGTTCCTAGTCGGATTCGTTAACCACTGAGCCATGACGGGAACTCCCAATATGTCAGTATTAAAAAAAAAAAAAAAAAAAAAAATCCTAGACTGTTCTCTCTTAAAGACTAAAATTTTAAATGAATTATTTATAAACAGCCAAGATATTTCACCAAATTTCCTTTAAACTTACAATTAGCACATGTGAAATATTCTAGCACAGATTTCCTTATCATGTGGATTGAGAGTAAGTCATACCCTTGGGAAATAGGGTGCATACAAGTATATACTGAGAAAGAAAGGTCTGGTACAGGGGTCTCTGACCAGAAAAGGCAGGCTTAGAATGACATCTCAGTGTGAGAGGCTGGACAGCCCAGGGGGGAGTTCAAGGGGACAAGGGAGCTAGGAAAGGAGGCTGAAAAAGAAAATGAAGTGGATCATGGGATAAGGGTCAAAGATGCCAAAGGCAAGCTTAGACGACTTCCCAGCATGCCCCAAAGCACAACTAGCTCTTAGAAAGCCCATGCTATATTTTGCTAAAGAACAGCCTAAAACTTTCTCTGAGGAATTACGTCTAATCATTTAGACTTTTTAAGATACCCTCCACCCACCTTTTCCCTCATCACAATCATATCCTGATAAAAGCAAAGCCAGCTCTCAATGTGCCAGCTGACAAGTCAATCCCACCCTCACATCTAGCCTTTACCTGGTTTTAGTCAGGGATCCATTTCAACACTTGCTTGAAATAACTGCCTTAGTGAAAGTAGGTCTTCTTTGATAGCTGTGTTTTCTCTTCTAGGTCACTAGGATCATGAAGCAATCATCTGAATTTATCAAATTTTATTCTATTTTAATGATTTTTATTTTCTTCCATTATAGCTGGTTTACAGTGTTCTGTCAAGTCAAATTTTATTCTAATTATTTGGACAAGGTATTCCACCTTCTACAAAGGATCTGTTCTTTATTTGAAAAATAATACAAGCACAGTTGAATTGCAAATCCCCTGTGAGTGGTAACTTAGCATAAGGATTTGGCATAATCCAGTGGTGAAGGACCACCTGCCACAAATCTTAATGGCGTCACAATGAGTAAAATATTAAAAATGATGGCTAAATGGGTCTCATTTTATCCAACACGACCTTGCCTTCCTGAACTTCTACAGGTGCCCTCTGTAAGTCATACCTCAGTGGGGTAGAGTTTGGAACTAACTGTACAATTTTCATGCCTCTTTGAAGTCACACATTCACTTGAGATAAAACAGAAGTGAATTACATAGGGACTGGAAGAACTTTTCCAGTTCCTGCTGTAGGAAATATGGCAGGTAAATTATATTTGGGGGTGATTGTGGATTTTTGGTTATTTACTACTATCACTGTATGAAATATACATATGCATATTTAAGTATACACATTCTATTAAATCCATAATATAGATTGGAATATGTTTATATTTATATTCAAAAGATTTTTAAAACCTATTTGAGCTTACATTTTCCTTTATTCAATAGAAAAGTATATTATTGCTACTAATAATATTGTGGTAATGCTTAATCAATACATAAAAATGGAAACATTTTATATAATTATTAACCTTGAGGCCCACTCCTATTCATTATACAACAATCACAGAATGTCAGGAATTCTATCTGTAAACTTCTATTTTCCTGTAATTAATTCTAGATCAACAACCAGTGACTGCAACTTGACTTTAACATTTAGTATTGTTAACATGTGGTACCTTCACTATATTTAGGATATTATTTAGGGGGGAAACACAAATTTGATAATTAACTTCTTTCTTTAATCATCTGTTTTAAGAGGCAGAAGTTGTATATATTTTCTGGCTACTTTAAAATTCTTAATTTCCAGTTCTGGATTATAAAGTACATAATAGGTAATTAAAAAAATCAAGAGTAAAAGATTCACTTAAGAAATCACTGCTGCTTTCTTAGAGAAAGAGTGTTCCTCCCCTCAAAATAAAATCTTAGCCCAATCTATTATACTAGATCTACATTCTGCCTAGCCAAAAATTCCACCACAGTATAAAATTTCTCCTCTCACCCTACTGTTTCCTTAACTGCTGTACTGATACTCCTGAACTAGCTATATAAAATGTACGCACTCTAGTATAATAGCTATCAAGTTCAAATTTGTCTTCCCACACATTACTGAAAAAAAAGTGTAGCATTCACAGCACCAAAACACTACCTCTGAAGGAAATCAGTTGAAAGAACCAAGCACATTTCCCATTTAGAGGGCTATGCAACCACGAGAAACAGCAAAGGATTGCATAATGTTTCAGAAGTTCTTCCAGTGCTATGTCATTCGTGTTCATGAAAAGCTAATATGCTTTTAAATACATTTTAAGGAACTGATAAAAGCTTGAGCATAGGGTTTCAGAAAGTAGAAAATAAAAGGATCCCTTCAGTATGCATAAAGTTAAACTTTAGGCACACTCTTTATTGCTTTGCTGTAAAATTCCCCAGGATGAAAACGAGAAATTATTTTTCCTGATAGCCCTGGAGCTACCTAGGATGTAGCATGACTTACCTAAAGATAGGTCTTTGAAGATGTTTCCTCCTGATTGTGACATGGTCATCCATTTAAAGGTGAAAGTTTAACTTCTTCCTGGAAACCACTCCAGAAATCCAGGGAGAGAATGTGGAAGCTTATCCTGATCTATTGTGCTGCAAGGAGCCCAGAAGGAAAAAGTACTTTCCTCTTTCTCTTTTTGGGTGCTGGGAGAAAACTTCCTTGCTCTCTGCCAGCTGAGCAGTGTGTCCATAGAGGCCACATGAGACAGGCACGTTGGGGCACTCCCCCACAGAGCAGGGTGTGCAAAAAACACCAAGAGTCACATTGACATGAGCAAGAGAAGTGCACAGGGCCCTCAGAAACAGAACAAAACAAACAGAAAACTCCCTACTCCAGTGGCACCCAGGTAGGAGCTCCTTAAGTTATTGCAGCCATGAGAACACTCCTTCCACATGCTGGTCAAGCTCCGAAAAGCTAAGTCCCTCCCTGTCTTTAAAACAGTCTGTTCTGAGGCTCAACTTCTTTTCTTCAAAATAAAAGTTGTACAGCTGGTTCAGCAGTCCCATGTGAGTAAGTACCCTCTGAAAGTTTGTTCTGTTAAAATAAAAACTATGTACAAATTAATGAAGAAAGAAAGGCTTAGACTGCATGGCTGGCTTTGCTTCAAGAGATTATAATTATTTTACAATCTTGCTTTTATTCACGCTGGACAAAGTGTGGAGACGACTCTTCATTTCTGGCACTCATAACCTAATAACCCATACTTGGCTGGAGTCGAAGATACCATTTCAACTGATAGAAGCCCCTGTGAGGCTGGCCAGAGCTACAAAAGTTAGAAAAACAGAAATTGCTCAATTCCATCAGTGACACTGTACCCATATATCTGTACCCAAATTAGGCTTTCTAACTAAGAGGGGATACTGCAAAAGATATGGAAAACACACATACACATTTTTTTTTTAAAGTTTCCTAAATGCCCTGGGAACCTAAGGTTTTTACATTTACAATCAAATTTTAATTTACGAAAATAAAAAGAAAGAAAAGTAGGTATAAGAGAGAAGTTGTGAACAACTGAAAATAAACGATGTTAAAATTGTTTTACTTGGAAGACTTAGACTCACACTGCAGGAACTCTTGTTCAAGTTACAGATAAGGAAAATCTTCATATTTTAATACAAAGTATTTTGGAGACATTCCTGTATGTGAATCACTAATAAAATTTCTACTCAATCAGTAATGTCATGAGATTCAGGCCAGAGGTTTGTTATATAATAAAATACAGCATCTCAGATCATGATTACAATGTTTTAAAAATATACATGTAATAAAAGGGGAAGAAAATAGAAACACATGCTTTAGTTGAAGGATCCATAAAAATAAGGATCAAATGTCACAGAGAGGGATATGATCTATATGGTTGCAATCTGTAGCCCTTAGCACCCTCCCAGTATAACTACAGGTACAAAAAAAACCTTTTTATTTTCTTCCCAGAGGAAAGACAAGGAGAAGAGAATTAAAACAAAAACGAAAACCCAACACCGATTATATTAAGCAGTTCTCCCCCCCCCCTTTTAAAAAGGTTTTATTAAAGTATAGTTGATTTACAATGTTGTGATAATTTCTGCTGTATATCAAAGTGATTCAGTTATACATGTATATACATCCATTCTCTTTGAGGTTTTTTTCCCACATAGATTATCACAGAATATTGGGTAGAGTTTTCTGTGCTATACTGTAGGTCCCTGTTGGCCAGTCATTCCATATCTCAGAGTGCACATGCCAATCCCAAACCTCCAGTCCATCCCTCCTCCCCAGCCTATCCCCTCTGGTAACCATTAGTCAGACAGTGAAAGACAAACATCATATGATATCACTTACAAGTGGAATCTAAAAAAAGGATACAAATGAACTTATTTGCAGAACAGAAACAGACTCACAGACTTTGAAAACAAGCTTATGGTTATACTGAGAAGTTCTAAGCCACACCAGGAAATGGAATCAGTCTGAGAAAGCATTGAATCAAAAATAAAATCAATGGGTTTAAGTCCTAGCTCTATTAGGAATATGCTTGGCCATTATAGGAAAATTTCTTATCTGAGCTCCAACTTATATAAATAAAAAAAATTTATAATATTAAATTCTATATTCCCTTCTAGTTTTAATGGTACCAATGTACTATTTCTATATATGATTAATCTAATTCTTGCAAAGGAACTAGCAAGATGGTACCTGATACTCAAAAACAAAAACATATTCATTGTGCAATTATAAGTAAGGAAAAAAACTTTGTATTACATATTTATGTAGATATATATTTGTATAATGACATCAAAATCAATGTTCCCTTCACCATCAGTAAGTGTTCAATCATAAATTGACATGTGTGCCATACTACAGTTAAATCTGGAGACCATCTATATGCAAACTAATATGTAGACCTTTGGGGTAGATTCTTCATGATACATGCTTGCTTTGTATATGTAAAAGCATAATACACAAGTCTTCTGGAAGGATTTTTGCATTTATGGGTGGCATTCAATCTTGGTATTCATGGTTTATCTATATCACTATTAATTGAGCATAAATAACCCTGGTGAACAACCCAAGTGAAAAAAATAAATACCCCTGGTGAACAACCCAACTTTAAAAAATTAACTTCCAGATTGTTTACTTTTGATTTAGAAGAGTAAGATGATCTCTTCATTAACATGACAAATACTAATAAACATCTAGCCAAGGTTCAAATGACAAGCATGTATACAATGCAACTTAAGGCACATTGTATACAATGTAACTTGAGGCATAAAGTTTTGATAATCACCTGAAGAATCTGAAAGCTGTTACATTAATTACAGGAAATCCATTAACATATTTGTTTCTGTTAGGCTTACGGACTTTTTGCTCTGAAGTTATTAAGGTAGAATGCTTAGATTTCTGCTTATATCAAGCACTGTATTTTTAAATTCAATCTTAAAACTGAGCCATAGAAGATATCTGTAAGTTAAATAGTCACTTGGCACAAATAAAATTATGTAGTTTTCTTTCTTTCTTTCTTTTTTTTTTTTTAGGGCCACACCCGTGGCATATGGACGTTCCCAGGCTAGGGGTGGAATCAGAGCTACAGCTGCAGCCTAGACCACAGCCACAGCAACTCCAGATCCAAGCCGCATCTGTGACCTACACCACAGCTCATGGCAACACCGGATCCTTAACCCACTGAGCAAGGCCAGGGATTGAACCCGCAACCTCATGGTTCCTAGTCAGATTCGTTTCCACTGAGCCACTAAGGGAACTCCAAAATTATGTACTTCTTAAATTCTTCATTGACTTTTTCTCAAAGAGCATTCAGACTTAATACTGGAAAGAAAGGTTTGCTTTATTAACTTATTCAGCTTTAATGTAATATTCAATATGGTGAAAGAATCTCATGATTGTTGCTTAAATTACAAAAATACAGTCCTTAAATTAGCACAACTAATTTACTATGTAAAATACTAAAATTTATTATATAAATAAATTGGCTAAATCTCCCATAAAATAAATATAATTTATTTTAAATAGTTTTTTCTGAGGGTGGGGAGGGTCAGAAATTATGTTTATATTTTTCCCATTACAGAAAACTCTTTTTCAGTATGACTATGCCTAACACTTTCACCCACCCCTAGCAGACAAACACACACACACACACAACTTCCCCAACTCAGCACTGTTACATACTGTCATAATAGGTGCTCATAAATATTTTTTAAAGAAATTTGTTAAAACCCTCAGCAAGGATATCTATCATAACCAATTCATTCTAATGAAAACATGGATCAATTTCCATGACTTTCCCAGTCAAGTATATAGTAAGTGTGTTGTGGTATTTTAGGTTTAGCTTCTTTGAATATGATGTTTTACATTTTCTTGGCTTTTGTTAACAAAATTGTGATGGTCTCTTCTCTGGCTCTGTTTATAATATACAAGTGCTAAAAAGCATGTGGTGATAGAAAAATCCTATGTATTATACCAGCCCAAAACCTGAAAAATCAATGTATTTACTGGTTACCTCTTTACCACATAAATCTAGTCAAACATCATTCTGAGAAAAAGTGTATATTCTTTCTTGTTCCAAGACAATTAAATTAAACACAATGTTACTATTCATATGTTTAAGAATGTTTTAAATTAAGTGGATAAGAGGGAAAGAAATACAAGAAAGAAAGGATTGGATGGCATTTTAGGTTTTCTCATTATATACATAGGATACAATTTTAAATTTAAAAAAAACTTCTTATTTCACTCTTGCCTCCCCACCTTCCACCGTGTTAGAGCTAGTCTAGCCCTGTGTATGATTTGCATGTCTCCTATCCCTAAACTCCAGTTCAGTTCAGTAGTTCTCAGTCGTTTTTGTTTTTGTTTTTTTTGACATATCATTCAAGAAAGATGAAACACACATGTGACACTCTCAGAAAAGTACTATAGCCTCTGGAATGGATTAGCATGAGATCCCACTGTGTAGCACTGAGAACTATGTCTAGTCACTTATGATGGAGCACGATAATATGAGAAAAAAGAATGTATACATGTATGTGTAACTTGGTCACCATGCTGTACACTAGAAAAAAAAATAATGTATTGAGGACATATATATAAAAAAAGAAAAGTACTTAAATCTTGATAAAACCAAGAAAAGTAGTAGTCAGTGTAGTCATTGCCATAATTTTCATTTGATGTTAAATAATTAACTGTTGAGTATCAATAAATTGGAACACCACTTGGTCAACTCTATCACGGAAAAAATGGCAGGGTGGCAATAATTCCTGATGGACTAAAGTCTGCTGCTGTACCACTGGGAGAAAAAAAAAATACTGCATGTAAGTGGATGGGAGCTGCATAATTTTAGAGACAACTTTAATCTGATTTATCTTTTCAAGGAGAGTCATTCACAGCCTTCAGCATTTTATCCATTCCTTTTTTTTTTTCCTCCTTTTTTTTTTCCCCTCCTTTTTTATTTTTTAGGGCCACACCCACAGAAGCTTCCAGCCTAGGGGCCAACTTAGAGCTACAGCTGCTGACCTACGCCACAGCCGCAGCAAAGAAGGATCTGAGTGGCGTCTGCGACCTATACCACAGTTCATTGCCATGCTGGATCCCTGACCTACTGAGCAAGGATACTAGTTGGATCTGTTTCCACTTCTCCACAACGGGAATGTCTATCCATTCTTTAAAAAAAAAAATTCCTGCTACAGGTTTCACAGCTGATTATGACACTAGTTGATAGGTGGTAGACCTGGGACTTAAACCCAGATGCCTCATTCTGAGCCCTTGTTTTTAACCCTGAGTAAGTTGCCACCTTGGCAGACACTCTTCCCTCTGAGTGGCACGTGGGCTCTTTCTGGGACAGCCATCACATTCTAAGGAGAAAGAGAAAAGCAACCAACCCTTCCAACAAGTGTCTGTTCTTCTCCTAATCCTCTATTCAACATCATTGCATGGCCCATCATGTTCCTAATACTTTTAAGAGCCAGCCCAAGAAATGGCCTACTGATATCAAGGTGAAATAGCCACTGAATACGTTCTACTAAGATCTGAATGGAACCTCTGTTTCATTATAAAGAGCCCTGAACTAATTTCAAGGAGCATATATTTAAATCCCAATTCTAGCAGTGATTTTCACTTCAATTCCCTGAACATCTGTTTCCTTACCAGGCAAACTAAGATGCCAGGCTGGATGACCTCTAAAATCTTTTCCAGTTCTAAATTTTGGTGACTCTACCGCTGACGCTATGATAAGAAGTCAAGTTATTTAAACTTAGTGTCCAAGCAAGAAGAAACTCTGTAATCATTGTTAGCTTTTCTTTCTTTTAAACCACAAGGTCATGCATACCACCAGGATACTTTTCACCCCCAACGTTGCAGAATTAAAGATATATAACACACTACCATTTGAATGTGAAAATAAACTGTCATATCTTTTTTGGGAGGGGCTGCTCCTGTGGCATATGGAAATCCCAGGCTACAGGTCAAATAAGAGCTGCAGCTGCCACCCAAAGCCACAGCCACAGTGATGGAGGATCCCAGCCACATCTGTGACCTACACCACAGCTCGAGGCAACTCTGGATTCTTAACCCACTGAGTGAAGTGAGGGATTTAACCCACATCCTCATGAATACTAGTTGAGTTCTTAACTGCTAAGCCACAATGGGAACTCCATATCTTTATTTTTTCAATTAGGCAGTTTTCTTTTTCTTCTATAGCCTCAACAGGGAGCTACCCTCACTAGAATGTAAGCTCCAGAAGGACAAGGGCTAGTGTCTGTTGTACACACTGTGATGATATATGAGGCACTCAGACACTCAATGGTTATTTATTGCATGAATGAACACAAAGCGCTAATTAATGCTATTTCATCTTGTATATTATTTTTCTAAAAATTTAGTCATAGCTGGTAAATGTTCAGTTTTTTATATTTCCTCCAATGCACTATTTTTCTTTCCAGAGGTATCTGAGTTTATAAACAGGTGGGCTTCTATGACGTGCAGTGGCAGGAAAAATGTAGCCTCAAACTCAAATCAGCAGGTCCCTGCTCTGTGTTCTCTGGAATCTGCAACAATGTCCCTTATCTGTCGGTCACGTGGCTACTTCAGACATCTACTGTCAAAATCCATGACTGGCCTATTCAGCTGGCTGTTTGGGAACTATGTTCATCTTGTTCTAAGTGAGCCCTATCTCAGCTATCACTGGTGCTGTCAGACTCTCTAAATCTCAGTTACATCTGTAAGGAAGCAAAATTTGTGACCACAAAATGTGTCTCTTTGGCATGAGGATTATTTTAGGCTGATTATTTTTAAGAAATAGATGACTTAGAAAATGGTTCACTTTTTACCTCCCTAACTGCCTAAAAGGATTTAGATAAAGGGCCTGATCCAGGAAGAGCACCATTACCATAGATATCTATGAAGAATATGGGCTAGGGGTGGTAGGGGGACCTCCTTGGCCTGGAGACTAAAGCCCCCTCTGTGTCCCATTATTTCTGCCTGGCATACCAAACACTTGTTTCTCCATCTCCATGTGAATTGCCTTCTTCCCCTTTGATGTCCTAAACTACCCTGGCTCTCCTTCTCTCAGATGGCATAAAGCCATCTTATATAATTGCTTAACTTCTCCATGGGTCTCGTTTTTCTTATAGGACACTGTGCATGTGTAATCAATTTTGACTTTCACCTATTAATCTGTCTCATTTCAATTTAATTCTTAGACCTGTCAGAAGAACCTAAAAAGGGTTGAGGGAAATTTTTTCCTTCCCCTACACATCCTCCACGTGAATCTCTCTGCCAGGCTATTAACACTTTGACTTCTGTGTGGTATCCCCTAACCCTTTGCTATGGGCATGGCAGGCTTATGGCAGATATACTGGCCCATCTCAGCTGACTTCTGAATTCCTCACTTCAAGCAGAATGTCCTGAGCTCTCAATCCCACACAAGCTCTGAGGAATACTTGGGATTGACCACACCATCCAACCATTTATATTCAGTTGTAGTCTACTCACTAAGTCACTGGAAAACTCCTGTACTTTAAGATTTCACTTTCAACCAAATGTGTTCCCTACCCTGGGATTTCATTTCAGGGGTAAAAGATCAAAATACTTTGACCATTTGCACAAAACACCTTCTATCAGAGTCCCCTTTTCTATTCTTTACCAGGACAGAAAAGGTATGCTTACCTTGTCTCATATAGCAGAAAATCTTTCGTATCTCTTTGAGTTCTCCATAGTTTATAATAAATTCAATGTTCAATCTATAAGCCTGGATCATGTATATTACGTAAAGTTTTAGGAAGTTAGGAAACACTTTTTGAAAAAAAGTCTGGCTTTCAGGACTATTGTCTTACTGAGCACTCAAAGGTTCCATTTGAGTATTCAAAGTTGGCCTTCTCATTGTCTTTCAGCTCTGATAACATTAACCCCACTCCCCATACTACATGAAGCAGATGGATGTCTCTGGCTGACTGGCAGAAGGTAAGATCACATTCATCAAAAAGAAAAAGAAAAGTACATTGCTCTCATTATTTTAGGAAGCTTTCTTATTCATTCACTTCAGCGGTTGCATAGTGAGAAGCTGTACCACAATATTAACATCCTCTCTTATCTGGCCCTTATCTACCTAGACTTCCATCTCAAAACACTGACCCTTTGACTCAGTGCTTACTAGCCTACATGGCATTTCGTTCCTTGAATACTCCGCACTCTTTCCTGCCTTTTCTCCAGGTAATGCTAAAATGTCCCTCTGACTAAAATGCTCTTGCTCCTGCTCATTGCTCATAGGCAGCTACAGTTTCATCTCCTCATGGAGGTGACTCCTCTGACAACCCCTCTGAATTTGACAGACCTTGAGCACTCTTTGTTTCCTTTATAGCAAGTATCATAATTCATATTCACCAGTTCATCTGTTCAATGAATGAATATGTTCATTCTGCAGTATGAAATAAACCAAGGAAAAGATCAGAACATCTAATGATAAACGTAGTCAAGTTACACTGAAAATGTGTTTGTTCTCGCATGTGTCTGTAAGAATCTAAAAATAGACTCTCGCTGATCTCTTGCAATGCTTCAAAACATTTTCTAATAACTACATATGTGTTTCATCTTAAAATACTTGTCATTACACTTTTTCAAATCAGGTATTCAGCCTACCTGGGAATAAATATAATGAGAATATTAAAACTGATAATACAACTAAAAATCACTTTGGAAATGGTTCTCAGTTTGACTCTGTTTTCTTCCTTAGAGGCAAAAAGCACATTCTACCTAGTTAATAGATTTAAACTAGGTTTTTTGGTCTTATTTGTCAGACAAAGTTTGTTGGCCATGTATTCACTAAAAATACATCAGAATTATTTTCTAAAATTAATTAATAAGGAAGACCAGATTTATAGCTTCAAGTGGCAAGGAAAATCTGTTCCCCAAATTAGCTAACTCTTCAGCCAGGTATGAGAGTTAAGCCTTTCCACTTCACAAAGTAGAAGAAATTCCTCTTTGTCACTGAAGTGTAGAAGCAGGTCAGTTAAAGTTTGACTGGCTTTACTTAGCATTCCCACAAGTTCTGACAGCCTTTACTGCTGGAAGTCAAACAACTTCCTTTGAGTAAGTGTGACATTCTGTGAAAATACCAACAACAACAAAGAAAATCATTTAAAAAATATTCTCCTAGCTAAACACCCACCTACTGCACAATGTGTATCAAGTAATATTAAATCTATTATAAAAGGAAGTGGCCTTAACATAGACAGTAGTTAAATAAACATTACAAAAAGAGACCTCCTTAATATAAAATTCCCTATGAGTCAGAGGACTAAGAAAGAGAGGGTTGAACAGGGGTTTGAAAGATGAATAGATATTTAGAAAGTAGGCTAAGAGTAAGGGCAAGCAGTGGATTTCATCAACCCTAAGCACCAGGCAACAAAATATGTTTTTGAAGGGCACATTTGTGACTGAAGCAGTGTGGAGTGGTTCCTATCACAATAGTCTACAGAATCACAGAGGCTCACACCATCACCTAAGAAGAGTGGTTGCAATTAGGAAAATAATCAATGTAATATCACAGTTTAAAAGCATATGATGCAAAGGTTAACATTACTCCCTAAACACACCAAAAATGTTCTGATCTGCAATTCTTCAGCCTACGGAAGTTGTCCAAAGGTAGATGAATACTGAGACTTGTTCAGTTTCTCTACAGATCTGAATTCATCACTAAATCATTAACTTAGCTTCAGTACTGAGTCATCATTACCAGTTTTCCTCCATGTTTTAAGCTTGGTTTCAATATGACTTTAAATCCAATTAGCAGTTAAAAAAAAAAAAATCTGTCTTAAGCTTCTATCTTGAGTAACTGCGTGGAGCTACCATCAAGAAATGAATTGAATCAATGTCAGTAAATGGAAAATTCCCAAATGCTAACCTACTGACTCTATGAACTTATAGAATTAGACAGTAAGAAAGATAATCATGACTCACACTGACTTTGAATGGAAGCAGCCACTCAGTTGGCCAAGCGTTTAATAGTACGTGTGGTAGGTTCTACACAAATAACTCAAAGGTAAAGAAATAGTTCACTTACCCCTATTACCTTTAAAATAAATGTGAGTTATTAATAGGGAGAATAACTATAGACCACATATGTTTGTACCCTTATATCCATTCACTTCTCAAAAACCCACTTTTTTCTCTACTTCCGCTGACTTTGCCCCTACATGTCCATTGAAATGGTCATTCCTTGCCAATCTCATCTTTGGAATTACTATCTTATTTTTCATAACAGTACCTGATTCCTGTTAATTGTTCCATGACATGTTATAGTTACCATAATTTATTTGTACATTCACTTAATTAAACTCTAAATATAAATACATAAAAAATTTTAACTGATCATTACACATTTTCCCAAGCCCAACACCAAACCCATTTTCTAGTGCACTGTCTGACATAAGGCCTAATACCTGACAGAATATTGGAAACCAAGTCTATCTTAGAAATTCTGCATCTTTTTTTTTAAACATTATGAACTTATATCCTGCTCTACTGCCTGGAAAATCAGTCTTTCCTCATCTATTCTTTTCTCCATCTCATCCAATGGAAAGTATGGGAGCAAGAGAGTTGACATGTATTTATCAGTCATTCACTATACAGAATACCTTCTATGCGCAATTTCAGTTAATTCTACATAACACACCCAGAAAGTAGATTCTCTTACTTTCAAGGCACACTGAAGAAAGCCAGAGTTGAGAAAAATTATATAAGTTACCAAAGGCTATACATCTTATAATTTACAGTAATAGGACTCGAATCCAGTTCTATCTGATGCCAATATCTTTATTCTTACCAATACTACCTCCTCATGAGCACATTAGAATGTTTTAACAGCAGCCTTAAAGAAAAAGTTGTCTTGGTTTACTACCACATCTTGAAAAATATAATTTCTGATCATTTGAATTAATTACAACCCTAGCAACAATTCAGGCTTGATTTCAGAGATGCATTAGTTTAGTTTGGGTCATTTTCACAATATAAACTTCACACAAGCATTGATAAACAAGCCAAAGAGGGAAAAAAAAGCAAAGGAAAAGTAGAAGATTAACTATGGAGTTTTAAGGTCTAAGTTTTACTATTTGCTTGCTCTATAATCTTTACTGAACAAAAGTGATAAACTAACTTTTAGTCAAAAAAATCACTGAGAAGCTCCAGGAAAAAAATCAAGTCAGATTAAATATATAAATGAAGTTGTGGTTCTATACCCAATATATAGAATGGCTCTGCAATGCTGAAGTGTATGTCTGCAATGCAATCCTCTCTTTAAAATCATGCTCACAAGCAACCCAAATCACTAAAAAGTTAATTAGAATTCCCTACCCTCTCTCAAAATCATATCATTATATACTTAACCTTCACAAAAAAAAAAGGTTGGATGGGTTCCATTCACAGATTCCATAAAGTTCAGAGTTGCCTTTGAGGTTACCTACCTACTACATTCCACTACAAGGATAATATAGACAATTGTTGCCATTCAGTAAGCCCATACTATGGGCCAGGTACCTCAAAATATTCCGTAAACACTATTACATTGAATTCTCCTGAAAACAACCTGGGATAGGATTTAGTATCTATTTTAGAGATAGCTAATATTGCACAACTGGGATTGGCCAAACAAAAGTTTGAGCTCAGGACTCCTATTTTCCATTGCCCATATATTTAACTGCTAGTGCCTCCCACCATTGGGGCCATTTAATCTGAGTCACTTTGATTCCCTTTCTCTGCTCTGCAGAGTCATTCTGTATTTTTATATGCACCCTCTTCTTTTGCTCCTGTTTCATTAACATTTCTCATTTCTAATGATGAGTCCTAAGTATCATTATTAATTGATTTTAACCTTAAAACTGTGGAGGTTGTGAACTCACTTTTCTTGGTTGTTCAACAAATACAGAACATTGCTGTTGTTCTGAATGTACACATTGTTTCAATAGAGGAGCTTATGGACATCTATTTTTTGGCCTTGAGGTAATGAGTTATTTGATATAAACAGAATCATAGACCTCTGGAATCTGAAGAGAGTGTCACAGTCAATTATTCACCCTCCCAACCTTTGCAGAATTCCTCTTGCTTTTCCTCTCAGAAAGGCCTGCTCCCAAGTGACCCTGAGCTGGAGGAAGTGAACCTACTGTTCCCTTGATCTCCATCCCCAATGACCTCTCATAACATGAGAACTTTTTCTTGTTGAGTGCTACTTGTATTTCAAGATAGAGTTTTTATACTAACTTCTTCACTTGGCATTACAATCAAAGAAACAACAATCTGTTCCAACAACAAAGAGAAAACCATGTTAGGTTTACAGAAAAGCAGTATTTAGTCTCCAGTGTAGCTGTGGATCATGGACATTGAAAAATAAATTTTGATTTTAGGTAAATTTTTGCCTTTTATACAATAATAAAAATACTATTATTGTCTTTAAAACTAATATAGTGGCTTTCCCATTGTGGCTCAGCAAAAATGGACCCAACTAGTATCCATGAGGATGCAGGTTAGATCCCTGGCCTCACTCAGTGGGTTAAGAATCCAGCGTAGGTCACAGACGTGGCTGGGATCTGATGTTGCTATGGTTGTGGTATATAGGCCAGCAACTGATTCAACCCCTGGCCTGGGAATTTCCATATGCTGCAGGTGGGGCACTAAAAAAACAAAACAAAATAAAATAACATGGCTTAATTTCACTTGCCAGTGTGAGAAAGGATGTATCAGGCGTCAGGGTAGCAATGACTATTAAAACACAAGCCCTTTCCTTAAAGAGTTCAAATTTAAAAGGAAAAAAAATCCACTTTTAAAAGTAATTTCAATACAATTCAATAAGAGTATTCATAAAATAAATAAAAGGGAAAAAGGGAGAGAAACAAAAACTCATAAAGGAATTTATTATGTTTTAGCAAAGTTTAGCCAATCTGTAGAAGTTCAGCAGGAGAGAACTGTTTTACTAGGAAGATAAAATGGAGAACGACAGTCAAAAGAAAGTATAAAACAACAAAGAAGCATGAAATACCATAGTTTTCAGGAACTGGCAGGTATGCTATGACTGAGGGTAAAAGTGTATGGGAGAGTGGCAGGAAATACAGCTGGAAAATAAGACAGATGCCAAATTGTATGTGCCATATAGGAAGCTTAGACTATATCCAGCAAGCAATGGGTAGTGACTGGTAGGCTGCAGTCAAGGAAATGGCACCGTCAGCTTTACAGTTTTAGGTTTTGCTGATCAAAATATAAAAGACATTTTTGAGAGGAACAAGTCCAGGTGCAGGGATATCAGTAGAAAGTCTTTTAGAGGAATCTAGATGAGAAATAATAGTGACATGAAGTACGTAAGGCAAAGGTATTAATTGGAAAAGAAAGAACCTATTCAAGATACTAACAGGTATAAAGCATAAGACTTAATGAATAATTTGGTATACTGAATGAGAAAGAAAAAAAATTTTAATGCAAAATTTTCCCTGGTTTATTATCTGGTTGAGTATCTGTAAAAAGAATAATAATGAAATAAAAAGAAAAAAGTATGATCAAAATTTCATTGATGGAGCATAATTAGTTTGCAATACCAAAGGATAGTCCAAACGAAGATGTTTCATGGGCCATTAGATATTTAAGTTACATGGAGAGAGGGAAGAAGTCAGTTATAAAGATAAAAGGTGTATGTGGAAAGTGAAATTATTGCCATGTAAATATAAATTATTAATATGGATGGTACTTCTCAGAGAACTTGTAAATTAGAGGAGTGAAGATCCAAGAACAAAATCCTGGCAATTGAAGAGATAGAGGAGGGGGAATCTAGCAGAGGGTCAGGGAGGAAAGTTTGTCCTACAACAAGAGCAGAGAGAATGTCAAGTAAGAGAAAGGTGTCAGTGGTACCAAATGTGCAGGATGATTAAAAAGAAAAAAAAAGAATGTATATATATGTGTGTGTGTGTATGTGTGTGTGTGTGTGTGTGTGACTGGATCACTTTGCTGTACAGTGGAAAACTGACAGAACACTGTAAATCAACTATAATGGAAAAAATAATAATGATTTAAAAATAAAAATAAAATAAAATTTAAAAAATTAAAAAGTTTAAAAAAAAACTAACAAAATACTTCTATTAGAGTTATCAATATGGAAGCCATTGGTGGCCTTAAAGAAAGCAATTTCTGTGCTGGAACAATCACAAGTTTAGCAAGATGAAAGTTCTTAAAACAAACCATGGAGGTTAGGGAATTTTTCTGATTAGGTATATCCAACTCACTTCATTTAATGCTGTGTATGGAAATAAACATGAAAGGAAGATATGGGCTAACTACAAATATATGGGGTCACAAAAAAGAAGAGCATCTGATTATCTGTTTTCAGAACAGCACTTCGAGGAAGTTTTTTTGTTTTTTTCTTCTTCCCTACTTTAATGCCTTGATTTAAAATTTCCAAGGAATGTCTTCTTTGGGGAAGACATGCCGGAACTTAATAGAGATGTGAATCCAAGAAAAGATCATAACAAAGTTGCTCTGACTATACTTCTTTAGCTTGGTATTGACTTGCGTAGCTTTTTTTGAGCAGCTGTGGGTATCTTATATATAGAAAGAGTGACATTGTGCTGGCCTTAGGCATATTATTTAAGTATTCAGTTTGTTCTTATGTCTCTTTCACTTTTCTTTCAGGGTTCATTCACTTCCAGGATCCCAGTGCTCCCATTTTGATTTCTCAATCCTCATGACTTGAACTGCATCAATCATCTGGAGACAATATTCTACTTGTTTTCTTCTCATACTGATTTCTATAAAAACTTAACTATTTTGCATTTTACTGTTTCAAAATGATACTGTGAGTCAGATTACCTGGCAAAGAAATTAAATCTGCTAATGTATTAGCATATTACAAATACTTGCTATTAAGTTCTGGGATATGATTATCAAGAACTCTAAAGTTAAATAATTATTACAGGTTGATTAAATGCTATTTAGCTATAGATGCCTTTAAATTTTACACATAGTTAGCTACCCATTCTTCCTAACTATATGCAGGCATTATATATTCCCATTCAATTCTAATAAATGTTTGTTTCTTCACTCATGCAAAAGAAAAATGAATTCTTGATATATTTTATACATCATTTAAAAAATAGTTCAAGTGAAAATATGGCTCTTTAGGGAAATGAATTAACAGTATCTAAAATAGAAGGCATACTCTCAATATGATAAAATTTGATTTTTTCAAATTAACCAAATGACCTATTATCCCAATACTACTTCTTTAAAATATTATTTATGTTCTCCTTTAGTTTAAAATGCCACTTTAATTTTCATGTTTATTTGGCCCATTCTCTTTTCTATTCTGTTGATTTTTGTGCACCAGTATCACACTGATCTAGTTAATGTAGCTTTTGGTTATGTTTAAACATTGTGTAATAGCAGCTCTCCTTTAGTTTTTCTCCTCCCCACATTTTTCTTCCCACTACACATGTATGGCATTCTTCTACAAAAAAGTATTCTTCTATGTTATCATTTTGTCAACTATTAAAAAAGTTCCTATTGACTTGAACCAAGGATTTTTAAGAGTATCAAGAGCCAGATTTCTCATGATTAGAAAAGGGAACTCCACATTTGAGAAAGAGGAATACTAGAATATATCCTATGGTGTTGCATAGAAGTTGGAGGCACTGGCATGAACTATAGGTAATAAATATAATATATATAATTCTAGCTATGTCCACTGAGAAGGCTGAGAAGCAATGAGACATCCATCTATAGAGAGAGAATAAGAAATAGAGTAAAATATAAACAATTGTTCCTAGAGTTCCTTGCACTATTCCTGCAACTTTTCTTTAACTTTAAAATCTTATTACAATGAAAATAATTTTTAAGTTTGTTACAACTTTAATTTTTAAATTTTACTGAAATCTTATACATTGAAAAATCAATGTACAATCGACCTTCATAATTTATAATTTAGCATTTTCAACTTTTGTATCTTACAACAAATTTCACAAAATTTGCCAAATCAAACGTGATATCATTTTTCAGAAGCAAGGTTAACTTTAAGAGAATGACAACTATGTATTATTTATGTTCACAACTATTTAAAGACAAAATGATCACTAATAAGTAAAATGATCCTGCATTGCTGCAGTTGCAGCACAGGCTGCAACTGTGGTGTGGGTTCAATTCTTGACCCAGGAACTTCCACATGACAATAATAAATAAATAAAATGAGTCATCTACAACCCTGGCTGAATTATAAGCCCAACCAAAATGTTCTCCCTTCACAAAGGTTTCCCTTAGGTCTTAAAGTAGAAATAATCTTCTAACTCTTAGCTTATATAGTATTGTTTCTCTAGCTTTCCAGGGACATATAAAAGCTTCTGCCTTGGGTAATAATTACTTAAATGCATATTATCTCTGACAAGAGACTAAATAACAGTAAATAAAATGAGTAAAATTTCCATTTGCTTAAAATCTTCTATGACTCTCAGATGCCAAGATGGTTAAAGTCTTTAAAACTATATCTATCTATCTATCTATCTATCTATCTATCTATCTATCTATCTATCTATAATATATACAATGTTACATTTAAGTTTCATATATATTATATATTATAGCTATATCTCTCAAAATCCTCCTACTCACCACACTCTACTTAGACATATATTTTGGGTCTTAGCCATACTGAATTACTTTCAGTTCACCTAGATCATCATTTCTCTCTCCAGAAATTTAGTTTTCTAAGTTCTTCAGCTTAGAATATACATCCTTCAAAACCTTCCCCCAGACATTTCCTGCTCACTATTCAACCCTCAGTGTGGATATTTCTTGCTTCTTCCCTGAGAACCAACTCTGATACAGACATCCTTTCTCTGGCTGTTGAGTCTTCTACTTCCGCCTCTAAGAGATCTACAGCAAAATTGCAGTATCTTTTTACTTTGGTTCACATGAACTAGAACCTTCCTGTCCAATTTTGATGTTGAGGAAATAACATCTTTTTGTTCCATACATCTCTTTACCACCACCTTGTATAAAATAAGTTTGCAATGACTAAATATACATCTATACCATACAGAATGCTACCTATGAATTTTGAGTATGGGGAGAAATCTCTCTCTGTTTCCTAGTTCTGTCCACTGAAAGGCCTGCAAGCAAAGGCAATTCAGTAGAAATGAGCATACTTAGCATAAAGAGCTTAGCTTCTATACATCATTCTCTACTAAAAGAAGTTTATCTATCTACCTGTTATGTAATTACACACACATGAATGCGTAGGTAATTATACAATTATATTTTCCTAGAGATTTTCTTCAGTACTTAATTTAGTACCCTTATTCTCCTTTTTGAATAGAATAAGGAAGAAAGCGTGGAAAAGACAGCTAACCCTTTGGGGTTTGGTATGCTAAAACAATCCTGTGATATGCAAGTTAAACTTGGCATACTGTGAATCTGGTCCAAAAAAATTGTTTTTATTGGCTGAGGAAAGTGGAATTTTAGACTATGTTGGGCCATACTCTACTTGTGTTTGGAAATGTATAATGTGATGTATGAGCATTCAGTGCGATTAAATGAGTTTATGTATGCTAAAAAGTGATTGATTGTACTTTTCTCAGCACTTAAGGCTTAATGTACACAAAAAGCAATGGAGTTTAACTTCTTAAGACCATCTACTGAATATATAGAAATATAAATATTTGCAAAGGACAAAGAGAAAATATAAAGGAACTTCCTCCTGATTATAAATATTAAGATCTCAACAGGGTTGATAGAACGGCCGAAAGTTAGTTTTTTATTGGTATAAAAACAACAGTAAAACAAATCACTTAGAGTAAATAGTTTATGCCTTGAGCTATCTTCTCAAAATAAACATTCCATTTCCCATCTGACATAGAATCAAATGACACTGTTTTGCTTCTAAACAAGATTATTTTTTCTAGGTTCCATGAATGCTGGTGATTCCCTTCAGGAGAGTTGAAACGTATAAATATTGTTTTAGGGAGCAGATCTGAGACTTTAAAGGAAAATATGCCAATAAAAATCAAATCAACTTCAACATGAAAGCTATACAAAAGAGGAAAATCTATAGTATAAGAATATATTTCAACCATTCAGGCAATTTTAAGAGACAAAATATTTAATGCCAATACTTTCATCAGTTTGTGCTTAGGGCAATAACAATTTAAACATTTCCTGTTTCATTCCTGCCCAATTTTGTTGTTTTTTCCATTATTGCAGCTAAAAAATACTTGAGCTGTTTTAAAGATTAGTGTGTTGGCATAAAATCACTCATGCCTCCTAAGAGTATTTTCTTTAACCCTCAATCATGACTTAATATTTTAAAATTTTTGCTATGGTCAAGGGCCTTTAACATCAAAACAAAATTTCAACAAACCTTATTAGGCAATTAGCTATGATAGAAATGATACCATGCTGGGACATGAATATTCAATATTTATCACTATCTAAAATGCTAATGTGCAAGATAAAAGTACAAGTGTGATCCTACTTAAAATGCTAATACACAAGATAAAAGTACAAGGGTGTTTTTCAATTCATTTCAGTTTAAATGGTGGTCAGGGCATCATGTTTACATCATCTCAGTTTTTATTATTATATGCATATTTTAAATTTAATAGAATAAGTTAATTAAAAAGTAAAACAGTTAGCAATGGTTTCTCAAGAAAATTTTATTGTATTTTTTAAATGCTTACTAGACGAAAAGCATGTAAAGGTACCCAGCCTCCTACCTGGAAGAGATCATAGACCACTCTGCTCTGTTAGTACAGCCATACCAGTGAACTGAAAACTCATAAGGTTCAGTTAATACAGGACAAAGATAATTTTATCTCAGTCATTGTTCACATAAAAGCACACTGTTTATTACAAATAAAATCAGGTCAGAGGATGAAGAGAAATATTATTGACATTCCTTTTTTGGTTGGGAGTGGTTACTACAACATACCTCATCTAAGACTAATAATTCTCTGTCTCAAAGGTCAGATTTAAGAACTGACAACCAATGTCCATCTACTATGAAGAAAAGAATAATTATTCAGGTGGACAAATTGCTTTGTACATGGAAATGGAAGGAGAAAAGTATAATTAACAAGTTCACTAGTTTTGTTGTTTGCTTATTAACTGACCTACATCACACATGTGAACCATTAAGTTCAAATGATTAAATATTTGCATAAATAGCCTTGTACACCTTTAAATGACAACTTCTTTGATATAAAGGGTATCAAATTTCTGAAATGACCTACTGTGGTTAGCATCCCAGCTCTTCCTCTAATGAGGTGTGTGATCTTTGGAAAGTTATTTTTTAAATTTGTTTCAATTTCCTTATCTGCAAAGAAGGGATAATAGTTATGACCACTTCATGGGATTTTTGTGTGTTTTTTTTTAAATAAGACAATACATACACATGGTAAATCTACAAAATGTTTTGATTTTAATTTTAATCTGTACATAAAATGTTAGAATTATAATGTGATTAGTTTCAGAAGGACAACCATGGGGAAAATGTTTACCTTGAGGATTTTCCTGATATGTCACAGTTACTAAATGCTAAATCAGCCATAATTTTCGTGTGTGTGTGTGTGTGTGTGTGTGTGTGTGTGTGTGTGTGTTCCTATGAAGGCAGTATAGGGAAAAGGAAACTATAGGGGATAAGGAAAGTCTTTCCACCCCTATGACATATATACACATGCATACTCTGTTCATATTTTATATACTTTTTATTACAAGGTACCTCCCCTTCATAAAGTTTAGCAGTTCTCAATTACTATATATTCCTAGGTAGCATTGCACTTATGTTTGATGTCTTAATATCTCTTGCCATCATGAGTAATAATTTCCAAGTAGGTGAAGGAGAGACAGCCATCTAAGGAGACCATATCAAAATCAACTGGGATATTTCACTGATAGCAGAGTATCCTGACCCTCTCCCCTAATTTCCCATCACAATCAAATTCCAACACCCTTCACCAATCCTCCCCACCATCAGTTCAGTCCATAAAGAGTCCTCTTTGCTTACTGGAGTATACAATGCAAGTAGAAAAAGAAGATACATGCTAGAGATCATTACCAAATAAGAGTTCTCACACTTTCCAGTAAGAATCATAACTTGCACAGCCATTCTATGAGGTACCCAAGCCTACTCTGTGAGGTCCAGCTCAAAGTCCATCTGTTCAATAATGATTTCCCTGGTGTCCCCTTCTCTCTTTGAAAAATCACAAACCTGATCTACACTTTCTTATGATATGACCCACTTTCTACTATGTATTGTAATTCCTTATGGCTGTATCTTTCATCCTAGGCTTTTGCGCATTATAGAAAATAACTTGATGAGTGAATGGATGAGTGAGTGAATATCAACTATCACCCTCTGAATTTTGTCTGAAGTACTTAGACAACCTTGTGCTTCAGAACCCTGTCCATATTCTGTTACAAGGATTTTGCTGATAACCACTGATACTGCACAGCCTTTTTTATATTATGGGGATTGAACATAAATTCTTCTTTGAGCCCTGGCTTTAACCCTTGACTGTGAAGCTCCTATTCCATGTCCCTGTCACTGCTATTTTCACAGATCCCAGGCAATCCATATGACCTGAAGATGCATTTTAGCATTTAGCACTACATTATGAACACAGTGACTCTTCTAATTATGCAAATCCTTAGATCTCCTAACATTTCAAGCCCCTGATACTCACGCTTGGCACATTGAGTATGCTCAGTAACTTTTGATTTTCTTCCTTCCTTTCTTATTTTAAACCATTTGAATCATGTTAGAGCATATGTTTTAAATAAAAATTTTAAAACCATGTTATTTGCTTAATCTTATTACTTAAATTATTTCATTTTTCATATTAAAAGCAGTCTTTAAAGACAAGGAATTTGAGTTAACTTCAAATTACTCTTTTCAACTTACAAATTTTCCTTATTGAAGTCTGATTCACAAGAACCCTGAAACTCCATGACAGTAAAGCATATGTGACTCTTTAAGACCTAGGAAAAATTATAGACCATTCTGCTGTGAAAAATGTAAAGAATCTCAGATATTTAGAATTGAAAGAAAAAACTTCAAAGGCATTCCAAAACAGCTCTCTGTTCTTTCCACATTATATCCAAAAATCTATCACCCACTGCTAATGACTGTGCATGCCAGCCAATATTCATCTACCAACAAGTATATTCATATTCACTCACAGTTCATTCCAGCAGTTTTAAGATAGTTTAATTTAGTATGGCTTAATGGATGAAGTCTAAACGACTCTTTTAATTTAAAGGTTGTGTGTACTACACAGGTTGTCATAATCTATTCTGGTTCCACTTAATGGTAGATGCAAACATGTTTTATGGTTCCAATGTAGAGAGGTACTACAGACATGATCTGGTTAGACTCTGTATTTTCCTCTGGGGAACCTGAGGCCACAAAACATACTAAAGCAGCTTCATTTTCTTATATTCCACAAATCCTAAGTTAAGTCTTTGTACTTTTAAATATAATTTTATTTTATTTTTTTATTTTTTTATTTTTTTTTGTCTTTTGAGGGCCACACCCGCAGCATATGGAGGTTCCCAGGCTAGGGGTCTAATCAGAGCTGTTGCTATTAGAGATGATAGAATTATACTGTCTATAAGAACACACACACACCAGAAATCCTTGACGATCTTAGGATACTAGTCTTGCCAGCTCTTGTAATAAGCCTATAAATAAAAGGTATAACAAATGACAACATACATAAATGTGGAAGTGTCCCTGCCAGATACGTAGACTGAACCAGGAAAAATATACCCAAAAAAAGGAAATGAAAAGATTATCAACTTAGCTTTACAAAAGAAAAAAAGTGAAATCTCCATGAAAAATTTAATCAATACCATAAATAATGAAAATAATAGGAGAAAAAAAACCCTCCTTCCTCTCATTACCTCTGCCTACCCTACTCCTTCAGCAAAGAAGGAGGGTCTGTGAGGTCTAAACATCACCAACAGCTCAAGTTGAAGGGAGAAAGTGTTTCTTCCTGATTTTTCTTTCATCCAGGTTTGTTTTACACAGTCATTGAGAGGATATTAAATATCCACTCTTTGGCATTTTCATCTTTACTTCTGTAGCTGAGTAGAATCATAAAGTGCAAATATTCATAAAATCTGATGTGAAAGAGACCTAAGTTTGAATATTGGCTTTGCCACCTACAAGCTATTTGGATAATTCTCTTATATTTATACCTCAATTTCCACATTTGTAAAATAGACTTGAGAATAATAACTCCTTTATAGGACTGTCCTAATAATTAAATATAATCGCAATAGATTTTTACACCTCTATAGTATATATAGCATTTAAATTTTAAAAATGTTTAGACTTTAACCATTATACCACACTAATTTAAACCAACTTAGATAATCAATGAAAAACCTTTATAATGTTGATCACCACATAAAATATGTTAGCTGAAATTATTATTACCTCATATGATTGCTGTCAAGATTAAATAAGATAATACAAATAAGTACATTTCCTAGCACAGTTCCTGGCACATAGTTAACAGCTCAATAAATACTTTTTTAAATTATCATCATCATTACTATCATTGGTATTACCTTTAATTATTCCTACTGCCAATTGCCTTCTCTTTTTTTTTCCCCATCAAAGGAAATAAAAATATCCTCAAGCAAATATCATATCCTCAATAGACTGTGGCACCCATAAAAATTTACTAACTAGACAGAATGATGGAATAGATGAAAGACAAAAAAATAGAAGAAATGTGGAAATAAAGTGCCAAACTGAGCCAGAATGTATCCAGTTGGAGAAACAAGCTATAAAATTGTCCTGGATTTTAGGACAGGCCAATTTATGACTCCACCTCAGTTCACACTCCTCTGTTAGCCAAAGGGCCAAAAAGTAAGTATTTAACCATGAAAGTGAATTTATTGGCTCATGGAAGAAAACAATATACCAATGACATCAAGCTAGCTCTCAAAAATATTTTTAATAAAATAAACAACATTACCAAGGAAATGAAAATCCTCTGCGGTTTGATTAAATCAAGAACTGGTTAAGATCAAATCAGGCTCATTCCTTTTAATGCCATTGTTTTGTTTTTCAAATTTCCAAGGAGTCATGCTTTGGAAATTACAATTTATTCATCAGAGAGATGTTACATTTACATTACACTGTGTGAACCGCTAGCTTTTCACTATGTGTAAAAACAATGCGAGGCACACACACAAAAGAACTGCTTACATTTGTAAAAATTTATGTATCTTGACTACAAAGGAGAAAAAATAGATATCTACAGCTGGCACTGTTTGGTATACCAGTTTCTGAAAATAATAGAGAATGTCAAAAACACATGAATCACCATATGCAAGTGCTTTTCCTCTGACAAATTTAATTTACAAATAACATATGCCTGTATTCTGTAACTGCCATTTAACTTAATAGAGGTTGGGTTTCCAATTATATTTCAATGACCAATACTATATAAATATGTACTTGAAAGATATTTTTCTCTTTATAAAAATATTTTAAATATATAATAACATATTAGCATATATAGAAATTGAAAGGAGAAATGCACACTCTCTCCAAATGTATTTGTTACTTATCCTCTGGCTGCTTAAACTCTTGACGGAACAAGAAACAGGGAAAGGGAACATAAATAACCTGAGGATGCTCAGAATTGTGCACTGCTGCCATCTCCACTGCCGGCTCAGAGATACCTTTCTTTTTAACTGAGTGAAGAATATTCACTCTCTCCTGCCCTCTTTACTGCTTTGTCTTATTACTTATGCTCTGTACTGCTTTCGTTCACATATCTCTCCTTTCTCTCATTCAATATTCAGTGCCAACTGTGAGCTGGAACTTCTACCAGGCACTAGCTATACAGCAGTAAACAAAACAGAGAGGTTAGCCCTTTCAAAGATTAAATTCCTGTCTCTCGCACATGTGCTTAAAGCCTTTTTTTTTCCTTTTTTTTTCCATGATTCTCTAGTTTAACTTATGGCAACTTTGATTCTAAGAATGTAATCACTTCTATGCAAAAATTTATTTATAATGTGCTGGGCAAAGTTAAATTTTGGCTCTGCTATGTTTAAGCCAAAATTTCCGGATATTTGTCTATTGATAAAGGAAATACTCATCTATAAGGCACTAATACTATCAAATAACCACATACGTGATATTGAGATATTTACTTAAAAATAAAAGACAGAAGTTACAGCAAACAGTTTGCATAAAATTTCAGGAAGATGCAGTCGATCTCAACCTGAGATAACATGGAAGAACAGTGGTAAAATGGAAAACAAACAGACAAGATCATCAACTGAATATGAAAATACTTCCTTGAATCAAAGATGTTAGGCCTAGTCCCAATCAGAGGCAAGTTTCCCAAGATAGACTTTCACAGCTTAGAATAGCAATATTTTTTATTTACTTGTTAGCCACATTTTATTCAGAACCTACTCTGTCAGGAACCACTCTGTGCTTCTAGAATAAAGCAGTGACCAAAACTTGTGAAGTCCCTGTCCTCATGGAGCTTCCAATCTAGCTCAGGAAGAAAATAACCCAGAAAGCAAATATGACAAGTGTAAGACACCGTAAGAATACACAAGCAGGAGTTCCCGTCGTGGCGCAGTGGTTGGCGAATCCAACTAGGAACCATGAGGTTGCGGGTTCGATCCCTGCCCTTGCTCAGTGGGTTAACGATCCGGCATTGCTGTGAGCTGTGGTGTAGGTTGCAGACGCGGCTCAGATCCCGCGTTGCTGTGGCTCTGGCATAGGCCGGTGGCTGCGGCTCTGATTCGACCCCTAGCCTGGGAACCTCCATATGCCACGGGAGTGGCCCAGGAGGTGGTGGAAAGACAAAAAAAAAAAAAAAAAAAAATACACAAGCAGTGTAAGGGGATAGAGAATGCCTGGGGTAGTATTCAACATCTGGCATTAATTTAATCTTCACAGCAACACTCTGAAGCAAATAAAAGAGGGTTTAGTTCAATCTTATACGAAGATAAGAAAACTAAGGCCCAAGGAGAATAACAGGAAGTAGCAGATTCAGGACTAAGTCCTAGGATTCCCAACTCGGTCTTGTACTCACATCTGATCAGAAGAAATTATACCTGTCTGAAGAGCTTTTCTTAGAAAAGCAAAATGAGAGGGAAGCCAGAACTAATGTGTAGGCAATTTCTTTTTAAAAACATTAGAGAGAAAAACAATATTAAAATTTTGTACTAATTAAAAGGATGCTAAATGCTCTCCTTGCACAGATAACGATGCCAGTCCACTCTTCCATTCATTAGCAGTTCAAGTTCTGCACGGTCATGTTCTAAATATCACTTTTTAAGCTTAATATCTCCCTTCTTTTTCCATTTTTATTTTAATTTTTATACAATATACTAAAAAATATAAAAAAGTACATTTTCAATGTTCCCCAAACTCATGACCTTTTGTTTTTTAATATAGTTTAATATATTTTAATATAGTTTTTTAATATAGTTTACTATAGTTTAATATAGTTATGAACAATACACATACCTATTATTTCTTATTATATTATTTTTCCAGCATTACTGAGACATAATTGACAAATAAAACTGTAAGATATTTAGAGTGTACAATGTGATGATTTGATATATACAGACATTGTGAAACAATTCCTCCCATTAATACATCAACTCACATATTTACTTTTTGTGAGAACATATAAGTTCTCCTCTCTCATAAAATTTCAATCACCATGTTATACACTAGATCCTCAGATCTTATTCATCACATGACTGAAAGTTGAATCCTTTAACCAACTTCTCCCTATTTCCACCACCCATCCCCTGCAAACCATTTTTTCTACTTTCTGTTTGTGTGAGTTCATTTTTTTTTTTAAGATTCCACATATAGATGACATCATGTGGTATTTGTCTTTTGCTGTCTAGCTTATCTCACTTACAGCTGATACTGAACTAACTCCACAAATTAGAGGTTTCCTATATAAACTATCAATATACAGTTAATGAACTTATAATACACCAATGCCAAATTCTAAACCATGAACTCTTAAGAAAAGAGTTCAGGGCTCCTCTATAAGCTAGGTGAGAGAAGAGAGAATGTTATAATCATCCCCCTTGAGAAGGCTCTCTTCAATGCATATGAGAAGGAAGGTGGACCATAAGAATTTCCTTCAGTACTAATGGCATACTGTAAAGGTCTCTCTCTTTCCTATACTACTAAATTATGTTTTCCATTCTGCCCTGCAATGCCTATGTTTATACCTCTCCAGTCAAACTTGGCCATAAAAGGAGTTTTCTGGAAGGATACTAGGTAGCTGGAATCTCACCCTAACTGATCTCTAACTATTCAATGCCTTTGCATCACTAACTCCTCATTCTGAGCCTGGTCAAGAACATCCCTTTGGCTGATCTTGGATCCCTAAAGAAATGATCACTTTCAGGGAAAAGGGAGAGGAAATGTCTGCCCACTGTTGATTTCCATAATGGAAAATAAACAACTCTTTTACCAACATTCTAGGGGGAATTCTACAAAAGGAGTTAAATGTGAGCAAACAAAAATAAAAAATTTAAAACTCTAGCAAATATCCACTGTACTATATTTTTTTATCAAAATTCTGAGCTTCTAAAGAATTGTAATCTTCCCCATTGTGCCCAACCTGGCACAAAATGGGCTCAGTAAATACTGACTTGGTCTCAGCACACTACTCAACTTTAAACTCTTTAAAGTCAATGAGCCTATTTCTCAGTCACCTTATTCTCCATTCACTGATATCTACCAAGTCATCATTTGTTCCTGCTTCTTCTTCACTCTCCTTATTCAGCTGGTGACCACACCCAGTGATACCATGCTCCTTTAACATATTTCCTGCCCATTCCAATCCATCTTCCAACCTATCACCAGAGTAATTTTTCTAAAATATAAATCTGCTGAAAAAATCCATCAGTAATTAGCTATCAACTACTATCTAAGGGTTACCTGTATCAAAGAACAGGAAAATATCTCACTCCTTGATGCCTTAACTAATAGGTCTTCCTCCTCACAGTTCTACCAGCCTCTCCTCTGACAGGTGTTCATTCATTCCCTGAGACACTTCAAGCCTCACTTCTTCAATGCCACTTGCCATCTCTAGTTCCATCTTCCAATCAAGAACAGTAAAAGCCCTTGATCTCATAGAATTTGGAAATATATAGTTATCAGTCAAAAATACAGGTTAAAGAAGGAAAGCATTAAATTATCCTTAACAACCTTTTGATTTAACTTGAAATTTGTGAAAATGCATTTATTTTCAATTATCTGAAGTAGGAGCAAAGCTTTTTCTTTGCATATGTTTGCTAATTGGTGCTTTAATTCAATTTCTAGTATAAACCACAATCAAAATGCCTCTCTGTGATTTCTATTTGCATGTTTTTTAAGTGAAACAAGAATTTAAGATATCTTCACAGCAAACTAAGCACAGAGTCATGCTAGTTTTGTTTAATTCTTCCATACTCTTGCTCTTATCTTGCTCATTGTAAATTAGGTATCTTTTTAGTATGATATTTTTCATGAGTTTTTTCAAAATATTAAACTTAGTTTTTTTGTACACAATAAATTTCCTTTCAAACTTGCATTTTATTGATCTAATATTTAATTAATTTGTATAGTTACTATTTAAGCACAACTGGTTTAAATGAGTTTGGAAAGAAACATAGATTCTTGGCAAGCATACTGTTCAACTGGTAGGAACAGAGGGCATTATATGTACCAGAGATTAGTCTATTAGCTGTGAGGGCTCAGTGATCCAGGGGCATCCCATGCATTCTAAACAACAATACTGATCTCAAGTCATTTAAATGAAAATAAGAAAGGCACAGACCCATATAATGAAGATTCAGCACCTGTGCGTCCTTCAGCTATGACATAATCCAGAGTCTGAAACAAGGTCATCAAAATTTGGTTTCTCTCTGTCTCAGCTGCACATTCCTCTGTAAGTGAGCTTCATCTTCATGGTAGGACACTTTTTGCCAGAAAAAAGGCTGCCTTGCTATAACCCTTGTGTCTTCACACTCATACAATTAGTAGAAGCAATGCCCCAGCTATTTTTTCCCAAAAGCTCCAAAAATATTGCCTTGTATTTTATAGTTCTGATTGAGTTACACCTCCATCTATGAACCGGTCTCATGACTGGGAGGGTAGAACACGCTTATTGGATTAAGCCAGTAGGGACTCCACAGACCCTCCTGTCCATGTTGTGCTGGGAATTATGGAAGAAGGCTATCTTTCAAAAGAAACTGGTTTGCTTAAAAAAAAAAAAAAAAGAAATTAGGTTCTGATCAGTAACCTCAAATTCAAAATTTGGATTTAGTACTCCATTAAGCTTAGGCTTGATTGTGAAAAGTGAGAGTTGACAGGGACTGCCCCTGCCTCCCACCCCCAGCTTAATCTACTCAATGTGTGCATGAGGAAGTAGGAGAGGGTAACAGAGCATGGCTCCTGCCTTTAGCTTGCTATACTTCTGATCAATTTTCCCGGACACTGACTAGTCAGATGACCAGTATCTCCACATTTGAGGGGAGCAGGAGATCAAAGAGATAGGAGGAAACTGGTAGAAACAGTAGTGACTAGAGAGTGGGGAAAACACTCCCATTCACCACCCACAAGAAGAAGTTCTTATATGTAGTTTTTATTGTGGCTCAGTAGGTTAAGAATCTGACATAGCATCTCTGAGGATGGGGGTTCAATCCCTGGCCTTGCTCAATGAGTTAAGGATCCGACATCATAACAAGCTGCAGTGTAGGCCAAAGATGAGGCTCAGACCTGGTGTTTCTGTGGCTGTGGCATCGGCCAGTAGATGCAACCCCAATTCGACCCCTGGCCTGGGAACTTTCATATGCCACAGGTAAGGCCCTAGAAAAAAAAAGAAAAAAGAGTTCTTATATTATTTCTCTCAGTTATTTAAAAATAAATAAATAAAAATAAAAAACTTTGAAATATTTTTTATTAGTTGAAATTTTTAGTAAAAATAACAAGACATTTTGTGTTTTTTAATTAAGACTTTTTTGAGATAAGATGGGCAGAGTAGTAGAATGTGAAGCTTGCCTACTTCTATAAATATATCAAAACTACACCTACATTGAGAATGATTTACAAAGAAAATTTTCTGAACATTGACAAAAGACCTCAGGATTCTGATAGAGCAAAAAAAAAAAAAAAAAAAAAAAAAACTTCACAAAACGGGGTAGCAAAAAAGAAAGAAGAAAAAAGGGAAAGAGAGGGAATGAGAAAGTAAGTGGGGTGGGGCCTGCACCCCTACGAGGGAGCTGGGAAAGGAGAAAAACTCCTGCATTCTGGAAAGTCCCCACAAGGAGAAATAGCAAGTCACATACTAATCAAACTGATAAAAATTCAATACAAAGAAAAAATGTTAAAAGCAACAAGAGAAAAGCAACAAATAACATAACAAGGGAACACCCATAAGGATAGCCACTGAGTTTTCAGCAGAAATTCTGAAAACTAGAAGAGAGGCAAGATATATTTAGGTAGTGAAAGCAAGGAACCTAGAACTAAGAATATACTCTACAACCAAGGCTCTTATTCAGATATGAAGAAATCAAGAGATTTGTGGACAAGCAAAAGCTAAACGAATTTAGCACCATCAAACAAGCTTTACAACAAATGTTAAAAATTATTATCTATGTTGAAAAGAAAAGGCTGGAGATATGATTAAGATGGCAGAATAGAAGGACTGGAGTTCAACTTCTCTCCTAAAAACAACAAAATTCACAACTAAAGGCTGAGCAATCTTCACCCAAATAGATCAGAAACCTTAAAGAAGATATCTTACTCCAAAAGAAAAAGAGGAAGCAACATCAAGAGGTAGGAGGGGCGATTTCATGATATAATCAACCACATACCTCCAGGGTGCAAAAATCCCCAGACTAGAAACTAACTGGTTCAAAGAGACTCACCTACAAGAGTGAGAGTACTGAGCTCCACATAAAACTCTCATGTGTGGAGATCTGGCACAGGAAGAAAGAGCCCCTAGAGCATCTGGCATTGAAGGCCAGTGGGGCTTATGTGCAGGAGCTCCATGGGACTGGGGAAAAAGGAGAACCCAATCTTAAAAGGAGCACACAGATTTTCAGGTGCAATGGGTCCCAGGGCAAAGCAAAGTCTCCATTGGAATCTGGGTCAAACCTGACTGCAGTTCTTGGAGGACTTCCTGGGAAAACAGGGGTGAATATGGCTTGTTGTGAGGGAGGGACACTGAAGGCAAAGCTCTCAGGAATATTCATCCACCTGCCTTTCTCTGGAGGTGGCCATTTGGGGAAAATCTGGCCCCATCTCTCAGTGCTGAGAAGCCCCAGGGTAAACAACAGTCCAGGTGGGATCACAGCCCTGCCCCTCAGTAAACAGACTACCTGAAGACCCCTCAGGCACACAGCTGCCTCTAATCCCATCCAGAGACTAAGCCCCACCCACCAGAGGGATTAGAATCAGCTCCACCTACCAGTCAGCAAGCATCAGCCCCTCCCATCAGGAAGCCTACAGCAAGCCCCTATACAGACTTCAGCCACAAGGGTGAAGAGCAGACACCAGAAGAAAGAGAGGCTACAACTCTATTATCTGTAAAAAGGTCACCACACCAAAAACCTATAAAAATGAAAAGACAGAGAACTATAACTCAGATGAGGGAGAAAGGAAAAACCTCAGAATATCAGCTAAGCAATGAGGAGATTCTCAGCCTCCAGGAAAAAGACTTTAGACTGTTGATGCTGAAGATGATGCAAGGCATTGGAAATAAACTGGAGGCAAAGATGGATAACTTACAGGAAACACTTACCAAAGAGATACACGATATAAACCTTAAACAAGAAGAGATGCAAAATACAACAACTGAAATAAAAAACTCACTAGAAGCAGCTAACAGCAGAATACAGGAGGCAGAAGAATGAATAAGCGAGGTGGAGGACAGATTAGCGGAAATTATGGATGCAGAACAGAAAAGAGAAAAAAGATTGAAAACAAATGAAGAGGGTCTCAGAGAACTCTGGGACAATGTTAAATGCACCAACATCTATATTATAGGGGTGCCAGAAGAAGAAGAGAGAGAGAAGGGCACAGAAAAAATATTCTGAGAGCACATAGCCAAAAACTTCCCTAACATGGGAAAGGAACCACTCACTCAAATCCAGCAAGCACAACAAGTACCATATAGAATAAATCCAAGGAGGAATACCTCAAGACACATAGTAATCAAACTGACCAAAATTAAAGACAAAGAGAAAATCTTGAAAGCAGCTAGGGAAAATAAACAATTAACATACAAGGGGACCCCAATAAGGTTATCGGCAGATTGTTCAGCAGAAACTCTGCAGGCCAGAAGGGAGTGGCAGGATATACTTCACATGATGAAAGGAAAAAAACCTCCAACCTAGCAAGGCTCTCATTCAGATTTGAAGGAGAAATCAAAACCTTCACAGATAAGCAAAAGTTGAGAGAATTCAGCAACACTAAATCAGCCTTACAACAAACACTAAAAGAACTTCTCTAGGCGGAAAAGACAAGACAGCAACAGGAAACAAAAATTCCACAAATGACAAGGCTCACTATATATACCGTAAAGATACAAAATCATCCATGCACAATTATACCACCAAAATCAGAAATCATGAGAAGAGGTGGGTACAAATGCAGGACACGGAGGTGAACTTGCAATTAAGAGAACAACAACTTAAAACAATCTCATATACCTACAGACTCATATCAAAACTTCAGAATAACTGCAAACCAAAAATCTATAATTGATACACAAACAAAGAAAAATCAACTCAAATACAACACTAAAGACAGTCATCAAACCAGAAGAGGAGAGAAAAAGAGAAGGAAAGAAAAAAGAGCCACAGAAACAAATCCAACGCAATTAATAAAATGGCAATAAGAACATACATATCAATAATTACCTTAAATGTTAATGGACTAAACACCCCAACCAGAAGACATAGACTGGCTGAATGGATACAAAAACAAGACCCATATATATGCTGTCTTCAAGAGACCCACTTCACTTCTAGGGACACATACAGATTGAAAGCGAGGGGATGGAAGAAAATATTTCATGCAAACGGGGATCAAAAGAAAGCTGGAGTAGCAATACTCATATCAGACAAAACTGACTTTAAAATGAAGAATATTTTAAGGGACAGAGAAGGACATTATATAATGATCAAAGGATCAGTCCAATAAGAAGATATAACAATTTAAAATATCTACATACCCAACATAGGTTCACCACAATATATAAAGCAACTGCTAACAACCTTAAAAGGACAATTCAACAATAACACAATAATAGTGGGGGAATTTAACACCCCACTTACAGCAATGGACAGATCAACCAGACAGAAAATCAATAAGGAAATACAAGCCCTGAATGATGCATTAAACCAGATGGACTTAATAGATATTAAGTCCAAAAGCAACAGAATACATTCTTCTCAAGTGCACATGGAACATTCTCTAAGATTGATCACATCCTGGGCTACAAACCCAACCTCAGTAACTTTAAGAAAATTGAAATCATATCAAGCATCTTTTCCGACCACAATGCTATATGACTGGAAATCAACAAGAAAAAAACTGCAAAAACCACAAACACATGGAGACTCAACAACATGCTACTAAACAACAAATGGATCACTGAAGAAATCAAAGAGGAAATTTAAAAATACCTAGAAGCAAATGACAATGAAGGTACTACACTCCAAAACCTATGGGATGCAGCAAAAGCCATTCTAAGAGGAAAGTTTATAGCAATACAAGCCCACCTCAGGAAACAAGAGAAAGCTCAAATAAACAAGTTAACTTTACATCTAAAGCAGCTCGAGAGAGAACAGAGACGACCTAAAGTTAGTAGAAGGAAAGAACTCATAAAGATCAGAGCAGAAATCAATGAAACAGAAACAAAGAACACCACAGAAAAGATCAATGAAACCAAAAGCTGGTTCTTTGAAAAGATGAACAAAACTGATAAACCCTTAGCCAGACTTATCAAGAGAAAAAGAGAAAGGACTCAAATCCATAAAATTATAGATGAAAAAGGAGAAGTAACAATGGACATCACAGAAATACAAAGGATCATAAGAGACTACTATGTGCAACTATATGCCAATAAAATAGCTGACCTAGAAGAAATGGACAAATTCTTATAAAAGTACAATCTTCCAAGACTAAACCAAGATGAAATAGAAAAGATGAATGGACCTATAATAAGAACTGAAATTGAAACTGGGATTAAAAAACTTCTAACAAACAAAAGTCCAGGACCAGATGGCTTCACAGGAGAATTATATCAAACATTTAGAGAAGAGCTAACACCTCTAACTTCTGAAACTATTTCAAAAAATTGCAGAGGAAGGGATACTCCCAAACTCATTCTATGAGGCCACCATCACCATGATACCAAAACCAGACAAAGATACCACAAAAAAAGAAAACTATAGGCCAATTTCACTGATGAACATCGATGCAAAAATCCTCAACAAAATACTAGCAAATCACATCCAACAACACATTAAAAGGATTGCACATCATGATCAAGTGGGATTTATCCTAGGGATGCAAGGGTTCTTCAATATCCGCAAATCCATCAGTGTGACACACCACATTAACAAACTGAAGAATAAAAACCATATGATCCTCTCAATAGACGTGGAAAAAGCCTTTGACAAAATCCAACACCCATTTCTGATAAAAAAAAAAAAAACCTTCAGAAAGTGGGCATAATGGGAACCTACCTCAACATGATAAAGGCCATCTATGACAAACCCACAGCTAACATTATTCTCAATGGTGAAAAGCTGAAAGAATTCCTGCTGAGATTGGGAACAAGACAAGGATGTCCGCTCACGCCACTACTCTTCAACATAGTTTTGGAAGTCCTAGCCACAGCAGTCAGAGAAGTAAAAGAAATAAAAGGAATCCAAATTGGAAAGGAAGAAGTAAAACTATCACTATTTGCAGATGACATGATACTATACCTAGGGAATCCTAAAGACTATACCAGAAAACTCTTAGAGCTCATCCATGAATTTGACAAAGTCGCAGGATACAAAATTAATACACAGAAATCGATGGCATTTCTATACACTAACAATGAAAGATCAGAAAGAGAAATTAGGGAAGCAATCCCGTTTGCCATCGCATCCAAAAGAATAAAATACCTAGGAGTAAACCTACCTAAAGAAACAAAAGGCCTGTACTCTGAAAACTATAAGACACTGATGAAAGAAATTAAAGACGATACAAATAGATGGAAAGATATACCATTCTCGTGGATTGGAAGAGTTAATATTATCAAAATGACTATACTACCTAAGGCAAACTACAGATTCAATGCAATCCCTATCAAATTACCAAGGACATTTTTCACAGAACTCAAACAAAATACTTTAACATTTGTTTGGAAGCACAAAAGACCCAGAATAGCCAAAGACATCCTGAAAAAGAAAAATGGAGCTGGAGGAATCAGGCTTCCGGACTTCAGACTATACTACAAAGCAACAATTATCAAAACCTCATGGTACTGGCACAAAGACAGAAATATAGATCAGTGGAACAGGATAGAAAGCCCAGAATTAAACCCACGCACCTACAGCCAACTCATCTATGACAAAGGAGGCAAGACTATACAATGGAGAAAGGACAGCTTGTTCAATAAGTGGTGCTGGGAAAACTGGACAGCCAATGGAAAAGAATGAAATTAGAACATTCCCTAACACCATACACAAAAATAAACTCCACATGGATTAAAGACCTAGATGTAAGACCAGACACTATCAAACTCCTAGAGGAGAACATAGGCCAAACACTCTCTGACATAAATGACAGCAACATCTTCTCAGATCCACCTCTCAGAGTACTGACAACAAAGACAAAAATAAACAAATGGGACCTAATCAAACTTCAAAGTTTCTGTACAGCAAAGGAAACCTTAAACAAAATGAAAAGACAACCCACAGAATGGGAGAAAATCTTTGAAAGTGAATCAACTGACAAGGGATTAATCTCCAAAATTTATAAATACCTTCTGCAGCTCCACACCAAAACAAACAAGCCTATCAAAAAATGGGCAGAAGATCTAAACAGACAGTTCTCCAAAGAAGACATATGGATGGCAAAAAAACACATGAAAAGATGTTCAACATCGCTCATTATTAGAGAAATGCAAATCAAGCCCACTATGAGGTACCATCTTACACCAGCCAGAATGGCCATCATCCAAAAGTCTACAAACAGTAAGTGCTGGAGAGGGTGTGGAGAAAAAGGAACCCTAGTACACTGTTGGTGGGATTGTAAATTGGTGCAACCACTGTGGAAAACAGGATGGAGATTCCTCAGAAAACTAAACATAGAACTACCATTTGATCTGGCAATCCCACTCCTGGGCATCTATCCAGAGAAAACCACAACTCGCAAAGACACATGTACTCCAATGTTCACTGCAGCACTATTTGCAACAGCCAGGACATGGAAACAACCTCAATGTTCATCGACAGAGGAGTGGATCAAGAAGATGTGGTACATATATGTAATGGAATATTACTCAGCCACTAAAGGAATGAAATACCAGCATTTTTAGCAACATGGATGGACCTAGAAATTATCATGCTAAGTGAAGTCAGTCAGACAATGAGACACCAACATCAAATGCTTTCACTGACATGTGAAATCTGAAAAAAGGAGAGACTGAACTTCTTTGCAGAACAGATGCTGACTCACAGACATTGAAAAACTTATGGTCTCTGGAGGAGACAGTTTTGGGGGTGGGGGGATGTGCTTGGGTTATGGGATGGAAATCTTGTGAATGATCATTATACAACTACAGATGTGATAAATTCATTTGAGTAATACAAACAAAAACAAAAACAAAAGGCTACAACTAGAAACAAGAAAATTACAAATGTGAAATCTCACCAGTAAATACAAATAGAGTCAAGACAGGAAATCATCCACATATAAATATGATATCAAAACCAGCACATGTGAGAAGAGGAAAGTACAAATGCAGGATATTCGAAATGCATTTGAAGCTAAGAGACAAGCAACTTAAAATAATTTCTAAAATATACAGAATGCTATTTCAAAACCTCATGGGAACCACTAATAAAAAAAGGACAATAGATACACATGAAAAAAGAAAAAAAGAAAAAAGAATTCAAATACAAAACCCAAGATAGGAGTTCCTGTTGTGGTAGAGAGGAAACGAATTTGACTAGGTACCATGAGGTTGCAGGTTTGATCCCTGGCCTTGCTCAGTGGGTTAAGGATCCAGCGTTGCCGTGAGGTGTGGTGTAGGTCACAGACATGGCTTGGATCCAGCATTGCTGTGCCTCTGTCATGGCTGACAGGTACAGCTCTGATTTAACCCCTAGCCTGGGAACCTCTGTATGTCACAGGTGCAGCCCTAAAAAGACAAAAAGACAAAAAAAAAAAAAAAAAGACAGTCATCAAATCATATGAGATGAGAATAAAATACAAAGGGAAGAAAAAGTCCAACATCAAAAAATCTAAAACAATTAGGATAATGACAATAAGTATATATATGTCAATAATTCCTCTGATGTAAATGCACTAAATATTCCAACCAAAAGACAAAGGCTGGCTGACTGGATACAAAAGCAAGACCTATACATATGCTCTCTACAAGAGATCCACTTTAGATCTAGGGACACGTACAGACTGAATGTGAGGGGATGAAAGAAGATACTTGATGCAAATGGAAATCAAAAGAAAGATGGGATAGTAATACTGCTAGCAGACAAAACAGACTTTAAAATAAAGGATGTTATTTCTTTATTTTAAAGAGACAAAGAAGGATGCCATATAATGCTCAAGGAATCAATTCAAGAAGATAAAAAAAATTGTAAATATATATGCACCCAACATAGGAGCACCACATTATAGAAGGCAACTGCTAATGGACATCAAATGAGAAACTGACAGTAATACAATAATTGCGGGGGACTTTAACACTCCACTTACATCTATGGACAGATCCTTCAAACAGAAAATCAATTAAGAAACATGGGCCCTAAATGATACATTAAACCAGATAGACCTAATTGATATTTAGAGAACATCCCATGCAAAAGCAGAATACACTTCTCAAGTGCACAAAGAACATTCTCCAGGATAGATCACATCTTTGGCCATAAGTCAAAGCTCAGTAATTTTACATATTAAGTGTTTTTTTCTAACCACAATGCTAAGAGACTAGAAATCAACCACAAGAAAAAAATAGCCAAAAATACAAACACATGGAAACCATAAATATACTACTAACCAAACAATGGATCACTGAAGAAATCAAAGAGGAAGTAAAAAACTACCTATATACAAATGACAACAAAAATACAATGCTACAAAACCTATGGGACAGAGAAAAAGCAGTTCTGAGAGGGAAGTTTATAGCAATACAATCTCACATCAGTAAAAGTCCCCACCTCATCCCCTAAAAAAACCTAATCTTACACTTAAAGCAGTTAGAGAAAGAACAAACAAAACCCAAAGTTAGTAGAAAGAAAAAATCATAAAGATTAGAGCAGAAATAAATGAAATAGAGATGAAGAAAAAGAGAAGATCAATGAAACTAAAAGCTAGTTCTGTAAAATGATCAACCAAACTGATAAAGCTTTAGCAAGACTCAACAAGAAAAAAAGGAAGAAGGTTCAAATCAATAAAATTAGAAATGAATAAGGAGAAGTTACAGCTGACACCACAAAAATACAAAGGACCTTAAGACTACTACAAGCAACTATATGCCAATAAAGTGGACAACTTAGAAAAAAATAGACAAATTTTTACAAAGGCACAATCTCCCAAGACAAACCCAGAAGAAAGAGAAAATATGAATAGGCCAGTCACAAGTACTGAAATACAAAATGTGATTTTAAAACTTGCAAGAAACACAAACTTTAGAACCTGACGGCTTCACAGGTAAATTCTATCGAACATTTAGAGAAGAGTTAACACCTACCCTTCTGAAACTCTTCCAAAAATTTTCAGAGGAAGGAACACCCCCAAGCTCATTCTATGAGGCCACCACCAACCTGGTAGCAAAGTCAGATAAAGACATCACACAAAAAAGAAAACTACAGGCCAATAACATTTGATGAACATAGATGCAAAAAACCTCAACAAAATGTTAGAAAACCAAAACCAACAATACATTAAAAGGATCCTACACCATGATTGAGATTAACTCCAGTGATGCAAAGGTTTTTCAATATATGCAAACCAGTCAGTGCTATACACCATATTAACCAACTAGAGAATAAAAACCATATGTTCATCTCATTAGATGCAGAAAAAGCTTGTGACAAAATTCAACACATATTTACGGTAAAAACTCTCCAGAAAGTACACACAAAGGGAACCTACCACAACATAATAAAGGTATATATGAAAAACCCATAGCTAACATTATTCTCAGTGGTAAAAAGCTGAAAGAATTTCCACTAAGATCAGGAATAAGACAAGGATGTCCACTCTCAGCACTTTTATTCAACATAGTTTTGAAAGTCCTAGCCATGGCTATTAGAGAGGAAAAAGAAATAAAAGGAATCAAAATTGGAAAAAACTAAGTAAAATTTTCACTGTTTGCAGATGCCATGATACATCTTAAAGATGCTACCAGAAAATGGTTAGAGCTCATTAATTAATTTACTAAAATTGCAGGATAGAAAATTAATACACAGAAATCTCTTGCATTTCTATACACCAAACAATGAAAGATCAGAAAGAGATATTAAGGAAATAATCCCATTTACCACTGCATCAAAATGAATAAAATATCTAGGAGTAAATCTACCTAAGGAGCCAAAAGCCCTGTACTCTGACAATTATAAGACATTGATGAAAGAAATCAAAGATGGCAAAATTAGATGGAAAGTTATACCATGTTCTTGGATTGGAAGATATTATCAAAATGACTATACTACCTAAAGTGATCTACAAATTCAGGGCAATCCCTAGTAAATTACCAACAGCATTTTTCACAGAACTAGAACAAAAAACTTTTAAATTTGTATGGAAACACAAAGCAATCCAGAGAAAGAAAAGCAGAGCTGGAGGAATAAGGCTCCCTGACTTCAGATTATACCACAAAGCTACATTCATCAAAACAGTATGATTTTGGCACAAAAACAGAAATACAGATCAATGGAACAGGACAGAAAGCCAAGGAATAAACCTACGTACATATGGTCATTTAATCTATGACAAAGGAGGCAAGAATATACAATGGAAAAAAGTCTTTTCAGTAAGTGGTGCTGGGAAAATGACAGCTACATGTAAAGAATGAATTTAGAACATCCTCTAACACCATACACAAAACAAATTCAAAACGGATTAAATATCTAAATGTAAAGAATGAATTTAAAATACTCTCTAATACCACACACAAAAATTAACCCAAAATGGACTAAAAATGTAAATGTTAGACCAGATACTATAAAACTCTTAGAGGAAAACATAGGCAGAACATTCTTTCACATAAATCACAGCAATATCTTTTTTTGATCCACATTCTAGAGTAATGAAAATAAAAACAAAAATAACCAAACAGGACCTAATTAAACTTAAAGTCTTTTGCACAGCAAAGGAAACCATGAACAAAATGAAAAGACAACACTGAATGGGGAAAAAAATCTTTGCAAATGAAGCTACTGACAAGGGACTAATCTCCAAAATATATAACCATCTAATATAATGCAGTTTTATATAAAAATCAAGCAACCCAATTAAAAAATGGTCAGAAGATCTAAACAGACATTTCTCCAAAAATAAAGACAGACAGCAAAAAAAAATCACATGAAAAGATGTTCAACATCACTAATTATTAGAAAAATGCAAATCAAAACTACAATGATGTATCACCCACTCCAGTCAGAATGGACATCAACAAAAAAATCCACAAATGATAAGTGCTGGAGAGGGTATGGAATATAAACTGATGCAACCACTATGGAAAACAGTATGGAGGTTCCTTAAAAAACTAAATATAGAACTACCATATGATCAAGCAGTCCTACTCCTGGGGATATACCTAGGAAAAACATAGTTAAAAAAGATAACAGTAGTTCCCTTCATGGCTCAGTAGTTTATGAACCCAACTAGGATCCATGAGGATGTGGGTTCGATCCCTGGCCTCACTCAGTGGGTTAAGGATCTGGCATTGCCATGTGCTGTGGTGTAGGTCACAGATGCGGCTCAGATCCCGTGTTGCTGTGGCTGCGGCATAGGCCAGCAGCTGTAGCTCTGATTCGACCTCTAGCCTGGGAACCTCCATATGCTGTGGGTATAGCCCTAAAAAAAAAGAAAAAAAAAGAAAAAAAGATACATGCACCCACCAAATGTTCACTGCAGCACTGTATACAATAGCCAAGACACAAAAGCAAACAAAATGTCCATCAACAGAGTATTGGATAAAGATGTAGTGTGTATGTGTATATAGATAGATAGATAGATAGATAGATAGATAGATAGATAGATAGATATAATATAATGGAATATTACTCATCCATAAAAGAAGCATGAAATAAAGCCTTTTGCAGCAAGGATGGACCTAGAAATTACTACACTAAGTGAAATAAGTCAGAGAAACAAATATCATGAGATCACTAATATGTGGAATCAAATAGAAATGATATAATAGAACTTACAAAACAGAAACAGTCTCTAAAATTTTGAAACAAAAATCAAAGCCGATACTTACAATGCAGCACAACAATGGAAGAAAAAATTATAACAAATGTATGTACATAATTTATGTATAACTGGGTCCCCAGGCTATACAGTGGGGAAAAAAAAAAAAAGTGTTGTGGGAAATAACAATAAAAAATAAATTTAAAAAAAAGCTGCTGAAACATGGCAGTGGGATAAATTAGGGGGTTGGGATTGATAAATATACACACTACTATATATAGAATAGATGGGTAATGGGGACCTACTGTATAGCATGGGGAAATTTACTCAGTACTATGTGGTAACCTATATGGGAAAAGATTCTGAAAAGGAATGGATGTATGTACATGTATAACTGATTTGCTTTGCTGTATGCCTAAAATTAACACAATTTTGTAAGGCAACTGTACTCCAATACAGTTTTTACAAAGTAAAATAAAATAGCAAACAAAAAGTTCCAGGGGATTTTTTTTTAAAAAATGACTTTATTTATTTGTTTATTTTTTAGAGTAGTATAAGATTCACAGAAACATTGAGAGGAAGACACGCAGATTTTCCCACATACTCCCTGCCCTGGCATATGCATAGCCTTCCCCATTATCAATATCCCCAACCACATGAATCATCTGTCACAACTGATGAACCTATGCTGACACATCATAATTGCCCAAAAGTCACAGTTTACATTATGATTCTCTCTTGGTGTTGTCCATCCTATGGGTTTGGACAAATGTATAATGACAGGTATCCAATATTATGGTCTCATACAGAGCACTTTCACTACCCTAAAAATCCTCTGTGATCTACCTATTCACTCTCCCCCCACCCCCTTCAACCCCTGGCAATCAGTGATCTTACTGTCTCTATAGTTTTGACTTTCCAGAATGTCATGCAGTTCGTATTATACAGTGTATAACCTTTTCAGATGAGCTTCTCTGACTTAGTAACATGCATTTAAGGTTCCTCCATATCCTTCCATGACTTGGTAACTCATTCCTTTTTAGCAGTGAATAATATTCCATTGTCTGGGTATACCACACTTTATTTATCAATTCAGGGATTAGCTTTTCATGATATATTTTATATTTATGAGCTTTAAATCAGATATTAGATATATTGTTCCTGAAAAAGTCATCTGCATCTTAATAAAATGACCCAAAATCTAAGGCTCTCGATATATCTAAAAATAATGGTTAACTAAAAAAACAAACTATTACAAATATAATCTATATCTTATCCCCATGAATCCCATAGCATTCACATATTGCACATATTATCCCTTGCCTTCTAAACTTTAGATATAGGAAGAATATTTGCACTGATTTAACTGCTTTATGCAAAAGAAGAGAGTATTTATGCTGTGTTGTATTGAACTAGGAAAGAAGCCACCTGCTGACATTTTGATAGGCTCAAATAGCACTGGCTACCAAAAGAAAATCGTTATGGAAGACATACTTTTATTTTCTTCTGGCAAGGAGAAGCGGGAACAATTCAAGAATCTTCCCACACACATACTGCTCTATATAAGGAAGAAAAAAGTGCATTTCCCAAGGCAAAAATTTTGTTTTGTTAAAAGTAACAAATACATAAAAGATAATGTACAAGTCCCTATAGACTTCAGATAACATGAAAAACATGAACAATTTTAAAAATTCATAATTTTTCAAAATCACAGACAAGCACAAGCTGAAGAAAAGCATAAGCATGAAATCACACTCTAGATTCACTCAGAACTGCCAAGGAACACTTTTGGGAGCCCTTAGTAACTGAGCTATCTCCTGGAAAAGAGACTAAGCTGGTAATGAATTGCTTCTATGCCAGCCCAATCTCTCACTTTATCTGTTTGATAAGTGAATAGGAGTTCAGAGCCATGGTGAAGCCTATGCTGACTACTAAAGCTCTCTTCTGCATCCTGATCTGGCCACTCATATCACACAACACCAAGAATCCATAACTCCAAAGACTTCTGTTTCCTTTAGGCTATTGATATCATGGAGACTAGAAGAATTTCTCACCCCCTAAAACTCTGAGTAGGTATTCCAAAACCACCAGTATTATGTTTGATTCTACAGAGAAAGGATCTCATGTTAGAAATGAGCTGTCAAAGGAAAATGTAATGTTTTCTTTTAAAAAGATTTTTAAAAAATAGAAAAGAATGAGAATCTGCCTAGAACAATTAAAGAACTGTTCTATCAAAGACTGAAAATTGCATTTATTATAAGCCTCAGAGGGTCTTCCTTCAACAGGGTGAATCTAAGGAATTCTGCCGGGAAAGAGAGAGAGGGAGAGAAAGACAGAGGATGTTTGTGTGTTGGGAGTGGGTAGAGAGTTGTGACAAATTACTTAGGTATTGTAAAACCACTTTAGCTTTGTCAAGCCGTTAAGTACTTCAGGATGCTTTTTGAGTATGCTTAACTTCCCTTTTAATCAAATAGCAAAGATTCTTATAGAGGTGAGTACTCTTATTTTCCACTGATATAACTTCCTTTCACAGTTACTAAAGAAATAGAAACTTTTCACCCAGTTCAAAAGAGGTACAATGATCAGAACTAGGTTGACTATGAAGTAAAAAGAGTCAATTATTTTTAAAGCTAAATTTCAATGTTTATTCTATATAAACATGGTATTCAAAATCATTTGTCAAATCTGGAAAATAACAAGTTTTAGTTGGAAAAATAATACTTGAAAGAAAAACAATGTAAAGGCCAAACTTTATTATTACGTCCAGAATTATCAAGCACCCACTTTTGTGGATCAGTTAAATGCTAATTCTTCAGCAGGTCAGTTCAAGTAATACCTCTCAGTAGGGCTTTTTTTGGCCACTCTATATAAAAGAGACCCACCAGCTTCTTATATCCTATTCCATAGCTTGTTTATTTCTTCCAAGTCATGGAAGTATCCTGTTTTCCTTTTTGCTAACTCTTTAATACTTGTCTTCACCACCTAGAAGGAAAGCACTATTATGCACAAATTCTCTTTCCTTGTTTACCTTAATATTCCTCCTGTGAAACACAAAAACTGACACATGGTAAGCGCTCAATCAGTAGGTTGACTGAATGTTAAATGAAAGAGTGAGAATTGAAGACTACTAAACAGAAGTAGTCAACATGTGTACTTTTTTCTACTTTTCATTTTTGTTTCATTTTTCTTAGGAATCATTTTGAGTTGGTTAATTTGGCATTACCTCAGTTTCTTTGGCTTAATTCCAAGAAAAATGATAATGAATACATTGTGATAGTTAGAGGAAGAGGTATTGCCTTTGATTCATAAGGATTCTACTAATAATAATTAAAAAAAAATTGGGGCCCATCATACATTTAAAATTTAACCTAAAACTTTACTGGACAAATCATAGTTGAGTGACCAGTTTTGCATTTAGCCAAAAATACTATAAATTTCTATATCTAAGAATTTGTATACATTTCCTTTTCAAAGAGATATACAACAGAATTGGGATTTTAGAAACTAAAGCATATTTTGTTAAAAAATTTAAAGCACATCTCAAAAAATTTTAATTACATATATTAAGAAGTTGTATAATTCCTAACAAACCACATGAATTACAAGTACTTTCTTAAAGTAAAATGATTCTCTTCAGTGTAGAAAGCATTTCCTTTATTCTATCCTTTATCAAATAGAATTAATGGATTGTATTACCTAAATTATTCCATTAATATTAAACTTAAAGCTTGTTTGAAACAATTTAAAATGGTAATTTTTGACCTCATTAAACAAATATATATATATATATATATATATATATATATATATCCTGTATTTACATCTACTGAATGGTGTTACCCACAGGCAATCTTGGAATTTGTTTCTAAGTATTTCCAGAATCAGGAGTATTACTTCCTCTTTAAAAAAATAACTGCGGAATCAAACATTTTCTTCAACAAACTTAACAAAACTTTGGCATATGTATTTTTATGGTGAAATTATACATTTATTAAATAAATGATTCACTCTTGTATTTGCAGAATCTAGAATAATGCCTGGAAAGAGTAAAAATAATTTGGTAAAAATAATTTGCATAAATAAATAAAATATATAAATATTTATTATGCTAAACATAATAGGATAAAGTATATGCTAATCTAGAGAAAGAATTTTAAAGTGGTGCCCAAACCTGTATCTCATGTATCCTTCCAGTTCTTCCTTCTCAGAGTCTTGATATGTGTTGTCACTGTTTTCTTCATACTATCTTTAAATTCATACCTTTCTTTTTATCCCACAAACTCTAACCTGACCTGTGTCCTCACAGATGCTTTAAGCTTTGTTGCTCTTGTTCCTGTCATGGTTTCATCTTCCTCTCTTCTATTTAAAGATATCAGATTTGGAGTTCCTGTTGTGGCTCAGCAGAAACAAATTTGACTAGTATCCATGAGGATGTGGGTTTGATCCTTGGCCTTGCTCAGTGGGTTAAGGCTCTGGCATTGGCTTGGATCACAGGCCAGCACCTGCAGCTCTGATTGGACCCTTAGCTTGGGAACTTCCATATGGCACAGGTACGGCCCTAAAATAAAGAAACAAATAAAGAAATCAGGTTTATCTTTCTTAACCACATTTTTTTTCTCATGAGTTATCTCCCTAGGAACCTAAAAAGCTCCCTATATCTTACCACATAAAATTCAAATCTTTCAGACTAAGAGAAAAATAGTAGATCCAAGTTCTTCTTCCAGTACTCTTAAGCGTTTGGCACTGATCAGTTTATGGACCTCAGCTGTTCTAGAGAATGAAGAAAAATTAAGCAAAGGTCAGTCATACAAGAGTGAAGGTATAGAAACGGAAATCCACTGGTATGGTGGTGTAATAATCAGTAAACCATGTTGATTGGAATGAGGTGTAAGGATGAAAACATAATAAAATAGGAACTTAAAAGTTTGGAAAAACTAGGGATAGAGCTTAGAATATTAGACAGATGCTTATGTACTTTGTTTTATCAAACAATAGGAAGCCATTCAATATTTTTAGGAAGAGGTGCTATTTATGTTCATCACTCAATTTTCAGGAAGGTATTCTTGAGTAAAGCCTCCAAAAAGTATGTACAATTTTATCATAGTATAAGAGATAAAACTTTTAGTTAGAGATACAAATCAGCCCAATTTATGAGTTTTAAATTAATCAATTAAATTTTTGGTTTAATTTTACTTAAATCAACTTATGTAGTGATATTTAGTATTTAGAGTCATAAATCTAACTTTTCTTTTTTAAATAGGCTTCCATATATTGAATTTATTGTAGAAAAAGGTAAGAGAAAATAGAGTTGGAGAAAGAAGAGATGGAAACATGACTGGATAAGGGTTTTCATATTGGCCCTCAGTAGCCCTTCTGGGGACCCTTAAGATTCTTGAAAATCAAGATGTTGATCTTGCCAACCATTTCTACATTTCTATATTCCAGCAAGGTTTACTGCTTTCCCTACATTATATATCAAAGTTCTATTCTTCCTCCTATTTTTTTCTTTCTGTTCATGGGAGCCCCATTCTTGAAATGCCAACAGTGTAGGGACACAGTTTTGATGAACAGAACTCTAGAGAAAAACTGACTGCTCTGGCCGTGAGTGAAAAAAAAAAGAGGAGTTCTAAGGGTTTATCTATTTAGCTATTATACTCACCAGGCCAAAAGACAGCTAGAGATTAAATTGTGTGCCTACTTCATATCTTGGGAGAGAGCGGGAAAGGAAAAATGAGCAAAAAAAAAAAAAAAGAGAGAGAGAGAGAGAGAGAAGAAGGGAGGAAAGGAGGAAGGTTATCAATATCAGGAATAAAAGAGATGATCCCACTTCAGATTCTATAGACATTAAAGGGATAACCCTTTAATTATAGAATAGTAAGGGAGATGGTATGAAAAACTATGCCAATAAATTTGGTAAGCTGAGTGAAAGAAGAAAATTTCTTTAAAAAAACACATGAAGAAATAAAATGATTCAATAACCCTTTATTAACTGAATACATTTAATGTGGAATTAAAAACCTCTTCCAAAAGAAAATTCTGAACCCTGATGGCTTCAATGGTGAATTCTATCAAACACTAAAGGAAAACAAACAACTGTCATTTAAAAATATTTTAGAAAATAGAATATGAGAAAACCCCCCCAAACTTATTTTATTAAACCAAAATTACCTTTGTTCCAAAACCAGGCAAAAATAATATTAAAAAGGGAACTGTAGACCAATATCCCTGATGAACAGAGACATAAAAAAAATCACCTTAAAATATTAGCAAATCAAATTGAGTATTATGTAAAAGAGATAATATGTCATAACCAAGGGCTATTTTTCTAGGAATTCAAGGTTGATTTAACATCTGAAAATCAATCATTGTAATTTATCACATTAATTGTTTAATAGGAGAAAACCATATAATTATTTCAATAGATACAGTGAAAACATTCAACAAAACTGACCACCATTTTTTGATTAAAAATTCTTAGAAAATTATAACTAAAAAGAAATATCCTTAATTAAGAGCTCCTATGAAAAAAACTCCAATTAACATAAAACTCAGTGATAAGCCTTGACACTTTCTAAGATCACAAACAAGGATCTGTGCTCTCACCATTATAATATTGTACCTTAAATCCAAGATAGTGCAACAAGGCAAGAAAAAGAAATAAAAAGTATGTTAGAATAGACAAGAATGTCTATTAAAATGTTAAAATATTTTCAATGCAGACAACATGATAGTGTATGTAGAAAACTCTACAGAATCCACAAGAAGATTATAAAAACTAATAAGTGAATTCAACAGGGTTTCAATAATCAAGGTCATTACTTTAAAAAACAAGTATATTCTATTTTTTAGGGATAAAAAATATGAAATGAAATTTAGAAAGCAACTGCATTCACAAAAAATAAAGATTATACAAATACTTTAATGAAAGAATTGCAGGATTACATTGAAAGTTTCAAAACATTGCTGAAAAAAAGTAAACTAGACCTAAATAAATGGATAGATATACCATGCCCATTTATTGGAAGACTCAATATTGTTAAGATGCCAGTCCTTTCCAAACTGATCCCTATTCAATGCATTCATAATCATAATCCTAACTGGGACTTTTAAAGCGAACTGACAATATAAATTTAACATGTCAAAAGTCAAAGGACTTTGAATAGCCAAAGCAATCTTGATAAAAAAACAATAAAATTATAGTACTTAAACTATCTCATTTCAAAATTTAAAATAAAGTTACAGTAATCAAGACAGTGAGGTGTTGGCATAAGGATAGATATATAGAAACATCAATGGAACAGGATAGAGACTATGCAAACAGACTCATACGGTTAAGGGACTTTGGCAAAGTTTCCAAGGTAATTTAATTGATAAATGATAGTCTTTTCAACAAAGGGTGATAGAAAAACTGACCAACTATATAGGGGAAAATGAATATCAACCATCATTCCACATCATATACAAGAAAATCAGCTCAGAATGGTTGTTCCTAAATATGAGCTAAAACTATTAAACTTCTATTTAAAAAGAAGAAAAAAAAATGTGGCGTTAGGTGAGTCCCAAAGCACAAACTGTAAAAGAATATCATTGATAAAATAGATTTCATTAAGATTAAAAATGTTGCTCTTCAAACGTCATAGTAAATAAAGAGTTCCCACTGTGGTTCAATGGTTAAGAACCCAACTAGTCTCCAGGGGGGGTGCAGGTTCAATCCCTGGCCTCTCTCAGTGGGTTAAAGATCTGGTATTGCTGCGAGCTGTGGTGTAGGCTGCAGATGCGGCTCAGATCTGGCATTTCTTTGGCTGTGGTGTAGGCCAGCAGCTGCAGCTCCCATTCAACCAATGGACTGAGAACTTCCATGTGTCACAGGTGTGGCCCCAAAAAAGCAAAAAAAAAGAAAAAGTCATAGTTAATAAAGCAAAAAAGTTACAGACTGGAAAAAATTTTATTTTACAAACTATATATTCAACTAAAGGCTTGTATCCAGACTATATATTCTTCAAACTCGGTAAAAAGAGCCATCCTCAAAAACAGGACAGAATATTTAAACAGACACTTAACAAAAGACATTCAAATATCTAATAAGCATATGAAAAGATCCTCAGTGATCACTAATCATCAGGGAACAAATTAAAACCACAATGTGATAATACAATACACCTATCAGAAGGGTTAGAATTAAAAAAGATTGAAAACAAGTATGTAAGGGTATGGAACATGTGGAACTCTACACTGCTGGTAGAAATAGAAACTCCACATAGCCACTTTGGAAAGCTACATGGCAGTATCTTATAAACAAATATTAACCATGTGGCCAAGTAACTTCACTCTTAGGCATTAACAAAAGAAAAATAAAGACACAGTCTACACAAAACCTATCTCTAAGTATCATAGAAGCTTTATTCATAACAGCTAAAAAGTGGAAATAATCTAAATACCCATCAATTTATGAGTGGATAAGAAAATTTTATTATATCACATCATGATATACTACAAACCAACAAGAAAATAATCAAATGTGAATACACCCAATAACACGGATGAATGTAAAAGAAGTCAGACCAGGAGACTATGCACTATAAAATTCCATTTACATAAAATTTTAGAAAAATGTAAATCTATAAGGACAGAAAGCAGGTCTGGTTTTGGCTTTGGTAAGGGTGGAAAGAGAACAGGTCTCTTAGCCCTATTCAAGTGCAACAGGGCACAAGGAAATTATTTAAGGTAAGGGAAGTATTGTACATCTTGATGTCATGATGATTTCATGATTAAGGATAATTACCAAACCTCAACAAACTATATATTTAAAATTGGTAAATTAAAATTATATTATAGGTAAATAATATCTTATAAACAAAAAGAAGAGAGGGAAAAAAATCTGTACTAAGGTTAACCCCACAATACTATGTCATATGTCCTAATTATGGCCTCCACTATCTGCAAATAAAAGCCATTTATACATATCAGGAATAAAAACACAGTTGCACTTTCCACTCTCTACATCCTTCAATTGGGTCTTGCAAGACCCTTTCCCAACTTTGCCCATGCATACCTTTGTTTTCCTCAAAGATTCTGAATATGTAGTTGAGACCACAACAGTTAAGACTTAAATTTACAGCTCTTACTCCCCAAATCCTACAAAATCATAATTTAGACAACTACAAAAATAGTGAAAATTTTAGGTTCTGTCTAAATTGCTAAAACTTTTTCCCTAGAGCCTGTGGATTTTACCTGATAGCAAATAATTCTCTTCATGAATCTTGGTTAGTGAGACTAATGTCTCATCTACCTTCATACTTAACACAATGCTCACCACAGTTCCTTGCAAGTGATAGGTTCCCAGGAAATGTTTTTTTCAATCTTTTCTTAATATGATAGTTTTAGAACCTGAGCTTCAATAGGAAAAGAAAGTATTGCATATTTATTATTTCTAAATCTCAAAAAAAGGATAAATACAAACTGCCTGTTTTCAAGGATTGGTATGGATTTAGAAAGATGTTCAACAACTACAGAGGTACTGGTCTACATAGTCTAGGAGAAACAGGATAATGCTGAGAAAACTTTCAGAGGTCTGGGATAGTCTTATTTACTTATAAATCATAGGTGGTAGCACTGTAGCTAATCTAGTGATGAATGATTAGATATTTTAGGTAGTATTATGCTATTGCTTATAATTCTTATCTTGAACTATGTCAGGGTAATTTTCTGAATATGAAATTTTAAAGGTTCAGTTAAATTCAACTCTAGAGCATTAATGTTAATTGAGCATTGGCTGTCTGTTAGCAATTATTATAAGACTAGCTATTTAACAACTAATGAGAAGACAGTCCCTCTTCTGAGAACTTAAGAGTTTATTGAAAAAGAAAATTCAATAAAAGCATGATAGGCACTGTGATGTTAACAAACACAGGGTGCTGTCAAATCACAATGGAGGTGCTCCTAACCCAGTCTTTCAGTCCAGGAAGGCTTGGGAGAACAGATTTATGTCAAGTGAGACCCTAAGGATGAGGAGTTGGTCTGCTGAAGCGAGTGTAATGCACTATTCATGGAAATACAAGTAGGAAATATAAATGAATACATTCATAGGGTGAAGAGAGCTTCTATTGTGTTACAGAACACTTAGAATAAAAGGTTTTGCACATGGTACATTAGGCTCAATCCAGAAGGAGATGACATTTGACTTCACATTTTTATAGAGATACTATGACTATTTTGATAAAGTAATTTGTTTTTCATGAATTACCTTGTCTGTGTTCTAAGTGATTTTTGTATTTGAGTGCTGCATGTAGGTGGAATAACATTTCAAACAGTTAAAATTATATACACTTATCTAAAAAAACAGAGGGTAGTCAAATGACAATCTTCACAAAATTTAGTGAGCTAAATTTTCTAAGTGGTTTCATGGAAATCAACTTGCTTTGCAGGCCAATACATTTAGATCCAGAGGAAAAGTATTCTCTAAAACTACCAGCATACTCCATAGTCACACGTCTTAGAACACTTATAAATATTATAATGAAGAGACACATTTTAATAATTATTCATTGAATTAAAGGGATAACTATCACAAAAGTAATATTTGTCAGGCAGATGAAACAATATGAACAAGAAGCTTTCTACCAGAGAATTGATCTCATCTAGTCCCACAACCACTAGAAGTCCCCAGGACTCTTTTACAAATAGTACCATCAGCTGTTATCATAGGAAACCTAATTAAAATAAACAAAACAAAGAGATCCCTTTAATATGGTTTTGACTTTTAAATCTGGGCTAAAATGAGACTACCTTTGAGTGCGGATGAAAAGTAAAGTCTCTTAAGGGGTCTTTCTCCAAGATATGCCAATCTAATTCTTTGTACACATTAAGATGCTCACTATGAGATTATACTGAACTCTGAGAAGAGAATTTTTTAGGTTGGCATTTGTTTCTTTTTTAAGAATACTTTTTTGTTGAAATTTTTTTCAACATGAAAGAAATTATTGCACAGTTCACTGTTCCAACGCTTCAGTGAATATCAATAAAGAAGTCGATAGTTCAGCAACATGGTTGCAAAGAGTTTCATGAGATATTTTTCCTCTCAACTTTTTAAAATCCATTTAAGACCTGAGAAATGCTTCTTTAATATAAAAACCTACCTTTAGTATCCAGGTTCATAAATTTCCCTCAATATAAGCAATTCATTAATGCATATATATTGTGTATTTTGTGTGAAGAAATAAATAAACAGAGATAAACATTTACTTTGATCTAGGTATTTTACTATCATGAAAAGTTTACTCTTTCACTTAAGCTATGACAGGCTCTTTTATGAGTGGGGAAAAAAGTCTTAGCAAACATTTTAATCAAAGGAAAGGATCAATAAGAATGTTTCACATAATGTATGGTAGCAAGGCAGGTTATTCAATTCTCTAAAGGTCCAAAGAGTGAATTTGCTGGAGGCCAAATGATGCCTTAGATGTGGTCAGAGCACAGACTTTGGAATCCAACACAATGCACTTGAATTTAATTTTTATTCCTTTCATAATTAGTCATGGGATCTTGAGCAAGCTACTTTACTCTGAATCTTGGTTTCTTTACCTGTATAATAATGCAAATTCTTATTTTCAAGGATCTTGTGAAAATTCAATAATATTTTTGTGAAGCACATAATAGTTATTTAACTAAATTATTTGACACAGAGAGTTCCTATAAAGTTGCTGTTTCTTCTCAATTAGATAGAAAAAGGAAACTATGAACAGAAAACAATTATATATACATATACCCTGGTGGGACTCAGTTTGTTATTTTTTAAAAATGAAAGAGGAGGACCAGAAACTTTCAACTGCCTAAGTTGACAGTACAAAGTCCTACTTATTGAAGACAACAGGAACTCCAAAAGAAAAATACATTGATAGGGATAACTGGGTTCAGATATATAGAAATTAACACTCCCTCACAAAGGCAAAGACAAATACCTCTGCAATCCCTCCCATGTTCAATGGGAAATGGATAGTTTCTGAGAGAGAAGAGTCAGTGTGGCTGGACTCTGGGTACCTCTTGGAACAGCACTTTGAAATGCAATTTTTTGTGTTACCCTTGGAAGGATTCTTCTCTAGCCTCAAGGACTTGACTAACTATAGCTTCTAGAAATTGTCATACTAACTGAAGTTAGACAGTGAAAGACAAACATCATATGATATCACTTGTATGAGGAATCTTCAAAAAGGATACAAATAAACCTATTTGCAGAATACAAACAGACTCACAGACTTTGAAAAACTTGTGGTTACCAAAGGGGAGAGAAGGTGGGAGGGAGGAACTGGGGGTTTGGGACTGGCATATGTACACTGTGGTATATGGAATGATTGGTCAACAGGGACCTGCTGTATAGTACAGAGAACTCTATCCAATATTCTATGATACTCTATGTGGGAAAAGAATCAGAAAGTGAATCGATGTGTGTACATGTATATCTGAATCACTTAGTTGTACAGCAATTATCACAACCTTGTAAATCAATTATACTTCAATGAAACTTTAAAAAAAAATGGGGAAAAAAAGAAAAACAATGATAAAAAACAAAAAAAACCCTGAAAGCTTAAATCCTTTGAGGAGCCAAATGAGAAGAGAGGACTTTCTCCTATTTCAACATGTGTGACAACAATGGGTTCCAGGAAGAGGATGACTTCCATAACAACGTCTAGATGAAAGATCAAGATCAGTGCTATCTGGGCAGTAGCAAAAGATACAGATGGAGGCCATTAGGTGAGAGAGCACTGATTAATTGGTTAGCACCACTGATTGAGGCAAGAGAAGTGAAGATGGAAAGAGAAGTGAACTAACAGTACATAAGCCTCCCTGGTTCCTCTGCCATACAAGCCTGATGTTTGACGAAGGGTAGCTCACTGAAGAGAATGAATGTGCAAACTGAGAAGGGAACCATAATCAAAAGCAACTCCGAAAAACTGGAAATTAGGGGTCAGACTATATTGTTCTATCATTTCCATTACTACTTCAAAAGTTCATATTGCTAATACATTCTAGAAAAGCTAGGGCTCTGTTTTTTTTTTTTTGTGACTGAAATTATTTAACATCCTTAAGACAAAAACATTGTCTAGTCACTATTTCTTCCATCATTAAACAAATACCACAAAATGCTTCTCAAATACATCAGATCTTTTTTGCAACTCTCTTGTCCTTAATGAAGTTAAGGAACAGCTCTATTTTCTTTCACTTCTTACAATATTTTATTAGCTCCCTCAAGTTATATACTTAGCAAAAAGTATTACAAATGAACGTAGAGCTTTTTTTTAAAAAAAATCTTCAAATGCTTACTTTCTAAAGTGATATATAATATTTTTGTTTTATTAGTTTTGCCATTAAAATAACACAGGAAAAGTAATGAGAAGGTCAGAAGATGATCAAGAATTTGGTGCAGTAAAAGTTATATTTCAGAATTCCTGCCATGGCTCAGCAGTTGATAAATCTGATTTGCATCCATGAAGACACAAGTTCGATCCCTGGCCTTGCTCAGTGGGTTAAGGATCTGGTGCTGCCAGGAGCTATGGTATAGGTCACAGACGCGGCTCGGATCCTGTGTTGCTTATGGCTGTGGCATAGGCTGGCCCCTGGCCTGGGAACTTCCATATGCTGCAGATGTGGCACTAAAAAGCAAAAAAAAAAAAAAAAAAAAAAAAAGAAGTTAAATTTCATCCTTGATTTCAAAAAAATTAATATTAAAAGAGCTGCTCTAACATTCCTTTCTTCTAAAGGAAATATTGGGACAGTAAATAGATATTTTCTATACCTACAGCTATATTCTATATTCAGTAACTGTTAATTAGCATAAATTACTTTTTATAATGTGTTACCTAATTTAAGGCTGAATTCAAAATGCACACATTATTATTACTGATATAGAGTACATTGCTTTATTGACTGGGGCATTTTGTTTAATTCGCTCTCAAAATTAACCCTGATTTAATAAAATGAATTCAGAATGGTAGAAGATAGCAAAGATGGAATCAAAGTTTATCAGAATTTAATTGTTTTTATTTTTCTAATTTTCGATGATCCATCTACCTAACAAGAGAATTGGGTTAGTTTATCAAATAATAATAATGTTACAGAACTGTAATATTTAAACATAAAAATGAAAAGGTTAATAATATAAGTGATCAGAGAGCAATAATTATACAAGGGAGTTTCAATTCTTAATATGGCTAAAACTTTTACAAACAAAACATTACTCTAAGCTTCTTTGCAGCCAAGATAAAAACAGAAATGTTATATGCATTACGTACAACTCATTTCACCTCATAAAAGGAAATATATCAGTAAATCAAAAGAAATATTTTTAGTGTTTTAAATTTAGTTAGGAGTTTGTTTCATGGGTTATTACATAAGGACGCCAAAGGACAAAATGACAGCATAATGATTTATAATAATTCAAAGGTGTTCATGTATTTCCATCACTTTAAAGGAACACTATTAAAAAACCAATTATCAGAAGCATCTATGAGGATGCAGGTTCAACCTCCGGCCTCACTTAGTGGGTTAAGGATACAGTGGTGCCACGAGCTATGGTGTAGGTCACAGGCACGGCTCAGATCTGGCATTGTTATGGCTGGGCTGTAGGCCGGCAGTTACAGATCTGATTCAACCCCTAGCCTGGGAACCTCCGTATGCCATGGGTGTGGCAGCCCTAAAAAAAACAAACAAAAAATCCCAAAAAACAATTACCTAATGTTGATGTTTTGAGCAATAATCATACTGCAGGATAATACAAAATAATTCATATGTGTAACTTTCTGATATCTGACACAGAGTCGGTAGCATTTCTGTAATTATAATTTTCATTACATCAACTAGTATTTATTGATTCGAATAGCTGGTGTTAACTGACTAACTAGGCACCAGTGACTGCACCAATTGCTTAATCATGTGACAATTTAATCCTCATAACAGTCCATTTTCCTCTAGACAGATGAAGAAAATAAGACTCAGAGGGGCCAAGAAATGTACCTTGAGTCATAAAAGTTAGTAAGTGATGAAATTGAGATTATGAACGCTGATGAGTTTGGTTCAAAGACAATGCTTTCAACTCTCACATTATTCTCCCTCCCCATTTTTTTTTTGTTTTAACTCAATGAATTTTATTATATTTATAGTTTTAAGTTTTTTTATTTTATTTTTATTAGATCGCTTAAGTGGTATGTTTTAGAAGAGATAGTGCACAGGTTGAACACTAACTGACGATTATTTAAAACTTTATAAGCATTTTCACATATGTAATTTTATTTCACAAAACTACTCCAAGAAGTGGGTTGTGCTATTATAGAAAATGTCCATTTTACAGATAAGAAAATTGAAGTCATACAAAGCCCAAGATTGCATAGTAGTATAAACTGAGCAAATACTCAAGACTTGAAAATCCAAAGTTGTTCCATGCTTTTGACAGAAGCTATATGGCATAGTTCAAAACCCAGTCATAAAAAGATCATTCAGGCAATACATGTCCTCAGTGGAGGACAAGAGAATCTCATTCTCCACATGACAAGTGCATAGGAAGAAAAGAGGAGATTTTGTTGCAGAAGCCATGGAACCTGACTCATATTCTTGCTGTGAAAGAGGACAGCTTCTCTCCACATTAAGGGGAGTGAAAGAGCATCTGCAGGCAGATAATCACAAAAAGAAGTTGCTCAAATCAATATAAAATGAAGCATAAAAATGATCCATTACTACATTTTTTGTATATTTCTTTGGACAAGTGTTCTTTTGACTTAGATATTTGAAAATAAACTAACACTTCCAAAGAGAAATTTCTTTGTTGGTCCATATTTGCCATAATGCACGAAACACTCAGAGAATTTTATAAATTTTGGAAACTCTTATTCAGTTCATTTATGAAACAAATACCTACCAGGTATTACTATGATTACTGAGTTGGTCACTCCTGTTACACACACACACACACACACACACACACACGTTCTTTCTAATTTTGATAGATTGGCAGTGGATTCCTAGAGCACTGTTTGTTCAGCCTCAATGGGAAAGGGTGCTATGCTAGATGAATAATGCCTGATACGGACAAAGAAGGGGAAAGTATGTGTGTATGCCACATGTATACAACTCTCACTTCGGGGCATTCCTATGTGTCATGGTGTTCCCCCGTGTCATTTATCTCTGCAAATACCTTTTAGTCCCAACCAGGTTAGGACTAGAAAATGCCAACAAAGGTGACAAATATTGTATCTGAGCTCAGTATGTCTGGATATTATCACCAATGAACTTGTTTCACTCCTGGGGGGAAAATGGTGTCATTATTTGTCCAAGACAAACTCCTTTCCTAGTTTGAAAAAGTTGACCTTTCTCTTATATAATATTTTATTCTCAGTTTCCATTTGGAGGCTAATACAGTGAACACCTCATGTCTCTCATTATGCAAGAAAAAAATGAGTCATGAATTTAGTCTATTTCTTTAAATGATTACTGACCTCTGGTTTTGCCTTTGATGACCTGACTACCAAACAAATTCTCTTGTTTGAACTAAAATTATAATGTCACAATGTCTCATAAATGACTCCTTTCCTGTTGTATTATAACAAAAAATATAACACCATCTTATGCCAAAACACATTGGTTTTTATTGATGATGCTTCCTTTAACTTGAAGTTACTGAAACAACACATATATATTACTTCCTAGTGACCCCATTTAGTTAGAAATGATAAAAGAAGAAAGCCCTAAATACTTTAAACTCAAAACGTCAAAGTTAATTCTAGCAAGGGAAAATCCTTTCAGAACACATTTATAGCACAGTCTATATAGGAAGTGTTAGAATTTTCTTAGATAAACTTGAAGCATGAAAACAAATTTCATTTCTATAAAAACCAACAATCATAGGCGAACTTAAGAATACATGAAGGCAATAGGCCTGTCTTTACATTTACTCCCGCTTGAATGTTCATCCAAAAGAGAGTTATGTCGACAGCTTACCATGCAGGTATTCATACAATTCTTAGATAAATTTAGGCTTTACAAGTGATAATGAAATGCGAAAGCTCTAATTCAATCTCTAATTGACAAAATCATCAGTGTCAAATTTGCAGATGTAATTTTACCCTTTTCTTCATTAAAAAAATTAGGGGGAAAAGGAAGGAAGAAAAACAAGCAAGCTTAGGACTGATTAAGATCTAATCTCAAAAGACGAAAATGGATCAATGTGCAGATTGGCACAACACTAAAAATGATGGAAAGATTTTAAAGAAAATGTAAATACATACTGCATTTCAGTTTTTGTTATATTTTGTATTTAATAAATATTTATTTAACATAATAAAGTAAATCACGTGTGCTAGAAATATTATCATAATATATCATATCTTGCATCACAATTTCTTGTCTGTACAGAGAAGAGGTCTGTACAGAAAAGAATATATTATCAGAGGTCCTTTTCATAAAAGGCTTTTATTGCAGAAGTCATTTGATTCCTTTAAGTATACAGGGAAAAAATGTAATGTAACCTTCTACAGAAAATTAAAAGAGTTGACTAAATATGAATTCTGCCCTCTTGTCATTAGTAACCTGGTGAAAATGATTCTACCACATTTCTTTAACATGGAGAATGACACTTCTTAAAAATACAGTGTAAATTACTTTCCCCTTCCAATTACAAGGAAATTTTGCAATTAAACTTTCAGCACCACTATGCTGAAGAATAACTACAAAAAGAAAAGTTGGATCATCAATAGTATTTATATATGTGACAGCTAAGGCAAAGAAAAGTTTGTTTATAATATTTTCCATGTAATTTTCCACAAAAGAGAGTGCAACATCATATTCTCTCCAAACAGCAAAAATCAACTACAAACATGTGTATAGTAAAGTACCATTCATTTTATTTAACACCTAATAACACAGTGGTGCCAGGTGCTGGAAGCTGCGCATGATAATTAAAGCCCACAGCTGAGAGCAAAATCACCAATTCTGGAACATATTCAGAAGTCAAAGAGCTTCACCTGTTAGACATAACCACCTACATAAAGGGCTTTCTGAAAAAGGGCCAGTTAGCAGAACACGAAATACTGACGTACACATGAGTGCCTCCTAATATGAAAGAATGGTGGGTGGGAAGAAGGAAGTCACTTTTTAGGGAAAGCTGCTGCACTTGTGAAGAGGATATTTCCCTCCACTCCTTCTCTGCTTGAGCCACCACCTGTACTTTGTAGCAACTTGGTGACATTTTGCTGGACCCAACTTTCCCCAGGTTCTACACCAGACCATCTGGTGCCGGGAAGGAAGGTGGGGCAAAAAGTTGCCTGAATAGAGAAAGACATTCCTCTCACTCTTGCACTAAGGGTTGAGGGAGGAATGAGAAGAATTTTAAATTAAATACAAGACTGATACTTTAAAACAAACAGGACCAAATCTTAAAGAAAGAAAAGATATTAATTTAATAACCAAAAGTGATAGAGAAGTTTTGAAATGAGGCTGATATTTTGTTAAGGGAGACACTCTGTGTAAAAGAGGGGTGTTTAATAATATAATCAGGGACAATTATAGAAAAGATTTATATTTAGACCTCAAGAAATATATATATCCCTTATTATTAAAATTATGATAGCACTTCTAATGGCCTCTCATATGTTTATATGTATACATACACATATGTATATCTATCCAAAATTTTCCATTGGACTATAAGCTCCATTAAAGCCAAAATAGGTATTTATTGCTTAAAATTGCATTTTGTGTATTACTATTTATATACTTAACATCTAGCACAGTATCTGGCATGTAGTGGGTATACAGTAAATGTCTTAGCATAATGAATAAATAGTAACTGCCATTTATCAAATGTTTACTAATTTTCAAGTATTGTTTTAAGTGCTGGCATATAGTTTTATTTATTACTTATAAAAACCCGTTATTATCAACCCAACATACCGATGAGAAAACAAAGACTAGGGATAAACTATCTTTTCTTGCTCTCAGCCCTATCAAGGGGTAGAGCAGATTCACACCCAAGTCCACCTGATTCTACAGTTAATGCTCTTACCCTAAAAGAGATACCTCCTATCAGTAGTATGACTTTCTCCTTCCAGTCACCCTAATGTAACAGAGCCCATGCTGGGGCCTTGGGCCTGCTACGCAAGGGCACAATCTAAAAGAACAGACAAGAGGTTGGACTAACAGCCAATATGAATGCTTTTCTGAGCCTTCACCTCCTACCCACTTTTTTGTGCCTCCAGGGATTCTCCTCAGTCACTAGTTATTCCCACAAACTGTTAAGCTTGCTGGCACCATGCTTTAAATCAGATTTTTTTCTTTACAAGAGAGGAAATTTTCATACCATAAATTCCTTTATGTTTCTTCATGATGATCAAATCAACCCTTATAATTTTGAGTTTGTGGAAATTATATTCTTTTTTCTATAGTTAGAAATTTGGCACATAGGAGGTCTCTTTTCATTTTTACCTATTTCAAGAGTAACATTTGTTCAAGAGTCAAATGTTAGAACTTTCCAAAAAAAAAAAAAAAAACTGGTCTCCATTAGGATGTTAGTGAGCTCCTCATGAATGGAAGTATTCAAGCAGAAGTTGGATGACAGAGATGTTTAGTTTGGCATTCCTACCTTAGCTACAGATATGGGATATCTTTCTACCCTGAGATCCCCTAAAAATTTTTAAATAGTCTCTGTTTTTTTCTCACTTTTGTTTCCTACTCACAAGAAAGTGGATTTTACATATAGTTACTCCATTTTCTTATTAATACCTTTTATATATTTAACTACAACCTAGAGTCTGACAAAACCAAAAATATAAGCTAAACACAGTAAGAAAATACATATTAATAACCCAGTAATAACCTAGTAATAACTGTAGGAAGCTAAAAGTAGAGATTTAAAAGATAAATCTTAGGCTTTAAAAAATTTATATAACTTAGGTCATCATTTTTGCTTTAGACCACTATAAGATCAAACAATATATCAGTATTGAGATAAAGCTTTTTCCCCAAGACCTTTATCTTAACTTTAACAATGTAATCAGAGTATAAGAAAAAATGAGTATGAATATAGTGTTTTTTTTAAGTTACCATTTTTTATTTGTTGGAAAAAATAAAGCCCGCATGTTTCATCAAAATGTTTCATCAAATCCAAAATGCTGGGGACTTCTGGCTATGGAGGAGTGAAAAAAAAAATAAAAAATATTCTCTATAAAAAACCAGTTACACAACTGGACAAAATTTTCAAAAATAATCATTCAGGAGTCTAGAAATCAACCAAAGGCAAAAAACAAATCTAAAAGCACAGAGTCACCAAAAACTGCAGACCGTCAGTTAATGGTGGGAGTCTACAGCATTCTGACCTAGAACCATCCCAGTCACTACCCTAGCTGGGTCAACATGGTTGTTTTATCATAGTGAGGCTGGCCTTAAAACCAAGAACTTCATCGCAAGAGATGGCCAACTTGATTTCAAGTAAGAGTATGGAAGGCAGAAGACATATGGCATGGAACAAACCAACAACAAAATGACAGATGTCAATCCAACCATGTTAATTCCATTAAATGTGATTAGATTAAAAATTCCAATTAAAAGGTGGAGATTGTCATATTTCACAAAAAGGCAAGATCCCAACCATATACCACTGTATATAAAACACACATTTTAGGGAGTTCCTGTTGTGGCGCAGTAGAAACGAATCCCACTAGGATCCATGAGGTTGTGGGTTTGATCCCTGGCCTTGCTCAGTGGGTTAGGGATCTGGCATTGCCAGGAGCTGTGGTGTAGGTCTCAGGAGTGGCTCAGATCTGATATTGCTGTGGCCCTGGTGTAGGCCAGCGGCAACAGCTCCGATTAGACCCTTAGCCTGGGAACCTTCATATGCCACAGGTGTGGCCCTAAAAAAAAAAAACACCAAAAAAAACCCACACATTTTAGATACTAAAATATAAACAGTTTGAAAATAAAAGGCTGGAAAAATATCTGTGGTGAAATCATAAGGGAGCTAAAGTGGCTGTATTTGTATCATATAATACATAAACTTTGAGAAAAAAATGTAACTATAGATAAAAAGGAACATTCATAATAATAAGAGGGTCAATGCATCAAGAAGATAAAACACTTAGAAATGTATACCAGAGGCCCCAAATACCAGATGCAAAACTGACCAAATTAAAAAGAAAATAGAAAATTAAACAAATATAGTTGTATATTTCAATACTGCACTTTCAATAGCTGAAAGAAAACTAAACAGAAAATATACAGGGATGAAGAAAACTTGAACAACAAAATAAATCAATTAGACCTGATATTTAGAGAACACATCACCCTGAAACAACAGAATATACCTTCCTTTCAAGTGTCCAAATGATACTCTCCAGAACTGACCATATGCTAGTCTATAAAACACATCTCAATAAATTTAAAATGACTGGAATCATTCAAGTATGGTCTCCTATGACTATAATTATATTAAATTAGAAATAAACAACAGAAAGAAATTTAGAATATTCACAAACATGTAGAAAATTACACACTCTAAACAACTTATGGATAGATTTAATTGCAACAGAAATTAGGACATATTTTGAATTTACAGAAATGAAACAAAACATCAAAGTGTATGAGACACATTTAAATCAGTGTTGAAAAGGAAACATATATTTCTCAATGCTTATATTAGGTAAAAATAAGGGCTTCAAAAAATAGTCCAACTGTCCACTTTAATAGCCTAGAAAAAGAAAAGCAAATTAAATCCTAAACAAGCAAAAGGTGAAAAATTAAAGATTTGGAAATCAATAATATAGACAACATAAAACAATAAAGAAAAATAAATAAACCAAAAGTTGGCTTTTTGAAAAGATCAACAAAATTGTTATTCCTATAGCTAGATTAGGGAGAAGGAAAATACAAAATACACAAAATCGAGGAAAAAATCATGAATATTACTATCAACCCTTCAGAAATTAAAAGACAACAGAGCAATAATTTGAACAACTTTACATCAAAAAAATTAGACAACGTAGAAAAAATGGACAAATTCATAGAAAGATATAAATCGCCAGGAGTGACTAATGAAGAGACAGAAATTCTGAATAAATCTATAACAAGTAATTAGTAATTTAAAATCTTCCCCAAAAGGAAAACTCAGGCCCAGATGGCTTCCTAGTAAGTCCTAGAATTAAAAAAAAACAAAAACTTTTTCATCGAATAGAGGTTGGAAGAATACTTCCCAATTTATTCTATAAATCCAAACAAACAAAACATCACAAGAAAACTATAAAACAATATTCCTCAGGAACATTTACAAAAAATCCTTAACATAATAGTACCAAACCAAAACTAATAATATATAAAAGGTTTATACCTAATATCCAAGTGAGATTTATCCTAGGAATGCAAGATTGATTTAAAATATGGAAATTAATTATATAATATACCATATGAACAGAAAAAAGGACAAAGGCCCATCATCATGCTAATAGATGCAGAAAAAATTTCACAAAATCTAATGCATATTTATGCTAAAAAAATTTAACAAACAAGACATAAAAACGAACTTCGGCAACTTAAATAACCATCTTTAGTTGAAAAGAGAAGCACTGAATGCTCTTCACCTCAGACAGAACTAGGCAAGGGCACCTGTACTCATCACTCCTATTCATCATCACATTGGATGATTTATCCAGAGCAAGAAGGCAACTAAGAGCAATTATAAGCTTACAAATTAGAAAGGAAGAAGTAAAACTGCCTTTATTTACAGCCTATATGAGCCTGAGTATAAAAAATTCTAATGAAACTATAAAAGAAAAACCTACTAAAAGATAATAAATAAGTTTAGCAAGTTTTAGGGATACATGATCAATACAAAAATTAAATTGCATTTCTTTTTAAAATTTTTACTTATTTTTACTATAGATTTCCATTTTTTATTATTCTACCATTTATACTGTAAATTTTTTCCAGTTTTTGTGAGATATAATTGACATACAGCACTGGATAAGTTTAAGGTATACAGTATAATAACTTAAATATACTGTGAAAAGATCACCACATTAGGTTTAGTTAATATTCAATTGTATATTTTTATAATAGTGACTATTTGAAATGAAAAAACAAATCCTATTCAAAACATCATCAAAAAGAACAAAATACTAAGGAATAAACTTAAAAAAAAGGAGTGTAAGATTTGTACAGTGACACTATAAAAATTACTGAGAAAAATTAAAGAAAATAAAAATTAATGAGCTTTCCATCTTTATGAGCTGAGGACATAATATTGTTAACATGTCAGTTCCCTAGGATGGATTTATAGATGTAATAAAATCCCTACCATAATCCCACCAGAATTTTTTTGTAGCAATTGGAAGCCTGATGCTAAAATTGGCATGGAATTATAAAGGATACAGAATAGCCAAAACAAATTTTTAAAAGAACAATATTGGAAGATTTATACTATGTGATTTCAAACTTACTATAAAGCTACAGTAATCAAGACAGCCGGTATTGAGGAAAACTTACATGTAGATAAATAGAACAGAATTAAAAGACCAGAAATAAATCCTTACATTTTTATCAATTGATTTTTAATAAAGGTACCAGTGGGAAACAGATGGGCTTTTTAACAAATGTCACCCGGTCAATTTGTTATCCATATACAAAAATATAAACTTAGACTCTTACTTCAACCCATGCATAGAAATTAATTCAAGTAGAATAATAGACCTAAATGTAAGAACTAAGACTACAAAAACCTCTGATTGAAAACAAGGGAAAATCCTGTGACTTTCTTTGGATTAGGCAAAGATTTCTTAGATATAATAGTAAAAACACAATCTATAAGAGAAAATGATGTTAGACTTTGTTAAAATTTAAAACTTTTGCTCTTTAAGACACCATTAAGAAAATCAGGAGTTCCCAATGTGGCTCAGCAGGTTAAGAAACCAACCAACATCCATGAGGATGTGGGTTTGATCCCTGGCATTGGTCAGTGGCTTAAGGATCCAGCACTGCCACAGGCTAAGGCACAGATCATGGATGCTGCTTGGATCTGGTGTTGCTGTGGCTGTGGTTGTAGTCCCACAGCTGCAGTTTGTATTTGACCCCTATCCTGGGAACTTCCATATACCATGCGTGCAGCCCAAAAAAGACAAAAAAGAAAAAGAAAAGAAAAAAAGAAAATGCAAAGCAAGCAACAGATAGAGAAAATATATATTTGTAGGTCATATATTAAATATGATAAAGGACTTGTAATGAAAATATATAAAGAACTCTTAAAATTCAAAATAAGTTAAACCAATTTTAAAATGGGCCAAAGATTTGAATACACATTTCATCAAAGAAGCTATACAAATGACTAATGAGCATATGGAAAGATGTTCACAACGACTAGTCATTAGAGAAACGCAAATTAAAACCACAATGAGATACAATTACAATTATACTCCCCCTGGAATGATTCTTTTTTTTTTTTTTTTTGTCCTTTTGCCATTTCTTGGGCCACTCCTGCGGCATATGGAGATTCCCAGGCTAGGGGTCGAATCAGAGCTGCATCCACCGGCCTACGCCAGAGCCACAGCAACGCGGGATCCAAGCCGCGTCTGCAACCTACACCACAGCTCACGGCAACGCTGGATCCTTAACCCACTGAGCAAGGGCAGGGACCGAACCCGCAACCTCATGGTTCTTAGTCGGATTCGTTAACCACTGCGCCACGACGGGAACTCCTGGAATGATTCTAATCAAAAAGATTGCCATACCAGACATAAGTGAAAATGTGAAGAAAATACAACTAGTATACATTGTTGTTGGGAATGTAAAATTATACAGCTTCTTATGAGTCACTGGGTTGTACACCTGAAACATATAAAATTATATATCTACTATACTTCAATTTTAAAAATACAATTAAAACAAAAAATACAATAAATTACTATTTTTTGAAAAGAGACAGTTATTCTAGGAACAGTAGAGAAAGTGTTTCACAAAGGAATTTAAGCCAAATGGTAATGTATGCTAATGAGCCAAGACAGTTGAAGATTGAGAAATGAAAGTTGATTTGGTGATATCAAAGCCCTTGATGATTTTTAACAAAAGCAGTTGCACTGGGAAAGAGAAATATAAAAAATTATTAGAGTGGATTCAAGAACAAATGGAAGGAGATCAGGTAAAAACAGTATGTGTAAATTGTGAAGAGTTTTACTGAAAATGGGAAATTTGACTTAGATCGAAGAGAACAGATAAAAGTATTTTTTTTAATTTGGAACTATTATTACATTATATGCTGATATAATCACACAGTGGAAGGGGGGAATGTAATCTAAAGCAAGTATAATCATAGGAATGTTGTCCTTGAGTTACATATACACTTTAATACACAATTAGGGAGGTGGACTTAGCAGCACTGACAATTCATTCATTGTAACAGAAGGGAGGGCAGAATATAAGTGGGGAGAGGCATGTGGGATTGAAGACATAGTCTGGAGTTCTCTTGCTAGTAAAACATTTGCTCAGTGAAGTAGGAAGCAAGGAAAAAGGAAGCATCTGAGGTTCAAGGAGAAAGAGAAGCCCTAGGACAGTAGTTGTCATTCATGGTTATAGGGGACACAGCTTGGGGGTACTTAGGGTACACTTGAGGTTTCTAGCCATGCATTTAAAGTAACAGTAGTAGGAGTTCCCATCATGGCTCAGTGGTTAATGAACCGGACTGGTATTCATGAGGATGAGGGTTTGATCCCTGGCCTTGCTCAGTGGGTTAAGGATTCGCTGTTGCTGTGAGCTGTGGTGTAGGTAGCAGATGCAGCTCCTACTCAACCCCTAACCTGGGAACCTCCATATGCTGTGGGTGCAGCCCTAAAAAAGAAAAAAGAAAAAAAAAAAAAAGGCAGTTCCCATTGTGACTCAGTGGTTAACAAATCCGACTGGGAACCATGAGGTTGTGGGTTCCATCCCTGGCCTCACTCAGTGGGTTAAGGATCTGGCGTTGCTGTGGGCCGTGGTGTAGGTTGCAGACGAGGCTCAGATCCTGTGCTGCTGTGGCTCTGGTGTAGGTCTGTGGCTACAGCACCAATTAGACCTCTAGCCTGGGAACCTCCATATGCTGTGAGTGCAGCCCTAGAAAAGACAAAAAAAGATAAATAAAATAATATAAAATAAAGTAACTGCAGTCAGCATAGCAGTGTTTTTCTCCAGCCAGACTCAGCTACATGAGTACAGGTATGATTAGACTCAGCTACATCAGTGCAGGTATAACCAGAAGTACAATTTTTCTGGAAGTGTATTCACAAGAGGAAGAGGAGAGTTAATGAGCATGCAAGCAAGGGGTATGAGAATGGACTGATGTATCTAAAGCTTGCTGGGGGAATATGAGCACATGAGGGGAACAGGGGGAAGAAAGTGTAAAGGGATAATTAATTGAAAGTCTCAGTAGGGTGAAAAACTAGATTTGAGGTGCTGGGAGGAGTGGGCTTAAAAATGAAAAGCCGTGATTGGAAAGTAGGTCACTTGAGATTTAGATTCCACCTGGCATACCTATATGTGGAAATTTGTCCTAAAGAAAAATATAAACTATGGGAAAGATATGCCTAGTGTTATCTATACAACAGCTCTAAATTAGAAACAACACTGTTGCTAGCAACAGAGAAACAGTAAGGTAAAACACCATGATACTAATGAAAACATTATAAAGAAAATAAAGCAGTACTGAATAAAATGTAACAAAAAGATGCCATGTTGTGTGCACACCATGATTATGTTTGGGTATACATACATACATACATAAATATTTATGTGCTTACATACATTACACATACATAAACATCTACATCTAATTATTTATGTGATTATTTGTGCCAATGGCAAATTCTCTCACTGGCTTTTAAGTACTCCACTTCCTAAGGTTTACAATTCTTCATTTTTTTCATCTAAAAACCAGGCTCTGCACCTTGTAGAAGTTCAATACATTTTACTGAACTAGTGGATGAGTTAGTGACTTAGTGAATGAATGGATGGATGATGAATGGATAAATGAGGACCTGTGTATACTTTTTGAATTTCAATTCTAAACCTCACATAAAATTTCTAATAGCAAATATCTATCGAAATTCCTGGAATTCTGAGTTTTAACTGTCTGACCTATTGATGTAAATGTTTCAGAATTATAAAATCATCATATAAATTAGAACCTTTGCCTATATGATCTTAAAGTGGACTATTAATCAAAAGGAAAATATTCATCTTGCAAATTAGTTTCATTTAGGGGAGGATCAATTTTCCTATCATGAACTTTTGTGAACCATGAGCTGCTGTTTATTGTTACACTTCAAAACAATGCTAAGTGACTTTTATTTTTGATCCAGTGAAACATGTTTTTGAATAAAGTCTGATTCTCAAAGAGATTCTGTGACAAGAAATATCCACATGCCAAAAAGTCATTAGTGCTGCCTTTGTTACTCACATACTTAACTGTGTGGGGAAACATAATTTCCAGGGTCGGAATAAGTGTCAGACAGTGCAATGTTCATGCGTTCTATGAGGGTAACAACAAATGGGCAAGGGACCAGCAGGCTTTTCAAGCATGCTTTCTTTATTGTGTAAAACATCTACTCTGTGCTAACCTCATTCTAATCACTGCAGAAGCTATTCAGTCCCAAACAGCAAAACACTAACAGGAACTCAAACAGAACAAAAACATTAACAATTAGCTAAAGCATTCCTTGGCCTACATAATACAAATTCCCCCTTAACTTCCATAAACTCTCAATCAGCAGGAGGTCTTTCTACACTATATTTGCAAGGCATTTTATATCAGTATTTGAACAAATACCAAATGATGGCACCTTAGTAGTTATGTAATCAGAGAATGATAATACTCCTTAATTTGGTGATTTTGTTAAATCTTTGAGAAATGAACATTTTAAAAAAATCCATCAGAGCGGGCTCCAGAAGAGCACACAAAATCATTTACTAAGTCTTCAATGAATAATATATTATCATTTGAAGAAATATGAATGATATTTATTGGACTATTTCCTAAGCTAAGGTAAACTTACAATCCATATGTCTAAAAGCAGTAGCATGGTCAATTTTGTTCACACATCTAAATAGCAGCAATAAGGACCTTACAAGGTCATTTGGATTCTACAATTTAAAAAAATAACCTTACAAGGTCATTTGGATTCTACAATTTAAAAAAATACAAAGCATAATAAGACTATTTACACAGAAAGCTTTATAATCTTTTGTTATTTAATATTATGGGCTAAATGTTTTCTAGCCAGTGCTTGCTCCCTATCCCCAATCCAACTGTCTTAATCTCTGAAAAATGGAGACACCCAGTTTTGACTTGCAGACATGTGTCTAGCAGACATATGTTGACCAAGCATGCTGGAGTCAGTTAAGAATCTCTTATTTTTTCCCTCATTATCCGTTCACACCCACCGTCTGAATTTCTTTGTTTCCACTACCAGATGAAATCTAGCCCCCATAGATTTTCTGGTCCCTTTCAATTACCAGATGAGTTTCATTTCAGAAGTCAAAATGTCCAACATCCAGTGTAATGTCAGTGTAATAATCAGAACTACATGTTTTTTCTAAGTGAGGCATTTTCCAAACTCACCTTCCCACCCTCAAACTCAGACCTGCTTCAGCTTAGAGTTTCCTTTCTCTTCAACTCTCTAGGCCAGAGGAGAAAAAGAATTAGGTGGAATGGTGCAGTTTTATACAGCAGATACAACTGCTTCCCTAAATTGGCTCCTTCTAGATGCTGACTTTTTCTCTAGTGGGATCCCCACATACCTAGGATTTTTGGAAATCTTCTATGGTCCTCTAACTACAGTTCCTAAGGCAGGTAATGCTTTGTCCTCTACCTGACCACTAAGGACTCATTCCTTTATCCCTAGCTCCACTGATTCACTCTGCACAGGCTTTCCCTGTTAAAGCTGATTGCAGGCAATCATCTTAGGTGGGATTTCTTTTGAATTGACCAAGATTGGCTACTTTCCAGGAGAACACATGCTTCCTTGCCCTGATGTTAAAGGCAAGCCCAATAGACCCTCTTTCTCCTTGGTGATAAACAAAGGTAGCTCCATCCGTAGCCTCTCACCTTTAGACTTTTTCTTGGAGGTGAAAAGGATATCATCGCACTGACAGCTCTCTCTCCAAATAAGCCCCCAAATTTTCTCTTTCAGTATCCCATTCAATATAGACTGGAGGGATATCTCTAATGCCAAAGATTCCACATACTTAGTTTTCCTGTATGGGTAATTCAGCATGTGTATGAATTTGGTTGACACCTTTGCATTGATGTTGGCCTTCAGTGCCTCATACAAAGATAAATGGAAAGAATTCCATCTTAATATTCTGTGTTCCCATGGGTCTTGACACTGTTGATTCAATCAGTGATTCTTAAAGCTTTAGCTGCTAGCATTTTAAAATAATAAGACTATACATAAAAATAGGATTTTTACTTTTCTCTGAAAATCAGAACTACTATGTAATGATAGTGCAAATAAAAAGAAGCCGAGCTAAGACGTTGCTAGCTCAAGAGGCAACACGTATTCTCTGAATTGCCACAGCCACCACCCAATCCACCTTCCTCAATTATGGCCTCTTATGGAATCTGAGTTGGAGACACCTGACTTTACCTACCCCTCTCTTCATCCAAATCGATTATTTCATCCAGGTTTACCTCAAATCTCCTTAAGAGGTACTGTGGCATGAAAGAACAACATAATATTTAAATCCTACTCCATAATCTAATGTCAGCATAATTTGGTAGAGTTGTCTAACCTTCTTGAGCTCAATATACTGCTCTAAAATGAGAGTGTTAATTTACAAGGTTTGAATAAAAATTTAATGAGATTAAAAAATACAGTTCCTGACATATAACAGATATGTCTTTTTCTCACTCATAAAGAAAATATTTATCTTCCATATTTTATCAAGTACCACCAACTGCTATGAGTTAGTTTTAATCTAGCTGGTTAGAAGAAAGACTAAGCCATTTGTTTCTGTATTCCTCAAGTGGTTTGGTATAATGCTAAGTATGTAATATAGGTCCATGTACTTTATGCAATGAAAATCAAAATATTATCTTGCATTTCAATATTACCGAACACTGCTGGGTTCAAAAGCCTTAGAACAACATGCCAATTACACTGTTACTATGTTTTAGATTCTCATTTTATTTGGGCAACAAATTTACTATGATTTTTATTATTTTAATTAAATATTTTTATTTTATTATATCCTTTTTTTATTTTAAATAGAAGGTAGCAATAGAAAGAAAAATGATGGAAGTCACAAAAACAAGGATCCAGCTGTAGCTCTGTCACAAACCAGCTGCATTAGTATAGTAGATATTTTACATTGACTTTTTTTTATTTGGAGAGATTTGAAAGCTAAAATTTATATTCCCAGACCACTTTAGCTACGGTTGCAGATGTGAATTAGGCAGTGCCAATTAAAAGTGTTCTCAAGGCATTTGGAAGACAAAGTTAGGAGGAGTCAACTTTCTACTCCTGTTTTTGGCTGATAAACAAGGCCATAAGGCAACTGTATTGGTTGGTTTCCACCTTTGCACATCCAGCTACTGGCTTCACAGGTATCTAGCAGCAGTGGAGTGGTAGCACTAGTTATGGTAGCCCAGATGCAGTACCTCCTACCTCTGAATCACAGCTAAGGTGATTTGCTAGTTCAGTGGTAGCCTCTGACTTCCAGCTCCCACAAACATTCTGTGATTTTATAAACACCTAATTCCTGTACTGAATTCCCTTCTGTTTCAAATGCCAGCATGGTTTCTATTTCTTGCCCTGTACCCATGTAATACAATTATTACTTTGAGAATATCACCTCTAAGACCACCTCTTTTTCTTTCCTTATATAATAAATGGATTTAGTGCATTGTCTTACCTCAAAGGTTTTCAAGAGAATTTGAGAGGAAAAAAAATTTGAATTTTAAAACTATTGAAAAACTTAGTGCATCTCTTTTCAATATGCTAATTGAACAGACACTTATCATTGATAACTTTTAAAATTCCATTAACATGACAGTAACAACATAAAATATTGTAAATATCCAAGAAGGACAAAGTAAATGGGAAAGAAATTAACAAGACACAAGAAAATCAATTCAATTTTTGGAAATTTAGAAAATAGATGAAGGAATGGAAATCTTAGCAAAAGACATCAGAAAGAAACAAATGTTACACCCTAAGGACCATGAAAAGATGCAAGAATTGGAAGCACCAGATATTGCAGAAGTTGGAGAATTAGAGTGGGACTGAAAGCAGGGTTTTATGTGAAAGCCTATATAAAAAGAAGACACACCCTCATTTTCTTCCTCAGTACCTGTCAACTAATGCTCCCACATCACTAAGAAAGATCAGATGTTTATCTAATCTGATGCTTATCTAATTAGATTTTTATCTTCTGGTGAAATTACTCCATAGAGAAGAGAGAGGTAAGCTGCTAGATTGTTTAAAAAAGAAAGAAAGAAAGAAAGAAAGAAAGAAAGAAAGAAAGAAAGAAAGAAAGAAAGAAAGAAAGAAAAGGAAACTAAGTAAAAACTACATAATGAATTGTATGACTCCAACTCTTTTCTTCATTCAGTTCTAGAATGGAGACAACAAGGTGTTAATATCCTAGGCTAATAACTAGATTATTTTCACCTATAGACAGTAAGTGGCTCCAGAGAAAAGACCTGTGGATACTAGCATTTTGTAATTACCTAATTAAGTATCTGAATATTTCTCACCCTATTATGAAGCCCACAAGTCAACAAATAGTATCAATTTACACTAAACATCAATCAGCTTTTCAGTGTCTCTCTTTTAAAAATGAGCAGACAGATGATTGAACTAGGAAGATGTGGTATATATATATACAATGGAATACTACTCAGCCATAAAAGAGAACAAAATAATGCCATTTGCAGCAACACGGATGGAACTAGAGACTCTCATACTGAGTGAAGTAAGAAAGAGAAAGACAAATATCATATGATACCACTTATATCTGCAATCTAATACATGGCACAAATGAACCTTTCCACAGAAAAGAAAATCATGGACTTGGAGAATAGACTTGTAGTTGCCAAGGGGGAGAGGGAGGGAGTGGGATGGATTGGGAACTTGGGGTTAATAGATGCAGATTATTGCCTTTCGAATGGATAAGCAATGAGATCCCACTGTGTAGCACTGGGAACTATGTCTAGTCACTTTATGATGGAGCATGTTAAGATGAGAAAAAAGAATCTACACATGTGTGTGTAACTAACTGGGTCATCATGCTGTACAGTAGGAAACTGACTATAATGTAAAAACTTGCTATAATGAAAAAAAATAAAATCATTATATAAAAAATGAGCATACAAAATTTTAAGTCTTTATCAATGAAAGACAAACTGAAACAAATACACAGAAAAAAGCAATTCAGTAGAGTCTATTCAAGTAGAAGAAAAATGTTAATCAACAAAAATAAATTTCTGAGCCGTAAGTGTTTATTACATGTATAAAAAAGAACTGAATACTACAAATAAAAATCAGTCAAAATAAGAATGAGGTCAGATCTTAGAAAGTATATGGGGTTGAAATAGAAATAGTAAAGTTTCTTATTTTTAAAAAAAATGCAAAAATGACTATATTTGCCTCAAAAAACTGTATGGTGATGGATGTAAATTAAACTTTTGCTGGTGAGCATGCTGTAATTTATGCAGAAGTTGAAATATAATTTACACATGAAACTTAGCTTATAAATCAATGCTATACCAATAAATAAAAAAATAAAATAAAAAGGTAGGACTTCCTGTTGTGGCTCAGTGGGTTAGGAACCTAACTAGTATCCATGAGGATGCAGGTTTGATCCCTGGCCTCACTCAGTGGGTTAAGGATATGGCTTTACCATGAGCTGTGATGTACATTGAAGACACATGGCTCAGATCCCACATTGCTATGACTGTGGTGCAGGCCCGTAGCTGCAGCTCCTATTTGACCCATAGCCAGGGAAATTCCATGTGCTGTAGGTGCAGCCCTAAAAACCAAAATAATAATAATAATATAATAAAATAAAAAGGCAAAAATGGATAAGAGGAGAGAAAATATACGAAAATCTGAAGCTTAATCCAGAAGAAGAAACACAAATCCCAGGATGAATGAAGAAAATAGAAAAAAATATCAAATTTAAAAAATGAAAATTTCCCCAAAATGGAGGGCATGCATTTCCATTTTGAAAAGACCTACCAACTTCCCATTATATAATTCTCACATCCATGTTATTATGAAATTTCTAAAGAAAAAGGAATAAAGGGAAATTCCTGGCTCATGGGTGTTGGAGAGAATATTACATAAAAAAATCAGTGCTAAATAACATCACACTTCTTGGTAGCAACACTAAAAGTTAAAATACAATGAAGCAATACTTCCATAATAATGAGAAAAAATTATTTTACTTATCATTTCAGTACCAATAAAGCTGTATCAAAACAGAATAAATATATTCCACATATTCATATATGAATGTACATTTTTATTGAAGTAGAATTGATGTAAAATATAGTGATTCACAATTTTTAAAAGCTATACTCCTCTTACTGTTATTTTTTAAAATTGGCTATATTTCCTATATTGTGCAATATACCCTTGTAGCTTATTTTATACATAATAGTTTATACCTCTTAAGCCCCTACCCCTAAACTTCCCATCCTGCCTTGCCTCTCCCCACTGGTAACCACTAGTTTGTCTTCTATAGCTGTGAGTCTTTCTTTTTTGTTATACTAATTTTTTGTATTTTTTTTAGATTCTACATGTAAGTGATATCATACAGTATTTATTTGTCTTTCTCTGTCTGACTTATTTCATTTAACCCTTGGTATATACCCTCCAAGTCCATCCATGGTGTTGCAAATGACAAAAATACATTCCTCTTTATGGCTGACTAATATTCCATCATACATACTCACCACATCTTTTTAACCCATCCATTGATGGACATTTAAACTGCTTGCCCATCTTGGCAACCATAAACAATGTTGCTACGAACACTGGGATGCATGTAACTTTTTGAATTAGTGTTTCCATTTTTCTCAGATATATACCCAGGCATGGAATTGCTCTGTTATAGTGTAGTTCTATTTTTAGTTTTTTTGAGAAACCTCCAAATGGTGGCTGCAACAAATTATATTCTGAACAACAGTGTACTCCTACCATATCCTTCTCAACATTTGTTATTTGTGGTTTTTTTATGGCAGTCACTCTGACAGGTGTGAGGCAATATCTCATTGTGACTTTCCCCAATGATTAAGGATGTTGAGCATCTTTTCTTGTACCCATTAATCATTTGCACCTCCTTTTTGGCAAAATGTCTATTCAGGCCTTCTGCCCATTTTTAATCAAGCTGTTTGTTTTTTTGATGTTAAGCTGTAAGAGCTGTTTATGTATTTCTGATATTAAGCCCTCATCAGTCTTATCAATTGCAAATATTTTCACCATTTAGTAGGTTGTCTTTGTGTTTTGTTTATAGTTTCCTTTGCTGTGGAAAAAAAAATTCTAAGTTTAATTAGGTCCTAGTGTTTATTTTTGCTTTTATTTCCTTTGCTTTAGGAGATAGATCCAAAAAAAATGCTACAGTTTATATGAAAGAGTGTTCTACCTACATATACGTCTTTACTCAATTTGGATTTTATTTTTATATATGGTGTTAGAGAATGTTCTATTTTATTCTTTTAAACTACCAGAGCTCATTGATGAATTTGGTAAAGTTTCAGGATACAAAATTAATATACATGAATCTGTTCCATTTCTATATGTTAAAAATGAACTAAAAGAGAGATTAAGAAAACAATCTCATTTACTATCATATCAAAAAGAATGAAATACCTAAGAATAAATCTATCTAGGGTGGTAAAAAACCCGTACTCAGAAAACTGTAAGACACTGTTGAAATAAACTGAGGATAACACAAACAGATGGAAAAGATATACTGTGCTCTTGGACTGGAAAAGTTAATATTGTTAAAATAATCATAGTACCTAAGGTTATCCACAGATTCAATGTAATCCTTATCAAAATACCAACAGCATTTCTCTTAGAACTAGAACAAATAATTTTAAAATCTATACAGAAACACAAAAGACCCCCAACAGCCAAAACAATCGTGGAGAAATAACAGAGCCAGAGGAATCACACTCCCTGATTTCAGGGTATACTACAAAGCTACAGTAATTAAAACAGCATGATACTGGCACAAAAACAACACACAGATCAATGGAACAGAATAAAGAGTCCAAAAATAACCCCATGTATTTATGGTCAATTAATCTACAACTAAGGAGAAAAGAATATAAAATGGAGAAAAGATATCTTTAATAAGTAGTACTGGGAAAACTGGACAGCTACATTGTATAAAAGAAAGTAGAATATTCTCTAACACCATATACAAAAATAAACTCAAAATGGATGTACGTACTTTTAGGAGTTCCCGTCGTGGCGCAGTGGTTAACGAATCCGACTAGGAACCATGAGGTTGCGGATTCGGTCTCTGCCCTCGCTCAGTGGGTTGACGATCTGGCATTGCCGTGAGCTGTGGCGCAGGTTGCAGATGCGGCTCGGATCCAGCGTTGCTGTGGCTCTGGTGTAGGCTGGTGGCTACGGCTCCGATTAGACCCCTAGCCTGGGAATCTCCATATGCTGCCAGAGCAGCCCAAGAAATAGCAAAAAGACAAAAAAAAAAAAAAAAAAAAAAAGGATGTATGTACTTTAAAAAAGTGTATTTCTCAATTGCCCTATTATAGGATACTATTAGAGAAGCTTGTCCCCTAATGAGAGTAAACCAAGAAAAAAAATGGGACCCAGGAAACAAGAGACCCAACACATTAGAGTGTTGGAAGGGATTTCTCAGAATGAAGGCAAAAGGCAGTCACAGGGGATAGTCATGTCTCAGGCATGGAGAGCCCCCAAAAGAGCTTGGCACAAAGTCTCAAAGAATGATGTCTCCAAGGAAAAGGACAGGACAAAAAAAGCACATGATGTGCTTGGAAATGTGGGAAAGATACTGGAGAGTGTTTTACAATTTTTGTGTGTGAATTTGGAAAGCATTAGCGATAGATAGGTATGCAGTAACCGAGGTCAACAAACTAACAATTAAAATGAGATATTTACTACTTCCAGGAAAAACAAGGGGTTTTAGTCTACAGGAAACATATTAATATTTCATTTCTTGGCTCAATTGTGAGGACAATTCAGTCATAATACTAGAAACACCAAATACTGATTCACAGGAATGGTAACAGAACTGCATTGGGAGAATGAAAGGAGATGAGATCAAGTAGGAGAGGTTAGAGCTTGGTCTAAGAGTGCTAAATTTTGACCCACTGCTATATGAAGTCGGTAGATAATGCTAAAAATAGATAAATCAAGGAATAACTGTTAAATTATTATTTTAAAATATAAATAATTTATAGGAAGAAAGAATTAACAGATGAAAGTTGTCTCAGGAAGCAGATCAGGAAAGTATCAACAGGTGGGGAAGAAAACTTCTGTTTTCATTGTCTTGTGGTACTATTTCATTACTTTAATAAAAATGAGAATCGGTTATTGAAAGTAAAAGTGTTATACAATGTACAGGATCAGTACCAAGGTAGCCAAATTTGTATTTCTCTCGAGACCAGTCAAAGCATATGACTGGCATTTTTAGACCATTCAAGCATAGCTTTGATGGCAGAATAAACAGAAGTCATTCAATCTCAGATCATATTCAGGCCCTTCCTCTAAGGGAGGAAAATCAGGAAGGAAAATCTCTATAAGCTGAGAAGGAAATTCAATTTTCCAACCATAAAATGCACAGTATTGCCTGTGGGGACATCCCACCAAGGATCCAAGAACACTGTAAGAATTATTTTGGGGTAAGCAATATGGTACACACTTCAAATAAAATCAACCCTGAAATACCAAATAGAAAATATAGCAAACATTAGAGAAGAATAATTTTTAAATATTCACATAATTCAAATACAATTATCCTCAAATTAGTTTATTTCACAAAAACAGAAGATTCAATTTCCTGGGAAAAGTAATGGTAAAATCTATTCACAAGTGATCTTTACACTGAAGTCTTATAACTATAATACCATGACCCACCAAACTCTATATATAATGACACTGTAATGAAAATAAAAAGAAACTATGACTTTTAGTTCTCTGTTTACCTGATCAGTATAATATTATATGTACTCACAACATGGGCATTGCATTTATACCAAAGTACATACTTAAATATCATTATTTCATGTGAATATGTGTGTATCTATGTGTTTATGTGACTGTTTTACTATAAAATTTCAAACAAATTTCATTCTTGGTATTAAAGGAATCAGATAAAGAGACAAATAGTTGCTTGCTTAGCATGTACCAACTTACAGCATAATTTGGCTCTCAAGGGGGAGCTTAAAGTCTGACTCATTTAGGTCACCTAAGCTACTATTAATGTAAAGAGAGGAACAATAACCCTTATGTAGTTAAATAATCTCTGTATCCCTCTTGTTAAAACCATATTTCACAGTAGTCCCTCATTGCATGCTTGGCCTGTTGCTACTGGTACATATATTGAAATTTATCATCCACCACCAAGAACACCATAAAAAGTAAAACTTCAGTCACTGAAGCAAGGTGAAGGGAAAGCCCTTGTTATATGTTCTCACGATGCCTTGAAAAGATCAAGTGTAAAATGGAATTGAACTTCCTTGACCAAATGTAGTCTCATTAATTTCTGTAGCCAATCTTCCTTGTTGTATAAGCAATATTTAAAAGGCTGTTGTCAAGGAAAAGCATCCTAAAATTAGATCTGCCAGCTTTGTTTTCTTTGCAGGAATGGCCACACTCCTAACAGCCTCCTCTGTTTTGAAGAGAAAGAAAGCCTAGTAACAAAACGTAAAGGAGCTCACAGTAGGCTTTTGTAAAGAAGGGGAAAAATAAAATTACCTACCACAGATTCATTTTAAAAACTGTATTTCTATAAGCTTGCCTACACATAATTTATATTTATATTATTTTGTGTCTTTGAGAAGAGAAAAAGGTCACTGATCTTAGCAACTCATTCCAGAAATTCATTATCCCTTTCTCTACATCCAACCTGACCTTATTCACTTTTTCACTGTCCAAGATTCCCCCCACACACTCATCTCGTCTCTTACTTTTAACTTTGAAGAGGCCCTCAACCCCAGTTTCTCCTTTTTCATCCATCACACTTAATTTTCTGGCAAGATATGAGCTCTATAAACCCAGTTCTGCATCTGCTCTGAGCCTACATGGAAGCAACTGAACTGAACACAGAAGGAAAAAAGAGCGCCTAAGGACAAAGACTGATCTCACTTTAAATATATGATCAAAGTGGATACTTAGCACTGCCCATCGGTTCCACCCTAGTCACAATCCTTCTTTCTGAGGTGATTGTTTCACATGAAGATTTCCTCAAATCTTCACTCCCTCTCTCCCCTTCTCACTGTGCAAACAGCCTCTTATTTCATTTCACTGAGGAAATAAAAGTAACCAGAGGGAAACATCACCATGTTTATACCTACCTACTTGTAAATGTTCCCATTCTGCCTTCCCTCCTGTTGTCATGGATGAGCCCTTTGTTCCTAGATCCAATCTCTGCCCTTAAGCAGTCCTTATCTACTCAAGGACCTGGAGATCTTTCTCTAGCTCTCTCTCTCCATTGATTTTTTACTCCCTACAGAATCATTTACATTACAATTCCGAGCAGAATTTTCTAATAATATCTCGTACATTTAATAAACTCCTTTACCATCACCCTCCTCCAGCTATCATCCCACCTATATAAACTCCTTTATGGAAAATTCTTTAAATTAGTCATTCTTTTAATGAGTTAGCTGTTCATGCTTCCCCCACTTCTTCACCTTGTCTTCACTTCTACCGAGTCCTATAAGAATTTTGTTGCACCACTTCATTGATAGTGTTTTGCCAAGACTGCCACAATGCAAAAACCAATAGTCAAGGGCACAGTTCATGTTATACGACCTCTCAACAACATTTGACATTTGACATTGACTTTCTGAAAAAACAGTGTCTCCCTCGGCTTCTAAGAAGCCATGGTACAATGGCTACTCCTCTGTCTCCTCTCCCAACATTTCAATGTTTGGGTGACTAAAGGCTTAACCCTTGATTATCTTCTCATTTATACAGATTTTAACTCCTCAAATCATCTCATTTAATTCCATGACCATAAATATAGCCATATACTGATGATCTCCAAATTTATATCTTTAGCCCTGACCTCTCATTTGTCCAGCTGTCTATTTATTTTTAAGGCCACTTAACTGTCTAATGGGCATCTCAAAACTCATGGACCCAAAGGGCTTTTTGTTCTCACTACCAACTTCCCCATTTTAGGAATGGAGCAGGTTAATAATCCCTTACCCACATCTATGAAAATCCTAAAGCTATAAAAACCAGGCATTTTCATTTTCAGTAAAATCTGATCTGATCTGAACTCATTTGGCAGCAAAATTATAACTGAGTACTGTCATCATTAACTGAATACTTAATTTTTTCACAGAAATATTCATTGGAGGCTACCCTAGGACCCACTGGGAATATTTAGTAATTTTTGGAATAGGCACCTTATTATTCTTTTAAAATATTAAAAGTTATGAGTTCAGGTCACATTTTGGCCCAAGAGTTTCTGATAAGGGACCATAGACCCGGTTTTTCAGGATCACACACATGCGCACACACGTACACACAACAAGGCATTACACCTCGTTCTTTCAATCTTTACACTCCCACACCCAATTCATCAGTGACTCCTACCAGCATGAATGTGAAATATGTCCTAAATCTGAACAGTTATTACCAATTCCATATGTACTGGTGTCACCAAAGCTACCAATTCTCCAGCTAGACAACTGCCCTAACCTCCTATTTCCAATCTTAATATTCCCTGCCTCCCCCGCCTCAGTGTCAGTTTCCACAAAATGACCAGAGAAGTCTTCCTAAAACTTAAGCAGATGTTCTACCCCACTGCTTCAAAGCTTCAAAGGCACTTTATCAGGCTCAGAATAAAACCTTAATTTCTCATCATGAACCTGTTGTGTTTTAGATTATCTGACTTCTGCCTTTCTCCCCACAGGAAATTCTTCCTTTCTTTCCCTTTCCCACTGTGATCCAGCCCTCCTGGTCTTGTTTTTCCTCAAGCATGGCACATGCACCCATGTCTCGGGGGTTGTACTTTTGGTTTCCTCTGTCTGAGATGCCATTACTTTAGGTCTTGGTATATCTCTCTCCTCACTTCATCAAGGTCCCTCTTCACAAGTCACTACCATGGAAACATTTCCCTGACCACTCTTCTATAACAACCATATCTGAAACTCCCATATATAAATTGCCATCTTATTATATTTGCTTTTATTAAAATTACATTGAATATTTGTTTATCATTCATCCTCACCATCAAAATATAATTCCATGAAGGTAGAAATTGTGACTCTACTGTTTATCATTGTATCCCTGGTGCCTCGAATGATGCTGGAACTCTATGTGCCCAAAGATTAACACTCACTGAATGAACAAATAAACTAAATTTTATTAACATGACAGCTGAATTGGGTTGGTTAAATAACAGTAGTCCTACTTTCCAAAGTACCTCAATATTTTTGTAAGTGTTGGTATAGTTCTGATGAACTTAAGCTATGACTTTATTTCTTAATGGCTCTCATGCTTAAGATAGCTCTGTCAGTGACTAAGATTACCATGGTTTGACAGGGGGACTCTCACTGTGTAAATTAGTGTTTCCTTTTATACCCATGAGACATATACTTAAAACAATTTGAGGAGTTCCTGTCATGGCTCAGTGGTTAACAAATCTGACTAGGAACCATGAGGTTGCAGGTTCAATCCCTGGCCTTGCTCAGTGGGTTAAGGATCCGGCATTGCCGTGAGCTGTGGTGTAAGTCGCAGACGAGGCTCGGATCCCGCGTTGCTGTGGCTCTGGTGTAGGCCGGTGGCTACAGCTCCGATTCAACCCCTAGCCTGGGAACCTCCATATGCTGTGGGAGCAGCCCTAGAAAAGGCAAAAAGACAAAAAAAAAAAAAAAAAAAATTTGAGTTTATCAGGGAATGTTTTCTTAATTCTCTATTTCTGAACATAAGTATTTCCTCTTTCTAGGGAACTAAGATTATTTGGCAATTATGTCTCTAATTCCAAAGTGTTCTAAAATGATTGCATGTTACTTCTTATTTTCCACATGCTATAGCTAGTTAACCAACTTGTCTATTAACAGAAAATGGACATTTCGTTAATTCTGCTAACTTAGTGCAGAATTAGAAATGAAAGTCATATAAGAATAATGGTAAACAAAATACTCTTTAGCACTGTATTTTTTTTTTTTTATCAAATAAAAACAATTTGTGGTAAGGAATCAAAAAGTCTGTTACGGAGTTCCCATTGTGACTCAGTGGTTAACGAACCCAACTAGCATCCATGAGGACACAGGTTCGAAAATTGGCCTCACTCAGTGGGTTAAGGATCTGGCGTTGCCATAAGCTGTGGTGTAGGTTACAGACATGGCTCAGATCCCAAGTTGCTGTGGCTCTGGCGTAGGCTGGAGGCTACAGCTCCAATTCGACCCCTAACCTGGGAACCTCCATGTGCTGCTGGTATGGCCCTAAAAGACAAAAAGACAAAAATTAAAAAAAAAAAAAAAAAGTCCGTTAAAACACTTTATGTTAAACAGAGGGCAAGTATATATAATGAAGTCATTTGAGGACTAATGCCAGGTATAGTTTAATCCTTTAAACCATATATTAATATATATTAATACTTCATTTTGGAACATTCTCAGTCATTAAGTACATGTGATTTCTCCTTAATTCATGAGTCCATTAATGGTAGATGAGCTATCTCTCACAGGCATCTTTTGATACACATTTTGCAAATATTTATGCTAAATTGAAATGTGATTCACACGACAGAATGAAGTTAGAGAACAAATATTAAATGATAGTTTGAAAATAATGACTTTAGTTCAAGTCTTGTTACACACTTTGGACTTGTAAAAATAAACCTTAAGAACTGCTCGACCACATTGTGATATTTCAAGACTACTTTGCTTTTTAAGTTTTTCTTTGAGCAACTATGGGGGAAAAAAGGGTTAGTCTTCTTCAACTCAGGGATGGACAAATAACTGTAGCCCAGAGCTAATATAAAGTATTTAATCTGATCTCTAAGTCTGGGCATCTTATCTTCTTATGGATGACTCATTGCAGTTTGGAAACTTCAGCAGGCAATTAACTTCACAGGATACACAGCAGTTTCACTCACCAAGAATTCTCTGGGCTATAAGGCCACGTGAACCCAGAACATTCACTAATCAGTGAAAGACATTCTCAGCATAATCGCAACTCTTCAACTACATTACAAAACAGAAATTTGAGGGGATTTTGGAGTAGGGAGCTCACTTACTACTATTTGAACCTCCACTGCCTCTGCCCATCATAGAGTCATCTAGGGTCAACTTTATCTCAATCTATATTTTCAAGGGAATGGGCAAAACAAAACACACTGTCTTACACATAATTGTGTCATAAAACTAATTTATAATTTCAGATGCTTATTTTGTGCCAGACAAAGGGGCCTGGGCACTTTGATTGCATTATTTTTATCCCTCACAACAATATTCTGAAATTCTAAGTTCCATATTATAAGGCTTGTCTTTTGTTTTTGTTGTATTTATGTCTGTCATATAGTCACATCCCCAATAATCTCTACTTGTCCATAAAACTACTTGACCTTCCAACCTGAGTTAATGCTGCTGGTGAACAACATAGCTTTATTAGCTATTCCACTCAAATGCAAAGTTGTTACACATTGCCCAATTACTGGTATTTTTTTATAGTGAAACAGTTTTAAGTTCTTATTTTATGCAATGTACTATTCTAGGCACTGAGAATACAATACTAAACAAATGGCAGATAGATTCTTCTTCTCCCTTCTTGTTACCTCAGGGAAGGAAGAAGGGTTGTCTAGAAGGCAGAACAATTAAATGGACAGTAATAATAATATGTGAAGTGCAATTAAAGTACCTACCTTATCCAGTCTGAGATAATCTTGAGCCTTTTTTCATGGATTTTAGTGATATTCTGATTAGACTCCAGCCTTCCCACCTGGTCTTCCAGAAATTCAGCTTTAACATGATTATAGTCTCCCAAAGATACTCCCTCTTCACTAGTCTTCCTTTTTTGCACAATTTAAATTCAAAAATCTTTTCTCCACAAATCTCCTTTCCTATTTTTTGAGAGCTTTTTCCACTTTTCACTAATAAGACTTTGGTTTACAGAAGGTGAAGACATCATTTTCATAGAATTTAAAGCTGTCACTGTACATTTAAAGCCAGAGGACTCAACTAAGATTTCATGTACAGGAAAACTGGTGGAGATTATTAATAGCACAGCTAATGGTATTTTTCAGTTTTAAATAGACATCTACATTACACAAAAGTATAAATTATAAAGATAAGAAATGTAACATACATTTCTTTCACATAATCAAGCCAGTTCCTTCAGGAACAGAAAGGGCAGGAAAATAAGAATTTGATCAGATTGCTTTCTTATCAACTTTATGTGGTAAGAAAAGATAAGTGATGAAAGAAAATAAAAGCTGAATAAGAATGAAAAAGGGGGAGTTCCCATCGTGGTGCAGCAGAGACGAATCCGACTAGGATCCATGAGGTTGTGGGTTCCATCCCTGGCCTCGCTCAGTGGATTAAGGATCCTGCGTTGCCATGAGCTGTGGTGTAGGTCGCAGACACAGCTTGGATCCAGCATTGCTGTGGCTCTGGTGTAGGCTGGCGGCAAAAGCTTCAATTAGACCCCTAGCCTGGAAACCTTCATATGCTGCAGGGTACAGCTCTAAAAAGACAAAAGAAGAAAAAAAAAAAGGGGAAAACTTGTACAGAATTGAAAATTGGACAAAAATTTTATATGATAACATCATTTTGGATGTTTGGTTATATACTGCCTATTCACAAAAATAGAGGAAACTAAATAAGGAACAATTTAACCAATGTGACTTTCTCAGAGGAACTACCTAAAAATCAGCTAAGCCTAACAACCAGTGTAGTTAAGTGATACAAACCCATAATCATCTCTTGGCTGCTAAGTTACTCATATACTACTGATCTAGTTTCCACAATTTATTCTACTACTTTGATTTCTTCCCTCTTTTTTCTCTATCGCTTACTCCTCTGACTCAAACAAAAATTAGCAAATACTTCAGAACTTTTGAATGTAAAAACTGAGGTCACTATTTTCTTACCCTCTCTTACATCTGGGAAGACTCAGATAATAGAAGCAATATGTAGATTGGGAGGAACAAGACGCAAAATCATTTTCTCTTTTTTCTTCACGGGTGCAAACAAAAGGCCTAGAAGAGTGGGAACTGGGCCTTCCCAGGCCCTGCCTGACCTGTTGTCAGGGCAACAGGATGTGTGGGGAGCCCTAGCCTTCCCAGTGCCTGTTGCCAGGGTAACAGGATATTAACCATCTTCTCTTATGAAACTATGCCGTTTCCCTGCTTTATTCTATGTTCCCCTTCTATTTAGTGGAAAATTATGCTTGTTCAAAGAAACCTAAGAACAACACAACTTCAATCTACAATCACATCATGTATTGAAAGAAATACTGTAAGTGGGTATTGTTACTGGTGGAAATAATGTGAAGGAGAATTTTATTAGACTGACTTTCTGAAAACAGTGGCCTCAATTTTTATTTTTATAACCTTTCAAATATTTATTAATTTTTGATTGAGTAAAAGAAATAAGTGACAGAAGACTATGAGAGGGAAAGAAGAAGAGTGGTAGTAGGAAAAAAAACTGTAGAAGCCAGAGAATTATCTGAAAAATTTAGAAGAGCTTTATTTGGTGAGTGTATCTGTTGGTGTGTGTGTGTGTGTGTGCGCGCACGCGTGCGTGTAAAACAAATCATCTCACAACTTAGTAGCTGAAAACAATAAACATTTGCTATTTCGTCATGATTTTGAGGAAACCGGATAGTTCAGAATGACCTCACTTAATGTGTGGTGGTTGATGGTTTGCTTGGTCTAGAAAGGCCTCAGCTCGGGAGTTCTCATCGTGGCTTAGTGGTTAATGAACCCGACTATAATCCATGAGGACGTGGGTTCAATCCCTGTCCCCACTCAATTGGTTAAGGATTTGGTGTTGCCGTGACCTGTGGTATAGGTCAGACATGGCTCGGATTCTGCATTGCTGCAGCTGTGGTGCAGACTGGCAGCTACAGCTCCGATTCAACCCCTAGCTTGGGAACCTCCATATGCTGCAGGTGTAACCCTAAAAAGACAAAAGACATAAAAAAGAAAGAAAGAAAGAAAGAAAGAAAACATAAAAAGGCCTCAGATGGAATGGTTTTGAGGTTTGCTGTTGTAGTTTTTTAAATTTTTTCATTATAGTTGATTTACAATGTTGTGTCAATTTCTGCTGTACCACAAAGTGACTCAGGTATAAATACTGGAATGGTTTTTATCTGCTCTACATGTTCATCCTCCTGTAGACTTGACCATGCTTCTTACAATTAGTATGAGAGTTCCAAAGAGCAGCAGGAGAGAGTAAATCCCAACACATGAGTTCTTCCCAAGCCTTTGCTTGTGTCACATTTGCTAACATCCCATTGGCCAAAGCAAGCTGGCCAATGTTCTGGCCAAACTCAGAGTCAATATGGGAGAGATTATCTACGAGTACATATAGAAAGTCATGAACAAATTGGGCCATACTGTATCAGTAAACAATAGCATAAAAGAATATCTGAAAATAAAGGGTTCTTTGGAAAACTTGAGATATTAAGGCAGACATTTGCTAAGGGATGAAATATGAAGAGGGTCTCGCATATAAAGACACTTCTTCCATACTGAAACTAGTAGGAGATACTGCAGATTTTGAGAGTTCTTAGAAAGAGCTCCTTACACCATTTAGTAACCATCTTCAAATACAGTGTAAGAAATGATGAGGAAGATACTGTGTACCTTTAAGAAGTTTATATTCTCTGTTGGAAATAAAGCAGAATAAAATCCATTTAGGTGATTTTTCTAAAATAAACAAATGGAGAAACATTCACTTTACTTTAAAAAAGAAACTTATTGTATGCTTAAAATCCTTTATAACATGAAAAAAAAGAGAAAGTGTATCAAGAATAAAATACCAAGTTTTAATCATTAGAACTCCAGATATATGCTCATTGGTAAATAAAAATCTTCACGGACAGACATCCAGACATTTCTACTGTGCAGGTTTATCTTTTTCTATTGTTTGGGATACCAAAGGCCAAATAAATTAGAATAATTTTGTAAGAGTCCAAGTTCTAAAGGGGAAAAGACAGTTTAGGAAAAGTCAAATTCTCTTGCAAATACTAGCTAGGGTCATTGTTTAAATAAATTAATTAAAGGGATAATGGTACTTCATGGCCTAGAAAAGGAGAGAAATAGAACTGGGGAGTTTCTGATATCTAAGGCATATGCCAAGTGATAACTCCCCTTAGTATTCAGCTTTGAGCAGGCAGAATTAGGCAAACAGATGGCAGGATTGAGGAAAAATCAAAATAAGAGAGCAGTTTTTAACTCCTGAAACATCAGGTTTTATAATGATTCTTGAGTGTTAAAAGGAATTATCTTAGTCAGTGTTAAGTGGAAGAGATATGAGCCTAGGAATCTGGCTTTCTCCTCACTAATAAGGGAACATTTGTCAAGTTATTTAATGTCTTTGAATCTCAATTTTCTCATCAGAAAAACAGGATAATTGTCCTAAACCTTATAGATCAAAAGAAAAATATTTTAGAAACTATAATGCACTAAAAAATTAGTGTGATTACTACTATGATTCAATTTTAATCTGATTTAAATAGTTTAAGCTAATCAAAAGATATGATTCATGCCCAAGTCATTCAGATTTTTCTTATCTTGCTCCAGAGGCTGTTTGTTTTTAACTAAGTCTTAGTCTAGTTTCAAGTGGACCAGAATCATTATACTGTTGCTTTTCTAATGAGAAGTTTATTGTGATTTTCTTCCAAACTATCAAGGACCTGCTTCATGTACAAAATTCTAAGAAATCCTTTGACTCTCCATGTTTACATGGAGTTTAATTAAGGTTGACTTCTGTTCTCCTGCCCTATAGATACTGCCACTTAGAGATCTTACTACTTTTTCATGACTCATTATAGACTTATTTGAATAGTTACAAATATCAAATTTTTGCCTTTAAGAAATTATTTGCTTTAAGCATTTTCTGGGCCTATTTAATAAAAATTTATGTTTTTAAATATTTTATAAACTATAAAATATAATCTCTTTAAACAAGTTCAGTCAACTATAGTTTAAAGAAAAAAGCAAGTCATGTTTCATGACTCTAATAACCTGTTGTCATCTTTACATCCTCTCCTAACAACAGTTATTCATATCCAATACTTGCTCAGATCAGATATGTAGAATATGAAGATTCTCATAAGCCTTTAACATTACCATCTATTTAATGATGCTAATAAACAGTTCCTTTCATATCGAAATGGCTTACAGCACAATCCTTTCAGACGGGAATCAGACTTGCTCAAATATTTACATTTGATTAGCTGACTGAAATATGTTGGAATAAAGGACAAAATCTAATAACATAATGGTAATTTGGTATTTTCTAAAATGAATTGACAAAAGGAATGACCATGGGACATGACTATAATTACTTGAAAATCAACTCCCTTATGAACCAGACCTAGCCAGGGATAAGAAAAGACTTAAGGATGATTTTCAAGCCTAAGTGACTCAGGAAATCAGATTAGCCCTGGATCATATATGATTATAGAGGCCTAAAATCCATTCTAAGGCCACTACAAGATGTAGAACAAAAGACACTGTATCCATCAAAGCAATTCTTCTTTCAGTGAAACTCTCAAGGCCAGCCCACTTCTCTTCCTCAGCTCTCTCTTCCCACATAACAGACTCTCCTGCCCCAGGGAAATGTAAATCCTTGAATATAATTGTTCTGGCAAAGAGAAACCTGGGGATCATGGTGAGACCAATTCAACTGACCTGAGAGAAACCTTCTTTCTCATCTTAACAATCCTATTTTGTTGATTCTAATAAGAAAATTACCAGAAAAAAAAAATAGAATTCTGCTTCTGCATATATTATCAATAATGACACAGCTAGGATTTCTTGAATTTTAGACACTGCTTTAAGTGTATAAGCATTAATTCACTTAGTCTTTCCAATACCCATGAGGTTGGTAAGGATATTATTACAATTTTCAGTTCAGAAACCAAAACATTGAAAAATGAATCAATTTACCATATAGCTGTTAAATAGTATAGCTGGAATACACATAAGGATGGATAAGATTATGGGAATTTTAACAATTACAATGTTTTAAGAGCTTACTGTGTGTCATGTACTGTGTTATATTTCTTATATACATTATTTTATTTAATTTTTATTATCCCGATTCTGGCAACAACCAGATTCTCAGATCCTAATGCTTCCTTTTTTTTTTTTTTTAACTTTTTACATAATGATTTTTTTTCATTATAGCTACTTTACATCCTTCTAAGTGGAGGTACCTTCCATCGGAAAAGCCCTCCAGGCCACTCTTTGCTACTTTTCACATTCTTTCATAGAGGAAGAGGAGCAACATTTGGTTGGTGAATTGTGGAGAATGAATGAGTCCTGGGGGTGCAAGCTGTTTTTTCAGGTGGTAGGGAAGGGATATGCTACTTGTAGAAAGCATATCTCATCTATTAGAGATCTGAGGTAATTTTAGAAAGGAGATTTTTGTTCCCGTTCAGGGAAGTCTATAATTTGGGGGATTAAGTTGAATTCAGAGGCATTTTGGCTTATTGAGCTGCAAACCAAAAGCCTATCTTATATTACATGGCTTGTCTTTCAATAAAGTTGACATTTTTACCTCTATCTACTGGACATCTATATCTCACTTAATTCTGAATTTGGACAGAAGTTATATATGTCATTCATCAGCCTCTCTCTAATCCCAAGATTTTATGAGATAGGTATCAATTTTTGTTTGTCTAAGATGAAAAGTCACCTCTTGAGAGACTTCATCCTGACTTATCCAAAACACCTTCTCTAAGTAACTCCTTGATCACATGATCTGGTGTATTTTCTTCAGGTCACTTCTTACTCCACATTAACTTACTTTCTGTAATTCACTTTTTTGTTATTTGTTTCCTTGTCTAGAATGTAAGCACCTGTGTCTAAAATAGTACCCAACATTCTACACAATCAGTAGGTATTTATTGAATGACGGAATGGCTGATTAAGAAAAGAACTGGATTTTACAAATAAGTGAAGTTAGGAAAGTTAATAATTTTCCGTGTCACTCAGTTAAAGGATAGACGGTATTAGAAAATATCTGACTGTTTCCAAACAGTTGGCATGTATTAGTCTCTTATCGATGCTGCAATGAATATACCTTGAACTGAGTAGCTTGCAACAACACAAATGTATTATCTTCAGTTCCAAAGGTCAGAAATTTGATGCAAGTTTCATTGAGCTAAAATCAAGGTGTTGAGAGGGCTACATTCTTTTTGGAGAACTCTAGAGAGAGTTTCTGTTTTTCTTTTTCAAGCTTCTGGAAGTTTCCCACATTCCTTGGTTCATAGCCTTTTTCCCCCCATCTTTGATGATGGCAAAGACAAGTTGAATCTTTTTTCCATCACAGCATTCTGACCTTTTCTTCTATCTCCCTTATGATTATAATGGGGCCATCTAGATAATCTAGGCTAATCTCCATATTTGAAGGTCAGTTGATTAGCAATGTTAACTCTCTGTGCTACCTTAATTTCCCTTTGACATACAAGGTAACATCTTCACAGGTTCTGGAGATTAGAACATAGACATCTTTTGGGGACAATTAATCTGCATACTACAATGCCCCTGGACTAAGTTTTAAGAAATACTACTCTAGCTCCTTTCTTTCTAGGGAAATATTCTGAGAATGTCCTATTTTTTTTTGGGGGGGGGGAGTTGTTTTTGTTTTTTGTTTTTGAAGCAAGATGAATACAAGGTTTAGAGCTGATCTGCATTTATATCTAAGTTCCACTAAATACTAGCTATTTAATCAATTTAGGATACTTACCTCCTGAAATTACTGGAAAGAAAAAATAAGAATACAAATTTGTTATATCTGGAAATTTCTGACAACTGGTAGATGATAAACATTACTTCTATTTTCTTCATTCTTATTCCAGCTGTGACACTATCTCTTCCAACTTGGCTTTATGCCCTATTTTGACAGTCTGACTGATTTATAATTTCATAGTTACAGCCACTATAAGATTCAGAATTGTATTCATTTATTGACTGATTAAAACACATTAAATTAATTAAATTAAATTAAATTAAATTAAATTAAAACAAGTTTCCATTGAGGCTCAGTGGGTTAAGAACCCAACATAGTGTCCATGAAGATACATGTCTGATCCCTGGCCTCAAACAGTGAGTTGAGGATCAGGTATTGCCACAACCTACAGCATAGGTTGCAGATGTGGCTCAGATCTGGCATTGCTGTGGCTGTGGCATAAGCCAGCAGCTGCAGCTCTGATCAAACCACTAGCCCTGGAACTTCCATACGCTGCAGGTGTGGCCATAAAAAGGAAAAAAAAAAAACACATTTATTGCGTTATCTTATCACCTATATGCCAGTTACTGTGCTAGGGGCTGGGAACTCACAAGCAAACAGAGTGAACATGGACAGTGCTTGTCTTTAACAGCTTGTGGGGAAGGTAGACTTGGTGATAAAAAGCAAAGTCCAGGTTACTTAACGAGCCAAGTATAGGAGACTAACCTATTATGGAGGGTCAGGAAGGATTTCCTTTATAAGTGAATTTAAGGAGAGATCTTTGAGCATTTCTTTTTTTTTTTTTTTTCCTTTTTTTGATTCCATAGGTGCAGTATATGGAAGTTCCCAGGCTAGGGGTCAATCAGAGTTACAGCTGCTCACCTATGCCACAGCCACAGCAACGCCAGATCTGAGCCACATTTTCAACCTATACCATGGCAATGCTGGATCCTTAACCCACTGAGTGGGGCCAGGGATAGAACACGAATCCTCATGGACACTAGTTGGGTTCGTTGCTGCTGAGCCACAGTGGGAACTCATCTTTGAGCATTTCTTAAGAGGTCCTCTATTAGAATTTTGAGGAGGACAGTTCTTCCTGATAAGGAAGTGTCCCAGGCTCTTGAGAACTTTGATCACCCTGGACCTTGCTGAATGCAGAAACACCCTTAGGTACTGAAGCATCCCTACAACATCTCATGGGAAGCAAGAACACCCTGGCTGAGAGAGGAGAAAGGAGTGGTTCCCCCTGGAAGAGAGAAGAAAATGAGCAAAGACAGATGGGAAGTAAGAAGCATTTATTTGGGGCAACCCTGGGCTTGGATGGGAGAGGGCCACAGACGAGACAAAAGAGCAGGCTCCAAAAGTTGAACAGGTACAGGGTGACCTGTGAAGGATGCGGAACTTTGAAGGGAGGTCACTAAATAATTGAAGCAGGATAGTAAAAGGATCAGGTATATTTGCTTCTAAGTTATAAAGTTGTTCCATTCTAAAGTACAATTCTAGGTTGAGAATATGGTGCTAATAACGCCTGTCATTTTACCTTTTCACCAATTTCTATTCTAAATATCTATTTCTGGTACATCTTCTTGGTGATGAGGGTTTGAGCTACTTCATCTAGAACTGTACAACACACTTGCCTCTATAATAACAGCTAATTGAAATTAGGATAATGTTGTTATACGGCTCTTCCTTTCTCCTTCACTTTCTGCTCCTCCACATTTTATTCTTCCACTACTGAATATCATATTTACCACCAAAGAGTTCTAACTGTAAAATGCTCTTATATTTATAAAAACTGAGGAAACTGGCAGTAAGTCCTATGGAGTGGTAAATCTCACATTTTTATCAATAGTTTGCGGTTCTGAGCAGTTCAAATTTTCTTCTGTTGAAAAACTGAGTAACATTCTGATTTTGTTTTTACTACAATACCATGTAGTTTTCAATGGAATTGCTACTTGCTCACCATTTTCTGGAAATTCTGTCACCCCTTAGATCAAATTCTTAGAACAGTGGCACTGACTGGAAAAAGCAACACCAATCTTTTAAAATATATTTGATTTTTCAAAACTTCACAGTGGAAGAGCCCTTTTTACATTTAAAGACCAAACACTAAAAAACAGTATCATGACACAAAAAGAATTATTTCTAAAATTAAAAAATACTATGCATAAATGAAAACAAATATAAGATTTTGGAATCAACTTTCTTCATGGGAATCAATAAACTTAACAATCTTTGCATAGATTAGTGTTAGAAAAATGTTCTCAGTATGTAGGAAGTAGTATTGATCCCAGAGTCACAGGAAACTTCTAAGCCAGAAATTTCATCAGGTATTGAGATGGCAGAAGAAATAGGATATGTTTTTCCAAGTTAGAAACAATTGATAACTTAGGGACAAATATATGATTCTTTTTAAATGTAGTTTATGAGGGGCATGATGCCATAGTCACTTGCTGACATTTCTACCATCATAGATGGTGAGTCATTGCGTAGAATCTAAATTGTCACACTGAGTGACAAATTAGGGATAGAAGATGGATTGAAGAAAGCTAAAGAAAAAAACCGTAACTATAAAAAGAAAACTAATAGAATAAAGCATACAAGTCTACATTAGAAATGGGGAGATAAAACTGTTTCACCTTTGTTCCTACAAAGGAATAAAAGATTTCTTAGCCCATCAGTGAATATGGTGTCTCAATTAAATATTATATAAAGAAGATTTAAAAGGAGCTCAATGAAAGAAATTAACAAAATGTTAGAGATGAATTGATATTTCAACTTAGTTTATCATTTTCAAAGGTACTACAAAATTTGAAAATTATTTCAATAGACTGAAAAAAGTTCTAAGGTATTATGGTATATGAAAATGCCTATAAAATATTTTCTGTAAATATCTACCTGTAGTGGTTCATGTTTTCAATATTTAGGATATATCAGTATAAACCTTATTTAACTTTAAATCTTGTCTCTATTTTTATTTACTCACAAAAAGGTACATATTGTAAATCCACCTAAGAACAGAATATCTTACTGAAATAAACCAATGCATTTTCAAAGTTCACAATAAAAGATCAAAAAATCACTTTCTAAACAAATATCTAAAGGCCTTCATTGAGTCTTTTATGCCAAAATAAGAAAACTATTGCAAAATTATTTGATAAGCTTTCATGAGTAACTTGATTTTAATACTTACTTAACCAATCTTAAAAATGTAATTCTAGAACTAGACATTTTGATAAGCTAAAATTCTGTTTGAGTCAATATTACATTTTAAATAGGCAAGACAATTTCAGCAATGCAACAGGAGTCCCTATCACTGCTTTAAATGCAGACTACACAAAAGACCATAATTAAACAATTTGGTTGTCACTAGTCACGAAGATTTTAGATTTAGAGCTTATTGTTTTGACAATTCTAAACCTAGAATACTGGAAATGTCTTAAGTCAAAGTACAAGTTAAAATAGTAGCACCAGCATGAAAATTCCTTCTTTCTTTGATGCAAAAGCATTCAGGCATTTCAATCAGTTCAGTAGTAATTATTTTAAAAAAAAAAAAAAACTAGTTATCAGTATTTGGTCATTCAGTAGCTCTACGTAGACACAATCCAAAATTCATATAGGTTCATATATAATTAATTTTATATCCATGTTGAATATCAAGGTATGAAGCTCTACTTCTAAATGACTCTATCATCCTTTCCTGAAATAAAATGAGAGGTTGATCTTTGAGATCAACTGATAAAGTAAAAGTCAGATAACTTTGCCCCAACATGTTAGGTAAACACAAATTCATTTTCAAATTTTTTAAAGATGTATGCATGAGCTCACTACCATACATCTTCATACATTCAAGTAATTGGAGTGAAATAAAACAAAAAAAATGATACAAAACAAACAAACAATCCAAAACCATCTTGTTTTGCAAAAGGGAAGAAAATCTACAATAGGTTGTAATATGAGATATGATTTTTCCGGTACAGATGTTCATCCACTCATTAGGTTAGGATACAAATCATCTGATGACTGCCAAAGTTTATTTTTCGCCCATGCTGATTAATTTTGTAAGCTGTTATTTGATTTTATAGAAGTATTTGTTTCCCAAAAGAACCACCTCTACAAAAAAACAATGAATCTTGGAAAGATACCTAATTTATTCAAATGATGAAAAGATGGCTTCCTTTTAAAAGTTATTCCCTGTTAAATGTTATCTGCATTATTAGTGTGCCCTTATACCAGTGGACTATAAATGTCATGTATTACTTTAAGTATAAGAAAATAAAGAATACTGAATAAACAAACATAATTTAAATACATGCAAATGGAAGAAAGTAGAAGGACTTTTTACCTAACAAAGTTTGATACAATTTTTCTTTAAAAAATCATAGATATCAAAGCAGCAACATGACATTTATTCAAATGTTGCATGTTATACAATAATCTATAGACATAACATTAGAAATAAAAATCCTAGAAAATTACTCTTTCTCATGGTATAGGATTTCTTCAGCTATTATTATAGAAAAGCAAATATATTTTCATTTGAGGTCTATAAATATGCTAAGCAATTGCAATGGCCTGTAAATATTCATATTTCACATTTTTATCCAAACAGTAAATCTGATTTAAAAATCATGACATAATTAAAATAAAGCATGTAAACAGTGTGCTGGAATACTAAACAGGAATTAGTAACATACACATAAAAAAAATTTAGATGCTGTTTAAATAGCAAGGTAAATAGCATTGCAATTAAAGTTTAACTCAGTACTTACATTTAATGCTTGATATAAGCATACTTCTTGACCCATCTTACTAAAGTATTTTATACCATGCACTATTCTCAGAAGTGAACTGGTTAATTTAAGCCATAACTCTGAAGTAAGTTTGGTATGCTTCTAGTATTTTTACCACACAAAAAAATTTTTTCTTAAAAAATATTAAGACACAATGGAGTACAACTGTTTATTATCATACTAACCCTGTCCTTGCTTTCTTATTCAAAAATCTAATCACAAAGAAATAAGTACCAGTAGTAACCTCTCTTTCTACCTGAGAGAAATTTTATTTCTGCAAGTACCCTGGCAAGCAGCTTTCCTAGTTACTTTTCTGCATATCTAAACCATATATCTAAATAACACATCCAGAATGTAGAAAAGAAGCCATGTAGTAAAAGAGTGAATTCTCAGAGAGTTACTTGACATAAAACATACCTATGCAAAAAACTATACATCCTTCAAGCAAGTTGTTAGCTGAGACAGATTTTAGTTTTCAAAACAAAATCTTTCTTAAAAAAGCACTTGTCCACAAAGTCAGAAAGTACCAACAATTCGTCATGTTAATAGTCAAAAAATAATAATTTTGGGGGTGGATTAAAAACACAGAACCAAGCAAAGAGCTTACTTACATGCCTTTCAGACGTTGCCACATTTTTTCAGTCTGTTCTCCTATGAGATATTTAAAAGTGCTGTTTTCTAGTTCTTCAATTTCTGTAGCAGTAGACCCCATGATGATACTCCTAGGACAAATACAATTACAGTCAGTATCAGCAGCTTGAACATGCATTCCTCAGTCCACTACAAATCTTAAACAGTTATACAGTAGCATCTCTTATCTATCAAAACATTGCAGATTTACAAAGCTGATGGCAGCTTCTGCCAGAATTGCTATTGACTTTGACAGGCATATCCACTGCTCACATCTCCCCCCTTCAAGCAGACAGCAGTATAAACAGATCCTCTGACCTCATAGAAACAATCCGCACATGTGAGCCTGCTACTGTACTACTGACCGACTGAGTGCTCCAGCTCTTCCCCAAAGCAGTTCATTTGTTACTGTTTCATGCACGGAAGCACATCAGAATTTCTACAGTTTATGAGCTCTATTATGCACAAGAGAAACATGAATGACTTCAGCGTACCAGAAGAAGCTGAATTCCTCTCTACCAACGGAAGGAGGGCAGAATGTAATAAGAAAACAGATGGTAGGAACCAATATCAGCAGCACCACCCTGAGAAAAAAGTGGCTGTTTTAAATGCCAAGGTTTTTGTCTCTTAATTGATCTGAAATTAAGAGTTAAAAATATACTAGGCTCTAACAATAAATTCAAAAAATATTAATGATGACAATGAGAAAATAACATATAGAGGCATACAGAAGGTAGACCACAAAGCTCCACAGGTTGTCATTGAAAGAATATGTACATCGATGATGCGGTAATCATGCTTATTCACCTTCTCCTAGCAACTCCACACAGTAGGTAACTGCCAATAAACGAGTGAAAAACACGGCAGCTGCACACAAACTGCTCTGCGAATCCTTTGGGGATTAAAAAAATAAATAAAATGACACTAGTGTGTATGCTTTTGCGTGCTTGTCGAAGGAAAAGGAGTACAGAGGGAGGAGGTAGGGGAGAGGGAGAAGGGGGAGAAAAGGGAAATTGATGCTGTGCTGCTTGTGCTTTTTAGAAGAAAAATGAGAGAAAGTGGACATAAAAGGAATCAGAACTGAGTCATCTGCCAAGCTCCCAACACATGGTGAGCTTTCTTTGAAACAAGTACAGACCTTGAATATGAGCTTCATAACAGCTATTGCTATCTGCAAACTGCTAAGAAAAATATACTTAAAAGCAATATCCCTTCTTGTTTGTTTGGAGACACAAATGTACCTTTATTCCTCCCTGTAAGGAAGCTTGCCTGTTACCTTGAGATTTAAGGTACAGATATGTATAGGTAGCAGATAGGTAACAATATCTAATATTTACTGAGTGCTTACTATGTGTCAGACACTGTTCCCAGTGCCTAATAATATTACCTTTTTAAATACTTACAAAAAAGTCCATAAGGTAGATAATTATTTCAACTTAACTGCTGAGAAAACTGAGAAATACAGTCCTCAGAATTAAACCCAGTCCTTTAAAATAGGCACTACGATTTTATGGACAAGAAATCTCCCACTAAAAAGTTACTATATCTATCTAAACAACACTGTCCGTAGTCATATGTACAGCTGACACTTGAATAACTCGAACTGGGGTGCCCACACAGCCCACAGTCGAAAATCCGATTATAAATTATAGTCAGCCCTACATATACACTGTTCCCCAATATCTGCTATTTTTCAGAATCCAAAGTTCCACATTGGTGAATTCAACCAACCACAGATTGTGTAGTACTACAGTATTTACTACGGGGGAAAAAAAACCCCACAAAAACTCCTGTATAAGCAGACCCATTCAGGTTCAAACCTGTGTTGTTTAAGAGTCAACTGTAGATTAAAAGAGTCTTGCAAAATTTTAAAGAAAGTGCCTTCTGAAATACAAATTTGAAGAGGTTAGTTTTTCCACAATACCCAGAAGAGGTTCCATACGTCTTGTTCTGGGTTCCTGTGGTAACGTAAAGGGAAATTTTTACAATGTCTAGAACTCTCAATGTCCTACAAATGGAAGAGGATGTCCCCAAATTTCTTGCAGCTGGAACCCACTTAGGCGGCACTTGATTTCCAAATGGAACAATCATCTACAAAAGAAGGGAAGGCATCTACCTTGTAAATCTGTAAAGAGAGAAGCTTCTTCCAACAGCTCGTGCCACAGTTGCCATTAAAAAGGCAGCTGATGGCAGTGTCACGTCCTATAGAAATACTGGCCAGTGCACTGTGCTGAAGTCTGCGGCCGCAGGGCTGGTCCTATTGCTGGCCACCTCTGTTCTGGAATCTTCACTGAGCCGACACAGGCAGCCTTCCCAGAGCAATGGCTTCCGGTGTCCAGTGCCCGGGGCTGGAAATCCAGCCTTTCACAGCGTCTTACGTTAACCTGGCCACCCGCGCCGAGTGTGACACAGACTCTCCTCTGGGCCATGTGGACACTGACAACATAGCAGGACAATATCCAAGGAGCTCACCTCGATGCCTGACGTGGCGTTTCCGGTGCCAGGGGATGTTTTGCCGGAGCAGGGTAGCATCTCGCGAGAACACCCGTAGGCGGTGGGCCCAATTCCTACCTCCGCGTAGGTCCTGAAATGAGGGAAAGGAAGAGCTGCGTGTTGCTGAGAAGTGTATGACCAGGGAATGGATGGTTCCAGCCCCCAAACTCACTGCTACTGCACCCGAGGTTACAGGAGGGTCTGACGGCACAGGTGCCCTCCGTGTCCACCCGGTAGTTTCCCACCAGAGTTGGAGCCTCAGTCACCACCGAGGAGGGTCTGCAACTACCACCGCTCTGGCCACTCAAAGGGTAGGAACACCTGAGTGGTTTTATTGTTTGGTTTTTTTTGTTTGTTTTGTTTGTCTTAGGAGCACAACTGCAGCATATGAAAGTTCCCACGCTAGGGGTTGAATCAGAGCTGTGGCTGCCAGCCTACGCCACAGCCACAGCAACGCCAGGTCCGAGCCGCATCCGCCATCTTCACCGCAGTTTGTGGCAACAGCAGATCCTTTACCCACTGAGCGAGGCAAGGGATTGGACCCTCATCCTCAAAGATACTGTTCGGGTTCGTAATTGCTGAGCCACAGCAGGAACTCCCACCCCTGAGTGGTCTTAAGCTGCTTTCCCACAGACTTTTAAACACGAAGTGGACACAAGGTTGACCAAAAGTAAAGTTTCGCAACAAAAGGCGGGGCAGGGGCAGGTGGGGCGGGTGGAGGTAAATCAAATGAAGCTTCATTTCTCTTCTCTCCAATGAGCTATTTCCTGGACTCAATGTGAATTTAATGTCTAGCTAGAAGATAGCTTACACTATCACAGCCTCAATTCTATGAGCATTTACCAGAGTTTTCAGAAATAAGTTAGTTTTTTTTTCTCTAACAGTACTGATTTTACCTTCACTGTGCCTTAATTTATAATCCTAGCTCTATTCACTTAATAAACACTTACCTGATTTTTTTGTAATGAGAAATTACCAATATTCAGTGCAATTTAAAAGTGCCCACAGGGAGTTCCCCTCGTGGCTCAGCGGTTAACGAATCCATGAGGTGGGACTAGGAACCATGAGGTGGCAGGTTCGATCACTGGCCTCGCTCAGTGGGTTAAGGATCTCGTGTTGCCTTGGGCTGTGGTGTAGGTTGCAGATGCGGCTTGGATCCCGCGTTGCTGTGGCTCTGGTGTAGGCCAGCGACTGCAGCTCCAACTAGACACCTAGCGTGGGAACCTCCATATGCCACGGGTGTGGCCCTAGAAAAGCTGGGGGGAAAAGCCAAAAAATAAATAAATAAATAAAAGTGACCACAGAATTATACCCAATAATTTCTATACACAAAAATTTGGGATAGAGTGAGAAGGAGGGAGCTAGCAATACCAGATACTAGGAATGACATGGAGCAATAGAAATATTTTCTGTTGGTATGAGTTTAGACAGACTCATTTTGGAAAGCAGTTTACCAATGTGTAGAAAAGTTGAAGATTCACACACTCTAAAATACTTCCTTACATGTATAAAGGAGCTATCTTAGTCCTTTAGGACTGCCATAGCAAAATACCATAAACTTTTGGCTTATACACAACACATTTATTTTTCATAATTCTGGAAGCTGGAAAGTACAAGATAAAGGTATTGACAGATTTGGTGTCTGATGAGAGTTTCCTGGTTTGTTGATAGCCATCTTCTCAGCTGTGTCCTTACATGGTAGAAAAGTCAAGGAAGTTTCTGGGGTCTCATTTATGAGGACATTAATCCTATTCATGAGGGTTCCACCTTCATGACTAATCACCCTCTCAAATGCCCCACTCCCTAATACCATTCCATTAGATTGGGGATTCGTTTTCAACATACGAATTTGAAGGGGACACAAACATTCAATCCATTATGGGTGATAATGGACAGAATCATCACATTATGCAGAATGTTTACAGTGGCAAAAAAAAATTTTAACTACTTAATTTTCCATTAACTGGAAAATGGATAAATGTTGGCATATTTACAACATGGAATATAATATGGCTGTGAAAATGTATGACTTGCAGTAAAACCACTATACACATGGATAAATCACACACAAAAAAATGCTGAGAAAAAACAAGTCCAGTAAGAATTTAGATAGCATAAATATTTGTTTGTTTTTTCACTAATTGAGAAATCCATATATAGTTAATAAAAGTTTTCTTACATATGTAAGGATGACAAAGTCTTACAATGTTAATCTCTGGAAATAAGAAAGGTGGGATGGTATTGAGATGAAATCCATGAGGTTCCTCAACTATTCTGGAAGTTTTTCATTTCTTAAGCAGGATGTAAATGTGCAGTTTTACAGATAATATCTTAATACCTTTTAATATTTGTGAAATATTAATTTAAAAATTGTTTTAAAAATCTAGAGGGAAAGTCTGTATTAAAACGCTATGGTTAGATTGTAATATATAGAATGATTTGAAGTAATTAATATGAAAAATAAAATCCAAATGCTCTTAATAATTGGGACATTTTCCTTTGAGTAGACTGGTTTAGAAAATACAGAATTAGATTTCCTAGGATCAACCCAAGAAAAATAAAGAACATAAGTCCACACAAATACCTGCATACAAATGTTCGTAGTAGGGTTATTCATAATAGCCAAAAAGTGGAAACATCTCATCTGATGAATGACTAACAAAATATAGTAAATCAAAACAATAAAATACTAACAATAAAAAGGAATGAAATACTGGTACAAGCTACAACATGTGTAAATCTTAAAACCATTTTTCAAAGAGAAAAAAAAAAAAAAACAGGCAATACAAATCTATTGAGTCAAAAAGCGAAGTAGAGTAGTAGTAGTAAAAGTGTTTGTTTACCTGAGGCTGGGGGTCAGGAAAGGGGATTAACTGTAAATGAACCTGAGGAATCTTATTGGGCTGATGAAAATGTTCTAAAGCTGGCTTATGATGAAGATTGCACCACTGGTAAATTTCCTGAAAATCTTGAATTTGTGGGAGTTCCCCTTGTGGCACAGTGGAAGTGAATCTGACTAGTATCCACAAGGATGCACATCTGACCCCTGGCCTCTCTCCTTGGGTCAGGGATCCAGCATTGCCATGAGTTGTGGTGTAGGTCACAGACACAGCTTGGATCCCGTGTTGCTGTGGCTGTGGCACAGGCTGGCAGCTGTAGCTCAAATTCAACCCCTAGCCTAGGATCAGGTGCAGCTCTGAAAAAGCAAAAAGCTCTGAATTTGTGTACTTAAAAGGGATGCATTTTATGGTGTGCAAGTAATACTTAATAAAATTTAAAAAGCAAGGAAAAAGGAATTGTATTTTTCACAAGGGGTCTTAAATATGCAGTATGTTCTACTTCAATTATAACTACATAATTATGAAATTATCAAAGCTATTCATCAGGCTTTGTTTTTAGAATTCAACCTCTAGACAAACATGAATTATTTTACAATAGTTATAGAATAAAAGAGAAATGTTCTGAACCTTAATAAAAGTGATGGTATAAATGCCAGATTGGGAGAAAAATGGAGAGAAAAACAGAGGATGAGAGGTGGAGAGAAGTTTACAATCACTGATGTTTTCAATTTATATTGCAGGGATTCTAATGATGTCTGAAATTTATCAATCAAGATAATAGTGTGAACTTCTTATATCAGATTTTGTATGATGTTACAATTTTACTAATAGGATCCAAAAGTAATAATTCAAGTTAAATTAGAAGAGAGGACAAGTTTCTGGTCTTTGAGAGTATAAAGATACCAAGTAATATTTGATATTGATAGATCAGAATATAGGTTTGAATTCCACTAATATGGAATTGATCACCAGAGGAACTCAGTGGAAATTGAAGGTGATTACTAGTGCCATAGGACTTGCAGCAGCTATAGGAAAGTCAGTTTGAGATTTAAATTGTGTGCCTTTTTCACCTATTTGATTTTTTATTATGTTGATATATTAGGTAATAAAAACTAAGGGAGATATTTAAATATATCTTTAATATTCTATTGGCAAAAATTCAACTCAAGTTTAAAAATTAATTTATCTCTTGCAAACCAGCTTTTCCTCCAGATTTCCATGTAACTGGCACTTTCATTTTTACCTTGCTTTTTTAAATTTTTGGATTATTTCGATTCTAAATAATAGTTGTGTTTTTTATATTCAGAAAATTTTGGCTCCTACTTGTCCTTCACGTTCCACTCCCACTCTTCAGGTACTTTCAGTTCTATCCCTGGTAATAACTCAGTATTAACCTCTTCTTGCCATTCTCTCTACCACAACCTGATCTGAGTCATCTTTCCCTGATAACTATTAGAACTCTCCTAAGCAATTCATCTTAACTGCTGTTTTGATTACACGATGCCCTGCCTATGAACTTTCTCAGGTTGTCCATTGCTTGCAAACTGAATTGAAATTCTTTCTTTCCAGGCTCTTTCCTTTTATATTTTCTTTTAAAAAATTTAAAAAAAACCTTTTTATGTATATAGCTAAGACCATCATCATGTGCATTTTATAATTTCACTTAATATGAAGAGTAGCATTTTGCTCCTTTCCAGAATATAAAAATACATATAATTATTATAAAAACTTTGAAATGATATAGAAAAAAGCAAAGTAAAAAATGAAAGTAACCCATAAGCCCTAAGAGAAAATAACACTAAAAATTAAATTTTAAATCTAGATACAAATAGTTTGACAGAAAACTTTAAAAAATGATATACTCCTTTATCATTTTAAAGTTTTACCGTGAACATCTTCCCATTAACTTTTCTTCAAATTATCAAACTACTGCATAGCATACCTCATTTTATTATACCATAATTTATACCATCCCCAATTATTTTTCTAATTTTCCTTTATTTTAATAATCCTCTAATGAAAATTTTTGCATATTAATGTTTGTCTATTTTAAGAAATAGACAGGAGTTCCTGTCGTGGCGCAGTGGTTAACGAATCCGACTAGGAACCATGAGGTTGCGGGTTCGGTCCCTGCCCTTGCTCAGTGGGTTAACGATCCAGCGTTGTCTTGAGCTGTGGTGTAGGTTGCAGACGCCGCTCGGATCCTGCGTTGCTGTGGCTCTCGCGTAGGCTGGCAGCTACAGCTCCGATTAGACCCCTAGCCTGGGAACCTCCATATGCCGCGGGAGCGGCCCAAGAAATAGCAACAACAACAACAACAAAAGACCAAAAAAAAAAAGAAATAGACAAATTTGTATAGAAAAAATATTATGTTAAGAATTATAAATCTAGTATAATTTCCTTAACATTAACTCTAATTTATTCCCTCATCTGCAATATTTGAATGCTCCAATCTCAGGGTACACTAACTAATAATGACTATTATCCATTTTCTTTTAAATTATTTACCAATATGATAAGCAAAAATGTGTCTTTAACTTAAATTTGTTATTGAGATTTTTTTTGCCCAGAAAAAAAATTTACTTTTTTTTCCTTTTTTTTTTTATTAGAATATAGTTGATTTACTATACAGCATACTGACCCAGGCATACATAGTTATACATTATTTTTCTCATACTATCTTCCCTCATGTTCTATCCCAAGAGATTATATATAGTTCCCTGTGCTGTACAGTAGGACCTCATTGCTTAAATGAGATTTCTTGTGTTAACTTTTTTTTGGCTTTTTGTACCGCTTTAATAAATTGCTTATTCTACTTTTTGTTCATTTTTCTATTTGAGAGTTAACAATATTTATTACTGATTTACAAATGTTCTTTAGGTATTTACATTTCCCTTTGCCCTATCATGAATGATGCAAATATTTTTCTTGTTTACCATTTGTAATTTACTATTCATTACATTTTGGGATGTCATTTAGACCTAATTTTTATATAATCAAATTTATCTATCCCTTATCTGTGTTTCTGCTATTCTTTTGCCTTGGAGGTTTTTCCCCATGTCAATATCCAATACTTAATGACCAATTTTATTCTAATTGATCAATAGTTTCATTTTATTTAATGATCTAAGTTATATGGAATGTACATGTGTTTGTATCAAAAGTATATATCTAACTATTTTTTTTTTCCAAAGAGTTCACCCAAAGTCTAGAACCATTTTTTTTTTTTTTTTTTTGTCTTTTGTCACTTTAGGGCTGCACCCACAGCATGTGGAGGTTCCCGGGCGAGGGTTCCAATCAGAGCTGTTGCCGCTGGGCTACACCAGAGCTGCAGCAATGCCAGATCTAAGCCACAGTCTGCGACGTACACCACAGCTTACAGCAAAGCTGGATCCTTAATCCACTGAGCGAGGCCAGGTATCACACCCAACAACCTCATGGTTCCTAGTCGGATTTGTTTCCACTGCGCCACAATGGGAACTCCCTAAAACCATTTTTTGGAATTTTTCTTCTGTGCTCATTGAGTTGTATTGCAGCCTTTATCAAATAATATATTTTGGGGAGTTCCCATTTTGGCACAGTGGAAATAAATCCAACTAGTATCCATGAGGATGCTGGTTCAGTCCCTTGCCTCTACATTGGGTTGGAGATCCAGTCTTGTGTGAGCTGTGGTAGAGGTCGCAGATGTGGCTCAGATCCTGCATTGCTGTGGCTGTGGTGTAGGCTGGCAGCTGCATTGGTCTCAGGAATGTCTTTCAGGAATGGGTCAAACTTGAGGTATAAGGACTGTTATTTCAAAGTCATCTCCTCAAATGAGGAAATCCCAAACTGTTCCACATGATACACCTGGTGCCTGAAGCCTCAGCTGTGGCTCAGATGCTCCTCACTCAGGTCCAGAAATGCTCCTTACTCAGGTCTGAGGGGGCTCTGGCCTGCGTTGCAGGGCGTGGGGCTCTGGGTCCCAAGACAAAGCTGCTTAGCCTGCTGTTAGGAGCCTATGAGCCCCCAAAATTCATGGTTCCCTCCACCCACCGCTCCTGCTGGCCCATGTGGTGTGCAGTATAGAGGTTTTATCCACTGAGGTGAGTGCTCTGCAGCCACAGGCCCAGCAGACTCCACTGAGCTGCGCTGGGGGTCAGGCCTCCCCACCTTCTTGAAACAACTTAAAGTAGGGGGTCTTTGAGCATGTCCTAGTCCAGGTACTAAGCCCTCCAGGTAGTAAGGCCCCTTAGTGGCATTTTCCTGCCTCCACTTCACCTCAGGTCTCCTTGATGGAGGTTTGAGGCTGATTCTCTATCTCAGTTTCCTAGGTGAGGAAAGCCTTTCAGGGGTGACATCGAAGAGGCTTTTTAGGCCACTCCTGGAAGAGTTGGCCATTTGACCATTGGCTTTTTCCTTCGGAGGCCTTTTGACAGCTGGTATCTGCATTCTCAGGAGCACAAGTGGCGAACAGGGAAGGGGCTGAGTCCAGCAGGTCTGAGAGAGCCTTTCTCCTCTGCTGGCTCCTGAGGACCCTCTGTTCTATCTTGGGGCATATCCCCGAAGGATTTTCCAGGATTTCAGAGGTAGATGTAATCCTTTTATGAAAGGACTGTCTGAGGAAGAAGAACCAGACATTGATCCTAGAGGTGCTATTTCTTTTGAAGACTCCCCCAGTCTGGGAGAGCTTGAGGCTACACAGTAGTCAAGCTGGCCAGTGGGAACCCTGTCTTCAAAGACTGGTTTCATGTGCCTTGGAGGAGGGTTGGCCTGCCATGTTTGTTTCAGGAGAATTCTTTTGGTATGTTGATGTCCATTTTTCTTTCTTCTTTTCATGTTCAGATTTGAGGAGAGTTTTTTTAACCCAGTGGTGTCATCCAGAGCAAAATATGACTCAGGTTCACTGCTCATGGTGGGACTGATAATCCTGTGCATCTATATCCCAAAGAGGTGACTAAAAAGGTCAGTCACCTTCATAGTGCTGCCTGTGTTCTTGGGTGGCATATTCTCTTTCTGCAACAGATGAAAAACAGATGTTCTTACAATAAGTAGTGAGAGCAGGAAATCGCAAGTTTCTGTATTTTTGTCACAGGGACAATTTTGTCGTTTAAGAAATGCAGACCTCTTCAGCCTGCCGTACCAGGTCCAAGTCCAGAGTAGGGCTTGGTCCTTAAATTTATATCAGTGTCTCTCAGTCTGTTTCTTCATATCTTGTCGCCAGTCCTAAGTGTTTCACATTTTGTTGCTGTTATGCCTTATTTTTCCATTATGTCTTCTAATCATTGCTGTTACATGAAAACTGTAGACTTGTTTTATAATTTATTCTATCCAAATAATAATGAATTTTATATTAGTTCTGATTTTTTAGTTAGTTACCCTGGAGTTTTACTTAGGCAATTGTGCCAATAATGAAAAATTACCTTTTGCCTTTTCTTTTTCAACATCTTTTTAAATGTCTGTACATTAACATGTGGTTTATAATTAATTTCTCAACTGTTCTTGCTGAGCATTTGGATTGTTTTCAATTTGAATGAAAAACTTACCCATTTTTCCTGTTGGTGTAGTGATTCTCATGCCCTTGATACTTACTACTAAAAGGTCAGCCTTAAGGTACATTCCTATGTTTGTGTGCAAACAGCTACACTGACTCTTATGAGTTTCAAATGAGTATTTCTTGGCATTAGAAAATCAGTCTTTTCAGTAAAGATCCAAGAAATACTTTTTTTCTGTATGTCAACAATCTGACTTTTAATAAAACCAGAAATTGGGAAGTTCCCGTTGTGGCTCAGCAGTTAACAAACCTGACTAGCATCCATGAAGACATGGGTTCAATCCCTGGCCTTGCTCAGTGGGTTAAAGATCCAGCATTGCAGTGAGCTTCGGTGTAGGTCACAGATGAGCCTCAGATCCCACATTGCTATGGCTCTGATAGGCCGTTGGCTACAGCTCCAATTGGACCTCTAGCCTGGGAACCTCCATATGCCACAGGTGTGGCCCTAAAAAAAAAAGAAAAGAAAGGAAAAGAAATTAACTATCACAACATGGTAAATCAACTATACTTCAATTTTAAAAAGCAGAAATTTAGTCCCATTGAAAATGGTAAAGAGAGCAGTTAAAAATAGAGAGTAAAGTTCCCTGCTCATCTTCATTGATATTACTATGAGCTAAATGACGGCATTTGTACAGCTATGACTGGAAGATTAATGTGCTTTTTGCAATGTTATAATCTGCACACAGAAATAGATTACAATCTAAATTTATAGTACTCATACCATTGTGATTGGTGTCAACTGGGAACTTAATCAGTATAATGTCATTAAAAAGTCATAGTTTTTCCAAAATATTATAAAAGAAGCATTTATTTTCCTATTTAGGCATATATCATGAAAATCAGCTCACTTTTGGGATAATTTTGGTATAGTCTGAACTCTTATTACATTTCCAGGACAGTTTATAGAATATTATAAAATATTTTAACATCTTTAAAACACTGGTCTTCATAATGCTTTCATTACTTCATAGACTTCTGATTCAGGAAATATTTATTTTTCAACAATAGAAAATATTGGGTGCTAATCACTGATTTGGATAGTAAAGAAAATTGACCAATAGCAAAGAAGACAGTCAAGAGTCATGTCTTTATAGGGCTTATATTCTAGTACGGGAAACAAGCAATAAACAGAGTGAAAACTACTTTGGAGAAGGAGTAAAGCAATGTGACTGATTTTATTTTCCAAACATTGGAGAAAATATATATACATCCCACAAGTTCATAAAATAGTATATGGACACTTCTTCATAAGAGGCAAGGCCAATATCCCTCCTCATCCCTTGAAGCTTGGTATACCTTTGTAACTGCTCCAACCAGTAGAATGAAGCAAAAGTGACATTGCCTGACTTCTCAAGGCTAGGTCATAAATGGTGATATGGCTTATGCCTCGCTCTCTCTCAAAACATTTGCCTCGGGAACCTTGAGCCACTATGTAAGAATTCTGACTACCCTAAAGCTGGATGACTTATAGAGAAAGAAAAAGGTGGCTTAAGAATCCCAGCTGTTCCAATCACCAGCCTTTTGAGTCTTTCCAGACCAGGCGCCAAGCATATGAACAAAGGCTGGCAAGGTGACTCCAAACACAGCTACAGTCTGACTGGAGCTTCATGAGAGACCCCAAGTGGAATTGCGCAGATAAACCACTTTCAAATTCCTGGCCCACGAAAAAGATAACAAATGATTATTATCTCTTTGAGAAATAACAGATGATTATTGTTGTTTTAAGCAGCTAAATTTTGACATAATTTCTTATGCAGCCATAGCAACTGGAAGAAGCAGGGTAAAGGAAAAGAGAAGGAGAGGAGAGGATTAGATTTTACATTGATATTCAGAGAAAGCTGCTCCAAGGTTTTAACATTTGAGCAGAGAATGAAAATGAAATGGATGAAAACATGAAGAAGCCATGTACATTTCCATAGAAAGATAATTCCAAGCAAAGGGAATAGCAAATAAAAGCATCCTGAGGCTGGGGATACTTGACACACTGGACAACCTGCAAGGAGATGGGTTGCTGGTGGGACGTAAATTGGAGGATCAGTGGTTGGTTTGATAGCAGGGGTCATATCTATGTGGAATCTTGGAGGCCTCTGAAAATTTAGGGGATTTTTGTGCCAAATATAAGAGAACACTGTTGAAAGATTTGGAGCAACAGTGTGATCGGTTCCTATTTAAATATTAAAAGCACACTTCTAGATGACTTACCTTGATATTGTCTCACTGGCTTTGCTCTAGGCACACTGGCCTTTTTTCTTTTGTTTAAACATATAATAATCTTTCCTGATGTAAGGCTTTTGATATTCCTCTTTCCTCCAGTACCTACTTATATTTTCAAATGGAGTTCCTGTCATGGTTCAGTGTAAATGAATCTGAGTAGTATCCATGAAGATGTAAATTTGATCCGTGGCCTCACGCTCAGTGGGTCAAGGATCTGGCATTGATTGCCATGAGCTGTGGTGTAGGTTGCAGATGCGGCTTGGATCTGGCATTGCTGTGGCTGTAGTGTAAGCCAGCAGCTACAGGTCCGATTTGACCCCTAGCCTGGGAACCTCCATATGCTGTGGGTGCGGCCCTAAAAAAAGACCAAAAAAAAAAATCAAATGAGTGCCACTGTCAGGATCCTTAGTCTCTCCATCCAAGCAAAAAATACCAGCCTACTTCTTGTGAAATTTTCAATCACATCATCCTATATTTACTTGTTTGTGGTATGTTGCTCTTTCTTACATGTAAGCTCCATGAAAACAGAGACCCTGTCTCTCTTGCTTGTTGATATGCCTACAGTACCTAGGACAGTGCTTGGAATAAAGTGAGTGCTCCACCAATATTAGTTAAATGCATGAACAACCATATTTTCCATAAATATTGTGGAGAGTAAGTAATACAGTGTCTGAAAAGATATTGGCCTCAGTTGGTTCTTTGTGAATTGTTAATTTAAATAGTTTTGATTTTTTTCTTCCCCATTTTTTTTACTTTTTTAAAAACAAATTCATCCCTTTCTTATTTGCTTTGTGCAGTATAAGCAAAATACCTTCACATATTTGACGCCTTCCAAGTGTTCTGCTTTTTAATTCCAAAATTAATCTAATAATTATATTACAGACTCTAGACAAGAGAAAAACTTCCATACATGTGAATAGAGATTTTTAAACCTAAATATTCTATTCATTGGAAGTCCTTTAGGACTAGTACTCCCTGACTGTGCTCTACAAAACTTGTTAAAGCTGGCTGAATCAATTACATGTAGGATTGAATTTTATAGAACTACATTTTAATTTTAAGTAATAAAAAATAGTAATTAAGTAATATCAAACATCAGCATTGTATAAGCTAAGATTTGAGCCTATAGTAGTAGTAAGTTATGACTAGAACCAACATTTATGTCTTCAGTCATGTCCACCCTAATTCCATGCCTAAAATCATATCAAAAATCAATCTGCAGTTTTGGGAATAGCTGGAGCATCCACAAAATCTTTAAAGGCTTTCATTAACATGATCACCAAATAGAGATAGATCCCACAAAAGTGGTCTGTTTTATTCATGGTGAATTCTAAAGTTACTTGAATCAAATTTAATTCTGTAAAAAAAAAAAAAAAACAAAAAAAAAAAAAACAAAAACCCTACATCAGATTAGAAGCAGAAGAGGACCAGAGCCACCACAAATACTTAGGAAATTTTAGGATTTTCTGTCTCTTCCATGAAACCATTAGGCTAAGCAGTGGGTTGATACTATTTTTTTGTAATTTTTAGGTTTTTTTCTTTCCAAATAGATTTCTAATATTCTTTATTTTGTACTTTTTTAGGTTTCTATTTTTTCTATTATAGTTGATTTACATTGTTCTGTCAATTTCTGCTGTACAGCAAAGTGACACAGTCATATATATGTATTTCTCTTATTATCCTCCATCATGTTCTATCACAAGTAACTAGGTATAGTTCCCTGTGCTGTAGAGAAGGATCTCATAGTTGATATAAAATGTTTTCTTAGTTTCAGGTTACAGTAAAGTGATTTACTTATACATATACATATATCCATTATTTTTCAGACTGTTTTCCCATATAGGTTATTACAAAATACTGAGTAGAGTTCCCTGTACTATACAGTAGGTCCTTGTTATCTATTTTATACATAGTAGTGTGTATATGTTAACCCCAAACTCCTGCTTTATCCCTCCCCCCATGTTTCCCTTTTGGTAACCATAGTTTGTAAGTCTGTAAGTCTATTTATGTTTTGTAAATAAGCTCTTTTGTATCATTTGTATTAGATTCCGCATATAGGTAATATCATATGATATTTGTTGTTCTCTGTCTGACTTAATTCACTTAGTATGATAATCTCCATGTCCACCTGTGTTGCTGCAAGTGGCATTATTTCATTCCTTTTTACGGCTGAGTAATATTCTGTTGTGTGTATGTTCACATTTTCTTTATCCATTACTCTCTTGATGGACATTTAGGTTGCTTCTGTGTCTTAGCTGCTGTAAATAGTTCTGCAGTGAACATTGAGGTATATGTATCTTTCTGAATTATAGTTTTCTCCAGGTATATGGCAGGAGTGGGATTGTTGGATTATATGGCAGTTCTATATTTAGTTTTTTAAGGAACCTCCATACTGTTTCCATAGTGGTTGTACCAATGTACATTCCTACCAACGGTGTACGAGGGTTCTCTTTTCTCCACACCTTCTCCAGCATTTATTATTTGTAGACTTTTTGATGATGGCCATTCTGAACAGAACAAGGTGATACCTCTTTGTAGATTTGATTTGCTCTTCTCTAATCATTAGTGATGTTGAGCATCTTTTCATGTCTTTTCTTGGCCATCTGTATGCTTCTTTGGAGAAATTTCTATTTATATCTTCTGCCTATTTTTTAGTTGAGTTGTTTGTATTTTTGTTATTGTTGTTAATAAGCTGTATGAGCTATTAATATATTTTGGAGATTAATCCCTTGTAAGTCACTTTGTTTGCAAATATGTTCTCCAATTCTATAGGGTTGTCTTTTCATTTTGTTTGTGATTTTCTTTGCTATGTGAAAGATTTTAATTTTAATTAGGTCCCATTTGTTTATTTTTGTTTTTATTGTCATTACTCTAGAAGGTGATCTAAAGAGATATTGCTGCAATTTATATCACAGAGTGTCTATGTTTTCCTATAGGAGTTTCATAGTATTCAGCCTTGAAGTTAGGTCTTTAATCCATTTTGAGTTTATTTTTGTGTATGGTTTAGAGAGTGTTCCAATTTCATTCTTTTCCATGTAGCTGTCCAGTTTTCCCAGTGCCATTTATTGAAGAGAATGTCTTTTATCCATTGTATATTCTTGCCTCATTTGTCATATATTAATTGACATTAATTAAGTGCATGGGTTTATTTCTGGGCTTTCTTTCCTGTTTCATTGATCTATCTATAGTTCTGTTTTTGTGTTAGTACCATACTGTTTTGATGACTGCAGCTTTGTAGTATGGTCTAAGTCAGAGAGCCTGATTCCTCTAATTCCCATTTTTCTTTCTCATGATTGTTTTGGCTATTTAGGATCTTTTGTGTTTGAATACAAATTTTAAAATTCTTTGTTCTAATTCTGTGAAAAATGGGTAACTTGATAGGAATTGCTCTGAATCTGTAGATTGCCTTGGATAGTATAGTCAGTTTGACAACATTTATTCTTCCAATTCAAGAACGTGGTATACCTTTCCATCTGTTTGGGTCATCTTTGATTTCTTTCATCAGTGTCTTATAGTCTTCAGAGTACTGGTCTTTTGCCTGCTTCTGTAGATTTCCTCCTAGGTATTTTATTCTTTTTGATGCAATGGTAAATGGGATTGTTTCCTTAATTTCTCTTCTAGTTTGCTGTTAATGTATAGCAATGCAAGAGATTTCTATGTATTAATTTTGTATCCTGTAATTTTACTAAATTCATTGATAACCTCTAGTAGTTTTCTGGTAGCATCTTTAGGATTTTCTATTATGTTATCTGTAAAAAGTGGCAGTTCTGCTTCTTTCCCATGGCTCTGTGTTGAAGGAAAGATTTGATAAACGGCAGCTATCATTAAATATAAAATAAAGGGATATAAGAAAAGCTGCTCTGCCAACCTTGAACTATTCTTGTGAGGCTTATAAAAAAAAGCTTGTTTATAAAAAAAGCTTTTATATATCTAAATTACTTTTAAAACCATTCCAGACTGATCATTAGGCCTATATTTGTTCATGTTTAATTAATTTAACTAATAATGGAATATTAATGCAATGAACATAGAAGAAAATTCGAAAGTATTTTGTTACTTAGTCATGAATATTTATAGGCAAATCTGCTATGACTTAATTACTTTCACATGTTAAAAAAGGAAATATTAATTAAATTTTAAAATCCCAAATTAACTATTGTAAATGAAGTTTTGCAACTAGAGCAGGAAATGATTGGCTTAAGGCTGTGCCTGGATATTAAAATTCTTTTCCAACTAATAAACCTATCAATTCCAAGTCCAATACATCAAAATCAAAATCAATTTGAGTGTTTTATATTGGGCATTTAGAAGCATTTGCTGAAAATATTTTAAAACCTATTTTAATAACTTTATGTAATTATGAAATACCTTGCTTTAATTAGATAATTTTTAAATTACACATTGCCATTTCAAATTAGTTTATCATTTTATAATATCTAAACCTATATAATTTCAGGAAAAAAATGCTTAAAATTAAAAACTCAACTCTAAATACTTCAAAATATATTAACATATGTTCTGTGATTATTTTTTAACTATGCTCGATTTAACAAAAGAGAGATATATTTTTATCCTTTATTTGACAGATATATCTATATATGTGCTTTAAGACCAAATTACTTTTTAACACTAGAGAAAATGCCAAATTTCTGAACTGCTACCAAGTAGTTTGATAAATTTAGGGTGAAGAAAAATCACCGAAATATATGAAAATATCTAACATTCTGTATGAATTAAACTTTTTTGTAAGGTCAATGTAAATGCTACATATACTATGTAATATGTAAGCCATTCATTCTCTCAACCAGAATCATATTAGCATCTGCTTCCGCATATTTATTCTTTGATAAATATTTACTGAGTACCAGAGTTGCTAGAAGGATCTAATATATGATCAAAATAATAAGCCCAATATAATTTTGAATAAAAAAAAAACCTAAATATAGTTTGAGTATATTTATCATGTCAGTTTTTTTTTCAAATTTTGTGACTTGTTTGCTTATAATGATTTCATATAAAGATTTCATTAAAATATTCACATTTTGTTACTATTTATTAACTAGAGTATTTGATTTGCCAGTCTCATTCTCTCATTTTGCTCAAACAGTATGAATTAAATTTTAATCTTTTTTTTTTTTTTTTTTAATTTTCCCACTGTACAGCAAGGGGATCAAGTTATCCTTACATGTATACATTGCAATTACAGTTTTTCCCCCACCCTTTCTTCTGTTGCAACATGAGTATCTAGACATAGTTCTCAATGCTATTCAGCGGGATCTCCTTGTAAATCTATTCTAGGTTGTGTCTGATAAGACCAAGCTCCCGATCCCTCCCACTCCCTCCCCCTCCCATCAGGCAGCCACAAGTCTCTTCTCCAAGTCCATGATTTTCTTTTCTGAGGAGATGTTCATTTGTGCTGGATATTAGATTCCAGTTATAAGTGATATCATATGGTATTTGTCTTTGTCTTTCTGGCTCATTTCACTCAGGATGAGATTCTCTAGTTCCATCCATGTTGCTGCAAATGGCATGATGTCATTCTTTTTTATGGCTGAGTAGTATTCCATTGTGTATATATACCACATCTTCCAAATCCAATCATCTGTCGATGGACATTTGGATTGTTTCCATGTCCTGGCTATTGTGAATAGTGCTGCAATGAACATGCAAGTGCAAGTGTCTCTTTTAAGTAGAGGTTTGTCCGGATAGATGCCCAAGAGTGGGATTGCAGGGTCATATGGAAGTTCTATGTATAGATTTCTAAGGTATCTCCAAACTGTTCTCCATAGTGGCTGTACCAGTTTACATTCCCACCAGCAGTGCAGGAGGGTTCCCTTTTCTCCACAGCCCCTCCAGCACTTGTTATTTGTGGATTTATTAATGATGGCCTGAATTAAATTTTATATTTATCCTGATATATTCTGAATGTAAGACTTGATTGAATTCTTTTAATTTTTGTATTTTTCGGTGTTTAAGATTATTATTAATCTTATCTTTATCCTTTATAGCATATTCTATTATTCTATTACAAATAAAATAACAGTATCTATTTTTGGAATTGAAATGTCTTGATTCTGTGGCATATCTTTAGTTTCTACAGCATAGATTTACATCAATGGATGACAAATCTTTGGTTCTTGAAGATGTCCAACTAGTGCATAAAAGCCAGTTGTCAAGATAATAACTTGGATGTTTGTCACTTTTCACATTTGTTTTGAATTCTCTGCCAAAGCCATATATTTATCTTTTAGGGGAAAATCATACTAATGAAAACAAGCATTTGTCTCCAGAGTCAAACGCCAGAAGTTACAGGCCAATGATAAAGGAAATCAGAGGGTGAGTACACTTGTAAGAATTATCATTGATATGCATTTCTTCCATATCTCTTTTTCCCTTTGACCTTTGTAGCAGTCTATGTTTTTGTGACTGTGCTCTGAGTAAGTCTATTCAAGGCAGCTCCACTGTTTCATTAAATTACAAATCTAGGAAGCAGTGGGCAGTAGGAAGTATAGCTGTCAGAGAACAAGGTGCCCCTCTTATACTGACACAATCGATGCAGATATTGAAGACTACGAAATATGCTTTGTAACTGATTATGAAATGTTGATAGTAGAAATAACTCAGATAAAAAATATCAATAAGATTATAGAAAATAAAATCTATTTTACTTTAATTATATTTATTTATGCTTTCTAAAAATTATCATTGTAAATAGAACTTACAAGTTGGTATGACTAATTCTAAGCAACACTCTACTCTACTAACCTGTAAAATAGTCCCTAATATGTCACTGACTATTGTTGGGAGACACTACAACTTGCTCTTGTAAGCTGTATGTCATCAGATAAGCCAAATTACAAGATTCTGAAGATCAGGAACTGTGCTTTCTCTTGGGGAGTTCATCCACAGTGTTTAAAATCAGGACTTAGACCTTTGTACATCAAGCTGCAGAAGGAACAGGGCATATCTCCGTTATCAACAATAAAGTATGGGGTTTTGGGAGGGGTGAGAGTTATTTGTTATATTTTGTTTTATTTTGTTCACAACATTAAAATTGCACTTTATTTTAATTAACCACATGTAATTTTTAATTTTTAAATAGTGGAAGCATTTTCTGAAATAAGTATATTTTTTTATCAAAAAAGTCGATGTCTCAATTTATTGTTCAAGGTCAGTCAATATTACACTCAAAACACTGCTCCTGAAAAATTCTTGTAAATTCTAACATGAGATTTATAATGTATCTACAATGTTCTTCTTAATAGACTTTATTTTTAATAGGATGTAGACTAAAACTATACAGCAATTGAGCAGAGGATTATGAAGCACCATATGGGCTTCTAAACTAAGAAGATGATACACACAGGTCCTGCCAACTACTCCTCTGTCTCTCCTTCCCCACCTGCCAGTCTCCCACCACATCCTGAATTCTGTCATGATATTGGGTGCCTTTGGTATAAATTATTTAACAGTGGTCTCTGTTCCTCAGTAAGTATCTTTTAATCATGAAAAGCAGAAAATAAAAGAACCCTAACATTATGAAAAATCAGTGACCTGTTTCAAGTTACAGGACTATCTACATATAAACATTTCCAAATGGAGATAAGAGATGACAATTACCTGACCACAATTGGAGACCAAGGCTAAGTGACAAATAGAAACTGACAAAATTAAAGCAGAGCAAATTGCTCAGAGCAGCAGCTAGACTAGCCCTGGCAGGTATAAGAATCGAAGCATAGTAGTCTGTTTTCTCTCTCCTGTTTATGGTCAACTTTTAAGCATTTTCTCTTCTTTATGAAGATAAACCCTTCCCTTTTCTGTTTATACTTCTTTCTGTTGTCTAAACTTAGACCTTTGAGTTTAGATGACTTTAAGTCATAAAAAAAAAAAGTTGTGTACAATGCTCATTAAAACATGAGTTTAGGGGAGTTCCCGTCGTGGCGCAGTGGTTAACGAATCCGACTAGGAACCATGAGGTTGCGGGTTCAGTCCCTGCCCTTGCGCAGTGGGTTAACGATCTGGCGTTGCCGTGAGCTGTGGTGTATGTTGCAGACACGGCTCGGATCCTGCGTTGCTGTGGCTCTGGTGTAGGCCGGTGGCTACAGCTCCGATTCAACCCCTAGCCTGGGAACCTCCATATGCCGCGGGAGCGGCCCAAGAAATAGCAACAACAACAACAACAAAAAAAAAAGACAAAACATGAGTTTAGGGATATACTACCAGCACATCTGTGGCACCTCTTCTGATGGGAAGAAATCAAGGTCGGCCTAAGGGAAAATAATGCTGTAGGGAAAGGGTTTGTTTGATATGTATTCTTTCCCATTCACCCTCATTGTCCTTTCTCCTTCCTCTCATTTAAATGGGGACTGTGCATTGAAATGCTGTGTATATATATGTGTGTGTGTGTATGTATATATATATATATATATATATATATAGTATTGCTTAAACATTTTAATCTGGAATTTCAATTACTAGCCTTGCTTTTCTACCTGTGCTGTCTGTGCCTCTCCAGATTTGTCTCTCTGATGATTTCTGCCCCCTCTGCTCCTCTTTTTGGATCTTCTTCCTCTTCATTTTTCTCCTTTTCCTATAAAAGCAAAAAGATATAATTACAGTAAAAGGTATGATGGAGATCAAAAAGGGTAAATGGTACAATTTCCATGTCTACTTTTATCAATTTCTATTTGTATAATATTTATTTTTCCCCAGAACATATTTACCTTACAACTAGAAGTTTGCAATCTTTGACAAACATCTTCCCATTTCCCTACCCTCCAGCCCCTGGCATCACTACCCTACTCTCTGTTTCTATGGGTTCAGCATTTTTAGATTCTACATATAAGTGAGATCATACAGTTTTTGTCTTTCTCTGTCTTATTTCACTTAGCATAATCCTTCAAGATCCATTCATGTTAAAAATGGCAAATTTCCTTCATTTATGGCTGATAATATGCCATTGTGTGTGTGTGTGTGTGTGTGTGTGTGTATGCACATATTTGTAAAATTTTCTTTATCCATTCATCCATCTATGGACACTAAGGTTGTTTCCATGTTTTGGCTATTATGAGTAACATAATTTTTTTTAATAATATTAAGGGCCTATCTTACTGGGAGTTTGCTTCTTTTAACTCTTTACATTTTCCTTTTTAGGGCTAAGTTTTTAGATATGACATGTTTTTTTCTTAGCCCATAGTTACATGTTTCTCTAAGTAATACTATCAGGCTTATGACATACCTATTTCCAAAAAAAGCAAATATTGGAAAAGGAGAGGCACAGACGGGAGAATGAAGGGCAGGATAAAGGAAGAAACCAGATATTTCTCCCTATCTCTCTCTACTTTGGTTGGCTTTTCTGATTAAATGGCTGTGCCATTTCCATGGCTCCAACTCCCACCTTCTGTGATCCCAGCTTTCTTTTGACCAGCATCTATCCTGGTCATAGCCTTCATCACATGAGCTCTGGTAACACATTGAGCCCTAGACATGGGAGCACCTCTCTGCAATAGCTATCTTCTCAGTTGTTTCACTCTTCCCTGTTCACTGTCTTGTCTCTTTCATGGCTAATGTAAAGAGGTTCCTTCTAATAAATAATTCTGTTTGAACTATCTGTAATGGTTTCTGTTTTCCTGACTAAACCCTGATGGATATAAATATTGTAGTAGAAAGAGTTCTACAAATAAAGTCAGAAGAGTTGATTCCATGTCCTAACCGTGACTAATTAGCTAGAAGGTTTGGGTGATATCATTCAACCTCAGATTCATAAAGTTGCTTTACAGTGCAAGTACCATAGTTCATAGTGAAATCTCCCTAACTCACCTCCATTAACAGACTTGTAGGATTCATAAAAGTTCTGCATTCCTCCTGTCAGTAAAAGACACCGACTGACATCCTCAGTGGCAGAGCAAAAGCTCAGAGCTTGTTTTCCTTCCAGGCATCTATGCTTCTTCCCCTACATGCCAATTTATATTCTTACCAAGAGTTGGTTGTATTTATTCCAAAACCAGTTTTTGCCAGTTATTAGTGTAATTACATAACATAGTTAGTGACAGAGACCAAACTAGTTTGGTGACTTTTACCTTATAGATATATAAAATGAAAGGATTGGAAGCAAGTGAGAATTGACATTTTGGAGCACTAGAGAGCTGGTGGAGAACAACATTCCTCCCGACATCCTTCCTCTGGTTGAGGAAAGTCATTAGAATTGATCCTCCAGATCCATCTTTCCAATAAGAAAGGAGTTTTCAAACTGCCTCCAGTTGCTACTAACAGTGGCTGAGCTTCTGACAAGCAAAGCATCTGATATAGCCTTGCTATAGAGAAGAGGCAGGAAAGAAGTGGAAGATCAGAGGCTTGAAGTGCCAGGAGGACAGCTTGCATTCTCATCAGGTCTGTTGCAAGAATGCCCAAGGATCTCTGCAGTACAGCAAGACAAGAGAAAAGGTGACATAGCAAAGTCATTTTGACAGTTGCCACTCCAACAGATACACCTATCCAGGGAGTATGCCAGAAACAAGATATTGCAGGTAGTCTGCCTGCTGTGAGAGGTAAGAAGATATTCAACCTATGACAGATATTCCATATCAGGGTCATGCATCAGGAGGCCATTATCAGGTCCTGTGAAGAACTCACAACTGGTCATGCCACAAGAGTGCCAACACTTGAGCACCTACCATACAGATGGAAGCCACAGCCAACAATAGACAGATAGGTAATTTCACTACCACACATAAGGGATGATTCTCATCTAGAAGCAAAAGTTACAATCAACCAAGAAGTGTATAGCCAACTTGCTATGCACTGTTGCTATAAGGACAAATCTCTTCCCTTTCTCTCCTCATCAAACCAACACCAGAGAAAGAAGTGTGGAGAAGAAAGATGTCTTAATAACCAAAATGAATGTCTTATTAACTACAAATGACAGAATTTGTAGTTAGGTAATTTAACTACAATATTATGAAGAAAGCCCACTAAACAGCAGGTAAAATGAGTGACTTGAAAGAACTGCTACTGAAAGACTAGTAGAAGTTATTGAAAATTTTATCTGTTACATGTTTTTCCTCCCAAATTGAGAGTCTATCAGTATGATTCTTTGAAAATCACTTTTTTTCCTTTGCTTTTTTTTTTTTTTTTTTTGCTTTCTAAGGCTGCACCTGCAACATATGGAGGTTCCCAGGCTAGGGATCAAATTGGAGCTACAGCTGCTGACCACAGCCACAGCCACAGCAATTGAGGATCTGAGCCATGTCTGCAACCTACACCACAGCTCACAGGAACACCAGATCTTTAACCCACTGAGAAAGACCAGGGATCAAACCTGTGTCCTCATGGTAGCTAGTCAGATTCATTAACCACTGAGCCACAACAGGAACTCCAAAAATCACTTTTATAATCACATCTTTAGCAGATACTTTCAACTATAGTTGGGGCTTCTTCTCTAGGTAAACTCACATTGCAAAATTAAAAGAAATAAGCAAATCAAAAGTATTATCAGAGATTATGAAGAGTAAAGAGATAGAAAAATAGAATTTAACAACAACAACAAAAAAATAGAATTTAACAACAACAATATACAGCCCTGGTCAATAATTGCTTCTTCAAAGTATAAGGACATTTGTATATCAAGTGCTAGGTTTCCATCCCATTGTAGAACTCCTTTTCTAAATGTTCAGTCTACTCTTTCTAATCTAGCACCTTCTTGCTGTCCATATCTGCCTAAGAGGATTGTCATCTCCTAAAATGAATTTCTCCTCCAAAAAGAAGAGAAAAGCAAAGTCACAGGAAACCAAATGAGGTTAATATGTTTTAATGATCTATCTTGTGCCTTCCTGACTTTAAAAATGAACATTGGATATTTGCTTAATGAAAGAACTCTAGAAAGAACTGATTAATCAAGAACATCAGAATTTATTTCATGTAAGTCATTTTTTATCAGTCAGGCCTGCTTAACCAATAGTACCCACTAACTGCTAACTAAAATGCGTAATCCATACAGATACTTGTCAAACTCTTTAAATTGCATGGGAATTATACATAGACAAACATCCTGAAAAAAAAAAAAATAGGTCTACATTCATTCGTGTTTAAGCAGATTATGGATGTTTCTATGTAATGTGATTTGACAGCACTCACTCTAACCAGAAAGACCCTCAGAAATTACCTGTCACAGACCCAAAAATTTCTGTGATTAAGGTAAAGGTTATCAATGTTGCTTATACATCTATGTGTGACTGGGTCACCATCTGTGCAGTAGAAGATTGACAGAACCCTATAAATCAGCTAAAATAGAAAAAATAAAAATCATTATAAAAAATTAAACAAAAATAAAATTGAAAGCTTATATATATATATATGTTACTCTTCAGCACTTTTGCATGAATTAATTGATCAACTGATGAGTTCCAGTTCTCTGAGAGATTAGTACATAGGTAAGCTTTGAAGAAAAGGGACCTTAAAGAATGTTAAAATAACAATGCTTCTCCCGTTAGTATCTGAGGACTAGGGAAGTTGGGACTGATTTGAGACACTGTAGAAATGGGAAAGGCTTGCCCTAAAGCAAATATCATACTTTCTCCTGCAATCAGGCTTCTGTATCATTTAATTCTTATCTCAAATTTAAAATAAACATATCTGCTTTCCTAACCTTGTGTTTTTCCCAAAGAACATCCCTGAAATTTTGAAAGGAAATTTGCTTTTATTCTCATCTTGAGTCAATTGATATGATATTTGCTTAGACATTAGAGGAGAAATAGTGGACAGAAGATGAGACCAGAGCCTAAAGAATGTTAGGTTCTTATTAACAGGAAACAGCTGGCTTTGCTTTCTTTCCCAAGACCTCTTGAATAGTTCGTTGCTTTTCAATGTTTTTTTTTTTAAACTACCTGAGCCAAAACAACGGCAAGCTTGATTTTTAAAATAGGATCAGTGACAAATGCTGAAATGCCAAGTTGAAATGCACAGGATACAACCAAGCAAAATGCAAGAAAGAATTTGGAAGTCAGATTAGGAAAATGTGGGTCCATATTTGTGCCTGCCAACCGCTCTGAATAAACTGTGCTGAGGTCAAAGATACACTCGGGAGTTTATTCAAAAACACACACAGACCAAGGAGGCAGATGCTGTTTCTCCTTCGGTTTTTAGGGAATTTTTAAAGTAAGTTTGCTAGAGCATTTCCCCCAAACTAAGGATTTCCACCTTTCTTTGTGGATGAAGTTCTTTTTCACAGTGACTAAACTTCCATCTGGGGTAGCTTAGGACTCTGATATTTTTCTAGTTCATGCACACTATTATAAGATATTTTTCCCACTTGGAATTAGATTCCACTTGTGCTTCTGGGCTCCTTCAGATAGGTCATGCTGAGGTCAAACAGCAACTCCACAATGGAAAAACTGACCAGTACATGTTTTCTAAATGTTTGCAGACCACTCCTCCAATAGATGAGTACTCCATGTGGATAACCAACTGAACATTTCCTAAAAATCATAATTTATAAGACTAACAAGAGGTATGTTTAAGATTTTAAACCCAGATTATACAGCTTGTAGTACATAGTGAAGATAATTGTATGCTAGTATATATTACAAAATAATGTTTATAACTACTTTGAAGTTCTCAAATATAATACATTTTAGATTATAGAAGCTTTGGATCCTCAAGTCATCGATGCCTTAAAAAACCTATTCTTAGGGGAATAGTGTTTCAAAAAGCAGTAGGAATATATTTTAATAGCCTTTTTAAGAAAATTCTTGAAAAAATTGTAGTACTGAACACAATTCCTATTGAAGCTTTTCATAAGATAGCCTTCTACTTTAAATTGCAAACAATGGCTGTGTTTCTATTAATTCAGATTTGCTCCTTTAAAATTGCAAGTATTACTAATAATATAAAAAGACACAAAACCAACAATTCTGAGAAAACAGTCTATTTAAAAGTTATATGTTAAACATAAATCAGTAATTGATATAATCAGTAACATGGTATTGTATTATACATAGAATGTATAGCAAGTGGCAGAGAAAAGAGTGAATTAGGAAATCAAAATATAATTTGCAGATCTCTGGAAAATGTCTCTAAATATGATCAAATTATGTACTTAAATAGAAAAGCAAATGCTTTTTTCAGTCTATATTACATTATTGCTACAAATCATTCACTATAGGTAAGGAAAAACCGAGGAACTCTGTTCCAACTTAAATAGATATATAATGTGGAAAAAAGAAGCAACAACTGTATTTCTAATATATATTATTTTTCCTTTCTTCCCCAAGTCATTACGGTTCTTTCAATGAGATAATGTTTCTTGACATACTTGTCTGTATATGTTCATGCTATTTATGGGCAGAGTTATTAAATGGTTTGTATTGTCTGTGTTACATAATTTCACTTGCACAGTTAGTAACATTTGTTAAGTTGATATATACATGAAGTCAGTCAGAAAGCCTTGTTTTTCTGAATTTAAGTATTATCATTATATCTTAGCTTTTTACTGGCAGTGTTTAAAGTCATCAGATTTTTCACTCATTTATAAATCAAAAGAGAAATATTTTTGGTAAATGTTTGGTAAATCTTGGAGGTCCCTAGAAAAGAAGCAGTGTATTTTTGACCTCAAATATCTTAAGATAATCATAAGATCAGCATTCAAATAAGGACTTTAATTCTGCTCATCATACTAGAGTACTTGTACTATAAATTAGGAAAGTAAATGTGAGAATAGTAACCAGCTGAATTGGTCATTTGCCAGTACATCAAAAATGTCCTAAGCTCTAAACAAAGGTTTTAAACACCAAGAAAGAAAGGAGGGAAGATAGGAAAAGAAAACTTAGTTCAGAATAGATTAATTCACAGAGTGTTTCAAACATTAGCCTTTCTATTCTGTTGTTACAGCTAGAGTAAGACCTGGTTTTCCAGGGAAATCATTTCCCTTGCCACCTAATTTCTTAGCACAGGTCATCAGAATTCAGGGAAATTCCAGGCAAACCATATTCTCTGTTAGCCTTGGTTTTGAAATACTAGTTTTGAAATACTCACTAAGCAGGTACTAGTGATTTTTGAGAATTTTTATTACATTATATTGAAAAATAAAGGAAATTGTATCTGTTAATGAACAATTACCATGCTTCAGTCATAATTTCAGGTGCTTGGGATATATCATTATATGATTCAGAATAGCTAACTGCTATAACAACCCAATAATTTTCAGGACTTAATATAACAGAATACTAATTCTATCTCAGGTAAAAGATCACTGGTATGTTTGATAAGCTGCCATCAGGAGGTGATTCAGGAACTCAGGTTGTTACTATCTTGGGGCTCCACTACCCTATAGAGAACATCAGTCATTGGTTGAACTCTCTGTAGTCACACAGCAGTTGCAGGAAGAGAGAAAACAGGGAGGTCAGGCCTTGAAATAGTACATATCATTTCATTCACATTTCATTGACCAGAAACAAATCACAAAGGTAGCTGAGAAATCTAGTCTACCTGTGTGTCTGGGGAAGAAGAAAGATTTGAAAATACCTACCCAATGTCTCCTACAATCAACTTTAAAAAAAAAATGGGGGAAAAATATAATTGTAATGTATACATGCAAGGATAACCTGACCCCCTTGCTTTACAGTGGGGGGAAAAAAAAAAAAAAACAAAAAAACAAACAAAAAAAAAAACTCTGGTCTTCGGGAATTTACATTCTATCCGGGGGGAAAACAAGTAATTTACAAAAGCTTAAGGAATTATAAATTACATAGTCTTTTATAAGGTGATAAACCATACAGTTGCAGGTGGGGATGAACATGAGAAGAGGAGAGAAAACACAGAGCAGGATAAGAAGTGCCTTTTGACAATGACATTAGGTGGCTTAAGTAATGCAGAGCCTAGATCATTGGAAAAAGAGACCATCAAAGAAAGGGGAGGCCAATCACTGGGGCCTTCTTCTTTACCAATAATTTTACAATATTAGAAAAAGGACTAGTAAGCCAGAAACTAAAATAACAGAGAATAGGGGGTTGGTGGTAGCTTGTGAGTTAGTTGATAACAGAATTAAGGAGAAGCAGTGGGCAGTTTGATATGGAATTCAGAATTTTCAAGACGATGGAAAAAGAATGATTGAAAGCAGCAAAGAGGGACAAAGAGAATGTCTGTCCCATCTTCAGGTCATCCAGTACAAGAATTGTAGAGAAAACAGCAGCCATCACCTGAGAAGTCTTCAGGGAAGGAGTGCCCTATGGAAGAGGCCAATTCTCACTAGAGAAAAAAAGGTAAAGGAACCATTCAAGAGGTCAAGAATATCGAGATTTTGCTGAAGATGGAGTGGCCAGGAAATCTGGGGCTTTCTGTGGTGACTGACATGAAAAGAGATGAATGGAACATTGAGACAAGCCTCGGACAGGGAGAGCAGTGGAAAAGAAATTTCAATACTTTGATGAGATACAAGGGCCTGAAGCAAGGCATTGCACCATTTTTCTTTGACTAAATTTAACCCACAATTTGAAGAGAACATTTGTTTTGGAACCAAATTTTCTAAACTATTTTATATTCCTTTTTAGTGTTTTAAATTAAAACTGATTTTAAATCCATCTTTGATGAAATTCTAGTCACGATTCTTCTTCTGAAGTTTAAAGGTACATAAAAATACATTTCTGACTTATATAAACATAGAATCACAGATTCTCAGGGTTTGAAAGTTTTAATTCACTTGGTTCAACCATCCAGCTGATATTGGAAGCCTTTCTAGCCTATTCTTGCCAAGCTGTCTTCTGGACTAAGCTTGAACATCTCCAGGGATGATGTATTTAGTGAGTTGGTTAGGAGCGTGGGCTCTAGAATTAAGCAGACCTAGATTTAGATTCCTTTCTATCATGTCCACTCATGTGAACTTTGGCAAGTTGCTTAACATTTTTCTCAGAGTTTAATAATCTTAATCTATAAACTAAAGATAATATTACTACTTGCAGTGTTATGCTAATGAAATAAGACATGTACAGCACTTGGCATGATGCCTGGCACATAGTAAATCCTCAGTAAATTATCAATAGCATTATCAATATTTTTATTCATGCCATTATTATTATTACCTTCCAAGGCAACATCTTTTAGTATTGGATAGCTATCTTAGAAAGGTCTTCTTTCTGCCACATCATAGAAAAATCTGGTTTGGGGATGTAATTTGGCAAAATAAGTGTTCCATTAGCTGTAACTCATCATAAAACTCAGAATTCCTTGTGTTCCCATTGTGGCACAGTGATAACAAACCCAACTAGTATCCATGAGGATGAGGGTTTGGTCCCTGGCCTTGCTTAGTGGGTTAAAGATCCTGTGTCACCATGAAGCTGTGGTGTAGGTCGCAGATGTGGCTCGGATTCCACATTGCTGTGGCTGTGGTATACACAGGCAGCTGTAGCTCTAATCCAAGCCCTATCCTGGGAACTTCCATGTGCCATAGGAGCAGACCTAAAGAAAAATTTAAAAAAGGCAAAAAAAAAACCCAAAACTTGGAATCTCTTGCAAAGAATGTGCATAATCTCATAGATTATCCTATAAGGATTTCAGGATATCCTCTCAAAAGCATAGACAGAAACATTTGAAATATTAAATCTCTAAAGCCTTGTCAGTGCTGTCTGTTTGTTCACATTTCTTCACTTCACTCATGTGAAGTGAAGAAATGTGAACAAATATAATCTATTACCTGACACAACTGGGCAGTAACTCCTATGGCAAATTTAAATTCAGTAGGGCTCATAGTAATTGATTCACTGTCATGGAAAAAGCATCTGTTATAAGAATAAACAAAATTTTATCAAAAATATTCAGATTATTAAAAATTCTAATAATCACCTTTCTAAATTTTTATATTGTTGTCTGAGAATAATAATTTCTCAGCACTGTCATTTCTAGATCATCCTTGCAGTCACTGTGCATAGATACATATTTCAATCAGTCCACCTAATCATGTTTCTATACTTTTCCATGTACTTAAGAATGTAATTCAGGAAACAGTTTTTAATAGTATATTTCCTAGAAAGAATTTTATACTAACATTTCATAGCTTAAGCCAATCTTAAGAAGCGTTCATTATCAAATACTGAAAAATGGCCGGCAGTCGGTAACAATGATTTCAACAAGATTTCTGTTGAAACTATTAACTACCATAGAGGAGTTCCCATTGTAGCTTAGTAGTTAACAAACCCAACTGGTATCCATGAGGACATGGGTTTGATACCTGGCCTCACTCAGTGGGTTAGGGATCCGGGGTTGCTGTGAGCTGTGGTGTAGGTCACAGACGCTGCTCGGATCCTGCATTACTGTGGCTGTGGTGTAGGCTGGCACCTGCAGCTCCAGTCTGACCCTTCACCTGAGAACTTCCATATGCCACAGGTGTGGCCTAAAAAGACAAAAAAAAATTATTAACTGTTGCAGCAATGAAACTTTAGAGCCCTTATTTTTAAATTGTTTTTATAAAATCTGTCGTTTTGAAGTTTCGTTAGTAGGAACAAAATGTGTTTTGGATGCCCCATTTTTCTCTAACAGCCTTCCTTCTTCATATTTTTCTGTTCTTTTTTATGTTTGAGTTAAATATTATTTATCATTGATGTTTTATATAATTTTGTAGAATTTTTCTTCCTTGTAAATTTTGAAGGGACAGGGTCAGCCTCCTTCTGTTAATTTATTCTCACTGGATGTGAAGAGTTTTCAAAGGAACATGAAACAGCTTGACAACTATTTTTTTATAAAGCAAGCATACCAATGAGTTGACAAAGATTAGAATTATAATCTAATGTCTACTAATGTTTTATAATTTATATTTTATTCATATTTATTCACTCAAAAGAATATATTGGTTTTATCAAACTTATAGCATAGTAAACAATACTATAGTCAAAATTTCCTTAAATCCCTGTAAAAACAGAAGAGAAAAGTGTAAACTCATTAGCATTGAGACCACAGCTTGGTGGCCAAGGGGGACAATAAAGAAATGATAGGGATTCTTGTATCAACTGGTGATATATACATAAAAAACATAGCATCGAAAACTCAGACTCAGCAGCCATCTGTTACCATCTGCCTTCTGTTTGCCTGGTTTAACCACTCCTGGTGATGAGACACTCACAGTTTATAAGGGAGAATGTTTGTTAGTTTTAATCTAATGGTTCAAATGATATTTGTAATAGTCAAAATCTTACTGTTACTCTTTCTGAAACAAGATGGAACAATCAATTTGAATTTTAATAAAGCTCTTCAAGGAGTTGAAGACAGCTGACATATCCCTTAGTCTTCCTTACTCCCTAGGAAACAACTCAGCAACTTTATCCACTCTTTGTAGAAAGTGAGACCCAGGTACTGCTTCGCCCCAGTCACCACCATCAGTTACTAATAAAATGAAGAGAGAGAGAAGTTGGGTCTACCCTGCAGATATAGGATACACAAATATGGACCTGTGAGTTCAGAGTGCTTCAGAGCTCAGTGATTTAAGTGAGTCGTAAGAGTGTTATAGCATATTTAAAGATAGCTTCTAGATACTCTACTTGATACTGTTTAAATTTAATGTTTAAAAACTCTGACTTTTTGAGGAACCCCCATACTCTTCTCCATAATGAGTGTACCAACTTACATTCCCACCAGCAGTGTAGGGGGGTTCCCTTCTCTCCACACCCTCTTCAGCATTTGTTATTTGCTGACTTCTTAATGATGACCATTCTGACCTATGTGAGGTCTATCTTTCTATAGTTTTGATTTGTATTTCTCTGATAATTAGTGATGTTGAGCTTCTTTTCATGTGTCTGTTGGCCATCTGTGTGTCTTCTTTAGAGAAATGTCTGTTTAGTTCTGCCTGTTTTTTGATAGGGTTTTTTGTTTTTTAGTTGTTGAGTTTTATGAGCTTTTTGTGTATTTTGGAAATTAAGACCTTTGCATCATTTGCAAATATTTTCTCCCATTCCATAGGTTGTCTTTTCATTTATGGTTACCTTTGCTGTGCAAACACTTGCACATTTTATTAGTTCCCATTTGTTTATTTTTGCTTTTATTTCTATTGCCTTGGGAGACTGACCTAAGAAAACTTTGGTACAATTTATGGCATATGTTTTGTCTATGCTCTCTGCTAGGAGTTTTACTGTATCATAGCTTATTTCTAAATCTTAGGTCATTTTGAGTTTATTTTTCTGTATGGTGTGAGGGTATGTTCTAACTTCATTGATTTACATGCAGCTGTCCCACTTTCCCAACACCCTTTGTTGAAGAGACTGTCTTTTCTTCATGTATATTCTTGCCTCCTATGTCAAAGATTAATTGACCATGGGTGTGTTGGTTTTTTTCTGGGCCACTATTTTATTCCTTTTTTCCATATGTCTTTTTTTGTGTTGGTACCATACCATTTTGATTACTGTAGCTTTGTAGCGTTGTCTGAAGTCTGGGAAAGTTTGGCTTATTCTTTATTTCTTTTCCTCAGGATTGCTTTGCAATTCTGGGTCTTTTATGGTTGCATATAAATTTTAGGATTATTTGTTCTAGTTCTGTGAAAAATGTCAGAGTAATTTGATAGAAATTGCATTACTTTGGGTAGTATGGCCATTTTAACAATATAGCTGCCATATGATCTAGCAGTTCCACTCCTGGGCATATATCCAGACAAAAAATATAATTGAAAACTATACATGCACCTCTGTGTTCATAGCAGCACTCTTCATAATCATTAAGACATGAAAACAGGAGTTCCCGTCGTGGCGCAGTGGTTAACGAATCCGACTAGGAACCATGAGGTTGCGGGTTCGATCCCTACCCTTGCTCAGTGGGTTAACGATCCGGCATTGCTGTGAGCTGTGGTGTAGGTTGCAGAAGTGGCTCGGATCCCGCTTTGCTGTGGCTCTGGCGTAGGCCAGTGGCTACAGCTCCGATTCAACCCCTAGCCTGGGAACCTCCATATGCTGCGGGAGTGGCCCAAGAAATAGCAACAACAACAACAACAAAAAAAAAAGACAAAGACATGAAAACAATGTAAATGTTCATCAAAGATGAATGGATAAAGACAATGTGGCACATACACACAATGGTATACTACTCAGCCATAAAAAAGAATGAAATGCCATTTTTAGCAATATGGATGGAACTGGAGATTATTATACTAAGTGAAATAAGTCAGAAAGAAAAAGACAAGTATCATATGATATTACTCATACGTAGAATCTAAAATATGACACAAATGAACTTATCTATGAAATAAACAGACTCACAGACATGGAGAACAGACTTTGGTTGCCAAGTTGGAGGGAATGTGGCAGAGGGATGGAATAGGAGTTTGGAGTTAGCAAATGCAAACTCTTATATATATATAATGGATAAAGTCCTGCTGTATAGTACAGGGAACTATAGTCAATATTCTATGATAAACCATAATAGAAAATAATTGATTTTAAAGAAAGAATGTATATGTATATATAACTGAATCACTTTGCTATACAGCAGAAAATAACACAACATTAAATCAATTATATTTCAGTTTTTAAAAAAAACCACTGATGTTGATTTATTGTTTTTTTTATGCCTGCACCTGCAGCATATGGAAGTTCAGGGGCTAGGAGTCAAATTGGAGCTGTAGCTATAGGCCTGTGGCACAGCCACAGCAACACCAGATCTAAGCCACATCTACAACCCATGCCACAACTTGTAACAACACAAGATCCTTAACCCACTGAGTAAGTCCAGGGATCAAACCCACTCTCACTGACACTGTGATGGGTTCCTAACCCACCGAGCCACAACAGGAATTTCTGATTTGTTTTTAGACAGGTCATTAATTCTCTTCCATCCACAAACTTTCTTTATATTCCCACTTCGATGTTCTACCTTCAGTGAGCCATAACAAATCTTGGTCACAACGTTTTGTTAAATTTCTCCTGTTTTAAATCAATTCATTTCCTATAGCTACCACAACTTTGTCCCTAAACCTTACAATAATGTAATTTTTGAAGTTATATTTCATGTACATCTAGGAAATTTCCTAGTTATCAATATTTCTACACACAAAGATTAGCAAGAAAGAAAAAAGCAAGATAGGAAATAATGGAGGCAGAGAGGACAAAGATATCTATTTTATATTCCAAATATATATTATTTTGTATAATAAGATTGCTATGTATAAATGCTATGACACAAGAAATGAAAGGTGAATTATGGTCATAACATTTTAAATATTTCTTGCCAGTTACTCAAGGTATGATTTCTAGCGTGAAACAAGATAAAGCATCAATTTTAGGTATTTGTATCTTCAAAGTTTTGAAATTTATATTTGAGCAAAAACTTCTGTAAATATGGAAAGCTGATATTAATGATTCATAGTGAATTTGCCAGATTTTTCTTCTTTTCTTAACAGTCTAAGACCATCTACCATTTACGAGTTTCCTTTTCATCTTCTCTAAATAGCAACACTGCTATACAAATATTTTTTATATACTTGACCTTTGCATAAAAAGTTCAAGCAATCAAATTTTTAATTTATTTTTATGAACACCTAGATTTGGCTTAACATTTATCCTTGCTTTGCAACATATAAATAATCCATGATAACCTTACAAATTTTGTTTCTTATATGATCTTGATTTAGAGTGAATAATCTGAGTGGTAAAAGCCCTGGAAGAGTCTAGCTTGATAATTAATTAATTAGTAATTACTTATAACACTCTTTTAACACTTTTAAACACAAACTTTCTTTTCTGCTATAAACAAATTTAGCTGCATGATAGTCTGAATCACTTCCACTTTTGCCATTTCATGACAATTTGGTGCATTATTATCATGAGAAGTCAAAAATTAAGAAACTAGTAAGAAAATTACCCAATTACCACAAAAGGCTTGGTTCCAATTGGAATTTTCCACTTTGATTTCTAAGAAACTTTTTCTTCTTGACAGCTGATACGTAATTGTGCTTGAAATCTCTGCCTGCTGATGACCTGATTCTCTAAGGTAATTTTCCAGCCAAAGGAAGGGGCTTAATACAGCAGGTTTTGTGGTGCCTACATAAGAAACCTGGAATGTGATACATTATACCCAGATCGCAAACTAAGGGTCAAACAGCTGCAAAAAATAAGACCTTTACTCATTTAGACATGAAGTACCGCCAAATTAGGAGATTTCAAAAGCATATATCCTCTCATCTTCTTTGTATGTTTCAAATCAAATACAGTTATTCCTTAATTTATACACATTTGAAGGTACAGAGATCAAGAAAAATGTTTTAAGATACTAACAGTAAATCTCAGCTTGTAAAATTGGATAATGTAAAAAATAATATCCGTCTTAATATTGTCTCTATTCGTAGTTAAAAGAAAAATCTAACTTTTCTTATAATGAGTTTTCAACGTCTTTAACATAACAAATTATTGAAATGCTTAAGTTTTATAATTAACTTTTTGTACAGCAGTTTTATGTAGTTACCTTTAGTTAGATTTTCAAGATTTAATACTGTTGTTCTATTTTTATTCTGTTTTCATTGTCATTAAAAATGAGTTATTAAACTGAAGTTAATATTTATAAACTTAGAAAATATTTTTTATTGAACTCATATTTGTGATTTCCATAGCTGCTATTAAAACTTTGAGCACATTTAAAAATTACTCCATGTCTTCTGTCCATTTATAAAGGGTTTTTGTAGAAATACTAAATACAGACTAGGTATATATTTCTATATTTCTCAGGGTATTAAAACACATGTAATTTCACTCAGAAAATTAGTTCATACAAATTTAATTAACTGAATAAAACAGCTTAGAAACTTTTCCTTGAAAATTCACTTATAATCAAATTTATTTTCTTCAGTAATAAAGCCTGTATTTTTTTTTGCTGGATATTAGCTCTGACCCATAATTTTTCATTGTGCACTATATAAATTCTATACGCTAACCAAATGGTTTTATCAGGGAGGAATTGCATTTAGCATGAGTCAGAGCAGCTTGGAAAAGATTCCCTTTAAACTCAACAGACTTTAGTCTCTTGCGTAAAAGAATCTCAAGTGGGCAGTCCAAGGCTGTCTGAAAACTACTGGAGACGTTATAGGATCAAGTTGCTTTCAGCTCTCTGCTTCTTCATGCCTTTGTATGGCCCTTATCCTCAGAGTCTAAGATTTCCGCCCACCTGAGTTCCAACTGTTTTTTGGCCTTCTGGACAGTAGCTTGGGAAAAAGAGAGAAGAAGGACATGCTCCTTCTCCTTAAGGAGACCTTCCAAAAGTCCCATGCAGTGACACACTTGTACTTATATTTCACTGCCAAAACTTAGTAATTAGCTGAACTTGGTTTCAAAGTGGAGATGAAAACATAGCTTTTTTTTTAAATCTGGTTACATGGTTGCTCTGAAATAAAGTCTCAGCAATTGAGGGAAAGCAGGAGAATGAATGCTAGAGCAGGGAACTAGCACTCTTCTGGCATACTTATGCGTCCATTGTCATTTGAATAAAACTGTATTTCCATTTCTATATATCAGTTCAGGAAACTTTCTTTTCCTAAAAAGTCTTCCGCCCTTCCTGTATTACTTTTATTGAAGCTCTAGCTATTCTTCAGTGACCAACTTAGCTCTGTTTCTGTCTTTTCCAACTTCCCTGGACTTTGCTCAAAATTCAGACAATATTTTTTATCAGTACGACTTGTTTGGAACTCATTTGTGTTCAGTCTCATTAATAATTTATTTCTGTGTCTATGTGCTATATTCCCAATGATGTCTGAGTTTCATAAGTTCAGATACCATGCCTTTTGCTTCCCTGCATCCCGGGGGCCTAGGGAACATAACATTATATCTGTCTTATTCCATGAGGCAGTTGAGATAGCCTACGTAAAACATTCAAAAGTGATAAAATGTGTATTAAAATCTGCTGCAGTGAAAATACAAACTGAAATAGGAAGCCAAGACATAAAGAAGAGAAAAGTACAAAGTATAAAATGTAAAATTGGAGGTGGTAAGAACCTATTTTTAAAACTTTTTATATTGGCAACATATTTGACTAAAATACATATTCGACTGTGCTATATATGATATTTCTGGTAACCACAGGGGAAATGGAAATATGACCAATTGTGAATTACTACTGAAAAGGGAGGAATATTATCAGTAAAAGTTAATCCCTTTCCTGCCACTAAGTTTTAAAAGAAATTTCTCACTTGGGGCATCACAGTGCAGGACTAAATAATGTAGTAAATAACGTCCTTAGTAGCATTCCCATGTCAAATATAGTGATGGGCTTATGAGGCTGTTTGTTATAGCATTCATCAATAAAAGGCAAATAGAGTAGTGAAGCTTTTTTGTTGTTGTCTTTTTTGTCTTTTTAGGGCCGTACCCCAGCATATGGATGTTCCCAGGCTAGGGGTCTAATCGGAGCTGTAGCAGCCGGCCTACACCACAGCCACAGCAATGCCAGATCCGAGCCACGTCTGCGACCTACATCACAGCTCACAGCAACACCAGATCCTTAACCCACTGATCGAGGTCAGGGATTGAACCCGCAACCTCATGGTTCCCAGTCAGGTTCATTTCCACTGCACCTCAACGGGAACTCCAGTTTTTTGTTTTGTTTTTTTATATATAATGATTTTTATTTTTTTTCCATTATAGGTGGGGTTAATAGATGCAGACTATTGCCTGTGAAGATTTTTTATAGAGGATCAAAGTTTAATAATTTTTTTTGTTTGAAATAGGGTGGGAATAAAAATAATGGTAGTAATAATTGAAGCAGTAAAATAATTGGAGCATATCTTTCAATCATTAATACCTAACATACTCTTAAACTCATTTCTGAGTTAGACCAGATGATAGAAAATTTGAGGTGAGTACATCCATATTTGTGAGCTGTGAAGCTGTGGGAAAGTGTCATAGGGTAGAGATAAAAGCACAGACTCTGCCACTTAATTACTTGTAGAACATTGGGTAAGTTACTTAAGCTGTCTTTGCTTAATTTCCTCATCTACAAAATGAGACTAGCAGTAGTACCTAGCTTATTGAGTTGATATGAGCATTATAATAGTAATAATAAGGTTCTTAGAACAAGAGGTGGTGTATGATAACTGCTGTAAAGTGGTTGCTAATTCCTTTAGATAATAATGTTGATATACATGAAAATTGAAAAGGCAAATCTAGGTTTTCCTCTCAATAGATGCTCACAAAATATTCATTTCTTCCTGATCATGAAGAGAGTGGTAATAGCTATTATATAGATGAAAGAAAACATTTTACATTACAATTCAAAATTTTAGAAATATATTTTTCATGTACTTTGTTTTACAGTTTGGGTCATTGACATCTCACCATGCAGAGAAGAATGGAAAAGGAAATGCAAATATGCTCAGTATTATTTTATAAATCAAATCTTAGAATAGTTTGTAGGACCAGACAAAAAAGAGGCACAAGAAAATGGCATAAAATGGTCATCTGTGAATTTTGAGATTTGGGAGATTCATTTGGCCACTTGTTATTTTCATTTATTTATCTAAAGTGAGTATGTAACTGTGAAAACAAATTTATGAGCTATAAGAAAGACAATCACTTTCTGTCCTTGTTAAAATGAAAATCTTGGTAAAATGCAAGAACCGCTTATTACTGGATTAAAAGTAATACACAATGTTATTTTTCTTTTAAAGCAAAATAATGTACTAACTACTAAATTAGACGGTAAATTTATATTTAAAAAAAAATATAATGTCAGTCATAGCAAATGGTTTACATGCCAGTAAACTTGATTTTTGAGAGTGACATCAAAGGTTGAACAATTTTCAGGTATCCAATGTAGCAGCAACTTTTTGGAAAGGAGATTCTGACCCATTATGCCAGCAGAATTCTAAATCTTCAACCTAGCAACATTTCAACCCTGTCTCACTATCCAGAAAGGTCCTTTTTTAAGTGGACCTTTTTCTACATTCACTTCCTAAGAGAGGCTGTCATCTTTGTAATGACCTCCTGATCATCCACAGGTTATTTCTTTTATACTTGAAAGATTAGCTGACCCCCCTTGAAAAGATAGTTTCCAAATGAACCATAAACTCCCGAAAGACAAGGACAGTGGTTTTTATCTCTATATAGATCCAGAAATTGATTCTGTGCCTAACATTAAACAATTGTTCAATAATTGTTTGTTGCTGAAAGAATGAAAGTCAGCAGAGTGTCTTTCCAGGGGTATGTTTTATGTACTTATAAGAAGCCCCCTTTTTATGAACAGAAGAGGCAGAACAAAAAGAAAAAGACCATTCATTAAAGAAGAACAAAGGAGAGATTCATACAATAATCTCTCCTCTCAGCCAAGGGGAATAATTTGGTGATGCACCTCTGGAGGGATCTGGTAAAGGAGAAGGCAAAAGAAGATGCTTGAACTGCTATTGGCTTAAACAGTCATCCACCTTCTCTTCACAGTTCAGAATTTGTTACCTTAAATCATTATCAGTATAACCCAGTTTAGAAATGTATGACAAGATATCACCTGTGGATTTGCTAAGAAACGGTTTGCTTAGTTGTAATTCATTGCTATGCATTTGTATGGCCTACAATGTTTGAAAAGTGAAAGACAAATCTCATCTGCCACCACTGGAAGAGAGAGCTATTACCCAATTTTCACTCAGATAATTGATAATTAAATGGAAAGAATTTAACTTGTTTTTGTAGGGAGGAATTCTAATTCCTCACCATTTTAAAACTCCCAATGAAATATTGATTTAATCAAAGATCAATGAAGCTAAAGCCAGGCACAGTAAGGCTGCTGGGGTGCAGGCTCTGATTGCACAGATTGCTTTGCAATCACATTATATCCTTCACAACATAGAGATTTGATGACCCTCTCTTAACCCAGTGATCTACTTCAGCAAACTCAAGGAAACAAAACTTGTCTTATATGCCTATTGGGAGCTAGTATAAAGACATAATTAGTGAGGTTTTTTCCCTGGCAAAAATGTCTAATTTTATATACTTGAAATTTTCTAAAGGGACAGATCTTAAATTTTTTCACCACACACACACACAAACACACACAGTGATAACTATGTATAAGTGATGGCTAAGTTATTGAGCTTGATTGTGGTGACCTTTCCACAATGTATACATATATTAAAATATGAAGTTGCACACCTTAAATATATATAGCTTTTATATGTCAAAGACATCTCAATAAAGTTATTTTTAAAAATATCTCATCTGAATTTCATAAAGGTTTTAGAAATACCTTCCAGCTTTACAGAAATAGAGGATATGGAAGAATAAGCTGAACCATGCCATAAGGAAATCATTTTTTTAAAAAAATCTAGAATGTTTGACATTCCTCAAAGCAGCTGAACTGGCCTCTTCAAAAAGCCAGTGTCACAGGGAAAAATAAACATGAGTCCCCTACTAGAATAGAATCTAAAGAAACATAATAACCAAATAAGATGCATAAATTTTGAATGGATCCTGGCTGAAAAGTTATCTGTTAAAAGCATTTTGTAGGCAACTGGAGATATTTGTATATTCATGAGTGACATATGACATTAGGGAGTAGTTATTTTCTTAATTGTTGTAATGGCAGTATGATTATGCTGCAGTTTATTCTTATTCTTAAGAAATTCATGCTAAAATAGTAAAGTGTGATGATTTCCACAATTTATTTTAAGTAAGTAGTTTAAATGGCTCAGTAAAAATGTAAAATTCTAATAGCATCAATCAGGCAGATACAAATATATTTGTATGTAAGTATGCGTATATATATAAACAGATGGATAGATCGACAGACATGACAAAATGTTAATTTTGCTAAATCTTAACTAAGGATATGCAGGTGTTTACTGAACTATTTCACCTTTTCTGTATGTTTAAAAACTTACATACATACAAATTTTAATTAAAAAATAAAACAAGCCAAAGGAAAGTAGTAACCCAGCAAGACTAAACATTATCACTGTTACTAATAATAACCATTTATTTGTCACCTGCTATAACTATAAACCATATTAATTGCTATACATATATTACCTGATTCATTTTTCCCAAAATTGCTTTAAAATACACATAAACATACTATCTTAACCATTAAGTGGCATTACGTACATTCACATTGTGCAACCATCACCAACACCCACCTTCACAACTCTTTTCAACTTGAAAAAGTGGAACTCTATACCCATTAGACTATAAATCCTCCTACACCCCTCCTCCTGCAGCCTCTGAAAGTTACCATTCTACTTTCTGTCTCTATGAATTTGACTACTCTAGGTTCCTCATGTAAGTGGAATCATATAGTATTTGTCTTTTTGTGACCAGTTTATTTCATTTAGCAAAACTTCCTCAAAATTCATCCCTGATGTATCATGTTTCAAAATCTTCTTCCTTTTTTAAGGCTGAATAATTTTCCATTGTATATGTATGTCAAATTTTATTTATCCATTCATCTATTAATGGACACTTGTGTTACTTCCACCTCTTGGCTATTATGAATAATGCTGCTGTGAACATGGGTATACAAATGTGTCTTCAAGGTTCTGCTTTCAGATCTTTTGGTATATACTCAGGAGGGTAATTGCTGAATCATATGATATTACTAATTGAAATTAGTTTCTATTTCTTGAGGAACTATTATACTATTTTCCCTAATGGGTGTACCATTTTGTATTACCACCAGTAGTGCACAAGAGTTCCAATTTTTCCATACACTTCCCCAACACTTGTTATTTTCTGGTTGTTTTTTTTTTTAGTAGTAGCTATCCTAATGGGTATGAAGTTGTATCAGTGTTTTTGTAGTTTTGGTTTGAATTTCCCTAATGATTAGTGATGTTCTTCATCTATTAATGTGCTTACTGGCCATTTGTATATATTCCTCAGGGAAATGTCTATTCAAGTGCTTTCCTCATGTTTTAAATGGAGTGTTTGTTTTATTGTTGCTGAGTTACAGGAGTTTTTAATATATTCTGGATGTTAACCCCTTATCAGATTTTGGTTTGCAAATACTTCCTCCTATTCTATGGGTTGCTTTTTAACAATATTGATTATGCAGTTGATGCACAGAGGTTTTTAATTTTGATGTAGCTTAGCGATTTTTGTTGTTATTGCTATCTGATTTCCTTTTTATATAACCCTGAGAGTTTGGTATTATAGCTGAGTTTTACAACTGAAGAAACTGAAGCTTGTAGAATATGATTAACTTGGCCAAGTTCACATAACTACTACAAAGTGAAGCTGAGTTTCATATTCAGTTATATTGTCCTGCTAAACCATGCTGCAGTACTGATTTAAATATTTATATTGTTACAAAATTAAATTGATTAAGTAAGAGAGACTTCCCCAGATGGCAGAGCTTGAACAACCAAATGTCTTCATTGACACGTGAATGCTTAGAATCAAGGAAAGATAAACAGTCATGCACAACTTCTGGCATATTGTCACTCTTTGAAATAACTAGGACAAGTTGAAAGGTTCATACTTTATGATAAGGGATGTTTAAATGTGGCAGCAGGTCCATTGTCTGAGATAGTCTCTAAAATTGAACTCAGTAGTTTATAGAATTGCTAAAGAAAGGTATGTATAGCATTCTCAATAAGTAAGTGTAAGGAAGAAATTTACTTAAAAGTATCTTTGCATAGGGACCATAAAGAAAGCTTCCCCTCCCCCATCTTTTGAACCATGATATGTGGTCTAGAAGGAAACCAAGGTCATGACCTAACATAAAACATGGAACCTAATAACACAATATAACCTATATCTATTTTTCTGTAAACATCTTTTTGCTCTTTGAAAGGAAACAGGAAGCAAGTTCAAGTGTCCTCCTTTAAATTTATATGTCTATTGAGAATATCATCTCAGTTTCTTATGAATTTTATTCTGGATATGAGACAAGTGAAACATTGCAAAAGAAATTTGAAGTTTCTAACACATATAAAAGGCAATACTGTCTTATTTCAAAAAGAAAAATCTACATTATAAAGGGTTAAAGTAGCAAATTTCGGCAATGTAGTCTGCCAACATCTTTTTTAAATCCATATGACCAAAAAACTCACTTTTCATAAGCTTATCACAGCAGAAAAGAGAGCAGGGGACCTGAAAACTGTTCTAATGCCCATCACTGGGGGAATTGATGAATCAGTGCCTTTATACAATGGGAAATTTTACTGCTATTTTAAAAATAAACTAAATCTTTTTGTGTGAACTTGAGGGGGAATATTATTTCTTCTCAATAAAAATAGCAAGTTGTAGAAATGTATATATTTTGATCCCATCAGGAGTCAGAATAGGGTGTGGAAGGATAAACAGTGGAATGTACATATGAATTATTTTAAGACTGGAGGAAGAGTTGAAGGGAGATATAATCAGTGTCTTTAGATCTCATATTGTGATCTTGTTACAAGATCTGATTTGTAATTTTTTAATTTAATAAAGAAAAAAATGTAAAGTTCTTCCTAGGCCTCAAAAAACATATAAACCATGATCAAGTGGGATTTATCCCAGGGAAGCAAGGATTTTTCAATATCCACAAATCCATCAGTGCAATAAAACGCATTAACAAACTGAAGAATAGAAACCATATGATCCTCTCAATAGATGCAGAAAAAGCTTTTGACAAAAACCAACAATAATTTCTGAATAAAAACTCACCAAGTGGTGTGCATAGAGGGAACCTACCTCAACATAATAAAAGCTGTATGTGACAAACCCACAGATAACATCATTCTCAACAATGAAAAGTTGAAAGGATTCCTGCTAAGATCAGGAACAAGACAAGGATTTGCCCATTCTCACCACTTCTTTTCAAGATAGTTTTGGAGGTCCTAGCCATGGCAATCAGAGAAGAAAAAGAAATAAAAGGAATCCCAACTGGAAAGGAATAAGTAAAACTATCATTGTTTGTATATGACATGATACTGTAGCATGGTTTAGTAGAACAATATAACTGAATATGAAACAGCTTCAAAAAAAATCCTAAAGATGCTACCAGAAAACTGTTAGAGCTCACCAATGAATTTGGTAAAGTTCCCAGATGCAAAATTAATACAAGAAATTAACTGCACTTCTATATACTAACAATGAAAAATCATAAAGAGAAATTAGAGAAAGAATCCCATTTACCATTACATCAAAAGGAACAAAATAATTAGGAATAAACATACCTAAAGAGACAAAAGACCTGTACTCTGAAAACTATAAGACACAAAGAAATCAGAGATGACACAAACAAATGGAAAGACATACCATGATCTTTCCTTGAAAGAATCAGTATTGTCAAAATGACTATACTGCCCAAGGCAGGCTACAGACTTAGTAGAATCCCTATCAAATTACCAATGAATTTTTTACAGAACTAGATCAAACCATTTTTTAAAAATTGTTTGGAAACACAGAAGACCTCAAATAGCCAAAGCAATCCTGAGAAAGAGAAATGGAGCTGGAGGAATCAGGCTCCCTGACTTCAGACTATACTACAAAGCTACAGTCGTCAAAACAGTTTGGTACTGGCACAAAAAAAGACATCTAGATCAGTGGAACAGGATAGAAAGCCCAGAAATAAACCCAAGCACCTATGATCAATTAATCTATGTCAGAGTAGGCAAGAATATACAATCAAGAAAAGACAGTCTCTTCAATAAGTGGTTCTGGAAAAACTGGATAGCTACATGGGAAAGAATGAAATTAGAACATTCTCTAATACCATACACAAAAATAAACTCACAATGGATTAAAGACCTAAAAGTAAGATCAGATACTATAAAACTCTTAGAGGAAAACATGCCAAACACTCTCTGACATAAACCACAGCAATAGCAATATCTTCTCAGATCCACTTCCTAGAGTAATGACAATAAAAACAAAAATAAATAAATGGGACCTAATTAAACTTAAATTTTTTTTCACAGCAAAGGAAACCATAAACAAAACAAAACAAAACAAACAACCCACAGAATAGGAGAAAATATTTGCACATGAAGCAACAGACAAGGGATTAATCTCCAAAATATATGAACACCTCCTGCATCTCAATACCATAAAAACAAACAGCCCAATCAAAAAATGGGCAAAAGATCTAAATATACATTTGTCAAAAGAAAACATACAGATGGCCAAAAAAGCACATGAAAAGATGCTCAACTAATTATTAGAGAAATGCAAATTAAAACTGCTATGAGGTACCACCTTATACCAGTCAGAATGGCTGTCATCATAAAGTCTGCAGGAAATAAATGCTGAAGAGGGTGTGGAGAAAAGGGAACCCTCTTTTTGGTGGTAATGTACATTAATCCAACCACTGTGGAAAACAATATGGAAGTTCCTCAAGAAACTAAAAATAGAACTACTGTACAATTTAGCAATCCCACTCCTGGACATCTATCCAGAGAAAACCATAATTCAAAAATATACAGGCACCCCAGTGTTCATTACAATATCCAAGACATGGAAGCAACCTAAATTTTCATTAACAGAGGAATGAATAAAGAAGATATGGTACATATACATAATGGAATATTACCCATAAAAAGGAATAAAATAATGGCATTTACAGTTACATGGATGGACCTAGAAACTATCATCCTAAGGAAAGTTAGACAGTGAAAGACAAACATCATATGATATCACCTATATGTGGAATCTAAAAAAAAAAATGATACAAATGAACTTATTTGCAGAACAGAAACAGACTCAGAGACTTTGAAAAACTTATGGTTACCAAAGGGGACAGGTGAGGGGGGGAATGGGATGTATGGACTGGGGGCTTAGGATTGGCATATGCACAGTGAGGTATGTGAAATGATTGCCCAAAGGGTACCTGCTGTATAGCACAGAGAACACTACCCAGTGTTCTGTGATAATCTATATGGGAAAAGATTCTAAGAGAGAGGAGTTCCCATCGTGGCGTAGCAGAAACAAATCTGATAGGAACCATGAGATTGCAGGTTCAATCCTTGGCCTTGCTCAGTGGGTTAAGGAACCAACGTTGCCATGAGCTGTGGTGTATGTTGCAGACACAGCTCAGATCTGGCGTTGCTGTGGCTGTGTCATAGGCCAGGGGATACAACTCTGATTCGAACCCTAGCCTTGGAACCTTCCTGTGCCATGGGTGCAGCCCTAAAAAAAAAAAAAAAAGAATCTAAGAGAAATGTATATGCGTATATGCATGACTGGGTCACTTTGTTGTACAGCAGAAATTATCATAGCCTTTTAAAATAACTACACTTTGATAAAACTTAAAAAAAAAAAAAACACACAATTGCTAAAATTGAATTCTAGGCAACGGAATTGTTTCCCTTTCCTTTTCCTGAAAAGCACTTAGTCAGCTATAATCACACAAAAGAAAAAATGTTTTACTTTGAGTGAAATCAATTAATAACTTGAAATCAGTTGGACATACTTTAACTTGATTATGAGATGGGAACAATAAGCCTGATATACCCCCAAATAAACATTGCACCATATATTTAATGAATGTGTTTATTGGTTACTAATCAATGTTTGAAACCAGAACTCCTGAATGAAGCTGACCCCAAGCCCTGCAGTCAGACTGTCTCGATTCAAATCCTGTCTGATGTTCACTTGCTGTGGAGTATTGGATTTATTACTTAACCTATCTTTAGGCCTCCATCTGCTCATCTGTAAAATAAGAGATAATTCCCTTAGAATAGTGCCATGCATGTAATAAGTTTTCAAAAATGAGTTAGGCTCTCTGCTATAGGATTCAGTTTGCCTTCAAATAGATCATAGTGAAGCAGGGACACAAACTTTTAAAAATTACCAAGAATCTACCAACCACAGCACAGGGAACTATATCCAGTCTCTTAGGATTGAACATGATGGAAGATGGAACATGATGGAAGATGGAAAAAAAAGAATGTGTATATATGTGTGTGTATATATATGCATGGATCACTGTACTGTACAGAAATTGACACAACACTATAAATCACCTATACTCTAATAAATTAGCAAGTAAGGCAGATAATGAAGATTTATTTTGCAAAGGATCACAAATATTTTTATTCCTCCCAAGTGGTATGGTCCCTAGCAGCTTCGAGATCAGCCAAGGGTTGTAAATATATAAGGCCACTTAGACTGCCACTATGGGCACAAGTCTGTAAAGAGAGCAAGTTTGAGAAGAGGAAGATGACTGTTTTCTCATACCTGGAATCATATGGTATGTTCAGAAAAGGATAAATGACTTTTAAATCTAAATTACCTTTATATAAATTATTATAACAAATCAGTAAAAACTGGTATGATTTTAACAAAAGGATGATCACTCTGGGACTCAAATGAACATAGAGGGCATTAATGCCATGAGAAGAGCAAATAATGACAAAATATCTGACAAAACTTCTTTCTTAAAAAGTTTTATTAGAGTGTAGTTGCTTTACAATGTTATGTTAGTTTCAGGTGTACAGCAAAGTGATTCAGTTACACATATACATATATCCATTTTTTAGATTCTTTTTTCATAGAGGTTATTACAGAATATTAAGTATATTTCTCTGTGCTATATAGTAGGTCCTTGTTAATTATCTATTTTATATGTAGTAGTATGTATGTATTAACCTCAAGCTCCTAATTTATCCCTCCCCTCATGTTTTCCCTTTGATAACCATAAGTTTGATTTTGAAATCTGTGAGTCTCTGTTTTGTAAATAAGTTCTTTTTTTATCATTTTGATTAGATTCTGCATATAAGTGATATGATATTTGTCTTTCTCTGTCTGATTTAATTCACATAGTATGATACTCACCAGGGCCATCAGTATTGCTGCAAATGGGATTATTTCATCCTTTTTTATGGCTGAGTATTATTCGATAGTATATATGTATCAGATCTTCTTTATCCATTCTTCTGTTGATGGACATTTAGGTTACTTCATTGTCTTGGCTATTGTAAATAGTGCTGCAATGAACATTGAGTTTCATGTGCCTTTTCAAATTATGGTTTTCTCTAGATAGATGCCCAGGAATGGGGATTGCTAGATCATATGGAAGTTCTATATTTAGGTTTGTTTTTTGGTTTTTTTTTGGGGGGGGTTGCTATTTTAGGACCACACCTGCAGCATGTAAAGGTCCCCAGACTAGGGGTCAAATCAGAGCTGCAGCTGCCAGCCTGCACCACAGCCACATCAGTGCAGGATCTGAGCCATGTCTGCAACCTACACACAGCTCACGGCAATGCCAGATCCTTAACCCACTGAGTGAAGCCAGGGATCGAACCTGAATCCTCATGGATCCCAATCAGATTTTTTAACTGCTGAGCCACAAAGGGAACTCCTATATTTAGTTTTTTAATACTGCTTTTTTTACATATTGTTTTCCATAGCGGTTGCACCAATGTACATTCGCACCAACAGTGTAAGTGAGTTCCCTTCTCTCCATGCCCTCTGTAGACATTCATTGTAGACTTTTTAAAAACTTCTTTTTCCTCGTGATGCCATCATCACATATCTCATCAATGGCTGACCCTAGCAATATGACTTAATTAAAAGCAGATAATATCCACATATTTCCAATCCACTCAGGATAGTGGCATCTTCAGAACAAACTATATACAGCCACATTTTTTATTATTAACAATAAACAACCATTTGAATTTCCTAATTTTGCCCTTCCTGTAACAAGGAAGTCATAGTATCCTAAAGGAACTTTTATGGGTTGAATTGTGTCACCCTAAAAGATACATTGACATCCTAAACCCCTGTACTTCAGAATATGATCTTATTTTGAAATAAAATCATACCAGGTGCAGATAATTATCCTAAGGAGAGGTCATATTGGAGTAGGATAGATCCTCATAATAAGAGAAGAGACACAGACACAGGAAGAATGCCCCATAGTAATGGATGCAGAGATTAGAGTAATACAGCTGCTGCAAGTCAAGGAACACCAAAGATTGCCAGACAACCACTCAAAGCTAGGTAGAGGCAGGGAAGGATATCCCTATAGGTTTCAGAGGGATCATCACCCTGCTAACACCTAGATTTTAAGCTTTCAGCATCTAGACTTGTGAAATAAAAAATTTCTGTTGTTTTAAGTCAATAGTTTGTTAGAGCAATCCTAGGAAACAAATACATTATAATTTCATTATGGATGTAGTGTTTCACCAGGCCAGTTGTTGTTAATTGCAGTACACCTAAAATGCTTAGAAGACTCTAATTTAAACTTGATATAAAATCTTTATTTCTTATAAGTGACAAAAATATTAATACACTTTTTCCTATCATAAAGTCAAAGCAAGATCCATCATTGAGAAGCTACTGAACTCTTCTCAAATGCTCATGGAACATTTTCAAGAATCAACCACATATTGGGACACAAAGCTAACCTCAACAAATTTAGGAGCATAGAAATTAGCTCAAGTATCTTATCTAACCACAATGCCATGAAATTAGTAATCAACCATGGGAAAAGAAAAGAGAAAAAAACCTACTACATGGAGACTAAGCAACATGCTACTAAAAAACCAATGGGTCAATGAGGAAATCAAGAAGGAAATTAAAAACTACCTTGAAACAAATGATAATGAAGACACAACCTCTCAAAATCTATGGGATGCTGCGAAAGCAGTGCTCAGAGGAAAATTTATAGCAATACAGGCCTTTCTCAAAAAAGAAGAAAGATCCCAAATTGACAACTTAACCCTCTACCTAAATGAACTAGAAAAAGAAGAACAAAAAAGAACTAAAGTCAGCAGAAGGAGGGAAATTATAAAGATCAAAGAGGAAATCAATAAAATAGAGATTCAAAAAACAATAGAGAAAATTAATAAAACCAAGAGCTGGTTTTTTTGAAAAGATAAACAAAATTTACAAATCCCTGGCCAGACTCACTAAAAAGAGGAGAGAAAGAACCCAAATCACCAAAATTATAAATGAAAAAGGAGAAATCACAACGGATACTGCAGAAATGCAAAAAACCGTAATAGAATACTATGAACAACTACATGGCAACAAGTTTGACAATCTGGAAGAAATGGACAATTTTCTAGAATCTTACAGCCTGCCAAAACTGAATCAAGAAGAAACAGACCAACTGAACAGACCCGTCACTAGAAAAGAAATTGAAGAGGTCATAAAAACACTCCCTAGAAATAAAAGTCCAGGACCAGATGGCTTCACAGGTGAATTCTATCAAACATATAAAGAGGAATTGGTGCCCATCCTCCTTAAACTCTTTCAAAAGGTTGAAGAAGAAGGAATACTCCCAAAGACATTCTATGAGGCCACCATCACCCTCATTCCAAAACCAGACAAATATACCACCAAAAAAGAAAACTGTCAGCCAATATCTTTGATGAATATAGATGCAAAAATTCTCAACAAAATCTTAGCCAACCGAATCCAACAACATACCAAAAAAATTATACACCATGACCAGGTTGGGTTCATCCCAGGTTCACAAGGATGGTTCAACATACGCAAATCAATCAACATCGTACACCACATTAACAAAAGAAAAGTCAAAAATCATATGATCATCTCAATAGACGCAGAAAAAGCATTTGACAAAGTCTAACATCCATTCATGATCAAGACCCTCACCAAAGTGGGTATAGAGGGAACATTCCTGAATATAATTCAAAGCCATTTATGATAAACCCACAGCAAATATAATACTCAATGGGGAAAAACTGAAAGCCTTCTCACTCAAATCTGGAACAAGACAGGGATGCCTACTCTCACCACTGCTCTTCAACATCGTTTTGGAAGTCCTAGCCACAGCAATTAGACAAACAAAAGAAATCAAAGGCATCCATATAGAAAGAGAAGAGGTCAAACTGTCACTGTATGCAGATGACATGATACTATACATAGAAAACCCTAAGGACTCAACCCCAAAACTCCTTGAACTGATGAATAAATTCAGCAAAGTAGCAGGATATAAGATTAACATTCAGAAGTCAGTTGCATTTCTGTATACCAGCAATGAAACATTAGAAAAGGAATACAAAAATATGATACCTTTTAAAATTGCACCTCACAAAATCAAATACCTCGGAATACACCTGACCACGGAGGTAAAGGACCTATATGCCGAGAACTATAAAACTTTTATCAAAGAAATCAAAGAAGATGTAAAGAAATGGAAAGATATTCCATGCTCCTGGATTGGAAAAATCAATATTTTAAAAATGGCCATACTACCCAAAGCAATCTACAGATTCAATGCAATCCCTATCAAATTACCCATGGCATTTTTCACAGAACTAGAACAAACAATCCAAACATTTATATAGAACCACAAAAGACCCAGAATCGCCAAAGCAATCCTGAGAAACAAAAACCAAGCAGGAGGCATAACTCTCCCAGACTTCAAGAAATACTACAAAGCCACAGTCATCAAAACAGTGTGGTATTGGTACCAAAACAGACAGACAGACCAATGGAACAGAATAGAGAACACAGAAACTCTGACACCTATGGTCAATTAATCTTTGACAAAGGAGGCAAGAACATAACATGGGAAAAAGAAAGTCTATTCCGCAAGAATTGCTGGGAAAACTGGACAGCTGCAGGCAAAGCAGTGAAACTAGAACACACCCTCACACCATGCACAAAAATAAACTCAAAATGGCTGAAAGACTTAAATATAAGACAAGAAACCATCAAACTCCTAGAAGAAAACATAGGCAAAACACTCTCTGACATCAACATCATGAATATTTTCTCAGGTCAGTCTCCCAAAGCAGTAGAAATTAGAGCAAAAATAAACCCATGGGACCTCATCAAACTGACAAGCTTTTGCACAGCAAAGGAAACCAATAAGAAAACAAAAAGACAACTTTCAGAATGGGAGAAAATAGTTTCAAATGATGCAACCTACAAGGGCTTGATCTCTAGAATATATAAACAACATACAACTCAACAGCAAAAAAGCCAATCAATCAATGGAAAAATGGGCAAAAGTCTTGAATAGACACTTCTCCAAAGAAGATATACAGATGGCCAGCAAACACATGAAAAAATGCTCAACATCGCTGATTATAAGAGAAATGCAAATCAAAACTACCATGAGATACCACCTCACACCAGTCAGAATGGCCATCATTAATACATCCACAAATAACAAGTGCTGGAGGGGCTGTGGAGAAAAGGGAACCCTCCTGCACTGCTGGTGGGAATGTAAACTGGTACAGCCACTATGGAGAACAGTTTGGAGATACCTTAGAAATCTATACATAGAACTGCCATAGAAAAAGAAAGAATGGGATAAAAACCTCAGATGGCCTCAATGAGATTCTCTCTTCTAAATGGAAAGGCCTTGCATATTCAGCTTTCAAAAGGGTTCTTTCTGTAGGTTTGAAAGATGGGCAACACTAGCTAAGTAAACATGTTCTGCAATTGTAGAGACTTGGTATAAAGTTTCATTATGAGTGAGCATCTCCAGCAATTTTTTTTTTCTTTTTACCTAAGTAGTGATTGAGGTATGCACTGAAGTAAACAAATAGTTTTCTTACATAAGTAGAATTTTAAGAGATCAAGGCTACTATTAAAGTAAGGCAGATTACTCAATGGCCCCCTCTTCTAACCTTCAATTCATATCCCAAGATTTCACTTTATAGGATATTGTGGCCTTGATGCAAAGATGGCAAGGATCAAAATGTGCAGCTAGACAGACTCTTTCACACAGTTGGAAAATTTAAAGCAAGGAATTGAGCAGGAATCTTCAAAGTTATATAAGTTGGCAAAAAGATGTGGAAATTATCTCCAAAGAGACATAAAAACTGATCAATGCAACTTAACAAAAATATACTGGGTGTCTACTACATGTTTGTGACTATGCTAGATGTAGCTTGTCATTAAGACATAATCCCTGCCTCCAAGGAATTCAGACCTAACAAAGGGGATAAATATAGAACCAAATAATAACACATTAAAAGCTAAATTTTAAGATAATATTAGAAGTAGTACAGAAACAGGAAATCAGTTCATTCTATAGTAATCTGGAACACTGAGAGGAGATAAATGAATGGACTCTCAACAATGAGTAAAATATATGGAGAAAAGAGATGGGAGGGTGCAGTTCCTGGCCAGGGGAATAGCTTGTGCAATGATGCAGAAGTATAAAAGTTCAGTCCATAAAAAAGAGAATGCCCTAGTGGATCTAGGGTATAGATCACAGAGTGCATGCAAGACAACTTGAGGTCAGTTTGGAAGGAGAGATCCAATTATGAGAGATTTATTACTTTGATAGTGGACAGAGCCTATGAGATTGGGAAAAGAACTAGTTACCATAGGATCTGAAACCTACACTATGTAAACCAGATTGTTTTTATGCTTCATACTTTTTTCTGTGCTTAGGTCTTTATTATTATGGTTCTGTGTTTGGTTAATATTTGAAAATTCCATGGTATAGTAATTGTAATAAAGATAACTGAAAGATAGTGTTCCTTTTTGTGCTTAAATCAGATCTTTAAAGGAGCTGCAGACTAGCCCTGGAGAATGGCTTGATGATAGTGAGAGTTACTGGAATAAGAGAACCCCAAGATAAAGGTAAATTCAGGAAAACAAAGAAGCAGTTACTTGTTCATCTGCACTCTGCTTCCAAGATGATCTTCCAGTGTCAAAAATCTATGGAGGTTCTGGTTTTGTTTGTAACTAAGGAAGATGATCTTTCAGCAGCTAACATATATGATTCAGCTATCACACATTAAATAAGAATTGAGAACAGAAAAGTCTCTATGGTCAAAGAAACGTAATAATTGAGGAAATTATCAAAGTAATGTATGCAAATTGACCACTTAGATTGAGCTGTTATAAAGATATCATGGGGATCTGGTTGACTGTTTTCCAAAATATCTAGGTTTTCTTTCTTTATCTACAGACTCAAAAGCAATATGATTATTCAAAGTCAACAGATCTTTGGAAGACAAGTAATACCAGCTCCTAGATATTCATAGTAATATATCACAAACACAATGCTAATTCTAGGCTTCAGTGAAGTGTTATTATTAATGATCAAGAAGACCTTAATGTCCCCCTCAGTTTGTCTAGATTAGATAGGTTTGTCCCCAACTGTAATCCCTTTTCTTAGAGCATTTGCTTTACAAAACTTGTAATCAGAAATTCTTTCTCTTTTCTCTGAAATGTATACAGATCTCCTTAGAAGCCTCTTGTTAGTTTCATGACCCAGGGAATATCTTTACTAAAGACCTGATAGTCACCATTTTGAAACATATTCATAAAGGAAGATAGTGCTTTGTCTCCAAGAGTCTGTGGGAAGATTAGAGCCTAACTTCAGTAGATGCCTTGCTCCAAGGCATAAAATTTACTTTTGTTATGAAGATGTGAGAAAGTTTACATTTTCATTCTGTTAGGCCAATTAGGAGACACAGATGGTTTGTAATTCCCCTATTCCAGCTCTTAAAAACTCTACAGCCCTTTGTTTCAGTGAAGCTGAGTTTGGTCTCTTTCCCCTACTGCAGTAGTCTCAAGAAAAATGCTTTCCTTACCTGTTTGACTTAATCTAGTGCCCTTTTTCTATGAGAATGACCTCAAAAGATATTGATGTATTCCTTTTATACTGTGTTCCCAACCATTGATGACTCTTTGCCTTCATCATGTGATGTTTCATGGAAGAAATTTTAAAATCTCCCATTAAGACAAACCTCCTATATGAGATAAAAGTTTGTGGTGATGAATTTTTTGCACAGAAAAAGTCAAAATTGAGATTATTCAAAGTTTCAGATTCATTTGCCAATACTGTCTCCCATTCTGTGTTTTCTGTTTTGTTTTGTTTATGGTTTCCTTTGCTGTGCAAAAACTTTTAACTTTAATTAGGTCCTATTTGTTTATTTTTGTTTTTATTGTCATTGCTCTAGGAAGTGGATCTGAGAAGATATTGCTATGGTTTATGTCAGAGAGTGTTTGGCATATGTTTTCCTCTAAGAGTTTTATAGTATCTGGTCTTACTTTTAGGTCTTTAATCCATTGTGAGTTTATTTTTGTGTATGGTATTAGAGAATGTTCTAATTTCATTCTTTTCTATGTAGCTGTCAAGTTTTTCCGGAACCACTTATTGAAGACCACTTTTCTTGATTGCATATTCTTACCTACTTTGTCATAAATTAGTTGACCATCAGGACTTGGGCTTATTTCTGGGCTTTCTATCCTGTTCCATTGATCTATATTTCTGTTTTTGTGCCAGTGGCCATGCTGTTTTGATGACTGTAGCTTTTGTTTAGAAGATGTGGTATATATAAACAATGGGATATTACTCAGCCATAAAAATTATGAAATAATTCCATTTGCAGCACGATGCATGGACCTAGAAACCATCATACTAAGTGAAATTAGCAAAAAACAAGCAGCATATGATGTCATCTCTTTGTGGAATCTAAACAAAGGATACAAATGAACTTATTTGCAGAACAGAAATAGACTCACAGACTTTGAAAAATATTGTTACCAAAGTGGACAGGTGTTGAGGGGGTGGAAGGGATGGACTAAGGGTTCAGGATTGCCATATACATACTGAGGTATATGGAGTGACTGGCCAATAGGGACCTGCTCTATAGCACAGAGAATTCTACCCAGTGTTCTGTGATAATCTCTGTGGGAAAAGAATCTGAGAGAGAATGTAAATGTGTATATGTATGACTGGGTCTCTTTGTTGTACAGCAGAAATTATCACAACCTTGTAAATGAACTATGCTTCAATAAAACTTAAAAACATAAAGCAAAAAGAAAATTTTAGGATTCAAGAGTTCCTGTTGTGGCTCAGTGGGTTAAGAACCTTACATAGTGTCCATGAGGATGTGGATTCAATCCCTGGCCTCACTCAGTAGGTTAAGGATCCAGCGTTGTGGCAAGCTATGGCATAGGTCACAGATAAGGCTCAGATCCAGTGTTGCCATGGCTGGGGCATAGACTGGCAGCTGCAACTCAATTCAGCCCCCAACCTGGGAACTTCCATATGCTACAAGTTTATGCGACTATAAAAAGAAAAAAGAAAGTTTGGGGTTCAAAGTTAAAAATAGAATTAGATCAAGGGAGTTCCCGTCTTGGTGCAGAGGAAACGAATCTGACTAGGAACCATGAGGTTGCGGGTTCGATCCCTGGCCTCGCTCAGTGGGTTAAGGATCCAGGATTGCCGTGAGCTGTGTGTATGTCACAGATACATCTCGGACCTGGGGTTGCTGTGGCTATGGTATAGGCTGGCAGCAATAGCTCTGTTTGGACCCCTAACCTGGGAACCTCCATATGCCATGGATGCAGCCCTAAAAAGACAAAAGACAAAAAAAAAAAAAAGAATTAGGTCAAGATTCCAATTAAGAGATTCCAAAATATTACTAAATTCTTTAAAAATTTGCCACATTAAAAAGCAAAAGTTCTGTGTGATCTGACTTGGAAGGGTGAACAAAGCTAACTCCTCTTTTAGTTAGAAAGGCAACTCTGGAGAACTTGCAAGGAGCCACAAATAATTGTAGAGAAAGAACACAGCAATGTTGGGGTTAGAGAGACTTCAGTTTGAATTGTAGCTCCACCACTGATTATATTTGTGACTCTGGGCAAATTACTCCTTTGTCTTTGCAAAGAAGATAATCATACCCCTTTGGCCACGGGGTTATATGAGTTGTATGTGAGAAAATATGTGTAAGTAAGGCAAATGGTGGCTTTTACCACCTTCTCAGGCCACTAGTGTCTTAGACAGCTGTGCAGTGCTACAGTGCTTACCATATAAGGACATTGTTAGGATGTGCCAGGACAGCAACAGAGACTCCTTCAGAAGGAACTCTACCCTTACCACCTCCCCCCTTTCCTAGAGTGATGGAAGTCCCTTGTCAGCATTCTATCAGAATTTGCAGGGAATCTGGCTGGAGCACCTGCCTGGCTGCACCGAGGTAATTGGCTCTCCTCTCTTTTCACCCAAGAGAACAAGTGCTTCAAACTCTCTTGCGCACAGGAGGACAATTAAGTCCAATCATTAACTACACAGATAGAGCATATTCAGTCCACTGTGAAAGATGATAGGAGAAAAGCTTTATTTTTGAGCTTATTCAACAATAACAAAACACACACAAAAAAAATCAAACAAAAAGCCTGATATAAACAAATACAAAATTTATTCCATTTTTTAATTCAAAAGCATATATAAAAACAGATTATAAAATTTTAAAACCCAAATAGATAAACACATAAACCTTTCAACTTTAGTAGAAGGATAAAGCATACATGTGAAGGGTAGAAATTGCATTTCATATAAATTCCATTGATTCTTTAATATCTGATGAGAATAACATAGAAAGTATTGATATCTTCCAGGAAATGTCATCAAGCTGCAGATCCTGATGAAAATCAGATTCCTGGTATCACTATGGCCCCTAGGACAGTTCATTTAAAAATTAATATTCTTTTTATGAAATGTATTTGGTTTGGTTAATTTTTATTCTTTCATGTTCTTATAAATGATTATCTATTAACATTTGCCTATAAAACTGTATAAAAAGTGGTCATATTCATGAGTCAAGTCACAGACCTGACTTATAAACCATCCAGATTCAGACCTTTTTTATTTCCTGATTCAGAAAGCAATTCAGAACTCCCAATTAATTGATAGTATGCAACTTTCTTTAAGGTATCTTCAATCTGCTTTCTTAATCTTACATCTTTTGATCTCCACCTACATGACTTTGCTTTTCTTGTGGTGAAATAGGTAATAACACAATGTTAACAAGGGGGGCAACATCTGTGCTGATTATTTAGAGAAGCAAAGTATTTCTCATCTTTGTATATATGTTAGAAGTAATTTTCCCTTCATTTCCATAGATAGAGTCTGATTATTAATCAGAATGATAGACCATAAATTACAAAGCTGGTTAAATATCATGTTCTTATTAATATTTCAAACATTTTCCTGTTTACTAATTGTTTCCATTTTTTGCTATCCTGAATTTGATTTTAAGGGCCAGTTTGATTTAGATTTAGATACATTTTAGAAGTATACATTGGTCTTGCGATGTTTAACTATAGACAAAAACATGGTTAAAGAAAGGTATAATATTGGAGTTCCCGTCATGGCTCAGTGGTTAACAAACCTGACTAGTATCCATGAGGACAGGAGTCCAATCCCTGCCTCACTCAATGGGTTAAGGATCTGGCGTTGCTGTGAGCTGTGGTGTAGGTCACAGACATGGCTCGGATCCTGCATTGCTATGGCTGCAGCATAGGCCAGCAGCTACAGCTCCTATTCGACCCTTAGCCTGGGAACCTCCATATGCCACAGGTGCAGCCCTAAAAAGACAAAAGACAAAAAAGAAAAGATACAATGTAGACTGTATGACATAAAGTATCCCTGTTTCAAAGAAGACAGAGAGAAAGACAATGTTTTCTCTATCCCTCTATTGGAAGCACTTTAGTTTCTATATTGCCAGACTTTCTCCTTCAAATTTTGAGGAATTTATTTTCAGTTTTCCTCCCCAGTAGACAATCTGAAATGTTCAAAGGGAACATATTTTTTTAAAACTTCAAAATTGTTTTTTGTTTTTTGGGTTTTTTTTTGCTATTTCTTGGGCCGCTCCCACGGCATATGGAGGTTTCCAGGCTAGGGGTCGAATCGGAGCTGTAGCCACCGGCCTATGCCAGAGCCACAGCAACGCGGGATCCGAGCCGCGTCTGCAACCTACACCACAGCTCACGGCAACGCCGGATCGTTAACCCACTGAGCAAGGGCAGGGACCGAACCCGCAACCTCGTGGTTCCTAGTCGGATTCGTTAACCACTGCGCCACGACGGGAACTCCTAAAACTTCAAAATTGAATGGCAAATATTTAATGGACAGTAAGAGGGAATTAAGGCAACAACAACAAAAAAAAATCAGTAACTGGAAGGGATAAGAAAAAACAACAAATATATTAGAAGGTTTATCTAAGCCTGAAACTTTTTAACTTCTCTACTCAGCCCACCATACATGGCATCACTAGCATAGGAAGACTGGTTCTTATTGTTTTCCATGATTTTGGTCCTGAACAACTCTCTTTGTTCCTCAGTTTGAACAGCTTTCAAACATGCCATTTATTTACTTTTGCTACCCACTTTTCCCCCTAAGAACAGCTTTATATTACCTATTACAATAAACATAGTATTATTTACCATAGAGTTCCTCAGTCTTGACACCTTGACATTTTGGGCCAGATAACGTTTTGTTATTGGGGGGGGGGTTGCTGACCTGTATATTATACATTTTTAGCACCATACCTGGCCTATATCCACTAGTTGATATAGTACCACCTCTCCTAAATCTTAATTAACATATTGTCAGAAATTGCCTAATGTCCTCTGGTAAGCAAGATCAAGCAACCCCATTTGAAAACCACTCATTTATACTAACACTTGTTTATTTATGCACCAATTCATTCAATAAATATCAGATGCATACTGTGTATGAAGGATTGAAGTACAAAAGTAAGAAAAATAAGTTCTTGCCCTCTAGTTTAAGTGTGGACGATAAAACTCATTTACAATTTAATATATAAAATAATATCACGGAGGTAAAAACAAAGTGCTACTAGAGCATTATGAAAGTATGCCCAACCCAGTTTGGAGGACCAAGGCTTTCACAAAGAGGCACTTAAGCTGACATCAAAAGGATAAGTGGGAATTAGCTCAGTGAAAAATTAAAAAGAAACTGAGTATTCTAGGCAGAGGACAATTAAGCAAAAGTCTGTAAGTGAGAAAGCAGGTCAGCCTTACCCAAGCACCGAAAACTATAAGCAAGGACCAGGTTACATGAGGTCTTATGTTTCATTATTAAAGACTTTTGACTTTATTCTAAGGATAATAGTGGTGAGCTATGATCTTGCTCTTCAAGATGATGATTCTGGACAAGGGAGCCATGACTTTTATAATTTCAGATAACTGTTCTTCTGAGCCACCCCAAACATCTCCAGTTTCTCTATTCTTTTACCAGCCACAAGATAGAAACCATCAATCTTTCAGATATATCCATAAAAGAATGAGAAATTATCTCTGTAATTAAAACTAAAACTGTTCTTCATTTTCACTGTTATATAAATAACTCTAAGGATATTCTATGTGTTTACAATCAAATCGAGTACCAAGTTTTTGGTGCACTGATTCAAAATGGTCAAAGAAGTTATTTAAGAAAATAAAGCATGAATTCCTGTTGTGGCTCATCAGGTTAAGAGCCTGACTAGTATTGTGAGGATGCAGGTTCAATCCCTGGCCTTGCTTAGTGGTTTAAGGATGCCCCGAGCTGCGGCGTAGCTCATGGATGCAGTTCAGATTCAGCAGTATCTGTGGCTGTGGCATAGGCTGGCAGCTGCAGCACTGATTCTGCCGCTAGCCTGAGAACGTCCATATGCCACAGGCGTAGCCCTAAAAAGTAATAAGTAAAAAAGAAAAAGAAAGCAATTATATATTTAATTTGCCACTTATAAATGTAACTAAGAAAGAAATAAATCCAAAGCAAGTTTGGAAAAAGCTTACTGACTTCCTCTCTCCAGGAGTTGATGTTACATCTTGATATATTTGTCTAGAATTCAACTGGGAAGTTCTGAATCATAAGGACATCATTTTTTAAAAATTAAAGGCCTAATACTTCCATTACATAAGCACTGGATTTGGTTATTTGTGTGAATTAAAAACATTAAAGGAGTTCCCGTCTTGGCGCAGAGGAAATGAATCCAACTAGGAAACATGAAGTTGAAGGTTCAATCCCTGGCCTCACTCAGTGGGTTAAGGATCTGGCGTTGCCATGAGCTGTGGTGTGGGTCACAGATGCGGCTTGGATCTGGCGTAGGCCAGCCCAGCGGCTATAGCTCTGATTATACCCCTACCTGGGAACCTCAATATGCCGCAGGTGCAACCCTAAAAAAAAAGGACAAAAGACATAAAAAATAAATAAATAAAATAGGCAGGTGATGTTTATTCAAAATACCACACAACCAAAGAAGATATTTAGCATGAGAAAGAAAACAACTTGAAGTGTTTGAATAATCTCTGAGTCATTAACAAGAAAGTCAAATGAATGCTTAACATACCAGGAGAATGTTTTTTGTCAAGGAGTAACAGAACATGATTTTGATTTAATCAGTTTGGAATTTGAAGGATGAAAAATTAATGACAATAGCACTGCTTTGCTGTTAACTATCCTTACTCAAAGCAAAGCTTTGTAGAATATGCCTGTTTGGAAGTAAATAAATTTGAATTCATTTCCTCCTTATCAGCTGTTCACTACAGCATGAAAACAGGGGAAAAGAGCTCTAGGGAAAATAAGCAGAGATGAAGTTTTCCCCCTACCTCTATGAAGAGTCATATTTACATCTAGATAAGTGAGTCAGAGACCTTTATCTTTGACTCTTAGCCCACTTTGAAGCAATTCTTTTTTTTTTTTTTTTTTTTTTTTGTCTTTTTGCCTTTTCTAGGGCCATTCCCATGGCATGTGGAGGTTTCCAGGCTAGGGGTCAAATCAGAGCTGTAGCTGCTGGCCTACGCCAAAGCCACAGCAACACAGGATCCGAGCCACATCTGCAACCTACACCACAGCTCACGGCAACGCCGGATCCTTAACCCACTGAGCAAGGCCAGGGATCGAACCCGCAACCTCATGGTTACTAGTTGGACTTGTTAACCACTGCGCCACAACGGGAACTCCTGAAGCAATTCTTATCAATTGATTTTTCTTATATAGGTAAAAAAGTGCCTGGACTTTTAAATTCCAATAATTTATTTCTCTTATATTTTAAATTCTGAATATTTAGAAGGCCTTTCAAATACTAGAAACCTAACATTTCCCTGAAGTTATTATTTCTGTCTACTTTCTAGAAATAAATTTAAATATCATGGAAAATTCTTTTTTTTTGAAATTTTTACTTTTTTTTTACAGAATAAAATACATATATTTAAACACAATTACATTCATACAGATTATTATATCATGGATCTTAAGAAAAAGATTAAGTGACTCCCTCTGGAGAAGTGGAATGAAAATATGCTGAGACAAATAGGAAATTTATTCTATACATTACCCCATTTTGTATGGCTTTCATCTTTACTATTTAGTATTACCTATTACATTTCAATTTTTCTTTAAAAATTAGCATTATATTAAAATTGTGTATATTATACAACTAAAATTTATAAAGAAGAAAGCCTTATATACCATTAAATATTTTATATAGCATAATAAAAAGAATAACTGGTAAGAATAACAAAAATAATACACCCTCTGAAAATAAGTAAAATATAAAATGCATAAATTGGTTAAAAAACAGTGTAACAATATAAATATGTCCTCACAATTTGTTACATCTTATTGATTCTTCAATATAGGCATTACACCATTCTAGGTGACGTGATAAACAAAACATTATAGACCTTACATTGTGTACCATGGAGAGAAATGGTTATTAATAATACAATTGTAGAACTGTATTATTTAATTGTACAGTTGCATTATTTAATTAAAATTATCATAAATTCTTTGATGGAGAGGAAATCAGAATCAGATCTAAGAAGACTTCAGTGTTCCAAGAATGATGTCAAATGACCCCCTTCATGGTGGATTATGCACTTATTTACTATGAGATATATTTCTTCTGCAGAGATTCCTTGTTTGTGTATCAATTGTAGATTTTTGGTTTGCAGTTATTCTGAAGTTTTGATATGAGTCTATATGTATATAAGATTGTTTTAAGTTGTTGTTCTCTTAATTGCAAGTTCATTTCCGGTGTCCTGCATTTGTACCCACCTCTTCTCATGATTTCTGATTTTGGTGGTATAATTGTGCGTGGACAATTTCATATCTTTACTGTATACATACTTTTACTGGTGAGCCCTGTCATTTGTGGAATTTTTGTCTTTTTTTTTTGTGTGTGTGTGTTTTTCTTGAACCGCTCCCGCGGCATATGGAGATTCCCAGGCTAGGGGTCGAATCGGAGCTGTAGCCACTGGCCTACGCCAGAGCCACAGCAACGCGGGATCCAAGCTGCGTCTGCAACCTACACCACAGCTCACAGCAACGCCGGATCTTTAACTCACTGAGCAAGGGCAGGGACCGAACCCACAACCTCATGGTTCCTGGTCAGATTCGTTAACCACTGCGCCAGGACGGGAACTCCTGTGGAATTTTTGTTTCCTCTTGCTATCTTATCTTTTCTGCCTAGAGAAGATCCTTTAGCATTTGTCATAAGGCTGATTTAGTGTTGCTGAATTCTCTCAACTTTTGCTTATCTGTGAAGGTTTTGATTTCTCCTTCAAATCTGAATGAGAGCCTTGCTAGGTTGGAGGTTTTTTCCTTTCATCATGTGTAGTATATCCTGTCACTCCCTTCTGGCCTGCAGTTTCTGCTGAAAAATCTGCAGATAACCTTATTGGGGTTCCCTTGTATGTTAATTGTTTATTTTCCCTAGCTGCTTTCAAGATTTTCTCTTTGTCTTTAATTTTGGTCAGTTTGATTACTATGTGTCTTGAGGTGTTACTCCTTGGGTTTATGTTACATGGTACTTGTTGTGCTTGCTGGATTTGAGTGAGTGGTTCCTTTCCCATGTTAGGGAAGTTTTCGGCTATGTGCTCTCAGAATATTTTTTCTGTCCCCTTCTCTCTCTCTTCTCCTTCTGGCACCCCTATAATACGGATGTTGGTGCATTTAACATTGTCCCAGAGTTCTCTGAGATTCTCTTCATTTGTTTTCAATCTTTTTTCTCTTTTCTGTTCTGCATCCATAATTTCCACTAATCTGTCCTCCACCTCGCTTATCCATTCTTCTGCCTCCTGTATTCTGCTGTTAGCTCCTTCTAGTGAATTTTTTATTTCTGTTATTGTATTTTGCATCTCTTCTTGTTTAAGTTTGATATCTTGTATCTCTTTTCTCAGTGTTTCCTGTAAGCTATCCATCTTTGCCTCCAGTTTATTTCCAATGTCTTGTGTCATCTTCAGCATCAACAGTCTAAAGTCTTTTTCCTGGAGGCTAAGAATCTCCTCATTGCTTAGCTGATTTTCTGGGGTTTTTCCTTTCTCCCTCATCTGAGTTATAGTTCTCTGTCTTTTCATTTTTATAAGTTTTTGGTGTGGTGACCTTTTTACAGATAATAGAGTTGTAGCCTCTCTTTCTTCTGGAGTCTGCTCTTCACCCTTGTGGCTGAAGTCTGTATGGGGGCTTGCTGTAGGCTTCCTGATGGGAGGGGCTGGTGCCTGCCCACTGGTAGGTGGCGCTGATTCTGTTCCCTCTGGTGGGTGGGGCTTAGTCTCTGGATGGGATTAAAGGCAGCTGTGTGCCTGAGGGGTCTTTAGGCAGCCTGTTTACTGAGGGGCAGGGCTGTGATCCCACCTGGGTTGTTGTTTGCCCTGGGGCTTCTCAGCACTGAGAGATGGGGCCAGATTTTCCCAAAATGGCCACCTCCAGAGAAAGGCACTGCTGCTGAATATTCCCGAGAGCTTTGCTTCCAATGTCCCTCCCTCACAACAAGCCACATTCACCCCTGTTTTCCCAGGATGTCCTCCCAGAACTGCAGTCAGGTTTGACCCAGATTCCTATGGAGACCTCGCTCTGCCCTGGGACCCAGTGCACGTGAAAGTCCGTGTGCGCCTTTTAAGAATGGGGTCTCTGTTTCCCCGAGTCCTGTGGAGTTCCTGCACACAAGCCCCACTGGCCTTCAATGCCAGATGCTCCAGGGGGTCTTTCTCCCTGCTCCAGATCCCCTCACATGAGGGTTTGATGTGGGGCTCAGAACTCTCACTCCTGTAGGTGAGTCTCTTTGAACCAGTTAGTTTTCAGTCTGTGGAGCTTCCCACCTGGGAGGTATGGGGTTGTTTATATCGCGAAATTGCCCCTCCTACCTCTTGATGTGGCCTCTTCTTATTCTTCTGGAGTAGGATATCTTTTTTAAGGTTTCTGGTCCATTTGGGTGGAGATTGCTCAGCCTTTAGTTGTGAATTTTGTTGTTTTTAGGAGAGAAGTTGAGCTCCAGTACTTCTATTCCGCCATCTTAATCCTCTCCCATGGAAAATTCTTAAAAATGAACACCTATATGACACTTCTATCATATTACCTGTTGTCTAAGTTTTAGAAAGTACTCATCCTTTCTAAGTGGTAATAACTGAGTATCTAATTAAGATTATACAACCTACAAGAGGACAATGGAATTAAATTCTTTGTCCCTAATATTATTTCAATTTTCAGTGGTATTCAATGAATATCATTTAATAATTTAAAATAGAAACTTTTAGTAATATTTTGTTACAATTATATAGTTATAATTTTTTTTTTTTTGTCTTTTGTCTTTTGTCTTTTGTTGTTGTTGTTGTTGTTGTTGCTATTTCTTGGGCCGCTCCCGCGGCATATGGAGGTTCCCAAGCTAGGGGTCCAATCGGAGCTGTAGCCACCGGCCTACGCCAGAGCCACAGCAACGCGGGATCCGAGCCGCGTCTGCAACCTACACCACAGCTCACGGCAACGCCAGGTCGTTAACCCACTGAGCAAGGGCAGGGACCAAACCCGCAACCTCATGGTTCCTAGTCGGATTCGTTAACCACTGTGCCACGACGGGAACTCCCCTAATTTTTTAATTTAGTATGATTAGATCTTATTCTGAAAGGCAGAAGAAAGATGGAAAATAAAGAAATAATGAGAAAATAATGGAGTAAAGGTAGGTTAGGAAGGAAGAAGGAAGGGAAACACAGTTGTTGTATTCATAGAAGCTATAGTGTGACCATCTCCATTGGGATTTTGAATCAGAGAACAATGCGTGAGCACACAGATCCCTGACCAAAAAGATAAAATTCAGTCTGAATGAATATAATGATGCCCTTAAGAAAAAAATATATTCAGGAGTTCCCATCGCAGTGCAGAAGGAATCAATCTGTCTAGTATCCATGAAGAGGTTCAATCCCTGCCTCCTTCTAGTGTTGCTGTGAGCTGTGGTGTAAGTTGCAGGCATGGCTCGGTTGCTGTGGCTGTAGCATTGTCCGGCACCTGTAGCTCCATTTCAACTCCTAGCCTGGGAACCTCCATATGCCAAGGTGCAGCCCTACAAATAAAAATTAAAAAAAAAAAGATTTTAAAAAAGAATATATTCAACTGGTGGAGAATATAGAATAGTAAGGGTATTCTGTCATGAAATTATCAAAAATGAAAATTCAAGGAGCAAAAACTGGAAGTGCCCAGCTAAGCTTTATCTAGGAGAGGAAATGTCTCAGCCAATTGCACTTTGAGTACTACAATCTCATTAAAAATGCTCTTCCTTTGGGGAGATGGATACGTCAGATAAAAAAAAAAAATCATATCTGAATCTCAGTGCTCTGATTCTGATTTCAAATGGATGTGCCTACAGATCAAGAATACAGATTAAGGAGTTCCCGTCATGTCTCAGTGGTTAGCAAACCCAACTGGCATCCATGAGGACGTGGGTTCGATCTCTGGCCTTGCTCATTAGGTTAAGGATCCAGTGTTGCTGTGAGCTGTGGTGTGGGTCACAGACACAGCTTGGATCCCACATTGCTGTGGCTATGGCATAGGCCAGCAGCTGCAGCTCCAACTTGACCCCTAGCCTTGGAAACCTCCATATGCCGTGGGTATGGCCCTAAAAATACAAAAAAAAAAAAAAAAGAATACTCAGATTATGCCAACACTCATGAATTGGTATATTAATATTTGTATTCTGTTTATCAATCTCCTGAGTCTGGTGAATTGAGTCTGGTTAATTGGTGTCCATCACATCAATGGTTAGCACATTCACTCTCAGAGTGACTACACAAGATTTAGGATTGATTACATACTTACTGAAATAATAAATACCACCTGTGAGTCCTCTCGTCAGATAACAAGCCAGCCTTTCTCAAGTGGACATCTTGACCATGGTTTTGGCTATTTACTCTCTATTTAAAATTTCTACGACTAAAACACCCATTTCTTATAAACATTAAACAATATGTAGAAACCATAAATACAAATAATATATATTCCTTCTGGATATAGGAATAATTGATATTAGTTTACTTATTCATCTATTCCATAAGCATAATTCCTGTGCACAGGTTCTTTTGTAAGTATTGGGAATGCACCATTTCCACCTTAAAATAGTTCACAAACTAGAAGAGCAGATGGAAATATGCATAAACATGATATAGTATAAAAAACACAAGAGGGGGGATCAGGATGGTGGAGTAAGAGGACAGAGAGCTCACCTCCCCCCACAAACACATCAAAAATGTATCTACATGTGGAAATTTTCATGGGAAACTAACTCGAAATTGGAAGAAGAATGCCTACACAACCAAGGCTGCAAGAAAGATTCCCATGTAATTGGGTAGAATGGGAAGAGAAGCATTAGGTTGAGATCTATGCCCCTGGGAGGGGACTAGGAGGAAAAAGGAGAGCTCAAAAGTGGGCATTTGCCCTGGAGAGTGAGTAGGGTTAAGTTACAGACTAAAGTATCCCAATCCTGGGGTCTGGCATAGAGGAGATAAGGCCCATTTGCTGCTTGGAGAACCACTGGGACAGACAGACTGGAGAAGCTTAGACTCTACTCTAGGTGGAATACAGAGATGCCGACTTGCCACCGGACAGAGCAAAAAGAGAGGTCTGCCCTAGTGGCTGCTGCCTCACCATGCTCCTCAATCTGAGTTTGAATGAACAACCTTATCCTACTCATTCCATGCCACAGTTTGACACTGGATCTGGGGAAGCCAAGTCCTGGGAAAATACTCATTTGGGGACACAGATGTGACATAGGGGCCCAGGGTGTGGTCCAGGTGGGGTAGCAATGGCTATTGTTGACACTTACTAAGATAGCACCATGAAGCATCCCAGACTTCTGACATCAGTGCAGCTGCTTCAATTCCTGCATCAACAGTACCACAATCCCCAGTGCCAGCTGAGTGAATGCTCTGGCTCTACCAACTCCATATCAGACCTTGCACTAGATCTGGGACAACCACAACAGGAGAAGAGACTATGACCTTGAGATGCATTTGAATGGATCTGAAAATGCTTACATAGGCAGCGCACCGCACCTCTGTAAGTCCATGAGCCCCACCTACTATAGCAGTACCCCTCTTTGAGACAAAGTCCCCAGTGTGGGAAAAGGAGAAATACACACTTAAAGGGAACAAAGTCAGCCAGGCCTGACACTCAGGACATCTACTCCAGCATCTTGAGAGCATACATCACCCTTGAAAGGGCGCTGACTGTAACTCAGCAGAGAGGAAGTCCTGCCTTGCACCCTGAGCAGACTCTAGCTCCTCCAGCATGAGCCACACCTCCATCAAGATGATAGATGTCAGTATACCCTGAGGAAAAACATGACTGGCATCCACATCAAAGTCAACTCTTCTGCCAAAGGCATTGGGCACATGGCATTTGGCATAGCAATGTTCCCATCTGAGACTACCCCTTCAAGACCCCACAACAGGTAACTGTTTCACCTAAATTCAGAGTCAGAGAAAGTTCAGTAAAATGAAAAAGCAGAGAAACTACTCTTAATTGAAAGAACAAGAGAAAGCCAGGTTCCCTGAATGTTGAAGGGTGTTCCCTAAATGGAAAAGAAATAAGCGTCTATATAGAAAAGGAAATTTCCCAAAGAAAATCCCAATATATGCTAAAGATTGAAGGTCACTTAAATAAGTCAGTATATAGATTAAAAAACAATGAAAAATTGTAAAAGTGATTATGACTACAATAAACAGTAAAAGAAGTGCCAAGATTAAAATAGTACATTAAAATCTCAAAAGAAGGGGGAATAAAAAATGGTAGTTTTAGAGTTCCCATCGTGGCTCAGCAGTTAATGAATCTGACTAGCAAACATGAGGATGCAGGTTTGATCCCTGGCCTTCCTCAGCGGGTTAAGGATCTGGTGTTGCCATGAGCTGTGCACAACTTGGATCCTGCGTTGCTGTGGCATAGGCTGACAGCTACAGCTCCAATTTGACCTCCAGCCTGGGAACATCCATATGTCATTGGTGCCGCCCTAAAAAGCAAAAAAAAAAAGTAGAAAGAAAGAAACTCAAGCATACTCCAAAAAATAAAAAGAACTATGAAAACAACAAGAAAACAAGGATTAAAATGGCAATAAATGCATACCTATCCATAATTACTTTAAATGTCAATGGACTAAAGACAAAAGACATAAAGTGACCAATTGAATTGAAAACAAAAACAAAACAAGAACCTACAACATGCTGCCTAGAAGAGTCTTCCTTCAAGCTGAAAGACACATGCAGACTGAAAGCAAAAGTAAGGGGATGGAAAAAGGAATTTCTACAAATAGAAACAATAAGAAGAGAAATAGTAATATGCATATCAGATGACATAGACTTATTTAAAATAAAGACAAAGAGCATTATGTGATGATAAAGGGGTCAATACAAGAAGATATTATACTCATTAACATAAACACACCCAGTATAGGAGTAGTCAACATAGCATTGGAAGCCCTAGCAATTAGACAAGAGAAAAGAAATAAAATGTCCAGTCCATATTGGAAGAGAAGAGGTAAAACTCTTTCTAGATGACATGATATTCTATGTAGAGAACCCTAAGGTCTCCACCCAAAACTGTTAGTACTAATAAATGAATTCAGCAAGGTTGTAGGATAAAGATTAACATATAGAAATCTGTTGTGTTTCTATACATTTATAATAAAAAATCAGAAAAATTAAAAAAAAAACTTGTTAAAATCACATTTAAAAAAACCTAGAAATAATCTTAACCAAGGAGATAAAGACCTATCTAAAACTATAAAACATTGATGAAAAAAATAAAGATGACTCCAAAAAATGGAAATATATCCTGGGCTCTTGGAATGAAAGAATTATTATTAAAATGCCCATACTACCCAAAGCAGTACAATCCCTACCAAAATACCCAGAATATTTTTCATAGAACTAGAACAAGTAATCCTAAAATTTGTATGGAAACATAAGACCCTGCATCGCCAAACAATCCTGAGAAAAAAAAGAATAAAGCTGGAGGTATAAACCCTTCTAGACTTCAGAATGTACTACAAAGCTACAGTAATCAAAACAGCATGGTATTGCCACAAAAACAGACATGTAGATCAATAGAACAGAATAGAGAGCCCAGAATTAAACATGGGCACTAGAGGCAATTAATCTACAACAGAGGAGGCAAGAATATACAATGGAAAAAAAGATACTCTCTTCAACAAGTGGTTCTGGGAAAACTGGACAGCCACAAGAAAAAAAAAATGAGATTAGAACATTCATTTACACCATATACAAAAATAATTAAAAATGGTTTAAATACCTAAATATAGGACATGAAATCATAAAATTCCTGAAAGAGAAAATAGGCATAACATGCTTTGACATAAATCATAGCAAAAATATTTTTTTGGATCAGTCTCCTAAGAGAAAAGAAATAAAAGCAAAAATAAATGGTGCCTAATTAAAGTTAAAATCTTTTGCATAATAAAAATGAGAAAACTACAGAATGGGAGAAAATATTTGCAAATGATGTGACCAATAAGCATTTAATAACCAAAATATACAAACAGTTCATACAACTTAATACTAAAAAAATCCAATCAGAAATGAGCGAAAGACATGAATAGACATTTTTCCAAAGAGGACATACAAATAGCTAATAGGTGCATGAAAAGATGTTCAACATTGCTAATTACTAGAGAAAAGCAAATCAAAACCACGTGAGGTATCACTGCACACCTATAAGGATGACTATCATCAAAAACGTCTACAAATAACATTTCTTTTAGAGGATGTGTAGAAAAGGGAACCAATGTACACTGCTGATGGGAGTGTAAATTGGTGCAGCCACGATAGAAAACAGTGTAGAGGTTCTTTAAAAACTAAAAAATAGAACTACCATATGATCGAGCAATTTCACTCCTGGGTATATATCTGGAAAAAATTAAAATACTAATTCAAAAAGGGACATGTACAGCAATGTTCATAGCAGCACTATTTACAATAACCAAGATATGGAAGCTACCTTAGTGCCCATCAACAGAGGATTGGCTAAAGATATAGTATGTGCATACAATGGAATATTACTCAGCCATAAAATAGAATGTAATACTGCCACTTTAAGCAACATGGATTGACCTAGAGAATACTATGCTTAGAGTGAGAAAGATCAACACTATGCAATATCACTTATATGTGGAATATAAAAAACTAATATAAATGGATGTATAATGGAAAACAGAAACAGATTCAGAGATATAGAAACCAAAGGTTTTCTGTGTGTGTGATTACCAAAGGGGAGAGGGAAGTGGGGAGGGACAAATTAGGAGTATAAGATTAACAGATGCAAACTACTGTGTGTAAAATAGGTAAGCATCAAGAATATAATGTATTGCACAGGGAATTGTTATTTTGTAATAACCTGTGATGGAATATAATCTGCAAAAATACTGAATAATTATGCTGTACACCTGAAAACTAATACAATATTGTAAATGAACTATAATTCAATAATAAATAAATTTCAAAAAAGAAAAATACTGTAATGGTGATTTATAGAAGTGAAATTGAACCAAGTGGAAGGAAGACTTACTTTTGCATATGAAGGAAAGAGGATATCCTCTAACTTAAAATATCCAAAAGACTACCAAATATTCTTCCTCATTTTCTACCTCATGTAGCAGTGATTTATAGGAACTATACTTATGTATTCTTTAATTTATGAGTGATTAGCCCAGATATTTTACATGCAAAGATTTTCATTAAAAATTAGGGAAAAAACCTCATTTTGAGGGTAATATCTTTTATGTAAAATTAATAGCCTGTGAACCCCCCACTCTTACACTTATTTGAATTGGAAATAATTTTCTACTAGCAAAAGAACTCAGCTGTGTTCACAGTTGGAACTTAGACATACTTATAATATAATCCATAGGAATGTAATCACTATGTTTGTTTTGTTCACCATTATATCCACAGGAACTGTTAACAGTGCCTTGTACATGTAAGGTGTTCAGTATCATCTATCGACTGTATGCACAAGTATTTAAGTATGTCACTAGCTCCTCGAGATACTGAATACTCAATGTGATAGAAGGTTAAAGTTGTAAGGCAAGGATTTGGGGGGAACTAATCTAAGCAAAATTATACCATTTGTTAGATTATTTCGATAAATATAATCTCTAATAATGAGAGGTAGGTAAAAACCACAGGGTTTTGCTTTCAAAATCTCTCAATTTTTCAGGTGTTCCATTACAATGAAAGTAAATCTTGGGTTGAATTCTGAAAGACCTCCAAATATATATTAGCAAGCTGGCACAAAAATAGTTAAGTCCCAGTTCCCCTCTTATGAACTCCATCTAGCACCTTCCATGAAAAGTTCACTTGGAGCAATTGTAGCAATATTCTAGCAGCAGGTGCCAGCTAAATTTCTAGTAAAAAGTAGAAGATAAAATCCTTAATTAATGACAAATAGACATAATAGACAAATAGAGCCCTAGACCTAGGGCACCACCCTAAAGAGTCTAGGCTAGGGTTTCTCAATCTTAACACTACCAATATTTTAGGCAAGATAATTCTTTACTGGGGAGATGAGGGTAAGAAGGTTCTGTACATTATAGCATTTTAAGCAATATCCCTAGCTTCTACACTAGATGTCAGAAGCAGCCTCTCCTAATTGAGACAACTAAAAATACTGACATTGCAAATTTGCCCCCTAATCAAGAACCACTGGTCTAAGCTGCTTGGCTAACTGAACACCTAGTCTTTTTTTATCTGTGTCAGAGGTGCCTATGCAGTACTTCTTACCAACCCATATATCTTGAACATTCTCATTTCACCAGTGATAAGTCATTTCAACATTTCAACATCCCATATGCTATAATTAGGTATCTACTAGTACTGATCTAGAGGGAGATGGTGAAAGTGCTAGTAGCAGGTGCCACTAGAGTGTGTTCTCTTTGTTAGATTCTTTCAAATGCTAACTGCTTGTTGAGAGAATGCTTGATTAGACTATTTCAAATGCTAACTACCCTTCCTCTGACTTCAAATAAAATTAACACTTATCTAGACCCCAGGTTGGTAGTACCCACTACCACTATATCAATGCAAATACTGAGAAACTTAAAGGCTGAACTCTGGGCAAAAGTAATAAAGCTGATAGCAATAATGTAAACTCCCTCAGCAATACAGGCACACATGCTGTAATTCTATTGGGAAAACAGCTGAGATGTAGCAAGTTTTACATCTTCTCTGAGTCCTGTCCAAGTAAAATGATTTTGCTGGTGCATAAACATATTCATTACAGGGGGTTTTAGTTTGCAGAATGAATTACAGGTAGAAAAAAATTTTCAAATATATAAAGTAAATATTTGGACAGTGAGATTTGAATAGTGAAGGATAACTGTATATGAGATCCCTTTAGCCTGAGGACTGATAAATATCTTCCCATCACCAGCCTAAGTCATATTTGAGAGACAGTTTTAGATTATTTCAATTTCAGTTTTAGCTATGTCAGGCTGGAGTAAAATAATGATTATGCTGATAAAAACCAGCTAGTCCTCATCCATGACTATAATGATAGATAGATAGATAGATAGAGATAGAGATAGATATGAAATAGTTTAGAAAATGTTAAACGAGATTCTAACATATAGGGTCCCAGCAGCTTATTGTAGCTTCTCTGCAGATGCAAAGCTAAATTCTGATGTTTATCAAGGTTGTCAATAGGCTAGAAGATACACACACACACGAGCACACATGTACACAGGCATGCACACACAACATAATAGTTTCAAATTGGCTCTAATTTGTTAATTATGTAATCCATGACCATTAGACCTTTTTATATATGAAATATGCCATCTTCTTCAGTTGATATAGAGAAATAACTCAAGAAAATTATAGAAAATAAATAGCTAAACAGGCAATTAAAAAGAACTGTGCCTGAAACAATCTAGAAATCATATTTTCTCAGGAAAACAAGATGAGATTGAATTAGCTGTTTAAAAAAAAACAGGAGTGTGATAATGAAAGAAAAACTGAGAAAGGTGGGAAAAAGCAAGATACTGAATTAGGAGGAAATGGTGAGATTTAGAGATATACTGGATGCATATAAATGGGAGAAGGCATGGGCACAGGTCTAGTTGCTCTTAAAGAGGGAATATTGAAAGGAGAAGATGTTTGGTTAATTATTATCATATCAGAAAGAATGATAAAGGAATGTCAAGAGTTTAACAAAGGAAGAGACTCCAAGACTGGAATGCTTTCCCTGGAAGAAATCAAGATCCAAAAAAAAATATGGACTGATTTTCTGTTTAAGCTTCAGATAAATAGAGTATATAATAAAAATAATTACAAGCTTATTTATATAGTAGGCAGAATAATGCTCCCCCCAAAGATTTATACATCTTACTCTCCAGAGCCTATAAATATGTTATGTTACATGACAGAGGAGTTTTGCAGATAGGACTTTGCAGATAAGGTTTTGGACTTTAAAAGAGAGGGATTATCCTAGATTATCCATATGGGCCCAGTGTCATTGCATGAGCCCTTAAAACTAGAAGAGAAAGGCAGAAGAGTCAGTCAGATGTGGCAGAAGAAACAGACCTGGCAGCATGAGAAGGACCCAAGGCATCATTTCTAGTTCTGAGATGCAGGGAGTTGCATGCAGGGACTAGAGACAGGCCTCTAAAAGACAAGAGCACCCCTCACTGACACCTAGGAAGTAGGGAACTCAATACTACAGCTACATGGAACTGAATTCTGCCTAATTCTCTCCCAGAGCTTTCAGAAGGGAACACAGACCACCTGGCACTTTGATTTCAGCTTTGTGAGACTTGAGGCAAAGGAAATATCCAAGCCACTCTGTACCCAGACTTCTGACCTAAAGACTGTCAGATAATGAATTTGGATCATTTTAAGCTGCTAAATTTGCAGTAATGTAATATAGCAGGAATAGAAAAATACTAGAATCTTCCTTGAAGATTGGGACAAATATACAGAAGAAACAGACAAATCACAGTGGAGGGTTTGACAAGGAATATGAGTGAAAAACACAAGGTATTAATGGTTTAATGTCAAGGAAGCATTTTAAGTAGGAATACAGGTATTTCCTGTGCTTTGAGGAAAATTTCTAAAAATTTGTGGGTTTAAGTTTCTTGGTGGGCATAGATAAAGTAAGATACAGCTAAAAAGGCAGCCAAGCAGGACTTCCATTTCTTGTTGAGGAGTTAACAAGGGTAGAACTTAACCTTCCTGCTTAACTTAACAGTAAATGGACAAAATATCTGAAATAATCGTTTTCAAGACACTGAACAAGTTTGTCATATTCACATTTTTACATACTTCTATTTTATCAAATATAATTTTGATCATTAAAACAAGAGCTATATAATTTTTAGAATCCATGTTCAACTAGGAAATACAGGAGTTCTTTTCCAGTAACTTCATTAAAGTATATCTTGGTGGTAGTCATTTGGGTCATTATCCTCAAGTTCATGATATGCTCTTTTAAAATATAGTTTCAGATATATATTTTATGATTTCAGGATATTTCTCTTAAATTTTATATTTTGGTATTTATTTTCTTTCATTGCTTTGGTTTTCCTTACATTGGATTTTATTTGTCTATTGTCAGTAGCTGTCATTTTCTCTCATTTTTTCTTTTTGATTTTTAAAATTTTTCTCTTCTTTGCTTAATATTTCACATAAAGCACTATTTGTTATATTTATTCACTCTTGTATTTTCTTTAATTTCTAATTCTCACATTCCATCATATACTTTCTTAGAGTTTCTATTTCAAATCTATATTATTTCTGATAATTTTTATCATTTTCTTAATGTCTGTTAGTTCATTCTGAAGTAGTAGCCTTTATGGCTTTTACCTGTTTTAGGGACATGTCTTTCTCTTTTTTTATTGTATTTCTCTTATTTATTAAGCAGGTTTTCACCAGTTTTAGGGTCATGTCTTTATTTTTTTAAAGTAGTTGATTTACAATGTTTTGCCAATTTCTACTGTATAGAAAAGTGACCCTGGAGTTCCCGTCGTGGCACAGTGGTTAACGAATCCGACTAGGAACCACGAGGTTGCGGGTTCGGTCCCTGCCCTTGCTCAGTGGGTTAACGATCCGGCGTTGCCGTGAGCTGTGGTGTAGGTTGCAGACGCGGCTCGGATCCCGAGTTGTTGTGGCTCTGGCATAGGCCGGTGGCTACAGCTCCGATTGGACCCCTAGCCTGGGAACCTCCATATGCCGCAGGAGTGGCCCAAGAAATAGCAAAAAAAAAAAAAAAAAAAAAAAAAAAAAAAAGAAAAAAGAAAAGTGACCCAGGCATACATATATATTCATTCCCTTTTTTATATTATCGTCCATCATAGTCTATCCCAAGAGACTGGATATAGTTCCCTGTGCTGTACAGTAGTATTTCATTGCTTATCCATTCTAAATGTAATTGTATCTACTAACCCCAAACTCCCAGTTCATCCTACTCTCTCCCTGCGCCCCCTTGGCAATCACAAGTCTCTTCTCTAGAGACGTGTCTTTCTATCAGGCTTGTGTTGTCTGTAAAAATGTTATTCTCATTTTTATTCTCTTTTATTCTTATAGAAAACTTTCTTTTTTTGGAAATTTGACCTCAGTTTCTGGGGTTTTATGTAGAATTGGTTTTCATGAATTTTTAGGACATTAAATTCAACTTTTCTTTTTTTTTTTAATAGGGCCACACTCACAGCACATGGGAGTTCCCAGGCTAGGGGTCTAATCAGAGCTGTAGCTGCCAGCCTACACCACAGCCACAGCAACGCAGGATTCAAACTGTATCTATGACCTATACTATAAATCATGGCAACACCAGATCCTTAACCCACTGGGCAAGGCCAGGGATCAAACCTGAATCCTCATGGATATTAGTTGGGCTTGTTACCCATGAGCCACAATGGGAGCTTTAAATTCAGCTATTTTTTAAATTTCAGGACTCCCTGTTACATTGTTTTATATATATGTGTGTATATATATATATAGTGTTAAATAATAAGGCAATCTGCTGAGATTTCCTGTCTCTTTTCTCCTCTCCCAGTCTTAACCTAAACATTGTCCTTTGGTCCTCTGGTTGTCCCTCTATTGCCCAATTTTTAATTCACTCCAAACAGTTTCTCTTTTGGTGTGGGATCCTCTTTTAAAAAGGAATACTATCTGGTCAGTTTTGAGAATCCATAGGCCCTAGATTTTTCTAGCCCATTCAGACCTTACTGAGGCCCCTGTACTCACCACTTTTGCTGTAGGCAAAACTCATTTCAAGTTTCAGCTACTATTCTAAAACTTCCCTCACTATACTTTCCAGTGAATATTTATTGATTATCACTAAGATGCTCCTGTTCTCAGGCCCTTCAGACTCTCCATTTTTTCCCTCTGCTTTCTTCTGAACATATGCTAATAACTTGCATGTCTTGTAGCTCTTGGTGGTTTGATTCTACTTCTACTTTTGAAATTCAAGAGAATATCTTGTAACCTAATTTTTCTATAAATGTTGTCAATTAATATTTCTGGTTTTGTGATACAGTTGCTGTGTTTACTTTTGTGGGGATTTGGGAAGATTCAAAAGCCACCTTTATTTTCCCACCAAATGAATTTTCAACAGGGTAATTTATAATGACACATCAGCGTTCAAAATGGAAATATTATTTCAAGCTTTAAGTTAACACTACATGCCTAATGCCAAATATTCCCATATCAAATATATTCACTGCAACAGCTAACTTTATTTTCTAACATTAATAAAACAAGCTAACTTTATTTTCTAACAGTAGAAAATTGACAGAACACTATAAACCAGCTATAATGGAAAAAATAAAAATCATTATAAATGAAAAAAAGTAAATATAAAAATAATTTTTTAAAAAATGTTAAAATGGTACCAAAAGAAGAATGATTTCTAATTCTAACTTCCAGGTATTTATTCCTATGACTACATAGATTATGAAGAAAGAACCATTTGTCATGATCATTTTCATTATTTCATTGAAATAGAGTAGCCACTGAAATCAAGAAAAAAAAAATGTTGTACAAAAGACCGAAAAGAAATACTTGCAGTGACTACAAAATGAGATTTAAAAGATGCATTATCTCAGAATGCTTCCTAAATAAACAAAGAATTTCTCTGAAATAAATATGCTCTTTTAAAATAGTTTTTTAATAGGCCATTCCCATTGTGGCTCATCAAGTTAAGGACCTGATGTCTCTGTGAGGATATGGGTTCCATCTCTGGCTTCGTTCAGTGGATTAAGTATCCAGTGTTGCCGCAAGCTGCTTTGTAGATATGACTTGGGTCCAGTGTTGCTGTGGCTGTGGTTTAGGCCCCAGCTGCGGCTCCAAATCTACCCTTGGCCTGGGAACTTCCATATGCCGTAGGTATAGCTATAAAAAGAAAAAATATAATTTTTTCAGATTAATTTATGAAGAAATTTGGTATGTTTAAAATGCAAACGTACAGGCCCTACATATTATATAGAAGGATTGCCAGTGAAGAGAAAATAGTTTAATATTCTACTTAGACTCTTTTTTTTTTTTTTTCAGGGCCATACCTGTGGCATATGAAAGTTCCCAGGCTAGGGGTTGAATCAGAGCTGAAGCTGCCAGCCTAAGCCACAGCCGAAGCCATGCGGGATCTGAGCCATGTCTGCAACCTACACCACAGCTCACAGCAACGCTGGATCCTTAACCCACTGAGCGAGGCCAGGGATTGAACCTGCGTCCTCATGGATACTAGTCAGATTCATTTCCACTAAGCCATGACAGGAACTCCCTCTATTTAGATTCTAATTATCTGTTTCTTCCTTTACTCTTAAAGTTTTACATGTAGGGACTTATATAAAATTATTTGGGAAAAAAAAGCAATAGGTTTTTGATGTTTGTTCACTTGTTCCCATGTCACACAGGATGCTAATGGACATCAGGTCTCCTGGGGTGACAGATGCCAAATGCAATTGAGTGTTCCAAGGACCTATGCATGGTAGTGGTCAGTAAACCCTTGTCCTTTTTGGTTCACTTGGAGAATAAGAAATGAAATAAAGTAAATAGATACCAGATGCAGAGATTTTTTTGTTCTAGAAAGGAAACTTCCCTAGGTATTGTATTAACACATATGAATTATACTGTCATATTTTAAAATTATATTCTTCTTGAAAATAAAGACCATGTCTACTTTAGGTAAGCTTTAGGTAAGCTAAATCAATACACACATATACATATTCATTCACACAGTATTCTTTAACAACAATAATAGTTCCGCTGCTTGAAATTCTGAATCTGAAAATTCTAAAGAGCCTAAAATTGTAATTCAAAAAATTACACAAGTTTTACAAGTCAAAGTAAGCTAAAACAAATCTACAAGTATTTTTATAAACATAAAAGATCATTACTATACTGTGGTGTCAGCCCAAAACAATTATAAATAGCTTTACTCTACCACCTACTGGTGGAATTTGGGTGATAGGTGACTTCCCTACCACCTACTGGTGGAATCTGGGATTAAAACCTGGGACTAAACTGGGTGAGTATGCATATGAATCCAATTATGGCTAAGTTTTCTTTCATTACTAAAGAAGCAGAGAATAGATACTATCTGTCTCAGAAATGTGGGCAGAACACTACAGCTGGATCATAAAAATGGGAGAGATTGATAGAGATCAAATGGAATCCCCATCACTCCACTCTTGTACCAGTTAAGTACTCAGGGAATTTGGACTCCAAGATAGCATAATGTGTCCCTACTGAATGAGGAATGGAATAATCCCCCCTGATGAGTCACACCCATGAGGGAAAATCTTTGTTGGGTTTGAAAATTCCTTAGGAGTTTCTGCTAATCAGCATCTTACATTAAAAGATGTATAATTACATAGAGTGACTAATTCATTTCTAGAAACATTTACGTTACACTAAATGAAACTACCTATTTACCTGTTTGTCTCCACCAATGGTACTGTGCCATTTAGGGTAGATACTTTCATCTTCATCCTTCATATCTGTAGTCTAATACAATGCCCAATAAAGGTTGGGTTTTTTTGTTTGTTTTTTAAGGCCGCACCCACAGCACATGGGCATTCCCAGGCCAGGGATTGAATCCGAGACACAGCTGTGACTTAAAACAATAAAGAGTTTTTTGAGTCCTGAATTAATAGGCACATTTTTACTCAGAAAAGCTAGTGCATCTGCCAATTTGAGTATTCCCTTGGGTGGTTTCAGGCCATTTGTGAAACTTCAAATAACTGCCTTGAAAGTGTATGGAAGTGACTTTTTTCCTACCCAAAAGTATTTCATCTATTTCCTTTGTTGCTTATTTTTATTTATTACTAATTACATTATCAAAGGATCTTTGAATCTATAAATGTAGTATAACCATAGACTCTTTCAGTTTACAAATAAAATAGCTGTGAAAATAATAAAGTGAGGTTATTCTTTCCAAAGTTTATGCTATGGTGTATATTCTAAGGTATATATTTTAAAGAACTTAATCTTAATTTTCCATTTACTTTCAACATTCATGTGTATCAAATCTGATCCAAATGATTTATTCATTCCTAGTTTGCCAAGTTATGCAGAAAATACCATGAGCATATAATCTCTAAACCTAAAATGTGGATAATCTCTAGATAGAGTTTATGTATAGCACTTTCCTAAATGTATTTCTTGATAAAGATTTAAGAAATTGTTGAATATCTGTACTGTCTCCTTTCTAGCACTCATAGCAACTCCTACACAATGACAATTGAGTAGTGTACGCCTTTGTCTTAGCAGCTGGCTTCCTTCTTTCAGTATATTTTAAGAACCATCCTGTTTGACTAAGCTAAGATCTGGTCTCTGTGACATGATTTTTAATAGTCCTATAAAAATCAGATATTAAATGGACCCAAACAGATTACCAAAAATAATTTCTAACAAATATTGGGGTTTCTGTATAAAAATATCTTATTTTAATCTTCTTACCTATAATATATAACTACAGAATTTTTTAGATTGTTTTTAAATGAGGACAATGTTCAATATATTTAGTAAGTCATTTAGCACAGGTATTGACCAATCAAAACAGATGCTAGTGGCTATAGCACTGAATCAGGGTCCTTGAGGGCTCCCTGATGAGCCAGGTGTTACCTTGTTAGGGTTTGGATCATGTGAAGCATCAGTAAGCTTCAGGGGAACAACCAGGGTAGACAGAATAGTAGTAGGGTGTACTAGAGGGTACTTGAGGGCTTGAGGAAGTGGTTATTTTACAAACAAGTAGAGTGGCACTCTAATAATTTAAAAAGTGTACGTGATTGATGGCACATATTGGTTTAAAATAAGCCCATTTTAAGTCTTTTTGTTATTTTTTTCTAATAGAAAAGAAAATCAAAGATAAAGACATTGAAATAAGAAATGTTTCACTTTCACATAGTGATTCCACATAATTTGGCACAAGGATTCCACATAATCAGGTTATGCAAGATCTGAAGCTTTTGCAGTTTGAGGAAAACTTAAGGAAAAAAAATTTTATTATGCAAATTTTACAAAAATTATGATTGTAGGAGCACATTTCTAGAGCCCCTTACAGAGACCCTAGAATTTCAACTTTATTATCACTAAATCCACCTCTGCAGATGATTCAGAGGACATTGACTCTTCGAATGATACTCCTGTGTTCAATATAAATTGTGACCCCAGATGCTGAGAAATCTTTCAAAATCCAGCATTAATATTATATGTGACATTAACTGTGTTTCCATATATTGAACAGAAGAATCAAATAAAAAGCCATTCCTGTCGTGGCTCAATTGTTAATGAATCTGACTAGAAACCGGGAGGTTGCGGGTTCAATCCCTGGCCTCACCCAGTGGGTTAAGGATCCAGTGTTGCCATGAGCTGTGGTGTGGGAGGCAGACGGGGCTCAGATCCCATGTTGCTGTGGCTCTGGTGTAGGCTGGAGGCTACAGCTCCAATTAGACCCCTAGCCTGGGAACATCTATATACCTTGGGTGTGGCGGTAAAAAAGACAAAAAAGACAAAAAACAAACAAATAAACAAAAAACACTTAAAAAATAGATTAAAGATAAAAAAGAAGAAGTACATGCTTTTTAAATCCTAGTTAATATTTTCAAAACTAGGCCAAAGATTTTTTTCATAGCTTAAAATGGAGAAATCTTCAATACCAATAAGACTTTTTCTCCCCCAGAAATCTGTGTTTGGAATTCTTTCCTTATAAAAATTGCTGTTGACTCTTTGAGCACCAAACTAAAATTCAGATTCTCTCACCATCAAGTAGCTGCTTTGATATGATTTGCTGGAGGATGAAGTCTCTCTGTTTTGATCTGAAGGAGGAGGACCACTATTTTGAAGGCACCTGGAATAAAGACTGAGAGGAGATAAGCACTGTCAGCCTCCTGTCAGCACCTATAAACAAGAGATTTTCAGCCCTCACAGCACAGTAGAATCACGTAATGTTGGAACCTGATCCAGATGGATTAAGTCAGAATCTCTGGTGCAGGGAGGGCATCAACGTTTTTAAATGAATGATTCAAATGGGTGATTCTAATGCACAGTCAAGGTTGAGAACTACTGCTTAAAAACCAACAACAGCACAAGCAAATGAAATCAAAAGTTGAAAAAACTGTTTGTTTCTTGAGGGCGTATCTCTCAGGATACTTGAGGACAGGCATAAGTGCTGTTTACCTAAATCTTCAAGACAGACTAACCGGGTAGGTTACCTTGTTTCCCACATTGGGATTTGATAACTATGGAAATTCAAAGAGAGTGAACATTTGGCATGAGCATGGCTATTTTCACAGGAGGTACCTGAAGTTAGATAAGCAGACCCTCAGAAAAAAAAGATTGAGAAGCTCATGGAATGACAGGAAAAAACTAGGACAGATAATGTATAGTGACTGAACCTGACACTCTTTTGAGGCATATACAAGACACTACCACCCACCACCCCACATTCAGAAAGATTAAAGTCTTGGGTGAAAATTTTCAGAGGATTAAAGGTACTACATCTTTAGGGAAAGCAAAGGCCACCGAAATATGGCTATTAATACCTGATGATCCATCTGTTACCAAAGTCTGAGGATGCTTTACAAAAATTGATTTGCATTTTAAGTATTTTTTTTTGATATAATGTTATCTATGTGCCAGTTAACATAATTGATAAAGAAATAAGGTTATCAGAGTTGAGAACCACAAGTAGCTATAAAGCTATGGTATAATATGAGCTGTCCACATGAATAATAAACTGAATGGATGGATGGGTGGTAGATGAGAAAATGCCAGAACTTGGGCAAAGACAAAGAGAGTAAGGCAAATGCCAGTGTTTCTAATGAAAGCCGTAGAGTAACCAGAAAACTTTTTTTTTTTTTTTAAATAGAGGCAGTGAGGAGTGGAGGATAAGAATTTTTCACACAAGGATTCTAAATACATGATCTAAAAGGATTGGGGGTCCCTCTTAGATTTAAGTGAAGTTCTGAGGGATATAGTTTGAATAGCAAAATATTAGGACTTCTGAGGAATTTCAATATACAGAGACAATGGAATTGTTTGTATACTTCTTATCCTGGAAGACCCAGTCTATGTGGTTGCTGCTCCTCATTAAGGGATAGTATATTTGGATGGGCAAATGTAAAGGAGCCATCAATACTTTGGAGGAAACTCAGAGAAATGAGTGCTGAGAGACTGTAGCAAAGAGAGGTGCTAATAGGCCCGTACACAGCATGAGAACTAAGGGATTCTGGGAAGGTCCAGAGAGGTGCGAGGAAAGGGGAGTAACGAGAGTAGAGAATATAGTAAGAAGGAAGAAGCTGTTTCTTCAACACCTACCTCAATATTTTGTTCAAAGTGTACTCCTAAAACATATGCTACTACATTGGTAAATAGAAATCTCTAGGTTTTAACTTTGAGCGATATGCAAACATCCTTTACATTTTAAACATCTCCTGGCATTGTGAAATTCTCTAGGAGAGGAACTTAAATATCTTTCCCCATAATATCTACATATGGTAGCTCTCAAAAGAATCTTTCCACAAATTAAGGCAAAATATTCTCTTTTGACATGTCTCTTTTCACCAAATTGCTTTGTTCTCCCATGAAACTCTTCTATTCTTTTAAAAGAACATTTAAGAATGTCTTTATTTCAGAATTTTAAAGAAATGTGAAAATTTAAGTGATAGCCTAGTGGGCCACCAATTCAAAATTGCTGCAGTATGTTTCTCAGTTATCAGTCTCCCTAAAGACTGTTAAGTCCTATACACAGCCGTAATAGCTTCATCTTTAAACACTCAGAAGCATAGCTCACAAACGAAGATGGGAGTTCAATTTATTCCTCCTCGATTCAACCCTTAATCTTTTTCTCCAGTGCTTTGTAAGCTGATTTGTTTTAAATTCCAATTATGCTTAGAAAGGAATTTAAAGGAAAAAGAACAAAGATCTTTCCCATTGAATCTGCTTTCACACTTTCCCTTTCTCATTGTCCATGTCTTAGACTTCCTATCAAACTTTGCCTTTCAAGCATAGAGGGTGGGGCCCAACAAGAGAATCATACCCCCACCCAAACTTTTGGTAACTGCTTCCTCCCCTTAAACTCCTGTATCACAGATTATGTTAAACATTCACTTTGTACTTAACATGTGTATTACGGTTACTATTACCTCATATCAAATTACCCCAAAACTTAGTGGCTTAAAACAACCACTTTATTTCTCAGATAATGAAGGTCAAGAATTCAAATACAACATAGCAGGAATAGCTTATCTGTTCCACAATGTCTGGGCTTAAGCGAGGAGTTACTCAGTGGGTGAGATCTGGAATCATCTTGAGGTGACCTTATTCACATGTCTGGTAGTTGAAGTTGGCTCTAAGCTGCTACTTCAGTGGGACTTGAGCTGGGACTATGAGCTAAAGCAGCTACTTTAGCCTCTGCGTGTAGCCTGGGCTTCCTTACAGCATGGTGGCCTCAGAGTCATTAGTATTCTTATCTGGTGGTTCAGGGTTTCATTAGTGAGTGTCTATACACGTTGCCTTTTGTGACCCAGTCTTTTTTTCTTTTTCATTTTATGGTCACACCCAGGGTGTATGGAAGTTCCCTGGCCAGGGATTGAAACCAAGCCACAACTGTGACACTGCTAGATCCTTTAACCCACTGTGCCAGGCTGGAGAATGAACCTGCACCTCTGTAGTGACCCGAGCCCCTGCAGTTGGATTCTTAACCTGCTGTACCACAGGGTGAAATCCTGACCCAGTCTTAACAGCCATGGAGTGGCATCTCCTCCTCATTCTACTAATTACTAGAAAATCTCTAAACTCAAATCAGATTCGAAGAAATGGACATAATCTCCACTTCTCAATGAAAGAGTGCCAAAGAATTTATAGATACACGCATTTAAACCACCACAGTGTAAATATAGGCAGAATGCTCTTTGACATAAATCACAGCAACATCTTATTTGATCCTAGAATAATGACAATGAAGACACAAGTAAACCAGTGAGACCTAATCAAACTTAAAAGCTTTTGCACAGCAAGGGAAACCATTTAAAAAATGAAAAGACAACCCACATAATGGGAGAAAATCTTTGCCAGTGATTCAACAGTCAAGGGCCTAATCTCCAAAATATAAGACAATGCATGCAACTCAACAACAAAAAACAAACAACCCAATTGAAAAATTGGCAGAAGACCTAGACAAACATTTCTCCAAAGAAATCATATGGATGGCCAACAGACATATGAAGAAATGTTCAATTTCACTAATTATTAGAGAAATGCAAATCAAAACTACAATGAAGTACCACCTCACACCAGTCAGAATGGCCATCAAACAAGTCAACAAATAACAAGTGCTGGAGAGGGTGTGGAGAAAAACGTACCCTCTTCCACTGTTGGTGGGAATGTAAATTGGTACAACCACTATGGAAAACAGTATGGAGTTACCTCAGGAAATTAAATATAGAGCTACCACATGATCCAGCAATTCCGTTGCTGGGCATGTATCCAGACAAAACTTTCAGTGAAAAAGTTACATGCACCCATATGTTCATGGCAGCAGTATTCTCAATAGCCAAGACATGGAAACACCTAAATGTCCATCGACAGAGGAATGGATTAAGGATATAAGGTACCAAAGCTAAAAACAACAACAACAACAAAAAGGATTTCCCGTCATGGCTCAGTGGAAATAAATATGACTGGTATCCATGAGGACGCAGGTCTTGGCCTTGCTCCTTGGGTTAAGGATCCAGCATTGCCTTGAGCTGTGGTGTAGGTCACAGACGCAGCTCAGATCCCGCATGGCTGTGGCTGTGGCATAGGCCAGCAGCTACAGCTTTGATTGGACCCCTAGCCTGGGAACTTCCATATGCTGTGAGTACGGCCCTGAAATGACAAATAAAAAAAAAGACAGAAAGAAAAGAAGATGAGGTATATGCATACAATAAAATATTACTCATCCATTAAAAAATACAAACTAATGCCATTTGCAGCAATGTGATGGCTCTAGAGACCCTCGTACTAAGTGAAGTAAGCCAGAAAGAAAAAGACAAATACCATATAATATTGCTTATTTGTGGAATCTAAAATATGGAACATGTAGATGATCCTATCTAAAAATAACAAAAACCATAAACAAATCATGGCCAAGAAGAGCAGACTTGGGGCTCCCAATGGGTAAAGGAGAGGGAGTGGGATGGATGCTCATTGGGGCGGGGGGGTGGATGTGAACTGTTATATTTGGAATGGATGGGCAATGGGATCCTACTGTGCAGCACCAGGAAATGTGTGAGATTGGGTCACTTTGTTGTACAACAGAACTTGATGAAACCTTGTAAATCAACTAAACTTTAATAATAATAAAATAAAGTAAATAGAAAAAAAACACCCACCCCAATGCATTTCCTTGTGCTAGTACTTTTTATGTATATATCCTGACTCTTAAACTTTATGTTGTTCTAAGTCGACAGGGATGCCGGAAATAGCATAGAAATATAGAATTCTCCGTTAAATTTGCATTTCAGATCACTAATTTTAAGCATAGATAGCTATTTGCCAAGATATAAATATTTAGGACATATTTATACTAAAAAAAATTATTTGTTGTTTATCTGAAATTCAAATTTAACTAAATATCCTATATTTTATCAGCTCACCCTACTTAAGCATATATCCCAGGGAGGTAGATATCAGAGAGATTCAGTTATGCCTGTTATTGATCCAAATATGTGTTATAATTTTGCTGGACACATATACCAGAGCACTAAAATCTACTCCCTTTATAGGAATCATAAAATAAAATCACATATTCAACACCCAGATCATCAGGTTGCTACCTCAGCATTAAGTCCCTTAGATCCTGCTCTAGGTACTTCACTACCAGGAATAAAGTCATTTGGTAAAATGTTTCAGGTTTTAAAGTTGCTGTCACTCATAATTAGATTTGAAAACTGCAGCAGAGTTATCTTAGGTTTTTAAAATAAAATTGGGTACTTTCACACAAATTTATTTTTTTAAAAACTCTGTTTCAAAATGTTCATGATTCCTTCTGTTAGCATTAGCACAGTTTTCTTTTGTACCAGTCTGTCTTGGAATATTCATTTTCTGGTACAGTTGCACAAAGTTTTTTCCAAATGTGCTATAAAATTTTCAACAATAAAGGCCCCATAGAGAGGCCCCAAAACTATCAGAAGTGGTTTATAGGAGTTTCTGTCGTGGCACAGTGGTTAATGAATCCGACTAGGAACCATGAGGTTGTGGGTTCGATCCCTGGCCTCGCTCAGTGGGCTAAGGATCCAGCGTTGCTGTGAGTTGTGGTGTGGGTCTCAGATGTGGCTCGGATCCCGAATTGCTGTGGCTCTGGTGTAGGCCGGTGGCTACAGCTCCAATTAGACCCCAAGCCTGGGAACCTCCATATGCTGTGGGTGCAGCCCTAGAAAAGACTAAAAGACAAAAAAAAAAAAAAGAAGTGGTTTATAAATCCAAAACCTTATTTATATATTGACTACATAAGAGTATTATTACTATTTTGTGAGAGTTCACATTTTCTCATCTTCATGTTTGTGTAACTGTAAGAAAAATATTGAGTTGTATACTGAATTTTTGTCACAGAGAGCTATTTTACTTACATACATACCTCTTCAGTAGGTGTGTTTACAAAAATTGGGCCTTCGTATGTTTGATTTAGATAACATAGAAAAAACTAAAAATAGCTGAAGTGAGGGAGTGGCCAAGTGGCAGAGTAGGAAGACTCTGAGCTCACATCATTCCAAAAGCACAACAAAATTACCACTATTTATAGAGCAATTATAAATGAGAATGACCTGAAGGCTGGCAGAAAAGACCTTCTACAACTAAAAATATAAAGAAGGAACCACAACAAGATGGGTAGGAGGAGCAAAGACATGGTATAGTCAAGAGCCATACAGGTGGAAAATTCAAATGCAGAGGTTCTCCCCAAGGAGTAAGAGATATGAGTCCAACATTAGGCTCCCCAGCCCATCAGGGGTCCTACGCTTGGAAGACGATCCCCCAGAACATTTGGCTTTGAAGACGAGTGGGGCTTAATTTGGGGAAAGCCAGAGGACTGTGGGAAATAGAAACTCCACTCTTAAAGTGCGAATACAAAATCTCACACACTTTGAGAGTAGGGCAGAAGCAGTGATTTGAGTGGAGTCTGGGTCAGACCCACTTCCTGATCTTGGAGAGTCTCCAGGAGAGGCAGAAGGAAACAGGGACTCACTCTGGGGACATAAAGAGTGGAAACAGCCATTTGGAGGCACTTATTCCACCACAAGGATACTAGTGCTGGCGAGTGCCATGTTGGAATCCTCTGTTTAGCTTATTAGTGCTAGAAATTGGCCCCATCCACCAGGTGGTCAGCACCAGACCTGGGATGCCTTAGGCCTAGAAGCTAGCTGGGTGGAAACATAGCCTTACTCACTAATAGGCCACCTCCATGAGCTCCCAGCTACCCTGGGACCCAGCCCTGCCCACCAGAGGGCTCAGTACACAGCCTTATCCACCAGTGGCCTGGCACTAGCCCTGGGAACCCAATAGACTCCAGCTATACCCACCAATGTGCTGACACCAACTCTGGACTCCCCCAGGCTCCCACAACCAGAGACCCGAGGACATGGTTCCACCCTTTGGTCTGTCAGCATTAATTCCAGGACCTGACTTCACCCACTGCTGGTTGGGTACAAGCCTAGGAACCCTGGGCCTGAAGGTGGCCACCAGGAGGCCACTACCATCCCAGGACACACTGGGCCCCTCAGGCAGCTGTCTTGAGATCTAGGCCCACCACCAGCAAGCCACCACCAGCTCTGGGATAACTGGACCCTGCCACCAGTCATGTCAGGAATCAGCACAACAGTCTGACATCAGCCCTGGCACCCCCCCGGGTCATGATCCCACCCATCATCACATCAACACTAGCTCTAGGACACCAAGTTTCACAGCCAGCCACTTCAAGACTGACCTGATTTCATGTACCAGTGGGCAACAGCTCTTGCCATAGCTCCACCTGGGGATCCATATCCAGCTGCCTCATGACCCAACTCTGCCTACCAGTGTGCTGGCACTAAGACCTGGACTCTCCTGACCACACAACCAACCCTTCAAGGACCTAGTCCTGCCACCAGCGACTGGCAGTTTCCACACAAGGGAGGGCCTGGCAACCAACCAGACCAGGGACCAGCGACACCTGGAATGCCAAAGTAGTTATCTCACCACAACAGAAGGACCTACAAAACCCACATAGAGGGTACCACTGAAGGAACTTGCTCTGGTGACCAGAAGAGAGAAAGAACCCCTGGGATACTTCTTATACAAGGTCATTTTTGAAAGATCAGGAAATGTAACCAACCTACCAAATACATGGAAATAAAAACAGTAGTTTAGGCAAAATAAGGGGCAGCAGTATATGGTCCAAATTAAGGAACAAGATAAAACCCAAGAAGAAGAATTAAGTGAAATGAAAATAAGCAATCTACCCAATAAAGTGTTCAAGGCAATGATCATAAACACACTTGAAGAACTTGGAAGAAGAATGAACACAGTAAGAAGTTAGCAGTTTTTATCAAGTAAATAGAATACATAAAGAAAAAAAACAAATAGAGCTGAAGAACACAATAACAAATAAAAAATACACTAGAAAGAATCAACAGTGTGATGATGATGATGATACAGCGTGAGGGATAAGCGAACTGAAAGTAGTGGAAATCACTCAAGATGAACAGAAAAAAGAAAAAGAATTTTATAAATGAAAATGGTTTAAGGGACGTCTAAGACAAAATCAAGCTTATTAACATTTGCATCATAAGGGTCCCAGAAGGAGAAGAAAGAGGGCAAAAAATACATTTGACCATGTAATAGCTGAAACTTTTCCTAACCTTGGAAAGGAAATAGGTATCCAGGTCTAGGAAACACAAACATTCCCAAACAGGATCAAGCCAGAAAGGACCTCACAAACACATACTATAATTAAAATGACAAAAATTAAAATAAAGAGAGAATATTAAAAAAAAAAAGGGAAAAGCAACAAGTTATATACAAGGGAAATCCTATAAAGCTATCAGCTGATTTTTCAGCAGAAACTCTATCAGTCAGAAGGGAGTGGTATTATAAGTCATAGTGATAAAAGAGAAAAATCTACAATCATGAATACGAACACAGCAAGGTTTTCATTCAGATTTGAAGGGGAAATCTAAAATTTTACAGACTAGCAAAAGTTAAAGAGGTCAGCACAACCAAACCAACTTTACAAGAAATATCAAGGAACTTCTCTAAGTGAAAAAGAAAAAGCTACAACTAAAAATATGAAAACTATGAAAGGAAAGATCTCATTGGTAAAGGCAAATATATAAAGTTATTAGATCAACCACTTATAAAACTAGTTGGAAATTTATAAGACAAAGTGTTAGTATTAAAATCATCTATATCCACAACAAGTAGTTAAGGGATACACAAAACAAAAGAATAAAAAATGTCATGTCAAAAACTGAACACTTCAGGGACAAGTGAAAATGCAGGGTTTTTAAAATGTGTTTGAACTTAAGAGATCAGCACTTGCTATCTATAATCATAGATAGATAATGATAGATAGATAGAGATAGATGATCGATAGCTAGCTAGCTAGGTAGCTGGCTAGCTGTATATAAGCCTCATGGTAACCACAAATGAAAAATCTGTAGCAGATACACACAAAAAAATGGAAAGGAATTCAAACACAACACTAAATACAGTCATCAAATCACAGAGCAAAATAAGAAAGGAAGAAAATAGAGCTACAAAACCCTGAAACAACTGTCAAAATAGCCATCAGTACATACTTATCAATAATTACTCTTTCAATATGAATGTACTAAATGTTCCAATAAAAAGACATAGAGTCACTGAATGGATTAAAAAAAACAAAACCTGTGTAAATGCTGGCTATGAAAGACTCATTTTAGATCTAAAGATACGCAGAGACTGAAAGTGAGAAGATGAAAAAAAGGTATTTCATACAAATGGAAATAAAACAAAAGCCAGAGTGGCAATATTTATATCAGAAAAAAATGCACTTTAAAACAAAAATTTTAACGAGACAAGGAAATTACACAATGATCAAGGGGCAAATCCAAGAAGAAGATGTAGCAATTGTAAATATTTGCACCCAACATATGAGAACCTAAATACATAAAGCAAGTATTACATAGAGTGAGAAATTGATAGTAACACAATAAAATTAGGGGACTTTTAACACACTGCTTACATCAATGGACAGATTATTCAGACAGAAAATCAATAAGAAAACACTGGGCTTAAAGACACAGTAGACTAGATTGACTTAATAGGCATGTATATATAGAACACTCCATCCAAAAGCAGCAGAATACAGATTCTTTTCAAATGCACATGGAAACATGCTCCAGGAAAAATCATATGCTAGGCTGCAAAGCATGTTCTCAGCATATTTAAGAAGATTCAAATCATATCAACCCTCTTTTCCAACCACACTGTTGAGACTATAAATCAATTACAAACAAACAAACAAACAAACAAACAAACAAACAAAACCAAAAACATGTAGAGGCTAAACAGTATGCTACTAAACAACCAAAGAGTTACTGAAGAAATCAAAGAGGAAATTAAAAAATACCTGGAAACAAATGAAAACAGAAACATAACAATCCAAAATCTATGGGATGCAGCAATGCAGTGGGATATGTGTGCCTTATAAGAAAATATGGCCAAAAAGAACATAAATAGATAGAAAAAAAGTTTAACAATGTTTGGCAGATTGTTTATAAAGTGGCTTAATAGTTCTCCTTCTCATATCCTTGTCCTTGAGTATTTACCTCCCACACTGATTCTGGGCTTTGCCTTGGTCAATGGCAAACCTGACATAAGCAGAGATTTAAAAAGTACTTTATTAAAGACTCGTCTCTTGCTACTCTTCAAAATTCTGTTGCTGCTACCATGTTAAAAGACAAGGTTAGTCCACTGGATGATAAAAGACCCATGGCCCAGTCATCCCTACTGCCCCAGCTCAGTAGCCAACACCACTGCCCAACGTATGGAAGAAACAATTCTAGATCAATCATTCCTCAGATAGCTGTAGAATTACATAATCAACCCACAGACTCAGAAGCAATAATAAAATTATCATTAGCTTACAGTTTTCAGGTGGTTTGTTATGGAGCAATATCTATTAGATTTTAAGTGGTATGCTGTCCTGTGATGTAAAATTTTTTTGGTCCCAAATATTCAGTAACTTTTTTTAGAAACTCAGACCATGTTGATGGCAATTTGGAAGCAGAAAAAAATTGGGCAAAGTTGGTAATTTAGAAATAGAATAATGGGAAAATATGGTATGGGAAAAGAATTAATATAGGCGGAAGATAAATGGTCCAAAAGACAAGGAGGATAAAACAGCATCAGAAACTCAAGCCCATTGTAACTGACTGTCAAGAAACTGAAGATATAAAAAGGGACACTGGTTTGGAAGTTGAAGCCAATTACATCAAATCTAAGAGTACAAGAACCCAGTAGATTTACTGAGCATCTAAAGAATTGACACTTGGATTGTACTGAAAAAATAAAATGCTGTGATGGAGCAGATTGAAATATTCTGTCTACTCATCTTTGACATTAATTTGAAAGGCACCTTGGTCAGGAACTAAAGATAAGCCAAATCCATAGAAGGAATAAGAGCATGAGGTGTAATGTCTTTTCTTGCTTCTAGAAGTTCTCTCACATTTCCTGTCAGTAAGTAGTTGTTGAGGAATTTATCATTGAGTTTGCCAGTATTCACTCCATGAAAATGCTAATAACTATGACCATACTGGTTATCAGAAAGCCATGAAAAAAGAGAGGTGAGTTAAAGTTTATTAACAGGTGCAGAGTACAGGTAAGGTATTCCAGTAAAATGCAGACTCTGAGAATAGTAAAATAGAAAGTAATTTGTCTACATCAAATGAGTCACTAAAGGTTTATTTTGTTCAACCAGATGTGGCCTTAAGTTCATTTTTAAAGACAAAACTTATGCCAATAAGAAACTTCATCCAAAAATGTTAATCCCATAACAAGAAAGAATCAGAGTATTTATAGTATTTAAAACTGCAGCAACTTAATCTCCTTCAAGAGTGATGTCTGCCTTCCTGTTTCACCCTGAAATATCTCAAACCAGTAATTCCTCATTCAGTTAAGAGTAACCCACTTTTATAAAATAGGTATTTTATAAAATAAACTACATTTTTTATTTTTATTTTTGATTTTTAGGGCTGCACCCATGGCATACGGAGGTTCCCAGGCTAGGGGTACAATCGGAGCTATAGCTGCTGGCCTATACCACAGCCACAGCAATGCCAGATCCGAGCTGCATCTGTGACCTACACCACAGCTCATGGCAACACTGGATCCTTAATCCACTGAGCGAGGCCAGGGTTCAAACCCACAACCTCATGGTTCCTAGTCACATTTGTTTCTGCTGAGCCACAATGGGAACTTCAGAAACTACATTTTTAAAAATAAAATAACAAGTGTAATTTTTAGGAAAACTAAATTTATAGAATGTTCCTAAAGTATAAATTATGGAAAAATTGCAAGAATACTACAAAATAAGAATTTAAAATTCATTTTGAAATTAATTCTAATTAAATATTATAAGAAAATTATACCTTAATTTTTTATTTGGAATAATTTTGGTTAACTTTTGCCTGTGCTTAAAATAGATATCCCACTTGCATGTAGCAGTATCTAGATAACCAGTCTAATTATTTCAAAGTATTATTTTTTTAAACCATTACTGAATTAGCAATAGCAAACTTAAGACATTACACAAGAAATTTCAAGGGGAAATTTGCTAATTTTTAAGAATTTCCCAGAATACCAACTGAATGATCTTTATTTTAAACATGTCAATCATTATTACAGAAGATAGAGTGATATTTAGGGAAAAGAAAAAAAAATCACTTTTTATGAAGAATCGTTTAAATGATAAAAGTAATAATTTTCTCAGTCCAAGAATACGGAGAACACAAAAGAAAGTTAAGGGGGAAAAGATAATGAGAGAAGTTGTTTTAAAAAAACCAAGTTTTTTTTCTGTATTTTTTTGAGCAGTTCTAAGTATCAGCAAAATTAAGAGGAAGGTATAGGGATTTCTCATATACCACTTGCCCCCATACATGCATGGCTTCCCACATTTTCAATATGTCCCACCAGTGTGTTACATTTGTTACAGCAGATGAATGTACACTGACCCATCATAATCACCCCAAAATCACAGTTTACAATTCACTCTTGGTGTGGGCTTGAACAAATGTATATTCACATATATCAATCATTATTATCTCATACAGAGTATTTTCACTGCCCTAAAAATATTCTGTGTGTCGCTTATGTCTCCATCTCTCACCTCAACCCTTGATCCTGATTTAAACCACTGGTCTTTTTACTATATCCATCATTTTTCCTTTTCCAGAATGGCAAAGTTGGAATCATACAGTGTGTTTCCTAGTTGGCTTCTTCCACTTAGTAATATGCATTTATGGTTTCTCCATGTCTTTTCATGGCTTAATATTTCATTTATTTTTTGCTCTGAATAATATTCCATTATATAGATACCATAGTTTTTTTTTTTTAACCTATTCACCTGCTGAAGGAGTTTTGGAGTTGCCTCCAAGTGTTGGCAGTTATGAATAAAGCTGCTGTAAATATCCATCTGCAGGTTTTTTGTGGACATACATTTACAACTCCTTTGGGTAAATATCAAAGAGTGCAATTGCTGGATTGTATGACAATAGTATGTTTAGTTTTGTAAGAAACAACAAAACTGCCTTCCAAAGTGGTTTTACTATTTTATATTTTTATCAGCAATGTATGAGAGTTCTTGTAGCTCCACATCTTCATCAGCACTTATTGTTGTCAGTGTTCCAGATTTTAGCCATTCTATCAGGTAGGTAGTGGTATCTAATTGTTGTTTTAATTAGTGGTTCTGTAATGACCCATGATGCAGAGCATCTTTCATATGCTTTGCTCTCTGTATCTCTTTGGTGAAGTTTCTGTTAAGGTCTTTGGCCCATTTTTGAATATGATTACTTTCCTATTAAGTTTTAAAAATTCTTCATATATTTTAGATTTGTTGAAGAGACTATTTTTGCTCCTTGGTCCTTTGCAAAAAATCAGTTAATCATATTTATGGAGTCTGTTTCTAGGTTCTGTATTATGTTCCATTGATCTATTTATCTATTATTTCACAAATACCACACTGTCTTAATTACTGCCACTTTGAATAAGTCTTTTTTTTTTTTTTTTTTTTTTTTTTTTTTTTGTCTTTTTGCCTTTTTCTAGGGCCGCTCCCGGAGCATATGGAGATTCCCAGGCTAGGGGTCGAATAGGAGCTGTAGCTGCTGGGCTATGCCAGAGCCACAGCAACGTGGGATCCAAGCCGCATCTGCGACCTACACCCCAGCTCACAGCAATGCTGGATCCTTAACCCATTGAACAAGGCCAGGGATCGAAGCCGCAACATCATGGTTCCTAGTCGGACTCGTTAACCACTGCGTCACGACGGGAACTCCAAATAAGTCTTGATTTTGCATAGCATTGGCCTCTAATTTTGTTCTTCATCAGTATTTTGTTGCCTATTCTAGATCTATTGCCTCTTGATATAAACTTTGCAGTTAGTTTGTTAATATCCACAAATTAATCTGTTGGGATTTTGATTGGAATTGCATTGAATCTGTACATCAACTTGGGAAGAACTGTATCTTGACGATACTGATTCTTTCTCTGTATGAACATGGAATATTTCTTCAATTATTTAGTTCTTCTCTGACTTGTATTAGAAAGGACTTCCAGTACAATGTTTAAAAAAAGAGTGGTAAGAGGGGACATCCTTGCTTTGTTCCTGATCTTAGTTGAAGAGCTTTGAGGTATAATGTCTATATTATACAATGACAAATACATGTCATTTCAAGACCCATAGCATGTATAGCACCAAGAGTAAACCCTAATGTAAACTATGGACTTTGAGTGATTATGATATGTCAGTGTAGGTTCATCTGTGGCAAAAAAAAAAAAAAGTGCCATTCTGATGAATGATGTTGATAATGAGAGGCTGTGCATGTGCAGACACAGGGCTATCTATACAGGAAATCTCTGTACCTTCGCTTCAATTATGCTGTGAATTTAAAACTTTTCTAAAAATAATTTTCTTAATTTTTTAAAATGTAAGACAAAAGCAATATCTCAAAATTTAATAGTGTTAGATAAAACATCTCAGTACAGTGTTGGATATATTATAAGAAAGTTATAAAATTCTTATTTTTTAAAAAAAAGAGCAAGAAGATAAATTGAAAAGCAGAAGTAAAATATCTTAAAAACAAATAACATAAGGAAAAGACACAATTAAAAATTGTGTGTTAATTGTGTGCTGTTTCTTATTAACAATATAAGCTATTATTGCTATAAACACTAAGACAATTAAATATATAAAATTTGTTACAAAGCATTTCATGTACGAGAAGCAAGGAAAGCAAATGCAACTTTAGTGCCAAAGGTGTCATGGGTTTCTGTTTTATTGGACTACTTACTTGTCGTCTAAACATACATATGCCTTTGAAAGTTCCCATCGTGGCTCAGCAGAAATGAATCTGACTAGGAACCATGAAATTGAGGATTCGATCCCTGGCCTCGCTCAGTGGGCTAAGGATCTGGCATTGCCAAGAGCTGTGGTGTAGGTCTCAGACACAGCTCAGATTCTGTGTTGCTGTGGCTGTGGTGTAGGCTGGCAGCTGTAGCTCTGATTGGACCCCTAGCCTGGGAACCTCCATATGCCATGGTGTGGCCTTAAAAAGCAAAAAAAAAAAGATGCATATGCCTTTGAAAAAGTCTCCAAGTAAAGTCTTTTCTTGTGACTGAAGTATAGTTGACTTTTTGATAATTTTATAGATTATGTTCCATATAAAGTCACTATAAAATATTTGCTGTATTCCTGTGCTGTATATTACTTCCCTGTAACCAAGTAGTTTGTACTTCTTAATCCCCCTCACCCATTTTGCCCCTACCCCACTTCTTTCCCTCTGGTAACCATCAATCATTTTTCTGTATCCATGAGTGTGTTTCTGTTTTGTTATACTTTTTCATTTGTCTTGTTTTTTAGAGTCCACGTATAAGTGAAAACACAGCGTTGGTCCTTGTATGACTTATTTCATCAAGAATAATACCCTCCAGGTCCATCCTATGTTGCACATAGCAAGATTTTATTCCTTTTTATGGCTAAGTAATATTCCACTATATATACCACACTACCACATCTTCTTTATCCATTCATCTGTTGATGGACACTTATATTTGCTTCCTTATTTTGGCTATTGTAAATAATGCTGCCATGAACACTGGGGTGGATATATTTTCAAATTATTGTTTTCATTTTCTTCTGATAAATACCCAGGCATGGAATCACTGTATTAATCTACAACAAAGGAGGCAAGAATAGACAGTGGGGAAAAGACAACCTCTTCAAAAGTGATGTTGGGAAAACTGGACAGCTGCATGTAAAAAATGAAATTAGAACATATTCTCACATCATATACAAAAATAAACTCAAAATGGATTAGCAACTGAGATATAAGACTGGAAACCATAAGACTAGAAGAAAAAAATAGGCAGTTTTCCATTTGACATCAGTCTTAGAAATATTTTTTTGGATCTGTCTCTTCAGACAGGGGAAACAAAAGCAAAAATAAATAAATTGGACCTGATCAAACTTAGAAGCTTTTGCACAGTGAAGGATACCATCAATAAAATGAAAAGGCAACCAACTGAATGGAGAGGATATGTGCAAATAATACCTCTGGTTAATATCCCAAACATATAAAGAACTCTCACAACTCAATAGCAAAAAGCAAACAATCTGATTTAAAAATGGGCAGAGGATCTGAATAGTTGTTTTTCCAAAGAAGACATACAGATGGCCAATAGGCACATTACTAATCACCAGGGAAATACAAATTAAACCACAGTGAGATATCACCTCACACCAATCAGAATGGCTACCATCAAAAAGACAAAAAATAACGTGTTGGCCAGGATGTGAAGAAAACCCTAGTACACTTTTGGTAGGTCTGTAAATCAGTACAGCCACTATGGAAAACAGTATGAATATTCCTCAAAAAATTACAAATAGACATACCATATTGTCCAAAGAAAGGCTTAAGTGAAAAGCAGAATCTCTGAGGTCGTCTGAGCCTTTAGGGATGACCTTGTTATCTGTACCCCTCCTTCTCTTCACTCATCCCTCCTGGACACATCCAACATTCAATCAGTGAATCTGGGTTCTACCCTTACAATGCCCAGTTTCCTTTGTGTCTCCCTGGACCTCTAGTCCCCTGACCTCCATATCTAAAGTGTGTAATTAACTTATTCATCCCACTGCTACTTCTATGTGCTGCCATTTTGAGATGCTGCATAACAAAGAATTACTCAGCAGCTAAACCACACAGAATTCCAAACTATTTACCACCTACAATGCAGCTGTGTGTGCAGGGGTAGGGGAGGGGGATAGAAGTGGAGAAAAACAAGGAAAATAATCCTTGAGAGATCACTGGATAAAAGCAATTTCAAAGAAAAGAAACACTCCCCCCAAAAATATATCTAAATATATATTCCAAAAGACAGATTCAACATAAAGTAATCCAAGGCACAGTATTCCCTTTTTGCTAAACTTTTCGTTGATATAGTCTTCTCAATCAGTATCAACAGTCAGTAAATTTAAATTTAAATTCATCTTTCATTTTGCTTGACATAGCATTATATTCTAGACCCTAAGATGAGTAGACTCTGAAAATTATATAAATTTATCCTTCTGCCTTAACCTATGGCCTAAAATAACCCAAGAAAATCTGTTAAAGGTTTCCAAATATGGTGATTTTACAGCTTCCCTTAGTAATCTTTTTTCTTTTTCTTTTTTTGTCTTTTCTAGGGCTGCCCCTGTGGCATATGGAGGTTCCCACACTAGGGGTCTAATCGGAGCTGTAGCTGCCAGCCTACACCACAGCCACAGCAACCCAGGATCCAAGCCGTGTCTGCAACCTACACCACAGCTCACAGCGACACTGGATCCTTAACCCACTCAGCAAGGGCAGGGGTCAAAGCTGCAACCTCATGGTTCCTAGTCAGATTCATTAACCCCTGACCTAGTCAGATTCATTAACCACTGAGCCACAACGGGAACTCCACTTAGTAATTATTTTTTAATTAAACAATTTACACTGTCATGAAATATATATTGAGAAAGAATGAGAAAAAATAATCAGGTCTATTTGAAAGCAAAAGAACTGCAAAATAAAAAATAAGTAAATATTAAGAATTATAATATTTGAAACTGATCATTGACCTCAGGTAACAAAGTTAAATATAAATGAATTGGGATGTTTGGCCAAACCACAAATTTACTGAAAACAAGAATGACTAGGCCTGCTGCTCAGACACTTTCTGTGCCCTGCTGACGGTCTCAACCTCAGCAGTGAACTGTATCAAACAAATAGCTTGCAATGAGATGACAAAGAGTTAACTAAAATATAATTTGCTTCACAAAGGACTTCAGCCCAGTTCTAATTTCACTCAAGATAGATAGGTACAGTATTTTAGTGTTCAGAACAAGCTATAAATTATTCTGTCAATCTTACTTATAGAAATTCTGCGTTCTCAACATAGGTAATATTTAACAATTTAGTCCTTGTGCATTGTGTGTTATTAGGTTGCTTAGAGACATCAATTTCGCAGGGATTTAAGACAGAAACATATCACAAAGAAGGAGTTTTACAGATTGAAATAACTTTCTATAGATTGTTGTTATTTTGAAAAATTACTTAACCCTGAGATTCCCAAACTGTGTAATGAGATAATTCCCTGAGACACCATGAGGTAGATTTAATTTTTCAAAGGAGACACAATGATGCTCAACATTATTTTCAATATAGTGCAAATTACTAGTTCAAGCTATTTCACAGCATCAATGTCAGATCATACCACATTCCTTTCAATGACGTCATTTCTTTGCAAAGTTGGATTTTCAAAAATTGGTGTAATTAAAAAAAGTATCAGAGTTTCCGTTGTGGCGCAGTGAAAACGAATCTGACTAGGAACCATGAGGTTGCGGGTTAGATCCCTGGCCTTGCTCAGTGGGTTAAGGATCTGGCATTGCCATGTGCTGTGGTATAGGTTGCAGGCATGGTTCAGATCTGATGTTGCTGTGACTGTGGTGTAGGCAGGCAGCTGTATTTCTGATTAGACCCCTACCCTGGAAACCTCCATATGCTGCTAGAGTGGCCCTAAAGAGAAAAAAAAAAAAAAAGTATCACTTGAAAGTCAATGTAGAACAGGAAGTAAGGGTGATGTTGTCCTATCTATGCAGTTTGTGAAATTGTGCAGTGTCAAACAGGCACACATATCCTATTAGTAATTGTGGATATTTAAGAACGAAGTAAAAATACTAATTTTGATTTTAATTTATATATGTTGTATTTTCAGATGGGTACTAAGTTGTTAGAACCTAAGTATTGATTAAGTTATTGCAACTAACAACTTTAAGGAAACTTTTAAATATGCCTTTTGGCAGAGTGGTGCCATGAAAAATTACTGAGACACAAGGATATCATGAACTGAAAAAGTTTGGAAACCTCTGACTTAAATTCTCTGAGGTTCATTTTCTTTATCTGTAAAATGAATATAAAACCTATTTCATGGAGCTATTGTGAAAGAGTGCATAATATATGCAAAAGTATCTAAAATAATGACCATAGAAACTCTATAATTTGCAATTTTATGTCTTCCTGAATGATTGAATTTTTCATTTTTGCAGTGTTATTATATGGAAATCTTTTCTTTGCTGTTTTTATAGTTACCACTTTATTACTAAATTTTTAAAACAATTTAGTTTTTCTATTCAGTTTCACCTGAAGTGATGCTATTATGATCCTAAATCATAGCAAGAAACTGTTTTATGAATCATTGAGCATAAAGTACAATATGTCTTATGTAGTTTTAATATAATAGGATTTTAAAAATAGACAGTTCCTGTATGACATATAAAGAAAGTCTTCATTAACCAGAATATATGATTAAGTATAATACTCTATTTTCCTGAAAATTCATTTGTAGTTGAATTTGAAATCATACCATTTTCACTATTTCTAAAGCCATGCAGCTCTGGCAGATGATCTGAGAATGTGTGAAGTTATTACATAATTTTTTTTTTCTGTTTCTATGGGAGTTGGGGTCCAGTGAAAGCCTCCTGAATAAAAGCCAGTAGATTGAGGTTCTACTTCCACTTTGAGAAGTAACTTCAAGATTTGACTTCCCCAGGTATCAATTTGGTTCTCTTTAGTATGACAGGATTAGCTCTCCTCCTGCTCCAAGAGCAATAAGGGATACAAACAAAATATAAGAGCTGATTACTTACATATTATATCTTATTGGAAATATAAAACTACAACACTTGGGGTGTCCTGCTGTGGTGCAGTAAGTTAAGAATTTGACTATAGCAGCTCAGGTCACTTCAGAGGTGTGATTTCAATTCCTAGCCTAGCACAGTGGGTTAAAGGATCTGGTGATGCCACAGCTGCAACTCAGCTTCAGTCCCTGGCCCAGAAATGTCTATATGCTGCAGGTGCAGCCATTGGGGTGGGGGGGAACTACACTTGGAAAAATTTAAAAGCAATGCAAAACCATATATCATCAGATGCTAAATAAGTAACTTCTTTATTAATAAAGTATATTTATCCCAGTAAATAAGTTTTATTGGCAGAATTACTAATGAAATAAGCCATGAACAATATTAAACAAATTATTTAATTTTATAAGTCCTAGTTTCTCAGCTATCAAATAAAAGTAATTTGGTACTTATTTCATAAGGCTGTTACAAAAATTAAATAAGTTAATTTATGTATTAAATTAAGCAGTTTGGCACAGTGGCTAGAATAAAGTTTTGATTATTTAATCCTACAATACCTATGGGATATCTATTGTTATCTCCAATCTACCAGTGAGATAGCTGGGGCTTAAAGGCATAACTAACCTGCCCCAGGAAGTAAGGGGCAACAGCCTAAGTGTTAGGTAAACTTATTCAAATTGCACAGCACAAACACAGATAACTTCTGATAGTAAATGACCCCTCAAAGGATAAAGAAACATATAGAAAACCAGTTTGCAGTAGTAGAGTATGGCCTAATGAGAACTGGCATTTGTCTTTGTATATCAGCAGCTCTGGTAGAAAACCATTCTCTTGACTCAGCATCTCTGATTTATGCTTCTTTTCCTAAGACTGCATCTTTATCTATACCCACTGCAAGAGGCAATTTTTTTTTCTTTTATTCTGACACCCCAACAGAGAGAATCATGCCCCTAAGTGTGTCTATACCAGGCAGAATTCTCCTAGCTACTTCATGGAGTGGGTGGTTCCTGGTCAAGATAAAATTGGATTTGAATTTGGATTTGAATTGATTGACAAATTGGAATCACCTGGAAAACTTTAAAAACATTCCAATTCTAGATTTGCCACAGACAAATTAAATAATAATCTCTTAGATCAGAGGATTCACTCTTAAACATCAACAATGCTAAGTGATCCTAAATAAGCCCAATGTGTAGCCAAGATTGATATCTGGCAGAGCTCAATGGATATGACTGCTGGTCTAATGAGAGATGCTTTATGTCAGACTTCCTCTGAAGGAAATAAGGGTGGATTTTCAGTTTTCTGATGTACAAAAAGAGATTGACCTTGCCCAAAAAGAGGTTTGGCCTTTGCCCTCAGATTCTGGGAAGTAACCTCTATACCCCTGAAATAGCCTGCCTAATAAGATTGTTTTTATTTATTTGAGAACATTGGGCCTATCAGTCTGTGTTAATGTAATTTATGGTTGGGAAGCCTTGACACACATGATGTCAGACTGATGTCAGGAAGAGCTGAAGACTAAGGTCAACCATGTGGGTGGTCAGACATGTCTACCTGGCCAAGCCCCAATAAAATCTCTGGGCACCAATGCTCAAGTAAGCTTCCCTGGTTGGTAATACCCCATTAAGTACTGTCACACATTTTTGCTGGTAAAAGTTAGTGCTATCTTCAAGATTCCACTAGAAAAGGATAACTGGGAGCTCATGCATAGAACCTTCATGGACCTTTCCCTATACTTCCATTATATTGTTTAAATCCATCCTTTGCTGTAATAAACTGTAACCATGGGAATAATGGCTTTGCTGAGTTCTGTGAGTCCTTCTAGTGAGTTATTAAACCTGAATGTGATCTTGAGAACCCTGGAATTTGCAGTTGACATCAGAAATGATGGTGATTTGGGAATTTCATTAGCTTGCATGTGGCCTGTTCAATTCACACAGCTTAGACTATCTCCTCTGTGTGGAAGTTAATGATCCCCATCCTAAGTAATTCTCCATTTGAGTTGCAGCAACATCTTTTCTCACATCTCCATGCCTTTGCACCAGCTTTTCTTTTTCTGGAGGTGTCTATACTCATATCCATCATTGACTCAATCCTTTGCATTTGTCATAAATTGTATCAGATGTCATTTGCTTCCAGAAACCTGTACACTCCATCTGTATTACATGTATGCTCTTCATGTTCTTATAGGATTTTGTACTTATATATAATATACGTTTGTTTACCAGATTATAACATTTGCACTTGAAGCTCATTGTTTTTCTTTCATTTCAATCTCAAATATCCTTGATAGGACTTTGAACAATATCCAATTTTAGCAGCAGAGGAACTCAATATTTCATACTCATCTTGCTTTGCCTTCTCATTTCTGTTGTGCTTCCTCTCTAAGGTCATGGATATTGTGTTATTATGAGTTTTTTTAATTTATGAGAAATGACTGGAAAATCAAAAATAAGTATAGCCAAAAGAAGGAATTATAATGGGTGGGGGAAAGAGGGAAAGAACTACAAAAACAATTATTTGATTCCAAGTGAAGTTTGAGGCAGTGAAAGAATGATGAGGAAGGAAAGCAACACAATGATAATCAAAGAGAAATAAAGTCAAAGAATTTGTAGTAAGAATTGTCATAAAAATCATGATTCTATTTGTAAAAAATGAGTAGACATAACTGAGAATTTAATAAAGATATAAATAATTGAAAGTTTTCTCTGCGTGTTAACAGGAGGTTTACTGCTTAAAAGATGGTATGTACACATTATATTTCTTTCATGTGTTTTTAATGTACATGGTATTCCAGGAACATGAGTCAATTGTTAACAACAAGAGTCAACTGAAAAATTATCTGTTTACAGATCCTGAGTTTCAGGAGGCAGAGACTTTTATCTTTATGTCTCTGGTACAAAGCACAGGACTGGCTTGTGTTTGTTAAATAAATGGTCTACAAAGAAAAGATAAACCTTAAAGAAAGACATTCTTTCATCTGACACCGTATTAGAATTATGGGTGCCATTGAAATTGGCCAGAATAAGAAGTATTATCTAGCGCAGTGACTCCCAAATTCCAGGCTTTGGTTCAGTGCCACTCATGATTAAGTTGTCATTGATCTCTCTACAATTAAAAAAAAAAAAGATAAGAGTTCCCTGTTGTGGCTCAGTGGAAACGAACCCAAGTAATATCCCTGAGGATCCAGGTTCAATCCTTGGCCTCAGTGGGTTAAGGATACTGCATTGCTGTGAGCTGTGATTTGGTCACATACCCAGCTCAGATCTGGCCTTGCTGTGGCTGTGGTATAAGCTAGCAGCTGTAGCTACAATTCGACTCCTAGCCTGGGAACTTCCATATGCCATAGGTAAGTCCTTAAAAAAAGAAAAAGGAAAGTGTAGAAGAATTGCCTTCTCTATCAAATGCTTTTGCCTCAAAGTGCACTTAATATAATCTCATCAGTGGGGCTGAGCTTTTTGGAAACACAAAAATCAGAGACTAAAGTCTTTTTTTTTTTTTTTTCTTTTACTTTACAATCTGCCATACTCTCCTAAGGAGACATATTAGGAGGAAACATCAATTTTTTAAATTATATTTGATCATTTCCTATGCTTATCAAGTATTTTTTAACCATTTAAAACAGCTTTTCTTTCAGTTCTTGTTTCTCTGTCCCTTTGAGTGTATTGTGATACTTTCTGATCTCTAATAGGAATTTTAAAAACTTGATTTTTGTGTGAATACAGCAAAGTGTTTATTTTTTCCCAAGATTTAAAAGATTCCTAAGGGATTACAAAGTATTTAATTTCTACGTGATTAAGTTCAAAACAGTAGACAAGAAGCATACAGCAATACATACTGAAGAAAAATGAGATTTTTCATTTAGTCTGAAATTTACAGGATATGAATTATAGTTCATCATATTCTTTTGGTGATGATTTATAATGCATTTACTTAATAATGGAAATAGCCTCAGGAGAGTATTTTCATGACTTTGGAGAATGAAATTTGAAAATGAAATTATGGTTTCATTTATAAATTTTTGAATATTATAGACTGGTTAACCTTATTTCCAGATATGCAAATACCCTACCTTAGACAAGAACTGAGGGGCAAGTATGCTTTAAATACCTTTATTTTAAAAGAAATGGATTTATTTTTTAAAAAAAGGAGGCTATTTAGTATGAGGTAGAATTATCTAAAATGATAAAACAAGTGATTGTTTAAAACTTTCTTCTAATCCCAGTGGTTCTTGATTCTTGATGCATCTTAGAAACGCCTAGAAAGATTTTTGAAACACCCATGTCTTGGGATCCACCTGTAAAGATTCTGCTTCAACTGCTACAGAATAAGGTGTTTTTCAAAACCACTCGAGGTGATTTAAAATGTGCAGTCAGTGTTGAGCATCACCGTACTGTCTCATTAGATCAGAGAGCAGCTACATACAAGAAGGAAAACTAAACAGTGATAATTTCCCACATGAATAAGATAAACCATGATGAAGTCAGTTCTTACCAAGACAATCAGTCTTCCACAATTTAAAAATAAGCAGATGTTCTACAGGGTCTACACAGAAATGATAGGAATGAATGTACATTATTTTTAGGATTCAGTTCATACTACATCCAAGCCATTAATTTCCCCTCCCTGGTGAGCAGAAAAGAAAAGCATTGACCTGGACTTGAGGTCTTAGGAGGCTGAGCTAGATTTAGTGGAAAACAAGGCTGGGTCAGTAACTAGGGCCTCTGAGTGTCTGGTGAAGCAAGATGTAAGGATAGGTCCAAAATGAGAAGGAAACTGGGACCAGAAACAAAGAGTCAACAACAAAAAGTAGATAAATCAAAAGACATTATCCCAAGATGGAATTTCAAGCAGCAGGACTCAGGGAAAGTTAAGTGTTTTAGTAATAGGAAAGAGTCTGTGGGTGTGGAGCAAAGTAAGAACAACCAAAAAATGATGTGATTAGTTTACTTTTTGTTTCCTGATTTAAATAATAATAATAAGCCTGATACATGCTCAAGGCACAGGTGAGGGAACTCCACTCATATCTGCAGCTGTTTATTATAAAGCTCTGTACTGAGAAGAAAAAGGCAGAAGCACAGCATTTGTTACCCAAAAATGAAATGCCCTCAAGCCAATGCATTGAGAAACATTTGTCAATAATAAAAAATGCTAAGAATTTTTAAGTCTTTATATTAGTACCATGAGTACAAATGAGCATTATTCTCAATAATACTTTTTAAAGAATGCAGAAATCTTTCTCTGCATTCCTCATATCAACCCCTAATGAAAATTGAGATAACGATAGGAAATCATATTCCTGGCAACAATGTGTAATATAACTTTTACACTGTCTTGACCCAGTTCCAAAGCCTTGCCTAGAGACTGATCAATTTCCCTTCTTCAGCAACTGATTGAGTCCACATCCCAACCACTTGCCTTATTGGACTCTCTCAGACTCTAAGTCACTGTGCACCTGACCTATTTGCCCCAGAGCCTAAAAAAATTACTCAAACTAGCCAATCCACAGGAGGCACAACATTTAACTAAACTCACCTTTCGTGCCATACATAAACTACCTCCTACAGCTCCAGCTTGATGTTACCCTGTCCCTGGGTACAAGCCCTTAAATGGTGCTGAGTGACAGCCTTCTCTCATTTGGAGCTATAAGTAACCAAGAGCTGTACCTTTCATTGATCTCATCTACCCCAGTGTCATTGTATTGTGTTCTTCCATAACAAAAAAAAACTTTTGCCTTTAGAAGCTAATTAATTTTAAATGAGGTCATAAGTGTAGATAATGGGATTAATGCCTTTATGAGAAGAGGAAGAAACATCATAGCTTCCTCTCTCTGCCATGTGAAGATATAGCAAGAAGGTGGCTCTCTGCAAGCAAGGAAGAGAGTCTTCACCAGGATCCAACCATACTGGCACCCTGATCTCAAGCATCTAGCCTCCAGAAATGAGAAGTAAACGTAAGAGTTCCCATCATGGCTTGGAGCAAACAAATCTGAGTAACATCCATGAGGACACAGGTTCGATCCCTGGCCTTGCTCAGTGGGTTAAGGATCTGGCATTGCCGTGAGCTCTGTAGGTTGAAGATGCAGCTTGGATCCCGAGTTGCTGTGACTACAGTGTAGGCCTGTGGCTATAGCTCTGATTTGACCCTTAGCCTGGGAACCTCCATATGCCACGGGTGCAGCCCTAAAAAGAAAAAAGACAAAAAAAAAAAAAAAAAAAAAAGAGAGAGAGAGAGAGAGAAGTAAATGTCTGTATTTTATGCCATTTAGGCTATGGTGTTTTATTAAAGCACCTGGAGCTGACTAAAGCAAAATCTTATAAAATACCATGGAAAAAGGGCAAGGTGAGGTAGTCCTCCTATAGTACAAGGTGTTCTCGTGGCTCCACTTGAAACTATATATGACATGCTATCACCAATTTCTGAAGCAAAAAGCAAACTTCAATACCACATAGCTTCATGTCACTTTGAAATAAGAAATGTAAATTAATTTTTAGAGATCTAGTTAAAGCTTTTTATTGATGAAAACTGGAATAGCATAATGAAATTCAATTTCAGAGGAAGGTTAGAGAAAAACTTTAAGATCTACAAAATAATAATGGAAAAAAAGGACACCCAATTTTTTTTAAGTCTAAGGATATAGATATACTGCTATTTGTAATTTTTTTAAGAGCCACAGTTTAGGCTGTTCCTTTTGGAAACTTCTAATTATTTAAAACACTAATTGAATATATTAAACTAATTTTAGAGTTTGTTATATTAATCCTTTTATTGATATGAAAAAATGTAGCAGAAGACTTTATTCTAGAGAATGCTATGTATGTCATATAAAAATTTAGCAACAACCTGTAGACCTCATAAGAAAAACATTCCCTAACACGCAGAAGACTTTGAGCAAAGAATTAGCCAAATAAAAGAGCAAATTCCCTTCATTTTTAAAATATATAATAATAAATAATTTCCTTCAAGAGATTATTGAGTCATTTCAGTGCATTTGATTTTGCTGCAAGAGAGAGTTTATTTAAATTGCCTTACAAGTTTGATTAGCATTCATTTTATCTAAGGAAAAAGATTGTTCACACACAATATTATAATAACATCTATTTGCTATGCTTACCTAAAAAAAATTTCCAGACTTTTGCAGCTGACAATTAAAAATTAATTCAAAATTTTTATTATACTTGTTTCACCTTAACAAATGCTTACCAAAAAAAAAAAAAAAAAAAAGTAAAATATACAGTTAGAGAGTTTGCAATTAGTTGACCTGAAAATGGAACCACTGAATGACTTCAGAGGAATTTGCTCTTAAAAAGTGTCTTATCTTTACTTGGCCAAATCTGATTATTGTTATTCCTGATTTGCATTTTAATGAAACAGGAGAATGTGAGGAGGAGTGGTTCTAAGTAGGCAATGTCTGAGAAGAAGGAGGTAACCCATTGGACTCTGAGGGCCTCCAGCAGAAAGCTAAAGAGAACTTCTTAAGGGGAAAATGTCCCCAAGTAATTTTCATCAAATCTAAGATGAATATATTTTCACATTTTCAAGTCTTGGAAATTGCCATATGTCTCATAATTGATGATGCTAGAAAAGACCAGTTTAACTAGCATTCTTTTTTCTTGCATTGTGATAGATAAAATAATAGGCCTCACAATTGAGAGTGTATTAGAATGGATGAAATATAAAGGAAAACACATAGTACATTCTTCATGAAGAAGCCAAAAAAGCATATGGTACCCTGTATCATATTAATGGTCTGTGAATAAGCCAAGGAAATGCATAACCCAAGAAACCAAAAAAGTACATGGTACCCTGTATCATATTAATGGTCTCTGAAGAACCCCAGTAATCTGACATGTGGCAATCATCTTTGTTTGTTTTTTTTTTAAGTCTTTACTTTTAAAAATTACTTAATATATATGCATAGTCATATTAATATTTTCTGTTTTCAATTAGAGTTTTGGTCTTTTTGAAATATTGTTTCTTTTCATTATTTGCTTGACCCTCTATAACAAAACACACTCTAATCTTTACCTCTCCTTTGGTGATCCATGTCTTTGTAATAATCCCCTGTCCTTTAGTGTTAATGGGATCTATGACTTTCTTCTAACCAATAAAATATGGAAAAAGTGATAGAATAGGATGTCTTTCATGATTACATTTCATTTTATAAGACATCTTAGCTGATTTAGCAACGGGAAACTCTCCTGCTAACCTTATAGAAGAAAATGGCTCTGTTATGAACTGCCTATGGAGTAGGACATGTGATGAGAAATTGAAAGTGGCTTCTAGGACATGAGGGTGGCCTCCATACAACAGCCAGGGAGAAGCCAAAGTTTTCAGCCATGTAGTCAAAAGGAAATGAATTCCACCAACAAGCACATAAGCTTGGAAAATCATCATGTACTCCGGGAAGGAATTCAGTTCTACCAACACCTTGACTGACACCTTATGATATGCTGAGCAGAGGATTCAGCTTAGCAGATGTGACTCCTGACCTGTAAAAATTGTGAGAAAATAGCTGTAGTGTTTTAAGCTTCTAAATTTATGTTAACTTGTTACACAACAACAACAAAACTAATACATTACCTTTCGCCTTTCTCTTCCTCCCTCTACCCACATCATCACCATCACAGTCACCACCCAGGTAACCCAGGTGACAAAATTTCTTAGTTATACAATTATAAGTATTTACAAAATGTACATATATTTATAATGGGGATCTTACTTACATTTCAAATTTTGGATGTTATGTAATATTTTTACCATCCTTCTTTTACCATTCAACAGTACCTCATGGAAACCCTTCCAAGTTTCCTAGTATGGTTCTAATATAATCTTTTTAACGACTACAAAATAGTTCATGGTATAAATGTGCTATGATGTGCATTCACTTTGTTTCCAGTTCTTTGCCACTATAAATAATGTTCCAATATTCCATATACAATCTTCCGTGGGTGCTATTATTTCTATTGGCTGGATTCCTAAAGAAGGGCTGCTAGATCAAAGTCAACTATACATGCATATCTTTAAATAGACATTACTTTCCAAAAAGGATGCAATAATTTACATTTTTGTTGGTAACATCTGAAAATACTCTCACATATCCATTCTTGGGCAGAAAGTGGTATTTTCCTTCTTTTTAGTTTTCACTAGTCTGAGAGGTATATAAACAGATACTAGTTTAACTCTTGCCTGCCTATAAGGAGGTTAAACTCTTTTGGATTAAGCTCTTTTATTATTTGCCTAGTTATTATCCTTTGCCCATTTTTCTCTTGGATTATTTCCTTGTTGATTTCTAAGAATTCTTTGTGCATTCTAAATATTCATCTGTCTGTGTTCTACATACATATATCTTTTCCAAATGTATTATTTTTTCTGTTTACTTTTTTTTTTTTTTTTTTTTTTTTTGTCTTTTCTAGGGCCGCACCCGTGGCATATGTAGGTTCCCAGGTTAGGGGTCTAATCGGAGCTGTAGCTGCCAGCCTATATCAGAGCCACAGCAACACCAGATCCGAGACACGACTGCGACCTACACCACAGCTCATGGCAATGCCAGATCTTTAACCCACTGAGCGAGGTCAGGGATCGAACCCACAACCTCATGGTTCCTAGTCGGATTTGTTAACCACTGAGCCACAAGGGGAACTCTTGTTCACTTTTTAAGAAATAATAACTCTTCTTCCTGCCAGTTAATACCCATGGTCTTACAGATTTCCTTATAGGTCTTTGTTATTGTGTTTTTGTTAAATTGAACTTTTAATCCATCTGAAATTTGTGTATATGGTGTGAGGTACTGGTACAATTTCATTTATTTCCTGAGCGGTAGCCAATTGGGCTAGTACCATATGTTGCAAAAATTCCCAATGAGTTAAAATACCACCTTTGCCATATGTTGAATTTTCATCCTCTCCAGGATCTAATTTCAGATTTTGGATTCTTTTCCACTGGTCTGTTCTGATGCCAATGCCATATTTATTCAAATACACTATATTACAGCATGTTCTCATCTAGTGAAGCAAATTCTCCTTCCCTCGTCCTCTTTTTCAAAAATATCTTACCTATCCCAGGCATTTATACCTTCAAAAAAATTTTTTAAACACTTTATCAGACTGAAAAAAGAGCATGTAGGGAGTCTAATTAAAAATTAATTTTATTTCTGTGTTAACATTTTGAATTTTCACATTTCAATGCTACTAATTCTTTTCATCCCAAAAGGTATGCCAGCCCTTTATTCATATCTCATGTTATGTTATGTTCTTCAATACAAATCCATTGTTTTCTATGTAGGGATGAATCCAGCACCAGTTCTCTCCTTGGGACTCACTCGAACATAGACATCATAAGCTCAGCAAATTTTCTTTTCCCCCTTCATTTTTTTCTTTCTTTTTAATATTTATTCATTTAATGAGAATTAGAGTCCCTACAGTGGCAAAGTATTTAAACGCATTGAGGTCCTATGTATTTGGGGATTTGCTTTAATAGAACTTATGTTAATCAAAGTTAATTTTATATAAAAAAAGCAAAAGCTTTAAGTACGATTCACTTTTATTCCTCTCTGGCAAGGCTTTCACATGAAAGTATTTCTCTGCATTTCTATCAAGCATAATGTCGGAAAATTGTCAAAATGTATAATATTTGCTGCTCTTAAAAATGTAAGTTGGGGAGTTCCCGTTGTGGCTCAGTGGTTAATGAATCAACTAGGAACCATGAGGTTGCAGGTTCGATCCCTGGCCTCACTCAGTGGGTTAAGGATCCAGTGTTGCCGTGAGCTGTGGTGTATGTCACAGACGTGGCTTGAATCCCAAATTGCTGTGGCTGTGGCATAGGCTGGTGGCTTCAGCTCCGATTAGACCCCTAGCCTGGGAACCTCCATATGCCGCAGGAAGCAGCCTTAGAAAAGGCAAAAAGACAAAAAAAAATAATATAAGTTGAACTCAGAGTTCAGCATAAATGTCAATAATTACCATTTTCTTTTGTAATTTTGATAAATGGGAAGCACTATTAATCAAAACAGTGGGATAAGATATATCGATTCTGATGTATAGCTGTTGCTTTTTCTTCCTTCTTTATGCTAATTGTGAACAGCTTTCAGAAGGGTTTTATTCACTTATAGACTGAAGTATATAGGATGTCAGAAAGGGTTGGTTTTAATTGTGAGGAGATGGATGGAAAAGGAAAAAAAGACTTAGGTTAATAACACATAAATGCATGCTTACAAACACACACATATACGAACAAACACACAGGCATTTTTTTTCTTCCAAGTATTTCATTAGATTTAGCATCAAAAAACAACACAGTATGCTTTCTTTAACCATACTACTATTGAAAATAAAAATTTTAATTGACAGTATATTTTAACCAGGACACTCTTATCCTAGGTGTCAAATATATAAAATCTGAGGCTTTTACTATCAACTTTACAAGATTCATCATTCGTCTGAGGAAATAAAAAAAAAAATAACTGCAAACTTAAAAGCTTCCTTTTTAAACAACAGACAATAAATTCAAAGATAATTATACTTCCCTTTTTACTTTAATTATATCCCCTGCTGCTCTAGTTATCTTTTTTCTCCTTCTAGCAATAGGATAGCTCTGTTAGACACCAAAAGAAGCAATATTCTTCTACCTTAAAAATTGTCTTCTTTTCTTCGCAGTTTATGTGCCCACCCAACTGTGTCCTAGACTTTCTATAAGTAATCTCTTAGTTTTACAAAGTTAAGAAATGACTTTCTTTCATGTATCTCTATAACTGAAAAAGATGGAATAAAGAATTCTTTATAACAATTCAAATTTTATGTTAAAAGATAATTACTCATATAAACACATGGTTTACATAGTCCTCCTCAATTTTAAGTAAAAGGAACAAGTTTATTATAAGATAATCCCAAATTATGACTAATATCAAGTGCCAGTGTTGCTTTGTTTCTAAACTTCTTAATTCAGTAATTAAAAAGCATGTTTTTCCAATAACCTGAGAAAAAGGAGAATGATTTTATGACATCATGGTAAACATAATTTGTGGAATTTATGGTACTCGGTTATGCTGTATTCATTTAGGTTTTAGCAACATATTTTCCAATCCTGCTAGAGTACAAATAAAGATGAATTTTATTTTGGCTCCATTTGTTACAACCAAAATAAACTAAAATAAAATGTCATCATGACTAGACTTACTCAAATATAATTAAGACAAATTGTCAGGGTAATAGCAGGTCAGCATGAAATGGATAGACAGCACAACATGAATAAGATTTCAGTTGCTCAGCTCAACAATATGACATTGATTGCATAGACAATTTTGAAAACAACGGTTTTTTTACCTATGTAGTCAAAGAAATTTTCCTCATCTAATATTACTTTAAGAAGGTACACCCTGTATCACCGTGCTTCAGCCTGGTGTTTGTGCTTCTTCTGTCTCTTAGCCACATTATCTTACAGAATCCCCACCAATCTCAGTCATTTACACAAAGCCTAAAAACTAATTCACATTATAATAAAAATGGCAAGCGTTTTGTACAGTTATTTGTACTTTGGGATAACCTTACTATTAACATGAAAGTCTTTATCTCTTATTAAAAGAAGCCATGAGGGAAAGAGGAGGGATGTTAACTTGAGATTTAGGTCATAGATTTCTTCCAGCAGGAATAGGAATAGTGTGACTTCTGGGTCCACAGTTTTCTCATTTTGCTCCAAGTTTCATTTCATTCTACCCTTATTTTGGATTTTCTTCTAAATGTTTCTAATCATTATACCTGCATCCTAAGAGAACATTATATTCTTCCAAAACCAGACTTTGATCTCAAAAACTTAGATCCCCATGAAAGGATTAAAAGGGAAACTTTTAAAGTTCAGTACAAATCCTCTTATCTGACCTATCAACTTTGTAACTTGTCAATTAATCAAAACCAGTTGGTGTAAAGAGTTGAATCATTTAAAAGTGTTACATACAGGGGTTCCAGTCATGACACAGCAGAAATGAATCTGACTAGGAACCAAGAGGTTGTGGGTTTGATCCCTGGCCTCTCTCAGTGGGTTGAGCTGAGCTGTAGTGTAGGTCACAGATGTGGCTCGGATCTGGCATTGCTGTGACTATGGCTGTGGCAGAGCTGGCAGCTACAGCTCTCATTGGACCCCTAGCCTGGGGACCTCCATATGCCACGGGTGCGGACCTAAAAAGACAACAAGACCAAAAAAAAGTAATAATAATATATGTATATATATATACACATATGCACATACTTTATACATTTTACCTGAATTTAAAATACACAAGTGTACATTCATTTTTCATTTTTTTTTCAGATAAAGCAAAAGTTCTGTGAGTATGAATTCACTTAAGAGTCCACAGACTGGAGTTTTGTATGATGCCTTGCCTGAACCAAACTCACAATGCAGCCTAAAATTTCCAATTTTAATTTTTTTGCATGAAGAGAAATCTCATTTTTGTATGAAGAGAAATGAGATTGTTTTCTAATCAGAACAATCTGATTAGAAAATCATTTCATATTGTATAATTAATTTTTCTAATGTTTTATGTTGTCTCACAATAATGACAGGATTTTATTGACAGGATTTTTTTTTTCTTTTTAGAGCCTAACATACAACATATGGAATTTCCCAAGGCTAGAGATCAAATCAGAGCTGCATCTGCCAGCCTATGCCACAGCCACAGCAACACTGGATCTGAGCTGTGTCTGTGACCCACGCCGCAGCTTGTGGCAACGCCGGATCCTTAACCTACTGAGGAAGGCCAGGGATCAAACCCATGTCCTCACAGACACTGTGTTGGGTTCTTAACCTGCTTGCCATGACAGGAAGTCCTATAGACAGGATTTTTAAGTGAGCTTTTTGAGTCTTTCCAAAGCATTCAGTTTAATTATCATGGAGATAGCACTTTCTTATCATTCTCGTCAGTTTATGGAATATTTAATTAAAATTATGTTATTGTAATTACAATAAAACTGACATATAAAAGAAAGTATGGGACAAATCCCTTGATTTATAGTAAGTATGCAGTTGTCTGAGAAGGAGCAGAGCACATGAGAGAACAGTCCTCATTTATCTGCATTCAGCTTACTCTGGGCATGGCTACTTTTGCAGAGGGAATGTAGAGCACCTGTTTATCAGGAAAGTTGGATAAATCAATGTATGCTAAGAGAGGCTCTACTCAGCACAATGTGACCTCATAGACCAACATAATTCAATAAAGTTTGGGCCAGACAGGAAAATGCAGTTATTCAGAGAGTTCTCCCAGGGTACTTTCTCTGCAGAAGAGATCAAAAAGGGAGGGTGTGCAATAACCATCCATTTCCAATATGTTTATAATCTAAGAAACCAAGCATTGAAGGAAATGAAAACAATTTGAGAAACAGGGTAGACTAAGAATACAAGCAATAGAAACAAAACAAGCAGCAGCAAAAGAATCCTGCTTTGCCCAAAGAGGTTCTCAGCTGTCATTTTTGTAGCACAAAGCTGATCCAATTACCATTTTCTGTGATAGTAAAGATTGCAGGTGTTACTATTATTCACCAAATAATGTTGCCCTTTCTTTGAATGCAAAATCCTCATTTCGCATGGGTAGCATTTTCTGATACTCAAAAAGAAAAAAAAAACTTTCTAATGTGAGGACTAAAAGAAAATAATATAAGATTAACTGATGAAATGAGAATGAATTACTTTAACAGCAGTGACAGATATTAGAGTGATCAAAATTCTCACAGCATATATGGATGATGATTCATCTTTAGTAGGCCCTTAATTACTACATTCATGCTAATGATTGGAACCTGTTCCAGAAATATTGAAAACAGGTGCAAAATAAAAGCTAGTCTAAAATGTCACTCCATCTGAAAATAAACTGCAGTTGCAATTATTCTAAGTAATATACGGCTTACAGGACCTCAAAAGCATAATCTGAATTTTAAAATTTAGAACAAATCAACTGGATACCCTTTATTATAAAAACCTTTTCTCATATTCTGATTGTGGGAGGAGAGTGGGATATATAGCTATATATTGACTGAAAAAAGTAGTAAATTTTTAAACTTAATAGTAAGTTCCTCTATTTTCCTTTAGAAATTTTTATTGATGTTGCTTTAATTTAAATTTTAAAATATGTAATATATAATTCACATGGTCAAAAATTACAAAGTTCAAAAGTTATACAGACTCATTCCAAGACTGTATTCTTTGCCCAGTTCCCAGCAGCCCCTTTCCCAGTAACAAATGTTTTATATGATGAATATGTATTCTTTTTCCCGACTTACACAAACGGTAGCATATTATACTTTCCTGGACCTTACTTTTTCATTTAACATCATATCTTTGAAATTTTTGAAAATAAGTACATAAAACACCTCTTTGTCTCTAACAAATAAAAAAATATTCCATTATAATGATGTATCATAATTTATGTAATCAGGATAGCCTATAGACTTGTACATTCATCATTTCACACATGTAAGAATTTGTCTATGAGAAATAAAATTGCTGGATCAACAAGTAAAATATACTTTGTAATTTTGACATATATTGTCAGACTGTCTTTCACATGCAGTTACTTTCAATTACATTCCCATAAGTAATGCTTGGTTCCTACTACCAATAGATTACAATAGATTACAAAACTCAAACCTTTGTTAGTGTGATAGGAGAAGTGATAACAGTATAGTTTTAAATGCATGTCTATAATTTTCAGTGAAGTTGACTTCCTTTTTATATGTTTTTTGGTTACTTTATTTTGTTATTTGTGAGCTATCTGTTCATATTTTTGCCCTCTTTTAGGCTACTGGTCTTTGGTTGAGCTCTAGGAACTTTCTGTATTATGATGAGATTAATTCTTTGCCTGTGATGTGGGTTGCAAAATTTCTTCAAGTTTGCAATTTTTCTTTTGATTTACCATGTGAAGTTTTTGTCATGAAGAATCTTTTTCTTTTTTTCTTTTTCTTTCTTTTCATTTCTTTTTAGGGCCGCACCCACAGCACATGGAGGATCCCAGGCTAGGGGTCGAATCAGAGCTACAGCTGCCAGCCACAACCACAGCCACAGCAACATCAGACCTGAGCCATGTCTGTAACCTACACCAAAGCTCACTGCAGTGCCAGATCCTTAACCCATTGAGCAAGGCCAGGGATCAAAACCACAACCTCATGGTTCCTAATTGGATTCATTTCCTCTCTGCCATGACAGGAATTCTGAATTTTTTTCTTTTTATATTTCCAAACTCACTAATCTTTTTTTTATTACAGACTCTGGATTTTGACTTGAAAAGCCTTCCCACTGGAAAATAAATTTTCATCTAGTATTTAATGGCTTCTTTTTTAATGTAAATTCTTTATGAAACTGAAATTTATCAAATTATATAATATATAATGTGGATCTAGTTTTATTTTTTCCAGAGACCTACCCGTCATCCCAGGACTATTTGTTAAATAATCATCTTTGCCCTCTTGTTTTGCGATCACACCTTTGTAATATACTATATTTCCATAACATTTATTTCTGTTTATTTATTTATATACTAGTTCTCTGTTGAATTATTGAGATACAAAATGCTTTACTACCAGGAAATCCAGCCCTAATCACTATTGCTCCCTTCTTCAGTTTTTTGTCTCAATATTCTTCTTGATGTATTTTTCTGTATAAACTTTATAATCAGTTTTTCCAGTTTAAAAACACTTGATACTCTAATTGGAGCCCTTAAAGTTTATAAATTATGAAGAATTGATAACTTTATGATTTTGAATCTTCCTGTCAAAACCTTGGTATATCTTTCCATTATCTCAATTCTTCTTTCTTTTGTGTATTTCAGGAATGTTTTAAAATTTTCTAGATACAGATTTTACGTATTTATCGATATGTTTATTCCTAGGTATTTTACGGAGTCATTTGTTTTATTATTTTTAGTTGTTCCTTATATAAAATAATACTGATTTCTCTATATTGATTCCATGTACCACTACTTTACTGAATGTTCTTATTTACACCAGGTTTTCAATTGATTATCTGTGGGTTTTTTTTGTTTTTTGTTTTTTGTTTTTTTTGTATACAATTGTATTATCTACAAATAGTGTTTGTTTCCTCATAGGTACTTGAAGGAGAGTAGGTTGGAAAATATTCCCTAATTTCTTTCTTGTTCAAAACAGTTAATTCTAGCCTTTAATCTTTAAGAATAGATTGGTGGATTAGAAAATCTTGGGGTCATATACTTAAGGATCTTATAAGAATTACTCCAATAACTTCTGAAGTTGAATTACTTGAGAAATCTGAGATCCACCTGATTTCTTTGTTACATGTAACTTAACATTTTTGACTGGATGCGCAAAGAATCCATTCTTTATTCCTTTTTTTTTTCATTTTTTAAAGTTTTTTTTTGTTTGTTTGTTTGTTTTTGTCTTTTTGCCTTTTCTAGGGCCGCGGCATATGGAGCTTTCCAGGCTAGGGGTCCAATCGGAGCTGTAGCTGCCAGCCTATGCCACAGCCACAGGAACGTGGGATCTGAGCCACGTCTGCGACCTACACCACAGCTGACAGCAAGGATGGATCCTTAACCCACTGAGCAAGGCCAGGGATGGAACCCGCAACCTCATGGTTCCTAGTCGGATTCATTAACCACTGAGCCATGACAGGAACTCCCATTTTTTAAAGTTTTATTGAAGTATTGCTGATTTACAATGTTGTAATAATTTCTGCTATACAACAAAGTGATTTGGTTATACATGTACACACATCCATTCTTTTTCAGATTCTTTTCCCACATAGATCATCACAGAATTCTGGGTAGAGTTCCCTGTGCTATACAGCAGGTCCCCACTGGCCAATCATTCTGTATACCACAATGGGCACATCCACTCTTTATTCTTTGAATTCCATACTTTCATGAGGTGAAATCACAGTAGTGGCCATTCTGGGTTAGTCTGGCCTGGTACACAGTGTTTCCTTTCATTATGTAGGTTCAACTCTTTTATTTCATGAAGATTTTCTTGAATTATATATTTTAATTAATTTCACTTTATTTTTAATTAATTAATTTTTATTGAAGTATAGTTGATTTACAGTGTTGTATTAATTCGAAGTGTACAGTGAATATATATATATATATTCTTTTTCAGATTCTTTTTCCATATAGGTTATTACAAAATATTTAGTAATATTATGCATAGTTCCCTGCACTACACAGTAGGTGCTTCTGTTTTTTTTAATTTTTTATTATGATTGATTTACAATCTTCTTTTCATTTCTGCTATTCAGTTTCAGTCATACACACACACATATATATATATTCTTTTTCTCACATTATCTTCCATAATGTTCCATCATAAGTGAGTAGTTAATATAGTTCCCTGTGCTGTACAGCAGGATCTCATTGCCCATCCACTCAAAATGCAAGAGTTTTCATCTACTAACCTCAGATTCCCAATCCATCCCACTCTCTCCTCTGCCCCCCAGCAAACATGAGTCTGTCCTACATGTCCATGATCTTTTCTGTTTTGTAGGTAGATCATTTGTGCCATGTTTTAGACTCCACATATAAGTGATATCATATGGTGTCTGTCTTTCTCTTTCTGACTTACTTCACTCAATATGAGAGTCTCTAGTTCCATCTGTGTTGCTGTAAATGGCAGTATTTTGTCCTTTTTCAAGGCTGAATAATATTCTATTATATATAAGTACCACATCTGCCTAATCTATTCATCCATCAGTGGGCATTTAGGTTGTTTCCATGTTTTGGCTATTATGAAGAGTGCTGGGATGAGCGCACAGTTGCGTTTATCTTTTTCATTGAAAGTTTTGTCTGGATATATGGCCAGGAGTGGTATTGCTAGGCCACATGGTAGTTCTATATTAGTTTTCTGAGGTATTTCCATACTGTTTTCCATAGTGATTTTACTAATTTACATTCCCACAAATAGTGTAGAAGGGTTCCCTTTTTTCCACATCCTTTCCAGCATTTTTGATTTGTTGACTTGTTAATGATGGACACTCTTAACTGGTGTGAGGTGGTACCTCATTGTAGTTTTGATTTGCATTTCTCTAATAATTAGCGATGTTGAGCATTTTTTCATGTGCCTGCTGGCCATCTGTATGTCTTCTTTGGTTAAAGGTCTATTTAGGTCTTCAATTGGGTCGTTTGGGTTGTTTTGTTGTTGTTGAGTTGTATGAGTTGTTTGTATATTTTGAAGATCAAATCTTTGTTGGGTGAGTCATTTGCAAGATTTTCTCCCATTCTGTGTGTTGTCTTTTAGTTTTTTTAATGGTTTCCTTTGCTGTGCAGAAACTTTTGAGTTTAATTAAGTCCCATTGGTTTATTTGTGTTTATTGTGTTTGATTCAATAAATACAGAAAAATACCTTATTGTGTTTATTCTAGGAGGTGTATCAAACAAGATATCCCTGTGATTTATGTCAAAGGGTGTTCTACCTATGTTTTCCTCTAGGATTTTTATGGTGTCTGGCCCTACATTTAGGTCTTTAATCCATTTTGAGTTTACTTTTGTATATGATGTTAGACAATTTTTTTTTTTTTTTTTTTTTTTTTTTTTTTGCTTTTTAGGGCCTCCCCCAAGGCATGTGGAGGTTCTCAAGCTAGGAGTCAAATCAGAGCTACAGCAGCCAGCCTACACCACAGCCACAGAAATGGAAGAGCTGAGCTGCATCTGTGACTTACACCACAGCTCATGGCAACACCAGATCCTTAACCCACTGAGCGAGGCCAGGGATTGAACCCACAACCTCATGGTTCCTAGTCAGATTCATTTCCACTGCACCACAACAGAAACTCCTAGACAATGCACTAATTTCATTCTCTTACATGCAGTTGTCCAATTTTCCCAGCACCATTTATTGAAGAAACTATCTTTCCCCCAGTGTATACTCTTTCCTCCTTTTGCATAGATTAATTGACCATAGGTGTTTGGGTTTATTTCTGGGCTTTCTATCCTGTTCCATTGATCTGTATTTATGTTTTTGTGCCAGTACCATATCATTTTGATGACTGTAGCTTTATAGTAGAGTCTGAAGTCAGGGAGCCTGATTCTTCCAGTTCCATTCTTTCTTTTCAATATTTCTTTGGCTATTTGAGGTCGTTTGTGTTTCCATACAAAACTTAAAATACTTTCTTCTAGTTCTATAAAGAATGTCATTGGTAATTTGATAGGGATTGCATTGAATCTGTAGACTGCTTTAGGGAGTGTTGTCATTTTGACTATATTGATTCTTCCAGTCCAAGAACATGGTATATTTTTTCATCTATTTGTGTCTTCTTGGATTTCTTTCATCAGTGTCATAGTATGCAACGTACAGGTATTTTTTTTCTCTTTAGTTAGGTTTATTCCTAGGTATTTTCTTCTTTTTGATGAAATGGTAAATGGGATTGTTTTTCTAATTTCTCTTTCTGATCTTTTATTGTTAATATATGGAAATACAATTGATTTCTGTGTATTAATTTTGTATCCTGTGACTTTACTAAATTCATTGATTATCTCTAATAGTTGTCTGGTAGTGTCTTTAGAATTTTCTAGGTATTAAATCACATCATCTGCAAACAGTGATAGTTTTACTTCTTCTTTTTCCAATTTGGATTCCTTTTATTTCCTTTTCTTCTCTGATTGCCATGGCTAGTACTTCCAAAACTATGTTGAATAACATTGGTGAAAGAGGACATTCTTGTCTTGTTCCTGATATTAGTGGAAATGCTTCAGTTTTTCACCATTGAGAATGATATTAACTGTGGGTTTGTTATAAATGGCTTTTATTATATTGAGGTAGTTCCCCTCTATGCACACTCTCTGGAGAGTTTTTGTCAGTAATGAGTGCTGAATTTTGTCAAAAGCTTTTTCTGCATGTATTGAGAAGATCATATGGTTTTTATTTTTCAGTTTGTTGATGTGATATATCACATTGATAGATTTGTGAATATTAAAGGATGCTTTCATCCCTGGGATAAATCCTACTTGATCATGGTATATGATCTTTTTAATGTATATTTGTATATGGTTTGCTGGCATTTTGTTGAGAATTTTTGCATCTATGTTCATCAGTGATATTGGCCTGTAATTTTCTTTTTTGTGTGGTATCTTGCCTGGACTTGGTATCAGGGTTATGGTGGCCTTACAGAATGAACTTGAGAGTGTTCCTTCCTCTGCAGTTTTCTGGAGAAGTTTCAGAAGAATAGGTGTAACTTATCTCTGAATGTTTGGTAGAACTCAACTGTGAAGCCATCAAGACTTGGACTTTTGCTTTTTGGAATTTTTTTATCACATTTTCAATTTCAGTATCTGTGATTGGTCTGTTCATATTTTCTGTTTCTTCCTGGTTCAGACTTGGTAGGTTTTATCTTTGTAAGAATCTGTCAATTTCTTCTAGGTTGTCCATTTTATTGGCATACAGTTGCTCATGGTAGTTTTTCATGATCTTTTGTATTTCTGCAGTGTCAGTTGTAACTTCTCCTTTTTCATTTCTAATTTTATTGATTTGAGCCATCTTCCTTTTTTTCTTGATGAGTCTGGCTAACAGTTTATCAATTTTGTTGATCTTTTGAAAGAACCAACTTTTGATTTCATTGATAATCTCAATTGTTTCCTTTGTCTCTATGTTATTAATTTCTGCTTTAATCTTTATGATTTCTTTCCTTCTACTAATTTTGGACTTTGTTCTTCCTTCTCTAGATGTTTAAGGTATAAGGTTAGGTTGTTTATTTACACTTTTTAATTCTTTCCTGAGATAAGATTGTATTGCTATAAACTTCTCTCTCAGAACTGCTTTTGCTGTGTCCCATAGGTTTTGGATTGTTGTTTCTTCATTGTCATTTGTCTCTGTGTATCTTTTAATTTCCTATTTGATTTCATCAATGATCCATTGGTTGTTTAGTAGCATATTGTTTAGCTTCCAAGAGCTTGTGTTTTTTGCTGTTTTTTTCTTATATTTAATTTTTAGTCTCATAGCATTGTGATCAGAGAAAATGCTTGAAATAATTTCAGGTTTTTTTAATTTATCAAGATTTGATCTGTGGCCCAAGATGTGATCTATATTGGAGAATGTTCTGTATGCACTTGAGAATAAAGTATATTCTCTATTTTATATATAGGTGTGTGTATATGTTATTCCCAAATTATTATTAATTTTTTTGGTCTTTTTAGGGCAGCACCCATGGCATATGGAGGTTCCCATGCCAGGGGTTGAATCAGAGCTGCAGATTCCAGCCTATACCACAGCTCCCAGCAATACCAAATCCAAGCCGCATCTATGACCTACACCACAGCTTATAGCAATGCTGGATCCCAAACCTGCTGAGCAAGGTCTGGGATCAAACCTGTGTCCTCATGGATGCTAGTCAGATTCATTTCTACTGAGCCACGACAGGAATTCCCCAAATTCTTAATTTATCCCTCCCTCCCACCTTTATTCTTTAGTAACCATAAGTTTGTTTTATATGTCTGTGAGTCTGTTTCTGTTTTATAAATAAGTTCATTTGTATCATTTTTTTTAGATTCCACATGTAAATGATAAATGATGTTTTTCTTTCTCTGACTTTCTTCATTTAGTATGATAATCTCTAGGTCCATCCATGTTACTGCAAATGGCATTATTTCATTCTTTTTTTATGGCTGAGGAGTATTCCATTGTTTGTATCTATCTGTCTGTCTTTCTGTCTACCATATCTTCTTTATCCATTCCTCTGTCATTGGACATTTAGGTTTCTTCCATATCATGGTTGGTTAAATAGTGCAGCTATGAACATTGAGGTGCATGTATCTTTTCAAATTATGGTTTTCTCCAGATAGATGTCCAGGAGTAGGATTGCTGATCATATGGTAGTTCTATTTTTAGTTTTTTGAGGAGTATCCATATTGATGATTATGATGTTGAGCACCTTTTAATACACTCTTTAGCCATTTGCATGTCTTCTATAGAAAATACATATGCAGGTCTTTTACTCATTTTTTAATCTGATTATTTGATTTTTTGCTATTGAGTTTGTGAGTTCCTTGTATATTTTAGGTATTAATCTGTAATCAGATAGATGGTTATAAATATTTTATCCCATTACAAAGGTTGCCTTTTAGTTCTTTTGATTATTTCCTTTGCCTGATATTTAGTTTAATTTAGTCCTACTTGTTGATTTTTGCTTTTGTTTCTTATGCTTGCTTATATAAAAAATCATCACCAATACCAATGATAAGGAGCTTTTTCTCTATATTTTCTTCTAAGATTTTTATAGTTTCAGGTCTTAGGTTTAAGTCTTTAATCAATAGCAAGTTAATTTTTTGTGAGTGGTATAAGACATGGGTCTATGTTCATATTTTTGCATGTTATTATCCAGTTTCCCAACATGATTTATTAATGTTACTATTCTTTCTCCATGGCAAATTCTTGGCTCTTTTGTTAAATACTCTTTCATCATACATGCCTGGGTTTATTTCTGAGTTCTCTTTTCTGCTCCATTAATCTATGTGTCTATTTTCAAGCCAGTACTATATTTTTTTTATTATTTTAGATTAGTAATAAGTTAAAATCCAGAAATACAATGCCTCCAGTTTTGTTCTTTCTCAAGATTGCTCTGGCTATTCAGAGTATTTTGTGGTTTCTTACAAATTTTAGGACTTTTTTTAAACTTCTGGGGAAGATGTCATTGAAATTTTGTTAGGGATTGCATTGAATCTATAAATGGCTTGGTAGATTTTAACAATATTAATTCTCCTGATCTGTGAATACAAAATATCTTCCCATTTATTTGTGTATTTTTCTCTTTTTTCGGTTTTTTTCATTAAAGTCTTTCAGTTTCCAGTGTGTAGATCTTTCACTCTCTGGTTAAATTTATTTCTAAGAAGTTTATTTCTTTTGATTCTCTCATAAGTGGGATTGTTTTATTTTCTTTTCAAATAGTTTGTTGTTAGTGTATAGAAACACAATTGATTTTCATATGTTGATTTCACATTCTGAATTTCTTTACTAATTCTAACAGTTTTTTAGCAGAGTTTTCAAAGTTTTCTGTATATAATATGTCATATGCAAATAGAGACAATTTTACTTCTTTCCATTTGGATAGTGTTTATTTCTTTTTGATATTCCTTTTGATTTCCTCTCTGTCCCATTGGTTGTTCAGGAGCATGTTGTTCAATTTCCACATATTTGTGAATATTGCCAGTTTTTCTCCTTTTATTGATTTCAGATTCATACTTTCATGGTCAAAAACATATGTGACATGATTTCATTCTTCTTACATTAGCTAAGACTTTTTTTTGTTACTTAACATATGACCTCTCTTGGAGAAAGTTCAATGTGCACTTTAAAGAATGTATATTCCGCTCATGTTGGATCGGATGTTCTGTATATGTCTATTAGGTTCTTTTGGTATAAAGTGTAGTTCAAATCAAATATGTCCTTATTGATTGATTTTCTATCTGGATGACTAGTCATTTTTGTAAGTGGAGTATTAAAACCCTGTACTATTTTGTATTGTTGTTTATTTTTCCCTTCAGATCTATAGTATTTGCCCAATATATTTAGGTGCTTTGATGTTGTTTGCATATATATTTACAATTGTTATCAGCTATACCTCAGAGATATTGCACATTCATTTCCAGACCACCACAACAAAGCAAATATTGCAATAAAGTGAGTCATGCAAATTTTTTTGGTTTCCTAGTGCATATAAAAGTTATGTTTATGTTATGCTGTAGTCTATTAAGTGTGCAATAATTTTATGCCTTAAAAAATGTACATATCTTAACTAAAAAATACTTTAATGCTAAAAAATGCTAACCATCTTCTGAGCCTTCAGTGTATAATAATCTTTTTGCAGTAGCAACATTGAAGATCACTGTCCACAAATCACTCTAACAAATATAATAATAATGGAAACATAATGAATATTGCAATAATTACCAAATTGTGACAGAGTAAGCCAATGCTGTTAGAAAAATGAAAAATGGCACCAATAGACTTCCTCAATACAAGATAGCCACAGACCTTCAATTTATAAAAAAAAAAAAAGCAATATTTTTGAATTGCAATAAAGTGAACTGCAATGGAATGAACCTTCTATCATCTTAATGAATTGACCACCTTATCATATGTAAAGGCTTTTTTTTTCTCTTATTACAGTTTTTTGCTTAAAGTCTATTTTGTCTGATATAATTATAACTACCCCTTCTCTCTTTTGGTTTCCACGTGCATGAAATATCCTTTTCCATCCCTTCACTTTGAGCCTATGTTGTCCTTAAAGCTTAAGTGAGTCTCTTTTAGGCAGTATATAACTGGATCTTGTTGGGCTTTCGAAAATCCATCCAACCATTCTGCCCCTTTTGATTAGAGAGTTTAATCAGTTTACATTTGAAGTAGTTATTGATAGGTCAGAACTTATTAAGGCCATTTTAGTATTTGTTTTCTGGCTACTTTGCAGTTCCTTTGTTCTTCTCTGTTGCTCTTCTCTGTGACGTAATGGTTTTCTATTGTAGTGTACCTTTATTTTCATCTCTTTTTCTTGTGTGAATCTCTTAGAGGTTTTTGCTTTGTGATTACCCTGATGCTTACATAAAACATCTTATAGATATAACAATCCATTTTAAGCTGATAATGATTTAACTCTGCATGAAAAATCTCTACCATTTCACTTTTCCCCATCCCCACACTTTATTTTTGATGTCACTATTTATATATACTTATATCATGTATCCTTAACAAATTATTGTGGCTATAGCTATTTTTAATACTTCTTTCCTTTAAACTTTACACTAGAGTTAAGTGTTTAACACAGTACCATACTAACAATATTGGAGAATTCTGAATTTGAGTATATATTTACTTTTACCAATATGTTTTATATTTTCACATTTTATATATATATATATATGTATATATATCCATATATCATATGGATATATATACATCTCCCAGCTGGAAGGTTTCTGCTGAGAAACCTATTAATAGCCTTATGGAAGTTGCCTTGTAAGTGATAACCTTCTTTTCTCTTGCTGCTTTTAAGATTCTGTCTTTGGGAGTTCCTCTCATGGCTCTGTGGAAACAAATCTGACTAGTAGCCATGAGGATGCAGGTTTGATCCCTGGCCTTGCTCAGTGGGTTAAGGATCTGGCATTGCTGTGAGCTGTGGTGCAGATTGCAGACACAGCTTGGATCTGGTATTACTGTGGCTGTGGCATAGGCTAGCAGCTACAGCTCTGATTTGACCCGTAGCCTGGGAACCTCCATATGCCTCGGGTGCAGCCATAAGAAGCAAATAAAAAAAGAAAACAAAAGAAAAAAGATTCTGTCTTGTCCATGCTTTTTGACAGCTTTACTATTACATCTCTTAGAGAAGATCTCTTTGAGTTGAATTGGGGGAGGAACCTACAAGCTTCATAAACTTGGTTATCCAAATCTTCCTCCAGATTTGGGAACTTCTCAGCTCTTATTTTTCTTTTATTTCTTTATTTTTCTTTTTTATTAAAGTATAGTTGACTTACAATGTTGTGCCAATTTCTATTGTACAGCAAAGTGACTCAGCCATATACATACACACACACATATATATGTATATATAATTTTCCATCTTGGTCTATCCCAAGAGATTGGGTATAGTTCCCTGTGCTCTACTTTAGGACCTCATTATCTAGAATAATTATTTTAAGTTCTTTATCAGGCAATTCATATCTGTCCTTTTCTTTGGGGCCAATTACTGGAGTTTTACTATGTCCCTTTGGTAATGTCATGTTCCCCTGACTCTCTGTATTACCTTGAGCCTTGCATAAATGTCTGCATATTTGAAGAAGCAGACATCACTTTCAGGCTTTAGGGACTGATTTCAGCAAAGAAAGACCTTTACCTGCAGTATCAAGCATGCTGGAGTATGCTGCAGTTCTGCATCTAATGGCACAGGGTGTCATGTGCAGGGTTGTGTGGCGACTCTGGATTGTAAAGCGCATGATATCTCCATTGGACCACTGGGATCCATGGCATGAACAACTGCATGAACCTTAAAGAGCTATGATTCACGAGAACTGTCTAGTCAATTCACATGTGTCTACAGGGATAATCTTCCTATTTAAAGGTTGATAATCTTAAGTACATCTATAAAATTCTTATTGCCATGTAATGCAGCATATTCCTAGATCTGGTATTAGGGCATAGAAATTCAAAGAAGCCATTATTTTTCCTGGATATTTTATCACTGTGTCCAACATTTGCCTTCATCTGAGGCATAGCAAAATAAATTCCACAAAGGCACACCATTTTTTAATTAGTTAATATAATTCATATCACCCACCATTTGGCAGACTGGAAAGCTCACAGCATTTAAGAACAAGTTGATAAAATTGAAATTTGAAGAACCAGTTTGATTGCTGGCTAATACATACCAAAGCTGAAGGTTAGAATATTAACATAAGGGCTGAATTTTTCAAATATTTCTCAAATTCTCAAAAAAACAAAGCTCATAAAATGGAAATTTGAAGAACCAATTTGATCAATAAAAAGGCATTCCTATATCAATGTGGCTAATATATAAAATGCCAAATATGAAAGTTAAAATCATGGCATAAGCATCTGAATTTTCTTCCCAATGATGCATAACTTCACTCTAGTCATGAGTAAACATTCAACAAATATGAATTGATAGACATTCCACAGAATAATCAGTACTCTTCTGAAATGTTAAGGTTATAAAAGACAAAGAACAAGGAACTCTCACAGTCTGAAGGAAATAAAGGAGAAATAAAAACTGAATGTAATGTGGAAGTCCTGGATAAAATTTTGGAAGAAAAGAAGGAACATGAGTGGGAAAATCAATGAGATTCTAATGGCATTTCTTAATTTACTTAATAATAATTGCATTAAGGAGTTCCCGTTGTGGCTCAGTGGTTAATGAATCCGACTAGGAACCATGAGGTTGCGGGTTCGATCCCTGGCCTTGCTCAGTGGGTTAAGGATCCGGCGTTGCCATGAGCTGTGGTGTAGGTCGCAGACGCGGCTCAGATCCCGCGTTGCTGTGGCTCTGGCGTAGGTCAGTGGCTACAGCTCCGATTCGACCCCTAGCCTGGGAACCTCCATATGCCGCGGGAGCGGCCCTAGAAAAGGTAGAAAGACACAAAATAATAATAATAATAATAATAATAATTGCATTAATATTAATTTCTTTTATTGAGCATTATGCTACGTAATATGTTAAAATTAGAAGAAGCAAGATTAGGGATACAAAGGAATTCTTGTAATTTTCTGCAAGTCTGAGATTTGCTCAAAGTATAAAGTTAAATCAGGCATAAGGAAAACAATTTTTCTCTGTTTAAATATCACACTGTTGGAGTTCCCGTCATGGTTTAGTGGAAACGAATCCGACTAATATCCATGAAGAGGCAGGTTCGATCCCTGGCCTGGCTCAGTGGGTTAAGGATCCAGCCTTCCCATGAGCTTTGATGTAGGTCACAGACATGCTCAGATTTGGTGTGGCTATAGCTGTGGTGAAGGCCAGCGGCTAGTTCTGATTCCACCCTTAGCCTAGGAACCGCCATATGCCACAAGTGTGGCCCAAAAAAAAAAAAAAAAAAAAGACAAAAAATATATATAGATATCACACTCTCACATCCAGGCAACAGGGTTAATGGGAAAGAGGCAGAAACTTTATAATGAAAAAAAGTCAGATATAATCTACAAAATAAATTAACAAAATCAGCTAAACTTATTCCTATTGCACAGGAATAAGTGCAACAGAAGCAGTATGGATGAAGCCAGCCTGGTGCATCTGGTAGGTGAGGGCTCACACTTAAGGGATGAAACTATTACCTTTCATATAAGAAATTCCAGATTAGGAGACAATGAGATAGAGAATGAATAAACAGAAGCCACACAGTAAAGGACCACATAACCCAAAAATACTTAGAATTCCAGTGATGACAAAGCTCAGGAAATGCCAGCAAAAGCACATTTTGAAGATAGCAGAGTATGAAAAATTAATCTTATGGCATTTGAGTAATTAAAGGGATCTGACACAATACTAATAATAGAAATTCACTATGAAAAATGGTAGGAAAGGGCAGAAAACCTTTCCAAATTGAGAATCCACAAAAGAAAAATATCATAAATAGATGAAAATTTTGATTAAGCATTTTACAACAAATTTTAAAAACTTAAGCAGTGTTCTTTATGAATATAAATCAGAAACTGAAAACAAAATTTAAAGAAAAGACGGTGAGATCTACATAGCAATAAGAAAACAGAATATGAAATGTGATGCAGTAGAACTCAGGAAAGAAAGTGAAGATAAAAATAAATCCATCATAGAAATAAAAATAAAATTAAAAGGAGGACTAAATCTTTTGAAAAATATGAGATATTATTCTAAAAAGGAAATAAAAAACATGAAAAGAAAATAATTGAAAAGTTTAAAATAGAAAATATTTGATATAATGGAGTTCCTGTCCTGGCGCAGTGGTTAATGAACCTGACTAGCATCCTTGAGGACATGGGTTCGATCCCTGACCTCACTCAGTGGGTCAAGGATCTGGCGTTGCCGTGGGCTGTGGTGTAGGTTGCAGACACAGCTCGGATCCTGCATTGCTGTGGCTCTGGGGTAGGCTGGCAGCCACAGCTCCGATTGGACCCCTAGCCTGGCAACCTCTATATGGTGCAGGTGAGACCTGAAAAAGACAAAAAGACCAAACGAAAAAAAAAAAAGGGGGGGGAAAGAAAAGAAAATATTTGATATGGAAATTAAGCATTATACACAACTGGAGTCAAGAGAAAATTTAAAAAGTGGAATAGAAGAACTATTTAAAGATATAATTCATAAAACATTTCTGAAATGTATATATATATGTATATACAATCTACGTATTAAAAATTCACACTGCACAAGGAAAACTAAATCAGTATGCTCAACAATATAGTCTACTTTAGCTTAGGAGCATTGAAAAGAAAAAAAAGTAATTTGCGAAGTCTATCAAAAAATTCAAATATTTTTTTTGAAAAAAATTCAAGCTGGATTTAGATAAGTCCACAGTGTTCCTACAGTGTTAGAAGATAATGGAGCAATACTTAACAAGATTCCATGAGGATTTTGTATCCTGCCATGCTGTCCTTCAAGTGTGAAAGTATCATATAATCATTTTTGAACATACAGGAATTCAGAGAATGTTTGTCTCTTAGGCCTTCTCGAGGAAGATACTAAAGGATGGACTTTATCCAAACAAGGTCAGGAAAACTTCAGTAAAACTGGAAATGAGAACTGAACTGAAATGCTGTCAACTGACACTGACTATAAATGAAGATAAGAACAAATAATCAGAATATAAATATCATATGCTCTGAAAGTACACAAATGATAAGCTAATAAAAACAGGAAGAGCATAAGGGAAAGATAAAGAGTAAATAAATTTTATGATTGTCTTATCTGCAGTAGCTGAGAGTCAAAAATGTTGTTTGAAGCTGACAAATCAATTAATAGAAATGTATGAATATTTAATGATACTCAGGTAAATAGTCAAAGATAATTTTATTCAGTAATATCAGGTAGTGAAGAAAAAGGAGGGAACAGGAAGGAAGAAACATGTTTATTATTTCTCTTAGTAGGATTGATACCATAGACCTAAGTGTATGCACTTATATTTAAAAAGGCAACCACAAAAGGGGCAGATAAAGCCTTCTTAATTGTCAGAAAACATAAAAATGAAAAGCAAAGACAGAAGACTTCATAATAAAAGTTTTCAAAGATGTGTAAAAATGGGGAATATTAACGTTCTATATACATGTCTCCTTGTATATGCATAAAGAAACTCTGAAAGGATATATAGGATCTAGGTAAGGGTGCTGCCTCTGTGAGGGGAGGGGTGGGAAGAAGGATATACAGTAAGTACTAAGCATATGGGGCAAAAGGATGGTATAGACATTTTACTATGTGGGTTTTTTATATTACCTAATCAAAAAATGAATTAAAATATAAGGTAGGGAGTTCTGTCAGAGCTCAGGGGAAACAAATCCGACTAGTATCTGTGAGGATGTGGGTTCAATCCCTGGCCTCACCCAGTGGGCTAAGAGTCCGGCGCTGCCATGAGCTGTGGTGTAGGTCACAAACATGGCTCAGATCTGGCATTGCTGTGGCTGTGGTGTAGGCCAGCAGCTGTAGCTCTGATTAAACCCCTAGCCTGGGAACCTCCATATGCTGTGGGTACAGCCTTAAAAAATATACATATACATATATATATGTGTGTATATATATACACACACACATGTATATAAAATGTAAATATATGTATTCAATAATTAAAAGTTAAGCACACTTTCTATCTGTTGTCATATCACATTAGGCTATTTCAAATATTTTATAACTAATGTAAAATTAAAGTGATTATTTATTAAATATTTTCCTAAAACCTTGGGTATTTCAACATTTTTCTCAAAAAAAAAGCAGATATAAATTGAAATATTTTAACCAAGACAAATCCCTAATCAAAATGTGTTAATTGGACTTATTCATCCCAGACTTGAATCATTATGATGAACAAGAAGAAACTGAATTTATAATTATTTATTAACAGTTTTATATTCTAAGAGTAACATTAGTCTTCTATATCTTCATATAGTGAGTTAATGTTACAACTCTGAATAACAGCTAAAGAACTTTGCAAAGCTTTTCTGAGGTAAGAAAACAATTTTATTGTTTTCAAGTAACATTTTTAGTGTTACTCTTCTTTGACAGACGTGATAATCACCTGAAAATTTTAGCACTTCAGTATAGCTCCTATTCAGGATACTTGAGACAATATATGTCTTCACAGATGACAGTTTAAACAATCTTCAGTTGTCAAAAGACATATCCCAGAAAGAATATCTGCACATTTTCCTAATTTATTCTGGCATATTTAATAAGATCATCTGATATCTGTTGTTTGAAGTCATTATTTCTTTACTAAGCAATTGCATTTAATCTAATTAATAAGATGACAACAAAGACCTGTATGAGAAAAGTTTTCATTTAATAAGCTTTATGGACAAATTTATCTATTATTTCTAAAACAGTGGAAAACATCTTAGCAAAGCTCACATGTGATAAAAGAATCCTACAATATTAAATTATTTATATCCAAAAAATATTTATTTTATTTTTGTTCAGGTATATTACCAACTGTATAACCTAATGAGAAATATCTTGAACTTAACACTGTGGAACTGTTTAAGCCAAAGCATTTTCAATATCAAGCAACAGGAAAAGATAAGGAAGAAGAACAAAAAAATACATCTTCTGCTAAATCCAGGGGTTTAAATAATTTCTTCAGAACTCTGTTTTCCTGCCTCTCTGATTTTGGTTCTGTTTGCCTCTGCTTTACTTTAAATCACACAGGATTTTTCTGTGTATCAGCAAAATGATTGCAGGTATTTGTAAAATCATATGGATTACAGAAGTCAGAAACCTGGAGGACTCTGAATCACCCAGTTTTAGTTACTTGCTCAGTCCCATAGCAACCACTGAGGTCAGGGGATTGCAGTGCTCTGATTGGTAAGGCTGGACCATAAACTAAGTGGGATTCAAAGCACAGGAACTGGCCAGCCTAGCTTAATGTTATGAAAAGGGAGGACTCCCTAAAATAGAGATGCTAAAGAAGTTTCTGTACTTTTATTCATCTATATCTGATGCTAAGATATCAAATCCAGTAGAATAAGGTTTAGTAGCTCTGAAAATGGCTTCTTTGAAGGCTTTCATGTTTATATTAAAACCCTTAGTTATTTCAAGGAACATGTCTGTCTTCAGTCCTGGAAAGTGGATCTTCCATTGGCACTTTGGCACTTTAGACTTTCTAGTGGCATCCATTGCTCCCTCTAATCAGCTCAGAAAATGCCTTACCCTTCCATAGGCAGAAACAAAGGATATAAGCTGACAAACTTTAAACCAAGTCTCCAAGAAGCACATGGCCAAGCATGGAAGAACAAAAAATTATAAGAGGGTTGATACCTGTCATTTCTTTCTGCCCACCCTCCCCTTGGAGAATGCACCCTTCCCCCTGCAACCCTGAAAGCCAGACAATCCCGCTCTTTGCCTCAACTGCTTAGGTCCCAGGTTAAGTACTGCTGGGTCTGAGCCCTCTGAGACCCCATGTCCTCTTCAATTCCTATTTGCTGTTGCTCTTCCAGCTCCATTTTAAGACTTTACATGTATTTACATTTACAGCACATTTGAATACTTGTGAACTCCTTTTTAGGTGGGCATAATTCTCATTTTATATGGATTAAAAAGTACTACCCAGAGAAGTTAATTAATTAATTGCTTAAACTGGCACAGGAAAGTATTAATCCAGGTCTTCTGCGTAGATGTTTTTTCCCCCTACTCAGGTTCTCTCTGAGTCTGGCTCATATGCCTGGCCCTGGGACTCCTCTCAGACATGCCTTGTCTCTTCTGGTCTTGCCCTCTATCTCAGCTTCCTTCCTAACCTTTATACATTGCATAACTTCCTTCTCAATAGTTTTGCTCTAAAGCAAATAGTACTATTTTGGTAGTAAAGTATTTTTTAGTTGGGTTATTTTTTTAAGTAATTAATGTCAAAGTGGAAAAGAGAAGTAATGAAAGAGAGAGACAGAACTCTCATTAGGGCCATCCGCTTTCCTCCTCATCTTTGCAGAAAGAAAAGTTTGAAAATGGCAATCCAAAAACAATGGCTGCAATTTGAGGGGACAGTCTAGGAAAAGGAAAGAAGACATGTCATATTTTTTTATAAGAGAGTTGACATGTAGGGTACTTGCTTTGGCACATTTGAGAAAGTACAGGAAAATATCACACTGCAGTTTATTTGCAATATATTTAAACTGCTTATATTGATTGTTTGTTAAATCAGATTGGGAATTCAGCCAACTCCTTTTGAGTCCTACAACCAAAATTCTCTCTTTAGCTTATGATGGATGATAAATAAATGCTGATGACTGATCTGTTACAATTTTCCCTTTCATTTAAATCCTCAGAAGCCTACAGTTTGCCTAGGGTAAGTCAATGCTCTTCAAAAGCTTAATGGTCATATTTAATTTAAGTCAGAGATACCTTCTAATCAGTGATTATAACAAAAAAAAAATCTTGTAACAAGCTTCTACACCTGAAGATTACCAATCATCCATGAATAAACCAATGTTAAATGTGGGCCTTTCCTCCAGATTTTTCAGCTTCAAAGAATATATATATGATATATTCATGTATATACACAAGTCCTTATTTATTTATCCTTATATATATCTTTACATACATATGTCTCCTTATATATCTCCTAATAAATCTCTTTAAATATATATATCATATATAAATATCTATATATCCTTATATATTCTTTTATACATATATATTTCCATATATATATGTACACTCTTATGTATGTTTTTTTTAAATATATGCCCATTAAATCTGTCAAACACAAAGTTGTTATTAGATCCAAATCATGGCATTTGGGTAGTGGTTTCCAGACTAACAGATCAAAAACTAATTGAGCAATTGACTACAGAAAAATCCTAAACCACGATTAATTAAATCATGGACTCTGTGTAAAGCTGCATGTGTAATTCTTTTTTTTTTCCTTTTTTAAAAATTTTATTTATTTTTTTTTCCACTGTACAGCATGGGGACCAAGTTACACATACATGTATACATAATTTTTCCTTGCATTTTCATGTTGCGATGTAAGTATCTAGACATAGTTCTCAGTGCTACACAGCAGGATATCACTGTAAATCCATTCCAAGAGCAATAGTTTGCATCTGTTAACCCCAAGCTCCCAATCCCTCCCACTCCCTCCACCTCCCCCTGGGCAATCACAAGTCTGTTCTCCAGGTCCATGATTTTCTTTTCTGTAGGTTCATTTGTGCCATATATTAGAGTCCAGATATGAGTGATATCATATGGTATTTGTCTTTCTCTTTCTGACTTATTTCACTCAGTATGAGAGTCTCTAGTTCCATCCATGTTGCTGTATATGGCATTATGTTGTTCTTTCTTACGGCTGAGTAGTATTCCATTGTGTATATATACCACGTCTTCCTAATCCAATCATCTGTCAATGGACATTTGGGTTGTTTCCATGTCTTGGCTATTGTGAATAGAGCTTCAATGAACATGCGGGTGCATGTGTCTTTTTTTTTTAAATTGAAGTATAGTTGATTTACAATGTTGTGTTAGTTTCAGGTGTTCAGCAAAGTGATTCAGTTATATATGTATTCTTTTTCATTATAGTTTATTATAAGCTATTAAATATGGTTTCCTGTGCTATACAGTAGGGCCTTGTAACTGCTAATTCCAGACTCCTAATTTATCCCTCCTTTTGCTTTCCTCCTTTGGTAACCGTAAATTTGTTCTCAAAGTCTGTGGGTCTATTTCTGTTTTATAAATAAGTTCATTTATATCATTTTTTTTTAGATTCTACATATAAATGATATCATATAATATTTGTATTTCTCTGGCTTTCTTGACTTAGTATGAAAATCTCTAGGTCCATTTGTGCTGTTGCAAATGGCATTATTTCATTCTTTTTATAGCTGAATTGTATCCCACTGTATATATATGTACCATATCTTCTTTATTCATTCTTCTGTTGATGGATATTTAGATTGCTTCCATGTCTTGGCTATTGAAATTGTGCTACTTTGAACATTGGAATGCATGTAACTTTTCAAATTGGAGTTTTTAATCTTTTCCTGATATATGCCCAGGAATAGGATTTCTAGATCTAATGGTAGTCCTGTTTTTAGTTTTTTAAGGAAACTCCATACTGTTTTCAATTGTGGATGCATCAATTTACATTCCCATCAACAGTGTAGAAGGGTTCCGTTTTTCACACCATCTCCAGCATTTATTATTTGTAGACTCTTTGATAATGGCCATTCTGACTGGTGTGAGGTGATAGATACTTCATTGTAGTTTTGATTTTCATTTCTCTAATAATTAGTGATGTTAAGCATGTTTTCATGTGACTGTTGGCCATCTGTATATCTTCTTCAGAGAAGTGTCTGTTTAGATCCACTGCCTATTTTTTGATTGAGTTGTTTGGCTTTGGGAATTTTTTAAAATTGAGCTCTATAAGTCATTTGTATATTTTGGAAATTTAGCCCTGTAGGCTGCATCATTTGCAAATATTTTCTCCCATTTTTTAGGTTATCTTTTTGTCTTTTTATGGTTTCTTTTGCTGTGCAAAAGCTTGTAAGTTTGATTAGGTCTTCTTTGTTTATTTTTGCTTTTATTTCTTTTCCCTAGGGAGACTGATTTAATAAAACATTGGTATGGTTTATGGCAGAGAATGTTTTGTCTGTGCTCTCTTTTAGGAGTTTTATGATATCCTAAATTATATCAAGATCTTTAAGCCACTTTGACTTAATTTTTTGTGTGTGGTGTGAGGGAATGTTCTAACTTCATTGATTTACATGTGGCTTTCCAGCTTTCCAACACCATTTGATGAAGAGATTGACTTTCCTCCATTGTGTATTCTTACCTGCTTTGTCAAAGATTAGATGACAGTAGGTGTATGGGTTTATTTCTGGTCTCTATTCTATTCCATTGGCCCATATGTCTGTTTTTTTGTGTGTGTGCCATACCACATTGTTTTAATTACCATAACTTTGTAATATCGTCTGAAGCCCGGAGCATTATGCCTCCAGCTTTGTTCTTTTTCCACAGAATTTTTTTGAAAATTCTAGGTCTTTTGTGTTTCCATATAAATTTTAGGATTATTTGTCCTAGTTCTTTGAAAAATGTCACAGGTAATTTGATAGGGATAACATAAAAATTCTAGATTGCATTTTAATGATATCAATTCTTCCAATCCAGGACCATGGGATATCTTTCCATTTTTTAAAATCATCTTCAATTTCCTTTATCAGTGTTTCATAATTCTCAGCATGTAAGTCTTTCTGCATATATAATTCTTTATGTAATGAATTTGTACCACTGACTGACAATGGGCTATGTAATGCTCAAACAGGATATGGTTCAGAGAAAAAGTAGGTTCCACACTCACTGACTATTAAGCAATCTATGCAGACTCATTGAGCTCGTTTCCTCTTTTGTACAAAGCATGACAGTAACAGTAATATTTATTGCAATGTGATGTTGTGAGGATTTAACATCATAGTGCATGTAAAGCACTTGGCATATGCACTGAAGTACTCAATTTAAAAAATTAATTGTGTTAAGCATTTATAGGATTTGGAATCAAACACAAGGCCTTTCTACACAGTAAAAGACTCTAGCAACTCTCTATACTCTTAGTTAATAATTATAACTCTTACAAGTGCATGTTGTTATAGTTTACAAACTATAGAATGATTAACTGAACTAAAAGATTGAGGCTCTACCTCCAGTTTTGCTGAAATTACTATGCCTGTGTTGAGGCATGACAATTTATCTGAGACTTACTTTCACGTCTGAATGGAAAGGATACAGCCTGCTTCAGTGTATCATGGTGATGATTAACTGTGACAAGGGAGTTAATCATAAATGGCAGAATGACTAGCACATGATTTCTTCTTTCTCAATCCTATTTAAGACATAAGCAAGGCCATTGAAACCCATCAAAATGTTTGAAAATAAGTGGATTCTAAAACAAGAAAAATTTTATGAACACATATTTGAAAGATTAATAATAGTATTAAATTGTTTCAATCTTCAAAATTATAGGAATTTGAAATAGCATAACTCACTCATTTCCTGCATCCTCAGGCACACCTACATCTTGCACGTTTTTGTAGCTGCTTTCTGTTATTTTAATGTAAATATTCCTTTTTGTCTGATGAAATATTTTTTCTTTGGGGTGTTCTTTCCAATAAAATCATTGCTTATCATAAAATCACTATCAATTTATTTTTTTTCACATTTTCTTTTCACATTCCTTGTACAAAGCCACACAAGCATGGTTGGAATTTGTTATTCAAAACACATCAATAATATTGGAGGCCAGGCTACACTTCTCTTTTTTCTGTCAAATTGAAGTCAACTGTTGTAATATTTTGAATATTAATGGAAAGTCTGTCAGATATTCAAATCATAGTAAAACAGTGTTATGCCAGGAAAAAATTGGCAAAGGCCTTGGATATCTAAAGTAAATAAAACATGATTTTTTTTCATTACCTTATTTAAGAATTCATTTCTCAATGGAAAAAAAATATGTGTATTACTGAACAAAATACGCTGAATCCAAAAACAAGGTATTCGTCTTGTCATCCAGAAGTAAAGAATTTGCCTAAAATAAATTTTCTGGTTTTCTGAATAGCTGAATTAGTGATTCATTATTTTTATATTTGGGTAATAAAACTTTATTTTTCAGTTGAAAATAACTTCTAGTAGGCTACTTGAGGATATAAAAGATACATAAATGAAAACTTACAGTGTCAAAGGGGAAAAATAGGAAATTTAGCCACACAAATAAGCATTACATGCTTTGTCATTTTGTGGGAGGGTGATCTCTTTATATGTACTTTGTTTTTATAATGTGTCAGTAGCCTCCCAGAATTTAACTTAAGCATCATTGAGATAGACTGGCAGCTTCTGCAGGGATGGATGGGGTCATTTAGGGAAAGACATCCCCTCTTTGGGAAGAGAGGAAAAGATTTAAGTCTAGTATTGGACTTAAATTCTCTTTAATGTGTGGCCTTTAGAAATACTATGGCATAAATCATATTGTACAATTTTGGAATCATGTGTTCCAATTCAGTTCAGGACAAAGAGCATCTATAGATCAAATGTCTTACCAGACCCAAATTACACAGTGAGCTGATAAACTATCCCAAATGAAATTATATCATTGACAGTAGAAGCTAGGCAGAGGAGGAGATTAAAAGAAAAGAAATTTATCTACCGAGAAAAAATTCACAGAAGAGGAAATGAGCATGAACAGATTAATTTCATGCCCTTCTTAAACACTCTGCTCTAGGAAGCTGATTTTCAAATTTGCTTGAAGATAGCTGTCTACAATTCTTATTTAAAAATTTTCAGATCTCACACCAAAACTGCTAACCTAGAGTGTTCCTGGGGAAGAAATCTGGTAACCTGACAACATGTGCATAAAACAAGGCCCCCATGATTCTTCTCAGCTAAGTTTGGAATACACTGAAAGAAAATGTTGAGTTATTAGCTGAGAAGATGTCTCTGTGTGCTTACAGTGATATTATGAGCCTTGGGGATAATAAACCAAATTCCCAGTAAGTTTATAATCCAGTTTTTGGAGTCAGAATAGGAGCTCTGATTCAGACGAGCAAAACAAAAATATCAAGTCCTCACAATGTGGGGTGAGAGCTTAAGCAGACTCTTGTTATTAAGTAATAACAATAAGTTTGGGGAAATTAAAGCCAGTTGCAGTTACATTAAACAAACAACAACAAAATGAAGACATGCAATATGAATACATGGACGGAAATCTTGACTTTCGTAGTCACATTTTTATTATTTATGCAAAAAATACCTGATGATATCCAATTTATAGATGCTTATTATTAGACCTGATACAGGTTTTTTGAAAGTGCTACACCAATGTAATGGATTATTGTGACCAGGTAGAGTATGAGGGCAAATGTTGGTGTCAGGAGAATGCCAAAATTTGTCCATAAATGTGGATGGGAAAGGACCACAATGGGAATGTGGATTGGAAGGACTGTACAATGCATTTAAATGGCAGCAGATAACATAGCCCCCTCTGGTGGCCTGTAGTTCATCTGCAACTACCCTTTCCAGGGACTGAATAGAAAGAATGAAAAAAGATGCAGTTACTTGAAGAGGAATTGGGTAGCTAGAAGTTATTAACAAGATAAAATTCAGACATATGGAAAAAAATTCATTGCCCACTTCCTGGAAATGGAATGTGAGATGGGAACTTTGTGCAACACAAGTCATTATTTTAAGCAAAGTCAGAATAGGGAAAGAAAAACTAAGCTAGTCCTAAAACTTCAGTTGTCCTTGGTCAGATCTGGCAAAGCTGAGGGTACAAATAAAAATAAAATCTCAGTTTAAAGAGTGAATAGATTCAAGAAACTATAGGTTTATACACAAGAGCTGAAAAGGTAAACTAAGGAGGAAACACTTACTCAACCACAAAGTGGTGTTTAACAGAGACATCTGCTACCAGCAAAAGATCCTGGATGTATCCAGAGGTTTTAAACACACATGGCTTTTTAAGTGTCAGTCAGGTGAGGTACAACAATGGGAGAATGTGTGCATTATTAGAATTGAGAATTCAATGGCTTAAATGCAATCAAATTCAGATTTTGTTATAACCTACTGAGAAACAAAAATAGTTTCTGGGCTAAATTAAACACTGAGTGACCAGTTTCTTAACCATCACATAGCCCATGAACAGCCTAGGGGTGCAGATATGGATAATGTGATTTCTTCATTAATATTGAAAGTTTTTTTAATCTTGAGATTCCGATTTAAAGAACATTCACTTAACACCTATGAAAATCCAGGCAATAGATGAGTCCCTCCCATTTACATTTAATGTGCATGTAATTAGAGAAAAATCATAGTAATGTGGTGATTCCACTATCAGAAAAAAATCCCAAAACTCTGACTAAAGGGTTTTAGTAATTATAGTAACAATAGTATGTTATTACTATAACAATAACAATCAAGTAAAGAAATTAAGTTAAAGGTAATTAAACAATGCAGAGAAAACAATTAGACCTACACATATTGGAACATTTAACCTTTTAAATGTGGTTATAGTCTTCTGAGAACTTAATTACATTCTAGGCATTAAAGAGCATACTATCCCAAATGAAAGCATATAACACAAAGCACAAAAGTCCCAATAACACATACTAATTTTAAGATCTTGCATAAAAATTCTGACCTTGGAAGTATTCAGGTCAAATTTTAAATATTTGAATTCATTGCTGCATTTAAAAGGAACTTCACCACCTCTAGAAAAACAATAGTAGAGTGCCCTCTAGAGTCTTATGTGTATTTTAATGCCAAATCAAGGGGGAGCTTTGGTTTTGACCATTTCTGACTATGCTCATTAAAATTAACAAATGTGGCAAAATTGTTTATTGCTGCTACAAAAAAAGGGTGTATATACAAAATTTAGTATATTATTTTATCCCAAGAGAAATCTTTGAATATTACTTATCTATACAGAACCAAAAACACCTAAAATTTTTATCTAATGCATTGCATTTTTATTTTATTTTCTTGCTATGGCCTACACATACCAATATATTTGAAGCAAATCTAATACCAGTAGGCTATTTTCATCTTTTATATGTGCATTTTGTTTGTATTATGCATTCATTTCAGTCTGAAATTCCCAAAATAATGTATGTTAATATAACTTTTGAAGCCTCTACCTTAAACTGACACAATTCATGAGGGTAACTAATAAACACTTTTACAAATAAATGAATCTATCTACAATGATTAAAATAGAAGCATAACTAGAAATGTCTTTGCCCTGTTTAAGACGTATGGATCACAGCGTTCCCATTGTGGCCTAGCAGAAACCAACCTGACTAGTATCCATGAGGATGCAGATTTGGTCCCTGGCCTTGCTCAGTGGGTTAAGAATCCAGCTTTGCTGTGAGCTGTGATGTAGGTCACAGACTTGGCTCGGAACCCTCGTAGCTGTGGCTGTGGTGTAGGCCAGCAACTGCAGCTCCAATTCCACCCCTAGCCTGGGAATTTATGTATGTCACAGGTGTGGCCCTAAAAAGAAAAAGAAAAAGACATATAGATAAGGATGAGGGTATAACAATAGACATAATAGCAGGGTTTTTTTAATTTTTAAATGTTTTTATTAAACTATAGTTGATTTACAATGTTGCACCAAATTCTGCTGTACAGTAAAGTAACTCAGTCATGCAGGAGCAGGTTTATAAATAACATGTGAAGGCTGAAGCTGCAGACTTTGACTCAGAAACTAAAATTCAAAGTCTAAAAACATGAACTGTTACTTCCTGCAGTTTAACAAGCCATAAGCTTTTCTTTAACATCCAGCTATCCATTCTTTCAATAAAGTCAGAGACCTGATTTCCTTATTCCTAAAATCAGGATAATTTTGACAGCTGAGTTTACTGTATATATTTCTTATGGGTCAAGTATAAAAATTTATATAGAAGGGCTTTATAAACTACAAATAACATAACTCTGTGTGTGTGTGTGTGCGTGTGTGAGTGTGAGTGTACGTGCATTACTATTTCTGTTCTCTATATAAAATTGAGAATATTAGTAAGTTTGGCTACGTAAGGCCATCTTTAAATAAAAACATTAAGCATTCTCCTGGTATTATCACTGACCACTCTTCAAGTTTTTTGCAATGTTCCCTCTTTGCACATTTATTAACTATTCCTCAAATATAAATGTTTTATATTTTCTTTAGGACATTTCCCCATGATCTTTCTCTTTTCACTTGAAATTCTTCCCAGGGAATCTCTTTCCCTCCAATGTCTTCAAATACAGTCTGTAATCTGGAAACACATAAATTTGTCTCTACAGACCTACTTCATAACCTCTAGATCCATATTCCAGCTACCTATTTTACACCTCCTTCATCCAAGTGACAGAGGAGCCCTAAGGCTGAAACTAAAGACAAACAGTACGATTGAGGCAGATGCTTTCAGTACAAAATAAGTCAAAACATACTTGGAGCTCTCCTCCTCAGCCACTGCTAACTAGGAGAAATAACTGTGAGGGTGTAAGGGCACCAGAGGCACCTTGATAAATCCATCCTAGTGCCACTCAGATCAATTTGTGCCCTACATTAAATGCAATCCATTGCTGAATGTTCAAGGTATTTTCTTCTTCAGAAAGCTTAATGCACAAGGGATAGAGGACAAGCTACAGATGCTACAACTGATACCCAAACCAAAATTCATATTCATCATCTCACTTCTCTGTCACTCTTTTTCTTTCCCTTCTGTCTGCCAGGTTGTTCTGTCTCTCCTCAGCTTATCCAAGTCACTTGCCTAGTGGAATAATGCAGATCTTCAACTTGTGAGCCTGAGCTTTTAGTCGCTTTGTTTCTATCATGCTATGGTCACTGCAATTACTGAGTTGTCATTATCACCAGACATCTTTTCAGTTCAGTTCCATTGTTTAGTAGCAGTCCTAACTCTTCATAATCTTTTTTTTTGTGTGTGTGTGTATGTTTTTCCTCCTGAGTTTGTTTTTAATCTTTTTTTTTTTATTTTCCCACTGTACAGTGGGAAAAAAAAAAAACTCTTCATAATCTTGAGGCTCATTTCCCCCATGAAATAGTAATTCTCTTCTTTAGATGCTGGAATGAGGAGCCCATAATACATCAGGAGTTACTTTTCATTCTTTGGAAGTAGTCACAACTTTAGGTTCACTAGACACACCCTGTATTGCTGAGTGAAAGTATTCCCCTATTCTGGCAAAGCTAAGATGTAACAAGGGAAAGAATTCTACAAGTGTACTTCAAGGAGTAATGGTGAGAGGGACTAGTTCTATACCAATGTCTTGGTTCCCAGACCCGTGTGTTTTAGACAAGAGGACACCTCAATATATATCAGCCAGTGTTTTGAGGCAATCTCGAATGGCACTGGCTAAGCCATTCCATAATTCTAATCATCTGATTGTTTCCAGGACATATGGTGTGTGGTAGGACAAGAGAACCTCTTGGCCAGAGACCCACTTTCACACCTCTTTCTCTGTGAAATGAGTCTCTTGATCTGAGAGCATGTTAAATGGTATTCCTTTAGTAAATCACACATTTTGTAAGTGCTTAAGTGGTGGTTTTGAAGAAGTACTGTTAGCAGATAAGAAAACCTATATCTGGAGAAAATATCAATGCAAGTAAGGAAGAATCACTGTCATCTTTAGAGTAGAAGGGGGTTAGTGTAATCAACTTGCTATCATGTAACTAGACAATCTTACTGAGGGATAACATATCGAGAGCTATGCTCACCGACCTCTGCTTCTAACAGATCCAGCATTTGAGTAGGACTCCAGTATCAGCCATGTTGAGTAGGACTCCAGTCTGTTGAGGGCATGTACAGTCTTCATCTCTGCCACCATTTCTACTCTTTCTATGAGCCCATTGTGCAGGCACTGAGATGGCTCAAGAAAGAAGCATGCCAGCATCCACCAGAAGGGTTGTTCTGTCCACCTGATTGTTCAGTCTTTCCTCTGTGTTGGATGCATTCCAATGGACAATAACATTAGATAAGAAGAGCCACAAACTCATATCTCTGGCCCATGCTTCCTCAGACCTTCCTGTCCCCAATCTTCTAATCTTGCCTATTCCAGTCTCCTGACCAAGCCAAGATATTCCTCACCTTCTTGAGAGGTGTATCATACAAAGTTAACAAATCTGTCTAAACCTCACACCTTTGCTCACTGAGAATATTCCTTCCTTCCCAACTGTCCTTTAGATCCACCTTTGAGTAGAGCTACAGGGAGGTAGCTGCCCTCTTAGGTTCTACATATGGACCCAACTTATCTATAAACTAGTTCCATATATGTGAGGTCAGGGAGATATGTTAGTGCAACAGAGATAGGTAAAACAGAATTTGGGTCACCTGTTGACATAATTTATTTGCCCTTGTGACCTGCTTGGGCCTGATCCCCAAAATACCACTTTCTTTTCTCTTAACCTATTTGGGATTCTATAACAAAAGTACTATAAACTAAGTGGCTTGCAGACAATATCTATTTCCCACAATTCTAGAGGATGAGAAGTCCATGATCATGCTGTCAGCAGATTTGGGTGTCTGGTGAGAACCCACTTCCTCATAGTTATGTTTGACCTAAAACTTCATATGGCAGAAGGGGCAAGGGAGCTTTCTCAGGCCTCTTTTGTATGAACACTAATTCTATCCATGAAGTCTTCACCCTCACAAAATGATCTAATCACCTCCCAAAGATTCCTGCCTCCTAATACTATTAGCTTGGGAGTTAGGATTTCAACACGTGAATTTTAGGGGGATACAAACATTCCATAGCACCATTCTACAATGAATTATCACTGTGCTCATCCAAAATTTACAATTGAGTGATCAGTGCAGATTGTGGTACAGCTGATGGGCAGGTGCTCAGTCTCTACCGTCCTCAGCAGTGCAACAGAAACAGCTGCTAATTCTCTCCCATGGAAGACATGGTCTTGCTCTAAAATCCTAAGAAGCTGTGCTGCAACTCTCCTATTGGGGCTTCCAGATACTCCATATGGAATCCTCATCTACTTCTTGCATAATTGCCTCTACTTGTGAAATAAGACAGCTTAAACTGTAGGGCTACAGAGCCCTAATTTGCTATGAGCCCCAGATGAAACTGGCAGCCATAAAAGTCATCCTACAGATGGATCAAAGCAGTATTTTTTGCTTTGTTTTGTTTTTCTTTTTAGGGCCACACCTTTGGCTCATGGAAATTCCCAGACCACGGATCAAATCAGAGTTGCAGCTGCCAGCATATATCACAGCCACAGCAACTCAGGATCTGAGCCGCATCCACAACCTATGCCACAGCTTAACCCACTGAGAAAGGCCAGGGCTTGAACCCACATCCTCATGGATACTATGTTGGATTCTTAACCCACTCAGCCACAACAAGAACTCCTCAAAGCAGTATTTTTTAAGTACAATATATGCTATCTTAAAAGTCCAGAGATTCAAATACCCACTCTATTTTCTTAGTTGTAGTGTATGCAAAGTGCAACAACTTGTCTTTTTACCATGGAGAGAATATCATGGGATGGCTTAGGTCATTAAACCTCTAAAAATATTAATGATAAAGCAGCCCCTGAACTTCCATAGACATTTTCCCACCATTTTATGTGAAAATGTCTTATTAGGGCAACTAGGGTAATTTCTTCTTCTTGCACATCACATCCAGTTAGCCCAGTGGCATCAATATAGTGGACAAGTATAATGATCTGTGAAATGTTAAGATAATCAGAGTCTTAGCACACTTTATTTTTTAGAGAGTGAGAGCATCAATGATACCCTGGAGCAAGATAGTGAATGTGTGCCACCATCCATTTAATATAACTTTGAGATCTTGATTCATATATATTAAAAAGAATGCATTTGCTAGATCAGCACCGAGTACCAAAGGCTATGTTTATCTGTTCTACTGGAGATACAATATTTGGCACAGTTTGTAGTAGTCCACAGTCACCTGCCAAAATCCATATGGTTGCTTCATGGGTCAAACAGGTGAATTGAAAGGAAATATGTTGGAAATAACCCTGTCCTTGATGTCTTTGAGGGTGGGACTAACTTCTGTAATTTCCCCCAGTTTTCAGTTTTACTTCTGATTTTTGTCTTGATACAGGGAGTTAGACTCATCCTAAGACAGATTTAGGCCAGAACTCCATTTAGCACTTGCTCTTCCAAAGTCTCATTTTATCCAGGGTTCTGGTCCCCTATCATAAGTACCAGCTCAGAGTATTTATCCAAAACTCTTTGAAAAGTCTTTACCACAAGTATCATTATCTAAATGGCTTTAAATCCTTTAGAATAAAGATTAGAAAAATATTGACTGCATATACAAAAAATAGACTCTCAGAGTCCTTCCTCAAATGAACACAGCCTTCCCTTCAGTCAATAGGCTCTGCATCCATAGATGTTCATAAACTAGCTCAGATCTCTCTGGTAACTTGCTCAAATCTGGAATCTACTTTCCACTTCTCCCTCTAACATCAGCCTTCTCTTCACAACTCATTTTTTTCCATTTATTGGAGTTAACAAGCTGCACCCTGATGGGCTTTTCATCTCTCTTCTCCCGGGAGCACCACGATGTAGGAAACCTGGCCACAGATCCCAGGAAGTCAAGGCTTCCTGGCTGCCACTCTCACTTGGTTGCCACCATTTGGCTTCAGATATTCTGGAATCCTATCATTCCCATTTTCTCTAGGCAACCACATTTTGCAATCTCCAACTGTCAACTGAACTTTGAGAAGACAGCCACCACAGAACTTCTCAAGGATGCCAATGGCTCCCTTAACAATTCATTCCTTATAGCTTTAGTGAGTCGTGTGTTATCTGGGCTCGCTCAGGGAACACAGGCGTGGATGGGTTCTCTGGTTGGGATGGGTTCTCTAGGCTCACATCATAAATTGATTCTCACATGCTACCCTCGCTGAACCTCTATTTCCATTCCTCAATACTCTGCCAAGGAAGTTCTGGCTTCTATACCTAGCTTCAAAGAGCTATCCAAAAGGCCATTAAGAGAGGTCCAGGTGTCTTTGAGAGTATGTTAACTCTTGAGTCACAGGAACATAAACACAAGTCAGTAAACTCTCCACTTTCCAGCCTTATATTCTGCACAAACCCCAGGCCAAGGCTCTCAAGATCTACTACCACACATATTCCCCAGATCTACTACCACACATATTCCCCAATGGCTCCCTTAACCCAGTGGGTACATCATATCCAGATCCTACATTTCTTTGAAGTAAACTATTCCTTCAGGCTTTCTTCCTCCATCTATGCTCAGATTTGACACTGTTTCTCATCTCTAGGCAATAAAGGAAGGAACTGTACATCTTAAGGACAAGCATCATTTTGCAAGGCATTTGGCCCTGTTGAGGTCCTTCATGTAATATCTTCTTTTATAGTACATGGGTAGGGGTCACTTCTGCTGGCTCAGGAGAGTTAAGAGTTAAAAAAGCTCTGGCATATCCACTCAATTTCCTCATCCTGTTTCTAAAATTTGTACTATTAGGGCCCTGACTATAAGAGACCTGCCATGACTACTCTTTCCATTTCCGTTACATCTTGACCACCAGCATATTTCAACTCCAATCGTAGTCTAGTCTCTGGCTTCAGGAGATGAGAGTCACTTTAAACACTGCTGTGAATGCCTTCTGGTTTTCACAGCGTCCTGAGTTGATAACTATCTTATCTGAGCCTGTAGTTCTCCTTCCTCAAGGCTTCCAAAACAGTTAACAAAGGCCAGACAATACACAGTCCTTATTACCCCCACATTATTTAATTACTAGAACTACCAAGTATTTTACTTTCTACCTGTTGCACAATCAGCCCACCACTGGAGATTCTTAGTCATTATGACGCCACATCATCCCAGGAGTTATCTTTATTCCACTTACCACCAACACATCACTTTTGTTCCTTAAAAAACAAACAAACAAAACAAAACTCTGAGACACATGAAGTACAGAGGTAGAAATGATATTTATGTAGCAAAAAAAAAAATTCATCATAATCAAAACCTCTGAAAACCTAAATGAATTGGAGTTCCCTGGTGGCTCAGCAGATTAGGGATCTGGCATTGTATACCTCGGGCATGACCAAAAAATAATCTAAATAATTTTAGGTTGTATTACTTTTATCACCCAGCCAGCTTGTTTATCTATAGTACACATTCTATGATAACTTTACTTTGAAACTATTTTAACTATTATCACTTAGTGATTGAACTAAGAAAAACAGAAGAAAATCATCATTTATCTATTCTGGATGGAGCATGTATTAGAGTTATAAATTGATAACAAATGAGGTGAGTCATGCTCTTCTCTTCTCCATGCCCAAGGAAATACTAATTTCTGCACAAGGAGTTCCCGTAGTGGCTCAGTGGTTAACGAATCCGACTAAGAACCATGAGGTTGCGGGTTTGATCCCTGGCCTTGCTCAGTGGGTTAAGGATCTGACTTTGCCGTGAGCTTTGGTGTAGGTCGCAGACGAGGCTCGGACGCCACGTTGCTGTGGCTCTGGTGTAGGCTGGCAGCTACAGCTCCAATTAAACCCCTAGCCTAGGAAGCTCCATATGCCATGGGAGCGGCCCTAGAAAAGGCAGAAAGACAAAAAAAAATTTTTTTTGCACAAAATGGAAATGATCCTTTAGAATGTCCTTTTACTTAGTCTTCAATGAGTACCTAAAACATAAAAAACCTAGTAGCAGAAATTCAAATAATCTTTTAACTCTATTAAGCATGCCAAATATAGTTTTTTGCATCTATTCCTAAATTAATTATTTTCATTGTATTTAAAAACTTGCACACAGTTTTAAAACATTTGTTAGGTTCATCCCATTGAATTTCTTTAAGTATTTATACAATAAGTCCTGGAAAGGCATACCAAAATTTAGCATTGCTAGGCTTAGGGTAGTATGATTATAGCTAATTAACATTTTCTTCTTTTCTCATATCTGTGTTTTCTAAATTTGTACAATGAAAATATACACTGTGTAGTAAATATATATATATATATTACATGAAAATTTTGCAATCAAATTTAGAATACTAAACAGTTGCCTGAGACAAATAATGGGTCAGGTATATATTCTACTACCCTTCACCTACCAAATAGTCCCATTTAGTCTTCATATTTCACACTATTACAAATATAAATCCCCATTAAAGACAACAAAGCTGATAAAGAACAAAAACATGTATGAAATATTTGCCAGAACTCAGCAAAATTTTGAAAAGGATTTATTTTATACTGCTACTGTGTTTCCTCACTCTTCACTTTTTTCGCTGTCCCATTCTCATCTCTATCACCAGATAAACAATGTTTTTGAACTGATAGATCTTCTGTGGCATTAGGAAAGAAAAAAACTATCTGATAAATTTATATTTTCATAGACATAATAATGTTAATCCTTCTAGGATTATTACATTTGAAAAAGTAATATTAATTATGAAAAATGGTGAAATTTCAGGCATCAGTAGAATTTGTAATTTTTTCTTCAAATTTTTTCTTCTCCTGTAATCAGACCATGCAGGGCAACCCCAGCTGATAAAACCATTTTTAAGTTTAGCCGTCCCTTTGTAAATATGTGATCATCAATAATAGTGTGGTATAATGGCACCTTTTATCAGACAGAGAATATTTCCTGTGTGACCTTGGGAAAGTTATTTAAGACTTACGAGACTGAGTTTTTGCATCTGTGAGACAGGGACAATATCTACCTTGCAAGGCTATTATGAGAATAGTAATTAGATAACGCATGTATTGCACAATGCCTAGCATGAAAGCAGCGTTTTGGTGAAGAAAAAAGTTCTTTTGCCTTTCTTCCTGTGTTAATCTCTAGAGCCATAACAAAGTACTACAGATTGGGTGGCTTAAAACAACAGAAATGTATTCTCTTAAATTTCTGGGGCTAGAAGTCCAAGGTCAACACAGCAACCAGATTGGTTACTTCTGGAGGTTCTGAAGGGGAAACTGTTCTATGTTTCTCTCCTAGTTTCTGGTGATCTCCAGCAGTCCTTGCTATCCCTTAGCTTGCAGCTGAAGCACTCCAATTTTTGCTTCTGTCATCATATGACATTCTTTCTGTGACTGTGTCTTCACCTGAGCTTCTAATGAGGACACTAGTCCTTGAGCTTAGAGCCTACACCAATCCAATGTAATCTCATCTTAACTTGATTATATCTGCAAAGACCTTATTTGCAAATAAGACCACATTCACAGGTACCAGAGTTTAGGACCTCAACGTATTTTTTTGAGGTATGCAGTCCAAGACACAGCATCTCCAGATTCCATAATGACATAAGTTTCTTCTATCCCCTAACTGAGAGATTAGTCCAAGTGAAGATACCTGAAGGAATGGGACTCTGTTAACAAGGTGAACAAGAACATTATAGAAGCAGTTCAATAAGTAATTATTGTTTGTCATGTTGTGCTAAATCCATCAAGAATGCACACATAATGGCATGTCCTCTCAGTCATTGTGTTAGTGTTAGGGCAATATTCTTTTGGAAACTAGATACCCAGAAGTTCTTTCTAATTTTATTGCCATTTCCCACTCATTCTTAAGTTCTGCTGTTCCTTCTTAGCAAATCCCTTTTCCCATTTTGAAGAAGGACTAAACCTCTTCAACTATTCACTGCAAGCCACCAAACTACTAACAGGGATTGGGAAAAAAAATTCACTTCTCACTACCTATTCTTATGATATATTTGAATTTATCATGAATCTATATTACTTTTATATAAAATAATTTAATTTAAAAAGTCACCTGATATACCAGTTTAAACCATCTCTCATCATATTTGTAAGCTCCAACTACCTAACAAAAGCCGCTTGCATAGTGTAATGTCCTCATAAATTTCCAAAACTCATGAATATTTTTCCATTCTGGATATTATTGTCATTCTTTTGTTAGACAATTTGTCACAAAACAATGAAATGTGGATGATAAGGAATAGTGTGAGGGTAAAGGGCTGTGAAATCCTTTAATAAATCTTTTAACTAGCAAGTTTCCCATTTGTACTCTCTTTTAACTAAGATATACAGCTTCATAAAAATACAAGGACAACATGAAGCAAACAAGAAACATGTGCCAGATTTTAAATAATAGCACATAATATGAAATAAAACTAATTCAAAAATCAATTTAATTTGTACATAAATTATAGGACTAGGACAGATTCATCCTTTGAAACCAGTTCAGAGTCTATCTCTATTATTTAATGCAAATATAGAGATATATTTACAAATTCTTTCTACTCATGTGATAGTGAAGCAGCTGTATGAAAAAGCATTATACTTGAAGGCAAAAGTCCTGGGTTAAATTCCTGATTTTCCCAATCCTTCCCGTGCAATTTAAAAAATCATCAATGTAGGCCTTACTTTTCTCCCCACAACAGTGTTGTTAATCACAATGACATAAATATGTGTTATGACATATTTATGTACAATGCTAGTAAACTGTAGGTACTACTAATAAGATGCACATCTCCCAAAGGTAGGATAAAATGCAATTAAAATCTTTTTCTGTCATTTTAGGATTCTTCTAATCTCTCACATTTTTTAAAACATTCCATGTATTCAAATTGGGAGAGAATAAAATTATGCCAGGGCCTATTACTAACACAAGACAATATTAAAATTCTGTGATAAATCACAAGAAATATTGTCAATATGGCTGTGTATGTAGGGTAGCTGGTGGGGGTGGGGGAAGGGCAGTGTGTCCACATGGCTTTGCATATAGCTGAAACACCGGCTTAAAACCAGTGAAATTCAGCTCTTGGATTAAAACTCACTAATTATCCAACTGCTAAGGGGCACATGGAAAAGATGGCTACAGGCTTACCTAAGAAATAAGGCCGAAACCAAACTATCAGTTTAAGGCACATAGCAGTTTTAAGGCATGTGCAAATATCTGGAAATGAGAAAGATTTGCTGACACTTTCATAAAGTGGTTCTATGAAACAACAACAACAAAAATGTTTCTCTGAGACAATGGAGGCAGCAAAGTGACACTACATGAGTAGATAGTAGCAGTGATAGTATCCTAAAATGATCTCCATTGTCCATCACTCTTGATTAATCCTCTCCTATGCAGGACCCATTAATATGATGAGATATCCCTCCAGTGATTGTATTACATTACATGGCAAAAGGAATTTTCCAAATGTAATCAAGGTCCCAAATCAGTTAACTTTGAGTAAACCAAAAGGAAGATTACCTTGGGTGGTTCTCACCTGTGATCCTTTAAAAGCAAGAATTTTCTCTTTTTGGCTTAGGAAAAAGAAAATAACCATGTTGTGAATTACCTACTGGCCCTCAGACAACAGCTAGCAAGAATATGAGGACCTCAGTCCTAAAGTTGCAAGGAACTGAATTCTGCCAATAACCTGAATGAGCTTAGACGAGAACCCAAAACCCTAGATGAGAACTATAGCACAGCCAGTATCTTGATTGCAGCCCTGTGAGGTATGAGTGCAGAATTCAGCTAACCTGTGCCCAGACTTCTGCCCCATAGAAACTCTCAGATAATAGAGTTATTTTAAGCTGCATAACTTGTAAAAACTTATTGCATAGCAATTGAAAACTAATGCAGGAGTTCCCGTGTGGCGCAGTGGAAACAAATCCGTCTAGGAACCATGAGGTTGTGGGTTCGATCCCTGGCCTTGCTCAGTGGGTTAGGGATCTGGGGTTGCCATGAGCTGTGGTGTAGGTCACAGATGCAGCTCGGATCCCGCATTCCTGTGGCTCTGGCGTAGGCTGGTGGCTACAGCTCTGATTGGACCCCTAGCCTGGGAACCTCCATATGCCGCAGGTGCAGCCCTAAAAAGGACAAAAGATTTAAAAAAAGAAGAAGAAGAAGAAAAGAAAACTAATTTATGCAGTAGCAGAACTGCAGAATTTGTCTTTCTTCTCCTAACGCCTAGTATTGGTTTATGTAGAAGCAAGCACAAAAACACACCTTCTGAACAAAATGTTTAACATTTGAATGTTTATGCCTAGTGGCTTGGTATTACCAGATGTTTGAAAACAGCAATCTTGTCATAAATCAATTCTTCTCAGTCACAGAGTAATTCCCTCACAGAGATTAGAAAGATCCTTAAATATTCAAGT